>NC_138305.1:12322500-13617500 GCF_965601325.2 Salmo salar
ACATTAACTCAACAGGAGAGAGAGAGAGGGTGGTAGACACATTAACTCAACAGGAGAGAGAGAGAGAGAGGGTGGTAGACACATTAACTCAACAGGAGAGAGAGAGAGGGTGGTAGACACATTAACTCAACAGGAGAGAGAGAGAGAGGGTGGTAGACACATTAACTCAACAGGAGAGAGAGAGAGAGAGGGTGGTAGACACATTAACTCAACAGGAGAGAGAGAGAGAGAGAGAGAGAGAGAGAGGGTGGTAGACACATTAACTCAACAGGAGAGAGAGAGAGAGGGTGGTAGACACATTAACTCAACAGGAGAGAGAGAGGGTGGTAGACACATTAACTCAACAGGAGAGAGAGAGGGTGGTTGACACATTAACTCAACAGGAGAGAGAGAGAGAGAGAGGGTGGTAGACACATTAACTCAACAGGAGAGAGAGAGAGAGAGAGAGAGAGGGTGGTAGACACATTAACTCAACAGGAGAGAGAAAGGGTGGTAGACACATTAACTCAACAGGAGAGAGAGAGAAAGGGTGGTAGACACATTAACTCAACAGGAGAGAGAGAGAGAGGGTGGTGGACACATTAACTCAACAGGAGAGAGAGAGGGTGGTAGACACATTAACTCAACAGGAGAGAGAGAGAGGGTGGTAGACACATTAACTCAACAGGAGAGAGAGAGAGAGAGGGTGGTAGACACATTAACTCAACAGGAGAGAGAGAGAGAGGGTGGTAGACACATTAACTCAACAAGAGAGAGAGAGAGAGAGAGAGAGAGAGAGAGAGAGAGAGAGAGAGAGAGAGAGAGAGAGAGAGGGTGGTAGACACATTAACTCAACAGGAGAGAGAGAGGGTGGTAGACACATTAACTCAACAGGAGAGAGAGAGAGAGGGTGGTAGACACATTAACTCAACAGGAGAGAGAGAGAGGGTGGTAGACACATTAACTCAACAGGAGAAAGAGAGGGGTGGTAGACACATTAACTCAACAGGAGAGAGAGAGAGAGAGAGAGAGAGGGTGGTAGACACATTAACTCAACAGGAGAGAGAGAGAGAGAGAGGGTGGTAGACACATTAACTCAACAGGAGAGAGAGAGAGGGTGGTAGACACATTAACTCAACAGGAGAGAGAGAGAGGGTGGTAGACACATTAACTCAACAGGAGAGAGAGAGAGAGGGTGGTAGACACATTAACTCAACAGGAGAGAGAGAGAGAGGGTGGTAGACACATTAACTCAACAGGAGAGAGAGAGAAAGGGTGGTAGACACATTAACTCAACAGGAGAGAGAGAGAAAGGGTGGTAGACACATTAACTCAACAGGAGAGAGAGAGAGAGGGTGGTAGACACATTAACTCAACAGGAGAGAGAGAGGGTGGTAGACACATTAACTCAACAGGAGAGAGAGAGAGGGTGGTAGACACATTAACTCAACAGGAGAGAGAGAGAGGGTGGTAGACACATTAACTCAACAGGAGAGAGAGAGAGAGGGTGGTAGACACATTAACTCAACAGGAGAGAGAGAGAGAGAGAGGGTGGTAGACACATTAACTCAACAGGAGAGAGAGAGAGAGAGGGTGGTAGACACATTAACTCAACAGGAGAGAGAGAGAGAGAGGGTGGTAGACACATTAACTCAACAGGAGAGAGAGAGAGAGGGTGGTAGACACATTAACTCAACAGGAGAGAGAGAGAGAGAGAGAGAGAGAGAGAGGGTGGTAGACACATTAACTCAACAGGAGAGAGAGAGAGAGGGTGGTAGACACATTAACTCAACAGGAGAGAGAGAGAGAGGGTGGTAGACACATTAACTCAACAGGAGAGAGAGAGAGGGTGGGTATATGTAGGTAGGGGTATTCATAGATAATAAACTGCGAGTAACAGCAATGAAAAGAAATGCAAATAGTCCGGGTAGTCATTCGATGAATTGTTCAGCAGTCTAGGAGCTGTAAGAGGCGGCTCTCCAGAGGTGATGCTCCTAGTGGCCGGTGGCATTAATGCAGGACAACTGAAATCCATTTCTACCTCATTTCTACCAGCATGTCAGAGGGGAAAAAAACTCTACATCACCTTTACTCCACACACAGAGACTAGTACAACGATCTCAAGAGATATATATATATATAAATATATATAAAAACACACACATATATACACACACACACACACACACACACACACACACACACACACACACACACACACACGCACACAAACATACTAAACAAACAGGGGTTGTGTAGGTAGGTATCCTGCAAGTACAGTTAATTCGGAAAGTATTCAGACACCTTGACTTTTCCCACATTTTTTAACGTTACAGCCTTATTCTAAAATGTATTAAATAAAGGTTTTCCTCATCAATATACACGCAATACCCCATAATGACATCACAATACCCCATAATGACATCACAATACCCCATAATGACATCACAATACCCCATAATGACAAAGCGAAAACAGGTTATAATTTTTTTGCAAATGTATTAAAAATAAAAAAACTGATACCTTATTTACATAAGTATTCAGACCCTTTGCTATGAGACTTGAAATTGAGCTCAGGTGCATCCTGTTTCCATTGATTATCCTTGAGATGTTTCTACAACTTGATTGGAGTCCACATGTGGTAAATTCAATTGATTGGACATGATATTGAAAGGCACACTCCTGTCTATATAAGGTCCCACAGTTGACAGTGCATATTAGAGCAAAAACCAAGCCATGAGGTCGAAGGAATTGTCCGTAGAGCTCCGAGACAGGATTGTGTCGAGGCGCAGATCTGGGGAAGGGTACCAAAACATTTCTGCCGCATTGAAGGTCCCCAAGAACACAGTGGCCTCCATCATTCTTAAAAATGTAAGAAATTTGGAACCACCAAGACTCTTACTAGAGCTGGCTGTCCGGCCAAACTGAGCAATCAGGGGAGAAAGGCCTTGGTCAGGGAGGTGACCAAGAACCTGATGGTCACTCTGACAGAGCCCCATATTTTTATTTTACCTTTATTTATACAGGTTTATTCTCATTGAGATAATATCTCTTTTCCAAGCGAGACCTGGTCCCATAGCAGCAAGGGGAACAACGTTTCAGACAAACCAAATTACATACACTCACACAACATTAAACAAAACTATAAACACACATACAGTACAACAAAAACATATTACATTTAAAAACACAAACATCTTGACTAAAAACAGCTGGCCTAAAAACAATTACACTCTTCTATAATATATACATCGATCAAGTGTTTGAACTCCGCCAATGAAACTAAATCATCACATTTTAAAATGTTCAGGAGAGAATTCCAGGACCACGGAGCTGAGTAACTAAAACTATTTCTACCATGACCTGTTCTAATTCTTGGTACTGTTAGAAGCAAATCAGAATGGGACCGTAATTGATACTTATTTACTGACCTGACTAAAAAAGAACAGAGATAACATGGCATTTTACCCAATATGGCCTTATAAATCAGTGTATACCTGTGTTTAAGCCTACGCAAGGTCAATGACGTCCAGCCAACAGCGCTGCAGAGATCACAATGATGTGTTAGACGTTTCTGATTGGTAATGAACCTGAGGGCTGCATGATACACTGAATGAAGTGCTCTCAGGGTAGTGGCTGAGGCCTGCATATATATAACATCACTAAAATCTAAAACCGACAGTAATGTACATCGTACCAGCCCCTTCCTGGCCTCAAAAGAAAAACAAGCCTTATGCCGGTAATAAAATCCTATTTTCATCTTGAGTTTCCTTATCAAGTTCTCTACATGCACAGTGAAGCTCAGCTTATCATCAGCCCCCACACCCAAATATTTGTACACTTTAACTTGCTCTATAGTATGTCCAGCCAATGTAGCAATGACATGATTTGTAACATGCCTGGCATTTGAAAATACCATGCATTTTGTTTTACCCGAATTTAGAACCAGCTTTAAATCATACAGATTCTGTAGTATGATGTTAAATGCTCTTTGGGCATTTTCAAAAGCTAAAGATAAACTACTACCACTTGAATAAAGAACAGTATCATCTGCATACAAATGAACATCAGCTGTTTCAATAAGATCCCCAATGTTGTTGATATACAAAATGAACAACAGTGGGCCCAAAGTAGAACCTTGCGGAACACCTGAGCACACCTCTATGGACTCAGATTTACAACCATCCGCCATTACACATTGTGTACGATTTGATAGGTAATTTATAAACCAATCTAGAGCAAGACCAGTAATTCCACAACATTTTAACCTTTGCACTAACAGCATGGTCCACGGTGTCAAAAGCCTTCGGCAAATCAATAAACAGACACACAATGTAACTTCTTATCAAGAGCACAGTGGATGTCATTTAAAACCTTCATAGTTCCTCTGTGAAAATGTGAGAACCTTCCAGAAGGACAACCATTTCTGCAGCACTCCACCAATCAGGCCTTTATAGTAGAGTGGCCAGATGGAAGTCACTCCTCAGTAAAAAGGCACATGACAGCCCGCTTGGAGTTTGCCAAAAGGTACCTAAAGGACTCTCAGACCATGAGAAACAAGATTCTCTGGTCTGATGAAACCAACTATTTGGCCTGAATGCCAAGTGTCACGTCTGGAGGAAACCTAGCACCATCCCTACGGTGAAGCATGGTGGTGGCAGCATCATGCCGTGGGGATGTTTTTCAGCGGCAGAGACTGGGAGACTAGTCAGGATCGAGGGAAAGATGAACGGAGCAAAGTACAGAGAGATCCTAGATGAAAATCTGCTCCAGAGCACTCAGGACCTCAGACTGGAGCGAAGGTTTACCTTCCAACAGGACAACGACCCTAAGCACACAGCCATGACAACATAGGAGTGGCTTCGGGACAAGTCTCTGAATGTCCTTGAGTGGCCCAGCCAGAGCCCGGACTTGAACCCAATCGAACATCTCTGGAGAGACCTGAAAATAGCTCCCCATCCATCCTGACAGAGCTTGAGAGGATCCACAGAGAAGAATGGGAGAAACTCCCCAAATACAGGTGTGCCAAGCTTGTAGCGTCATACCCAAGAAGACTCTAGGCTGTAATCGCTGCCAAAGGTGCTTCAACAAAGTACCGAGGAAAGGGTCTGAATATTTATGTAAATGTCCATTTAAAAAAAAAATGTTAAACTGTTTTTGCTTTGTCATTATGGGGTATTGTGACGTCATTATGGGGTATTGTGACGTCATTATGGGGTATTGTGTGTAGATTGATGAGGGAAAACAACAATTTAATACATTTTAGAATAAGGCTGTAATGTGACAAAATGTGGAAAAAGTCAAGGGGTCTGAATACTTTCTGAATGCACTGCAGGTAGTCTGCGGGGTAGGTAGTATGCGGGTAGGTGAGGTAGTTAGCCTGCAGCTTGGTTTCCTGCAGGTACAGCAGGTAGTCTGCAGCTTGGTAGCCTGCAGCTTGGCAGCCTGCAGGTACAGTAGCCTGCAGCTTGGCAGCCTGCAGCTTGGCAGCCTGCAGCTTGGCAGCCTGCAGGTACAGTAGCCTGCAGCTTGGTGGCCTGCAGCTTGGTGGCCTGCAGGTACAGTAGCCTGCAGGTACAGTAGCCTGCAGGTACAGTAGCCTGCAGCTTGGTAGCCTGCAGCTTGGTAGCCTGCAGCTTGGTAGCCTGCAGGTACAGTAGATAGTTTGCAGCTTGGTAGCCTGCAGGTACAGAAGATAGTCTGCAGCTTGGTAGCCTGCAGCTTGGCGGCCTGCAGCTTGGCGGCCTGCAGCTTGGTGGCCTGCAGGTACAGTAGATAGGCCACCAAGCTGCAGACTGCAGGTACAGTAGATAGTCTGCAGCTTGGTAGCCTGCAGCTTGGTAGCCTGTAGGTACAGTAGATAGTCTGCAGCTTGGCAGCCTGCAGGTACAGTAGATAGCCTGCAGGTACAGTAGATAGTGTGCAGCTTGGTAGCCTGCAGGTACAGTAGATAGTCTGCAGCTTGGTGGCCTGCAGGTACAGTAGATAGTCTGCAGCTTGGTAGCCTGCAGGTACAGTAGATAGTCTGCAGGTACAGTAGATAGTCTGCAACTTGGTGGCCTGCAGGTACAGTAGTCTGCAGCTTGGCAGCCTGCAGGTACAGTAGATAGCCTGCAGCTTGGTAGCCTGCAGCTTGGTAGCCTGCAGCTTGGTAGTCTGCAGGTACAGTAGATAGTCTGCAGGTACAGTAGGTAGCCTGCAGCTTGGCGGCCTGCAGGTACAGTAGCCTGCAGCTTGGTAGCCTGCAGCTTGGTAGCCTGCAGGTACAGTAGATAGTCTGCAGGTACAGTAGATAGCCTGCAGCTTGGTAGCCTGCAGGTACAGTAGATAGTCTGCAGGTACAGTAGATAGTCTGCAGGTACAGTAGATAGTCTGCAGGTACAGTAGATAGTCTGCAGCTTGGTAGCCTGCAGGTACAGTAGATAGTCTGCAGCTTGGTAGTCTGCAGCTTGGTAGCCTGCAGGTACAGTAGATAGTCTGCAGCTTGGTAGCCTGCAGGTACAGTAGATAGCCTGCAGCTTGGCAGCCTGCAGGTACAGTAGATAGTCTGCAGGTACAGTAGTCTGCAGGTACAGTAGATAGTTTACAGCTTGGTAGCCTGCAGGTACAGTAGCCTGCAGGTACAGTAGATAGTCTGCAGCTTGGTAGCCTGCGGGTACAGTAGATAGTCTGCAGCTTGGTAGCCTGCAGGTACAGTAGATAGCCTGCAGCTTGGCAGCCTGCAGGTACAGTAGATAGTCTGCAGGTACAGTAGATAGCCTGCAGCTTGGCAGCCTGCAGGTACAGTAGCCTGCAGGTACAGTAGATAGTCTGCAGCTTGGTAGCCTGCAGGTACAGTAGATAGTCTGCAGCTTGGTAGCCTGCAGGTACAGTAGATAGTCTGCAGCTTGGCAGCCTGCAGGTACAGTAGATAGTCTGCAGCTCATCCATAAAGGAGGCTAATAGATGTTGACAACCTGGGTGGGGTTCAGAGGCTGATTACCTGTGGCTCGCTGGGTAATCAGCTTAAGTGTCTGGACCAGCTAGCAGAGCTCTGGATTGGCTCCCTGGTAAACAACTAGATTGATTCTGATCTAGTCAACAAAATGAAGTTGATATTTTTTTGTAGTGTGTGTGAAAATGCACTGGACTTTGCATTGTGTGTGTGTGTGTGTGTGTGTGTGTGTGTGTGTGTGTGTGTGTGTGTGTGTGTGTGTGCACGCTTCCAGCCCCCCTACCTTAGAGATGAGTTCGTCGTGGTTGGCCAGGTGTGCCCGACAGTGTATACAGCTGTAGGTGCGATGACACGAGGGCAGGTAGGCCTGGAACGTCTTCGACTTGGTCATCTTCACCATGTCACATGGGCGGGGCTCTGGGCTAAGATTGGCTGATGTGCCGGGGGCTGCGGCGTCCGGGCTAGCGGCGGACGAGCAGCAGCTCTGCTGAACTTGCTGACAGAAGAAGCACTGGAAGATGCAAGCAAAAGCCGTCGTTGTTGAGGAGTGGGTGTGTGGCGGCAGGCTCCACACAGCAACCACGAGGAAACTACACCTGGAGAGGAAGACAGGAAGAATATTAAGACAGACAGTTAGGAGAGAGGAGAAGAGGAGAAAGGAGAAGGAGAGAGGGAGAGAGGAGAGGGGAGAGAGAGAGGGGAGAGAGGAAAGGGAGAGAGGAAAGGGGAGAGGGGAGAGGAGAAGGAGAGAGGGAGAGAGGAGAAGAGTAGAAGAGGAAGGAGAGGGGAGAGGTAAGGGAGAGAGGAGAATAGGAGAGGAGAGGGAGAGAGGAGAATAGGAAAGGGAGAGAGGAGAATATGAGAGGG
The DNA here is from genome assembly GCF_965601325.2 of Salmo salar. NCBI lineage: Eukaryota > Metazoa > Chordata > Actinopteri > Salmoniformes > Salmonidae > Salmo > Salmo salar. Next base: position 12,330,281 of record NC_138305.1, read on the forward strand.
AGAGAAGAAAAGGAGATAGGAGAATAGGAGAGAGGAGAATAGGAGAGAGGAGAATAGGAGAGGAGAATAGGAGAGGAGAATAGGAGAGGGGAGGGAGAGAGGAGAATAGGAGAGAGGAGAATAAGAGAGGGAGAGAGGAGAATAGGAGAGAGGAGAATAGGAGAATAGGAGAGCGGAGGGAGAGTGGAGAATAGGAGAGAGGAGAATAGGAGAGGGGAGGGAGAGTGGAGAATAGGAGAGGAGAGGAGAGAGAGGAGAAGGAGAGAGGAGAATTGGAGAAGAAGAGGGGGGAGGGAGAGAGGAGAATAGGAGAGAGGAGGGAGAGAGGAGAATAGGAGAGAGGAGAATAGGAGAGGGGAGGGAGAGAGGAGAATAGGAGAGAGGAGAATAGGAGAGGGGAGGGAGAGAGGAGAATAGGAGAGAGGAGAATAGGAGAGGGGAGGGAGAGAGGAGAATATGATGAAGCAACATCTCAAGACATCAGTCAGGAAGTTAAAGCTTGGTCGCAAACGGGTCTTCCAAATGGACAATGACCCCAAGCATACTTCCAAAGTTGTGGCAAAATGGCTTAAGGACAACAAAGTCAAGGTATTGGTGTGGCCATCACAAAGCCCTGACCTCAATCCTATTGAAAATTTGTGGGCAGAACTGAAAAAGCATGACGTGCAAGGAGGCCTACAAACCTGACTCAGTTACACCAGCTCTGTCAGGAGTAATGGACCAAAATTCACCCAACTTATTGTGGCAAGCTTGTGGAAGGCGATCCGAAACGTTTGACCCAAGTTAAACAAAGGCAATGCTACCGAATACTAATTGAGTGTATGTAAACTTCTGACCCACTGGGAATGTGATGAAATAAATAAAAGCTGAAATAAATCATTCTCTCTACTATTATTCTGACATTTCACATTCTTAAAATAAAGTGGTGATCCTAACTGACCTAAAACAGGGAATTTGTACTAGGATAAAATATCAGGAATTGTGAAAAACTGAGTTTAAATGTATTTGACTAAGGTGTATGTAAACTTCCGACTTCAACTGATCAGTCACTGTGGGGACGACGTCCTCGATTTACTTATTGATAGAGCCAGTGACTCCTCAATGCCATTGGAAGAATCCCGGAACATGTTCCAGTCTTTGATAGCAAAACAGTCATGTAGTTTAGCATCTGCTTCATCTGACCACTTTTTTATTGAGCGAGTCACTGGTGCTTCCTGCTTTAATTTTTGCTTGTAAGCAGGAATCAGGAGGATAGAGTTGTGGTCTGATTTACCAAATGGAGGGCGAGGGAGAGCTTTGTACGCGTCTCTGTGTGTGGAGTAAAGGTGGTCTAGAATTTTTTCCCCTCTGGTTGCACATTTAACATGCTGATAGAAATGAGGTAAAACTGATTTAAGTTTCCCTGTATTAAAGTCCCCGGCCACTAGGAGCGCCGCCTCTGGATGAGCGTTTCCCTGTTTGCTTATGGAATACAGCGGAACACAGCTCATTGAGTGAGGTTTTAGTGTCAACCTCGCTCTGTGGTGGTATGTAGACAGCTACAAAGATTACTGATGAAAACTCTCTCGGTAGGTAGTGTGGTCTACAGCTTATCATGAGATACTCTACCTCAGGCGAACAAAACCTCGAGACTTCCTTAGATATCGTGCACCAGCTGTTGTTTACAAATATACATAGACCGCCCCCCCCTCCTTGTCTTACCAGAGGAGGCTGTTCTATCCTGCCTATAAGAGTGTATAACCCGCCAGCTGTATGTTCTTAATGTCGTCGTTTAGCAACGAATCGGTGAAACATAAGATATTACAGTTTTTAATGTCCCGTTGGTAGGATAAACGTGCTTTCAGCTCATCTCATTTATTTTCCAGCAATTTAACGTTAACTAGAAGGACGGAAGGCAAGGGCAGATTAGCCACTTGTCGCCTGATCCTCACAAGATCTCTTTCCGCGGAATCTCTGTTTCCTTCTCCAGCGAATCACGGAGATCTGGGCCTGGTCTGGTGTCTGTAGTAGTATATCCCTCTCGTCCGACTCATTGAAGAAGAACTCTTCGTCCAGTTTGAGGTGAATAATCACTGTTCTGGATGTCCAGAAGCTCTTTTCGGTCATAAGAGACGGTAGCAGCAACATTATGTACAAAACAAGTTACGAACAACGCGATATATTGTGTATAAACACCATATACACACACACACTCTCACAATTCACACACATAATGACACACAGACACACCTGGGGCCTAAAATTGATAAACAGTACCAATTAAAAGTTTGGACACCGACTCATTCAAGGGTTTTTCTTTATTTTTACTATTTTCTTCATTGTAGAATAATAGTGAAGACATCCAAACTATGAAATAACACATATGGAATCATGTAGTAACCAAAAAAAGTGTTAAACAAAACAAAATATATTTTATATTTGAGATTCTTCAAAGTAGCCAACCTTTGCACACTCTTATTCTCATTCTCTCAACAAGCTTCATCAGGAATGCTTTTCCAACAGTCTTGAAGGAGTTCCTACATATGCTGAGCACTTCTTGTCTGCTTTTTCTTCACTCTGCGGTCCAACTTATCTCAAACCCCCTCATTTGGGTTGAGGTCGGGTGATTGTGGAGGTCAGGTCATCTGATGAAGCATTCCATTACTCTCCTTCTTGGTCAAATAGCCCTTACACAGCCTGGAGGTGTATTGAGTCATTTGTCCTGTTGAAAAACAAATGATAGTCCCACTAAGCCCAAACCAGATGGGATGGCATATCGCTGTGGTAATCATGCTGGTTAAATGTTCCTTGAATTCTAAATAAATTACTGACAGTGTCACCAGCAAAGCACCCCCATCACACCACCTCCTCCTCCATGCGTCACGGTGGAACCACATATGCGGAGATCATCTGTTCACCTACTATGCTTCTCACAAAGACACGGCGGTTGTATACCAACCCTACCTTGTCACAACACAACTGATTGGCTCAAACGCATTAAGAAGGAAAGAAATTCCACAAATTAACTTTTAACAAGGCACACCTGTTAATTGAAATGCATTCCAGGTGACTACATCATGAAGCTAGTTGAGAGAATGCCAAGCGCGTGCAAAGCTGTCATCAAGGCAAAGGGAGGCTACTTTGAATAATCTCAAATGTAAAATATATTTTGATTTGTTTAACACTTTTGGTTACTACATGATTCCATGTGTTATTTCATAGTTTTGTTGTCTTCACTATTATTCTACAATGAAGAAAATAGTAAAAATAAAGAAAAACTGGAATGAGTCGGTGTGTCCAAACCTTTGACTGGTACTGTATGTCACGCAGCGAGAGTTGAGTGGAGGCGAACTGATTGGGTTCAGTCCTCCTGATGAATCCTCCCCAGCTAGCAAGTTTAAGCGTGTGACTAAAAATTTTAAGTGAGAATTTCAGAATGGTCTGACGAAATTTAGACTTGGGAGAGTTTTCAGAATGATTCAGTTTTATCTGACTAAAAAAAGCTATGTAGCTGTCACTCGCCTTTATATGAGCTACGCTATCCAACTACTTTCCTCTCCTTACTGGCCTGATATTGACTACACTATCTGTCATGGTTGTCGTGGGAAGGAGCGGACCAAAGTGCAGCGTGTGTGTCGTTCCACCTTTTATTTACACTGTGAAACTATGCAATACATATAAATAAACTGAATAAGAAAACAACAAACCGTGACGCAGAGTCGAAACATACACAAACTCAAAAACAATATCCCACAAACCCAGGTGGAGAAAAAAAAAACTACTTAAGTATGATCTCCAATTAGAGACAACGAGGACCAGCTGCCTCTAATTGGAGATCATCCCAAACAAAACCCAACATAGAAATACAAAAACTAGAACCCAACATAGAAATACAAAACTAGAACCTGACAACATAGAAAAACGAAACTAGAAAACCCCCGTCACACCCTGACCTACTCTACCATAGAAAATAATATCTTTCTAAGGTCAGGACACTATCCAACTACTTTCCTCTCCTTACTGGGCTGATATTGACTACACTATCTAGCTACTTCCCTCTCCTTACTGGCCTGATATTGACTACACTATCTAGCTACTTCCCTCTCCTTACTGGCCTGCTATTGACTACATTATCCAGCTACTTCCCTCCAAGTTACTGCAGGACAGCAGTGCTCGGCAATCGGGACTCGGGTGCGAAGGAAACCCTGTATTGTTGTTGTGTTGCCGGGTTGCAGCGCCAACTCTCCTCATTGAGTAGTATTACTGCATCACGGTAACATCCAGATGCTTACTACCAATATTACAAAGTTTCTCTCATGTAGGCTGCTTTCCTACTGGAAATATAAAATCAGTGGAATGAAACAAATGTTCTATGTTAGCTACCGCCAGCGACATGAGGATGCAGCCGCGCGGGTGGGAAGCACCTCTAAACAGGGCCGCCGCGCTTGTCGTTACGTTAGCTGGCATGTCAAGGTGACATCCAGATTCTAGACGGTGACCAAATAATACTCAAAGTTATTTCTCCTTCGCAAATCGAAATTAACTTTATTTGACTAGTTTTAAATAGCACCGTGCTAATGTTTTTGCATAAACTATCTGAGAGGGACTCGTCGGGACGACTGACTGAACCCAGTCTATTCATTTCCGCTCCATACTCAACTGTGCGACATATGTCATCAATTTGGGCACCAGGCATGTCCTCGTAGCAGCCTCTCCCGTTCACAACCCTCCCCCTGTGAGGCTGCTACGTTCACAACCCTCCCTCTGTGTTAATTGAACAATCAGCTTGTAAACACCTTTAAAAATACAAGCACATTACCAGAGCACTGCCAAAATGGCGCTGTGTGTATGTAAGAGAGAAAGTCATCTTACGTCCGAAAACAACGACACAGATGAACGAGGAATTTCACCCTGGGGGGACCCTGCTACTGTTTTAATGGGGGAATTTCACCCTGGGGGACCCTGCTACTGTTTTAATGGGGGAATTTCACCCTGGGTGGACCCTGCTACTGTTTTAATGGGGGAATTTCACCCTGGGTGGACCCTGCTACTGTTTTAATGGGGGAATTTCACCCTGGGGGGACCCTGCTACTATTTTAAATGAGGGAATTTCACCCTGGGGGGACCCCGCTACTGTTTTAATGAGGGAATTTCACCCTGGGGGGACCCCGCTACTGTTTTAATGAGGGAATTTCACCCTGGGGGGACCCCGCTACTGTTTTAATGGGGGAATTTCACCCTGGGTGGACCCTGCTACTGTTTTAATGGGGGAATTTCACCCTGGGTGGACCCTGCTACTGTTTTAATGGGGGAATTTCACCCTGGGTGGACCCTGCTACTGTTTTAATGGGGGAATTTCACCCTGGGGGGACCCTGCTACTGTTTTAATGGGGGAATTTCACCCTGGGGGATGAATGATGTGTTTTAATGATACAAAAAGACAGACATCTTTATCTAATGCCATTCTTTATAAACAAAGACCTGCCGTGACGCGTCGAGCACAACTTCTGTAACAGGGCTGTTTATGTTTCCACTTGGCACTGCAGAAATCTGTATTCAATTTGTATGTATTCCTATTGGTTGGTTAAATTTACATATCAATAAGCTGTTATGCCATTGGTCATGCTTACAGATAGGTGGAGATTGCGAATGTTAATTCTTCCCTGTCGAATATTGACATGCAAGCGGTAGGTCACGTTCTGAAATACTGTATTATATTGTCATATTTACAATGTGTAAGAGTCCGCTATGTACACGTCCTGATGTATATATACTGTATGTTACCTGTTAGATATTGTGGGATGTGCTTTTGTATGTTATTGGTGTAAGATCACATTAGCTAGCAGATTAATCAGGAATCTCCTGCTATCGACATAATGTCGTCCTGCATATCTAATGTTCTTCCTATCGTCCGGTACTTAGGTACTTAAATGTATTGTATTTTGTACTATTTCTGTCATTGTTTTACACAAATAGCCAGTCTGATATTGACATGCTATCAGTCCATCATCAGAATAAACACCAATCAACTGGGGCCGCTGGCTGGCCAGTCATTATAAACACCAATCAACTGGCTGGACAGTCCCTTCCTGAAGAGAGTTACTAAGTACGATCACATGTTACACTGACCAGTCACTGCTTGTGAGACATACAAAAATACATACAGAAATACAGCCCCAGACCATTATTCCTCCTCCACCAAACTTTACAGTTGGCACTATGAATTGGGGCAGGTAACGTTCTCTGGCTGGACAGTCCCTACGCACAAAAAAATATGATGCAACCATGTATAAAAAATTATGACGCAAAATTTCTTACAATCAATGGCGGCCATTATTTGAGATGAAGTGAGAGAAAATACACTCCGACTTCGGAATGAAATGTTGCCTATTCACATCTCATATGTCGCCTGACTACAACATTTTATCTTGATAATGTTAATGTTAATTTTGGCATGTTTACGTAATGTAGATTATAAGCCCATAATAAATTAATAGGGCTAACTGGCTAACTACTAGTACTGTTAGCTAGCCAGATAGCCACAAAGAATTGACATCTATCTTGCATAATATTTGTTTTAGGTCATTTTTGCCTGTTAAACTATCTGGTTAGCTACATTATTATGATTCACATATAGATAGCTGATAGTTACGAAGTCAAACTGTTGCTTTGTGTATATCTTCTTTAGTCTCTATTGCCATTATCCTGGCTGGAAGACGGTTCAGTTAATGGGTAAATCCATAGTAAGTCAATAGGGCTAACTGGCTAGCTAGCTAGCCACGAAGAATTGGTAGCTACCTTGCATAACATTAGTTCTAGGTCATTTTGCTTTGTTTATATCTTAGAGGAAGGGGAGGTGAAGCGTGAGGTAATACCACAGAACAATGCAACATATTTCACCCGATGTATAATTGTGAAGCATCCGCTTGGCATTTCCATTCACTACCAAATATGGTAATGACAGGAAGCCCACTGGCCGGCAGTGGGAGAAGATGGAACAAGATGGATTTTGGCCGACATTCTGCAAATTTTGTCATTGATGAAATATTTGATCTCAATACAGTTTGCTGTTCCCAAAACTACAATCTCTTACGAACAGAGTGGACTAAGTTTTGTAGACTTTACCCTTTGCCAAAGTTTAAAAAAAGAATAATGTTGTTTAGAAGGAGTGCAAAGGTGAATTGAATGCGTGCATTTCACAGAATAGGTGTTCCCTAATGGATATATGCAAATAAATGCTAGAAAGCACCAATAGGATCTCGCTAGCTCGTGCTTGGCTCTGCCCACTATGACTCATTTGTTCCAATTTAAAAGGTCGGGCTGTGGTCTCTCTTGGTTCAGTTGAAAAATCTTTGATAATACAGTGCGAGTGCTTCTCAAATGTATTGTTTTATGCATTCTTCACACTCTCTTCCTCACAAGAACGTACTCGGAGAATCATCGGCGCGTGAGAGTGTGGAGCACGGGAGTATGCACATTGAGAAACACCCATAGTGTATGTGGCTGATTAGCCAGCCTGGTCTCATAGACTAGACGTAACATATAAAACGTAAAGCCAGGACACTGATATTAGTATATGTTATGTTTGGTATGGTTACATAAGATAGAAGATTACTTAAGGCAAAAACGAAAGTAGGGTGGGCGTATAACGCGAATGCCTAGCAAACCAAAGGTTGTGTGTTCGAATTTCATCATTGACAACTTTAGTATTTCAGATAATTAGCAAATTCTTACTACTTTTTTAGCTACATAGCATGTTAGCTAACCCTAACATAACGCTTTAACATTGACCGCTAGCCTAGCTCATGTTTGCCATCTAGCTAAAATTACCATTAGCCACCTAGCTAACGTTGCCACAACAAATAGGAATTCCTAACATATGTTTAGCAAATGTGTAACATATTGTACGAATTGCAATTAATAACACGTCATAATAATTGTAATTCGTAACATATCATACGAAAATGGATGATGGACATCCACAATTAATATCATACTAATTTGCCTGCCCTCGCTCTACGTTTAATATGTAACGTCTACCCCTGAGTCCAGGTTGGTCTGGCTGGTGAGATGAATGTATTTGGTTTCCTTGTTTGGCTCCTTGATGCCTCGCTCCCTCAGAAAGACCACGGGAGCTTCCGAGCCTGGCGGGTCTCACAGCCAGCCAACCAAACCAGCATGGATATATTTTTCACGTGTCCAGGCATCCGCATACACACACACACACACAATAGGAAAAGGCTCTATTATACATTATGAAAAAATATAAATCCACAGCAAATGTTAACTTTTGACGTCAGCTAAATGAACTTGCACTATTGCCATTGAGCTACATATAAGGGATGTGTGATTTAAGAGTTATGACTGGAAACCTCGAAGCAGCAGTGTGAAAATGTAACAAAAGAAAAAGAAGCGCACGGCAGAACAGAGCAGAGCGCAGGAGCTGCGGTTCGTAACAAAGGAAGGCAGCGTGCTTCATGACCACTGAGGTATGGTCTAGGTAACCAATACAGGAAGAAGAATGAAGAACAACACCAAACAAAAGGACAGCTATCGTTTCTCTCCCCAAAATCAACAACACAAAAACAAACCAATGAGCAAAACATTGGATGAAGCAACAGGAGACACGTTTTACGACCCCCCCCCCCCCCCCCCAAAAGACAGCAATAATATTTAAAAAAAGGCATTCTCATTTCAACAACATCTAGTTTGTTTTTATGTTATTAATGTGTTAATACAACCAAATGCATGAAATATGTACTTGTCTTTATGGTCAACGACAATTGTTTTGTTCTGGCTGTCAAATCTAAAACAATAAGAACTACTACCGTACAAAGAAAAACAACTCCACACGTCAAAATCAACTTTAACAATACACACAGTTATCTCTCCCATCATCAATACTGTCTGTAACAATTTATAACACTCACCACCTGAAGCGAATCTGCTCAGAGCGAAGCTTGACATATATTGACTTGTGTGCTTGATGGTAATGTTTTTCATATCATGAGACGGTTGTCCTCTTTCTAGTGTACTTGTGTAATGGTCAAGGAGTGATGTTGTCAGGTGTCCAGCAGTAGAGATAACTAAAAGCTTTCCTTCCCTCTGTCCGCCTTTGTTGTTGTCTTTGTGTTCGTGGTTAGCCTCGTCTGACGTCACTGCTGGGGGACAGACCCCCAGGTTATGACAGACAGCTACAGCGGCCAATAAGGTGGGGCTGCGGCTGAGGTTGGAGAAACACCCGGATGTGTAAATAAATACAGGGAGATATTATCATATGTGAACACGACATGATACACACTTATTATACGTGCAGGTGAGGCTGTTTATACAATACATATGTTGCCTAAAAAAATAAATAACATAGGTTTATATTCTGTAGGTCCCTTAGATTAACTGGTTAGTGGAAATACAATATAATTACTTCCTATAAAATATTCATATATTTGTTCTGTCTTCTATATGTGAACAAACACAGACACAAGGTTGATATTTCATGATAATATTTCTGACCAAATCAATTTCTAAATGAGATCTTCAGGTAGTTTTATGGGAGGTGGGAGGGCTATGCATCCATATTACTGCTGACCTGTTGCACCCTCTGTAACCACCTTGATTATTATTGGACCCTGCTGGTCATCTATAAACATCTTGAAGAACGATCTGGCCTTAATGACAATGTACTCTTATAAATCTCCACCCGGCACAGCCAGAAGAGGACTGGCCACCCCCTCTGAGCCTGGTTACTCTCTAGGTTTCTTCCTAGGTTCCTGCCTTTCTAGGGAGTTTTTCCTAGCCGCTGTGCTTCTACACCTGCATTGCTTGCTGTTTGGGGTTTTAGGCTAGGTTTCTGTGCAGCACTTTGTGACATCTGCTGATGTAAAAAGGGCTTTATAAATACATCTGATTTTGATTGAGAAATGTAAAAACAAACAAAAAAACATCCACTGACAGCATAGCCTACAAGTGGCATGTAAAATATTTAATCGATTGCTTTCTGATTCCAATCTTTAAAACAAATCCTGTCCTCAGCTCTCACTGGCTATGCGTCACCTTAGAACATCTATCAGCCTGGGATATATCTCATACTGTAAATAATAACTGAGTCTGTATGGGATGTCTAAGACCGCCACCACATCTCCTCTGCGCCAGCCCTCACCTCTTCTCTACATGCACAAATCTCATTATCTCACATTACATTGGCCAGATTAAAATTAAAATTAAAAAAAACATTTAGATATTAGGCTACGACCCAATTCCCTGTAGACGTCTCTGCCTCGACATTGTTGACGACGGCTCTCTAGTCACTGCATCACTGGACCCGGATAGAGCAGACCACGACCCATTCATGACTGTTATGTAATATTAGGCTACAGGCGGGAAAGCATCTATAAGGCGCAGTGTGTCATGGAAATGAATGGAATAACTTACAATAATAACTAAAAGTCTGGGTGTTGGTATGATTATGGTAACAGCGGGGGGGGGGGGGGGGGGACATCAATGAACCTATAGGAGGGAAGAAGCGTCGAGCAGGCCTGATGATGTCATGTGTTTTGTATTTCTGCGTCGGGTTTTGTATTTCTGCGTCGGGTTTTGTAATGCTCTGTGCTACATCTCATGTCATTAGCCCACTGCAAGTTAGGACAATTAAGAGACGAAATTGACCGTTGATAATCATTTAACTGGATCATATAGACGAGTGATTTTATTGTCATTGAGCATTATCCTCCAGCTGATCAGCATCATCAATGGGATATCAGTCAATGTGACCTTTGAAAGCGAGTGGCAATGCGAAATAAATTACACAATGTGTTTATTATAGCCTACTTATTACTAGGTTATAACCCATTATAACCAATGGGCTACTTATAGCCTATGTACATGTCCAAGTTTAAACTCTCCAGAACTAAAATAAATAAATAGCTGTAATCATTGTATTGATTAAAGCAGAACCATTATACACAGATACTTACACAAAACAAATGATTTATTCCCCTTTGAACGTAGGAGGCGGAGGAAATAATTACTCCGCTAAAGCTGGACGTCACAGCCCCGCGGCCCCAGGACGGAGACGTCACCTCACTGGGTTTCACTCATGTTTCCATTCGGTCGAGCGGTGCAGGTAACTAACTCAATAATACAGGAGATACTGTTGGCCTAGTCTGATCTGGCTGAAAGACTACCGCTGAACAGCAGCAGCAGCATGCAGGTCCGGGTTCCACACAAACAAACTCCTTCCTATCTGTACATCCTTTTAGGCTTCAATATGTTCAGCTCGGGTCTTTCTCCAGTCTGTGCAAATCATTACAGATTCCTACTGAGCCTCAAGTCATTTATTCCATGCACGAATAACACAGCGGACTGGGGGCAGTTAAAGCAGAGATGTGGAGTAGCCTTGTCTAGGCTGGTTCCTGTCTACACTGTCGGAACAACACGTTTAAGTCCCCAAATGAAAAAGTGTGCAGCTTAATTAGCGGGCTTGGTTTTCTGGATGATGTTAATTCCCATGTAGCTAGGTCACCGCCGGTATCAGCTGGACAGGAGGATATCCCGTCCTTACTGCAGCTTGTCCAATATCTGGAATGGAATTAAAATCCGTGTTGTTTTCTTCTCGGCGAGGTTTAGCATTAGAGATGAAATAATGAACTCCACGCACGATTCTTCAGTATATTCTTAGTATCAATTCTTGCAATTGAATGAGTTGTGTTTTTATTGTGTAATGACAGCTGCTTTCTCAAATGAATCATTTACATTCTAACTTGTTATTAACGAAGAGTCTGAATAAAATCATATTGCCCTCCTCTACAATGACTAAGGACCAATTAAAATCGGAACAACTCTCCAACAACCAATCGCTTTACCTCGGGGGGGCGGTCTCAGATGTGATCGAGGGCCAATAGCTGGACGTCTGCAGGCGGTTAGTGATGCGCGCCCCCGAGGAAGACACGTGCCCAAAATATCAACAATGTCCATTTTATTTATTGATCTGACGTAGTTAACATGACGTAATGTTTTGGTGTTATATATATATATATATAGACTGTAGTCTTCGCTGTTGATCCACGTACTCTTCAGATTAAATATTGAAAGAAGGACCTTCTGGACAGGACAGGCTACAACATTCACTTAATGTAGCTTAATGATAAAAAAAATATATAATATGCAACGACGTTTTCCCTAAATATTGTTAGTTAATAGACTATAATAAACAGTTTCTGTTATTCATGTAGCCTATGAATTGGTAGACTGTCAAGTTATCAAAGAAAAATAGAATAATTAGTTACACTACAGCGCCTCCTTCAGGACATGATACAGATTACACCCCGTTTCTTCATTGTGTTAAGATTTGATTCTATATTTTATAAACATAAACAAAACATCACCTCTGGCCAGAACCACTAACAGAACCACCACGTTGTTTCCTTATAACACATACAGGACATTAAGAGTCATCTGTTCTTATTAAACACTTATTTCTAGAATTACAATCTTTCATTTATTTTTATCCATGTTGTGATTGTGTAAAAGAGGGACCCCACTGAGACTACTTCACAACTGGCACCTTATTAGCTGTACACAGTGTTCAAAACATTAAGAACACCTTCATAATATTTAGGTCAGAACAGCCTCGATTCGTCGGGGACATGGACTCTACAAGGTGTTGAAAACGTTGAAGCAAGGAATTGCATATTCTGATACCATTTGAAAGGAAACACTTTGAAGTTTGTGGAAATGTGAAATGAATGTAGGAGAATATAACACATTAGATCTGGTAAAAGATAATACAAAGAAAAACCAACTGTTCTTTTGTATTTTTTTGTACCATCGTCTTTGAAATACAAGAGAAAGGCCATAATGTATTATTCCAGCCCAGGTGGAATTTAGATTTTGGCAACTAGATGGCAGCAGTGTATGTGCAAAGTTTTTAACTGATCCAATGAACCATTGCATTTCTGTTCAAAATGTTGTATCAAGACTGCCCAAATGTGCCTAATTTGCTGATTAATAACTTTTCAAGTTCAAAACTGTGTACTCTCCTCAAACAATAGCATGGAATTCTTTCACTGTAATAGCTACTGTAAATTGGACAGTGCAGTTAGATTAACAAGAATTTAATCTTTCTGCCCATATCAGATATGTCTATTTCCTGTGAAATTTTCTTGAAACTTACAACGTCATGCTAAGCGCATTAGCCTATGTTAGCTCAACCGTCCCGTGGACGGGACACCGTGTCCCGTGGACGTAGACGGGACACCGATCTCGAAGAAGATTTATAGTACTGAACAAACCCGTGGCTACATTGGATCCCTGTTATTGTACACATGGCTACATTGGAGCCCTGTTATAATACTGTACACATGGCAATTTAAAGAATTTACAAATAAATTCACAGTTGAGATAGTTGATTGATCTTCCATTTATAGTTTAATTCTAAAATGAGAGGTGGAGCCACCTGGATTAAAACAAGTATGAATATTCTCTACCTCACACATCCAGTGGAGTCTTCACATCGCCACAGAGCACTCAGCTGTCTGTAGTCAAGGAAATCGCTCTGCTGCCACGGAAACCATCTGCCCTCTGCTGCCACGGCAACCATCTGCCCTCTAACAAGCCAACGATTTGAAACTTTTTTCCTCTCGGGCCGGCCCTTCCCTCCTCTCCGCCTTCTTCCTGTACGCTCTTCTGAGAGCTGGTTAAGTTCCCTGTCACCATGCCAACCAACAGCCTTGAATGAAGCAGGCGGGGGGGGGGGTTAGATCGACATGCAGACAGACGGACATGCAGTTAGATCGACATGCAGACAGACGGCATGCAGTTAGATCGACATGCAGACAGACGGGCATGCAGTTAGATCGACATGCAGACAGACGGGCATGCAGTTAGATCGACATGCAGACAGACGGGCATGCAGTTAGATCGACATGCAGACAGACGGACATGCAGTTAGATCGACATGCAGACAGACGGACATGCAGTTAGATCGACATGCAGACAGACGGACATGCAGTTAGATCGACATGCAGACAGACAGACATGCAGTTAGATCGACATGCAGACAGACAGACATGCAGTTAGATCGACATGCAGACAGACAGACATGCAGTAGCGTTGTGTTCATCTGTCAACCAAGAAGCCTGCCCTACACAATCTGCTGAGAAGAAGCCAGGTCTGTTTAGTGAATATTATAGTAATGACAGTAAAGGAATAACAGGCTCCATTCAACCACTGCATTAGTGAAGATCTCATGTAGCAATGAAGGATTAAACACGCAGCCTTGTTTCCTCTGACTCAAATGGCTTGTTCTGATCATGTTGCCTATGATCCAACAGTCTCATTCTTGTCGGCATCCTGAATGGCACCCTATTGCCTATAGAGGGAACAATGCCCCCCTAGTGCGCTTTAGAGGGAACAGGGCCCCCCTAGTGCACTATAGAGGGAACAGGGTCCCCCTAGTGCGCTATAGAGGCAACAGGGCCCCCCTAGTGCGCTATAGAGGGAACAGGGCCCCCCTAGTGCGCTATAGAGGGAACAGGGCCCCCCTAGTGCGCTATAGAGGGAACAGGGCCCCCCTAGTGCTCTATAGAGGGAACAGTGCCCCCCTAGTGCGCTATAGAGGGAACAGGGTCCCCCTAGTGCGCTATAGAGGGAACAGGGCCCCCCTAGTGCGCTATAGAGGGAACAGGGCCCCCCTAGTGCACTATAGAGGGAACAGGGCCCCCCTAGTGCTCTATAGAGGGAACAGTGCCCCCCTAGTGCGCTATAGAGGGAACAGGGTCCCCCTAGTGCGCTATAGAGGGAACAGGGCCCCCCTAGTGCACTATAGAGGAAACAGAGTGCCATTTGGGACACAGATGAGACTTTATGAAAAAAACAGCGATTTAATTATGTTTGTTTTCGAAAGAAAAAAAGATCCCCAGAGACGTAGAATAGGACACAAGTGTATTTATTTTCCAGGTTTACGCGTCATGGCAGAGATGTAAAATAACAGATCGATATCATCAACATCAGCAGAAATGCTGCTTCAATATGCCAGATAACCAGATCATGAAGGGTTGGTTTCAACCTCTTTCATATGCACTGTGCACAAAACATATACACTGAGTGTACAAAACATATACACTGAGTGTACAAAACATATACACTGAGTGTACAGAACACATGTTCTTTCCATGACAGACTGACCAGGTGAAAGCTATGATCCCTTATTGATGTCTCATGTTAAATCCACTTCAATCAGTGTAGATGAAGGGGAGGAGACGGGTTAAAGAAGGATTTTTAAGCCTTGAGACAATTGAGACATGGATTGTGTATGTGTGTCATTCAGAGGGTGAATGGGAAAGACAAAATATTTAAGTGCCTTTGAACAGGGTATGGTAGTAGGTGCCAGGCGCACTGGTTTGAGTGTGTCAAGAACTGCAACGCTGCTGGGTTTTTCACACTCAACAGTTTCCCATGTGTATCAAGAACGGTCCACCACCCAAAGGACATCCAGCCAACTTGACACAACTGTGGGAAGCATTGGAGTCAACATGGGCCAGCATCCCTGTGGAACGCTTTCGACACCTTGTAAAGTCCATACTCCGATGAATTAATAAGGCTGTACTGAGGGCAAACAGGGGTTCAACTCAATATTAGGAAGGTGTCCCTAATGTTTTGTACACTCGGTGTAAAATCTGGTTTAGCTACTAACAGAAACCTCAAAAACACAACCAACCAAAATAACAAAACTTGATCTTTGTGGGGGGAGTTTTTTTGCTTGAAAGTGAAATTGACAATTAAAAGGTTTTCTACTGATCAAAACAGAGGAGTATTTCAATTCATGGCAACAATTCTCAAGTTCCCACCTGTGTAACGGGTTGCCAAAATGGATAGGGCTACATTTAAATGTTTCTTACAGAAGGAATATGAAAAGCATATGTATTACCATGGAGGAAACAGTGGAGATTATGGGAAAATCATCAGACCAAAGTTCACTTTACAAGACCGAGTCTAAACATTACGCTATTGGTTTTATGTGCTTTTTACATTTACTGTACTTTTCACCACATTTGTTGATAACAAAATCTGAAAATATTCTGGATACATTCAGTAACATGTTAAGAATATTCCTGGAAAACGTGGTGTAGATGAAACATAAGACCAAACGATTACAAGGGTTTGAGTGAGAAGACTAACTGGTGTCTCCAAGTGGACACACCTCTCCAGAGTTCACAGTTCATAAGACATTTCAATGCACTTTTATGACTCAACGAACAGTCTTCAACAATCAGCACTCCCAGCTATGAGGAACTACAGCACTCCCAGCTATGAGGAACTACAGCACTCCCAGCTATGAGGAACTACAGCACTCCCAGCTATGAGGAACTACAGCACTCCCAGCCATGAGGAACTACATCACTCCCAGCCATGAGGAACTACAGCACTCCCAGCCATGAGGAACTATCATCACTCCCAGCCATGAGGAACTATCATCACTCCCAGCCATGAGGAACTATCATCACTCCCAGCCATGAGGAACTACTGCACTCCCAGCCATGAGGAACTACTGCACTCCCAGCCATGAGGAACTACTGCACTCCCAGCCATGAGGAACTACTGCACTCCCAGCCATGAGGAACTATCAGCACTCCCAGCCATGAGGAACTATCAGCACTCCCAGCTATGAGGAACTATCAGCACTCCCAGCTATGAGGAACTATCAGCACTCCCAGCTATGAGGAACTACAGCACTCCCAGCCATGAGGAACTACAGCACTCCCAGCCATGAGGAACTACAGCACTCCCAGCCATGAGGAACGATCAGCACTCCCAGCTATGAGGAACGATCAGCACTCCCAGCTATGAGGAACTATCAGCACTCCCAGCCATGAGGAACTATCAGCACTCCCAGCTATGAGGAACTATCAGCACTCCCAGCTATGAGGAACTATCAGCACTCCCAGCTATGAGGAACTATCAGCACTCCCAGCTATGAGGAACTATCAGCACTCCCAGCTATGAGGAACTATCAGCACTCCCAGCTATGAGGAACTATCAGCACTCCCAGCTATGAGGAACTACAGCACTCCCAGCTATGAGGAACTACAGCACTCCCAGCTATGAGGAACTACAGCACTCCCAGCTATGAGGAACTATCAGCACTCCCAGCTATGAGGAACTATCAGCACTCCCAGCTATGAGGAACTATCAGCACTCCCAGCTATGAGGAACTATCAGCACTCCCAGCTATGAGGAACTATCAGCACTCCCAGCTATGAGGAACTATCAGCACTCCCAGCTATGAGGAACTATCAGCACTCCCAGCTATGAGGAACTATCAGCACTCCCAGCTATGAGGAACTAGAAGACACTTGTATTGTTTTGTTTGTAACACATCCCTGCATCTCCACCATCACACAATGACTGTTGTTGTTTCCCCAATCCGGTCCATTATAAATCTCAAATCTGGGTCAGGTGGTCTGAAAGCTTGTTCTTTCGCCACGTCATCTTCTAACTGTACATCAAACACAGTGATCATAAACATGGACACTATGTGACATGAGTTTTATGATATGGAAATGTGAAGTCCACATTTGGGGTGTTTGGTTTGCTTCTATGACATCAAAGCGTTATTCATTATAATCCTCAACATCTCATCTTTCAGAATACATGGACACCTCTTAATTTACAGCATTTCCCTCAATCAGACAACAACAAAATGAGTAAAAGTTGCCCAATTACCTGGAGTGATGGGGGGGGGGGGGGGTGACTTCTTGTTGTTTGCGGTGTTCATGTTCAGAACGGCTGTCAGCCAAAACACATACAGAGCTGTGAAGAACAGAGCCTGAGCTCTGACATGTATATCACGTAACTGTACAATCACTGCGTTCCAATTTAGGTGCTTATTAGTGCCCAAATCTGCCATTTCAACCTCTATACAGATACGAGGGTAAAAGGCAATACTATACAAGAGTAATATTCTATAGAAACATTCATTTTACAATAAAAAAAATGTATAAAATAAAAGGATGGAGGGTAAAATATATTATCTCCATTTCAGTCCTCATCACAGAATCAAAGCTTCAGCAACATATCTAATATAAAATCCCATAATCCTCAGCGAGACTAAGTGCATTTGTTTTTCATCCTTTTTCTTTCACAGAATATACTGCGATCCCAACGACCCCCACTAAACACAGAATATACTGCGATCCCAACGACCCCCACTAAACACAGAATATACTGCGATCCCAACGACCCCCACTAAACACAGAATATACTGCGATCCCAACGACCCCCACTAAACACAGAATATACTGCGATCCCAATGACCCCCACTAAACACAGAATATACTGCGATCCCAATGACCCCCACTAAACACAGAATATACTGCGATCCCAACGACCCCCACTAAACACAGAATATACTGCGATCCCAACGACCCCCACTAAACACAGAATATACTGCGATCCCAACGACCCCCACTAAACACAGAATATACTGCGATCCCAACGACCCCCACTAAACACAGAATATACTGCGATCCCAACGACCCCCACTAAACACAGAATATACTGCGATCCCAACGACCCCCACTAAACACAGAATATACTGCGATCGCAACGACCCCCACTAAACACAGAATATACTGTGATCCCAACGACCCCCACTAAACACAGAATATACTGCGATCCCAACGACCCCCACTAAACACAGAATATACTGCGATCCCAATGACCCCCACTAAACACAGAATATACTGCGATCCCAACGACCCCCACTAAACACAGAATATACTGCGATCCCAACGACCCCCACTAAACACAGAATATACTGCGATCCCAACGACCCCCACTAAACACAGAATATACTGCGATCCCAACGACCCCCACTAAACACAGAATATACTGCGATCCCAACGACCCCCACTAAACACAGAATATACTGCGATCCCAACGACCCCCACTAAACACAGAATATACTGCGATCCCAATGACCCCCACTAAACACAGAATATACTGCGATCCCAATGACCCCCACTAAACACAGAATATACTGCGATCCCAACGACCCCCACTAAACACAGAATATACTGCGATCCCAATGACCCCCACTAAACACAGAATATACTGCGATCCCAATGACCCCCACTAAACACAGAATATACTGCGATCCCAATGACCCCCACTAAACACAGAATATACTGCGATCCCAACGACCCCCACTAAACACAGAATATACTGCGATCCCAACGACCCCCACTAAACACAGAATATACTGCGATCCCAACGACCCCCACTAAACACAGAATATACTGCGATCCCAAACCTATGGCCCATTGCATTGTAATGTTATATAAACCTTTGTCCCATGGTATTGTAACGTTGTACAGATGGCATTGTAATGTTGTTGATGGCATTGTAATGTTGTTGATGGTATTGTAACGTTGTACAGATGGTATTGTAACGTTGTACAGATGGCAATGTAACGTTAAATAGATATCATTGTAACGTTAAATAGATATCATTGTAACATTGTACAGATGGCATTGTAACATTGTACAGATGGCATTGTAACATTGTACAGATGGCATTGTAACATTGTACAGATGGCATTGTAACATTGTACAGATGGCATTGTAACATTGTACAGATGGCATTGTAACATTGTACAGATGGCATTGTAACATTGTACAGATGGCATTGTAACATTGTACAGATGGCATTGTAACATTGTACAGATGGTATTGTAACATTGTACAGATGGTATTGTAACGTTGTACAGATGGCATTGTAACATTGTACAGATGGCAATGTAACATTGTACAGATGGCATTGTAACATTGTACAGATGGCATTGTAACATTGTACAGATGGTATTGTAACGTTGTACAGATGGTATTGTAACGTTGTACAGATGGCATTGTACCGTTAAATTGATAGAAAGCAAGTGCTGTTGGTCAAACTAGGAGGAAAAGCAATGACAACTCATAGGGAACTACATGGATAATGTTGTCTTGGCATCTCAACCTGGGTAACTTGGCAAATAGACTGGGTGACTTGGCATCTCAACCTGGGTGACTTGGCATGTCAACCTGGGTGACTTGGCATCTCAACCTGGGTGACTTGGCATCTCAACCTGGGTGACTTGGCATCTCAACCTGGGTGACTTGGCATCTCAACCTGGGTGACTTGGCATCTTAACCTGGGTGACTTGGCATCTTAACCTGGGTGACTTGGCATCTTAACCTGGGTGACTTGGCATCTTAACCTGGGTGACTTGGCATTAGACTGGGTGACTTGGCATTAGACTGGGTGACTTGGCATCTTAGACTGGGTGACTTGGCATCTTAGACTGGGTGACTTGGCATCTTAGACTGGGTGACTTGGCATCTTAGACTGGGTGACTTGGCATCTTAGACTGGGTGACTTGGCATCTCAACCTGGCATCTTAGCCTGGCATCTTAACCTGGGTGACTTGGCATCTTAACCTGGGTGACTTGGCATCTTAACCTGGGTGACTTGGCATCTTAGACTGGGTGACTTGGCATTAGACTGGGTGACTTGGCATTAGACTGGGTGACTTGGCATCTCAACCTGGGTGACTTGGCATCTCAACCTGGGTGACTTGGCATTAGACTGGGTGACTTGGCATCTTAACCTGGGTGACTTGGCATCTTAACCTGGGTGACTTGGCATCTTAACCTGGGTGACTTGGCATCTTAACCTGGGTGACTTGGCATCTTAACCTGGGTGACTTAGCATCTTAACCTGGGTGACTTAGCATCTTAACCTGGGTGACTTAGCATCTTAACCTGGGTGACTTAGCATCTTAGACTGGGTGACTTGGCATTAGACTGGGTGACTTGGTGTGAATGCAATAAGTGTGATAGATGTCGGCAGTTGCTGGAGCAGAGATCTGTAACGCCACAGCCAGTTACTGGAGCAGAGATCTGTAACGCCACAGCCAGTTACTGGAGCAGAGATCTGTAACGCCACAGCCAGTTACTGGAGCAGAGATCTGTAACGCCACAGCCAGTTACAGGAGCAGAGATTTGTAACGCCACAACCAGTTACTGGAGCAGAGATCTGTAACGCCACAGCCAGTTACTGGAGCAGAGATCTGTAACGCCACAGCCAGTTACAGGAGCAGAGATCTGTAACGCCACAGCCAGTTACTGGAGCAGAGATCTGTAACGCCACAGCCAGTTACTGGAGCAGAGATCTGTAACGCCACAGCCAGTTACAGGAGCAGAGATTTGTAACGCCACAGCCAGTTACTGGAGCAGAGATCTGTAACGCCACAGCCAGTTACTGGAGCAGAGATCTGTAACGCCACAGCCAGTTACTGGAGCAGAGATCTGTAACGCCACAGCCAGTTACAGGAGCAGAGATTTGTAACTCCACAACCAGTTACTGGAGCAGAGATCTGTAACGCCACAGCCAGTTACAGGAGCAGAGATTTGTAACACCACAGCCAGTTACTGGAGCAGAGATCTGTAACGCCACAGCCAGTTACAGGAGTAGAGATTTGTATAGATGTTTGGCCACTTTGTAATGTAGTAGATACTACGGCCAGTGAAATGGCAGCAGAGAGAAGCCAGTGTGCAACGGACAATGTTCTCTCTGAGCATCTCAAATAATGACCTGGGAGCTCAAGCTACGAGCCACTAACCTGCTTCCATTGAAATGGTTCTTTATGTAACTGAAATAAGTGTGAAACAGGTATGAAGAACCTTCGACATAACCAGCGGTTAACTATGGCCGCTGTAATGGTATCGGAGAGAAGCCGGCGTATAGATCTAGCGAGATGCAGACATCTTGTGTTACTGATAATGCCTCGGTTAATAATCCTTGGTATTTGTTCCTGTAGTTGAGGGAAGGAGGGCGCAGCAGACGAGCCTAACTTCTGTTGTTACGTCGCGCTCTCACTCATCCAGCAAGTGTTGACATCTTAAAAGGGGCCACGTACATAAACCTGCAAACTAATAAAACGGATCCTATGTATAAATATGGTGTTAGGATAATGTACATGTAATCTGACTCATGACTCTGTACTAAGGTTTCTCAGTATAAATGGCTTTTAATTCCATGACATAGACTGACCAGGTGAATCCAGGTGAAAGCTATGATCTTTTATTGACGTCTCTTGTTAAATCCACTTCAATCAGTGTAGGTGAAGGGGAGGAGACACGTTAAAGAAGGATTTTTAAACCTTGACACAATTGAGACATGGATTGTGTATGTGTGCCATTCAGAGGGTGAATGGACAAAACAAAATATTTAAGCGCCTTTGAACAGGGTATGGTGGTAGGGGGAACAGGGTATGGTAGTAGGTGAACAGGGTATGCTAGTAGGTGAACAGAGTATGGTGGTAGGTGAACAGGGTATGGTCGTAGGTGAACAGGGTATGGTGGTAGGTGAACAGGGTATGGTAGTAGGTGAACGGGGTATGGTAGTAGGTGAACGGGGTATGGTGGTAGGTGAACAGGGTATGGTGGTAGGTGAACAGGGTATGGTGGTATGTGAACAGGGTATGGTTGTAGGTGAACAGGGTATGGTAGTAGGTGAACAGGGTATGGTAGTAGGTGCAACTCAATATTATTAACTTGCTCTTAATGTTTTGTTAGAAGAGAGCGAGACCAGGCCGTAGGGAAGAGCAGAGAGAGAGACCAGGCCGTTGGGAAGAGCAGAGAGAGAGACCAGGCCGTTGGGAAGAGCAGAGAGAGAGACCAGGCCGTTGGGAAGAGCAGAGAGAGAGACCAGGCCGTTGGGAGGAGAAGAGAGAGACACCAGGCCGTTGGGAGGAGAAGAGAGAGACACCAGGCCGTTGGGAGGAGAAGAGAGAGAGACCAGGCCGTTGGGAAGAGCAGAGAGCGAGACCAGGCCGCTGGGTGGAGCAGAGAGCGAGACCAGGCCGCTGGGTGGAGCAGAGAGCGAGACCAGGCCGCTGGGTGGAGCAGAGAGCGAGACCAGGCCGCTGGGTGGAGCAGAGAGCGAGACCAGGCCGCTGGGTGGAGCAGAGAGCGAGACCAGGCCGCTGGGTGGAGCAGAGAGCGAGACCAGGCCGCTGGGTGGAGCAGAGAGCGAGACCAGGCCGCTGGGTGGAGCAGAGAGCGAGACCAGGCCGCTGGGTGGAGCAGAGAGCGAGACCAGGCCGCTGGGTGGAGCAGAGAGCGAGACCAGGCCGTTGGGAGCAGCAGAGAGCGAGACCAGGCCGTTGGGAGCAGCAGAGAGCGAGACCAGGCCGCTGGGTGGAGCAGAGAGCGAGACCAGGCCGCTGGGTGGAGCAGAGAGCGAGACCAGGCCGCTGGGTGGAGCAGAGAGCGAGACCAGGCCGCTGGGTGGAGCAGAGAGCGAGACCAGGCCGCTGGGTGGAGCAGAGAGCGAGACCAGGCCGTTGGGAGCAGCAGAGAGCGAGACCAGGCCGTTGGGAGCAGCAGAGAGCGAGACCAGGCCGCTGGGAGCAGCAGAGAGCGAGACCAGGCCGTTGGGAGCAGCAGAGAGCGAGACCAGGCCGTTGGGAGGAGCAGAGCGAGACCAGACCGTTGGGAAGAGCAGAGAGCGAGAACAGGCCGTTGGGAGCAGCAGAGAGAGAGCGTTAGGTAGCCTAGTGGTTAACAGAGTTGGGCCAGTAGTTGAAAGGTCGCAGTTTGAATCCCCGAGCCGGCGAGGTGGAAAAATCTGCCGTTCTGCCCTTGAGCAAGGCAGTTAACCCTCAACAACAACAGACGTGGAAATAGATTAAGGCAGCCCCCTGCAACTCTCTGATTGAGGGGTCAGGGGTTAAATGACCAACACACATTTCGGTCGAATGCATTCAGTTGTGTAACTGACTAGGTATCCCCATCCTTCTCTGTCTGTCCAGATACTGTTAGTATTACGTCAACCTGTCCAGATACTGTTAGTATTACGTCAACCTGTCCAGATACTGTTAGTATTACGTCAACCTGTCCAGATACTGATAGTATTACGTCAACCTGTCCAGATACTGATAGTATTACGTCAACCTGTCCAGATACTGATAGTATTACGTCAACCTGTCCAGATACTGATAGTATTACGTCAACCTGTCCAGATACTGTTAGTATTACGTCAACCTGTCCAGATACTGTTAGTATTACGTCAACCTGTCCAGATACTGTTAGTATTACGTCAACCTGTCCAGATACTTTTAGTATTACGTCAACCTGTCCAGATACTTTTAGTATTACGTCAACCTGTCCAGATACTGTTAGTATTACGTCAACCTGTCCAGATACTGTTAGTATTACGTCAACCTGTCCAGATACTGTTAGTATTACGTCAACCTGTCCAGATACTGATAGTATTACGTCAACCTGTCCAGATACTGATAGTATTACGTCAACCTGTCCAGATACTGATAGTATTACGTCAACCTGTCCAGATACTGTTAGTATTACGTCAACCTGTCCAGATACTGTTAGTATTACGTCAACCTGTCCAGATACTGTTAGTATTACGTCAACCTGTCCAGATACTTTTAGTATTACGTCAACCTGTCCAGATACTTTTAGTATTACGTCAACCTGTCCAGATACTGTTAGTATTACGTCAACCTGTCCAGATACTGTTAGTATTACGTCAACCTGTCCAGATACTGTTAGTATTACGTCAACCTGTCCAGATACTGTTAGTATTACGTCAACCTGTCCAGATACTGATAGTATTACGTCAACCTGTCCAGATACTGATAGTATTACGTCAACCTGTCCAGATACTGATAGTATTACGTCAACCTGTCCAGATACTGATAGTATTACGTCAACCTGTCCAGATACTGATAGTATTACGTCAACCTGTCCAGATACTGATAGTATTACGTCAACCTGTCCAGATACTGATAGTATTACGTCAACCTGTCCAGATACTGATAGTATTACGTCAACCTGTCCAGATACTTTTAGTATTACGTCAACCTGTCCAGATACTGTTAGTATTACGTCAACCTGTCCAGATACTGTTAGTATTACGTCAACCTGTCCAGATACTGTTAGTATTACGTCAACCTGTCCAGATACTGTTAGTATTACGTCAACCTGTCCAGATACTGTTAGTATTACGTCAACCTGTCCAGATACTGTTAGTATTACGTCAACCTGTCCAGATACTGTTAGTATTACGTCAACCTGTCCAGATACTGTTAGTATTACGTCAACCTGTCCAGATACTGTTAGTATTACGTCAACCTGTCCAGATACTGTTAGTAGTACGTCAACCTGTCCAGATACTGTTAGTAGTACGTCAACCTGTCCAGATACTGTTAGTATTACGTCAACCTGTCCAGATACTGTTAGTATTACGTCAACCTGTCCAGATACTGTTAGTATTATGGTAACCTGTCCAGATACTGTTAGTATTATGTCAACCTGTCCAGATACTGTAGTAGTACGTCAACCTGTCCAGATACTGTTACTAGTATGTCAACCTGTCCAGATACTGTTACTAGTATGTCAACCTGTCCAGATACTGTTAGTATTATGTCAACCTGTCCAGATACTGTTAGTATTATGTCAACCTGTCCAGATAATGTTAGTATTATGTCAACCTGTCGAGATACTGTAGTATTACGTCAACCTGTCCAGATACTGTTAGTATTACGTCAACCTGTCCAGATACTGTTAGTATTATGTCAACCTGTCCAGATACTGTTAGTATTACATCCATGCATAAGTAAGTCGATCTCATCAATGCAGGGTCTTTCTTGGCAGGGTGCTGTGACAACATCCTGTTCATAACTTCAGATAGAAAGATCTAGAAAGACCATTCACAACGTCAAGCTTTTGAAAACAAACCTGACAACTGTGTACCGCTGCATCAGCTGCGCAGGCCAGGAGTAACAATGAGGACTAGACCATAAACCAACACTTACTTGACTGAAGACAAAGCGTCTGATTGAACAGGTGTCTCCAGAGCCAATAACTGTGTCCCAAATGGCTCCATGTTCCCTACATAGCGCACTACTTTTGACCAGGGCCCTATGGCACCCTGTTCCCTACATAGTGCACTACTTTTGACCAGGGCCCTATGGCACCCTGTTCCCTACATAGTGCACTACTTTTGACCAGGGCCCTATGGCACCCTGTTCCCTACATTGTGCACTACTTTAGACCAGAGCCCTATGGCACCCTATTCCCTACATAGTGCACTACTTTAGACCAGAGCCCTATGGCACCCTGTTCCCTACATAGTGCACTACTTTAGACCAGAGCCCTATGGAACCCTATTCCCTATATAGTGCACTACTTTAGACCAGAGCCCTATGGCACCCTGTTCCCTACATAGTGCACTACTTTAGACCAGAGCCCTATGGAACCCTATTCCCTATATAGTGCACTACTTTAGACCAGAGCCCTATGGCACCCTGTTCCCTACATAGTGCACTATTTTCTAATAGTAGTACACTATATTAGGGAATAGGGCACCATTTGGGACACAACCCTCCGTTGATTTTTGACTTGAAACACACAAGACAAGCATCTCCTTAACGATAAGCCAACATGTGACGCCCCTTTACCCCGTAGGCAGAGAGAGAGGGAGAGACAGAGAGAGAGAGAGAGAGAGAGAGAGAGAGAGAGAGAGAGAGAGAGAGACAGAGAGAGAGAGCGAGCAGAAAGCAGAGAGAGAGAGGTTGATTCCTGATACTGTTCCTGAGCATGGTGGTTCGACTGACTAGGGGAGGTAGGAAGTATACAGGAAATGCTGAAGACAGGAGGAACCACAGCACATGACAAAGAGGCGGAGAGAAGAGAGGTGGAGGAGAGGAGTCCAGAGCAGAGTGTGATCTGTGGAGAGAGAGAGAGCGAGAGAGAGAAGTGTTAAACAGAGAATGAGATCTGAAGGGAAGCTCTATCCAATGATCAAACCAAAATTAAATGTTATTTGTCACATGCGCTGAATACAACCTTACTGTGAAATGCTGACTTACAAGTCCTTAACTTTATTTTCTTAAAACTGCATTGTTGGTTAAGAAAATATTTAAAAAATGTAAACAAAATAACTATGAGGCTATATACAGGGGGTACCGGTACAGAGTCAATAAACAGGGGGTACCGGTACAGAGTCAATGTGGAGGCTATATACAGGGGGTACCGGTACAGAGTCAATATACAGGGGGTACCGGTACCAAGTCAGTGTGGAGGCTATATACAGGGGGTACCGGTACAGAGTCAATGTGGAGGCTATATACAGGAGGTACTGGTACAAAGTCAATGTGGAGGCTATATACAGGAGGTACCGGTACAAAGTCAATGTGGAGGCTATATACAGGGGGTACTGGTACAGAGTCAATGTGGAGGCTATATACAGGGTGTTACAGTACAGAGTCAATGTGGAGGCTATATACAGGGGGTACCGGTACCAAGTCAGTGTGGAGGCTATATACAGGGGGTACCGGTACAGAGTCAGTGTGGAGGCTATATACAGGGGGTACTGGTACAGAGTCAATGTGGAGGCTATATACAGGGGGTACCGGTACAGAGTCAATGTGGAGGCTATATACAGGGTGTTACGGTACAGAGTCAATGTGGAGGCTATATACAGGGTGTTACGGTACAGAGTCAATGTGGAGGCTATATACAGGTTATGACGGTACTGAGTCAATGTGGAGGCTACATACAGGGGGTACCGGTACAGAGTCAGTGTGCGGGGGTCCAGTTAGAGGTAATATGTACATGTAGGTATGGGTGAAGTGACTATGCATAGATAATAAACAGCGAGTAGCAGCAGTGTACAAAACAAATGGAGGGGTCCATGTAAATAGTCCAGGTGGCCATTTGATTAATTGTTCTGCAGTCTTATGTCTTGGCGGTAGAAGCTGTTTAGAAGCCTCTTGGACCTAGACTTGGCGCTCCAGCACCGCTTGCCATGCGGTAGCAGAGAGAACAGTCTATGACTGGAGTCTTTGACAATTATTTGGGCTTTCCTCTGACACCGCCTGGTATAGAGGTCCTGGATAACAGGTAACTCGGCCCCAGTGATGTACTGGGCCGTACGCACTACCCTCTGTAGTGCATTACGGTCGGATGCTGAGCAGTTTCCATACAAGGCGGTGATGCAACCAGTCAGGATGCTCTCGATGGTGCAGCTGTTGAACTTTGAGGATCTGGGGACCCATGTCAATTATTTTCTGATACTCTGGTGCAAAGGCACTCAACTCCATCACTACAAAACCCCTCAAAAGGCACCCTACTCCATCACTACAAAACCCCTCAAAAGGCACCCTACTCCATCACTACAAAACCCCTCAGACGCACTCTGCTACATCATTACAAAACCCCTCAAAAGTCACTTTGCTCCATCACTACAAAACCCCTCAAAAGGCACTCTGCTCCATCACTACAAAACCCCTCAGACGCACTCTGCTCCATCACTACAAAACCCCTCAGACGCACTCTACTCCATCACTACAAAACCCCTCAGACGCACTCTACTCCATCACTACAAAAGGCACTCTACTCCATCACTACAAAACCCCTCAAAAGGCACTCTACTCCATCACTACAAAACCCCTCAAAAGGCACTCTACTCCATCACTACAAAACCCCTCAAAAGGCACTCTACTCCATCACTACAAAACCCCTCAAAAGGCACTCTACTCCATCTCTACAAAACCCCTCAAAAGGCACTCTACTCCATCTCTACAAAACCCCTCAAAAGGCACTCTACTCCATCACTACAAAACCCCTCAAAAGGCACCCTACTCCATCACTACAAAACCCCTCAGACGCACTCTGCTCCATCATTACAAAAACCCTCAAGTCACTTTGCTCCATCACTACAAAACCCCTCAAAAGGCACTCTGCTCCATCACTACAAAACCCCTGAGACGCACTCTACTCCATCACTACAAAACCCCTCAAAAGGCACTCTGCTCCATCACTACAAAACCCCTCAAAAGGCACTCTGCTCCATCACTACAAAACCCCTCAAAAGGCACTCTGCTCCATCACTACAAAACCCCTCAAAAGGCACTCTGCTCCATCACTACAAAACCCCTCAAAAGGCACTCTGCTCCATCACTACAAAACCCCTCAAAAGGCACTCTACTCCATCTCTACAAAACCCCTCAAAAGGCACTCTACTCCATCACTACAAAACCCCTCAAAAGGCACCCTACTCCATCACTACAAAACCCCTCAGACGCACTCTGCTCCATCATTACAAAAACCCTCAAGTCACTTTGCTCCATCACTACAAAACCCCTCAAAAGGCACTCTGCTCCATCACTACAAAACCCCTGAGACGCACTCTACTCCATCACTACAAAACCCCTCAAAAGGCACTCTACTCCATCACTACAAAAGGCACTCTACTCCATCACTACAAAACCCCTCAAAAGGCACTCTACTCCATCACTACAAAACCCCTCAAAAGGCACTCTGCTCCATCACTACAAAACCCCTCAAAAGGCACTCTGCTCCATCACTACAAAACCCCTCAAAAGGCACTCTGCTCCATCACTACAAAACCCCTCAAAAGGCACTCTGCTCCATCACTACAAAACCCCTCAAAAGGCACTCTGCTCCATCACTACAAAACCCCTCAAAAGGCACTCTGCTCCATCACTACAAACCCCTCAAAAGGCACTCTACTCCCTCACTACAAAACCCCTCAAAAGGCACTCTACTCCCTCACTACAAAACCCCTCAAAAGGCACTCTACTCCATCACTACAAAACCCCTCAAAAGGCACTCTACTCCATCTCTACAAAACCCCTCAGACGCACTCTGCTCCATCATTACAAAACCCCTCAAAAGTCACTTTGCTCCATCACTACAAAACCCCTCAAAAGGCACTCTACTCCATCACTACAAAACCCCTCTACTCCATCACTACAAAACCCCTCTACTCCATCACTACAAAACCCCTCTACTCCATCACTACAAAACCCCTCTACTCCATCACTACAAAACCCCTCTACTCCATCACTACAAAACCCCTCTACTCCATCACTACAAAACCACTCAAAAGCAGTAGTTGAATTACACCTCCATCGTATTGATTCCAGTCCTCTCAGATCAGGTGCCTGAGAGACGGGGTCGATTAGGGGATTCCCCTTCTCTCATTACAGGTGATGTACTGCACTTGTCTGGAGGAAGTAGATTGGGCGCGCCTGTTTTTCTTCAAGCGGGATGACCGATTCTTGCCCGTGTGAGCAGAGTTCACACCGTTTCATCAGTCTGCGTCCAGCGGTACACGCTGAAAGATCTGCTCACAAAATGCCAGCCATGAGGGGTGGAGTTGACACTGTCGCATTTGCCCGTTTTTGTTGCTGTCTGCCATTAGTTAGACAAAATATTCTTGTTTTTTCCACCCCCTGATATTCTGTGTTTTAGTTACTAATGAGCCCCTATAGCACTCTATCAAACTCCCCTCATACCCAAATGGACCCCTGGACCCTATGCATTTGGGGCAATCTCAGATGATTTGACAGGTGCTATGAGAACTGTGAAAAAAAAAGTCTACATTCTTGTGTCATGTCTGATCTAGAGTACAGTCCAAGCTGTTGTTCCAGACGCTTCCAGAAGCTTCCAGACGCCCACGCAGACATGCCGTGTGATGTTTAACTGCAAAAGTGGATTGGGATTTGAATAAGCTGTTTGTACCTGTGTGTATGGGTTAGGACCTGCAGACTGTGTTGAAGCTGGTTGTACCTGTGTGTATGGGTTAGGACCTGCAGACTGTTTTGGTACGGGTTAGGGCCTGCAGACTGTGTTGCAGACTGTTTTGGTACGGGTTAGGGCCTGCAGACTGTGTTGAAGCTGGTTGTACGGGTTAGGACCTGCAGACTGTGTTGAAGCTGGTTGTACGGGTTAGGACCTGCAGACTGTGTTGAAGCTGGTTGTACGGGTTAGGACCTGCAGACTGTGTTGAAGCTGGTTGTACGGGTTAGGACCTGCAGACTGTGTTGAAGCTGTTTGTACGGGTTAGGACCTGCAGACTGTGTTGAAGCTGTTTGTACGGGTTAGGACCTGCAGACTGTGTTGAAGCTGTTTGTACGGGTTAGGACCTGCAGACTGTGTTGAAGCTGTTTGTACGGGTTAGGACCTGCAGACTGTGTTGAAGCTGTTTGTACGGGTTAGGACCTGCAGACTGTGTTGAAGCTGTTTGTACGGGTTAGGACCTGCAGACTGTGTTGAAGCTGTTTGTACGGGTTAGGACCTGCAGACTGTGTTGAAGCTGTTTGTACGGGTTAGGACCTGCAGACTGTGTTGAAGCTGTTTGTACGGGTTAGGACCTGCAGACTGTGTTGAAGCTGTTTGTACGGGTTAGGACCTGCAGACTGTGTTGAAGCTGTTTGTACGGGTTAGGACCTGCAGACTGTGTTGAAGCTGTTTGTACGGGTTAGGACCTGCAGACTGTGTTGAAGCTGTTTGTACGGGTTAGGACCTGCAGACTGTGTTGAAGCTGTTTGTACGGGTTAGGACCTGCAGACTGTGTTGAAGCTGTTTGTACGGGTTAGGACCTGCAGACTGTGTTGAAGCTGTTTGTACGGGTTAGGACCTGCAGACTGTGTTGAAGCTGTTTGTACGGGTTAGGACCTGCAGAATGTGTTGAAGCTGTTTGTACGGGTTAGGACCTGCAGACTGTGTTGAAGCTGTTTGTACCTGTGTGTACGGGTTAGGACCTGCAGACTGCGTTGAAGCTGTTTGTACCTGTGTGTATGGGTTAGGACCTGCAGACTGTGTTGAAGCTGTTTGTACCTGTGTGTATGGGTTAGGACCTGCAGATTGTGTTGAAGCGAGCCGTCTCTTCAAAGATCAGCTCCTTCAGGGTCTCTTTGGGAAGATCATCCAGCTCCATGTCAAACTTGAAGGGAGCCTCGGTTACAGGCTAACAGAGAGACAGACAGGAGGTTAGGGTTAGAGTCTCTGTTACAGGTTAGAGCAGGATATAGAGATAACTGAATTAATACAACAGAAGAGACTAGTTAGTTACATATCATCACTGGTCAGGGACATTTAGGACATACCTGAAATCTAATCCACTAACATTTTTCATCGACAACTGATTTCTGACAAATACCTCATCTGTAAGGTCGTAGACTGCTCCAGGTAAGTGTGAGTCAGGGTCAGGGTTCATTACCTCATCTGTAAGGTCGTAGACTGCTCCAGGTAAGGGTGTGTCAGGGTCAGGGTTCATTACCTCATCTGTAAGGTCGTAGACTTCTCCAGGTAAGGGTGAGTCAGGGTCAGGGTTCAATACCTCATCTCTAAGGTCGTAGACTCCTCCAGGTAAGGGTGAGTCAGGGTCAGGGTTCATTACCTCATCTGTAAGGTCGTAGACTGCTCCAGGTAAGGGTGAGTCAGGGTCAGGGTTCATTACCTCACCTGTAGGGCCGTAGTACTGCTCCAGGTAAGGGTGAGTCATGGTCAGGGTTCATTACCTCATCTGTAAGGTCGGAGTACTGCTCCAGGTAAGGGTGAGTCAGCAGGGGCGAAAATCTGATATCCACTTTGGAGGGGACAATTACATGAAATTTTCTCAAGAGCAATTCCTGAGGGGGACACCAAAAGTAGTGCTGTAACACATAGCCTACATTGTAATATGGTAAATGTATATTGAGGAACCAAAGAAATAAGGTGTTTGCCGTACTCCTAACTACCGGTACCCAAAACTACACAACTAATCACAACAGCAATACCATTGCCTTTAACAAATCTTAGTTCAGTCACCAGTTTAAGTTGAGAGTGGGGGTATCCATGGTATTTTCCAATTATGTTCCAATTTTACAAGTCAAAAAAATTGAGAACCTTTCCTAATGTTGTCAAACAAAGACTCAACAAACTTACCTGAGACTCCCTGTCTCTGCCAGTCTGTCCCTGCATATCTGTCCCCAACTCTGCTGTCTGTGTGCCATCTGTTGCCTGCTCTGCCTAATGACATCATTGTGAAACATTTCCATTAGAATTTCATTTCTTTCTTATGAACATTTTATCAACTAATATTTGAGATATTAGGCTACTAGGGTTCTTACTTTGCGTTTTGGTGTACTGAAAAATACTCTGATGTCCGTCTTTTATTTTTCTGCCATTTTTCTACCTGGCTGGCTACACACACACACAGTGTGTAGGTTATTTACAGTAGGAGATGGGCTTCTATCATCTTCAATCATTCTATATGGGCTTCGATCTAAAAGGTAGCTAGCAAATGTGAAACGGATTAAAATGAGAAGAGTTGACAGTTGTATGAGTTCACCATTTACACAACATATGCTGCAACCTTTTGTAATTTTAATAGTTTGTTTCATATTGGCTGGCTTCCAACAATAGCTGAATTTGCAAAGCTAGCGAGCACCAATTCAGTTTCAGTGGTGTTTGCTATAATCTTTGCTACCCGGGTTAAATAAAGGTGAAATAAAATAAATAAATAAACGTTCCCTTGCGACAATTTAGCTTTTGCAACGAGACCATTAAATATATTTAAGACAACGGTAGAAGAGAGTGTAGTTCTGTTCAGTTTGGACTTCAGTTTATCGCTAACCTTATCACAGGGACTTTGAAGCACTAACTTACATCATCTGCATGCTGATTCCATCTTTGACGACGCCACATAAATGGAATAGGTACTAGCTAGCTTAATAGTTCATATTTGCGCGCTAGCTCTGCATATTCAGCTAGTGTGTGTGTGCGCGATTGACTGGATGAACCTCACGGCAGTTACGTAGCAAGCTAAGGAACTGGCAGTGGATCAAACCATTGTGAGGCAAAGGGCGGGGGGGGGTCGCAATCTTTTGAAACTTAAAAACGCGCTATTAAGTGTCTATAATCAGCACAATTGCTTTCATTGCGTATTATTAATATTATTTAAATTACGTAGTTATGTTTCAGTGATATATCGGGGGGGACAAATCATATTTTTCCCAGGATGGGGGGGTCGTGTCCCCCCCGTCCCCCCGGGATTTCCGCCCCTGTGAGTCAGGGTCAGGGTTCATTACCTCATCTGTAAGGTCGTAGTACTGCTCCAGGTAAGGGTGAGTCAGGGTCAGGGTTCATTACCTCATCTGTAAGGTCGTAGACTTCTCCAGGTAAGGGTGAGTCAGGGTCAGGGTTCATTACCTCATCTGTAAGGTCGTAGCACTGCTCCAGGTAAGGGTGAGTCAGGGTCAGGGTTCATTACCTCATCTGTAAGGTCGTAGTACTGCTCCAGGTAAGGGTGAGTCAGGGTCAGGGTTCATTACCTCATCTGTAAGGTCGTAGACTACTCCAGGTAAGGGTGAGTCAGGGTCAGGGTTCATTACCTCATCTGTAAGGTCGTAGACTGCTCCAGGTAAGGTTGAGTCAGGGTCAGGGTTCATTACCTAATCTGTAAGGTCGTAGACTGCTCCAGGTAAGGGTGAGTCAGGGTCAGGGTTCATTACCTCATCTGTAAGGTCGTAGACTGCTCCAGGTAAGGGTGAGTCAGGGTCAGGGTTCATTACCTCATCTGTAGGATCGTAGTACTGCTCCAGGTAAGGGTGAGCCAGAGCCGCCTCCACCTCGATCCTCTTGTGGGGGTTAAAGGTCAACATCTTATCCAGCAGGTCCAGAGCTTTGGGGTCGGCTTTAGGGAAGAGGCTGTTCCAGGGGACCTTGCAGCGCAGCGGAAGAGACAGCAGGTAGTTCCTGGCCTTAATGTTGATGATACAGTTCAGATCCTCCTGGGAAGGAGACCCTAGGATACCTTGAGGGGAGGGAGACAGAAACGTTGTGATAACCAACCATCTCATCGCCATCACTGGTAAACCACAACAGAGGTGGAGAGAGATGGGGAAGATGAGAGAGGAGAAGTTTACATTTTAGTCCATCTTATCCAGAGTGACTTATCAAATCAAATTTATTTATATAGCCCTTCTTACATCAGCTGATATCTCAAAGTGCTGTACAGAAACCCAGCCTAAAACCCCAAACAGCAAGCAATGCAGGTGTAGAAGCACGGTGGCTAGGAAAAACTCCCTAGAAAGGCCAAAACCTAGGAAGAAACCTAGAGAGGAACCAGGCTATGAGGGGTGGCCAGTCCTCTTCTGGCTGTGCCGGGTGGAGATTATAACAGCACATGGCCTAGACTTACAGGAGCAGTTAGGGTTTAGTGCCTTGCTCGATGGCACATCGACTGATTTTCAACTAGTCCGCGCAGGGATTCAAACCAGCGACCTTTCGGTTACTGGCCACTAGGCTAACTGCACCCTGAGGGGAGAGGGGAGAGATGAGAGATGGGGGAGAGATGAGATATGGGGGAGAGATGAGATATGGGGGAGAGATGAGATATGGGGGAGAGATGAGATATGGGGGGTGGCAGGTAGCCTAGTGGTTAGAGTGTTGGACTAGTAACCGAAAGGTTGCTGGATCGAATCCCCGAGCTGACAAGGTAAAAATCTGTCGTTCTGGAGAGGTGGAGGGGGGACTGAGAAAAAGCTCTTTACGCTTATGATTGGCTCAGATTGTGATGTCAATTTCTGCCGTTTCTTAGGTGGATAACATCTGTGCCAGGCCACAATCAGCAGCCTGATCATCTCTATGTGAAGGAGATGTGTCGCACCAGATACCGACTGGTTCTCTCTGTATTTAAGGTCCCTGTGACCAACAGATGCACATCTGTATCCCCAGTCACCTGAAATAGATCAGGGCCTAATGGACTGAAATCAGTCCATTGAAATTAGAAGTTGTTGCATGTTGTGTTTATATTTCTGTCCAGTGTAGATGGTTCAGTGTAAATGGTTCAGTGTAGATGGTTCAGTGTACGCTTCTCTCTCAGATGACCAGGATTATCAAAAACTTCACATTCTTTGGGAACACAGCATCAACTTGGCAATCAACCACAATTTACAGAAAACCACAGTTGCGATTTTCCAGAAGAAGGCCAGGATTCAGAGCTAGAAACACCTCTTCAAATGAGTTAATACCATGATTCAACATGTCCAATAGTACAACTACCTGGGCCTAAACGTCAGCGCCAACTACCTGGGCCTAAACGTCAGCGCCAACTACCTGGGCCTAAACTTTCAGCGCCAACTACCTGGGCCTAAACGTCAGCGCCAACTACCTGGGCCTAAACGTCAGCGCCAACTACCTGGGCCTAAACGTCAGCACCAACTACCTGGGCCTAAACGTCAGCGCCAACTACCTGGGCCTAAACGTCAGTGCCTCTGGTGGATTTGGTGAATGCACTGCAAAGCATTTTACTCCATACAGATCCTAACCAAATACAGGCTCAATGACCACCAATTGGCTATTAAAAAAAGGGAGACAAAAAGACATGGCTACCCAAAGAGGAGCATCTATGTGATCACTGCACGATAGTGGAGGTAGAGACAGAGATGCACTTTTCCCTCTACTGTTGAGAAATGCTCACAAATAAGAGAATATTGTTTCAAGAAAATATCGCAATCAATTCCAAACTTCTCTGCATTTACTAGTGACAATAAACCTGGGAATTATTCTGGGTGAGGGAGAAACCACTAATATTACTGGATTATTCTGGGTGAGGGAGAAACCACTAATATTACTGAATTATTCTGTGTGAGGGACAAACCACTAATATTACTGGATTATTCGGGGTGAGGGAGAAACCACTAATATTACTGGATTATTCTGGGTGAGGGACAAACCACTAATATTACTGGATTATTCTGGGTGAGGGACAAACCACTAATATTACTGGATTATTCTGGGTGAGGGACAAACCACTAATATTACTGGATTATTCTGGGTGAGGGACAAACCACTAATATTACTGGATTATTCTGGGTGAGGGACAAACCACTAATATTACTGAATTATTCTGGGTGAGGGACAAACCACTAATATTACTGTATTATTCTGGGTGAGGGACAAACCACTAATATTACTGTATTATTCTGGGTGAGGGACAAACCACTAACATTACTGGATTATTCTGTGTGAGGGACAAACCACTAACATTACTGGATTACTCTGGGTGAATGAGAAACACTAATATTACTGGATTATTCTGGGTGAGTAAGAAACCACTAAGATTCCTGGATTATTCTGGGTGAGGGAGAAACCACTAATATTCCTGGATTATTCTGGGTGAGGGAGAAACCACTAATATTACTGAATTATTCTGGGTGAGGGACAAACCACTAATATTACTGAATTATTCTGGGTGAGGGACAAACCACTAATATTACTGGATTATTCTGGGTGAGGGACAAACCACTAATATTACTGGATTATTCTGGGTGAGGGAAAAACCACTAATATTACTGGATTATTCTGGGTGAGGGACAAACCACTAATATTACTGAATTATTCTGGGTGAGGGACAAACCACTAATATTACTGGATTATTCTGGGTGAGGGAGAAACCACTAATATTACTGGATTATTCTGGGTGAGGGAGTAACCACTAATATTACTGGGTTATTCTGGGTGAGGGACAAACCACTAATATTACTGGATTATTCTGGGTGAGGGACAAACCACTAATATTACTGAATTATTCTGTGTGAGGGACAAACCACTAATATTACTGGATTATTCTGGGTGAGGGACAAACGGCCATGGCTTGAAGGACATCCCATGATCATTAATTCCATGAAGTATTCCACAATACAACAGCAGTAGTGTTGTACCTGTATCCATGATTATATGAACTTGTATTATTACTACTGAAATGACCTGGATTTCATTATCCCCATTGAACTGGATTGACCTGGATTTCATTATCCCCATTGAACTGGATTGACTGAAATGACCTGGATTTCATTATCCCCATTGAACCGAATTGACTGAAATGCTTTCCCACTACACTGCTTTGGCAAGATCTACAAATTGTATTTCACGGTAATAAAGAAATCTGAATCTGACAGAGACGTTAAAGGGCTTGTCCTTCCAATTTCAGACAAAAAAAACGATTAATTTACATTTATTTCAACAGGGAAGTCATATTGAGACTAAAGTCTCTTTTACAAATGAGCCCTGCACAATACAAAAACACACACAGACACATATAGATAAACAAATACATACACATTAAGATACAAATATATACACATTAAGATACAAAACAGTAAATTCAAACATTCATTTTGACGACAACAAAGCCAAAAGACATGAATAATAACAATACAATTCATGTTTCCTTTTGGGTCTTCGGGACAAACGATTCAATCCCCTCTGCTCATACAGAGATATAGTCAGACTTAACCTTAAAACAGACACGACATGACCAACAGTATGTGGACACCTGCTCGTCCAACATCTCATTCCAAAATCATGGCCATTAATATGGAGTTGGTCCCCCCCCTTTGCTGCTATAACAGCCTCCACTCTTCTGGGAAGGCTTTCCACTAGATGTTGGAACATTGTTTCCATTCAGCTACAAGAGCATTAATGAGGTCGGGTAGTTAGGCCTGGCTCGCAGTCATCGTTCCAATTCATCATAAAGGTGTTCAATGGGGTTGAGGTCAGGGCTCTGTGCAGGCCAGTCAAGTTCTTCCACACTGATCGACAAACCATTTCTGTATGGACCTCGCTTTGTGCACGGGGGCATTGTCATGCTGACCCTAGCCAAAACCCTGAGAAATGGCCCCAGACCATTATTCCTCCTCCACCAAACTTTACAGTTCAAACTGTGCATTAGGGCAAGTAGCAGTCATCTGTAAAAACTAGATACATCCATCGGACTGCCAGATGTTAAAGCATGATTCATCATTCCGGAGAACGCGTTTCCACTGCTCCAGAGTCCGATGGCAGCGAGCTTTACACCACTCCAGCCGACGCTTGGCATTGCGCATTGGTGATCTGTCAATCACCACATTCTTATCGGCAGACTCAACAGCCTTGGTTTCTCAAATGACTGCCTCGCCTGGTTCACCAACTACTTCTCAGACAGAGTTCAGTGTGTCAAATCCGGACAACAGGCCCCTTCCGTGATGCAGAAATGTGTTGGTACCCTTCCCCAGATCTGTGCCTCGACACAATCCTGTCTCGGCGCTCTACGGACAATTCCTTCGACGTCATGGCTTGGTTATTGCTCCGACATGCACTGTCAACTGTGGGACCTTATATAGACAGGTGTGTGCCTTTCCACATCATGTCCAATCAATTGAATTTACCACAGGTGGACTCCAATCAAGTTGTAGAAACATCAAGGATGATCAATGGAAACAGGATGAACCTGAGCTCAATTTCGAGTCTCATTGCAAAGGGTCTGAATACTTATGTAAATAAGGTATCTGTTTTTTTTTTTTAATACATTTGCAAACATTTCTAAAAACCTCTTTTCGCTCTGTCATTATGGGGAATTTTGTGCAGATTGATGAG
Source organism: Salmo salar (assembly GCF_965601325.2). Classification (NCBI taxonomy): domain Eukaryota; kingdom Metazoa; phylum Chordata; class Actinopteri; order Salmoniformes; family Salmonidae; genus Salmo; species Salmo salar. The sequence goes on from NC_138305.1 coordinate 12,369,529, forward strand.
GGAAAAAACATTTTATACATTTTAAAAAGGCTGTAGCATAACAAAATGTGGAAAATGTCAAGGGGTTTGAATACTTTCCAAATGCGCTGTATGCTGACATGTATTCATATGATGAACAGTAACAATGAAATGGCAGTACCTAGATACAGTAAATTAACATGTAAAGGTACTTAACTCCAGTAGGAAGATACAAAGATGATATTTAGATGACCAGCCATCCAGTCTGGAGGTATAGCTATCAGTCAGCCATCCTGTCTGGGTCCTGACTGGAGGTATAGATATTAGTCAGCCATCCTGTCTGGGTTCTGGCTGGAGGTATTGATATTAGTCAGCCATCCTGTCTGGGTCCTGGCTGGAGGTAAATCTATCAGTCAGCCATCCTGTCTGGTGTAGTGGTCCTGGCTGGAGGTATAGCTATTAGTCAGCCATCCTGACTGGGTCCTGGCTGGAGGTATAGCTATTAGTCAGCCATCCTGACTGGGTCCTGGCTGGAGGTATAGCTATTAGTCAGCCATCCTGTCTGGATCCTGTCTGGAGGTATAGCTATTAGTCAGCCATCCTGTCTGGATCCTGTCTGGAGGTATAGCTATCAGTCAGCCATGCTGTCTGGTGTAGTGGTCCTGGCTGGAGGTATAGCTATTAGTCAGCCATCCTGTCTGGGTCCTGGCTGGAGGTATAGCTATTAGTCAGCCATCCTGTCTGGATCCTGTCTGGAGGTATAGCTATCAGTCAGCCATCCTTTCTGGTGTAGTGGTCCTGGCTTGGGGTAAAGCTATTAGTCAGTCATCCTGACTGGGTCCTGGCTAGAGGTATAGCTATTAGTCAGCCATCCTGACTGGGTCCTGGCTGGAGGTAAAGCTATCAGTCAGCCATCCTGACTGGGTCCTGGCTGGAGATATAGCCATTAGTCAGCCATCCTGACTGGGTCCTGGCTGGAGGTATAGCTATTAGTCAGCCATCCTGTCTGGGTCCTGGCTGGAGGTAAAGCTATCAGTCAGACATCCTGACTGGGTCCTGGCTGGAGATATAGCTATTAGTCAGCCATCCTGACTGGGTCCTGGCTGGAGATATAGCTATTAGTCAGCCATCCTGACTGGGTCCTGGCTGGAGGTATAGCTATCAGTCAGCCATCCTGTCTGGTGTAGTGGTCCGGCTGGAGGTATAGCTATTAGTCAGCCTTCCTGTCTGGGTCCTGGCTGGAGGTATAGCTATTAGTCAGCCATCCTGTCTGGGTCCTGGCTGGAGGTAAAGCTATCAGTCAGCCATCCTGTCTGGGTCCTGGCTGGAGGTATAGCTATTAGTCAGCCATCCTGACTGGGTCCTGGCTGGAGATATAGCTATTAGTCAGCCATCCTGACTGGGTCCTGGCTGGAGATATAGCTATTAGTCAGCCATCCTGACTGGGTCCTGGCTGGAGGTATAGCTATCAGTCAGCCATCCTGTCTGGTGTAGTGGTCCGGCTGGAGGTATAGCTATTAGTCAGCCTTCCTGTCTGGGTCCTGGCTGGAGGTATAGCTATTAGTCAGCCATCCTGTCTGGGTCCTGGCTGGAGGTATAGCTATTAGTCAGGCATCCTGATTGGGTCCTGGCTGGAGGTATAGCTATTAGTCAGCCATCCTGACTGGGTCCTGGCTGGAGGTATAGCTATCAGTCAGCCATCCTGTCTGGTGTAGTGGTCCTTGCTGGAGGTATAGCTATTAGTCAGCCATCCTGTCTGGGTCCTGGCTGTAGGTATAGCTACTAGTCAGCCATCCTGTCTGGTGTAGTGGTCCTGGCTTGAGGTAAAGCTATTAGTCAGTCATCCTGACTGGGTCCTGGCTGGAGGTATAGCTATTAGTCAGCCATCCTGTCTGGTGTAGTGGTCCTGGCTTGAGGTATAGCTATTAGTCAGCCATCCTGTCTGGGTCCTGGCTGGAGGTATAGCTATTCGTCAGCCATCCTGTCTGGCTCCTGGCTGGAGGTATAGCTATTAGTCAGCCATCCTGTCTGGGTCCTGGCTGGTGGTATAGCTATCAGTCAGCCATCCTTTCTGGTGTAGTGGTCCTGGCTTGGGGTAAAGCTATTAGTCAGTCATCCTGACTGGGTCCTGGCTGGAGGTATAGCTATTAGTCAGCCATCCTGTCTGGTGTAGTGGTCCTGGCTGGAGGTATAGCTATCAGTCAGGCATCCTGATTGGGTCCTGGCTGGAGGTATAGCTATTAGTCAGCCATCCTGACTGGGTCCTGGCTGGAGGTATAGCTATCAGTCAGCCATCCTGTCTGGTGTAGTGGTCCTTGCTGGAGGTATAGCTATTAGTCAGCCATCCTGTCTGGGTCCTGGCTGTAGGTATAGCTACTAGTCAGCCATCCTGTCTGGTGTAGTGGTCCTGGCTTGAGGTAAAGCTATTAGTCAGTCATCCTGACTGGGTCCTGGCTGGAGGTATAGCTATTAGTCAGCCATCCTGTCTGGTGTAGTGGTCCTGGCTTGAGGTATAGCTATTAGTCAGCCATCCTGTCTGGGTCCTGGCTGGAGGTATAGCTATTCGTCAGCCATCCTGTCTGGCTCCTGGCTGGAGGTATAGCTATTAGTCAGCCATCCTGTCTGGGTCCTGGCTGGTGGTATAGCTATCAGTCAGCCATCCTTTCTGGTGTAGTGGTCCTGGCTTGGGGTAAAGCTATTAGTCAGTCATCCTGACTGGGTCCTGGCTGGAGGTATAGCTATTAGTCAGCCATCCTGTCTGGTGTAGTGGTCCTGGCTGGAGGTATAGCTATCAGTCAGCCATCCTGTCTGGTGTAGTGGTCCTGGCTGGCGGTATAGCTATTAGTCAGCCATCCTGTCTGGGTCCTGGCTGGAGGTATAGCTATTAGTCAGCCATCCTGTCTGTGTTCTGGCTGGAGGTATAGCTATTAGTCAGCCATCCTTTCTGGGTCCTGGCTGGAGGTAAAGCTATCAGTCAGCCATCCTGACTGGGTCAGCAGCTACTCTTCTTCCTGGGGTTTATTATGGATCCCCATTAGTTCCTGCCAAGGCAGCAGCTACTCTTCCTGGGGTTTATTATGGATCCCCATTAGTTCCTGCCAAGGCAGCAGCTACTCTTCCTGGGGTTTATTATGGATCCTCATTAGTTCCTGCCAAGGCAGCAGCTACTCTTCCTGGGGTTTATTAAGGATCCCCATTAGTTCCTGTCAAGGCAGCTGCTACTCTTCCTGGGGACCTCGTGGCATGTCTTGTGGGGTATGCATGGCTGTCCGAGCTGTGTGCCAGTAGTTCAAACAGACAGCTCGGTGCATTCAACATGTCAATACCTCTCATAAATACAAGTAGTGATGAAGTGTGGCGGATGAATCAGAATTAGTTGGGTAACATAGATAATTAAGATGTCTTATCTGCATAATATGCTTTTGTTATATACTTGTTATTAGAATGTATCCCTTTGGACTCTGGTGTTGGCAGTTGCACGTCTTCCCTCACCTGGGGCCCAGTCACCTGGGGCCCAGTCACCTGGGGCTCTGAGCGGAAACTCTGACTTGTGTGATAAGTTTGTCTCTCCTCATTTGAAAGTAGAGAAATAAACCACCAAAGAAGTAAGTCTCTCCTCCACTTTGAGCCAGGAGAGATTTACATGTATATTATTCACATTAGCTCTCTGTGTACATTTATGGGCCGCTATGATAAAGTGTACTATATTACCTATTAGATCACTAAAAAAATACAACTTTTACATTACCGTGTAGTTTACCAATTAAATGGTCTGATGGTGATGTGGATATACTCGGTATACAGATCCTGAAATAAAAACTTTATTTTAAAATGTATTGGAGTGAGAATGTAATCTATTTTTGCTAAGATCTTGCTACCTGTCTATTTGCGGGGAAATCATCCTGATTAACTCTTTAGTCATATCCCAGTTTACCCTGATTAACTCTTTAGTCATATCCCAGTTTACCCTGATTAACCCTTTAGTCATATCCCAGTGTAGGATAAAAAAAATGTAAAAACAATTAAATAGTATATTCTTCACAAATTATATCATAAATGGACTGGTGGAGTTGTCACACATGCAGCTAACAAACATATGGAAATGTCTGCTCTACCCAAAATTACAACCAACTAAATGCAGCATTACCACAAAAATAGAAGAGGAAAGTGGAAGGGGGAAAATGTAAGGAACTTGTCTGTCAGTCCTGCATTAAAGACCATAACTGGTTAAAGATATTGTGATAAATAAATAAAGTATACCAGTTTCATTTAAGGACCAAAAAAAATTCACAGCCGTGCCATATAGATTGCAAAATAGTTGTAAAGATTTGACGTTACCGATTCCATGGCACATGGTTTATGAATTGACATGCAAAACGAAGCCAGATTCAAAACTTTAAAATTGTTCTATTTAAATTATTAAACAAAATTCTTGCAACCTATAGAATGTTATTTATATATGGAGGAATACAACCTTCCCAGATCTGCAGATTTTGCTGCGAAGAGGCAGAATCACTAGATCATTTGTTTTGGTACTGTCCATACGTAGCTTGTTTATGGTCACAGGTTCAGGAACGGCTGAAGAATTGCAACATTTACCTGGAGCTAACTCTGCAGATAGCACTACTGGGTGATCTGAAAAGTCAGTCAAATTGATCAATTATACTTTTAGAATTTTTATTTATTTTCAATTGACAATCTGAAGAAACAATGAGAATAGAAAGGTTCCTTACTTTTGTGAAACATCACAGCACAGTTAAATATATGGCAAATAAAAATCCAATATGGATTGTGTTAAGAGATAGATGGGAGGGGTTGAATGGAGCTGAAGGGTGGGACTAATAACAACAAGATAACCAATGTAAAACATACTGTGTCCGTAAAACGTATATACGAGTTAAGAACGTTTGTGAAAGAGAACAGTTTGAAAGATACGGGAAACAGAAAGTTGAGATGGACTGCAGAGTGAAGGAAAAGGAGCCAACAAGTGCTCAGCATATGTGGGAACTCCTTCAAGACTGTTGGAAAAGCATTCCAGGTGAAGCTGGTTGAGAGAATGCCAAGAGAGACGCAAAGCTGTCATCAAGGCAAAGGATGGCTACTTAGAAGATTCTCAAATATAAAATATATTTTGTTTTGTTTAACACTTTTTTGGTTACTACATGATTCCATGTGTTATTTCATAGTTTTGACATCTTCACTATTATCCTACAATGTAGAAAATAGTACAAATAAAGAAAAACCCTTGAATGAGTAGGTGTTCGAAAACTTTTGAACGGTAGTGTGGTGTATATAATATATAATTAGGGGTCACTTAGAAATGTCCTTGTTTTTGAAAGAAAAGCTAATTTTTTGTCCATTAAAATAACATCAAATTGATCAGAAATACAGCGTAGACATTGTTAATGTTGTAAATTACTATTGTAGCTGGAAACGTCTGATTTTTTATGGAATTTCTACACAGGTGTACAGAGGCCCATTATCAGCAACCATCACTCCTGTGTTCCAATGGCACGTTGTGTTAGCTAATCCAAGTTTATCATTTTAAAAGGCTAATTGATCATTAGAAAATACTTTTAACACCAATCTCAACGTCAACAGTGAAGAGGTGACACGGGGATGCTTGGCCTTCTAGGCAGAGTTGCAAAGAAAAATCCATATCTCAGACTGGCCAATAAAAAGAAAAGATTAAGACGGGCAAAAGAACACAGACACTGGACAGATATACATGTCATGAATAGAGTGTAACAATGTGTCTTCCTGAACATGAGTGAGTGAGTTTGTACCCAGGATGTGGTTGAGCGGGGTGTGTGTGTGTGTGTGTGTGTGTGTGTGTGTGTGTGTGTGTGTGTGTGTGTGTGTGTGTGTGTGTGTGTGTGTGTGTGTGTGTGTGTGTGTACCCAGGATGTGGTTGAGCTGTGTGTGTGTGTGTGTGTGTGTACCCAGTATGTGGTTGAGCTGTGTGTGTGTGTACCCAGTATGTGGTTGAGCTGTGTGTGTGTGTGTGTGTATGTGTGTGTATACATGTGTGTATACATGTGTGTGTGTGTACCCAGGATGTGGTTCAGCTGTGTGTGTGTGTGTGTGTGTGTGTGTGTGTGTGTGTGTGGTGTGTGTGTGTATATATACACATGTGTGTGTGTGTACCCAGGATGTGGTTCAGCTGTGTGTGTGTGTGTGTGTGTGTGTGTGTGTGTGTGTGTGTGTGTGTGTGTGTGTACCCAGGATGTGGTTCAGCTGGTCCAGGTAGTGCCTCCCAGGGAAGATGGGTCTATTGGAGTGTGTGTGTGTGTGTGTGTGTGTGTGTGTGTGTGTACCCAGTATGTGGTTGAGCTGTGTGTGTGTGTACCCAGTATGTGGTTGAGCTGTGTGTGTGTGTGTGTATATACATGTGTGTGTGTGTACCCAGGATGTGGTTCAGCTGTGTGTGTGTGTGTACCCAGGATGTGGTTCAGCTGGTCCAGGTAGTGCCTCCCAGGGAAGATGGGTCTATTGGAGTGTGTGTGTGTGTGTGTGTGTGTGTGTGTGTGTGTGTGTGTGTGTGTGTGTGTATATACCCAGGATGTGGTTCAGCTGGTCCAGGTAGTGCTTCCCAGGGAAGATGGGTCTATTGGAGTGTGTGTGTGTGTGTATATACCCAGGATGTGGTTCAGCTGGTCCAGGTAGTGCTTCCCAAGGAAAATGGGTCTATTGGAGTGTGTGTGTGTGTGTATATACCCAGGATGTGGTTCAGCTGGTCCAGGTAGTGCTTCCCAGGGAAGATGGGTCTATTGGAGAGCATTTCAGCTAGGATGCAGCCCACAGACCAGATATCAATAGACTTGGTGTAACCCTGAAAGAGGAGAGGCTAGTATTAATACAGCAGATACATGTAGTAACCTCTGGCATTAATACAGCAGATACATGTCCCCTGGCTGTAGTAACCTCTAGTATTAATACAGCAGATACATGTAGTAACCTCCAGCATTAATACAGCAGATACATGTAGTAACCTCTAGCATTAATACAGCAGATACATGTAGTAACCTATAGTATTAATACAGCAGATACATGTAGTAACCTCCAGCATTAATACAGCAGATACATGTAGTAACCTCTAGCATTAATACAGCAGATACATGTAGTAGCCTCTAGCATTAATACAGCAGATACATGTAGTAACCACTAGCATTAATACAGCAGATACATGTAGTAACCTCTGGTATTAATACAGCAGATACATGTAGTAACCTCTGGTATTAATACAGCAGATACATGTAGTAACCTCTAGTATTAATACAGCAGATACATGTCCCCTGGCTGTAGTAACCTCTAGCATTAATACAGCAGATACATGTAGTAACCCTCTAGTATTAATACAGCAGATACATGTAGTAACCTCTAGCATTAATAAAGCAGATACATGTAGGAACCTCTAGTATTAATACAGCAGATACATGTAGGAACCCCTAGTATTAATACAGCAGATACATGTGGTAACCCCTAGTATTAATACAGCAGATACATGTAGTAACCCCTAGTATTAATACAGCAGATACAAGTAGTAAACCCTAGCATTAATACAGCAGATACATGTAGTAAACCCTAGCATTAATACAGCAGATACATGTAGTAAACCCTAGTATTAATACAGCAGATACATGTAGTAAACCCTAGCATTAATACAGCAGATACATGTAGTAACCTCTAGTAGTAATACAGCAGATACATGCAGTAACCTCTAGTATTAATACAGCAGATACATGCAGTAACCTCTGGTATTAATACAGCAGATACATGTCCCCTGGCTGTAGTAACCTCTAGCATTAATACAGCAGATGCATGTAGTAACCCTCTAGTATTAATACAGCAGATACATGTAGTAACCTCTAGTATTAATACAGCAGATACATGTAGTAACCTCTAGCATTAATAAAGCAGATACATGTAGGAACCTCTAGTATTAATACAGCAGATACATGTGGTAACCCCTAGTATTAATACAGCAGATACATGTAGTAACCTCCAGCATTAATACAGCAGATACATGTAGTAACCTCTAGCATTAATACAGCAGATACATGTAGTAACCTATAGTATTAATACAGCAGATACATGTAGTAACCTCCAGCATTAATACAGCAGATACATGTAGTAACCTCTAGCATTAATACAGCAGATACATGTAGTAACCTCTAGCATTAATACAGCAGATACATGTAGTAACCACTAGCATTAATACAGCAGATACATGTAGTAACCTCTGGTATTAATACAGCAGACACATGTAGTAACCTCTGGTATTAATACAGCAGGTACATGTAGTAACCTCTAGTATTAATACAGCAGATACATGTCCCCTGGCTGTAGTAACCTCTAGCATTAATACAGCAGATACATGTAGTAACCCTCTAGTATTAATACAGCAGATACATGTAGTAACCTCTAGTATTAATACAGCAGATACATGTAGTAACCTCTAGCATTAATACAGCAGATACATGTAGTAACCTATAGTATTAATACAGCAGATACATGTAGTAACCTCCAGCATTAATACAGCAGATACATGTAGTAACCTCTAGCATTAATACAGCAGATACATGTAGTAACCTCTAGCATTAATACAGCAGATACATGTAGTAACCACTAGCATTAATACAGCAGATACATGTAGTAACCACTAGCATTAATACAGCAGATACATGTAGTAACCTCTGGTATTAATACAGCAGACACATGTAGTAACCTCTGGTATTAATACAGCAGGTACATGTAGTAACCTCTAGTATTAATACAGCAGATACATGTCCCCTGGCTGTAGTAACCTCTAGCATTAATACAGCAGATACATGTAGTAACCCTCTAGTATTAATACAGCAGATACATGTAGTAACCTCTAGTATTAATACAGCAGATACATGTAGTAACCTCTAGCATTAATAAAGCAGATACATGTAGGAACCTCTAGTATTAATACAGCAGATACATGTAGGAACCTCTAGTATTAATACAGCAGATACATGTGGTAAGCCCTAGTATTAATACAGCAGATACATGTGGTAACCCCTAGTATTAATACAGCAGATACATGTAGTAACCCCTAGTATTAATACAGCAGATACAAGTAGTAAACCCTAGCATTAATACAGCAGATACATGTAGTAAACCCTAGCATTAATACAGCAGATACATGTAGTAAACCCTAGCATTAATACAGCAGATACATGTAGTAAACCCTAGCATTAATACAGCAGATACATGTAGTAACCTCTAGTAGTAATACAGCAGATACATGCAGTAACCTCTAGTATTAATACAGCAGATACATGCAGTAACCTCTAGTATTAATACAGCAGATACATGTAGCAACCTCTGGCATCAATACAGCAGATACATGTAGTAAACCCTAGCATTAATACAGCAGATACATGTAGTAACCTCTAGTAGTAATACAGCAGATACATGTAGTAACCTCTAGTAGTAATACAGCAGATACATGTAGTAACCTCTAGTATTAATACAGCAGATACATGTAGTAACCTCTCGTATTAATACAGCAGATACATGTAGTAACCTCTCGTATTAATACAGCAGATACATGTAGTAAACCCTAGCATTAATACAGCAGATACATGTAGTAACCTCTAGTAGTAATACAGCAGATACATGTAGTAACCTCTAGTAGTAATACAGCAGATACATGTGGTAACCTCTAGTAGTAATACAGCAGATACATGTAGTAACCTCTCGTATTAATACAGCAGATCCGTGTAGTAACCTCTAGCATTAATACAGCAAATACATGTAGTAACCCCTAGTATTAATAGAGCAGATACATGTAGTAACCTCTAGTATTAATACAGTGGATACATGTAGTAACCTCTAGTATTAATACAGCAGATACATGTCCCCTGGCTGTAGTAACCTCTATTGTAGACTAATACAGGGGTGTAGTGTAGTGTAGACTAATACAGGCGGGTGTAGTGTAGTGTAGACTAATCCAGGGGTTTTCAAACTGGGGTCCCTACTGCAGGGGGTCTGCGTCATTTAAGAAAAAAAAAAGGAAAACAATTATTTATGAACATTGCTTGAGGCAAAACAGAACGCTATCGTGGGTATCATTTAGTACGTCGTGGACTAATCTCTGTCAACCGCTCTCCCAGCCCCTGATCTAACAGCTTGAGGGATCTCTGTCAAATGCTCACGTGTCCTCTGCTCTCAAAGTGGTTGGCCAGGGACCTCGGCGAAGTCTCAGCTCACTCAACCAATAGCTGCAGATGTACCTATGCCTGTTAGCTCTGATGGGAACGAGCGGAATAAACCCTCCGTCTTTGCGGGGCCTTGGGTTAATTAACCTAAATGTGCCAAGTATGATTTTTAAAAAATGCCAGAATTGACATTTGGTATTCTGGTTCTCTAGGAAACATGCTTAGACGGTTCTGTCTGATAAAAGACGAAGTAAATTATGTATTTAGATGTGACAGATTACAGAAAGGGGGAGTGGCCGTATGTAAAATCTAATTTCATGGTGTCTAAATCTTTAAAAATGTCTGTTCCCAAGAACTGATCTTCAGGTTGTAGACGTGTCCATCAACCAGAACACACGCTGCTGGGATTTACCCCCCCTGCTGCCATGGCTGATGCTATATCTTGAGTGTTTACCATCTTGTCTGTCCTCAGAGTTGGTCATTTTAGGAAATTTGAATCTGGATTCGCTATTCCGGGCCTCAGATCAATAGAGTATTGATTTGAATAGGACTCTGTAGATCTAAACCCACACAGCTAAAGGTGGAAAACCCAGCCTTCCCTGTGGCTCAGTTGGTAGAGCATGGTGTTTGCAACGCCAGGGTTGTGGGTTCGATTCCCACGGGGGGCCAGCACAGAAAAAAAAAATGTATGAAATGTATGAAATTGTATGAAATGTATGCATTCACTACTGTAAGAGCGTCTGCTAAATGACTAAAATGTAAATGTAAATGTAACCCTGTTAACTCCTTATTCATTGATTTCATTCTTACTAGTAACCCCCAGAAATATTTGTCTAGTTGGTTATTTGCATATGATCTCAGTGATCATTGTCCCATAGTGTGTATTAGAGACACCAAACAACAAAATACTAATCCTCAATTAATGAAGAGACATTTTAAAAAAGGTTTTCTGCACAAGGGTTTTTACATGACCAGTTCTACTCTGATTTAGTCACCGTCTCCTGTATTCCCGACCAGGCTCTAGAACACGTCTCCTGTATTCCCGACCAGGCTCTAGAACACGTCTCCTGTATTCCCGACCAGGCTCTAGAACACGTCTCCTGTATTCCCGACCAGGCTCTAGAACACGTCTCCTGTATTCCCGACCAGGCTCTAGAACACGTCTCCTGTATTCCCGACCAGGCTCTAGAACACGTCTCCTGTATTCCCGACCAGGCTCTAGAACACGTCTCCTGTATTCCCGACCAGGCTCTAGAACACGTCTCCTGTATTCCCGACCAGGCTCTAGAACACGTCTCCTGTATTCCCGACCAGGCTCTAGAACACGTCTCCTGTATTCCCGACCAGGCTCTAGAACACGTCTCCTGTATTCCCGACCAGGCTCTAGAACACGTCTCCTGTATTCCCGACCAGGCTCTAGAACACGTCTCCTGTATTCCCGACCAGGCTCTAGAACACGTCTCCTGTATTCCCGACCAGGCTCTAGAACACGTCTCCTGTATTCCCGACCAGGCTCTAGAACACGTCTCCTGTATTCCCGACCAGGCTCTAGAACACGTCTCCTGTATTCCCGACCAGGCTCTAGAACACGTCTCCTGTATTCCCGACCAGGCTCTAGAACACGTCTCCTGTATTCCCGACCAGGCTCTAGAACACGTCTCCTGTATTCCCGACCAGGCTCTAGAACACGTCTCCTGTATTCCCGACCAGGCTCTAGAACACGTCTCCTCCATATTTATTTCTCTGGCAGATGAACACAACTCTTTAAAACAATTCCGAGTTTTTCATCCGAACTATCGTAACTCATTCAGATGAAAAATCTGGCATGGGCCAAAGTAAGAAAAACCGACTGTAGTGGAACGGCAATCTTTTGAATAACAGATGTATCATCGTAATTAAGAAAGCTACTTTTTAAACTCTCCATTTTTGCTGCAGCTCTCCTCCCCCTTAATGATGAATGATTAACCTGACGATCACACGTAGCACTATGCCCAAGGTCTGGACAGGGCCCATGTCCTCCCTCTAACCTGACCCCAAGGTGTGGACAGGGACTCCCTCTAACCTGACCCCAAGGTGTGGACAGGGACTCCCTCTAACCTGACCCCAAGGTGTGGACAGGGACTCCCTCTAACCTGACCCCCAGGTGTGGACAGGGACTCCCTCTAACCTGACCCCAAGGTGTGGACAGGGACTCCCTCTAACCTGACCCCAAGGTGTGGACAGGGACTCCCTCTAACCTGACCCCAAGGTGTGGACAGGGACTCCTCTCTAACCTGACCCCAAGGTGAGGACAGGGACTCCCTCTAACCTGACCCCAAGGTGAGGACAGGGACTCCCTCTAACCTGACCCCAAGGTGAGGACAGGGACTCCCTCTAACCTGACCCCAAGGTGAAGACAGGGCCCATGTTCTCCCTCTAACCTAACGATGATATCTGGTGGTTACCCAAATAACTAAAATAGCCCTATTTCTAAACTTTCTTGCCTCGCTAAAATATTAGTATCCTTGATTAATTCTCAGCTAAGATCTTTGTCTTTGAAATGTCAGTCAGGTTTTAGACCAGGTCGTAGCACCATCTCTGCTGCCTCCCTAGTTATAAATGATGTGGTTAACTGTATGGATAAAAGGCAACATTGTGCTGCCCTCTTCACAGACCTGTCAAAGGCTTTCGATACAGTTGGTCACTGACGGCTAATTCAGAGGCTTTCAATACGGTTGGTCACTGACGGCTGATTCAGAGGCTTTCAATACGGTTGGTCACTCACGGCTAATTCAGAGGCTTTCAATACGGTTGGTCCCTGACTGCTAATTCAGAGGCTTTCAATACGGTTGGTCCCTGACGGCTGATTCAGAGGCTTTAAATACGGTTGGTCACTCACGGCTAATTCAGAGGCTTTCCTCCATTGGCCTTGGCCAGGCTGCATGTAACTGGTTTAAAAATGACTTGACAGATTGAACTCAATGTATATCCACTGATGGTGTTAAATCAGGGTTCGTGGGGGGCCTCCCGAGTGGTCTAAGACACTGCATCGCAGTGCTAGACGCGTCACTACAGACCTGGGTTCGATCCTGGGCTGTATCACAACCGCCCGCGATCGGTAGTCCCATAGTGCGGCGCACAAATGGCCCAGCGTCATCCAGATTAGGGGAGGGTTTGGCTTTACTTGGCTCATCGCGCTCTAGCGACTGTGGCGAGCCGGGCGCCTGCAGGCTGACCCCATCGTCAGTTGAACGGTGTTTCCTCTGACACATTGGTGCGGCTGGCTTCCGGGTTAAGCGAAGCGCGGTTTGGCGGGTCATGTTGTTTCAGAGGACACATAACTCGACCTTCACCTCCCGAGCCCGTTGGGGAGTTACTGCGATGAGACAAGATTAAAATTGGAGAGAAAAAGGGGGTAAAAATATAAATGTACAAAAATTCAGGGTTCCTGGTTATTACGAAACATGTCCCTCAGGGGTCGATTCTAAGTCCTGTACTTTTTACTGTTAACAATAACGACTAATATGTAAAATAAAATACATTTAAAAAAGTCCCACTGTACCTAACATCATTACTAAACTCATTACTAAACTCATTACTAGACAAACGAGTTACCAGACCCGATCTCAGGGATGGCTAACTCTGGAAATTCCATTGGTCTCTACTGAGTCAGCTTTTAGTTTTCTTGCACCTTATTTGTGGAACAACCTTCAAAATGTTCTTCAATGTGATGTCTTTAGGGCAATTCAGAAAGCTGAATGAGGACCTTATTACTGATGAATGTGTTAATGACTTTTTCTTTCTGCTTACATTTTGTATTTATATTGATGTGCGTTTTTTTTTCTTTCTGCTTGCATTTTGATGTGTGTAATTTCTGTAATTCGGACTCCCTGATAAAATAAAGGTTAAATAAATAAAAATGTCTCTGTCCAGTATGAAATAAGTTTGCATTGGGTCATGGTAACCACCTAACTAGCATTAGCGCAATGAGTGGAAGTCTACAGGAACAGTTAGCACGCACGCTTTAAAACAACATCATTTTGTCCCGCCGTAGATGAGCCCACGTCAACAAGATAGTCTATTAGCTAGAAAGGTATGTTAGAGTTTACACTTCCTCTTCCAATAAACTGTGGGAAGGTCAACATAATGAAACTGTCCAACAATTCTATTCCTTTTACACGTTGAACACTTCTACTTTCATTAGCGTTCACCTGATAAGACAAGATGTGATCAATATTTTTACTAACATATGATCACAGTCCCTGGGTCACCGGTTTGCCTGGGCAAGGATAAGGTTGAAAACCCCCTGGTCTAGTGTCATGGTGTGGTGCATTGAGATATTGTATTTATCTGTCTGACCACCAGGTGGCGCTAACCTTGGAGTTGAGCATGATCTCAGGCGCCCGGTACCAGCGAGTCGCTACGTACTCCGTCAGGAAGCCCGTGTGGTCATGGTCTGGGTCAGCCACACGCGCCAGACCGAAGTCGCAGATCTAAGGAGAGAGAAGAGCAGGATGTTAGTGAAGAGAGCAGCGGGGGAGGGGGGGGAGGGGGCAGCGAGCAGGAGGGTGGGAGAGAGCAGCAGCAGCGAGCAGGAGGGTGGGAGAGAGCAGCAGCAGCGAGCAGGAGGGTGGGAGAGAGCAGCAGCAGCAAGCAGGAGGGTGTGAGAGAGCAGCAGCAGCAGCGAGCGGGAGGGTGGGAGAGAGCAGCAGCAGCGAGCGGGAGGGTGGGAGAGAGCAGCAGCAGCGAGCGGGAGGGTGGGAGAGAGCAGCAGCAGCGAGCGGGAGGGTGGGAGAGAGCAGCAGCAGCGAGCGGGAGGGTGGGAGAGAGCAGCAGCAGCGAGCGGGAGGGTGGGAGAGAGCAGCAGCAGCGAGCGGGAGGGTGGGAGAGAGCAGCAGCAGCGAGCGGGAGGGTGGGAGAGAGCAGCAGCAGCGAGCGGGAGGGTGGGAGAGAGCAGCAGCAGCGAGCAGAAGGGTGGGAGAGAGCAGCAGCAGCGAGCAGGAGGGTGGGAGAGAGCAGGAGGGGGGAGAGAGCAGGAGGGGGGAGAGAGCAGGAGGGGGGAGAGAGCAGGAGGGGGGAGAGAGCAGGAGTGGGGAGAGAGCAGGAGTGGGGAGAGAGCAGCAGCGAGCAGGAGGGGGGGAGAGAGCAGCAGCGAGCAGGAGGGGGGGAGAGAGCAGCAGCAGCAAGCAGGAGGGTGGGTGGGAGCGAGCAGGAGCGAGCAGGAGGGTGGGAGCGAGCAGGAGCGAGCAGGAGGGTGGGAGAGAGCAGCAGCGAGCAGGAGGGGGGAGAGAGCAGCAGCGAGCAAGAGGGGGAGAGAGAGCAAGAGGGGGGGAGAGAGCAGGAGTGGGGAGAGAGCAGCAGCAGCGAGCAGGAGGGTGGGAGAGAGC
The DNA here is from genome assembly GCF_965601325.2 of Salmo salar. NCBI lineage: Eukaryota > Metazoa > Chordata > Actinopteri > Salmoniformes > Salmonidae > Salmo > Salmo salar. The sequence continues at coordinate 12,385,043 of NC_138305.1, forward strand.
AGCAGCAGCAAGCAGGAGGGGGGAGAGAGCAGCAGCAGCAAGCAGGAGGGAGGAGAGAGCAGCAGCAGCGAGCAGGAGGGTGGGAGAGAGCAGAAGGGGGGGAGAGAGCAGAAGGGGGGGAGAGAGCAGAAGGGGGGGGAGAGAGCAGAAGGGGGGGGAGAGAGCAGAAGGGGGGGAGAGAGCAGAAGGGGGGGAGAGAGCAGAAGGGGGGAGAGAGCAGAACGAGCAGGAGGGGAGGAAAGAGCAGAATGAAAGTAGAGAAAGGGAACATCGGAGGGGACAGCGGAGGACGTTAGTGAGGAGGGGACGGAGGAGGGTTTAGAGAAAATCTCAACATGGAAAATGCCAAAGCACTTAAAGTAGGGGACATGGCATATGTAACAGCACAGCATTTGTAGCTGTCTGCTTGTAGGAGCTGATTTCCCAGACTAAACCTAGTGCTGGAATAAAGATTCTCCATTAAGCAATCGTTTTAGACCCAGACAGTGTCCCGGAAACTGGTCCAAAGTGTAGTATTATTACCGATTACCTTTAGGTTAGGGGCCAAGGTTAGTTACTTTGAGGTCGCAGATGGTATTGAGCAGCAGGTTGAAGAGCTTTAGGTCAAGGTTACGTTAGGGGTTAGGGCGGCTGTTCCCAAACTCAGGGTCGTGACTCCATGTAGTGAAATTGTATTATACACTCAACACAAATATAAACACAACATGTAAAAAATGTTGGTCCCATGTTTCATGAGCTGAAATAAAAGATCCAAGAAATGTTCCATAAACACAGAAAGCTTATTTCTCTCAAATTGTGTACACACATTTGTTTACATCCCTGTTAGTGAGCATTTCTCCTTTGCCAAGATAATCCATCCACTTGACAGGTGTGGCATATCAAGAAGCTGACTAAACAGCATGATCATTACACAGGTGCACCTTGTGCTGGGGGCAATAAAAGGCCACTAAAATGTACAGTTTTGCCACACAATACAATGCCAGAGGTCTCAAGTTTTGAGGAATCGTCATATTGGCATACTGACAGCAGGAACGTCCACCACAGCTGTTGCCAGATCATTTAATGTTAATTTCTCTACCATAAGCCACCTCCGTCATTTTAGAGAATTTGGCGGTAAGTCCAACCGGCCTCACAACCACAGACAACGTGTGGGTGAGCGGTTTGCTGATGTCAACGTTGTGAACAGAGTGCCCCGTGGTGGCGGTGGGATTATGGTATGGGCAGGCATAAGCTACGGACAACCAACACAACTGCATTTTATAGATGGTAATTTGAATGCACAGAGATACTGTGATGAGATCCTGAGGCCCATTGCCCTGCCATTCATCCACCACCATCACCTCATGTTTCAGCATGATAAAGCACAGCCCATGGATGTAGTCTATCACAGTGCCATCCGTTTTGTCACCAAAGCCCCATATACTACCCACCACTGCGATCTGTATGCTCTCGTTGGCTGGCCCTCGCTACATATTCGTCACCAAACCCACTGGCTCCAGGTCATCTATAAGTCTTTGCTAGGTAAAGCCCCGCCTTATCTCAGCTCACTGGTCACCATAGTAACACCCACCCGTAGCACGCGCTCCAACAGGTATATTTCTCTGGTCACCCCCAAAGCCAATTCCTCATTTGGCCGCCTTTCCTTCCAGTTCTCTGCTGCCAATGACTGGAACGAACTGCAGAAATCACTGAAGCTGGAGACTCATATCTCCCTCACTAACTTTAAGCACCAGCTGTCAGAGCAGCTCACAGATCACTGCACCTGTACATAGCCCATCTGTAAACAGCCCATCTATCTACCTACCTCATCCCCATACTGTATTTATTCATTTATCTTGCTCCTTTGCACCCCAGTATTTCTACTTGCACATTCATCTTCTGCACATCTACCATTCCAGTGTTTAATTGCTATATTGTAATTATTTTGCCTCTATGGCCTATTTTTTGCCTTTACCTCCCTTATCTCACCTCATTTGCTCACATTGTATATAGACTTATTTTTCTACTGTATGTTTGTTTATTCCATGTGTAACTCTGTGTTGTTGTTTGTGTCAAACTGCTTTGCTTTATCTTGGCCAAGTCGCAGTTGTAAATGAGAACTTGTTCTCAACTGGCCTACCTGGTTAAATAAAGGTGAATTAAAATAAATAAAAATTAAAAAAGGGGTTCAGTGTGCTGCATGGCTATATTGGGATAGAATGGTGGGTTTTGCACAGACAGGGCTCATCTACGGCGGGACGGCCACTACTCTCTAGATATGGATGAGTCTCTCTCTGCCATACGGACTCATTGTAATGCTAAACCCACTACCAGCTATAACAGATACACCGAGAGCAACTGGAGGCAAAACAGCTGAGCACACAACTCCTTGAGATATACTGCAGCAGGTAAACTACATCCAGCCTGTTTGAAAAACTGAGAGGGGATATGATCAGTGCATGACAATGTTCTGTTTCGCACAGAGGCTCAGTGGTTTGAGGGGGAGAGAGTTGGAAAGAGTTTTTTAATTGAGGAACTGTAAAAATATATATTTTTTTAAATAAAGACTTGATATTCTGTGTGATGAATGTAAAATGTCCTCTTGACTATGTAACTGAATGTAAGCATGCAGAGGAAATATAAAAACATTCTACAGATTGAGAGGAAATAACTCTTACTGGAGAACGTCTTGTCAAAAGCAAACCATGTCCCCTCTTCCCTTGGCTTTAGCAGTATCTAACAGACAACAGCATCGGTGAGTGTCCCACCTCCAACGCTTGGAAGAGCACCATGCTCCTCTTCCCTTGGCTTTACCAGTATCTAACAGACAACAGCGTCGGTGAGTGTCCCACCTCCAACGCTTGGAAGAGCACCATGCTCCTCTTCCCTTGGCTTTACCAGTATCTAACAGACAACAGCGTCGGTGAGTGTCCCACCTCCAACGCTTGGAAGATCACCATGCTCCCCTTCTCTTGGCTGTACCAGTATCTAACAGACAACAGCGTCAGTGAGTGTACAACCTCCAACGCTTGGAAGAGCACCATGCTCCCCTTCCCGTGACTGTAGTTAGCGCTAGTAGAATTAGCACTGCGTTCCAACAATTCTTGCTGAAGTGAATTTAAAAAAAAAGTCAAGCGATGAAATACATAAAGCCATGTTTAACACTAAGACACGATCAATGAAAGTAACTAATCAGAAAGATGAAGTAGATGTAATGTATAATAACAGTTCTGGATTTGATCAAATGAAGTTGGATCTTAGCCATTTGTTTTTAGTTGGACTTAACTTTTAGTGTTTCACAAACACTAATATATGAAGTATATTATACGTAAAAATACATCATGTTGGAAATACTCAAAAGCTGATGCAAATAGTTGCCTATTTTTTTGTTTTTTAAAGTGGAACTACCACAATATTTGTTTTACAGTGTGGTCCCCTTCACCTGATCATATCTGTGTGAAGCTGGATTCCGCGTTCTCGTCGGCATTAAAACCAAATATGGATCCAGGTTGGACGAGAAGAGCACTGTTGACCACGCCCCCTGATTTTGAGAAGCACTGACGCAACATGCACATCCATCTCATTGGTGGAGAGAAAATTATCAGAAATACTGTCAGAATATTTAACAATTGACTGTCAAATAAAAACAAATAAAAACGGTGGCTGTTGATTACATCATTTTTTTTTTACATGTTTGGTGTCACAAGAATTCAGATATTTTCTAAATGGGGTCACGGGCCAAACTAGAATGGGAACCCCTGAGTTATGGTCAGGGGTTAAAGGTTATGCACCTTAAGGTCACAGGTGGTATTGAGCAGCAGATTGGAGGCAATGACTGTGTATATATATAAATGGACAAAGCCATCGATCACGTGAGCATTAATTCCTATGTTGAAATTCAATAACGCATTGAAGCCATATTAAGTTGATTAAGATGGCGTCTCATGGAGACATAACACGCAGCAGTTTGAGCTACTCCAGGAAGTTACGCGCAGGCTTGCTCAGTGCTGCCCCCTCTCCGAGTATCTACTACAGCTGAAGGCCAACCAAGGTACTGCAGGCTGCCATAAGCAACTCAAATGATCCTTATAACTAGTTCTGTGCGCAATTTTAAAATAATCTGTCCCATGATATACATCTGGTGTATTAAAAAGCCATTATTGGTACCACGATTGACTTCTAAAAATGTATTTTTTATTTATATTTTTTTACATGAAAATTGACCAAAGACTGCCATTTTCCCCATCAACTATAACAGGGTATACCGTATTCTGCAAACAATGTCTGCAGTACTGTGATCGGCCTTGAAGTTCCGCGGCTTCAATTAGAGGGGACAGTCTCTGCGAAGGACGTTAGGGGTTAGGGGCCTGTAACTGTAGATCACAGGTGGTATTGAGCAGCAGGTTGGAGGGTTTGAGGCCGCGGTGCAGGACGTTAAGGGTTAGGTTTCTGTACCTTTAGATCACAGGTGGTATTCAGCAGCAGGTTGGAGGGTTTAAGGTCGCGGTGCAGGACGTTGGCAGAATGGATGTACTTCAGGCCTCTCAGGATCTGGTACAGGAAGTAACAGATGTGATCGTTGCTCAGGCGCTGGGTCTTCAGGAGCTTATACAGGTCCGTCTCCATCAGGTCCTGCACGATGTAGCTGGATAACAGAGGGTTAAGGAACAAACTAGACTGGAGTTGTTCAACCCATGTCATAGTGTTAGATTTTAAGGCTCAGCTTGTACAGGTCTGTCTCTATCAGGTCCTGCACGATGTAGCTAGGAGACGAGGGGTTAAGGAATCTGCTAGATAGGGACAACAACTTAACCCCAACACAACCCATGTCATGGTGTTAGATCTAAGGCTCAGCTTATACAGGTCCGTCTCCATAAGGTCCTGAGTAGCTGGGTTACACACTGTTAAAGAACAGTGTATCTTAGTAAACTGATCTATAAAATCTTGCGTAATTTGGTCAGCTGTGTGAATTAAATGTTGATCTATACGTGTTAGAAATTGGGAGTTCCAGAAGTCTCCACCCTCGCAAAAGAAAACTCTCAGTCAAAAGAGACAAAAGACTCACAGCTGTACTCGCTGCCAAAGGTAATTCTAACATGTATTGACTCAGGGGTATGAATACTTATGTAAATTCGATATTTCAAGTTCAATAAAAATTTGTTCGATTTCTAAAAACATGGTTTGTAGATGGGTGAGAAAATACATATTTAATCTAATCTATTTTGAATTTAGGCTGCAACAACATTTTGAGAAAGTCACATGGTGACCTACCACAGCGTGGTGTGACATGGCGACATACTTGTGCGAAGTGCAAATCAATCCCAGAACAACAGCAAAGAACCTTGTGAAGATGCTGGAGGAAACAGGTGCAACAGTATCTATATCCACAGTAAAACGAGTCCTATATCGACATAACCTGAAAGGCCGCTCAGCAAGGAAGAAGCCACTGCTCCAAACTGCCATGGAAAAGCCAGACTACGATTTGCAACTGCACATGGGGACAAAGATCGTATTTTTTGGAGAAATGTCCTCTGGTCTGATGAAACAAAAATGGAACTGTTTGGCCATAATGACCATCATTATGTTTGGAGGAAAAAGGGGGAGGCTTGCAAGCCGAAGAACACCATCCCAACCATGAAGCACGGGGGTGGCAGCATCATGTTGTGGGGGTGCTTTGCTGCAGGAGGGACTGGTGCACTTCACAAAATAGATGGCATCATGAGGTAGGAAAATTATGTGGATATATTGAAACAACATCTCAAGACATGTCAGGAAGTTAGAGCTTGGTCGCAAATGGGTCTTCCAAATGGACAATGACCCCAAGCGTACTTCCAAAGTTGTGGCAAAATGGCTTAAGGACTAAAAGTCAAGGTATTGGAGTGGCCATCACAAAGCCCTGACCTCATTCCTATAGAAAATTTGTGGGCAGAACTGAAAAGGCGTGTGCAAGGAGGCCTACAAACCTGACTCAGTTACACCAGCTCTGCCAGGAGGAATGGGCCAAAATTCACCCAACTTATTGTGGGAACCTTGTGGAAGGCTACCTGAAACGTTTGACCCAAGTTAAACAATTTAAAGGCAATGCTACCAAATACTAATTGAGTGTATGTAAACTTCTGACCCACTTGGAATGTGATGAAAGAAATAAAAGCTGAAATAGATCATTCTCTCTACTATTATTCTGACATTTCACATTCTTAAAATAAAGTGGTGATCCTAACTGACCTAAGAGAGGGAATTTTAACTGGGATTAAATGTCAGGAATTGTGAAAAACTGAGTTTAAAGGTATTTGGCTAAGGTGTATGTAAACTTCGGACTTCAACTGTATAGATAAAAAAAAAAAAAAACGTTTTAAACCCTTGAATGAGTTGGTGTTCTTTCTTGAATTATACAATTTTCTACATTGTAGAATAATACAGCTATGAAAGAACACATATGGAATCATGTAGTAAAAAAAAGTGTTAAAATCAAAATAGAAGTTTACATTTGAGATTCTTCAAAGTAGCCACCCTTTGCCTTAATGACAGCTTTGCACACTTGGCATTCTCTCAACCAGCTTCATGAGGTTGTCACCTGGAATGCATTTCATTTATCAGGTATGCTTTCTTAAAAGTTAATTTGTGGAATTTATTTTCTTCTTAATGCATTTGAGCCAGTCAGTTGTGTTGTGAGAAGGTAGGGGTGGTATACAGAAGATAGCCCTATTTGGTAAAAGACCAGGTGCATATTATGGCAAGAACAGCTCAAATAAGCAAAAGGAAACAACAGTCCATCATTTCTTTAAGACATGAAGGTCAGTCAATCTGGAAAATATCAAGAACTTTGAAAGTTTCTTTAAGGTCAGTCGCAAAAACCATCAAGCGCTATGATGAAACTGGCTCTCATGAGGACCACCACAGGAATGGAAGACCCAGGGTTCTCTGCTGCAGAGGATAAGTTTATTAAAGTTACCAGCCTCAGAAATTGCAGCCCAAATAAATACTTCAGAGTTCAAGTAACAGACATCTCACCATCAAATGTTCAGAGGAAACTGCGTGAGTCAGGCCTTCATGGTCGAATTGCTGCAAAGAAACCCCTACCAAAGGACACCAATAATAAGAAGAGACTTGCTTGGGCCAAGAAACACAAGCAATGGAAATTAGACCAGTGGAATTTTTTTATCAGATCTGAAGTCCAAATTGTAGATTTTTGGTTCCAACCGCTGTGTCTTTGTGAGACGCGGTGTGGGTGAACAGATGATCTCCGCATGTGTGGTTCCCACCGTGAAGCATGGAGGAGGTGGTGTGATGGTGCTTTGCTGGTGACACTGTCTGTGATATATTTAGAATTCAAGGCACACTTAACCAGCATGGCTACCACAGCATTCTGCAGCGATACGCCATCCCATCTGGTTTGCACTTAGTGGGACTATCATTTGTTTTTCAACAGGACAATGACCCAACACACCTACAGGCTGTGTAAGGGCTATTTGACCAAGGAGAGTGATGGAGTGCTGCATCAGATGACCTGGCCTCCACAATCACCTGACCTCAACCCAATTGAAATGGTTTGGGATGAGTCGGACCGCAGAGTGAAGGAAAAGCAGCCAGCAAGTGCTCAGCATATGTGGGAACTCCTTCAAGAATGTTGGAAAAGCATTCCTCATGAACCTGGTTGAGAGAATGCCAAGTGTGCAAAGCTGTCATCAAGGCAAAGGGTGGCTATTTGAATAAAATATATTTTGATTTGTTTTACACTTTTTTAGTTACTAATTGATTCCATATGTGTTATTTCATAGTTTTGATGTCTTCACGATTATTCTACAATCTAGAAAATAGTAAAAAAATAAAATCCCTTGAATAAGTAGGTGTTCTAAAACTTTTGACCGGTAGTGAACTTCAGTATGTTATAGTGTTGTGTTAGACTGATTGCACAAAATATTAGCACGCCCCTTTTGTCCCCAGAACAGCCTCAATTCGTCGGGGACATGGACTCTACAAGGTGTCGAAAGCGTTTCACAGGGATGCTGGCCCATGTTGACTCCAATGCTTCCCACAGTTGTGTCAAGTTGGCTGGATGTCCTTTTGGTGGTGGGCCATTCTTGATACACATGGGAAACTGTTGAGCGTGAAAAGCCCAGCAGCGTTGCAGTTCTTGACACAAACCAGTGCGCCTGGCACCTACTACCATACCCCGTTCAAAGACACTTCAATCTTTTGTCTTTCCCATTCACCCTCTGAATGGCACACATACACAATCCATGTCTCAATTGTCTCAAGGTTTAAAAATCCTTCTTTAACCTGTCTCCTCCCCTTCATCTACAATGATTGAAGTGGATTTAACATGAGACATCAATAAGGGATCATAGCTTTCACCTGGATTCACCTGGTCAGTCTGTCATGGAAAGAGCAGGTGTTCCTAATGTTTTGTACACTCAGTGCATTTGGAATATTTTAAACCAAACTGACCACTGTCCCTCTAACCTTCTCTGATTGCCCGGCAAAGTCCAGCCATCAACGCTAGGACAACGTTCCTGTGGTGAAACGGACTAAGGTCTGACAACATTACTAACAACGTCTGGAAATCATTATGACACTGTCCTGATGAATGTGAGGTACAGCATTACTGTGAGGTGTGAGTGAGAAGAGTATTGTGTGTGTATGTCTCTCTCTCTGTGTGTGTGTGTGTGTGTGTGTGTGTGGCGATGACATCATCATGTAAAGGAAACACGTCCTTCATCTGGTCGATGGAGGGCGTAAGGATGATGTCGTTGATGCTGATGACGTTCTCATGTTTGAAACGCAGTAGGATCTTAATTTCTCTCAGAGTCCTCTGACAGTACGTCTGGTGCTCAAACGGACTGATCTTCTTTATCGCCACGCGGACCTTGTTGTCACGGCAATATGCAGAGCTGGGGAGGGGATAGAGAGAGCAGGTTAGAGTCTGAGTGAGAGAGAATCAGCTGAATGTAATTGAAAAATCCATATAATCTAACCACTTCAGGGGAAAATTGGAACACACTAAACACAAAGACTTATCTATCCAAAACAGAGGTTCTGGATAAACCACTTCTCCAATCTTTTTGTCTCTATAACAAAGAACAAATAGCAAAAACACACATCAAATACAAATCTTAGAATCAACTATTAAAGACTAGCAGAACCCTGGGCCTCTGAGTGACTCAGCGGTCTAAGGCACTGCAGCGGCTGCCTAGCTCGTTGGATGCCTAGCTCGTTGACTGCAGCGGCTGCCTAGCTCGTTGACTGCAGCGGCTGCCTAGCTCGTTGGCTGCCTAGCTCGTTGGCTGCCTAGCTCGTTGGCTGCAGTGGCTAACCTAGCTCGTTGACTGCAGTGGCTAACCTAGCTCGTTGACTGCAGTGGCTAACCTAGCTCGTTGACTGCAGTGGCTAACCTAGCTCGTTGACTGCAGTGGCTAACCTAGCTCGTTGACTGCAGTGGCTAACCTAGTGGCTAACCTAGCTCGTTGACTGCAGTGGCTAACCTAGCTAGTTGACTGCATTGGCTAACCTAGCTAGTTGACTGCAGTGGCTAACCTAGCTAGTTGACTGCTGTGGCTAACCTAGCTAGTTGACTGACAAAAAGGACTCGTTTTGAAAGTTGATCACATTCTTTGAGGCGTTAAGTCCGTGATTTTGATCAGTCAAAGCAACTGGGAAACGTCCACGGCAGCCATTGTTGTCACCTCAGGAAGTACCTCCACCAATCAGCCTACACCACCACACACACACACACACACACACACACACACACACACACACACACTTGTTGTTACTATGACAACTAGTGTAGCCTTGACAGCAAGTGACAGCTGAGTGGACACATTCAACTTGCTGTGTGAACAGTCAGTAGTCCAAAACTGATTTAATCATTAAGTGTGGAGCGAGAAAGCTGCCAAAAAGGTTGAACGTACGTATCGTTAGGATCGTAAGAAAATCCATAAGTAAAATGTGTAAAAAAAGACATGCGTGAAACATGAAAACATTAAATTAGATCTGTAAACTTACAGTAAAACTATTAAAAGACAACGATCTTTTGTTATGCGTACACAAACTTTTGTCAGTAATGTGGCATCTGTAAAGGACATGAACAGAAGTTAGCTAGTCAAATCAAACCACTCTAGCCCAGAAGTTAAAGAGTTACTTTGCAGCTTCCGGTTTCATTTCTGGTTTTAGAACTGCATTCAATAACAACATTAAACCAGTAGATGGCGTAGTAAAGGCTCTGGACTTCAGCAAATGACTTGTGTGAGAATGATAAGGACACATTACAGCCTTGCCTACAATAACCACCTGAGCTACAAAATAGACAGTAAATATGATTTAGGCCTATTCTATGTAAATATGCCATGCTGTTACCATATAATTGCATAATTTATTTTTATAGCCACGTGGGGCTACTGTGGTGATCATGTCACCAAATGAATCCCACTTGTTCCAGTATTTGGGAGCATGGACTGTAGGCCTTATAGTCATCATTTTGACTGTTGTATTAGTGAATTCCACTCTGTATGGAGGCTTGTTAAAGCCATTTGCGTTGCACAACCCCACCAAGCAGAGGCTATATCCATATCAATAAATGAGACAAAACGAAATATTGATTGAAGTCTTGGCTATAACCTGTCCTGAGTTAAATAGCTAAGGGGTCCCAAATGGTCAAGACCATCTACAGCCTATTTTTACTGCCAGATCTGTTTTCCCCATCCGCCACTGCATGTGCTTCATCAACTGTTTTGTTTATGTGACGACCCTCCCACTCTGTCTGCCGTATTCTCTCTCTTTGTTCTTGTTTCCTTGTTGGGATGACGGTGGGTGGAGTTGGGAGGGTCGTCAGCTACATGGGAAACACCTGGGTCCGGGTGTGTCCCAGGATAAAGGCACCTCTTCCACAGTCATTGGAAAGACTCTTTCCACGCAGACACCTTGTTTTTGGTTGTTTGGTGGCTTTTTGGTTGGTTGCTTTGGAACCTTTCAACACTCTGCATTATTACATTCAGGTATGCAAAACACTCACTTACACACACCATTGTTAATTACTTAGTTACTTTATTTAATAAATATATATTTTGATACTCCTTGTCTCCACGTTGTCTCCCTTTTGTTGCGAACTCTGAGCCGGTTCGTAACAGTTTAACATTTAGTTAGAGGCTATATATAGAGGCCATATATAGAGGCCTGTGAGATAGGGTCTCTTCTTAAGGAGAGCCCTGTAATAAAAACAGTTACAGCACACGAGTTCTAAAATGATTCCACAAGACACCAGTACCCAAACTTAGAGCCTAAATTGTGAACGCCTACAAGTTGAAGGCCTATTTTGTATTTGGAAAGCCTAAAATTAAAACAATTAAAATGATAGGCTAAAGAACACACACGTATGGATTTCAATAAACAAATGGATAAGCGTATTCTATTCTCTGCTTTAATTCCTATTGCAACGCAGACAAATGACTGAATGAAACTACATTGTTGGTTAAGGGCTCGTAAGTAAGCATTTCACTGTGAGGTCTACTACACCTGTTGTATTCAGCATTTCACTGTAAGGTCTACTACACCTGTTGTATTCAGCATTTCACTGTGAGGTCTACTTCACCTGTTGTATTCAGCATTTCACTGTAAGGTCTACTACACCTGTTGTATTCAGCATTTCACTGTGAGGTCTACTTCACCTGTTGTATTCAGCATTTCACTGTGAGGTCTACTACACCTGTTGTATTCAGCATTTCACTGTGAGGTCTACTACACCTGTTGTATTCAGCATTTCACTGTGAGGTCTACTACACCTGTTGTATTCAGCATTTCACTGTGAGGTCTACTTCACCTGTTGTATTCAGCATTTCACTGTAAGGTCTACTACACCTGTTGTATTCAGCATTTCACTGTAAGGTCTACCTACACCTGTTATATTCAGCATTTCACTGTAAGGTCTACCTACACCTGTTGTATTCAGCATTTCACTGTGAGGTCTACCTACACCTGTTGTATTCAGCATTTCAGTGAGGTCTACTACACCTGTAGTATTCAGCATTTCACTGTGAGGTCTACTACACCTGTAGTATTCAGCATTTCACTGTGAGGTCTACTACACCTGTAGTATTCAGCATTTCACTGTAAGGTCTACTACACCTGTTGTATTCAGCATTTCACTGTGAGGTCTACACCTGTTGTATTCGGCGCATGTGACTAATAAAATTTGGTAACATACTGAACTGAATGAAGGATGAATTAAGATGTTGGAATGATGAGTTGCACGCATCATGCATGCTCTGCACTTCACTTCACTTGGCTAGAAGGCATATAGTCCTACATTAGGGTATAATGACTGTCTGGCTGCAGGCCTCCAGAAGGACATCTGAGGCTGAGGGGGGCTGGTTACGATTCCCGGTAGACACGACTGGTTACGATTCCCGGTAGACACGACTGGTTACGATTCATGATTCCTGGTATATACTGCTGGTTATGATTGCAGACAGAGCCCAGAGACAGAGCCCAGATAATGGGATGGTGTAATATTGGATGAGTCATATTTTGATAAGTTGCATGCATGGGGATGTCCCCGTCAGCCAGAGAGATATGTCCCCGTCAGCCAGAGAGATATGTCCCCGTCAGCCAGAGAGATATGTCCATGCTGTAGAGAGACACCTAGTGGACTGAAACTTCCCTGTTGTAGACATAATACAGCTAGTGCTATCTAGACTTACGCTGGTAAACAAATCCATTCCATTAGCTACCTAAACAGGAAGTAAACTCAACTGAGGAGTCATAGAGACTTAACTTGAAAACGTGCAGGATCCTTTCAGGTATCCCCAACTTCCGGGTGTTATGATTGTTCAGGTAGAACTCCTCACGGGCCGTTTGGTGTACGTTTTTTTGATGGTGAGATGAAACTGCCAAAACTCTGAAAGGTACATCAGAATTGCAACACAAGATTTGTTCGAGCCTAAAATAGTCTGTCATCGTAACATGGTGTTTGTATGTTCTGAGATTAAGTTTCACGCATGGCTTTTCTTACGATCCAGACAATTTCCATATGGCTTTTCTAACGATCCAAACAATTTACATATGGCTTTTCTTACAATCCTAACAATTTACATATGGCTTTTCTTACAATCCTAACAATTTACATATGGCTTTTCTTACGATGCTAACGATAAGTACGTTCAACCTTTTTTCAGGGATCTCACTCCATAATTAAGGCCTGCAGTGTGAACAAGGCTGAAGAGCTTTCCACACCTGGACTATACAATATTTGCCCATTATTCTTTTCAAAATTCTTCAAGCTCTGTCATATTGATTGTTGATCATTGCTAGATAACCATTTTTCCAACTCTTGCCACAGATTTTCCAAGTACATTTAAGTCAAAACTAACTGGGCCACTCAGGAACATTCACTGTGAGTAACTTCCAGTGTAGATTTGGTGCTGGTGTTTTAGGTTATTGTCCTGCTGAAAGGTGAATTCACTGCTCGACTGAGGGACCTTACAGATAATTGTATGTTGCGGGCTAGAGAGGAGGTCGGCATTTAAAAACAATGTTAAACACTGTTACTGCACACAGAGTGAGTCCATGCACCTTGTGACTTGATAAGCACATTTCATTACATATTTCTCTTTTGTTGTTGTCGCTAACTGTTAATTTGTGTGATTGCCAAAGCAAGAGAAAATAAATAAAAATAAAAAAACACAAGTATGTTTCCCTTGACAATAAAGCCTTTTGAATTGAGAGAGTGGCAGAGTTTCCATGGAAACACAGTACAAGGCCTTAGATATTGCAGCCAGTGTGGAAGGTTATGCAACATGCTGTTACCAAGGCGATGTAGTGGAGGAGGAGGAGGAAGGGAGGAGGCAGACCAGTAGATGTCGAGTTGCAGTATCCTCCATACACAGTTAAAACCATCTGTTACAAAATCACCATTTTTATTTCTCACATTTGCTTGAACACAACAGGTGTAGACTTTACAGTGAAATGCTTACTTTCGAAAGCTTTCCAACAATGCAGAGTTAAAAAGTGAGAAACATTTGCAAAAAAAGGAAATAGTAACAATAAAATAACAATAAGACAATATACACAAGTGGTACCAAGTCAATGTGCAGGGGTACCAGGTAGTTGGGGTAATAATGAGACTATATACAAGGAGCACTGGTACCAAGTCAATGTGCAGGGGTACGAGGTAGTTGAGGTAATAATGAGACTATACAAGGAGCACTGGTACCAAGTAGGGCTGTGGTGGTCATGAAATTTCGTCAGCCGGTGATTGTCAAGCAAATAACGGTCTCACGGTAATTGACTGTTAATTAACAAATCACATTCAGCATCTTCAGGCTTCCACACCCAGCCGACAAGCCACTGATGCAGACCTTTGGAACATCTACATTTTAAAATGTCTATTAAATCCATGTAATATATCCTACACCATCACAAATCCATGTAATATAGCCTACACCTTCACAATAAATCCATGTAATATAGTCTACACCTTCACAATAAATCCATGTAATATAGCCTACACCTTCACAATAAATCCATGTAATATAGCCTACACCTTCACAATAAATCCATGTAATATAGTCTACACCTTCACAATGAATCCATTATTTATTTTAGACAGGTCTAAAGTAACATGATATGAAGAAAATGTAGTCTATTTCAGAAGAACAGAACAGCATACTCTGAATTGTCCTGATGTGGCTGTGGGCGACACTAGTTCATTTAGCAGGTCCTGATGTGGCTGTGGGGCTACACTAGTTCATTTAGCAGGTCCTGATCTGGCTGTGCCAAATGGCTGTGGGGCTACACTAGTTCATTTAGCAGGTCCTGATGTGGCTGTGCCATATGGCTGTGGCTGACACTAGTTCATTTAGCAGGTCCTGATGTGGCTGTGCCATATGGCTGTGGGCGACACTAGTTCATTTAGCAGGTCCTGATGTGGCTGTGCCATATGGCTGTGGGCTACACTAGTTCATTTAGCAGGTCCTGATGTGGCTGTGGGGCTACACTAGTTCATTTAGCAGGTCCTGATGTGGCTGTGGGGCTACACTAGTTCATTTAGCAGGTCCTGATGTGGCTGTGGGGCTACACTAGTTCATTTAGCAGGTCCTGATGTGGCTGTGGGGCTACACTAGTTCATTTAGCAGGTCCTGATGTGGCTGTGGGGCTACACTAGTTCATTTAGCAGGTCCTGATGTGGCTGTGGGCTACACAAGTTCATTTAGCAGGTCCTGATGTGGCTGTGGGGCTACACTAGTTCATTTAGCAGGTCCTGATGTGGCTGTGGGGCTACACTAGTTCATTTAGCAGGTCCTGATGTGGCTGTGGGGCTACACTAGTTCATTTAGCAGGTCCTGATGTGGCTGTGGGCTACACTAGTTCATTTAGCAGGTCCTGATGTGGTTGTGGGGCTACACTAGTTCATTTAGCAGGTCCTGATGTGGCTGTGGGCTACACTAGTTCATTTAGCAGGTCCTGATGTGGCTGTGGGCTACACTAGTTCATTTAGCAGGTCCTGATGTGGCTGTGGGGCTACACTAGTTCATTTAGCAGGTCCTGATGTGGCTGTGCCATGTGGCTGTGGGCCACACTAGTTCATTTAGCAGGTCCTGATGTGGCTGTGGGCTACACTAGTTCATTTAGCAGGTCCTGATGTGGCTGTGGGGCTACACTAGTTCATTTAGCAGGTCCTGATGTGGCTGTGGGCCACACTAGTTCATTTAGCAGGTCCTGATGTGGCTGTGGGCTACACTAGTTCATTTAGCAGGTCCTGATGTGGCTGTGGGGCTACACTAGTTCATTTAGCAGGTCCTGATGTGGCTGTGGGCTACACTAGTTCATTTAGCAGGTCCTGATGTGGCTGTGGGGCTACACTAGTTCATTTAGCAGGTCCTGATGTGGCTGTGGGCCACACTAGTTCATTTAGCAGGTCCTGATGTGGCTGTGGGCCACACTAGTTCATTTAGCAGGTCCTGATGTGGCTGTGGGGCTACACTAGTTCATTTAGCAGGTCCTGATGTGGCTGTGGGCCACACTAGTTCATTTAGCAGGTCCTGATGTGGCTGTGGGCTACACTAGTTCATTTAGCAGGTCCTGATGTGGCTGTGGGCTACACTAGTTCATTTAGCAGGTCCTGATGTGGCTGTGGGCTACACTAGTTCATTTAGCAGACTAGATTTGCTCAGTATTCCGTGGCATTATTTTATAGTATGAAGAATACAATTGAACAAAGCTGAATAAAATAGAGGATATTTTCTCCAAACGATTTGAGGGAGGGCGCCCTTGTGACTATTCTGTGTTGGGCAGTTAAAGAAATAGGTCCTCCTATATGCTTCATTTACAGTTATTAATGTAACTGCAGTTGTTCTACAAACGTTGGGATAAATGTTTTGATGTTTAATACATTGTAAGGCTGCATGATGAGACTAATGATGATTTTGAAAAATATGGCTTGACGCTGCTTTTTGTTTTTTTGTGCAGGCTGTAGACACTACAGTCTCTCACTCACAATGTGAAAAACACTTGATAATGACTCGAATTTCACAGCGGCATCCCCTTTGTGTGGCCGTAATGCACCCTAAAAAAAAAAAATCCATGCCTTTTGCGGCCCCGAGTGCTGCGTTGCGCCTTTATCACTGTGTGCAATCCGAAGGGTCACTCTCACGGTTCTCAGTCACGTGATCTGGTCTTTCTCACAGGCTATAAGTTAAGACAAATCGGGGACGCAAATGTGCGCATCCTTATCCAATTCCGAGGAGCATATTGAAGATATTTGAAGAACTGTCCACATTTACTTTTTCGTCAGCCAAAAGTGCGATTTTGCATGTAATGCTTTTATTATAATTATTTTGTTATAAAAAAGTGCATTTTTAGAGCGAAAATTATCTTTCCCAAACTTGTAACTCACGTGCAGCTTATATATACACCAGTTAGGCTCTACACCTGTTGTAAAGAGGATTAACGTTATTTGGCCACTTTAGTTGTGATACATCCTTATCAAAACATATAGGCCTATGGGCTAGGCTACATGTGTGCGATTACGAATCGAACAAGTCGGGAAAAAAAAAAGGCATCGTTTCTCATGCTGGGCATCATTCACAAGTGATAGTTGTCACCCATCAGACTCTTCCTGATTTAAATCTCGTCTCTTCATATACTAAATAATGTACTTGTGAAATTTGTTTTTGACTAAGAATGGACCATTATCATGCACCTGTATTGAAACAGGGGCAGAAGGGGAAAATACGTGTCATCTATGCACTTAAATATGGTGAACGGAAAACGCTTTTCCTGTGGTTTATTTTCATGCAAATATAAGAAATATGCTTAATATTAGGAAAGCTGAGAAATAAATAAATAAATACAGTAGCCTATAGAGAGCTGATCCACTTTTAAATAGAGGCCATCACTCAAGTTTCTCGGCATACACATCACGGACAAACTCAGATGGTCCACCCACACAGACAGCGTGGTGAAGCAGGAGCAACAGCTCCTCTTCAACATCAGGAGGCTGAAGAAATTTGGCTTGTCACCTAAAACCCACAAACTTTTACAGATGCACAATCGAGAGCATCCTGTCGGGCTGTATCACCGCCTGGTACAGCAACTGCTCCGCCCATAAACGGAAGGCTCTCCAGAGGGTAGTGAGGTCTGCAAAACGCATCACCGGGGGCAAACTACCTGCCCTCCAGGACACCTACACCACCCGATGTCATAGGAAGGTCAAAAAGATCATCAAGGACATCAACCACTCGAGCCACTGCCTGTTCACCCCGCTATCATCCAGAAGGCGAGGTCAGTACAGGTGCATCAAAGCTGGAACCGAGAGACTGAAAAACAGCTTCTATCTCAAGGCCATCAGACTGTTAAACAGTCATCACTAAATACAGAGAGGCTGCTGCCTACATGCAGACTTGATATCATTGACCACCTTAATAAATGGATCACTTCTTAAAAATTAAGAACATTAATCCTCTTTAGAAGTGATGTAGAGCCTAACTTTAATGTTTACTTATCTTACATTACTCATCTCATATGTATATACTGTATTTTATATAATCTATTGCGCTCTGTCATTGCTCATCCATATATTTATGTACAGTTACATCTGAAGTTTTCATACACCTCAGTTTCACAATTCCTGACATTTAATCCTAGTAAAAAATTCCCTGTTTTAGGTCAGTTAGGATCACCACTTTATTTTAAGAATGTGAAATGTCAGAATAATAGTAGAGAGAAGGATATATTTCAGCTTTTATTTCTTTCATCACATTCCCAGCAGGTGAGAAGTTTACATACACTCAATTAGTATTTGGTAGCACAGCCTTTAAATTGTTTAACTTGGGTCAAATTTTCAGGTAGCCTTCCACAAGCTTCCCACAATAAATTGGGTGAATTTTGGCCCATTCCTCCTGACAGAGCTGGTGTAACTGAGTCAGGTTTGTAGGCCTCCTTGCTCGCACACGCTTTTTCAGTTCTGCCCACAAATTTCCTATAGGATTGAGGTCAGGGCTTTGTGATGGCCACTCCAATACCTTGACTTTGTTGTCCTTAAGCCATTTTGCCACAACTTTGGAAGTATCCTTGGGGTCATTGTCCATTTGGAAGACCCATTTGCGACCAAGCTTTAACTTCCTGACTGATGTCTTGAAATGTTGCTTCAATATATCCACATAATTTTGCTGCCTCATGATGCCATCTATTTTGTGAAGTGCACCAGTTCCTCCTGCAGCAAAGCACCCCCACAATATGATGCTGCCACCCCAGTGCTTCACGGTTGGGATGGTGTTCTTCGGCTTGCAAGCATCCCCCTTTTTCCTCCAAACATAACGGTGATCATTATGGCCAAACAGTTCCATTTTTGTTTCATCAGACCAGAGGACATTTCTCCAAAAGTTATGATCTTTGTTCCCATGTGCAGTTGCAAACCATAGTCTGGCTTTTTTATGGCGGTTTTGGAGCAGTGGCTTCTTCCTTGCTGAGCTGCTTTTCAGGTTATGTCGATATAGGACTCGTTTTACTGTGAATACAGATACTTTTGTACCCGTTTACTCCAGTATCTTCACAAGGTCCTTTGCTGTTGTTCTGGGATTGATTTGCACTTTTTACACCAAAGTACATTAATCTCTAGGAGACAGAACACGTCTTCTTCCGGAAAGGTATGCTGGCTGCGCGGTCCCATGGTGTTTATACTTGCGTATTATTGTTTGTACAGATGAACGTGGTACCTTCAGGCGTTTGGAAATTGCTCCCAAGGATGAACCAGACTTGTGGAGGTCTACAATTGTTTTTCCTGAGGTCTTGGCTGATTTCTTTTGATTTTTTCATGATGTCAAGCAAAGAGGCACCGAGTTTGAAGGTATGCCTTGAAATACATCCACAGGTACACCTCCAATTGACTCAAATGATGTCAATTAGCCTATCAGAGGCTTTTAAAGCCATGACATAATTTTATGGAATTTTCCAAGCTGTTTAAAGGCACAGTCCACTTAGTGTATGTAAACTTCTGACCCACTGGAATTGTGATACAGTGAATTATAAGTGAAATAATCTGTCTGTAAACAATTGTTGGAAAAATGACTTAGGACATCTACTTTGTGCATGACACAGACTTGCCAAATCTATAGTTTTTTAACGTGACATTTGTGGAATGGTTGAAAAATGTGTTTTAATGACTCCAACCTAAGTGTATGTAAACTTCCGACTTCAACTGTATACAGTTGTGGCCAAAAGTTGATCATGAAAATGTATATTTGTGTCACAAAGTCTGCTGCCTCAGTTTGTATGATGGCAATTTGCAAATACTCCAGAATGTTATGAAGAGTGATCAGATGAATTGAAATTCATTGCAAAGTCCCTCTTTGCCATGCAAATGAACTGAATCCCCCAAAAACATTTCCACTGCATTTCAGCCCTGCCACAAAAGGACCAGCTGACATGTCGGTGATTCTCTCATTAACACAGGTGTGACTGTTGACGAGGACAAGGCTGGAGATCACTCCGTCATGCTGATTGAGTTCGAATAACAGACTGGAAGCTTCAAAAGGAGGGTGGTGCTTGGAATCATTGTTCTTTCTCTATCAATCATGGTTACCTGCAAGGAAACACGTGCCGTCATCATTGCTTTGCACAAAAAGGGCTTCACAGGCAAGGATATTGCTGACAGTAAGATTGCACCTAAATCAACCATTTATCGGATCATCATGAACTTCAAGGAGAGCGGTTCAATTGTTGTGAAGAAGGCTTCAGGGCACCCAAGCAAGTCCAGCAAGCGCCAGGACTGTCTCCTAAAGTTGATTCAGCTGCGGGATCGGGGCACCACCAGTACAGAGCTTGCTCAGGAATGGCAGCAGGCAGGTGTGAGTGCATCTGCACGCACAGTGAGGCGAAGACTTTTGGAGGATGGCCTGGTGTCCTGAAGGGCAGCAAAGAAGCCACTTATCTCCAGGAAAAACATCAGGGACAGACTGATATTCTGCAAAAGGTACAGGGTTTGGACTGCTGAGGACTGGGGTAAAGTAATTTTCTCTGATGAATCCCCTTTCCGATTGTTTGGGGCATCCAGAAAAAAGCTTGTCCGGAGAAGACAAGGTGAGCGCTACCATCAGTCCTGTGTCATGCCAACAGTAAAGCATCCTGAGACCATTCATGTGTGGGGTTGCTTCTCAGCCAAGGGAGTGGGCTCACTCACAATTTTGCCTAAGAACACAGCCATGAATAAAGAATGGTACCAACACATCCTCCGAGAGCAACTTCTCCCAACCATCCAGGAACAGTTTGGTGACGAACAATGCCTTTTCCAGCATGATGGAGCACCTTGCCATAAGGCAAAAGTTATAACTAAGGGGCTCGGGGAACAAAACAGCTACAGCCTCGGCGCCATGGGTAAAGACAGCTACAGCCTCGGGTGTCAGCGCTGTGGGTAAAGACAGCTACAGCATCGGGTGACAGCACTGTGGGTAAAGACAGCTACAGCCTCGGGTGTCAGCACTGTGGGTAAAGACAGCTACAGCCACGGGTGTCAGCGCTGTGAGTAAAGACAGCTACAGTTCCAGCCTTCAAACAGAGACATGGACCTTAACACCAGGGTGAGGCTGGGTTGGTGTCAGAGCGATAGGGAGGTGTGTGAAATATGTCCTTGGACTGCTATAACATAGAGGGGCTGACTGTTGAGCACTGTAATCAACCACAGACAGCCCGAGGCCTTCCTGAATATAGACCCCACCGCAGACAGCCCGAGGCCTTCCTGAATATAGACCCCACCGCAGACAGCCCGAGGCCTTCCTGAATATAGACCCCACCGCAGACAGCCCGAGGCCTTCCTGAATATAGACCCCACCGCAGACAGCCCGAGGCCTTCCTGAATATAGACCCCACCGCAGACAGCCCGAGGCCTTCCTGAATATAGACACCACCACAGACAGCCCGAGGCCTTCCTGAATATAGACCCCACCGCAGACAGCCCGAGGCCTTCCTGAATATAGACCCCACCGCAGACAGCCCGAGGCCTTCCTGAATATAGACCCCACCGCAGACAGCCCGAGGCCTTCCTGAATATAGACCCCACCGCAGACAGCCCGAGGCCTTCCTGAATATAGACACCACCACAGACAGCCCGAGGCCTTCCTGAATATAGACCCCACCGCAGACAGCCCGAGGCCTTCCTGAATATAGACACCACCACAGACAGCCCGAGGCCTTCCTGAATATAGACCCCACCGCAGACAGCCCGAGGCCTTCCTGAATATAGACACCACCACAGACAGCCCGAGGCCTTCCTGAATATAGACACCACCACAGACAGCCCGAGGCCTTCCTGAATATAGACCCCACCGCAGACAGCCCAAGGCCTTCCTGAATATAGACCCCACCGCAGACAGCCCGAGGTCTTCCTGAATATAGACACCACCACAGACAGCCCGAGGTCTTCCTGAATATAGACACCACCACAGACAGCCTGAGGCCTTCCTGAACATAGAGAATATAGAGTATTACTTTAGTTGGTTAGTCACTGAACACCATAGAGATATTCAATGTGTTGTTCTATTTAATTGTGGTGACTACCATCAGGCTGGCTGAGACAAAAATACAACAACAAAACACTTCCCTTACTGTTTCATTTCTTCAGTTCTGGCTTTATAATGACCCATCCTGACCCTAAACCTGACCCAAACCCATATTAACCCTGACCCATACCGACCCAAACCCATATTAACCCTGACCCATACCGACTCACACCCATATTAACCCTGACCTATCCTGACCCATACCGACCCAAACCCATATTAACCCTGACCCATACCGACCCAAACCCATATTAACCCTGACCAATACCGACCCAAACCCATATTAACCCTGACCCATACCGACCCAAACCCATATTAACCCTGACCTATCCTGACCCATACCGACCCAAACCCATATTAACCCTGACCCATACCGACCCAAACCCATATTAGCCCTGACCCATACCGACCCAAACCCATATTAGCCCTGACCCATACCGACCCATACCCATATTATCCCTGACCCATACCGACCCAAACCCATATTAACCCTGACCCATACCGACTCAAACCCATATTAACCCTGACCCATACCGACCCAAACCCATATTAACCCTGACCCATACCGACCCAAACCCATATTAACCCTGACCCATACCGACCCAAACCCATATTAACCCTGACCCATCCTGATCCATACCGACCCATACCCATATTAACCCTGACCCAATCCAACCGAAACCCATATTAACTCTGACCCATACCAACCCATACCGACCAAAACCCATATTAACGCTGACCCATACCGACCCAAACCCATATTAACCCATCCTGACCCATACCAACTCAAATCCATATTAACCCTGACCCATCCTGAGCAATAGCCGAGCGGAATAGGCAAGATGCAATACATGGTATAGAGTACAGTATATACATGTAATATGAGTAATGTAAGATATTTAAACATTATTAAAGTGGTATTTTTTTAAAGAGGCCAATGAGTTGAGTCAGTATGTTGGCAGCAGCCACTCAATGTTAGTGATGGCTGTTTAACAGTCTGATGGCCTTGAGATAGAAGCTGTTTTTCAGTCTCTCGGTCCCAGCTTTGATGCACCTGTACTGACCTCGCCTTCTGGATGGTAGCGGGGTAAACAGGCAGTGGTTCGGGTGGTTGTTGTCCTTGATGATCTTTTTGGCCTTCCTGTGACATCGGGTGGTGTAGGTGTCCTGGAGGGCAGGTAGTTTGCCCCCGGTGAGGAGTTGTGCAGACCTCACTACCCTCTGGAGAGCCTTACGGTTATGGGCGGAACAGCTGCCGTACCAGGCGGTGATACAGCCCGACAGGATTCTCTCGATTGTGCATCTGTAAAAGTTTGCGAGTGTTTTCGGTGACAAGCCAAATTTCTTCAGCCTCCTGATGTTGAAGAGGCGCTGTTGCGCCTTCACCACACTGTCTTTGTGGGTGGACCATTTCAGTTTGTCCGTGATGTGTACAGAGAGGAACTTGAAGCGTTCCACTTTCTCCACTGCAGTCCCGTCAATGTGTTGGTAATCAAGCCCACTACTGTTCTGTCGTCTGCAAACTTGATGATTGAATTGGAGGCGTGCATGGCCACGCAGTCATGGGTGAACAGGGAGTATAGGAGGGGGCTGAGCACGCACCCTTGTGGGGCCCCAGTGTTGAGGATCAGCGAAGAGGAGATGTTGTTTCACCACCCGGGGGCGGCCAGTCAAGAGAGTCCAGGACCCAATTGCACAGGGTGGGGTTGAGACCCAGGGCCTCAAGCTTAATGATGAGCTTGGAGGGTACTATGGTGTTGAATGCTGAGCTATAGTCAATGAACAGCATTCTTACATAGGTATTCCTCTTGTCCAGATGGGATAGGGCAGTGTGATGGCAATTGCATCGTCTCTGGACCTGTGGGGGCGGTATGCAAATTGAAGTGGGTCTAGGGTGACAGGTAAGGTGGAGGTAATATGATCCTTGAATAGTCTCAAAGCACTTCATGATGACAGAAGTGAGTGCTACGGAGCGGTAGTCATTTAGTTCAGTTATCTTTGCCTTCTTGGGTACAGGAACAATGGTGGCCATCTTGAAGCATGTGGGAACAGACTGGGATAGGGAGCGATTGAATATGTCCGTAAATAACTACACTGTTTATTTTCGGCCATATTCCTAGTCATCTTTCCATGGTTAAATGTGGTGGTTCGCACTTTCAGTTTTGCGTGAATGCCGCCATCTATCCACGGTTTCTGGTTAGGGTAGGTTTTAATAGGCACAGTGGGTACATCATCTCCAATACGCTTCCTTATCAACTCACTCACTCATATATATAAGTTATTCTCGGAGGCTTCCCGGAACATTTCCCAGTTCTCGTTGTTGTGTCTCTAGTATGATTAAATGAGATGACAGGCCGTGATTTAATTAAACCAATAAACTCGTTAATAACCTGGGGCACCACGGAAGAGTATTTATAAAGCTGCTGTCTTCCGAATAAACTTAAAGATCTTTTATATCAATAGCAGTCAATTATTAATAGTCACCTTATTCAGTCTCATCTGAACATTGTAAAATTCTTGGTTATCTGCACGAATCGTGGCTAACAAGTTGAATCAGCAATACAAAAACTGGCTTAAATATTTATTTACTAAATAAATCACACAGAATTACATATACACAGGATAGATGATACATCGATTACTAATCATGTCATAAAAGAAAAAGTCCCTAGCGGACGAAACCAATATGACGGCTGGTTACACAAAGAAAGAGGGTTGGGTTTGAATGAAAGAGCGGCAAGACTGAGGGACAAAGGGGATTGGGTCTCTATCGGACCTTGAGAAGCTATGCTACCGTAAATACAGAATCTAATGCATTCTAATAACTGCCCATTCGGAAAAGGAAAATGGAAGATATATATTTACTCAGCTCGTGCTGTATTCTGGCTGGTCTAGTCAAAATTCATCCTTCCAGCGTGGTGATCATCACCTCCACTTTGAAATTAGCCCTTTTAAACGTATGGACATCGGGAACTAAATGTAAACGTCGTTAGTGTTGCAAAAGAACGGAGATTTTCCGGGAAATTTCCAGAAATTTTCTATGTGAATTTAAGCCTGGGAATTTCGCTTAAATTCATCAAAATCTAGCTTATAACAGTGAACCCTTTTTTGTGGGATACACATGGCAATTCTATGTCTTATATTTTGGTTAAACTATCCCCAATTTAATGGAATTGCAACCCTCTGCATGCACAGTGCATTCTTCCATCACATGTACAGCTGATTCTCAAGATCTTGCACACTAATGAGATGCTATTGAGCCCACACTACTACACTGTCTGAGCCAAGGACTACATGCTTTCTGGTAAGTTTTCATTACAATACTGGGTGGGGTGAATATGTTTTATATGACAACTAGTAAATAGTAGCCTACAACAAAGTGGGTTTAAATCATTTATAACTTGTTAATTTCTGCTAGTTAGTTTTTTCTACCATGTGGGTTTTAGATTAGGAAAGGCACACACCTGTCTAGATAAGGTCCCACAGTTGACAGTGTATGTCAGAGTAAAAACCAAGCCATGAGGTCGAAGGAATTGTCCGTAGAGCTCCGAGACAGGATTGTGTCGAGGCACAGATCTGGGGAAGGGCACCAAAACATTTCTGCAGCATTGAAGGTCCCCAAGGTGTGTGTAGGTGTGTAGTTGTAGGTGTAGGGGTGTGTGTGTGTGTGTGCATAGGTGTAGGGGGGCGTGCGTAGGTGTAGGGGGGGTGTGTAGGTGTAGGGGGGGGGGGGGGGTGTAGGTGTAGGGGGGGGGGGGTGTAGGTGTAGGGGGGGGGGTGTAGATGTAGGGGGGGTAGTAGGTGTAGGGGGGTATAGGTGTATACACTACCACTACTACCTACTCTTCTTTATGTGTAGGTACGTAGGTGTAGGTGTATAAGTGTAGGTGTGTGTGTGTGTGTGTGTGTTGACAAAGGGAAAGGAGAGTGATTGAGTGAGTAGGAAGGATGGATGTGTGTTTGCTCGGTGCATGAGAGAGGCTGGGAGGGGCAGGCTGGAAAAACAGAGAGTATTCCAAGTAGAGTCATGTTGCTGCCTGCCTGCCTGGCTCCACTGAGAGGCAGCCTGCTCCCTACCTGGCTCCACTGAGAGGCAGCCTGCTCCCTACCTGGCTCCACTGAGAGGCAGCCTGCTCCCTACCTGGCTCCACTGAGAGGCAGCCTGCTCCCTACCTGGCTCCACTGAGAGGCAGCCTGCTCCCTACCTGGCTCCACTGAGAGGCAGCCTGCTCCCTACCTGGCTCCACTGAGAGGCAGCCTGCTCCCTACCTGGCTCCACTGAGAGGCAGCCTGCTCCCTACCTGGCTCCACTGAGAGGTAGCCTGCTCCCTACCTGGCTCCACTGAGAGGTAGCCTGCTCCCTGCCTGGCTCCACTGAGGGGTAGCCTGCTCCCTGCCTGGCTCCACTGAGGGGTAGCCTGCTCCCCGCCTGCCTACCTGGCTCCACTGAGAGGTAGACTGCTCCCTGCCTGCCTACCTGGCTCCACTGAGAGGTAGACTGCTCCCTGCCTGCCTACCTGGCTCCACTGAGAGGTAGTCTGCTCCTTGCCTGGCTCCACTGAGAGGTATTCTGCTCCCTGCCTGGCTCCACTGAGAGGTAGTCTGCTCCCTGCCTGGCTCCACTGAGAGGTAGCCTGCTCCCCGCCTGCCTACCTGGCTCCACTGAGAGGTAGCCTGCTCCCCGCCTGCCTACCTGGCTCCACTGAGAGGTAGCCTGCTCCCCGCCTGCCTACCTGGCTCCACTGAGAGGTAGCCTGCTCCCCGCCTGCCTACCTGGCTCTACTGAGAGGTAGCCTGCTCCCCGCCTGCCTACCTGGCTCTACTGAGAGGTAGCCTGCTCCCCGCCTGCCTACCTGGCTCTACTGAGAGGTAGCCTGCTCCCCGCCTGCCTACCTGGCTCTACTGAGAGGTAGCCTGCTCCCCGCCTGCCTACCTGGCTCTACTGAGAGGTAGCCTGCTCCCCGCCTGCCTACCTGGCTCTACTGAGAGGTAGCCTGCTCCCCGCCTGCCTACCTGGCTCTACTGAGAGGTAGCCTGCTCCCCGCCTGCCTACCTTGCTCTACTGAGAGGTAGCCTGCTCCCCGCCTGCCTACCTGGCTCTACTGAGAGGTAGCCTGCTCCCCGCCTGCCTACCTGGCTCTACTGAGAGGTAGCCTGCTCCCCGCCTGCCTACCTGGCTCTACTGAGAGGTAGCCTGCTCCCCGCCTGCCTACCTGGCTCTACTGAGAGGTAGCCTGCTCCCCGCCTGCCTACCTGGCTCCACTGAGAGGTAGCCTGCTCCCCGCCTGCCTACCTGGCTCTACTGAGAGGTAGTCTGCTCCCCGCCTGCCTACCTGGCTCTACTGAGAGGTAGTCTGCTCCCCGCCTGCCTACCTGGCTCTATTGAGAGGTAGCCTGCTCCCCGCCTGCCTACCTGTCTCCACTGAGAGGTAGTCAACGTCTCAAATGGCACCCTATTCCTTATGCAGGGCTCTACTTTTGACCAGGGCCCATAGAGCTTTATGTAGGGAATAGGGTGCCATTTGGGATTCAACCCCTTTCCACCCCTCGTTTCACTCTCAACTGAGCCTAGGGATAAAGATAGGTCTCACAGCTCCTGGGATCCAATTCACCGACGCCTTCCATTATTTAAATCACTGAGCTAAATGCACACAACCAAAGTGTATACATCTGAGTGCCTGCCTGCGTGAGAGCTGGAGACTTAGCGACTAGGCAACCTGAACAATCTTTGTGGGTTGCTATCGAGAGAGAAAGACTCTCTGTATGGGATGATGTAACAGCAACGCTGTAATACTGGACTAGTTGAGTGTCGCTCCTGCTTTCTGAAACGTTATTCAACAACTTTATGATCGTCTCTCTGCAGACTGGATACCCAGGAAGCCTAGTCTCAGAACTAGAGGAACAAATTGTATGACTGTCAAGATCAAATAGACCTACTTTACTTTTACATGAAGCCTTTTAAACTCCTTTGGCTTATTCAGCTCAGTAGTGTGATGCTTCATGATGCAGCTTGCAGTGTTCTGTTGAAGCTTGCCCCAGTAATGGACTAATGGAGTCTAACGTGACTCCTTAGTCTAAGGACCTGTTTAAAGGGTGAATTTGTTCTGGAAGACAAAACAGCCAAATACTCCATCGAAACGTGAATCAATTCTCAGTTGTTCAGTTCTAGAAACATAAATCCTCTACTTTCATATCGCATCAAATGGTCGTAATTTCACAGATGCAAAATACACTTACTGTACACCATGTTAACCGGTGTTTATTTAACCTTTATTTAACTAGTCAGTTAAGAACACATTTTTATTTTACAATGACGGCCTAAGAACAGTGGGTTAACTGCCTTGTTCAGGGGGAGAACGACAGATTTTTACCTTGTCAGCTCAGGGATTCAATCTTGCAGCCTTCCGGTTACTAGTCCAACGCTCTAACCACTAGGCTACCTGCTGGTTACTAGTCCAACGCTCTAACCACTAGGCTACCTGCTGGTTACTAGTCCAACGCTCTAACCACTAGGCTACCTGCTTCTAACCACTAGGCTACCTGCTGGTTACTAGTCCAACCCTCTAACCACTAGGCTACCTGCTTGTTACTAGTCCAACGCTCTAACCACTAGGCTACCTGCTGGTTACTAGTCCAACGCTCTAACCACTAGGCTACCTGCTGGTTACTAGTCCAACGCTCTAACCACTAGGCTACCTGCTGGTTACTAGTCCAACGCTCTAACCACTAGGCTACCTGCTGGTTACTAGTCCAACGCTCTAACCACTAGGCTACCTGCTGGTTACTAGTCCAACGCTCTAACCACTAGGCTACGTGCAGGTTACTAGTACACCGCTCTAACCACTAGGCTACCTGCTGGTTACTAGTCCAACGCTCTAACCACTAGGCTACCTGCTGGTTACTTGTCCATCCCCCTAATCACTAGGCTACCTGCTGGTTACTTGTCCATCGCTCTAAGCACTAGGCTACCTGCTGGTTACTAGTCAAACACTCTAACCACTAGGCTACCTGCCTCTAACCACTAGGCTACCTGCTGGTTACTAGTCCAACGCTCTAACCACTAGGCTACCTGCTGGTTACTAGTCCAACGCTCTAACCACTAGGCTACCTGCTGGTTACTAGTCCAACGCTCTAACCACTAGGCTACCTGCTGGTTACTAGTCCAACGCTCTAACCACTAGGCTACCTGCTTCTAACCACTAGGCTACCTGCTGGTTACTAGTCCAACCCTCTAACCACTAGGCTACCTGCTTGTTACTAGTCCAACGCTCTAACCACTAGGCTACCTGCTGGTTACTAGTCCAACGCTCTAACCACTAGGCTACCTGCTGGTTACTAGTCCAACGCTCTAACCACTAGGCTACCTGCCTCTAACCACTAGGCTACCTGCTGGTTACTAGTCCAACGCTCTAACCACTAGGCTACCTGCTGGTTACTAGTCCAACGCTCTAACCACTAGGATACCTGCTGGTTACTAGTCCAACGCTCTAACCACTAGGCTACCTGCTGGTTACTAGTCCAACGCTCTAACCACTAGGCTACCTGCTGGTTACTAGTCCAACGCTCTAACCACTAGGCTACCTGCTGGTTACTAGTCCAACCCTCTAACCACTAGGCTACCTGCTGGTTACTAGTCCAACGCTCTAACCACTAGGCTACCTACTGGTTACTAGTCCAACGCTCTAACCACTAGGCTACCTGCTGGTTACTAGCCCAACGCTCTAACCACTAGGCTACCTGCTGGTTACTAGCCCAACGCTCTAACCACTAGGCTACCTGCTGGTTACTAGTCCAACCCTCTAACCACTAGGCTACCTGCTGGTTACTAGTCCAACTCTCTAACCACTAGGCTACCTGCTGGTTACTAGTCCAACGCTCTAACCACTAGGCTACCTGCTGGTTACTAGTCCAACTCTCTAACCACTAGGCTACCTGCTGGTTACTAGTCCAACGCTCTAACCACTAGGCTACCTGCTGGTTACTAGTCCAACTCTCTAACCACTAGGCTACCTGCTGGTTACTAGTCCAACGCTCTAACCACTAGGCTACCTGCTGCCCCACAACAGTTGCACCCAACATTTTTCTGTGACAACACGTTCGTGGCATCTGGCCATGTGGGAACACTAACCCTACGATATGGAAGAGAATGTCCTTACGCTTCCAAAACCGAACCAAAACCGAAGCGATGCATGTTAATACTCTGACTGCGCGTTGCGGCTCTTAAAGCTGCAAAATGCAACAAAATAAAAAATAATTAAAAAAAAAAAACTAAATTTCCTTGTTGCTAAAATTCTACTATTTCACCTAATTTCAGTTTGCGACAAAACAATCATATGTTGTAGAGAATCATTTGTTCAATCTAAACCAGTGAGACAGATTTTCCAAGAGCCAAAATGTTTGTATTTTTTTAGCTGGTGTACAAAACAAACTCAAATTAGCAAAAACTAAAACTTAACGGGGAAGCATATAAATAGTGCGCATAGAACACATCTACCGAATGACAGATCTATAACTAATGTGTATTTGGTTGGGTCGACTAAAAAGTGACATATTGCCGCTTTAACCCCCCTCTTCCCCTCTACAGAAGAGGCCATGATCAAGGGCTAACCTTCCCCCTAAACAAGTTGTCTCGCGTCAGTAATCGGGCCCATTTATCCTGGTCACTAGTACTACAAGTGATGTCAACGCAACATGCACACAGTGAATACTGCAGTTTTATGGGTTACCGAAACCAGCCTACCCGTAAATCTGAATTTGATTCAGAGTTTTCAGGCGTATTTTAAAATGACAAATTGACGACTAAAAACACGACTCGAATTTGACATTCAGGCGTTTTGCGTCGGTGGTTTTTCGGATAAATTATTCTGCTGAGTATGCAGATAAGAACGAAATATGTTGGCCTAATAAAAAAAGTTGGTAGAGGAAGATTTTGTCGAAATTAATACAATAGTCTGTTAAATGGAATAAAAATAATTTGACAAACACTGAGTTATGTGTTTATGTAATAAGAAATCGACCCGAGTTACCAAATCCTACAGTCGATCCAAGATCAACAAGTCGCCACTGTAACACATGCCTTCACTCACTGCAAACTGCCATATCAACAGCAACAAATCTATTAAAAAATAAAATACTTACTTTCCATATTATCACGTGGCAGTAAAGAAGTGAAAACGGAGGGTAATTCTACTCATTGAAGTCTACAAAGTATCCAAACTTGTTTGACTACCGTCAGTAGTGAGTGTGTGGCTCTGCCAGTGTATCTTACCACACGGTTCCGTAGGCGCCCTCACCGATATACGACAGATTGTGGTAGCGAGGCCCGACATCGAAGGCTTGTCCCCGGACCAACTCAGCGCCGGATCCGGGGTTGGGACCACTGGCACATACCGCAGCTGTCGCCATAGTGAAAACCAGCTGCCTCTTTACACGTTCTCCACTGCCACAAAGAAAGGAGAAAAATCACCGCAGTAAACAACGTTATTACAGGGAGCCTTTCTGAAGTCCTCAGTATGATAAAGTGATTTATCGGCGCTACTGACTGCGGTACGCTCGCTACACAGAGAGACTATGGACACGCCTGGTGCCCAAACTGATGACGTGTATCGCGCACCTGGGAGTCGCCTGTGGAGAGGAATGGATTCGTCTAAGTCAGTCATCTCTTTTAAGTCAGTCATCTCTAATCAGTCATCTTTTTTAAGTCAGTCATCTCTGTCAGTCATCTTTAAGTCAGTCATCTTTTTGTCAGTCATCTCTAAGTCGGTCATCTCTTTTAAGTCAGTCATCTCTTTTAAGTCAGTCATCTTTTTTAAGTCAGTCATCTCTAAGTCAGTCATCTTTTTTGTCAGTCATCTTTAAGTCAGTCATCTTTTTTGTCAGTCATCTTTTTTGTCAGTCATCTTTTTTTGTCAGTCATCTTTTTTGTCAGTCATCTTTAAGTCAGTCATCTTTAAGTCAGTCATCTTTTTTGTCAGTCATCTTTTTGTCAGTCATCTCTAAGTCAGCCATCTCTAAGTCATTCATCTTGATGACCAGCTAGCTAGTTAGGCGCAGAAGGCAATACCCAGATATATTTCTCTCAGAGTGTTATTACTGGGGCTTGCAGGAGTCCTCACCTTAAAATCTTCTACGTACTTTTAGTGTGATTGGGAAGCAACACACTACTGTTATTTATCATACTTTAACTGTTAATAATTAACTAGCTATTAGTTAACAATTATGTTGTTCTCTAGAGCGCATAAAAATAAGTCTGATGATTTAAGCATACCTACTTTGGATGGTGTTCATATTGATGAGTTAGTTAGGAAGCTGAGAATAAAAATGGACTTCTTCTATAGGAATAGGTCCTGCCTCTCGCTAAACTAGTACGTTCCTATCCGTCATCTATATGAACGCAGCTGCCACTTCATTAAAACCGTTATATTCAGTTTTATCATAGCGCTCTGCGGTTATTTACCAGTAACAATTTTGGTACTCATCAATGCATTCTCTAGCAGAAGGTTGGTTGGCCCTCTGTGATGTCATTAATGCATTCTCTAGCAGAAGGTTGGTTGGCCCTCTGTGATGTCATCAATGCATTCTCTAGCAGAAGGTTGGTTGGCCCTCTGTGATGTCATCAATGCATTCTCTAGCAGAAGTTTGGTTGGCCCTCTGTGATGTCATTAATGCATTCTCTAGCAGAAGGTTGGTTGGCCCTCTGTGATGTCATCAATGCATTCTCTAGCAGAAGGTTGGTTGGCCCTCTGTGATGTCATCAATGCATTCTCTAGCAGAAGGTTGGTTGGCCCTCTGTGATGTCATCAATGCATTCTCTAGCAGAAGGTTGGTTGGCCCTCTGTGATGTCATCACCGCATTCTCTAGCAGAAGGTTGGTTGGCCCTCTGTGATATCATCAATGCATTCTCTAGCAGAAGGTTGGTTGGCCCTCTGTGATGTCATCAATGCATTCTCTAGCAGAAGGTTGGTTGGCTCTCTGTGATGTCATCAATGCATTCTCTAGCAGAAGGTTGGTTGGCCCTCTGTGATGTCATCACCGCATTCTCTAGCAGAAGGTTGGTTGGCCCTCTGTGATATCATCAATGCATTCTCTAGCAGAAGGTTGGTTGGCCCTCTGTGATGTCATCAATGCATTCTCTAGCAGAAGGTTGGTTGGCCCTCTGTGATGTCATCAATGCATTCTCTAGCAGAAGGTTGGTTGGCCCTCTGTGATGTCATCAATGCATTCTCTAGCAGAAGGTTGGTTGGCCCTCTGTGATGTCATCAATGCATTCTCTAGCAGAAGGTTGGTTGGTCCTCTGTGATGTCATCACCGCATTCTCTAGCAGAAGGTTAGTTGGCCCTCTGTGATGTCATCAATGCATTCTCTAGCAGAAGGTTGGTTGGCCCTCTGTGATGTCATCACCGCATTCTCTAGCAGAAGGTTAGTTGGCCCTCTGTGATGTCATCAATGCATTCTCTAGCAGAAGGTTGGTTGGCCCTCTGTGATGTCATTAATTCATTCTCTAGCAGAAGGTTGGTTGGCCCTCTGTGATGTCATCAATGCATTCTCTAGCAGAAGGTTGGTTGGCCCTCTGTGATGTCATCAATGCATTCTCTAGTAGAAGGTTGGTTGGCCCTCTGTGATGTCATCACCGCATTCTCTAGCAGAAGGTTGGTTGGTCCTCTGTGATGTCATCAATGCATTCTCTAGCAGAAGGTTGGTTGGTCCTCTGTGATGTCATCAATGCATTCTCTAGCAGAAATTATAAAAAACTATCGGCCTATATCGAATCTTCCATTCCTCTCAAAAATTTTAGAAAAAGCTGTTGCACAGCAACTCACTGCCTTCCTGAAGACATACAATGTATACGAAACGCTTCAGTCTGGTTTTAGACCCCATCATAGCACTGAGACTGCACTTGTGAAGGTGGTAAATGACCTTTTAATGACGTCAGACCGAGGCTCTGCATCTGTCCTCGTGCTTCTAAATCTTAGTGCCGCTTTTGATACCATCGATCACCACATTCTTTTGGAGAGATTGGAAACCCAAATTGGTCTACATGGACAAGTTCTGGCCTGGTTTAGATCTTATCTGTCGGAAAGATATCAGTTTGTCTCTGTGAATGGTTTGTCCTCTGACAAATCAATTGTAAATTTCGGTGTTCCTCAAGGTTCCGTTTTAGGACCACTATTGTTTTCGCTATATATTTTACCTCTTGGGGATGTCATTCAAAAACATAATGTTAAATTTCACTGCTATGCGGACAACACACAGCTGTACATTTCAATGAAACATGGTGAAGCCCCAAAATTGCCCTCGCTAGAAGCCTGTGTTTCAGACATAAAGAAGTGGATGGCTGCAAACTTTCTACTTTTAAACTCGGACAAAACAGAGATGCTTGTTCTAGGTCCCAAGAAACAAAGAGATCTTCTGTTGAATCTGACAATTAATCTGGATGGTTGTACAGTCGTCTCAAATAAAACTGTGAAGGACCTCGGCGTTACTCTGGACCCTGATCTCTCTTTTGAAGAACATATCAAGACTGTTTCAAGGACAGCTTTTTTCCATCTGCGTAACATTGCAAAAATCAGAAACTTTCTGTCCAAAAATGACGCAGAAAAATGAATCCATGCTTTTGTTACTTCTAGGCTGGACTACTGCAATGCTCTACTTTCCGGCTACCCGGATAAAGCACTAAATAAACTTCAGTTAGTGCTAAATACGGCTGCTAGAATCCTGACTAGAACCAAAAAATGTGATCATATTACTCCAGTGCTAGCCTCCCTACACTGGCTTCCTGTTAAGGCAAGGGCTGATTTCAAGGTTTTACTGCTAACCTACAAAGCATTACATGGGCTTGCTCCTACCTATCTTTCCGATTTGGTCCTGCCGTAC
The DNA here is from genome assembly GCF_965601325.2 of Salmo salar. Classification (NCBI taxonomy): domain Eukaryota; kingdom Metazoa; phylum Chordata; class Actinopteri; order Salmoniformes; family Salmonidae; genus Salmo; species Salmo salar. The sequence continues at coordinate 12,419,942 of NC_138305.1, forward strand.
ATACCTACACGTACGCTAGGGTCACAAGACGCAGGCCTCCTAATTGTCCCTAGAATTTCTAAGCAAACGGCTGGAGGTAGGGCTTTCTCCTATAGAGCTCCATTTTTATGGAATGGTCTGCCTACCCATGTGAGAGACGCAGACTCAGTCTCAACCTTTAAGTCTTTACTGAAGGCTTATCTCTTCAGTAGGTCCTATGATTAAGTATAGTCTGGCCCAGGAGTGTGAAGGTGAACGGAAAGGCTGGAGCAACGAACCGCCCTTGCTGTCTCTGCCTTGCCGGTTCCCCTCTCTCCACTGGGATTCTCTGCCTCTAACCCTATTACAGGGGCTGAGTCACTGGCGTACTGGTGTTCTTCCATGCCGTCCATGGGAGGGGTGCGTCACTTGAGTGGAATGAGTCACTGACGTGGTCTTCCTGTCTGGGTTGGCGCCCCCCCCCCCTTGGGTTGTGCCGTGGCGGAGATCTTTGTGGGCTATACTCGGCCTTCGTCTTAGGACGGTAAGTTGGTGGTTGGAGACATCCCTCTAGTGGTGTGGGGGCTGTGCTTTGGCAAAGTGGGTGGGGTTATATCCTGCCTGTTTGGCCCTGTCCGGGGGTTTCATCGGATGGGGCTACAGTGTCTCCTGATCCCTCCTGTCTCAGCCTCCAGTATTTATGCTGCAGTAGTTTATGTGTCGGGGGGCTAGGGTCAGTCTGTTACATCTGGAGTATTTCTCTTGTCTTATCCGGTGTCCTGTGTGAATTTAAATATGCTCTCTCTAATTCTCTCTTTCTCTCTTTCTTTCTCTCGGAGGACCTGAGCCCTAGCACCATGCCTCAGGACTACCTGGCATGATGACTCCTTGCTGTCCCCAGTCCACCTGGCCGTGCTGCTGCTCCAGTTTCAACTGTTCTGCCTGCGGCTTCGGAACCCTGACCTGTTCACCGGACGTGCTTGTTGCACCCTCGACAACTACTATGATTATTATTATTTGACCATGCTGGTCATTTATGAACATTTTAACATCTTGACCATGTTCTGTTATAATATCCACCCGGCACAGCCAGAAGAGGACTGGCCACCCCTCATAAGCCTGGTTCCTCTCTAGGTTTCTTCCTAGGTTTTTGGCCTTTCTAGGGAGTTTTTCCTAGGGAGTTTTTCCTAGCCACCGTGCTTCTTTCACATGCATTGCTTGCTGTTTGGGGTCTTAGGCTGGGTTTCTGTACAGCACTTTGAGATATCAGCTGATGTACGAAGGGCTATATAAATACATTTGATTTGATTTGATTTGAAGGTTGGTTGGCCCTCTGTGATGTCATCAATGCATTCTCTAGCAGAAGGTTGGTTGGTCCTCTGTGATGTCATCAATGCATTCTCTAGCAGAAGGTTGGTTGGCCCTCTGTGATGTCATCAATGCATTCTCTAGCAGAAGGTTGGTTGGCCCTCTGTGATGCCATCAATGCATTCTCTAGCAGAAGGTTGGTTGGCCCTCTGTGATGTCATCAATGCATTCTCTAGCAGAAGGTTGGTTGGCCCTCTGTGATGTCATCAATGCATTCTCTAGCAGAAGGTTGGTTGGCCCTCTGTGATGTCACGTAGGTTGATACATTGCTATGTTTTCATTTATAAAAGCCCTTTTACAATGTTATTTTACGTTTCAATCATTTTTTCCCCCTTCCTTCGCCCCCCAACAAAACGCCTATGCAAAGACCTAACTCTGTCACTCAGAAACTTATTACAGTGTTTGCCTGCAAGTTGAAAATCTTCACCTGTGCGTGTTTATGCTTCCTGCCCCTCCCCACTCCGAAGCATAGGCTTCTGTGCTGACATTACAAGCTTGTTTCAGAAGATAGGGAGTGAGTTTAAATTTGTTTTTGCTATAGAATAATGAATGAACTGTTTCAATGCTAGTTAAGGATACTATAGGCCTAGTTATCTTGTTTCACTTTGGATTTACTGTCACGTCCTGACCATAGAAAGCTTTTATTTTCTATAGTAGAGTAGGTCAGAGCGTGACTGGGGATTTTGTCTAGTTTATTTATGTCTATGTTGGTTCTAGTTTCTTTTTTCTATGTTGGGGGTTTTGTCTAGTTTCTGTATTTCTATGTGGGGTTCTAGTTCCTGTATTTCTATGTTGTTGTTTTTTGGGATGATCTCCAATTAGAGGCAGCTGGTCATCGTTGTCTCTAATTGGGGATCATATTTAAGTGGTTGTTTTTCCCCACTAGGTTTTGTGGGAGATTGTTTTGAGTTAGTGTATGTTGCACCGCTTCGTCACGGTTTGTTGTTTTGTTTATTTGTATGTCTTGTATAGTTTCACAGTTAAAATAAAATGTGGAACGATACACACGCTGCGCCTTGCTCCCATTCTTCAGACAGCCGTGACATTTATTAACTACAAAAACGTGTGGTTTTTATTTCCAGTGCACGCACAGTGCACGCACAAGCATGTTAGCTATTTCAAATGACATTCAAAAAGGTTTCTCCATAAAACCCGCTCCTCCCAGGTATAATTCTGTGGACCTAATTCATATAATGCATGTCACAACAAGATACCCAATAAGCCTCCTCTCACCTGCTCGCCACCTGCAGAATTTCAGCTGCGTCTTGGCAAATGCTACACTTGTCTATCCATTGTCTATCCATGGTCACTGTAGCTCAGTTGGTAGAGCATGGTGTTTGCAACGCCAGGGTTGTGGGTTCGATTCCCACGGGGGACCAGTACGGGGGAAAAAATGTATGAAATGTATGCATTCACTACTGTAAGTCGCTCTGGATAAGAGCGTCTGCTAAATGACTAAAATGTAAACGTAAATCACACACACATCAGCAACCACAGATAAGTCACTGAAACCCTTAAAGAGTTGCAGTCTATCGGAATGGGTGGCCAGTAATAAACTGGTATTGAACATCCCTAAAACTAAGAGCATTGTTTTTCAAATCAAATGTTATGTCACATGCGACAAATACAACAGGTGCTTACTGACAAGTCCTTAACCAACAATGCTTTTAAGTTAAGAAAAAAAAAAGTGTTAAGTAGAAAATAGAAAATAAGAACAAATAATTAAAGAGCAGCAGTAAAATAACAAGCAAGGCAATATACAGGGGGTACCGGTACAGAGTCAATGTGGAGGCTATATACAGGATATTACGGTACTGAGTCAATGTGGAGGCTATACACAGGGGGTACCGGTACAGAGTCAATGTGGAGGCTATATACAGGGGGTACCGGTACAAAGTCAATGTGGAGGCTATATACAGGGGGTACTGGTACAGAGTCAATGTGGAGGCAATATACAGGGGGTACCGGTACAGAGTCAATGTGGAGGCTATATACAGGGGGTACCAGTACCGAGTCAATGTGGAGACTATATACAGGGGGTACTGGTACAGAGTCAATGTGGAGGCTATATACAGGGGGTACTGGTACAGAGTCAATGTGGAAGCTATATACAGGGGGTACCGGTACAGAGTCAATGTGGAGGCTATATACAGGCAGGGGCGAAAATCTGATATCAACTTTGGGGGGGACAATTACATGAAATTTTCTCAAGAGCAATTCCTGAGGGGGACACCAAAAGTAGTGCTGTAACACATAGCCTACATTGTAATATGGTAAATGTATATTGAGGAACCAAAGAAATAAGGTGTTTGCCGTTCTCCTAACTACCGGTACCCAAAACTACACAACTACTCACAACAGCAATACCATTGCCTTTAACAAATCTTAGTTCAGTCACCAGTTTAAGTTGAGAGTGGGGGTATCCATGGCATTTTCCAATTATGTTCCTATTTTACAAGTAAAAAAAATTGAGAACCTTTCATAATGTTGCCAAACAAAGACTCAACAAACTTACCTGAGACTCCCTGTCTCTGCCAGTCTGTCCCTGCATATCTGTCCCCAACTCTGCTGTCTGTGTGCCATCTGTTGCCTGCTCTGCCTAATGACATCATTGTGAAACATTTCCATTAGAATTTCATTTCTTTCTTATGAACATTTTATCAACTAATATTTGAGATATTAGGCTACTAGGGTTCTTACTTTGCGTTTTGGTGTACTGAAAAATACTCTGATGTCCGTCTTTTATTTTTCTGCCATTTTTCTACCTGGCTGGCTGGCTACACACACACACACAGTGTGTAGGTTATTTACAGTAGGAGATGGGCTTCTATCATCTTATCTTTTATCATTCTATTTTGGCTTCGATCTAAAAGGTAGCTAGCAAATGTGAAACGGATTAAAATGACAAGAGTTGACAGCTGTATGAGTTCACCATTTACACAACATATGCTGCAACCTTTTGTAATTTTAATAGTTTGTTTCATATTGGCTGGCTTCCAACAATAGCTGAATTTGCAAAGCTAGCGAGCACCAATTCAGTTTCAGTGGTGTTTGCTATAATCTTTGCTACCCGGGTTAAATAAAATAAATAAATAAAAGTTCCCTTGCGACAATTTAGCTTTTGCAACGAGACCATTAAATATATTTAAGACAATGGTAGAAGAGAGTGTAGTTCTGTTCAGTTTGGACTTCAGTTTATCGCTAACCTTATCACAGGGACTTTGAAGCACTAACTTACATCATCTGCATGCTGATCTCGGAATAAATTGACGATAGCAAAGATTCCATCTTTGACGAGGCCACATAAATGGAATAGGTACTAGCTAGCTTAATAGTTAATATTTGCGCGCTAGCTCTGCATATTCAGCTAGTGTGTGTGCGCGATTGACTGGATTAACCTCACGTCAGTTACGTTCATTGAGTGCCTTTCAGACAGTGGCTACGACCCCTCTGTTTCCTTGCCAGTGGATCAAACCATTGTGAGGAAAAGGGTGGGGGGGTCGCAATCTTTTGAAACTTAAAAATGCGCTATTAAGTGTCTATAATCAGCACAATTGCTTTCATTGCGTATTATTAATATTATTTAAATTACATAGTTATGTTTCAGTGATATATTGGGGGGGACAAATCATATTTTTCCCAGGATGGGGGGGTCGTGTCCCCCCCGTCCCCCCCGGGATTTCCGCCCCTGTATACAGGGTATTACGGTACAGAGTCAAAGTGGAAGCTATATACAGGGGGTACCAGTACAGAGTCAATGTGGAGGCTATATACAGGGGGTACCGGTACAGAGTCAGTGTGGAGGCTATATACAGGGGGTACCGGTACAGAGTCAATGTGGAGGCTATATACAGGGGGTACCAGTACAGAGTCAATGTGGAGGCTATATACAGGGTGGTACGGTACAGAGTCAGTGTGGAGGCTATATACAGGGTGTACCGGTACAGAGTCATTGTGTGGAGGCTATATACAGGGTGTTACGGTGCAGATTCAATGTGGAGGCTATATACAGGGGGTACCAGTACAGAGTCAATGTAGAGGCTATATACAGGGGGTACCGGTACAGAGTCAATGTGGAGGCTATATACAGGGGGTACTGGTACTGAGTCAATGTGGAGGCTATATACAGGGAGTACCGGTACAGAGTCAATGTGGAGGCTATATACAGGGGGTACCGGTACAGAGTCAATGTGGAGGCTATATACAGGGGGTTACGGTACAGAGTCAATGTGGAGGCTATATACAGGGGGTACCGGTACAGAGTCAATGTGGAGGCTATATACAGGGTGTTACGGTACAGAGTCAATGTGGAGGCTATATACAGGGGGTATCGGTACAGAGTCAATGTGGAGGCTATATACAGGGGGTACCGGTACAGAGTCAATGTGGAGGCTATATACAGGGGGTACCGGTACAGAGTCAATGTGGAGGCTATATACAGGATATTACGGTACTGAGTCAATGTGGAGGCTATACACAGGGGGTACCGGTACAGAGTCAATGTGGAGGCTATATACAGGGGGTACCGGTACAAAGTCAATGTGGAGGCTATATACAGGGGGTACTGGTACAGAGTCAATGTGGAGGCAATATACAGGGGGTACCGGTACAGAGTCAATGTGGAGGCTATATACAGGGGGTACCAGTACCGAGTCAATGTGGAGACTGTATACAGGGGGTACTGGTACAGAGTCAATGTGGAAGCTATATACAGGGGGTACCGGTACAGAGTCAATGTGGAGGCTATATACAGGGTATTACGGTACAGAGTCAAAGTGGAAGCTATATACAGGGGGTACCAGTACAGAGTCAATGTGGAGGCTATATACAGGGGGTACCGGTACAGAGTCAATGTGGAGGCTATATACAGGGGGTACCGGTACAGAGTCAATGTGGAGGCTATATACAGGGGGTACCGGTACTGAGTCAATGTGGAGGCTATATACAGGGGGTACCGGTACAGAGTCAATGTGGAGGCTATATACAGGGGGTACCAGTACAGAGTCAATGTGGAGGCTATATACAGGGTGGTACGGTACAGAGTCAGTGTGGAGGCTATATACAGGGGGTACCGTTACAGAGTCATTGTGTGGAGGCTATATACAGGGTGTTACGGTGCAGATTCAATGTGGAGGCTATATACAAGGGGTACCAGTACAGAGTCAATGTAGAGGCTATATACAGGAGGTACCGGTACAGAGTCAATGTGGAGGCTATATACAGGGGGTACCGGTACAGAGTCAATGTGGAGGCTATATACAGGGGGTACCGGTACAGAGTCAATGTGGAGGCTATATACAGGGGGTTACGGTACAGAGTCAATGTGGAGGCTATATACAGGGGGTACCGGTACAGAGTCAGTGTGGAGGCTATATACAGGGGGTTACGGTACAGAGTCAATGTGGAGGCTATATACAGGGTGGTACGGTACAGAGTCAGTGTGGAGGCTATATACAGGGGGTACCGGTACAGAGTCATTGTGTGGAGGCTATATACAGGGTGTTACGGTGCAGATTCAATGTGGAGGCTATATACAGGGGGTACCAGTACAGAGTCAATGTAGAGGCTATATACAGGAGGTACCGGTACAGAGTCAATGTGGAGGCTATATACAGGGGGTACCGGTACAGAGTCAATGTGGAGGCTATATACAGGGGGTACCGGTACAGAGTCAATGTGGAGGCTATATACAGGGGGTTACGGTACAGAGTCAATGTGGAGGCTATATACAGGGTGTACCGGTACAGAGTCATTGTGTGGAGGCTATATACAGGGTGTTACGGTGCAGATTCAATGTGGAGGCTATATACAGGGGGTACCAGTACAGAGTCAATGTAGAGGCTATATACAGGGGGTACCGGTACAGAGTCAATGTGGAGGCTATATACAGGGGGTACTGGTACTGAGTCAATGTGGAGGCTATATACAGGGAGTACCGGTACAGAGTCAATGTGGAGGCTATATACAGGGGGTACCGGTACAGAGTCAATGTGGAGGCTATATACAGGGGGTTACGGTACAGAGTCAATGTGGAGGCTATATACAGGGGGTACCGGTACAGAGTCAATGTGGAGGCTATATACAGGGTGTTACGGTACAGAGTCAATGTGGAGGCTATATACAGGGGGTATCGGTACAGAGTCAATGTGGAGGCTATATACAGGGGGTACCGGTACAGAGTCAATGTGGAGGCTATATACAGGGGGTACCGGTACAGAGTCAATGTGGAGGCTATATACAGGATATTACGGTACTGAGTCAATGTGGAGGCTATACACAGGGGGTACCGGTACAGAGTCAATGTGGAGGCTATATACAGGGGGTACCGGTACAAAGTCAATGTGGAGGCTATATACAGGGGGTACTGGTACAGAGTCAATGTGGAGGCAATATACAGGGGGTACCGGTACAGAGTCAATGTGGAGGCTATATACAGGGGGTACCAGTACCGAGTCAATGTGGAGACTGTATACAGGGGGTACTGGTACAGAGTCAATGTGGAAGCTATATACAGGGGGTACCGGTACAGAGTCAATGTGGAGGCTATATACAGGGTATTACGGTACAGAGTCAAAGTGGAAGCTATATACAGGGGGTACCAGTACAGAGTCAATGTGGAGGCTATATACAGGGGGTACCGGTACAGAGTCAATGTGGAGGCTATATACAGGGGGTACCGGTACAGAGTCAATGTGGAGGCTATATACAGGGGGTACCGGTACTGAGTCAATGTGGAGGCTATATACAGGGGGTACCGGTACAGAGTCAATGTGGAGGCTATATACAGGGGGTACCAGTACAGAGTCAATGTGGAGGCTATATACAGGGTGGTACGGTACAGAGTCAGTGTGGAGGCTATATACAGGGGGTACCGTTACAGAGTCATTGTGTGGAGGCTATATACAGGGTGTTACGGTGCAGATTCAATGTGGAGGCTATATACAAGGGGTACCAGTACAGAGTCAATGTAGAGGCTATATACAGGAGGTACCGGTACAGAGTCAATGTGGAGGCTATATACAGGGGGTACCGGTACAGAGTCAATGTGGAGGCTATATACAGGGGGTACCGGTACAGAGTCAATGTGGAGGCTATATACAGGGGGTTACGGTACAGAGTCAATGTGGAGGCTATATACAGGGGGTACCGGTACAGAGTCAGTGTGGAGGCTATATACAGGGGGTTACGGTACAGAGTCAATGTGGAGGCTATATACAGGGTGGTACGGTACAGAGTCAGTGTGGAGGCTATATACAGGGGGTACCGGTACAGAGTCATTGTGTGGAGGCTATATACAGGGTGTTACGGTGCAGATTCAATGTGGAGGCTATATACAGGGGGTACCAGTACAGAGTCAATGTAGAGGCTATATACAGGAGGTACCGGTACAGAGTCAATGTGGAGGCTATATACAGGGGGTACCGGTACAGAGTCAATGTGGAGGCTATATACAGGGGGTACCGGTACAGAGTCAATGTGGAGGCTATATACAGGGGGTTACGGTACAGAGTCAATGTGGAGGCTATATACAGGGGGTACCGGTACAGAGTCAATGTGGAGGCTATATACAGGGTGTTACGGTACAGAGTCAATGTGGAGGCTATATACAGGGGGTATCGGTACAGAGTCAATGTGGAGGCTATATACAGGGGGTACCGGTACAGAGTCAATGTAGAGGCTATATACAGGGGGTACCGGTACAGAGTCAATGTGGAGGCTATATACAGGGGGTACCGGTACAGAGTCAATGTGGAGGCTATATACAGGGGGTACCGGTACAGCATCAATGTGGAGGCTATATACAGGGGGTATCGGTACAGAGTCAATGTGGAGGCTATATACAGGGGGTATCGGTACAGAGTCAATGTGGAGGCTATATACAGGGGGTACCGGTACAGAGTTAATGTGCAGGGGCACCAATTAGTCGAGGTAATATGTATATGTAGGTAGAGTTAAAGTGACTATGCATAGATAATAAACAGAGAGTAGCAGCAGTGTTAGAGAGGAGTCTGGGTAGCTGTTCAGGAGTATTATGGGTAGAAGCTGCTAAGAAGCCTCTTGGACCTAGACTTGGCGTTCCGGTATCGCTTGCCGTGGGGTAGCAGAGAAAACAGTCTATGACTTGGGTGGCTGGAGTCTTTGACAATTTTCATGGCCTTCCTCTGACACCGCCTGGTATAGAGGTCCGGGACGGCAGGAAGCTTGACCCCAGCGATGTACTGGGCCGTACACACTACCCTCTGCAGTGCCTTGCGGTCGGAGGCCGAGCAATTGCCATACTAGGCAGTGATGCAGCCCGTCAGGATGCTCTTGATGGTGCAGCTGTAAAACTTTTTGAGGATCTGAGGACCCATGCCAAATCTTTTCAGTCTCCTGAGGGGGAATAGGTTTTGTCGTGCCGTCTTCACGACTCTCTTGGTGTGCTTGGACCATGATAGTTTTTTGGTGATGTGGACACCAAGGAACTTGAAGCTCTCAACCTGCTCCACTACAGCCCTGTCGATGAGAATGGAGGCGTGCTCGGCCCTCCTTTTCCTGTAGTCCACAATCATCTCCTTTTGTCTTGATCACGTTGAGTGAGAGGTTGTTGTCCTGGCACCACACGACCAGGTCTCTGACTTCCTCCCTATAGGCTGTCTTGTCGTTGTCGGTGATCATTCCCAAAGTTCTAGACCTCAGCTGAATCTGCTAATGAATGATGTGGCTGTTGAACAAGTTGAGGAGACGAAATGACTTGGCATTACCTTAGATTGTAAACTGTCATGGTTTAAAAATATAGATTCCGTAGTTGTAAAGATGGGGAGAGGTCTGTCCATAATAAAAAGTGATGCTCTGCTTTTTTGACACCACACTCCAAAATGGAAGTTCTGCAGGCTCTAGTTTTGTATAATCTTGATTATTGTCCAGTCTTGAGGTCCAGTGCTGTGCAGTTCTGCCATTTTTGGGGTTTGAACCGGTTCATAACATTATTTTGTTGGCCGGAACTGTGGGCTGGCCAACAACTGACGAGTGTGTGTGAAGTAACACAAGCGTAGACAAAAATGTATCTTTCTCCAGGGAAACAACCCAGGACTTTTATTTCGGGGAAAGAAACAGAATGCGCCACTGCGCTGGGTAGCAACAAAACCAAAACAAAGCCTAGTTTGTCTTTGAGCCTTTCTACACGGGTCTTCCGGTCCTTCTCTGCTACCGGACAGCTAAGCTGTTTACCGGCGTATCCGGCAAAAGAAAACAGAAATTCAACAGGCTTGTCCTTACTTGGGTCAGGCCTACGGCCAAGTAACGTCCAGTGGGTCCCTATCCAGTTGGGTTCAATATTCCTCCCAGGGTTGGAGGTCCCTACATGTCATCTCTTGCTGCTCCAAAACAGCTCTGGCCAAAGCCAGGTTAAAACAGCCACCGCCCAAGCTCCAAACGAATTAGATTCAGGTGTGTGAAATTAGGCTCTTACCCTTTCGGGCCTTCCTTTCTCCTGGCCAACAGAAGTAGCCAAGGAGCATGAATATACTGCCCTTCACACACCCACCTTCTCACTCCATCATCACCAACCCCCCCCCCCCATTCCAGCGGGGCAAGGCGCCTGCATTCCCGTGTTTATCTTGGTGTACTTCTCTGCTTTTTCAAATCTACAATCAGATTAAAAATATATTCTGCAGATCAAACGATAGAGCTGTTTTAGTAACCACGTAAAACATTTTCCTCTCGACTTTTATAAACTTTCCCAGCACTCTAGACCTAAACTTAGAGGTATGACATCTTAGTCTACTTCTCTGCTATTCAAATCTGAAAAAGGAAAATACGTATCTGCTACCAATCAAGAGGTACAGCTGTTTTAGTAACCACATCAACTATTTTAGCTTTTATTTTAACTGCCCACGGTTGAATTAACTGCCATTGTACTTTTCAGAACTTTCAAATTATAACAATGAGCACATTCTAAGTGTACCAGAGACAATGAGACAATGAGACAATGAGACAACATTGTGAGTGAATCAGCTACCTTGACCACTTTTCCAAACAACGTAGACAAGAACCTAAAGGGTATTGACACCTTGGTCTACAATTAAATAATAATAATAATAATTAAAAAAAAACGTACATTAACAGCAGTGGTATCCGGTGCCGTTTTAAGATAATAGAGGACAACTTTTTTTTTTTTTCATGAGCATGGCCTTATTTCTATTACAATATATTGGACGACTGTCATTCATATTCCAGTCACCTAGTTCAATGTTACAGCGATAGGTTTATGCTACTACATGATACTCACATTTTCCTATACCAAGGATCAATCCTGGGCCCCACGCTTTTCTCAATTTACATCAACAACATAGCTCAGGCAGTAGGAAGCTCTCATCCATTTATATGCAGATGATACAGTCTTATACTCAGCTGGCCCCTCCCTGGATTTTGTGTTAAACACTCTACAACAAAGCTTTCTTAGTGTCCAACAACCTTTCTCTGCCCTTAATTAAAACCTCTTACATCTAGAACGCCTCGCCAAAATCCAATGATAGGGCATGGCGCGAATTACAAACTCCTCAAAAATCCCAAAATTTCCATTTTTCAAACATATGACTATTTTACACCATTTTAAAGACAAGACTCTCCTTTATCTAACCACATTGTCCGATTTCAAAAAGGCTTTACAACGAAAGCAAAACATTAGATTATGTCAGGAGAGTACCCAGCCAGAAATAATCACACACCCATTTTTCAAGCTAGCATATAATGTCACAAAAACCAAAACCACAGCTAGATGCAGCACTAACCTTTGATGATCTTCATCAGATGACACTCCTAGGACATTATGTTATACAATACATGCATGTTTTGTTCAATCAAGTTCATATTTATATCAAAAAACAGCTTTTTACATTAGCATGTGACGTTCAGAACTAGCATACCGAACACTTCCAGTGAATTTACTAAATTACTCACGATAAACGTTCACAAAAAACATAACAATTATTTTAAAAATTATAGATACAGAACTCCTTTATGCAATCGCGGTGTCCGATTTTAAAATAGCTTTTCGGTGAATATTCTGAGTAGATAGCCCGGCCATCATGGATAGCTATTTTGACACCCACCAAGTTTGGCACTCACCAAACTCAGATTTACTATAAGAAAAATTGGATTACCTTTGCTGTTCTTCGTCAGAATGCACTCCCAGGACTTCTACTTCAACACCCAATGTTGTTTTGGTTCCAAATAATCCATAGTTATATCCAAATTGCTGCGTTTTGTTCTTGCGTTCAAGACAATATCCGAAGGGTGACGCGCCGGCGCATATCGTGACAAAAAATTCAAAATATTCCATTACCGTACTTCGAAGCATGTCAAACGCTGTTTAAAATCAATTTTTATGCGATTTTTCTCGTAAAATAGCGTTAATATTCCGACCGGGAGACCTTTTGGTAGGCAGTCATTGTAAACAGTTCTTAACTGTCTTGTTAAATAAAGGTTAAATAAAGGTTAAATAAAAATAGGCTTGATGTGCATTCCTAATAATTCACCCGTGTCCCCCGCGGACCGGCTCGTACATAAGGCATCCTCCATTCAGGCTGCAAAAGCATAATTTTCCTCCTTGACTAGCTTCAACGTTGAGAAGGTGGAGAAAAAAACGGGGAAAATATGCATAATTTCTTCATGAAACACTATTTTCCACAACCATTGTCGTATTTTTTGGACAATTTAGGATGTTGCACACGCTTGGCATGCTTGGCACAATGTGATGTGATTGGCTGCACATATTGAAGACTTTTTCACAATGAGTTGTATCTTGTTTTCACAGGAACGGAACTCTTTGGCTGTTTTGTTCCTGACACGTTTAGACGGAAAAGACAAGTCCCTTTACACAAACTATCCACAACAGTCAAACAGAGGTGGAGTTGGAGTTGCAGTGAAGGGTGCAACACCCAGTATCTACATAATGTGACCCACTTGGAATTTCATGTCAACATCACAAACTACACGGGGAAAAAGAAAGGTGGAGGTGTATGTTTCATGGTTTAACTAGGTCATGGTGTGATTGTGGTAACGTACAGGAACGCAAGTCATTTCGTTCTCCGATGTGGAATACCTCACCGACAAATGCCGACCGCATTACCTCCCGAGAGAATTTTCTTCGGTCATCGTCAAGGCCGTGTATATCCCGACACCACGAAGGCTCCCAAGGAACTACACTTGTTGTTCCCACTGTGAAGATTAGAACTGATCCAAACCGAAACCCATGGTTAGATGGCAGCATTCAAACAAAACTGAAAGCGGGAACCACCACATTTAACCACGGAAAGATGACTGGGAACATGGACGTGTACAAACAGACCAGCTATGACCTCTGTAAGGCAATCAACGAGGCAAAACGACAGTATAGGGGACAAAGTGGAGTCGTAATTCAACGGCTCAGGCTTTAGACGTATGTGGCAGGGACTCCAGACAATCACGCATTATAAAGGGAAATCCAGCCACATCGCGGACACCGACGTCATGCTCCCGGACAAGCCAAACACCTTCTTCTTTTCTTCGAGAAAAACACAGAGGCACTGACGCGGGACACCGCTGGTCACAAGGACTGTGAGGTCTCATTTTCCGTGGCAGACGAGCGGTAAGACATTTTTAAGCGTATTAACCATCGCAAGGCTGCAGGCACAGACGGCCTCCCAAGACATGTCCTCAGAGCAATCTCTCCCTATCCCAGTCTGTTGTCCTCACTTATTTTTAAGAATTCCACCATTGATCCTGTACCCAAGAAAGCGACTGAACTAAATGACTATCGCCCCGTAGCACTCACTTCTGTCATGATGAAGTGCTTTGAGAGGCTAGTCAAGGATCATATCACCTCCACCTTACCATACACCCTTGACCCACTACAATTTGCATACCGCCCCAACAGATCCACGGATGATGCAATCGCCATCGCACTGCAGACTGCCCTATCCCATCTGGACAAGAGGAATACCTAATGTATTAATGCTGTTCATCAACTACAGCTCAGCTTGGGGTCTGAACCCCTGCCCTGTGCAACTGGTTCCTGGACTTCCTGACGGGCCGCCCCCAGGTGGTGAAGGTAGGCAACAAGACCTCCGCCACACTGATCCTCAACACGGGGGCTCCAAAATGATGAGTGCTCAGCCCCCTCTTGTACTCCCTGTTCACCCATGACTGCGTGGCCACGCACATCTCCAACTCAATCATCAAGTTTGCAGACGACACTACAGTAGTAGGCCTGATTACCAACAACAATGAGACAGCCTACAGGGAGAAGGTGAGGGCCACGGCGAAGTGGTGCCAGGAAAGTAACCTCATCTCTCAACGTCAACAAAAATGAAGGACCTGATAGTGGACTTTAGGAGACAGCAGAGAGAACACACCCACATCCACATCGATGGGGCCGTAGTGGAGAAGGTAAAAAGCTGCAAGTTCCTCTGTCTGACAACCTGAAATGTTCCATCCACACAGACAGTGTAGTGAAGAAGGTGCAACAGTGCTTCAACGAAATTAGTCATGGTCCCTAAGACCCTCACAAACTTCTTCAGATGTACCATTAGGAGCATCCTGTCTGGCTGTATCGCCGCCTGGTACGGCAACTGCACGGTCCCAACGACAGGGATCTCCAGAGGTTGGAGCCTGAACATGTGAAAGTTGGTTTAGTGTCTTTAGCTTCAACAGTTCAAGAGTTAAAATGATTGTTGGTGGGTATTATACACTGAACAAAAATATAAACGCAACATGTGAAGTGTTGGTCTCATGTTTCATGAGCTGAAATAAAAGATCCCAGAAATGTTCCATTATGCACAAAAAAGCTTATTTCTCTCAAATTTTGTGCAAAAATTTGCTTTCGTCCCTGTTAGTGAGAATTTCTCCTTTGCCAAGATAATCCATCCACAAATGAATAATTTCTGCCCAAACTGTCAGAAACCGTGTCCGGGAAGCTCATCTGTGTGCTCGTTGTCCTCACCAGGATCTTGACCTGACTGAAGTTCGGCATCGTACCCAACTTCAGTGGGCAAATGCTCACCTTCGATGGCCACTGGCACGCTGGAGAAGTCTGCTCTTCACGGATTAATACCAGTTTGAAATCTACTGGGCAGACCACGTGTACTGTGACTTGTGGACGAGCGGTTTGCTGATGTCAACGTTGTGAACAGAGTGCCCCATGGTGGGGAACTCTTGCTTTTTATCGATGGCAATTTGAATGCACAGCGATACCGTGACGAGATCCTGAGGCCCCATTATCGTGCCATTCATCTGTCGCCATCACCTCATGTTTCAGCATGAGACCATGATGCAAAGGATCTGTACACAATTCCTGGAAGCTGAAAATGTCCCAGTTCTATAATGACCTGCATACTCACCAGACATGTCAGCAATTGAGCATGTTTGGGATGCTCTGGATCGAAGTGTACAACAGCGTGTTCCAGTTCCCGCCTAAATCCAGCTATTTAGCACAGCCATTGAAGAGGAGTGGGACAACATTCCACAGGTAACAATCAACATCCTGATCAACTCTATGTGAAGGAGATGTGTCATGCTGCATGAGGCAAATGGTGGTCACACCAGATACTGACTGGTTTTCTGATCCACGTCCTTACGTTTCTTTTAAGGTCTCTGTGACTGTCACGTCCTGACCAGCAGATGGAGCTATTGTATTAGTTTTGGGGTCAGGACGTGGCAGTTTTTGTATGTGAATGATTGTGTTGTTGATTGGGACTTCCAATTGAAGGCAGGTGTGTTGAGTTGCCTTTGATTGGAAGTCCTATATAGGTGTGTGTGTTTTTCTTTGGGGTTGTGGGTGGTTGTTTTTGCACTGCGTTTAATAGCCTGCAGAACTGTTGCTGTTGTCACCTTTATTGTTTTGTTAAGTGGATGCTTTACTCCTTTTTGGAAATTAAATATGAGTATTCACATACCTGCTGCGCCTTGGTCTTCTCTCCATGACAACTCTTGTTACAGAACCACCCACCAAACCAGGACCAAGCAGCAGAAGAGGAGGAAGCGACAGGAGAAAAAAAAGGAGGAATGGACATGGGAGGACGTCCTGGACGGCAAGGGAGCCTACACCTGGGAAGAGATCCTGGCCGGAAGGGTTTCGCCTCCCATGGGAACAGGTGGAGGCACTCAGGAGAGTGGAGGCAGCTGGACAGAGGAACCAACGGGAACGTTATGCTGGAACACGGTTGGGTAGGAAACCCGAGAGGCACCCCCAAGAAATGTTTTTGGGGGGGCACACGGGTAGCTTGGCCAGGCCAGGGAAGAGCCGTAAGCCAGCTACCCGTGACTACAGGGAGGTGCGTATGAGGTGGAGGGTGCCATGTTACGCTGAGGTACACACCATCTCGCCTATACGGACGCACAGCCCAGTCCGCCCAGTACCAGGGCACCGCAGGTGCCAGGGCAAGGTGAGCATCGAGCCGGAAGGGGTGATGCCAACCCTGCACTCAAGACCGCCAGTGCGCCCTTTCGGTCCGGTGTTTCCCGGTAGACGCACTAGCATGGAGGTGCGTGTCTCCAGGCTGGCACGTCCAGTACCAGCCCCACGCATCAGGAGTCTAGTGCGTCAGCCCAGCCTCGCCAGTCAAGAGTCGCCAGAGCTGCCCGCCAGTCAACAGTCGCCAGAGCTGCCCGCCAGTCAACAGTCACCAGAGCTGCCCGCCAGTCAACAGTCACCAGAGCTGCCCGCCAGTCAACAGTCACCAGAGCTGCCCGCCAGTCAACAGTCACCAGAGCTGCCCGCCAGTCAACAGTCACCAGAGCTGCCCGCCAGTCAACAGTCACCAGAGCCGGCCGCCAGTCGTAAGTCGCCACAGCCGCCCGCTAGTCAGGAGCCGCCAGAGCCGCCCGCTAGTCAGGAGCCGCCAGAGGGGCCCAGCTGCCCGGAGCCGCCAGAGTGGCCAGACTGCCCGGAGCCGCCAGAGTGGCCAGACTGCCCGGAGCCGCCAGAGTGGCCAGACTGCCCGGAGCCGCCAGAGTGGCCAGACTGCCCAGAGCCGCCAGAGTGGCCAGACTGCCCGGAGCCGCCAGAGTGGCCAGACTGCCCGGAGCTGCCAGAGTGGCCAGACTGCCCGGAGCCGCCAGAGTGGCCAGACTGCCCGGAGCCGCCAGTGGCCAGACTGCCCGGATCTGCCAGGGTGCCCTGCCTGTCCTCCGGCCCAGCCTGAGTGGCCCTCCTGTCCTCCGGCCCAGCCCGAGTGGCCCTCCTGTCCTCCGGCCCAGCCCGAGTGGCCCTCCTGTCCTCCGGCCCAGCCCGAGTGGCCCTCCTGTCCTCCGGCCCAGCCCGAGTGGCCCTCCTGCCCTCCCCGAGTGGCCCTCCTGCCCTCCGGCCCAGCCCGAGTGGCCCTCCTGCCCTCCGGCCCAGCCCGAGTGGCCCTCCTGCCCTCCGGCCCAGCCCGAGTGGCCCTCCTGCCCTCCGGCCCAGCCCGAGTGGCCCTCCGGTCCTCCGGCCCAGCCCGAGTGGCCCTCCTGTCCTCCGGCCCAGCCCGAGTGGCCCTCCTGTCCTCCGGCCCAGCCCGAGTGGCCCGCCTGTCCTCCGGCCCAGCCCGAGTGGCCCGCCTGTCCTCCGGCCCAGCCCGAGTGGTCCGTCTGCCAGGGTCAGCCCGAGTGGCCCGTCTGCCCGGTGCAGCTATCAGCGCCACCAAAGTGGGCGACGCTGAAGGTGGAGTGAGGTCCACGTCCTGCACCTGAGCCACCTCCAGGATAGGTGGGTTGGGGAGGGAGGGTGTAGCACAGTGCCGTCGGTGACGGCAGCCACCCTCCCTTCCCTCCCTTATTGTTTAGGGGTTAGTGTTTATGGGTTTTTTGTTGGTGTTTTCTGTTGGTATGTGCATTTCGGGGTCTGCACCTTGAGGGGGGGGGGGGGGGGGTACTGTCACGTCCTGACGAGCAGATGGAGCTATTGTATTAGTTTTGGGGTCAGGATGTGGCAGTTTTTGTATGTGAATGATTGTGTTGTTGATTGGGACTTCCAATTGAAGGCAGGTGTGTTGAGTTGCCTTTGATTGGAAGTCCTATATAGGTGTGTGTGTGTTTTTCTTTGGGGTTGTGGGTGGTTGTTTTTGCACTGCGTTTAATAGCCTGCAGAACTGTTGCTGTTGTCACCTTTATTGTTTTGTTAAGTGGATGCTTTACTCCTTTTTGGAAATTAAATATGAGTATTCACATACCTGCTGCGCCTTGGTCTTCTCTCCATGACAACTCTTGTTACAGTGACCAACAGAGTCATATCTGTATTCTGTATTATATATTGCTTTTTCATTATACTTGTGTCACGACATTCATTATTATCACTCACATAGACCTTAATGCACATGGATTGGTATTTTTTGGGTAAAGGAAATTGTGGCTTTACTTGCAAACATTGTTGTGCAAATCTCTCTTTACCCACCATCAACACCAACTTCTCTGCAATCCTCTTTTGTGCCATTGACCTCCATTGACCTTCTGATTTTGTCTCTGTATTCTTCAACCGTTTTCAGTAAATAAACGAGGTAGAATTACAACCCTCCCTACACCACAGTCTTTCCCTTTTTAAATATTTTTAATTAGCCTACACATTGCCAGCTGCTCATTTTCATGTACAGTACTTTATCTAGATAGTGGTGTAAAGTACTTAAGTAAAACTACTTTAAAGTACTTACGGTAAGTATTTTTTGGGAGGTATCTGTACATTACTTTACTCTTCATATTTTTGACAACTTTAACATCACTAGATTCCTAACGAAAATAATGTACTTTCTATTCCTGACACCCAACATTCTCTAAAAAATCTGTTTTTGCTTTATCATTATGGGGTATTGTGTGAGGATTGATGAGGTCATTTAAAAATATATATATTTTTTTAGAATAGGGCTGTAATGTAACAAAATGTGGAAAAAGTCAAGGGGTCTGAATACTTTCTGAATGCACTGTATCATGGCAGAGATGAAAAGGGCAATAGGTAAGGCTGGGTTAACTTCGCCTGGGAAAGGTGAGGTGTGCTATGTTATGTTAGCCCATCTTAGTGATGAGGCACTGGATAAGGTCTTGGGGTTGTAAAACGGAGTGTGGGAGGAGGAGAAACTACCAGACAGCTGGAAGGAGACAGTAGTGGGACCAATCAACTACCAGACAGCTGGGAGGAGACAGTAGTGGGACCAATCAACTACCAGACAGCTGGAAGGAGACATTAGTGGGACCAATCAACTACCAGACAGCTGGAAGGAGACAGTAGTGGGACCAATCAACTACCAGACAGCTGGAAGGAGGCAGTAGTGGGACCAATCAGCTACCAGACAGCTGGAAGGAGACCAATCAACTACCAGACAGCAGGAAGGAGACAGTAGTGGTACCAATCAGCTACCAGACAGCTGGAAGGAGACAGTAGTGGGACCAATCAACTACCAGACAGCTGGAAGGAGACAGTAGTGGAACCAATCAACTACCAGACAGTTGGAAGGAGACATTAGTGGAACCAATCAACTACCAGACAGCTGGAAGGAGACAGTAGTGGGACCAATCAACTACCAGACAGCTGGAAGGAGACAGTAGTGGGACCAATCAACTACCAGACAGCTGGAAGGAGACAGTAGTGGTATCAATCCGGAAGCCAGGGAATGACGCAACGAGGCCAACAAGCTATCGGCCAATAGCTTTAACATCACATATACTGTATGTAAGATTATGGAACCTATGATTACGCATAGGCTAACTTCCTTCCTGGAGAGCAGGGCGCTAGTATCGCCACATCAGACTGGGTTCAGGAAAGGTAGGACCATGAATGTTGCATTGATCCGGTCTGACGGGGAAGGAGTGGGGGGGCTGGGCGTTCCTCATTGAGGACCATGTATGTTGCATTGATCTGATCTGTAATAGACTATGGCAGTATAGCGTATGGTTCAGCATCCCTGACCTCATCTGTAATAGACTATGGCAGTATAGCGTATGGTTCGGCAGCTCTGACCTCATCTGTAATAGACTATGGCAGTGTAGCGTATGGTTCAGCAGCTCTGACCTCATCTCTAATAGACTATGGCTGTGTAGCGTATGGTTCGGCAGCCCTGACCTCATTGGAAAGGCTAGATGTCATACAGGGGCAAGGACTCAGAATATGTAGTGGGGTGTTTTGGACCTACCAAGTGGCTGCACTACAGGTGGAGATGGGGGATATGCCATTGCAGATTAGGAGACAGCAGCTGGCAATTCATTATTGGGTCAACCTACAGGGACACGGGGTATCTCATCCTGCGAAAGGGATTTTACAGGCATGTTGGAAACATGAGCGAGGACAGAACACAAGCTTTGGGTGAGTAGGTAATACCCAGGCGAAGGAGATGGGACTGTATGGAATGGAGTTTAGTCCAACGCCAGCTTTTCCTGTAAACCCACCATGGCTACTCCCACCTCCAGTAGTTGATCCATCTGATTGGAGAGACTACAGAAAGACAGGGAGGGTGTTGATCCATCTGATTGGAGAGACTACAGAAAGACAGGGAGGGTGTTGATCCATCTGATTGGAGAGACTACATAAAGACAGGGAGGGTGTTCATCCATCTGATTGGAGAGACTACAGAAAGACAGGGAGGGTGTTGATCCATCTGATTGCAGAGACTACAGAAAGACAGGGAGGGTGTTGATCCATCTGATTGGAGAGACTACAGAAAGACAGGGAGGGTGTTGATCCATCTGATTGGACAGACTACAGAAAGATAGGGAGGGTGTTCATCCATCTGGAGAGACTACAGAAGACAGGGAGGGTGTTGATCCATCTGATTGGAGAGACTACAGAAAGACAGGGAGGGTGTTGATCCATCTGATTGGAGAGACTACAGAAAGACAGGGAGGGTGTTAATCCATCTGGAGAGACTACAGAAAGATAGGGAGGGTGTTGATCCATCTGGAGAGACTACAGAAAGATAGGGAGGGTGTTCATCCATCTGGAGAGACTACAGAAAGATAGGGAGGGTGTTCATCCATCTGGAGAGACTACAGAAAGATAGGGAGGGTGTTGATCCATCTGATTGGAGAGACTACATAAAGACAGGGAGGGTGTTGATCCATATGATTGGAGAGACTACAGAAAGACAGGGAGGGTGTTGATCCATCTGATTGGACAGACTACAGAAAGACAGGGAGGGTGATGATCCATCTGATTGGAGAGACTACAGAAAGACAGGGAGGGTGATGATCCATCTGATTGGAGAGACTACAGAAAGACAGGGAGGGTGTTGATCCATCTGATTGGAGAGACTACAGAAAGACAGGGAGGGTGTTGATCCATCTGATTGGACAGACTACAGAAAGACAGGGAGGGTGTTGATCCATCTGATTGGAGAGACTACAGAAAGACAGGGAGGGTGTTGATCCATCTGATTGGAGAGACTACAGAAAGACAGGGAGGGTGTTCATCCATCTGATTGGAGAGACTACAGAAAGACAGGGAGGGTGTTGATCCATCTGGAGAGACTACAGAAAGACAGGGAGGGTGTTGATCCATCTGATTGGAGAGACTACATAAAGACAGGGAGGGTGTTGATCCATCTGATTGCAGAGACTACAGAAAGACAGGGAGGGTGTTCATCCATCTGATTGGAGAGACTACAGAAAGACAGGGAGGGTGTTCATCCATCTGATTGGACAGACTACAGAAAGACAGGGAGGGTGTTCATCCATCTGATTGGAGAGACTACAGAAAGATAGGGAGGGTGTTCATCCATCTGATTGGAGAGACTACAGAAAGACAGGGAGGGTGTTGATCCATCTGATTGGACAGACTACAGAAAGACAGGGAGGGTGTTCATCCATCTGATTGGAGAGACTACAGAAAGACAGGGAGGGTGTTGATCCATCTGATTGGACAGACTACAGAAAGACAGGGAGGGTGTTGATCCATCTGATTGGAGAGACTACAGAAAGACAGGGAGGGTGTTCATCCATCTGATTGGACAGACTACAGAAAGACAGGGAGGGTGTTGATCCATCTGATTGGAGAGACTACAGAAAGACAGGGAGGGTGTTGATCCATCTGATTGGTTTAAGAGACGTCTGTATACTGTGTATGAGGATGTTGTTGCCATTTACACAGATGGTTCAAAAGATCTGAGAACAGGATGTACTGGGTCAGCATTTGTAGTCCTGGAATGTGGAGTGGCAGCCAGGAAATGTATTACAGAACATCTTGCTGTATATATGGCTGATGGCCATACTTTTGGCTTTGCAGTGGGTGGAAGAAGTCAGTTATTTGCTATGATTCATATGCAGTGTTAATGAGTCTGTAGTCCTTTAGCTCACGTAACAGACAAGACATGCTTTATGATGTACTACAAACCCATGGCAGGATGAGACAGATGTGTATACAGATAAGAGTTACTTGGGTCCCTATGTGGGGGTGGAGGGGAACGAGGCAGTTGATGTACTGGCTAAACAAGCACTAAGTAGTGGGGATATTGATGTACTGGTTAAACAAGCACTTAGTAGTGGGGATGTTGATGTACTGGGTAAACAAGCACTAAGTAGTGGGGATGTTGATAAACAAGCACTAAGTAGTGGGATGTTGATAAACAAGCACTAAGTAGTGGGGATGTTGATGTACTGGTTAAACAAGCACTAAGTAGTGGGGATGTTGATGTACTGGTTAAACAAGCACTAAGTAGTGGGGATGTTGATGTACTGGGTAAACAAGCACTAAGTAGTGGGGATGTTGATAAACAAGCACCAAGTAGTGGGGATGTTGATAAACAATCACAAGGTAGTGGGGATGTTGATAAACAATCACTAAGTAGTGGGGATGTTGATAAACAAGCACTAAGTAGTGGGGATGTTGATGTACTGGGTAAACAATCACTAAGTAGTGGGGATGTTGATAAACAAGCACTAAGTAGTGGGGATGTTGATAAACAATCACTAAGTAGTGGGGATGTTGATAAACAAGCACTAAGTAGTGGGGATGTTGATAAACAAGCACTAAGTAGTGGGGATGTTGATGTACTGGTTAAACAAGCACTAAGTAGTGGGGATGTTGATGTACTGGTTAAACAAGCACTAAGTAGTGGGGATGTTGATAAACAAGCACTAAGTAGTGGGGATGTTGATAAACAAGCACTAAGTAGTGGGGATGTTGATGTACTGGTTAAACAAGCACTATGTAGTGGGGATATTGATGTACTGGTGAAACAAGCACTAAGTAGTGGGGATGTTGATGTACTGGTTAAACAAGCACTAAGTTGTGGGGATGTTGATGTACTGGTTAAACAAGCACTAAGTAGTGGGGATATTGATGTACTGGTTAAACAAGCACTAAGTAGTGGGGATGTTGATGTACTGGTTAAACAAGCACTAAGTAGTGGGGATGTTGATAAACAAGCACTAAGTAGTGGGGATGTTGATGTACTGGTTAAACAAGCACTAAGTAGTGGGGGATGTTGATGTACTGGCTAAACAAGCACTAAGTAGTGGGGATGTTGATAAACAAGCACTAAGTAGTGGGGATGTTGATGTACTGGTTAAACATGCACTAAGTAGTGGGGGTGTTGATAAACAAGCACTAAGTAGTGGGGATGTTGATGTACTGGCTAAACAAGCACTAAGTAGTGGGGATGTTGATCTACTGGTTAAACAAGCACGAAGTAGTGGGGATGTTGATGTACTGGTTAAACAAGCACTAAGTAGTGGGGGTGTTGATAAACAAGCACTAAGTAGTGGGGATGTTGATAAACAAGCACTAAGTAGTGGGGATGTTGATGTACTGGCTAAACAAGCACAAAGTAGTGGGAGGTTGATGTACTGGTTAAACAAGCACTAAGTAGTGGGAATGTTGATGTACTGGCTAAACAAGCACTAAGTAGTGGGGATGTTGATGTACTGGTTAAACAAGCACTAAGTAGTGGGGGTGTTGATAAACAAGCACTAAGTAGTGGGGATGTTGATAAACAAGCACTAAGTAGTGGGGATGTTGATGTACTGGTTAAACAAGCACTAAGTAGTGGGGATGTTGATGTACTGGTTAAACAAGCACTAAGTAGTGGGGATGTTGATGTACTGGGTAAACAAGCACTAAGTAGTGGGGATGTTGATAAACAAGCACTAAGTAGTGGGGATGTTGATAAACAATCACTAAGTAGTGGGGATGTTGATAAACAAGCACTAAGTAGTGGGGATGTTGATAAACAAGCACTAAGTAGTGGGGAAGTTGATGTACTGGTTAAACAAGCACTAAGTAGTGGGGATGTTGATGTACTGGTTAAACAAGCACTAAGTAGTGGGGATGTTGATAAACAATCACTAAGTAGTGGGGATGTTGATAAACAAGCACTAAGTAGTGGGGATGTTGATGTACTGGTTAAACAAGCCCTAAGTAGTGGGGATGTTAATGTACTGGTTAAACAAGCACTAAGTAGTGGGGATATTGATGTACTGGTTAAACAAGCACTTAGTAGTGGGGATGTTGATGTACTGGGTAAACAAGCACTAAGTAGTGGGGATGTTGATAAACAAGCACTAAGTAGTGGGATGTTGATAAACAAGCACTAAGTAGTGGGGATGTTGATGTACTGGTTAAACAAGCACTAAGTAGTGGGGATGTTGATGTACTGGTTAAACAAGCACTAAGTAGTGGGGATGTTGATGTACTGGGTAAACAAGCACTAAGTAGTGGGGATGTTGATAAACAAGCACCAAGTAGTGGGGATGTTGATAAACAATCACTAAGTAGTGGGGATGTTGATAAACAAGCACTAAGTAGTGGGGATGTTGATAAACAAGCACTAAGTAGTGGGGATGTTGATGTACTGGGTAAACAAGCACTAAGTACTGGGGATGTTGATAAACAAGCACTAAGTAGTGGGGATGTTGATAAACAATCAGTAAGTAGTGGGGATGTTGATAAACAAGCACTAAGTAGTGGGGATGTTGATAAACAAGCACTAAGTAGTGGGGATGTTGATGTACTGGTTAAACAAGCACTAAGTAGTGGGGATGTTGATGTACTGGTTAAACAAGCACTAAGTAGTGGGGATGTTGATAAACAAGCACTAAGTAGTGGGGATGTTGATAAACAAGCACTAAGTAGTGGGGATGTTGATGTACTGGTTAAACAAGCACTATGTAGTGGGGATATTGATGTACTGGTGAAACAAGCACTAAGTAGTGGGGATGTTGATGTACTGGTTAAACAAGCACTAAGTAGTGGGGATGTTGATGTACTGGTTAAACAAGCACTAAGTAGTGGGGATGTTGATGTACTGGTTAAACAAGCACTAAGTAGTGGGGATGTTGATGTACTGGTTAAACAAGCACTAAGTAGTGGGGATGTTGATAAACAAGCACTAAGTAGTGGGGATGTTGATGTACTGGTTAAACAAGCACTAAGTAGTGGGGGATGTTGATGTACTGGCTAAACAAGCACTAAGTAGTGGGGATGTTGATAAACAAGCACTAAGTAGTGGGGATGTTGATGTACTGGTTAAACATGCACTAAGTAGTGGGGGTGTTGATAAACAAGCACTAAGTAGTGGGGATGTTGATGTACTGGCTAAACAAGCACTAAGTAGTGGGGATGTTGATCTACTGGCTAAACAAGCACTAAGTAGTGGGGATGTTGATGTACTGGTTAAACAAGCACTAAGTAGTGGGGGTGTTGATAAACAAGCACTAAGTAGTGGGGATGTTGATAAACAAGCACTAAGTAGTGGGGATGTTGATGTACTGGCTAAACAAGCACAAAGTAGTGGGAGGTTGATGTACTGGTTAAACAAGCACTAAGTAGTGGGAATGTTGATGTACTGGCTAAACAAGCACTAAGTAGTGGGGATGTTGATGTACTGGTTAAACAAGCACTAAGTAGTGGGGGTGTTGATAAACAAGCACTAAGTAGTGGGGATGTTGATAAACAAGCACTAAGTAGTGGGGATGTTGATGTACTGGTTAAACAAGCACTAAGTAGTGGGGATGTTGATGTACTGGTTAAACAAGCACTAAGTAGTGGGGATGTTGATGTACTGGGTAAACAAGCACTAAGTAGTGGGGATGTTGATAAACAAGCACTAAGTAGTGGGGATGTTGATAAACAATCACTAAGTAGTGGGGATGTTGATAAACAAGCACTAAGTAGTGGGGATGTTGATAAACAAGCACTAAGTAGTGGGGATGTTGATGTACTGGTTAAACAAGCACTAAGTAGTGGGGATGTTGATGTACTGGCTAAACAAGCACAAAGTAGTGGGAGGTTGATGTACTGGTTAAACAAGCACTAAGTAGTGGGAATGTTGATGTACTGGCTAAACAAGCACTAAGTAGTGGGGATGTTGATGTACTGGTTAAACAAGCACTAAGTAGTGGGGGTGTTGATAAACAAGCACTAAGTAGTGGGGATGTTGATAAACAAGCACTAAGTAGTGGGGATGTTGATGTACTGGTTAAACAAGCACTAAGTAGTGGGGATGTTGATGTACTGGTTAAACAAGCACTAAGTAGTGGGGATGTTGATGTACTGGGTAAACAAGCACTAAGTAGTGGGGATGTTGATAAACAAGCACTAAGTAGTGGGGATGTTGATAAACAATCACTAAGTAGTGGGGATGTTGATAAACAAGCACTAAGTAGTGGGGATGTTGATAAACAAGCACTAAGTAGTGGGGATGTTGATGTACTGGTTAAACAAGCACTAAGTAGTGGGGATGTTGATGTACTGGCTAAACAAGCACAAAGTAGTGGGAGGTTGATGTACTGGTTAAACAAGCACTAAGTAGTGGGAATGTTGATGTACTGGCTAAACAAGCACTAAGTAGTGGGGATGTTGATGTACTGGTTAAACAAGCACTAAGTAGTGGGGGTGTTGATAAACAAGCACTAAGTAGTGGGGATGTTGATAAACAAGCACTAAGTAGTGGGGATGTTGATGTACTGGTTAAACAAGCACTAAGTAGTGGGGATGTTGATGTACTGGTTAAACAAGCACTAAGTAGTGGGGATGTTGATGTACTGGGTAAACAAGCACAAAGTAGTGGGGATGTTGATAAACAAGCACTAAGTAGTGGGGATGTTGATAAACAATCACTAAGTAGTGGGGATGTTGATAAACAAGCACTAAGTAGTGGGGATGTTGATAAACAAGCACTAAGTAGTGGGGATGTTGATGTACTGGTTAAACAAGCACTAAGTAGTGGGGATGTTGATGTACTGGTTAAACAAGCACTAAGTAGTGGGGATGTTGATAAACAATCACTAAGTAGTGGGGATGTTGATAAACAAGCACTAAGTAGTGGGGATGTTGATGTACTGGTTAAACAAGCACTAAGTAGTGGGGATGTTAATGTACTGGTTAAACAAGCACTAAGTAGTGGGGATGTTGATTTTGTAGTTTCAATGAGCAAGGCAGTGGCTAACAGCCTGATGTGGACAGTGATGGTGTAGAGATGGCAGGCTAACAGCCTGATGTGGACAGTGATGGTGCAGAGATGGCAGGCTAACAGCCTGATGTGGACAGTGATGGTGTAGAGATGGCAGGCTAACAGCCTGATGTGGACAGTGATGGTGCAGAAATGGCAGGCTAACAGCCTGATGTGGACAGTGATGGTGCAGAGATGGCAGGCTAACAGCCAGATGTGGACAGTGATGGTGCAGAGATGGCAGGCTAACAGCCTGATGTGGACAGTGATGGTGCAGAGATGGCAGGCTAACAGCCTGATGTGGACAGTGATGGTGTAGAGATGGCAGGCTAACAGCCTGATGTGGACAGTGATGGTGTAGAGATGGCAGGCTAACGGGCCTGATGTGGACAGTGATGGTGCAGAAATGGCAGGCTAACAGCCTGATGTGGACAGTGATGGTGCAGAGATGGCAGGCTAACAGCCTGATGTGGACAGTGATGGTGCAGAGATGGCAGGCTAACAGCCAGATATGGACAGTGATGGTGTAGAGATGGCAGGCTAACAGCCTGATGTGGACAGTGATGGTGCAGAGATGGCAGGCTAACAGCCTGATGTGGACAGTGATGGTGCAGAGATGGCAGGCTAACGAGCCTGATGTGGACAGTGATGGTGCAGAGATGGCAGGCTAACAGCCTGATGTGGACAGTGATGGTGCAGAGATGGCAGGCTAACAGCCTGATGTGGACAGTGATGGTGCAGAGATGGCAGGCTAACAAGCCTTATGTGGACAGTGATGGTGCAGAGATGGCAGGCTAACAGCCTGATGTGGACAGTGATGGTGCAGAGATGACAGGCTAACAGCCTGATGTGGACAGTGATGGTGCAGAGATGGCAGGCTAACAGCCTGATGTGGACAGTGATGGTGTAGAGATGGCAGGCTAACAGACTGATGTGGATAGTGATGGTGTAGAGATGGCAGGCTAACAGCCTGATGTGGACAGTGATGGTGCAGAGATGGCAGGCTAACAGCCTGATATGGACAGTGATGGTGTAGAGATGGCAGGCTAACAGACTGATGTG
Organism: Salmo salar; assembly: GCF_965601325.2. Lineage (NCBI taxonomy): Eukaryota > Metazoa > Chordata > Actinopteri > Salmoniformes > Salmonidae > Salmo > Salmo salar. Next base: position 12,448,690 of record NC_138305.1, read on the forward strand.
GATAGTGATGGTGTAGAGATGGTAGGCTAACAGCCTGATGTGGACAGTGATGGTGCAGAGATGGCAGGCTAACAGCCTGATATGGACAGTGATGGTGTAGAGATGGCAGGCTAACAGCCAGATGTGGACAGTGATGGTGCAGAGATGGCAGGCTAACAGCCTGATGTGGACAGTGATGGTGCAGAGATGGCAGGCTAACAGCCTGATGTGGACAGTGATGGTGTAGAGATGGCAGGCTAACAGCCTGATGTGGACAGTGATGGTGCAGAGATGGCAGGCTAACAGCCTGATGTGGACAGTGATGGTGTAGAGATGGCAGGCTAACAGCCTGATGTGGACAGTGATGGTGCAGAAATGGCAGGCTAACAGCCTGATGTGGACAGTGATGGTGCAGAGATGGCAGGCTAACAGCCAGATGTGGACAGTGATGGTGCAGAGATGGCAGGCTAACAGCCTGATGTGGACAGTGATGGTGCAGAGATGGCAGGCTAACAGCCTGATGTGGACAGTGATGGTGTAGAGATGGCAGGCTAACAGCCTGATGTGGACAGTGATGGTGTAGAGATGGCAGGCTAACGGGCCTGATGTGGACAGTGATGGTGCAGAAATGGCAGGCTAACAGCCTGATGTGGACAGTGATGGTGCAGAGATGGCAGGCTAACAGCCTGATGTGGACAGTGATGGTGCAGAGATGGCAGGCTAACAGCCAGATATGGACAGTGATGGTGTAGAGATGGCAGGCTAACAGCCTGATGTGGACAGTGATGGTGCAGAGATGGCAGGCTAACAGCCTGATGTGGACAGTGATGGTGCAGAGATGGCAGGCTAACGAGCCTGATGTGGACAGTGATGGTGCAGAGATGGCAGGCTAACAGCCTGATGTGGACAGTGATGGTGCAGAGATGGCAGGCTAACAGCCTGATGTGGACAGTGATGGTGCAGAGATGGCAGGCTAACAAGCCTTATGTGGACAGTGATGGTGCAGAGATGGCAGGCTAACAGCCTGATGTGGACAGTGATGGTGCAGAGATGACAGGCTAACAGCCTGATGTGGACAGTGATGGTGCAGAGATGGCAGGCTAACAGCCTGATGTGGACAGTGATGGTGTAGAGATGGCAGGCTAACAGACTGATGTGGATAGTGATGGTGTAGAGATGGCAGGCTAACAGCCTGATGTGGACAGTGATGGTGCAGAGATGGCAGGCTAACAGCCTGATATGGACAGTGATGGTGTAGAGATGGCAGGCTAACAGACTGATGTGGATAGTGATGGTGTAGAGATGGTAGGCTAACAGCCTGATGTGGACAGTGATGGTGCAGAGATGGCAGGCTAACAGCCTGATATGGACAGTGATGGTGTAGAGATGGCAGGCTAACAGCCAGATGTGGACAGTGATGGTGCAGAGATGGCAGGCTAACAGCCTGATGTGGACAGTGATGGTGCAGAGATGGCAGGCTAACAGCCTGATGTGGACAGTGATGGTGTAGAGATGGCAGGCTAACAGCCTGATGTGGACAGTGATGGTGTAGAGATGGCAGGCTAACGGGCCTGATGTGGACAGTGATGGTGCAGAAATGGCAGGCTAACAGCCTGATGTGGACAGTGATGGTGCAGAGATGGCAGGCTAACAGCCTGATGTGGACAGTGATGGTGCAGAGATGGCAGGCTAACGAGCCAGATATGGACAGTGATGGTGCGGACATGGCAGGAGCAGTGATACTAAGGGCAGGCATTTATTTCAAGTACAGAGGAAAGTCAGGGAGGGGAGGACAGCGGGAATAGACAGAAGAGAGGAGGCTATTTTTTTACAAGATGAAGGGTGGGACACAGCCGGATAAATACGACTTTAAATGTAATAGGAAAGCATCCAACAGAAAAGTGAGATTATTACCAGGAAACAGAGCATGTATTGATACAGTGTGGGGCAGTATCAGGGGGGAAAGAGAGAAGATGAGATCTAGTATGAGGGAGAATGGGGATACAGGAAATGAGTTTAAACAGTATTTTGAGTAGAACTTCTTTAGATATAGTATCAAATATATTGTTATCTTTTTTTAAAGAGTAACTGAGATGCCAGGTAGGATTTAGTTTCTCCCTGTCCTCTGGACCACACTCCAGTACAGTAGGTGGTGGTAATGCACCATAAAGTTGGAAACCAACCACCGATAAACCCCACGGAATGAAAGAAGAACAAGTTTCTCTCTCTCTCTCTCTCTCTCTCTCTCACTGCTGATTGGAAACGAGTCACATGCAAGTGAAGATGGCGGAGCAGGGACTGTCAACATCACCGTGTCCCTTCCACGATTCACCACTTTCACAAAGTTTGGATGCTTCGGGGGACACTGAAAGAGCACAAGTTGAAGATAAAAACGGACGTGTTGTTAGCACCCCGGACGAGTCCTTCTCCCCGACGTCTGTCATCTATTTTAAAGAGGCGTTGAGTTCGGCGAACATTTCTTTCGCTAAGACTGGACTGTCATCTCCATCTTCTGTTCAATACGAAGTCGATATCAAGAGTACGTCGAAGAGTGAGTGTTTTCAATACTTCATATACCTAGACCCCTTTTTTTTTTTTTAACTAGTCAACTTGCTAGTTGACAGTGAATACACTAGCTGTCTGACTGAAAAAGTGTCGTTGTTGTTGTAGTAGCTAGCTAGCTAACGGTAACTATTTGTCAACACCCCCGACTGACTGAAATATACCTAGTCAACAAGCAAACAGAGTAGTAGAGGATATGAAGCTCTTATTTTATCTTATCTTAGTTAGCCAGCCAAAGACAACTTTTCAGATTGATTAAAGGAACGTTACAGTAGAGAAAGATGTTCCCGTTATGTCAGGGCTAGCTAACTCACCGTCCTGTAGGGTTTCTTTCCTCCAACACTGAGATAGTTCACCTGATTCTAGTCGTTAACCTGCTTGATCAATTCAATCGGGTTAGTTAAAACTGTAGTTGAAACGAAAACATATACAGGAAGGTACTGTCTTTTATTTAACTATTTAACTTATTTATAATGACGGCCTAGCTAAAGGCCTCCTGCGGGGACGGGGGGCCTGGGATTAAAACTACAAAATAAACAATATAAATATAGGACAAAACACACATCACAACAAGAGAGACAACACAACATAAAGAGAGACCTAAGACAACAACACAGCATGACAACACAGCATGACAACACAACACAGCATGACAACACAACACAGCATGACAACACAGCATGACAACACAACACAGCATGGTAGCAACACAGCATGGTAGCAACACAACATGACAACACAGCATGGTAGAAACACAACATGACAACACAGCATGGTAGCAACACATGACAACACAGCATGGTAGAAACACAACATGACAACACAGCATGGTAGAAACTTAACAACAACATGGTGGCAGCATAGCATGGTAGCAACACATGACAACACAGCATGGTAGCAACACATGACAACAACATGGTAGCAACACAACATGGCAGCAACGCATGACAACACAGCATGGTAGAAACTTAACAACATGGTAGAAACACAGCATGGTAGATTCACATGACAACACAGCATGGTAGAAACTTAACAACATGGTAGAAACTCAACATGACAACAACATGGTAGCAACACAACATGACAACAACACAACATGGCAGCAACGCATGACAACACGGCATGGTAGAAACACATGACAACACAGCATGGTAGCAACTTAACAACAACATGGTAGCAACACAACATGACAACAACATGGTAGCAACGCATGACAACACAGCATGGTAGAAACTTAACAACAACATGGTAGAAACACAACATGGCAGCAACACAGAACATGGTAGAACATGATTGGGCTCAGACAACATCTCTCCAGGAACAGGGTTGGAGAGTCCAGCTCTATATAACAGCTAGATAGCTCTGTTTCACAGGTCAAGCTAACATTTCCATTCCCAATGACCATTCTAAACCAAAAGGCCTGAAAACTAGCACAATTTTGTTTTTTCGCAGCAAGAGAGTAATGTTAGTTGCCATATTTATACAATAAAACCGTATTCCATACCGTTATCGAGCCAATTTTAATGAAGGAATATCATAGTAACGAAGTTAGAAGCAAAATCCGGGTTAACTCAAAATAATAATTATTGCAAACTATGACACAACGTAATAAAGGAATTTGAATATGGGGCAAGTTCAAATATAATTTGCCCTTATTAAACTCGCCAGATAATTTGCCCAAGAGGGTATGGGATATGGCCAATGGGCTATTCATAAGGGCTATTCATAAGCATTACGCAACGTGGAGTGCCTGGATACAGCTGTTAGCCGTTGTATATTCGCCATATACCGCAAAACCCGGGGGTGCCTTATTATAAACTGGTTACCGATGTAATTAGAACAGTAAAAAGTAACGTTTTGTCATACCCCTGGTATATGGTCTGATATACCTCGGCTTTCAGCCAATCAGCATTCAGGGCTCGAACCAGGTTTATAATTGTAAATAAATCCCCTTTGCTAATAGTCATTTCAACATATTTATTGTATCAAATTGTAGCCGACAATGGCATATATATATATATATATATATATATATATATATATATATATATGATACATTTTCCTCAGTTGGCCATCTATATATATATATATATATCTCTCTCTCGATGGCCAACTGAGGAAAATGTATCATTCAACATATTTAGCTTCATGTCAGTTTCATTGAGGACTTCCCCCACGCACGTGAGGGAGTTCCCCAACTTCCATTTCAGATTTCCCCTCGGGCAGCCCCCCCCCCCCCCCCCGAAACCCAAGAACTGAACATGCATAAAGCACTTCCCTTGATACCATTTTTCTTTAAGCAGTCAACATCAGAATGCAGTTTAAACCACCAACTGAGAGGATTTATGTAATGTGCTGTAGTGGGACCAAAATAGTTTTCCAGTGTTTTTTTTCTCCATTATTTCTTGATGTGCATCAGTTGTAGAGTATTAATGTTTTTATGGAAATAGGTGTCTCCATAATGACAATCTAAATAGCCAAGTCCAACAACTGGTAAAAAGTTGTCTCTCTCCTCTAGCTCACGTGACTCAGCCAATAGCTGTGCTGCTTTCTCCTCTAGCTCACGTGACTCAGCCAATAGCTGTGCTGCTCTCTCCTCTAGCTCACGTGACTCAGCCAATAGCTGTACTGCTCTCTCCTCTAGCTCACGTGACTCAGCCAATAGCTGTACTGCTCTCTCCTCTAGCTCACGTGACTCAGCCAATGGCTGTGCCGCTCTCTCCTCTAGCTCACGTGACTCAGCCAATGGCTGTACCGCTCTCTCCTCTAGCTCACGTGACTCAGCCAATGGCTGTGCCGCTCTCTCCTCTAGCTCACGTGACTCAGCCAATGGCTGTGCCGCTCTCTCCTCTAGCTCACGTGACTCAGCCAATGGCTGTGCCGCTCTCTCAACACAGACAGACCTTTCCGGTCCTCCTCCCTCACTCACTCCCTCACTCACTCACTCACTCACTCACTCACTCACTCACTCACTCACTCACTCACTCACTCACTCACTCACTCACTCACTCACTCACTCACTCACTCACTCAGCAACAGCCTGCTTCAGTCAGCAGCAGGTCTCAGTGAAATAGATTTTTTGAAGAGAAATGCCACAAAAACCCGCAACCCTCGACAAAATACATTTTCACCCGCGACATCGTTTTCAAAGTAGCCGAATTTTGTGGCAAAAACCGCGAACATTGCAGCACTGCTGTTTTGTCATTTCAGTAGTTCATGTTTTCCCAAATTCGGTCCCGGGGTTCCCCCTTTGTGCACACGTTTTAGTTTTTTTTGACAAGCATGCAACACTCTGAAATGACATTTCCTGACGATGAAATACGCCACCAAGCGTTCTCATAGGACACAACGTCATCGATGGCTTCGTCCATATTTTTTTTTACAGTCTGTGAGCTAGATTGACAAGATAAGATGTGGAATGACAAGATGGCTACAGTGAAATGCTCAGGCCTTTTGTGATTGAATCCATCCTGATTCCTGAGTTATGTTTTACGTTGAGTTAAATTGGCAGGGTGTGACTGAAATAACCTTGGATGAGACCAGTGGAATTTCCAGTATTTGTGTTCAAATACTGCACAGAAGTTAAGTCCGGACTCAGTGGGACTGCCTGACTCAGTGGGACTGCCTGACTCAGTGGGACTGCCTGACTCAGTGGGACTGCCGGACTCAGTGGGACTGCCTGGGACTGCCTGACTCAGTGTGGAAATCTGACTTTGTCATGTGGATGTTTGGTTCGAAGGGCCTTAGGTGACGAGTAACCTTCTCCAGGGCTTCATTTATTTTTTATTTTACCTTTATTTAACTAGGCAAGTCAGTTAAGAACAAATTGTTATTTTCAATGACAGCCTAGGAACAGTACAGTCGGTTAACTGCCTTGTTCAGGGGCAGAACGACAGACTTGTACCTTGTCAGCTCGGGGGATTTGAACTTGCAACCTTTCAGTTACTAGCCCAACGCTCTAACCACTAGGCTACCCTGCCACCCCAGGCATAAATGTGGCATAAATGTGGCATAAATGTTACACGTAATATCTGCGTGAACCATTTCTAAAAATATATTTTAAATGTTTAAACTTGACGCACGCAATACATACATATGTTTCCTGCTATAAATCAGACGCGTCGTAAAACTGTGCGTGAACGAGCATTTTATAACAACGGCTGAACATTGCCCATCGTTCCGCTTTTATGGTGACAATGACACTCTTATTTTGCTTTGTAGATATTGGAATTCGACAGTATCTAAAGGAAATGGCGATGGATTTGGAGGTGTTGACATTGTTTTCTTTGCCAGTGAAATGTGCTTAACAAGTCACATAATAAGTTGCATGGACTCACTCCGTGTGCAATAATAGTGTTTAACATCATTTTTTGAATGACTCCCTCGTCTCTGTACCCCACACATACAATTTGGTCCCTCAGTCGAGCAGTGAAAACACCAGGAAGTTTTTCCAATGCCTTGCAATGAAGGGCACCCATTGGTAGATGGGTAATAAAATAAACAGACATTGAATATCACTTTTGAGCAAATTAAATTAATTATTACACTTTGGATGGTGTATCAATACACCCAGTCACTACAAAGACACAAGCGTCCTTCCTAACTCAGTTGCCAGCGAGGAAGGAAACTGCTCAGGGATTTCACCATGAGGCCAATGGTGACTGTAAAACGGTGAGTTTTTAATGGCTGTGAAAGGAGAATTTTCAGGATGGATCAACACCGTAGTTACTCCAAAATACTAACCTAAATGACAGAGAAAAGGAGGAAGCCTGTACAGAATACAAATATTACAAAACTAGTGATGCACCAATATGACATTTTTTGACCGATAACCGATATTTAAAATTTTAGCGGCCTTTTTAAGAATTCTAGTATAGGTAAATAGTTAACACACACACACACACACACACATTGACACAGCCATCTAAGGCATTGCATCTCAGGACCTGAATATGACTGCACGTCACATAACAATTTAAAGCTTTTATTATTTTTTTTACGTAGTTATTACACATTCACTCGTAGTTCATATGTCACAACGATTAATCGATACTTATGCTATGATGCTGGCAAAGTTGTCTCGCGCACCTACAGTGCTGGTCATAAAAGCTAGCTGGTCATGAAAGCTAGCTAGGTCATGGATGCAAACAATGTTCTTCCCCAAAAACATAGCAAAACGACATCTGTTTCAGTAGCTATATAGTTAGCTAGCTAACTATATAGCTAGGTGTCATCTAAAGTATCCCTGATTTATAATACAGTTCTTACTTGATTAATGGTGGTCGGACCCATCTATGTGAAGCTAGCCACAATAAGGATTAGCCACAATAAGGATTAGCCACAATAGTGGACTTTACGGGTAGTCTTCAAAATAAAAGTATGGCATAATTCTACTATTTGTATTCATTTGCATCACTGTCAGTGACACACTTTTTTTATTTTGAAGGCAAACCGTAGAATCCACTATTGTGCCTAATCCTTATTGTGGCTAGCTTCACAACACATAACCCTGTCCTGTCGAGCATCACTAGCCAGATGAAGCTAGCTGGCTGCTTATAACGTTAGCTTTGGGCAACAGGGTTAAGTAGCAGGCTAGCTATTTATTTTCATGAACTGAAGTTCAATTTCAATAGGCGAACAACAAGTGGCAACCTAGCTAATACTTACTCACAATGATTCCTAAATCATTGCTAAGAATAATGAAAATGACTGCAGTTTCTACTGGTCATTGTTTTCAGGCTGGTTGTATTGGTGCTACCAAGCTAAAGCTAGCTACCCCAGAAGTTGCGGTTGAATAAATGATGCTTTATTACCAATGCGGTATTGTAAACACATCGTTCGTGGCTGGTGTTTACTTGTTTGCAGACTTTTTTTTGTACAGCTTTGACAGTGCTACTGTATCTTTTTGACACGCAAAGACCCGAACGGCGTTCCATAGTATGCATGTCGTGAAGCTAATAGCAATGACGCTATTATTGTGTAACTCCGGTAGGGCAACATCTGAAAAATAGCGCATTTGTTAGTGTGTACTGGTGCTCGACCAGTCGGTGAAAGCCAACATCACCCACGACAGAGAACGGTTGATTGTCAAGGGAAATTAATTCCATTATCTTGGCGCTTAATGGATTTCACCTTTGAGTTGTCTCGCTGAAATGTTCTTACTCTTTCAAATGACTGCTCGACTTGTTGACTGCTCGATCCACACAGCAGACATTGTGGGCGAGGTTAGGAATGCTGTGCTGCACGTGTAGCTCAGCATTTTACGTGGAGTCATTACGTCATGTACCTACGTTATATAGGTACGCACGTCAGCTTTGACATCGGTTTTGGACATCGGCATTAAACTAGAAATCAGGCCGAAACCGATGTTGGCATTTTTTAGCTAATATCAGCCGATTCCAATATGTTCACCGATATATCGTGCATCCCTATCCAAAACATGCATCCTTTGTAACAAGGCACTAAAGTAAAACTGAAAAAAATATGGTAAAGAAATTAACTTTATCTTGAATACAAAGCATTATGTTTGGGGTAAATCAAACACAACACATAACTGAGTACCACTCCTCATATCTTCAAGCATGGTGGTGGCTGTTTCATGTTATGGGTATGCTTGTCATCGACAAGGACTAGGCATTTTTTTTTTTTTAAGCACAGGCAAAATCCTATTGGAAAACCTGGTTGTCTGCTTTCCACCAGACATTGGGAGATGAATTAACCTACAGCAGGACAGTAACCTAAAACATAAGGTCAAATATACACTGGACTTATTTACCAAGACAATGTTGAATGTTCCTGAGCGGCCTAGTTACAGTTTAGACTTAAATCTGCTTAAATCTATGGCAAGACTTTTTAAAATGGCTGTCTATCATGATCAACAACCAACTAAAGAGGTTGAAGAATTTAAAAAATAATAATGTGCAAATATTGTACAATCCAGGTGTGCAAAGCTCTTAGAGATTTACCCAGAAAGACTCACAGCTGTAATCACTGCCATTCTTAAGGTGTGTGAGAACTTATGTAAATTAGAAATTTCATTTTCAACAAATTTGCAAACACAATTTTTGTATATATATATATATTTTTTTTACTTTTTAATTTTGGGGTAATGTAGATGGGTAAAATCTATTTTAAGAGTCATCATACACTGACTGGCCAGTTGAATTGTGTACACCAAACCCCGTTCACGAAAAATGGATCGCTCCTACAGACGAGTCACGTGGCTGTGGCTTGCTATGTAAAGCAGGCATCGAGGCATTCACTTACTGTTCATTTTAACATTAGAATGGGCCAAACTAGTGACCTAAGCAGCTTTGAGATGGTAGGTGCCAGGTACGCCGCATCCAGTATCTCAGAAACGGCCACCCTCCTGGGCTTTTCACGCACGACAGTGTCTAGGGTTTTACGTAGAATGGTGCAACAAACAAAAAAACATCCAGTCAGCAGAAGTCCTGTTGGAGAAAACAGCTTGTTGATGAGAGAGGTCGAAGGAGAATGGCAAGAATTGTGCAAGCTAACAGGCGGGCCACAACCAGACAAATAACAGTGGTGTGCAGAACGGCCTCTCAGAACGCACAACTCGTCGATCCTTGTCACGGATTGGCTATTGCAGCGGACGACCCACCGGGTTCCAGTCCGATCAGCTAAAAACAAGAAGAAGAAGCGTCTCCAGTCGTAACGCGACCACTAACACTGGACATTTTGAGGAGTGGATTAACATAGCCTGGAACATGACAGCGAGTTCAGTTTATTTGAGTGTCCTGGTCAGTCCCCAGAACTCAACCCTATAGATTATCTTTGGGATGAGATGGAACGGGCTGTTAGCAGCATGAATGTACCACCGTCCAATCAGCAGCAACTATGTGATGCCGTCGTGTCAGCGTAGACTAACATCCCTGTGGAACGTTTCAAACACTTTTTTTTTTTTGAATTCCCAAAGAATTCAAGCTGTTATGGAGGTGTAAAGGGGGGGGGGGGGGGGGGGTTCTGACCCAGTTCTAAACGGGGGTACATAATTTCCCGTTAGCACAAGGCTGCTACTAAGCTACCCTTTTGCTGCCTTGCAATATTTCCACTACTAGAAACTGTGTTTACGCATGGTCTAAAGATTGTCACGTCAAATTTACTTTTTATGAATGGCAACTTTTTGTGTGAACTGGCACAAGCATATTATGTGTTTACGCAACATTTAATAAGACCGCTGGGACCTGGGAACTTGTTCGCTACCACATCAGACTCGGGTTGTTACATCAGTGTGAAATGTCTTTATTTTATTTTTATTTAACTAGATAAGTCATTGAGAAATATATTTTACATTGCCTATAACATATGAAAAGAGACATAATGTTGAAATACTGAAGTTATTACATGGTGTAGGCTAATAGACCGATTGACGTGGATGTCGATTTTTAAATGTTTTTTTTTTTTTTTAAGGCAGTTCCTCGATTCAGAGGGGCTGGGTTAACTGTGGAAGATACATTTCAGTTGAATACATTGTTGTAACTGGTTTAGGTATCCCCTTTCCTTGATAGAACCAAGGATTAAAATTTCCAGTGTTTTATGGGGCAGCATCCTATGGCTGAGTAAAGTGATGCTTCTCAAGCTCAGTGTGTGATTTTAATAGTTCTTCCCTGCCAGGAAATCTGGCTGATGCCAGAGAGAGCGACGAGCCGTTCCTGCCTCCCGTCCTGCATCAAAGATGCCCTCCCTCGCTCCCTCCCTCGCTCCCTGCCTGCCTGCCTGCATCAAAGATGCCCTCCCTCTCTCCCTGCAACAAATGAGCATCAGGGGAATTAGTCCCTTCCCCTCCCCATGCACCATCTGGTCAGGTGATGTTGCTCTTTTACCCAGCTAGCTCATTATCAGGCAGCCATCTTCGTCAACACCCATTCTGCTGTCTGTCAGAGGAGCAGCGACTCACCGCCTGCACACAACCAATCCTGTGAGGGCTAGCCGAACGAGAGGAGAGGAGAGGGGCAGAGGCAGAGCCCACCAAAGGGAGAGGCTGTCATTCCAGCAGAGCAGAGACTTAGCGCTGTTATCCCAGTACGCAGGCTGCGCCCAGGCAGACACCTAGCGTTGTTATCCCAGTAACCAGGCCGCGCTGCAGAGGAAAAGAGGAGAGGGCAGGGCTGCGGCTTTTGTTGAGACAGACCCACACTGGTGGCTTTTCTCCTCACTCCTCCGTTTAAAAAGTGCTGCTGTTTTTCTCTCTCTTTTCATTCCTGTTCTTATTGTATCTAGGAAGACTGCTGTCGTTCGGCACAGAGATTTTTTTTCTCTCCCTTTTCATTCCTTTTGTATCTGGGAAGACTGCTGTTGTTCGGCACAAATTCTCCATCCCCCCCCACCCCTCTTTGCGGCCTTTGCGTCGCCTGGACAGAGAGAGCGTTCCTGCTTTGTTGCCGTTCGTCTCTCAGCCCTCTTTATTCGCTGAGTCATCATGGCAGACGTGACGCCTCAGGCCGATGCACCGACTCCCACCACTGACAAGATCACGCAGGCGGCCCGGGAGACCATCTATCTGTGTAACTTCCGCGTGTCGGTGGACGGAGAATGGCTCTGTCTCAGGGAGCTCAACGACATCTCTCTCACTCCAGACCCAGAGCCGGCCCACGAAGGTAGGTGATAGACCGTAACATGGACAGAGGGGACCTGATCCTAGATCAACACTCCTACTGAGACTCTGTATGACTTGATCCTAGATCAACACTCCTACTGAGACTCTGTATGACTTGATCCTATATCACCACTCCTACTGAGACTGTATGACCTGATCCTAGAACAGTACTCCTACTGAGACTCTTTGACCTGATCCTAGATCAACACTCCTACTGAGACTCTGTATGACCTGATCCTATATCACCACTCCTACTGAGACTCTTTATGATCTGATCCTAGAACAGTACTCCTACTGAGACTCTTTATGACCTGATCCTAGAACAGTACTCCTACTGAGACTCTTTATGACCTGATCCTAGATCAACACTCCTACTGAGACTCTGTATGACCTGATCCTATATCACCACTCCTACTGAGACTCTTTATGACCTGATCCTAGAACAGTACTCCTACTGAGACTCTTTATGACCTGATCCTAGATCACCACTCCTACTGAGACTCTTTATGAATACATGCCCTAGTAATGTCGTCATGTCAGAGTCTCCCAGCGCTCGGTAACTCGCTGATTTGACTCTGATTACAGTCTCATGGTGTTCTCTCTGAGCCACAGAGGAGGCTTGTGTTGAACAGGGAGGAGCAGAGTGGTGTGGCTAGGCTACGCTGTCCCCCAAATTCATCCTGTTGTCATCCATTTGGGTTTTTTAAATGTGCTCACCCTAGGTGTGGTGAGGTGCTGCTTGTAAATGTGTGTTTTTCAGACTAGATCCTTGTTCCTGTAACGGGGGTCATGTAGGTGTCCTGTAGGGGGGGTCCTGTGTGTCCTATTGGGGGGGGGGGGGGGGGGGGGGCTGTATGGGTGGTCCTGTAGGGGTCCTGTGTATTGCCCATTGAGAAGCTTTGATGCCACCGGTCGGCCATATTTGCACTCCCAGTAGGAGGAATGAATGGGATTTTACAGTATTTCAATTAAATGTTTCAAGAAGAAAATGACATGTGTTTTGTTGTTGTAGTGGAGACGGCAACATTAGTAATCTCAAAAAAATATTGATATTTTTGTTTAGCTCATAATTAAATGTTAAAGTATGCATTAAGGTGTCTGTAATAAAATAAACATGGCAAAAACATGTAGATATTAATAAATGGATTCCTATAACTTCCTAAATATATTTTACAACGGAGGGGGTGTACCAAGATGGAGGCACGGTGGGGGTACCAAGATGGAGGCATGGTGGCTTCAACACAGCGCCCCCTATCTGTCATCTAGTGTATATATAAATCATAGAATTTTACACATAAATGTATTCAACATGAAATGTTTTAATTTTTAGACATTGTTTTAAACAATATACTCTTTAAACACATCACATTTCCAGAGTGGGATCTCTGCTACATTTAATGATATGATACTTTTTATGAGCGCCACCAAAACAGTGAACGGTCAAAGGGAACTCCCTCTACTGGTGATTTTTTTTTTTTTAATTAATATTTTATTTAACCTTTTTATTTAACTAGTCAGTTAACCTGTTAGTGATCCCTTCAAGCGCCAATCCCTTTAACGGATCGATTTGACAACACCCAGTGAAATTGCAGAGCGCCAAATTCAAACTACAGGAATTTCAACATTCACGAAAATATAAGTGTAATACATCAAAATAAAGCTTAACTTCTTGTTAATCCAGCCGCTGTGTCAGATTTAAAAAAAGGCTTTACAGCGAAATCGCATGTTCTGCTTATCTGAGGACAGCTCCCCGCATACAAACACATGCAAATAATTTTTCAACCAGGCAGGTGCGACACAAAAGTCAGAAATAACGATATAATAAATGCCTTACCTTTTGAAGATCTTCTTTTTGCAATCCCAAATGTCTGTGACACAATGAATGGTCGTTGTGTTCGATAAATTCCTTCTTTATATCCCCAAAATGTCCATTTATTTGGCGCGTTTGATTCAGAAATACACCGGTTCCAACTCGCCCAACGTGACTACAAAGGATCTAATAAGTTACCTATAAACTTGGTCCAAACATTTCAAACAACATTCCTAATCCAACCTCGGGTATCTAAAATGTAAATAATCTATAAAATTTAAGACGGGATAATCTGTTTCCAATACCGAAGAAAAATAACACGGAGTGCGTTCCTGTTCACGCGCACCAAAATAGTAGGGACCTTCAGAGTGACACATGGAATGAATAGCACTACTTCTTCATTTCTCAAAAGAAAAACATCGACCAATTTCTAAAGACTGTTGACATCTAGTGGAAGCCATAGGAACTGCAACCAGGTTCCTCCTAAATAGGGTGTCCCATAGAAAACCATTGGGAAATCCTATGACCTCCATTTCCCCCCCCCCCCCCCCCTGGATGGTTTGTCCCTGGGGTTTCGCCTGCCAAATCAGTTCTGTTATACTCAGACATTATTTTAACAGTTTTAGAAAATGAGATCGTGTTTTCTTTACAAATATACCAATTTATATGCAAATCCTAGCTTCTGGGCCTGACTAACAGGCAGTTTACTTTGGTTTTCATCCGGACGTCAAAATACTAGCCTTAACCTGTTAGGGCTAGGGGGCAGTATTGACACGGCTGGATAAAAAACATACCCGATTTAATCTGGTTACCACTCCTACCCAGTAACTAGAATATGCATATACTTATTACATATGGATAGAAAACACCCTAAAGTTTCTAAAACTGTTTGAATGGTGTCTGTGAGTATAACAGAACTCAAATGGCAGGTCAAAACCTGAGAGATTCCTTTACAGGAAGTGGCCTGTCTGACCATTTCTTGAACTTCTTTTCCATCTCTATCTTTTACTAAGGATCTCTGCTCTAACGTGACACTTCCCACGTCTTCCATAGGCGCTCAGAGCCCGGGAAAAAACTGAATGTCGTCATTCCAGCCCCAGGCTGAAACACATTATCGCCTTTCTCAAGTGGCCGATCAAGGGACTCTGGGCTTATGCGCGTGACCCGACCGCCCCCGCCTTTGTGATTTTTTTCCTCTGTTTGCCGAAAAGGAGATTCCCTGTCGGAATATTATCGCTTTTCTACGAGAAAAATGGCGTAAAAATTGATTTTAAACAGCGGTTGACATGCTTCGAAGTACGGTAATGGAATATTTAGAATTTTATTGTCACGAATTGCGCCATGCGCGCGACACTTCTTTACCATTTCGGATAGTGTCTGGAACGCACGAACAAAACGCCGCTATTCGGATATAACGATGGATTATTTTGGACCAAACCAACATTTGTTATTGAAGTAGCAGACCTGGGACTGCATTCTGACGAAGACAACAAAAGGTAATCAAACTTTTATAATAGTAAATATGATTATGGTGAGTGCTAAACTTGCCGGGTGTCTAAATAGCGAGCCCGTGATGCCTGGTCTATGTACTTAGAATATTGCAAAATGTGCTTTCACCAAAAAGCTATTTTAAAATCGGACATATCGAGTGCATAGAGGAGGTCTGTATCTATAATTCTTAAAATAATTGTTATGCTTTTTGTGAACGTTTATCGTGAGTAATTTAGTAAAATGTTAGCGAATTCCCCGGAAGTTTGGGGGTATGCTAGTTCTGAACGTCACATGCTAATGTAAAAAGCTGGTTTTTGATATAAATATGAACTTGATTGAACAAAACATGCATGTATTGTATAACATAATGTCCTAGGGTTGTCATCTGATGAAGATCATCAAAGGTGAGTGCTGCATTTAGCTGTCTTCTGGGTTTTGGTGACATTATATGCTGGCTTGAAAAATGGGTGTCTGATTATTTCTGGCTTGGTACTCTGCTGACATAATCTAATTTTTGCTTTCGTTGTAAAGCCTTTTTGAAATCGGACAGTGTGGTTAGATTAACGAGAGTCTTGTCTTTAAATAGCTGTAAAATAGTCATATGTTTGAGAAATTGAAGTAATAGGATTTTTAAGGTTTTGAAAATCGCGCCACAGGCTGCAAGTGGCTGTTACGTAGGTGGGACGCAAGCATCCCACCTAGCCCATAGAGGCTAAGAAGTTTTAAGAACAAATTCTTATTTACAATGACTGCCTACCAGAAGGCCAAAGGCCTCCTGCGGGGATGGGGCCTGGGATTTAAAATAACATAAATATAGGACAAAACACACATCACGACATGAGAGACAACACAACACTACATAAAGAGAGACCTAAGACAACAATATAGCAGGGTAGCAGCACAACGTGGTACAAACATTATTGGGCACAGTCAACAGCACAAAGGGCAAGAAGGTAGAGTCAGGTTTGTAGGCCTCTTTGCTCGCACACACTTTTTCAGTTCTGCCCACAAATTTTCTATAGGATTGAGGTCATGGCTTTGTGATGGCCACTCCAATACCTTGACTTTGTTGTCCTTAAGCCATTTTGCCACAACTCGCTCTGTCTATTGGGAGCAGGTCACCTTCCCTTCTCAGTGTTGATATGCTCTGCATTCAGCTGTTGCCACAGTGACCAATGTATGTTGTACCAGGGTGTGTGTGTGTGTTGCTCAAATCTCTTCCTCTTTCTCCTAATGTCTTCTGCCTCCTTTGTCCCCTCTCGCTCCAGATCCGAAGGACCCTATAGCAATCGAGCGGTTGAACCTGATGAACATGGCCAAGCTGAGCATCAAGGGTCTGATTGAGTCGGCCCTGAACTTGGGCAGAACCCTGGACTCGGACTACGCTCCTCTACAGCAGTTCTTCGTTGTCATGGAGCACTGCCTCAAACACGGACTCAAAAGTAAAGAGATGTTACAGCTACCTATGTCATTGTTTTGTTTCTAGCCTGGTTCCCAGATCTTGTTTGTGCTATTCTTTACCAACTCGTTTAGCGTGACAATCTGGTTCCCAGATCTGTTTTGTTCTCGATGTTTATTCCTCCGCGGAGTGCACCCCTCTTTATAACAGTCACATCCCTTCTGGACCATTCCTATACAGTTATGATAATGATTCTCATAAGCCAAGGATGTGTAGGGCCTTCGGAAAGTATTTACACCCCTTGAATTTTTCCACATTTTCTTGTTACAGCCTGAATTTAAAATAGATTAAATATAGATTTTGTGTCACTGGCCTACACACAATACCCCATAATGTCAAAGGAATTATGTTTCAAATTAATACAACATTTAAAGCTGAAATTGCTTGACTCAATAGGTATTCAACCCCCTTTGTTATGGCAAGCCTAAATAAGTTCAGGAGTAAAAATGTGATTTAACAAGTCACATAAGTTGCATGGACTCACTCTGTGTTTAATAATAGTGTTTAGCATGATTTTTTTGAATGACTACCTCATCTCTGTACCCCACACATACAATTATCTGTAAGGTCCCTCAGTGAATTTCAAACACACACTCAACAGCGAAGACCAAGGAGGTTTTCCAATGCATCGCAAAGAATGACCCCTATTGGTAGAGGGGTAAAAATATAAACGCAAACATTGAATATCCCTTTGAGCATGGGGAAGTTATTAATTACACTTTGGATGGTGTATCAATACACCCAGTCACTACAAAGATACAGGAGTCCTTCCTAACTCAGTTGCCAGAGAGGAAGGAAACCACTCAGGGATTTCACCATGAGGCCAATGGTGACTTTATAACAGTTACAGAGTTTAATGGCTGTGATAGGAGAAAATTGAGGATGGATCAACAACATTGTAGTTACTCCACAATACTAACCTAAATGACAGAGTGAAAAAAAGGAAGCCTGTACAGAATACAAATATTCCTAAACATGCATCCTGTTTGAACAAGGTACTAAAGTAATACTGCAAAATATGTGTCAAAGCAATTAACTTTATGTCCTGAATACAAAGCGTTATGTTTGGGGCAAATCCAACACAACACATCACTGAGTACCACTCTTAATATTTTCAAGCATGGTGGTGGCTGCATCATGTTATGGGTATGCTTGTCATCATCAAGGACAAGGGAATTCTTTAGGATACAAAGAAACGGAATAGAGCTAAGCACAGGGAAAATCCTAGAGGATAACCTACTTCAGTCTGCTTTCCACCAGACATTGGGAGATTAATTAACCTTTCAGCAGGGCAATAACCTAAAACATAAGGTCAAATATACACTGGAGTTATTTACCAAGACGATGTTCAACGTTCCTGAGTGGCCTAGTTACAAGTTTTGACTTAAATTGTCTTAAATCTATGGTAAGACTTGAAAATGGCTGTCTATCATAATCAACAACCAACTTGAGAGAGGTTGAAGAATTTTAAAAATAATAATGTGTAAATATTGTACAATCCAGGTGTGCAAAGCTCTTAGAGACTTACCCAGAAAGGGTCACAGCTGTAATCACTGCCAAAGATGATTCTAACATGTTGACTTAGGGGTGTGAATAATTAATTTAGATATTTCTGTTTTATTTTCAATAAATTAGAAAAACTGTCTAACCATGTTTTCACTTTATGATGGGGGTATTGTGTGTAGACGGGTGACGATTATATTGTTTTTGTTTATCAATTTTGAATTCAGACTAACACAACAAAATGTGCAATAAGTCAAGGGGTATGAATACTTACTGAAGGAACTGTATGTACGTGACCACTACAAGCTATTGGTTTTTGTACATTTACGCGACTTAGTGTTTAGCCCAGAGGTTTTAAGCATAAAAAAAACGAAACTAAAGCTTTGTTGGTCTTAACCCAGACCCTTTGCCTAACACCCCTCATCTGCTTGTCCTCAAACACCCTTCCTCTACCGACCCCCCCCCCCCCCCCCCCAGACAAGAAGACGTTCCTGGGGCAGAACAAGTCTTTCTGGGGGGCCTTGGAGCTGGTGGAGAAACTCACCCCTGAGGCTGGAGAGATCACGGCCAGCGTCAAAGACCTGCCAGGACTCAAGTAAGACTGCATCGCCCTATAATGCCATAATAGTAGAGAGAATGATTTTATTTCAGCTTTCATTTCTTTCATCACATTCCCAGTGGGTCAGAAGTTTACTTATACAATTATTTATTTGGTAGCATTGCCTTTAAATTGTTTTAAATCAAATCAAATTTATTTATATAGCCCTTCTTACATCAGCTGATATCTTAAAGTGCTGTACAGAAACCCAGCCTAAAACCCCAAACGGCAAGCAATGCAGGTGTAGAAGCACGGTGGCTAGGAAAAACTCCCTAGAAAGGCCAAAACCTAGGAAGAAACCTAGAGAGGAACCAGGCTATGAGGGGTGGCCAATCTTCTTCTGGCTGTGCCGAGTGGAGATTATAACAGAACATGGCCAAGATGTTCAAATGTTCATAAATGACCAGCATGGTCAAATAATAATAATCATAGTAGTTGTCGAGGGTTCAACAGGTCAGCACCTCAAGAGAAAATGTCAGTTGGCTTTTCATAGCCGATCATTGAGAGTATCTCTTCCGCTCCTGCTGTCTCTAGAGAGTTGAAAACAGCATGTCTGGGACAGGTAGCACGTCCGGTGAACAGGTCAGGGGTCCATAGCTGCTAACTAGGGTCAAACGTTTTCGGGTAGCTTTCCACAAGCTTCCCACAATAAGTTGGGTGAATTTTGGCCCATTCCTCCTGACAGAGCTGGTGTAACTGAGTCAGGTTTGTAGGCGTCCTTGCTCACACACGCTTTTTCAGGTCTGCCCACAAATTTTCTATGGATTAAGGTCAGGGCTTTGTGATGGCTACTCCAACACCTTGACTTTGTTGTCCTTAAGCCATTTTGCCACAACTTTGGGAGTATGCTTGGCGTCATTGTCCATTTGGAAGACCCATTTGCGACCAAGCTTTAACTTCCTGAATGATGTCCTGAGATGTTGCTTCAATATATCCACATAATTTTCCTCCTCATGATGCCATCTATTTTTTGACGTGCACCAGTCCCTCCTGCAGCAAAGCACCCCCACAACATGATGCTGCCACCCCCGTGCTTCACGGTTGGGATGGTGTTCTTCGGCTTGCAAGCCTCCCCCTTTTTCCTCCAAACATAACAATGGTCGTTATGGCCAAACCGTTCCATTTTGGTTTAATCAGACCAGAGGACATTTCTCCAAAAAGTACAATCTTTGTCCCCATGTGCAGTTGCAAACCGTAGTCTGGCTTTTTTATGGCGGTTTTGGAGCAGTGGCTTCTTCCTTGCTGAGCGGCCTTTCAGGTTATGTCGATATAGGACTTGTTTTACTGTGGATATAGATAATTTTGTACCTGTTTCCTCCAGCATCTTCACAAGGTCCTTTGCTGTTGTTCTGGGATTATTTTCCCACCTGGCCAACATCCGGTGAAATTGCAGAGCGCGGAATTCAAACTACAGAATTATAAATATTTAACTTTCATAAAATCACAAGTGTAATACATCAAAATAAAGCTTAACTTCTGGATAATCCAGCCTCTGTGTCAGATTTCAAAAAGGCTTTATGGCGAAAGCACACCATGGGATTATCTGAGGACAGCGCCCCGCACACACAAGCATGAAAAACATATTTCAACCAGGCAGGTGCGTTACGAAAGTCAGAAATGGCGATATAATAAATGCTTTACCTTTGATCTTCTTCTGTTGGCACTCCAAAAGCTCCCAGATACATCACAAATGGTCCTTCTGTTCGATAATGTCCTTCTTTATATCCATAACTCAGTTTAGCTGGCGCGCTTCAGTCAATAATCCACCGTTTCCCTCCATCAAAATGAATCCCAAACATTACTAATAAACATTTTCCAAACAACGTTTATAATCAAACCTTAGGTACCCTAATACGTAAATCAACGATAAAATTTAAGCCGGAGAATCGTTATTGTCTTTACCGGAAAAAAATACCAAAGAACACGCACTCTTCCACGTGCTTGGAAACACTACAGCCAGAATGGGAGCCACCTAGAAAAACAAACATTTCTGCCTCATTTTCCAAAAACCAGCCTGAAACTCTTTCTAAAGACTGTTGACATCTAGTGGAAGCCCTAGGAACTGCAACCGGGGACGATTTCGCCATATAATAAAAGTGACAGCCTTTGAAAACAGTGGGAGGCTGAACATTATTTTAACAGTTTTAGAAACTTTAGTGTTTTCTATCCAAATCTACCAATTACATGCATATCCTAGCTTCTGGGCCTGAGTAGCAGGCAGTTTACTTTAAGCATGCTTTTCATCCGGATGTGAAAATACTGCCCCCTACCTAAGAGAGGTTAAAGGCACAGTCAATTTAGTGCATGTAAACTTCTGACCACTGGAATTGTGATACAGTGAAATAATCTGTCTGTAAACAATTGTTGGAAAAATTACTTGTGTCATGCAGAAAGTAGATGTCCTAACAGACTTGCCAAAACTATAGTTCGTTAACAAGAAATTTGTGGAGTGGTTGAAAAATGAGTTTTAATGACTCCAACCTAAGTGCATGTTAACTTCTGACTTCAACTGTATGTTAATGGGGTAGAGATACAATGCTACAAATATTTCCATTGAGCTGAGAATTTCTTTCTCTTTTGAAGCAAATTTCCTACAATTCTATGCATTTTTGCCATGGCTAATGCGCGGTGTGTATTGACGTTATCTGATTGGTGTAAATCTCTGTCACTCACCGTTCAGTTCATATGTGATTGGTGTAAACAAACCCCTGTCATAATAGTCTATCTGATTTATGTAACCCGTCACTCACCAGAACCCCGTTAGGAAGAGGGCGGGCCTGGCTGCGATTGGCCCTGATGCAAAAGAAGCTGTCAGACTACATGAAGACCATCATCAACAGGAAGGACCTGCTCAGGTGTGTGCGTGCAAGCGAGAGCATACGTTGCCAGTGAGGTGTGTGTGTGTGTGTGTGTGTGTGTGTGTGTGTGTGTGTGTTAACAGTGAGTTGTTTAAGGAGGCCAATGGTGTGTGTTCGGTCCCGTGTGGCTCAGTTGGTAGAGCATGGTGTTTGCAACGCCAGGGTTGTGGGTTCAATTCCCATGGGGGACCAGTACGAAAAAGGAAAAAAAATGTATGAAATGTATGCATTCACTACTGGATAAGAGCGTCTGCTAAATGACGTGTGTGTGTGTGTGTGTGTGTGTGCGCGCGCTAACAGTGAGTTCTACGAGGCCAATGCGCTCATGATGGAGGAGGAGGGAGCCGTGATTGCCGGGCTGCTGGTTGGGTTGAACGTCATCGATGCCAACCTCTGTATGAAGGGAGAAGACCTGGACTCACAGGTTGATGTTCTACACTGTAGTTACAGCACACTATACATTTCCACTGTAGTTACAGTACACTATACATTTACACTGTAGTTACAGAATACAGTACCATATAAGTACACCTTCCTAATATTGAGTTGCTCCTCCCCTTTTGCCCTCAGAACCACTTCAATTTGTCAGGTCATGGACTCTACAAGGTGTCGAATGCGGGCCTTCCCTGTGGCTCAGTTGGTAGAGCATGGTGTTTGCAATGCCAGCATGGTGTGTGCAACGCCAGAGTTGTGGGTTCGATTCCCACGGGGGGCCAGTACAAAAAAAAAAAATGCATGAAATGAAATGTATGCATTCACTACTGTAAGTCGCTCTGGATAAGATGCTGGTCCATGTTGACTCCAATGCTTCACACAGCTGTTTCAAGTTGTCTGGATGTCCTTTGGGTGGTGGACCATTCTTGATACACACAGGAAACTGTTGAGTGTGAAAAAGCCCAGCAGCTTTGCAGTTCTTGACACAAACCGGTGCGCCTGGCACCTACTACCATACCCCCGTTCAAAGGCACTTAAATATTTTGTCTTGCCCATTCACCCTCTGAATGGCACACATACACAATCCATGTTTCTTGTTTCTCATGGTCTGAGAGTCTTTTGCCCTTTGACAAACTCCAAGTGGGCTGTCATGTGCCTTCTACTGAGGAGTGGCTTCCGTCTGGTCACTCTACCATAAAGGCCTGATTGGTGGAGTGCTGCAGAGATGGTTGTCCTTCTGGAAGGTTCTCCCATCTCCACAGAGGAACTCTAGAGCTCTGTCAGAGTGACCATCAGGTTCTTGGTCAGCTCCCTGACCAAGGCCCTTCTCCCCCGGTTGCTCAGTTTGGCCAGACGGCCAGCTCTAGGAAGAGTCTTGGTGGTTCCACACTTATTCCATTTAAGAAAGATGGAGGTCACTGTGTTCTTGGGGACCTTCAATGCTGCAGAAATGTTTTGGTACCCTTCCCCAGATCTGTGCCTCGACACAATCCTGTCTTGGAGCTCTACGGACAAGTTCTTCGTTCTCTTGGCTTGGTTTTTGCTCTGACATACACTGTCAACTGTGGGACCTTATATAGACAGGTGTGTGTCTTTCCACATCATGTCCAATCAATTGAATTTACCACAGGTGGACTCCAATCAAGTTGTAGAAACATATCAAGGATGATCAATGGAAACAGGATGCAGCTCAATTTCGAGTCGTAGCAAAGGGTCTGAATACTTATGTAAATCAGGTATTTCAAAAAACCTGTTTTCACTTTGTCATTATGGGGTATTGTGTATAGATTGCTGAAGATTTAAAAAGAAAAAGAAAATAATAATAATAATTCAATTTTAGAATAAGGCTGTAACATAATCAAATGTGGAACAATTCAAGGGGTCTGAATACTTTCCGAAGCCGCTGTATTAGCTTTATTTGACCGGGATAATCCACATCAGTCCACATATTTTATATGAGAGTTTTCAAAAACGAGAGTTTTCAACTGGAGACCTTGATTCTGTGTTTCTCTTCCTAACTGAAGTGTTAATACCACTGTCTTGTCTGTTTCCTGTTTCCAGGTCGGGGTGATAGACTTCTCCATGTATCTTAAAGACGGAGGTCACAGCAGCAAGACAGTAGAAGGGTGAGTCCCTCCTCTCCTCACCTTGAGGAAACATCCCTCTGGAAGGAGACAGGGCCCTAGTGGGAGCCTTGGGTCTAAACATCCCTCTGGAAGGAGACAGGGCCCTAGTGGGAGCCTTGGGTCTAAACATCCCTCTGGAAGGAGACAGGGCCCTAGTGGGAGCCTTGGGTCTAAACATCCCTCTGGAAGGAGACAGGGCCCTAGTGGGAGCCTTGGGTCTAAACATCCCTCTGGAAGGAGACAGGGCCCTAGTGGGAGCCTTGGGTCTAAACATCCCTCTGGAAGGAGACACGGCCCTAGTGGGAGCCTTGGGTCTAAACATCACTCTGGAAGGAGTCAGGGCCCTAGTGGGAGCCTTGGGTCTAAACATCCCTCTGGAAGGAGACAGGGCCCTAGTGGGAGCCTTGGGTCTAAACATCCCTCTGGAAGGAGACACGGCCCTAGTGGGAGCCTTGGGTCTAAACATCACTCTGGAAGGAGTCAGGGCCCTAGTGGGAGCCTTGGGTCTAAACATCCCTCTGGAAGGAGACAGGGCCCTAGTGGGAGCCTTGGGTCTAAACATCCCTCTGGAAGGAGTCAGGGCCCTAGTGGGAGCCTCATCCCTCTGGAAGGAGACAGGGCCCTAGTGGGAGCCTTGGGTCTAAACATCCCTCTGGAAGGAGACAGGGCCCTAGTGGGAGCCTTGGGTCTAAACATCCCTCTGGAAGGAGTCAGGGCCCTAGTGGGAGCCTCATCCCTCTGGAAGGAGACAGGGCCCTAGTGGGAGCCTTGGGTCTAAACATCCCTCTGGAAGGAGACAGGGCCCTAGTGGGAGCCTTGGGTCTAAACATCCCTCTGGAAGGAGACAGGGCCCTAGTGGGAGCCTTGGGTCTAAACATCCCTCTGGAAGGAGACACGGCCCTAGTGGGAGCCTTGGGTCTAAACATCCCTCTGGAAGGAGACAGGGCCCTAGTGAGAGCCTTGGGTCTAAACATCCCTCTGGAAGGAGACACGGCCCTAGTGGGAGCCTTGGGTCTAAACATCCCTCTGGAAGGAGACACGGCCCTAGTGGGAGCCTTGGGTCTAAACATCCCTCTGGAAGGAGACACGGCCCTAGTGGGAGCCTTGGGTCTAAACATCCCTCTGGAAGGAGACAGGGCCCTAGTGAGAGCCTTGGGTCTAAACATCCCTCTGGAAGGAGACACGGCCCTAGTGGGAGCCTTGGGTCTGTTAGTTTGCTGCATGTTTCAACGAGGTGTTTTGCTGCTTACCACATGTTTTCTATTTTCATCTTGTCTCCCAACAGGGATGGACAGATCACAGCCATCCTGGACCAGAAGAACTATGTTGAAGAGCTCAACAGACACCTGAGTGCTTCGGTCAACAACCTGCAGGCCAAAGTGGACACTATGGAGAAGTCCAACACCAAGCTCACTGAAGAGGTGGGCGGGTTAGTTTCTACCACGTTCTCATTTCTACCATGTATTCTGCCGCTACACTATGGGGCTGGGAGATGCTTTTCTAAAATCCAGCTTGTAGTAGACAACATTAGTAATGTTTGTAACCTGGTGTGTTGTCTGTCCAGCTTGCAGTAGACAACATTAGTAATGTCTGTTTGTAACCTGGTGTGTTGTCTGTCCAGCTTGCAGTAGCCAACAACAGGATCATCACCCTACAAGAGGACGTAGAACGAGTCAAGGAGGAGAGCTCCTACCAGCTAGAGTCCAGTCGCAAGGTTGTCCACCCCTCAAACATTTTTAGAATGATCTTTTATGTTGGGTGTACTTGGCTGTATGTTGTAGGGTGTACTTGGCTGTATGTTGTAGGGTGTACTTGGCTGTATGTTGTAGGGTGTACTTGGCTGTATGTTGTAGGGTGAATGTGTGACGTGTCTTTTTATAAAGCTTTATAACTGTGATATGTAGGGTGTACTTGGCTGTATGTTGTAGGGTGAATGTGTGATGTGTCTTTTATAAAGCTTTATAACCGTGATATGTAGGGTGTAATAATTGTGTTATGTGCTCCGTGATGTCTCGCCCCAGGCGTCGCGGGCAGGGGACGGCTTGGCAGACAGCCAGGTGCTGGGAGAGGCACGCAAACAGCTGAAGGAGGAAACTCTGCTACGATTGGTCAGTTTCTCTCTCTGTTTGCCCCTTTATTCCTGACATGGATCAGATATTCCCTCCATCCTCTATCTCTCCATCCTCTATCTCTCCATCCTCTATCTCTCCATCCTCCATCCCCCTCAGGACATGGAGTTGGAGGTGCAGATCGTCTCTCTATCCCTCTCCCTCATTCATCTGTCCTTCCTCCATCCCCCCCTCTCCCTCATTCATCTGTCCTTCCTCCATCCCCCCCTCTCCCTCATTCATCTGTCCTTCCTCCATCCCCCCCTCTCCCTCATTCATCTGTCCTTCCCTTCATTCCCTCCTCTCTCTCATTCATCTGTCCTTCCTCCATCCCCTCCTCTCCCTCATTCATCTGTCCTTCCTCCATCCCCTCCTCTCCCTCATTCATCTGTCCTTCCTCCATCCCCTCCTCTCCCTCATCCATCCCTCTCTCCCTGCAGGATGTAGAGAAGGAGTTGGAGGTTCAGATCGGTATGAAGCAGGAAATGGAGCTGTCTATGAAGATGTTAGAGACGGATATGTGTGAGAAACAGGATGCTCTGGTGGAGCTCCGACAACAGCTGGATGATCTCCGGACCCTCAACCAGCAGCTAGCGCAGAAGTCCCAGGTACACGTTTTGGAGCGCCTTGGGTGTGAGAGAGAGGCTCTTTATAAATGTAATATATATATATATATATATTTTTTTACAAAGACCGACACTAACGCACAGTTATTGGAATTTCAGTTAAGGGAATTGAAGTGTAATTGATCCCAACCCTGGTGTCCACAGAGCTCGGAGGTGAGCGGCAAGCAGAAGAGTGAGGTCATCAGTCGCCTAGAGGAGAAGACCAATCAGATGGCTGGGACTATAAAACAGCTAGAGATCAGGTGGGAGGGAACCCCATCTTCACGCTCCACACTCCACTCAGGGCTCTAAAGTGCACTCCACACTCCACTCAGGGCTCTAAAGTGCACTCCACACTCCACTCAGGGCTCTAAAGTGCACTCCACACTCCACTCAGGGCTCTAAAGTGCACTCCACACTCCACTCAGGGCTCTAAAGTGCACTCCACACTCCACTCAGGGCTCTAAAGTGCACTCCACACTCCACTCAGGGCTCTAAAGTGCACTCCACACTCCACTCAGGGCTCTAAAGTGCACTCCACACTCCACTCAGGGCTCTAAAGTGCACTCCACACTCCACTCAGGGCTCTAAAGTGCACTCCACACTCCACTCAGGGCTCTAAAGTGCACTCCACTCAGGGCTCTAAAGTACACTCCACTCAGGGCTCTAAAGTGCACTCCACACTACACTCAGGGCTCTAAAGTCCACTACACCACTCCACTCAGGGCTCTAAAGCGTGAATATTTTAGTTGCATATGCTCCTAAATATTTTGCTGTGAGAATCTGGAATTTTTATTACGGTGCACCAGTGAGACTAGGAAAAACTACCACCCAGAATAATTGTTGTTAAGATCGTTCTTTTCTGTACCGCTGCCTCTGAGTGCCATACGGCCCGGGCTTCTCTGTACCGCTGCCCCTGAGTGCCGTACGCCCCCGGGCCTGGAAAACAAATCAAGTGCACCTATAGGCCTATGGCTATGGGGGGGGCAATGCAAATAGTCTGTGTAGCCATTTGATTAGATGTTCAGGAGTCTTATGGCTTGGGGGTAGAAGCTGTTTAGAAGCCTCTTGGACCTAGACTTGGCGCTCCGGTACCGCTTGCCGTGTGGTAGCAGAGAGAACAGTTTGACTAGGGTGGCAGGAGTCTTTGACAATTTTTAGGGCCTTCCTCTGACACTGCCTGGTATAGAGGTCCTGGATGGCGGGAAGCTTGGCCCCAGTGATGTACTGGGCCGTACGCACTACCCTCTGTAGTGCCTTGCGGTCGGAGGCCAAGCAGTTGCCATACCAGGCACTGATGCAACCAGTCAGGATGCTCTTGATGGTGCAGCTGTAGAACCTTTTGAGGATCTGAGGACCCATGCCACATCTTTTCAGTCTCCTGAGGGGGAATAGGTTTTGTCGTACCCTCTTCACGACTGTCTTCATGTGCATGGACCATGTTAGTTTGTTGGTGTTGTGGACACCAAGGAACTTGAAGCTCTCAACCTGCTCCACTACAGCCCCGTTGATGAGAATGGGGGCGTGCTCAGTCCTCCTTTTCCTGTAGTCCACAATCATCTCCTTGGTCTTGATCACGTTGAGGGAGAGGTTGTGATCCTGGCACCACACTGCCAGGTCACCACACCACACTCCTCCCTATAGGCTGTCTCATCGTTGTCGGTGATCATCGGCAAACTTAATGATGGTGTTGGAGTCGTGCTTGGCCGTGCAGTGATGAATGAACAAGGGAGTACAGGAGGGGACTGAGTACTCACCCCTGAGGAGTGTGGAGTACAATGGAGATTGCATCATCTGTGGATTTGTTGGGGCGGTAGGCAAGTTGGAGTGGGTCTAGGGTTTCTGGGATAATGGTGTTGATGTGAGCCATGACCAGCCTTTCAAAGCACTTCATGGCTAAAGACATGAGTGCTACAGGCTGGTAGTCATTTAGGCAGGTTACTGTAGTGTTCTTGGGCACAGGGACTATGGTGGTCTGCTTAAAACATGTTGGTAATACAGACTCAGTCAGGGAGAGGTTAAACATGTTAGCATGCTCGCAGTACACGTCATGGTACATTCACGGCCTTGTGAATGTTGACCTGTTTAAAGGTCTTACTCACATCGGCTGCGGAGAGCGTGATCACACAGTCTTCCGGAACAGCTGGTGCTCTAATGCATGTGTAAGTGTTATTTGCCTTGAAGCGAGCATAGAAATAATTTAGCTTGTCTGGTATGCTTGTGTCACTGGGCAGCTCTCGGCTGTGCTTCCCTTTGTAATCTGTAATAGTCTCCAAGCCCTGCCACATTCAACGAGCATTGGAGCCGGTGTAGAATGATTCAATCTTAGTCCTTTATTGATGCTTTGCCTGTTTGATGGTTCGTCGGAGGGCGTAGCGGGATTTCGGTTAAGCTTCCGGGTTAGTCCCGCTTCTTGAAAGCTCTAGCCGTTAGCTCAGTGTGGACGTTGCCTGTGATCCATGGCTTCTGGTTGGGGTACGTACGTACGTACGGTCACTGTGGGGACGACATCATCGATGCACTTGTTGATGAAGCCGATGACTGATGTGGTGTACTCCTCAATGCCATTGGATGAATCCCGGAACATATATTCCAGTCTGAGCAAAACAGTCCTGTAGCGTAGCATCTGCTTCATCTGACCACTTTTGTATTGATGAGTCAATGTTACTTCCTGCTCTAGTTTTTACTTGTAAGTAGGAATCAGGAGGATAGAATTATGATCAGATTTGCCAAATGGAGGGCGAGGGAGAGCTTTGTACGCGTCTCTGTGTGGAGTAAAGGTGATCTAGAGTTTTATTTTAATTTTTTTCCCCCTCTGGTTGCACATTTAACATGCATTCAAGTCCCCGACCACTAGGAGCGCCGCCTCTTGGAGAGCGTTTTCTTGTTTGCTTACTGCGGAATACAGCTCATTCAATGCTGTCTTAGTGCCAGCCTCAGTCTGTAGTTGGATGTAAACAGCTACGAAAAATGCAGATAAACTCTCAAGGTACATAGTTTGGTCTATAGCTTATCATGAGGTACTCTACCTCAGGCGAGCAATAGCTCGAGACTTCAATATCGTGCACCAGCTGTTATTTACAAAAATACATAGTCCGTCGCCCCTTAACTTACCAGACGCCGCTGTTCTATCCTGCCGGTACAGCGTATAACCAGCCAGCTGTATGTTGATAGTGTCGTCGTTCAGCCACGACTCCGTGAAGCATAAGATGTTACAGTTTTGAGTGTCCCGTTGGTAGTTTAATCTTCCGCGTAGGTCATCTATTTTATTCTCCAAAGATTCCACGTTGCAGAATGGAAGGAAGTGGGTGTTTATTCGATCGCCTACGAATTCTCAGAAGGCAGCCTGCGCTTTGGCCCCTTTTTCTCTGCATTCTCATCACGCAAATCACAGAGATCTGGGCCTGTTCCCGAGAAAGCAGTATATCGTTCGCGTCGGCCTCGTCAGACTCGTTAAAGGAGAAAAAGGATTCTGCCAGTCCGTGGTGAGTAATCACAGTCCTGATGTCTAGAAGTTATTTTCGGTCGTATGAGATGGTAGCGGCAATATTATGTACAAAATAAGTTTAAAAAATAAATAAATACGTTACAAACAACGCAAATAAACAAACAAAAAAAACACAATTGGTTGGGGACACGTAAAAACATCAGCCTTCTTCTCCAGGCGACATCTTAGTAAAATAATGCGGTGATGTGACTGGAGTTTTGCCGTCAGCTGGAAGACGGTGTCCCCATTTTGGTCAGTTTCAGTGGAGGGAGGGACAGATGGTGAGAGGAAGATCCTCTGCTGCTCTCTCCCCTCCCTCTGTTTAAACTGTCCATCAGATGCAGGGCACCATGAGTCCATTAAAATAAAATAAAAAAATTCAATTTATGTTCACTCAGCTGTGCCTCACAAGTAATAGACAATAGAATAATTGTCTATTGTCTATCTATTACCGGTGTGATAATATATCTCAAGGTAAATGGTCTGAGAAGAAAAAACATTGGCAGAGCAATTCAAGCATAGCCAATTTACGGTGATAATGTATTAGGCCTATAGCTTATTGCATAAACCTCTGCTACAGAACTGGTTTGAATAAGTCATGTGTTTTTTTTTTTTTACAGTTTCTATATCAGACCACTAGATCTCAGCTTACATTTTGACTCATAAAATGTTGCTGACCACTGCAATAAAGGAATGACTGATCTCTTGCATGTTGTCACTCACTAACTTGATGTTCTTAAAGAGATAGTGTTCAATTTCACTATACTGCATCTCAATAGGAAAATAGTGGTGTTTTATTTTTTTCACAATGTGGAAACCTTATATTCCACAAATAACTTTAATTTCAAATGTCAGGTTTTTGTATCAACATAAACAATGTTTTTTAAAAAGGGTAATTTGTTTCTAGCACACAGCATGTGCTTCAAAAGTAGCTACATTTCACATAAGCCCAATATAGGCTTTATCGATCCTAACTTTTTACATTTGGGAGCACCAGTGCTAACATTGAAAATGGTTCATTTAGAGCCCTGACTACTTTGGTCTACGCTGCTACACCGGTAGTCTACTACGCCGCTACACCGGTAGTCTACTACGCCGCTACACCGGTAGTCTACTACGCCGCTACACCGGTAGTCTACTACGCCGCTACACCGGTAGTCTACTACGCCGCTACACCGGTAGTCTACTACGCCGCTACACCGGTAGTCTACTACGCCGCTACACCGGTAGTCTACTACGCCGCTACACCGGTAGTCTACTACGCCGCTTCACCGGTAGTCTACTACGCCGCTTCACCGGTAGTCTACTACGCCGCTTCACCGGTAGTCTACCACGCCGCCTCACCGGTAGTCTACTACGCCGCCACACCGGTAGTCTACTACGCCGCCACACCGGTAGTCTACTACGCCGCCACACCGGTAGTCTACTACGCCGCCACACCGGTAGTCTACTACGCCGCCACACCGGTAGTCTACTACGCCGCCACACCGGTAGTCTACTACGCCGCCACACCGGTAGTCTACGCCTCAGAATAATAGGACTGGAGTTTACCCAAAGCATTTAGGATGGATTTCATGGATCCAGATGAGGACCAGTCCTGGATTGAGAGAGGATCTCCTCTGACAATGCTTTGGACAGACTCACGGCAGTGTTTTTGACTCTCAGATCTATCTAAACATGTTCTTTTCAGGGCTTAATAACTCTTCCTCTTCCACTCCTCTTTCTATTCTATCCATCGCTACTTTCTTTTATCTTTCCATTTCTCCATCCCTTTCATTTCTTGGTTCTTTACCTCTTCCTCCTCACAGTGAGGAAGACTGTGTGAAGCAGGCCAGAAGCTTGAGTTCCAACGCAGAGAAACTGCTTCAGAAGCAACAGTAGTCCTCCCTCCCCTCTCTTCTGTTTCCCAGAATGACACCCACATCATAGTTTGATAAACCCTGATCCAAATCAGAAAACCAATATTTGCATAATATAGAAATTACTTAAAGGGATATTTCAGGATTTTGGCAATGAGGCCATGTATCTACTTCTCTAGAGTTAGATGAACTTGTGGACACCATTTTGTACGTCTCTTCGTGCAGTTTGAAGGAAGTTTCTAACTAGCGCTAGCGCAATTGCTAACTAGCGTTAGCGGAATGACTGGAAGTCTATGGCATCTGCGATCATGCTAACTAATGTTAGCGCAATGACTGGAATGCTATCGGGTCTGCTAGCATATACCATAGACTTCCAGTCATTCCGCTAATGCTAGTTAGCAACTTTCTTCAAACTGCACACAGAGACATTAAAAATGGTATCCCCGAGTTAATCTAACTCTAGGGAAGTAGATAAAGGACCTCATTGCCAAAATCCTGGACTATCCCTTTAACTAGGTTACTTATTTTTTTGGTATGACATCTGTTGCGGTTCCTTTCCTTCTCTAGTGTTAAATTACATTTTCTTTCCTAAACCTCTACTCTCCTGACTGAGACAGTGTCTCTGGCTTCCTCTAGCCTCATTTTCTGTTCTTCCATGTGTTTTTATGTTGGTATGCTAGCAGTGCAGAGGGGGGGCTCCACTCTGCTCGCTGAGTTTCAGGACTTTAGCTTGGGTTCATTCCTGATGATGATAATAATAAAGATATCAGATCCCCCACATGTAATGAATGTTCCCTGATACAAGACTTTGAGTTTGGGATGTCAGCCATTTTCGGGAAGAGAGAGAGAGGTGTACTATTCTGAAAAATGTAACTGGATACTGCTGTTTCTTGTAAATGGACTCCCTGAAGCCCCCTACAGTCAAGAATTGGCAAAAAAAAAAAAAAAAAAAAAATACCATAAAGATCTGTGTATCAAAAATAAACGACAAAATACTTAAAATACATGTATTTTGTATTTGTATACAGAAATACATTTGCAAGTAGGCGGTCCGCGAACAGCAACAAAATCCTCACGTTTTACTTGCTATGACTGTGACTGTGATATGTTGTTATCTACCTTAGTCGAATGCACTGACTGTAAAGACGTCCGTATGCTTCCCTTCCCGAACACTAAGGACAGTTCATACGTGTATATTACGATGACATTTTGGCCCGTTTTTTTTTCTTCTAAAATTGCGGGACTAGGATCTCCTCGGCAAAAAAAACGGCAATGACGGATTTCTTGAGTTATCTTAAATTCGTTCTAACTATTTTGAGGAAGTGGCTACGGCATCTTAAGATGGACAAACAGTGCTATTGCCGCTTTTTTTTTTTCTCTCTCTCTCGTTTTTCAAGCAAAGGACTTAAAGGAAGTATGTGAGCACACTAGTTTAGCAAGGCGCCAGACAAACCGAAGGATGCGGAAGGCTTGAGTGACCAAAATGTATTATGAAAATGAACAGACCAAAATGAACTGCAAAGCACACTGGGTATTATTATTATTATTATTGGCCTTTTTTTTTCTGGGGCGGAGCTCATTCAAATAATACTCAGCATGCTTTGCAATTCTTCATTTTTACGTATACATGTATGTTTAGATCATTCAGCAGACGTTCTTATCACACCGTAGTGCCATCAAACGACTGATACCAATTCAGGGTGAAAGGGGGCCACAAAATCGTGAATTGCTATAAAAAAAATAAAAAAATGGTATAGAAAAGTATTTCGAAAATACGAATGACATCTTTCGAAAGTATCTTGTTACAGAATACATTGGAGTGTAGTTTAGGCCGGTGAAATAATACAAATTTACAAAATACTTAAGTAATTGAAATACATATTTCAAATACATGTAACAGAAATATAGCCCATCTCTGCCAACAGTAGCATAGGTCCTAAGCTTAGACTATAAGGACCGTAGGCTATACCTCAGAGCCTGTTACTATATAGATACAGTGGGGTCTGAAATTATTGCCACGCTTGAGTACAAGGAGCACTAATTACCGTATAAAAGAAATCATACTGAGATATATTGTATGCTTGGGATATTATTTTATACAAATATACAATTGCTCAGAGAAAGACATTTTTGCTTAACAAGTCATCTATTTTTATTTTGTGGATTTTGATGTGTGCTTGGGGTTATCGTCTTGCTAGAAGACCCGCTTGTGTTCAGAGTTTCAGTCTCCTGTCAGATGCACCCAGGTTTTTGGCTAAGAAATGTCCTGGTACTGGTTACATTTCATGACGCTATTGACCAGAGGAAGCAAAATAGCCCCAAAACATCAAAGATCCACCATCATATTGTACAGTAGTTATGGGTTTATTCTCTGCTCATACATTCTCATTTAGACACTAAACCCACCACTGGTGTGTGGCCAAGGTGCTCCATGTTCCTGTCATCCAACAAATGTAAACGTTGGGAGTTTGATAAACGGCATTTGCACCTGGATTGTAACCGGTGCTTTGGTCAGATGACCTGAACACAGAGGTTTTGCTTCCACTGGTCCTGAGGCTCTTTGTTAAGTTCAGTGGCATCATGGAACTCTACCCAGTAGCCAGTCTCTGGATGTGAAACCCATTTAAAACATCTGATTTGAATTCAAAAGGGCAGTCTGACTGTATGCCCCTTCCCTATTTAAACAAAATCTTATTTTTCTGAGCAAATGTTGTTTTTTTTTAAACGTTTTTTAAAAATTAGTTTAAAATAATCTTTTTTTTGCATACAATATATCTCAACATTTTAAATATTTATTATGTACAGTCAGTTTTGCACATCTTTATCAAAGGTGTCAATAATTTAGGACCCCACTGTAAATACCATAGGAATGCATAAGTGTATATTGCTCCGGTGTACAGCCTATGTTCTAAGAGCGGCCCTACAGACATCGGTCCTTAGACCAGACACTAAGCCCAACTCAAGTCTAAACCCCAAGGTTAAAAAAGATAACACAGTAATTACAGTATAACGACGTCGGACTCCA
Organism: Salmo salar; assembly: GCF_965601325.2. Taxonomy (NCBI): domain Eukaryota; kingdom Metazoa; phylum Chordata; class Actinopteri; order Salmoniformes; family Salmonidae; genus Salmo; species Salmo salar. The sequence continues at coordinate 12,483,713 of NC_138305.1, forward strand.
TACAGTACACACACAGTTTGGTAGTTCTGCTTCCTCCTCTAATCAGAATTTTGTCAAAATAAAATATCATCTTTAGCATTCAGATCATCGTTCTTCTATTGCCTACCGATGGATTTAACAAGGTCTTACTGCTAAAGATAAACAACATATATATGTGTGTGTGTGTGTGTGTGTGTTGTTTTTGGGAATCTCACCCCAGAGCACTGAACAACACATCTACCATTGAACAACAACCCAAATCACCATGTAAGGATGTACTGGTTGTGTGAAAGGTCAGTCCAGGTCAGAATGAGAATGCTAAAGTATTCCCAGAGAGAAGCAAGTTTAAAAGGAAATGCCGTGTATGTGGATCTATTTACCTTAATGTCAACTGTAGTCAATACTATTTACCTTTTAGATGTCAATACTAGCATAATAATAAAAATATTCAATACAAACTTCTGGTCTGCTTCTGGATGATGGGAGGAAGAGTCTCTGTTCCCGTCGCTTCCTTTTCGACGTATCCTAGCTTTCTTTTAGGTCTCTTCCTGTTTCTCTTTTCTGTTGAAATGGAGTCTCTCTACCCACCATGTTTTCTTCTTTTCATTTACCATGTGTTTGTTGTGGCCATCTTCTTTTTCTTCATTTAATTTAACCTAAAGTTCACAAGTTCTTCTTTTAGTTTCATTTCTCAGTTCTGTCGTTTTACATTTTTGAACTTTAGTTCATGAGTTCTTGTTTAATTTTCATTTTTCCATGAGTTCATTTTACCCCCCCCCCCCGCCGTTCACCTTGCCCCCTCCCGGTCCAGATCCCGTCAGGCGGAGAGGGAGCGGGACCAGGCTGTGGAGGATAATAGACTGTTTAAACAGGAGTTTGGAGACAAGATAGACTCTCTACAGCTGGAGGTGGAACGACTACGGAAACACAGGTAATTATCAGGATCAATACATTGATTTGGATTTATATATACTGAACATAAAATAAAAAAAACACTACATGTCAACGATTTTACTGAGTTACACTTCCTGTAAGGAAATCAGTCCATTTAAATAAATTCATTAGGTCCTAATCTATGGATTTGACATGACTGGGAATACAGATATGACTCTGTTGGTCACAGATAACTTAAAGAAACTGTAGGAGCGTGGATCAGAAAACCAGTCAGTATCTGGTGTGACCACCATTTGCCTCATGACATGGGGCTGTGGATTATCATGCTGAAACATGAGGTGATGAATGGCACGACAATGGGCATGGTTACACGTGGTCTGCGGTTGTTTATTTTTTATTTTAACCTTTATTTAACCAGGTAGGCAAGTTGAGAACAAGTTCTCATTTACAACTGTGACCTGGCCAAGATAAAGCAAAGTGTCAATAACACAATAGAAAAATCTATATACAGTGTGTGCAAATGGAGTAAGGAGGTAAGGCAATAAATAGGCCATAGTAGCGAAGTAATTACAATTTAGCAGATTAACACTGGAGTGATAGATGAGCAGATGATGTGCAAGTAGAAATACTGCTGTGCAAAAGAGCAGAAAAAAGTAAATAAATAACAGTATGGGGAAGAGATAGCCCACCCAACTACCTATTTACAGATGGGCTATGTACAGGTGCAGTGATCTGTGAGCTGCTCTGACAGCTGGTGCTTATTAAAGTTAGTGAGGAAGATATGAGTCTCCAGCTTCAGTGATTTTTGCAGTTCGTTCCAGTCATTGGTAGCAGAGAACTGGAAGGAAAGGCGGCCAAAGGAAGAATTGGCTTTGGGGATGACCAGTGAGAGATACCTGCTGGAGCGCGTGCTACGGATGGGTGTTACTATGGTGACCAGTGAGCTGAGATAAGGTGGAGCTTTACCTAGCAAAGACTTATAGATGACCTGGAGCCAGTTGGTCTGGCGACGAATATGTAGCGAGGGCCAACCAACGAGAGCATACAGGTCGCAGTGGTGGGTAGTATATGGGGCTTTGGTTACAAAATGGATGGCACTGTGATAGACTGCATCCAATTTGCTGAGTAGAGTGTTGGAGGCTATTTTGTAATTGACATCGGCGAAGTTGAGGATCGGTAGGATAGTCAGTTTTACGAGGGTATGTTTGGCAGCGTGAGTGAAGGATGCTTTGTTGTGAAATAGGAAGCCGATTCTAGATTTCATTTTGGATTGGAGATGTTTAATATGAGTCTGTATGGAGAGTTTACAGTCTAGCCAGACACCTAGGTATTTGTAGTTGTCCACATATTCTAAGTCAGAACCGTCCAGAGTAGTGATGCTGGACGGGCGGGCGGGCACGTGCGGGCAGCGATCGGTTGAAGAGCATGCATTTAGTTTTACTAGCATTTAAGAGCAGTTGGAGGCCACGGAAGGAGTGTTGTATGGCATTGAAGCTCATTTGGAGGTTTGTTTACACAGTGTCCAAAGAAGGGCCAGATGTATACAGAATGGTGTCGTTTGCGTAGAGGTGGATCAGGGAATCACCCGCAGCGAGAGCGACATCGTTGATATACAGAGAAAAGAGTCGGCCCGAGAATTGAACCCTGTGGTACCCCCATAGAGACTGCCAGAGGTCCGGACAACAAGCCCTCTGATTTGACACACTGAACTCTGTGAGAAGAAGTTGGTGAACCAGGCGAGGCAGTCATTTGAGAAACCAAGGCTGTTGAGTCTGCTGATAAGAATACGGTGATTGACAGAGTCAAAATCCTTGGCCAGGTCGATGAAGACAGCTGCACAGTAATGTCTCTTATCGATGGCGGTTATGATATCGTTTAGTACCTTGAGCGTGGCTGAGGTGCACCCGTGACCAGCTCGGAAACCGGATTGCACAGAGGAGAAGGTACGGTGGGATTCGAAATGGTTGGTAATCTGTTTTAACTTGACTTCACGAAGACCTTAGAAATGCAGGGCAGGATGGATATAGGTCTATAACAGTTTGGGTCTAGAGTGTCTCACCCTTTGAAGAGGGGGATGACCGTGGCAGCTTTCCAATCTTTAGGGATCTCAGACGATACGAAAGAGGTTGAACAGACTAGTAATATCGGTTGCAACAATGGCTTGAGATCATTTTAGAAAGAAAGGGTCCAGATTGTCAGCCCAGCTGATTTGTAGGGGTCCAGCTCTTTCAGAACATCTGCTATCTGGATTTGGGTGAAGGAGAAATGGGGAAGGCTTGGGCAAGTTGCTGCGGGGGTTGCGGAGCTGTTGGCCGGGGTTGGGGTAGCCAGGTGGAAAGCATGGCCAGCCATAGAGAAATGCTTATTGAAATTCTCGATTATCGTGGATTTATCGGTGGTAACAGTGTTTCCATGCCTCAGAGCAGTGGGCAGCTGGGAGGAGGTGTTCTTATTCTCCATGGACTTTACAGTGTCCCAGAACTTTTGGGAGTTTGTGCTGCAGGATTCAAATTTCTGTTTGAAAAAGCTAGCCTTAGCTTTCCTAACTGACTGTGTATTGGTTCCTGACTTCCCTGAAAAGTTGCATATCACGGGGACTATTCGATGCTAATGCAGAACGCAACAGGATGTTTTTGTGCTGGTCGAGGGCAGTCAGATCTGGAGTGAACCAAGGGCTATATCTGTTCTTAGTTCTACATTTTTTTATTTAAGATGGTGAGGAAATTACTTTTAAAGAACAACCAGGCATCCTCTACTGATGGGATGAGGTCAATATCCTTCCAGGATACCCAGGCCAGGTCGATTAGAAAGGCCTGCTCGCAGAGGCAGTCTGCGGTTGTAAGGCCAGTTGAACGTACTGCCGAATTCTCTATAACGACATTGAAGGCAGCGTATGGTAGAGAAATTAACATTTAATTATCTGGTTACAGCTCTATTGGACATTCCTGCAGTCAGCATGCCAATTGGACGCTCCCTCAAAACTTGAGACATCTGAGGCATTGTTTGACAAAACATTTTAGAGTGGCCTTTTATTGCCCCCAGCACAAGGTGCATCTGTATAATGATCATACGGTTTAATCAGCTTCTTTATATGCCACACCTGTCAGGTGGATGGATTATCTTGGCAAAGATAATGCTCACTAAGAGATGTAAACAAATGTGTGAGAAATAAAAAAAAATTGCGTTTGGAACATTTCTGGGATCTTTTATTTCATGAAACAAAGGGACCAACATTGCAGCTCGTACTGCTCTATAGACTCAGATGTATTCAGTCAATTAATAAAAACATTACATTCAATTATTTGTTCAGATTTCAAGGTTTTGTACTTGATATGAAAACGTGTGTGTGTGTCAGATGTAGCCTGGAGCAGGAGCAGAGGAGGGAGAGAGAGCAGGGAGGTGGTGGCCTACACATACACCCTGGGGAGAAGAGGGCCTCAACACCCCAAGGAGACCCCAGACAGGTGGACGACATCAGGAAGGTAGACCCCGACACGTTCCTGAAAACCACCCTGAAGTCTCTGTCTATTCAAGGACTGACATGGCCATGTTGTTCTGTCATAGGAACTGGAGGCCGTCAAAAAGGAGAATGAGCATCTATGCAACATGTTGGAGGACAAGAGCAGTCTGGGTTCAAACATGTAAGCATTGGTTTAGCCCTGAAAACATGTCTCTTTGGTTTAGCCCTGAAAACATGTCTCTTTGGTTTAGCCCTGAAAACATGTCTCTTTGGTTTAGCCCTGTAAACATGTCTAGTCTCTCTGGTTTAGTCCTGAAAACATGTACAGTGTCGTCCTACTGCATCGCCTTACGAACCAATAGCTTGACATCTCTCTCTCTCTCTCTAGGTCATTGTCACAAAATCAGGATGAACAGGTAAGATTCCTGAAGAATTCTCTTCAAACTACGGTATTTCTAGATCTCTTCTTCGTAGGACCTCCCTTGTACAATTGTTTCTACCATTTTGAAGTGTTAAATACAGTTGAAGTCAGAAGTTTACATCCACTTAGGTTGGAGTCATTAAAACTCGTTTTTCAACCACTCCACAAATGTTTTGGCAAGTCGGTTAGGACATCTACTTTGTGCACGACACAAGTAATTTTTCCAACAGTTGTTTACAGACAGATTATTTCACTTATAATTCACTGTATGACAATTCCAGTGGGTCAGAAGTTTACATACACTAAGTTGACTGTGCCTTTAAACAGCTTGGAAAATTCCAGAAAATGATGTCATGGCTTTAGAAGCTTCTGATAGGCTAATTGACATCATTTGAGTCAATTGGAGGTGTACCTGTGGATGTATTTCAAGGCCTACCTTCACACTCAGTGCCTCTTTGCTTGACATCATGGGAAAATCAAAAGACCATCAGCCAAGACCTCAGAAAATAAATTGTAGACCTCCACAAGTCTGGTTCATCCTTGGGAGCAATTTCCAAATGCCTGAAGGTACCAAGTTCATCTGTACAAACAATAGTACGCAAGTATAAACACCATGGGACCACGCAGCTGTCATACCGCTCAGGAAGGAGACGCTTAGAGATGAACGTACTTTGGTAAGAAAAGTGAAAATCAATCCCAGGACAACAGCAAAGGACCTTGTGAAGATGCTGGAGGAAACGGGTACAAAAGTATCTATATCCACAGTGAAACGAGTTCTATATCGACATAACCTGAAATGCCACTCAGCAAGGAAGAAGCCACTGCTCTAAAACCGCCATAAAAAGCCAGTCTACGGTTTGCAACTGCACATGGGGACAAAGATTGTACTTTTTGGAGAAATGTCCTCTGGTCTGATTAAACAAAAATAGAACTGTTTGGCCATAACGACCATCATTTTGTTTGGAGGAAAAAAGGGGGATGCTTGCAAGCCGAAGAACACCATCCCAACCGTGAAGCACAGGGGTGGCAGCATCATGTTGTGGGGGTGCTTTGCTGCAGGAGGGACTGGTGCACTTCACAAAATAAATGGCATCATGAGGAGGAAAAGTATGTGGATATATTGAAGCAACATCTCAAGACGTCAGTCAGGAAATTAAATATTGGTCGCAAATGGGTCTTTCAAATGGACAATGACCCCAAGCATACTTCCAAAGTTGTGGCAAAATGGCTCAAGGACAACAAAGTCAAGGTATTGGAGTGGCCATCACAAAGCCCTGACCTCAATCCCATAGAAAATGTGTGGGCAGAACTGAAAAAGTGTGTGTGAGCAAGGAGGCCTACAAACCTGACTCAGTTACACCAGCTATGTCAGAAGGAATGGGCCAAAATTCACCCAACTTATTGTGGGAAGCTTGTGGAAGGCTACCCAAAATGTTTGACCCAAGTTAAACAATTTAAAGGCAATGCTACCAAATACTAATTGAGTGTATGTAAACTTCTGACCCACTGGGAATGTGATGAAAGAAATAAAAGCATAAATAAATCATTCTCTCTACTATTATTCTGACATTTCACATTCTTAAAATAAAGTGGTGATCCTAACTGACCTAAGACAGGGAATTTTTTTACCAGGATTAAATGTCAGGAATTGTGAAAAACTGAGTTTAAATGTATTTGGCTAAGGTGTATGTAAATTTCCAACTTCAACTGTATGTATAACATGTCTGTTTCTACCATTTGAAGTGTTAAATAAAAAAAAGTATTCAGACCGCTTTACTTTTTACACATTTTGTTACGTTACAGCCTTATTCTAAAATGGATTAAATCGTTTTTTTGCCACAAAATACCCCGTAATGATGAAGCAAGTTTATAAACAATAAAAACTATTACATTTCCATAAGTATTCAGACCCTTGACTAAGGACTTTGTTGAAGCACCTTTGGCAGTGATTACAGCCTTGAGTCTTCTTGGGTATGACGCCACAAGCTTAGCACAGCTGTATTTGGGGAGTTTCTCCCATTCTTCTCTGCAGATCCTCTCAAGCTCTGTCAGGTTGCTGCACGGCTATTTTCAGGTCTCTCCAGAGATGTTCGTTCGGGTTCAAGTCCGGGCTCTGGCTGGGCCCCTCCAGGATATTCAGAGACTTGTCCCGAAGCCACTCCTGCATTGTCTTGGCTTTGTGCTTAGGGTCGTTGTCCTATTGGAAGGTGAGCCGTCGCCCCAATCTGAGGTCCTGAGCGCTCTGGAGCAGGTTTTCATCAAGGATCTGTCTGTACTTTGCTCCATTCATCTTTCCCTCGATCCTGACTAGTCTCTCAGTCCCTGCTGCTGAAAAACATCCCCACAACATGATGCTGCCACCACCATGCTTCACCGTAGGGATGGTGCCAGGTTTCCTCCATATGTGACGCTTGACATTCAGGACAAAGAGTTCAATCTTGGTTTCAACAGACCAGAGAATCTGGTTTCTTATGGTCTGAGAGTCCTTTAGGTGCCTTTTGGCAAACTCCAAGCAGGCTGTCATGTGTCGTTTACTGAGGAGTGGCTTCAGTCTGGCCACTCTACCGTAAAGTCCTTATTGGTGGAGTGCTGCAGAGATGGTTGTCCTTCTGGAAGGTTCTCCCATCTCCACAGAGGAACTCTGGAGCTCTGTCAGAGAGACCATCAGGTTCTTGGTCACCTCCCTGACCAAGGCCCTTCTCCCCTGATTGCTCAGTTTGGCCAGACGGCCAGCTCTAGGAAGAGTCTTGGTGGTTCCAAACTTCTTCCATTTAAGAATGATGGAGGCCACTGTGTTCTTGGGGACCTTCAATGCTGCAGACATTTTTTTTTCTTCTTCCCCTTCTCCAGATCTGTGCCTCAACACATTCCTGTCTCGGAGCTCTACAGACAATTCCGTTGACCTCATGGCTTGGTTTTTGCTCTGACATGCACTGTCAACTGTGGGACCTTATATAGACAGGTGTGTGCCTTTCCAAATCTTGTCCAATCAAATGAATTTACCACAGGTGGACTACAATGAAGTTGTAGAAACATCTCAATGGTGATCAATGGAAACATGATGCGGCTCAATTTCGAGTCTCATAGCAAAGGGTCTGAATACTTATGTAAATCAGGTATTTCTGTTTTTTATTTTTAAATGTGCAAAAAATGCAAAAAGCCCGTTTTCTCTGTCATCATGGGGTAGTGTGTCTAGATTGTAGAGTTGTTTTTATTTTAATACATTTTAGATTAAGGCTGTAACGTAACGTGGAAAAAGGGAAGGGGTCTGAATACTTTCCGAAAGCACAATAATGTTAAATATGTACAATATACCTTAATGCAGACGTTCTCCTTTCCAGGACCAGTCTTGTATTGAGATCGGCCAGGCATCTATCTGCTCTCTATGTGAACAGGACGAGTCCATGACGAAGACCAAGGTACTCCACCTACACCTAACCACTTCTTCTTCAGACATAATGGCTTCCTCAAACTGAAGGGATACACTGACCATGTTTGTACATCCTCGTGATCCTCCACCAGGAAACGTCAATGTGGAAGTGGTGCATCTCTGCAGTTCTCTAGTCTCTGGCTCAACTGGGAACTGAACATCAAGTTCTGCATTAAATCCTCCTGTTTTTTTAAAACATGAACTGTTTCTCTTCTCTCTCTAGAGACGTTGTGCTAACTGTCGAGGGGTGTTCTGTGACCGCTGTCTGACCAATGAGCTTCCTCTTCCCTCTTCCATCAACCCTGAACACGTCTGTGACGCCTGCTACTCTCAGCTACTGCAGCAGTATGCATCCAGCCCATCCTGAGACTCACTTCCTCATCTCTCTCTGGAAATGCAGTGTCATTCACTGACAAAATATCTAAAGGGACAGACTAAACTTTCTGTCTGACAACTTAACGCTGCAATATGAAACTTTTTTTGGGGGGGGGGTTTGACCGATTTCACATAGAAATATGAGTTATAGAGCTGGCATTCTCATTGAAAATAAGTCTAAGAAGCGGTAGATGGGTTCTATGCGGACTATTTCTATGCTTCCCATTTTGTTTTTGCACCTTTCACTTTTTTTTTTTATTTTTTTTTTTACACCAGCTTGAAACAGCAATATTTTTGGTTATGGAAAAGATATTTCACTGGTTTAGATTGAACAATTTATTCTCTACACTATATATGATTTTTTTTGTTGTTGTCACAAACAGAAATTAGGCCAACTATTAGAATTTTAGCAATAAGGAAATGGAGTGATTTCTGCAGCTTTAACGTCATGGACTCCATGAAAAACTGACTTCAAGCTTCTCATCTCTACTGGTTTCAGACGTCTGATGAACTTCAATGACTCCATGAAAAGGTATATATTTTTTCATAGCCTGGTCCCAGATCTGTTTTTTCTATTCAAACCATGTTTGGCATATGGCAAGGAGGGGCTAAGAGTGGAAGGATTGCACAAAGCGTTCAGGTCCCAGGTTGTGTTTTTATGTTCTCGAGGTTTGGTGAAAAGCTGAGGTTTTTTTTGCATCATGTGTAGGTATCTGAACTGATCACAGCATTTAGTCAGTATTTGTGGCTTTTTACTCAAAACATTTATTGTGAAACATTCAAAGTAGAATTGATGGATTGATATTTTATCAGATGTGATATTTTGGTGAAACATTGAGCTGGTTTTGTTCATGGTTGATCTAAACTCGGTGCAATGCTTTGGTTTGACAAGAGCGGGACAAAATGCAACATTGTCTAACTTTTTAATTAGGAAATTAAAATTATTAAAATTACAAAAAGGGATTATATTGATTATCTGGGTGATGTTAGAGACAGAAATGAAATAATCTGATTCTCAAGTTCTGGACAAGATGAGATGTAAATGTTTCCTTACTCGACAATAAACTGAAGTTTTTCCAAGCCTGGTTTTTATTTATACTGTAATGATCTATGATATGTCCTCTCTGACACCACCATTCACTGAGATTAGGAACCGTTAGTCAATGACTGAATTACAACAGCAAGTGGCTCTGGATCAGAGAGTCTGCTAAATGACTCACTAATGTAAGTGAATCTGGATCAGAGAGTCTGCTAAATGACTCACTAATGTAAGTGAATCTGGATCAGAGAGTCTGCTAAATGACTCACTAATGTAAGTGGCTCTGGATCAGAGAGTCTGCTAAATGACTCACTACTGTAGTGACTCTGAATCAGAGAGTCTGCTAAATGACTCACTACTGTAGTGGCTCTGGATTACAGAGTCTGCTAAATGACTCCCTACTGTAGTGACTGGATCAGAGAGTCTACTAAATGACTCACTACTGTAGTCGCTCTGGATCAGAGTCTGTTAAATGTCATTATAAATGCTCTTCTATAACCTCATGCCTCATTGGCTGAGCTTCCTGTTGGACGGAAAGACAATCACTTCAGCAGGAATGTCTTTGTGCCGTCCAGTCATTCAGCCATAGAGCAAAACAGAGAGCAGACGTTAAATCCAGACCTAGTCATTCTGATGTAGTGGAAGAATGACAGGTGATACTGGCTGGGAGCAGTGTGATGACTCACCATTAACTAGATTGTTTGGATGGCTGGCCATCACGGGTCAAACACACCTAATCTGAGGCAATCTCTAGGAAGGGATGTTCCCAAGGAAGTCCTGGGGTCATTGGCGCTGGGAGGGGTGTGAAGAGAGCCGAAACTTGAATCGACTAAATTAATGTTACTGTGTGAATGAAATTGTCATGTGTGGATTGGTTCAATAGTCCATGAAAGGGCTACATGTTTTATTGTTACAGGGAAACTGGCTGCATTGTTACTGGATGTGTTGTTACAGGGGAAACTGGATGTATTGTTACAGGAGAAATTGGATGTATTGTTACAGGGGAAACTGGGTGTTTTGTTACAGGATGTATTGTTACAGGGAAACTGGATGTATTGTTACAGGATGTATTGTTACAGGAGAAACTGGATGTATTGTTACAGGGAAACTGGTTGCATTGTTACAGGTAAACTGGTTGCATTGTTACAGGAGAAATTGGATGTATTGTTACAGGATGTATTGTTACAGGGGAAACTGGGTGTATTGTTACAGGATGTATTGTTACAGGGAAACTGGATGTATTGTTACAGGGGAAACTGGACGTATTGTTACGGGGGAAACTGGACGCATTGTTACGGGGAAACTGGACGTATTGTTACGGGGGAAACTGGATGCATTATTACAGGGACACTGGGTGTATTGTTACAGGATGTATTGTTACAGGGGAAACTGGATGTACTGTTACAGGGGAAACTGGATGTACTGTTACAGGGGAAACTGGACGCATTGTTACAGGGAAACTGGGTGTATTGTTACAGGGAAACTGGGTGTATTGTTACAGGGAAACTGGTTGCATTGTTACAGGGAAACTGGTTGCATTGTTACAGGAGAAATTGGATGTATTGTTACAGGGAAACTGGAGGCATTGCTACTGGATGTATTGTTACAGGGGAAACTGGATGTATTGTTACAGGGGAAACTGGGTGTATTGTTACAGGGGAAACTGGATGTATTGTTACAGGGGAAACTGGGTGTATTGTTACAGGGAAACTGGATGCATTGTTACAGGATGTATTGTTACAGGGGAAACTGGATGTATTGTTACAGGATGTATTGTTACAGGGGAAACTGGATGCATTGTTACAGGGAAACTGGATGTATTGTTACAGGGAAACTGCATGTATTGTTACTGGATGTATTGTTACAGGGGAAACTGGATGTATTGTTACAGGATGTATTGTTACAGGATGTATTGTTACAGGATGTATTGTTACGGGGGAAACTGGATGTATTGTTACAGGAGAAATTGGATGTATTGTTACAGGATGTATTGTTAAAGGGAAACTGGATGTATTGTTACAGGAGAAATTGGATGTATTGTTACAGGATGTATTGTTACAGGGGAAACTGGATGTATTGTTACAGGGGAAACTGGATGCATTGTTACAGGGAAACTGGGTGTATTGTTACAGGGAAACTGGTTGCATTGTTACAGGAGAAATTGGATGTATTGTTACAGGATGTATTGTTACAGGGAAACTGGAGGCATTGCTACTGGATGTATTGTTACAGGGGAAACTGGATGTATTGTTACAGGGGAAACTGGTTGCATTGTTACAGGGAAACTGGATGTATTGTTACAGGGGAAACTGAATGCATTGTTACAGGGAAACCGGATGTATTGTTACAGGATGTATTGTTACAGGGGAAACTGGGTGTATTGTTACAGGGGAAACTGGATGTATTGTTACGGGGAAACTGGACGTATTGTTACGGGGGAAACTGGAGGCATTGTTACAGGGAAACTGGATGCATTATTACAGGGAAACTGGGTGTATTGTTACAGGATGTATTGTTACAGGGAAACTGGATGTATTGTTACAGGATGTATTGTTACAGGGGAAACTGGATGTATTGTTACAGGATGTATTGTTACAGGATGTATTGTTACAGGGGAAACTGGATGTATTGTTACAGGGGAAACTGGATGCATTGTTACAGGGAAACTGGATGCATTGTTACAGGGAAACTGGATGCATTATTACAGGGAAACTGGGTGTATTGTTACAGGGGAAACTGTATGTACTGTTACAGGGGAAACTGGACGTACTGTTACGGGGGAAACTGGACGCATTGTTACGGGGGAAACTGGACGCATTGTTACGGGGGAAACTGGAATCATTGTTACGGGGGAAACTGGACGCATTGTTACGGGGGAAACTGGACGTATTGTTACAGGGAAACTGGAGGCATTGCTACTGGATGTATTGTTACAGGGGAAACTGGATGTATTGTTACAGGGTGTATTGTTACAGGGAAAACTGGGTGTATTGTTACAGGGGAAACTGGATGTATTGTTACGGGGAAACTGGACGTATTGTTACGGGGGAAACTGGAGGCATTGTTACAGGGAAACTGGATGCATTATTACAGGGAAACTGGGTGTATTGTTACAGGATGTATTGTTACAGGGAAACTGGATGTATTGTTACAGGATGTATTGTTACAGGGGAAACTGGATGTATTGTTACAGGATGTATTGTTACAGGATGTATTGTTACAGGGGAAACTGGATGTATTGTTACAGGGGAAACTGGATGCATTGTTACAGGGAAACTGGATGCATTGTTACAGGGAAACTGGATGCATTATTACAGGGAAACTGGGTGTATTGTTACAGGGGAAACTGGACGTACTGTTACAGGGGAAACTGGACGTACTGTTACGGGGGAAACTGGACGCATTGTTACGGGGGTTAACTGGACGCATTGTTACGGGGGAAACTGGACGTATTGTTACAGGGAAACTGGAGGCATTGCTACTGGATGTATTGTTACAGGGGAAACTGGATGTATTGTTACAGGGGAAACTGGTTGCATTGTTACAGGGAAACTGGATGTATTGTTACAGGGGAAACTGAATGCATTGTTACAGGGAAACCGGATGTATTGTTACAGGATGTATTGTTACAGGGGAAACTGGGTGTATTGTTACAGGGGAAACTGGATGTATTGTTACAGGGGAAACTGGATGCATTGTTACAGGGAAACTGGGTGTATTGTTACAGGGAAACTGGTTGCATTGTTACAGGGAAACTGGTTGCATTGTTACAGGAGAAATTGGATGTATTGTTACAGGATGTATTGTTACAGGGAAACTGGAGGCATTGCTACTGGATGTATTGTTACAGGGGAAACTGGATGTATTGTTACAGGGGAAACTGGTTGCATTGTTACAGGGAAACTGGATGTATTGTTACAGGGGAAACTGAATGCATTGTTACAGGGAAACCGGATGTATTGTTACAGGGGAAACTGGGTGTATTGTTACAGGGGAAACTGGATGTATTGTTACGGGGAAACTGGACGTATTGTTACGGGGGAAACTGGAGGCATTGTTACAGGGAAACTGGATGCATTATTACAGGGAAACTGGGTGTATTGTTACAGGGAAACTGGATGTATTGTTACAGGATGTATTGTTACAGGGGAAACTGGATGTATTGTTACAGGATGTATTGTTACAGGATGTATTGTTACAGGATGTATTGTTACAGGGGAAACTGGATGTATTGTTACAGGGGAAACTGGATGCATTGTTACAGGGGAAACTGGATGCATTGTTACAGGGAAACTGGATGCATTGTTACAGGGAAACTGGATGCATTATTACAGGGAAACTGGGTGTATTGTTACAGGGGAAACTGGACGTACTGTTACGGGGGAAACTGGACGTACTGTTACGGGGGAAACTGGACGCATTGTTACGGGGGTTAACTGGACGCATTGTTACGGGGGAAACTGGACTCATTGTTACGGGGGAAACTGGACGCATTGTTACGGGGGAAACTGGACGCATTGTTACGGGGGAAACTGGACGTATTGTTACAGGGAAACTGGAGGCATTGCTACTGGATGTATTGTTACAGGGGAAACTGGATGTATTGTTACAGGGGAAACTGGTTGCATTGTTACAGGGAAACTGGATGTATTGTTACAGGGGAAACTGAATGCATTGTTACAGGGAAACCGGATGTATTGTTACAGGATGTATTGTTACAGGGGAAACTGGGTGTATTGTTACAGGGGAAACTGGGTGTATTGTTACAGGGGAAACTGGATGCATTGTTACAGGGAAACTGGATGCATTGTTACAGGATGTATTGTTACAGGGGAAACTGCATGTATTGTTACAGGATGTATTGTTACAGGGAAACTGGATGCATTGTTACAGGGAAACTGGATGTATTGTTACAGGATGTATTGTTACAGGGGAAACTGGATGTATTGTTACAGGGGAAACTGGATGCATTGTTACAGGGAAACTGGATGCATTGTTACAGGGAAACTGGATGCATTATTACAGGGAAACTGGGTGTATTGTTACAGGGGAAACTGGACGTATTGTTACGGGGGAAACTGGAGGCATTGTTACAGGGGAAACTGGATGTACTGTTACAGGGGAAACTGGTTCTGTCCGTCTGATGGCAGATTGTTCAGAGGAGCAACACGGGTGCGCGCCCATCATTTAAATAGTAAGAATCTGGGCGGTTTCCTATCTTTTTGTTTTTACTCGCAAATAAATGTTAATTCAGGTTTGGGGGGTGAGTTTCTGCTTGAATTTCATTGAAAAGGACAGTGAATTCATACTTTGAGAACTTTCTACCAAGGCTCCTGTGGAGATGATTGTGAACTGAAGACGTGTGTAACTGCGTTGTCAGCCTATTGGTGGTAGACTAATGTGTCATCTACACTAACTGTTTAATTTGAGTAAATGCATTCTTGTTTTACAGTGTCCTTTTTAACTACATTTGTCATTTAGCAGATGCTCTTATCCAGAGCGACTTACAGTAGTGAATGCATTTATTTAAAACATTTTTTTTTTTGTACTGGTCCCCTCGTGGGAATCGAACCCACAACCCTGGCGTTGCAAACACCATGCTCTGCCAATACGTTTTATAATTCAGTAGGTCTATTGGTAGTTATACATTCTTGGGTTTCACCTGGACATCTCTGATCTGCTTGCCTCAATACATTACTGCTAGAACATTGATCTCCAGGATTAGATGTTTTTATCTCTTAATAATTGCATAACAGTGCCAGTTAAAATGTTCATTGAGGTGATGGAAGACTCTATTTGGACTAGATTCCTACCGAGACATACAGGGCCTGTTGCATTTATTCACATAATAAAATGGGAGTCAGATTGATGAACGTAGTTTATTATTATATTCAACGTCATTTCTACACCCTTACAAAATGGTGACACTTCCAGTCGATGGGGATTTTCACCACAATGCCACTGATACAGATCATCTCTCAGCCCTCCGGTAACAATCCCTGCAGACAGAATCACAACAGACTCAGAGCCTAAATCAGTAAACCAATATTATCAAATCAAAGTTTGTCACGTGCGCTGAATAAATCAGGTGTAGTAGACCTTACAGTGAAATGCTGAATACAACAGGTGAAGTAGACCTCACAGTGAAATGCTGAATACAACAGGTGTAGTAGACCTCACAGTGAAATGCTGAATACAACAGGTGTAGTAGACCTTACAGTGAAATGCTTTACTTACAGGCTCTAACCAACAGTGCAAAAAAAAGGTATTAGGTGAACAATAAGTAAGTAAAGAAATAAAACAACAGGCTACATACAGTAGAGGCTACATACAGACACCGGTTAGTCAGGCTGATTGAGGTAGTATGTACATGTAGAGAGGGTTAAAGTGACTATGCATACATGATGAACAATATTTGAAATGTTTAATTCAGACCAACCTGGCAAACTTCATTCCCTCTTGTCAGATGATGTTGAATTCAGGAACAGCTCTATGTATCTCTCTTCTGCACAGAAAAAGAAAACGGGTTCAGGGTAGGGTGACCACGTTTAGAAAACCCAAATGTGGGACAGCAGGATGATTTTGCGGTACAGTGTAGCCTACATGAATACAAAAAAAATAACTACAGATTACAATTTCTTTATTTTTTTTTAATAAGACAGACACCACAATATATTTTTTTAATTTAATCCAAAAATAAATGCAATTCTCATTTAACAAATTCAACAGACTCCTAAACTGCCCTGGGGGCACCAGGGAATCAAGACGCAGGTAGTTCTGTAGGTGATTTTTTTTAAATGGGGGCATTAAAACTGAAGGCGGATTTACGTAATTCGGGGGAACCTCAAGAATCAATCCTGTGAATGTGTTTTGTAACTGATGTTTTTGTACTTTAACAACAATGTTAGGTAAGTTGGAAGCTTGTGCTGTAGAGTTTTGTAAACAGAAAGAGAGTGATGAAGTGATTTACGGGACGTTAAAGAGCGACTGACTTTATAAAACAACGAATCCCTTGAAAAACGGACAGTTTTCAGTATAAGAGTCAGACATTTAGTCTAGCGGCGTCAAAACTGACTACAAAGTGTAGAATCGGTTAATGCTGGTCAGTCAGTCTTGTCTAAAAACGGACCATTGGGTTTTGATTTGATGTCCATTTGCTCACTAACATGGGGTGAACAGCTGTGACGTGATTGCTCTCTATCCAATAGCATAGTCAGAGACAGACCTGTTCAGCCTTTTTAATTTTTGTACTTGTTAAAAAATATACTGCGCCAAACACCTTGGTTTGGTTAGATGCAAAACAACTACAACATCCTCGGAAAAAACTTGAACATTTATTACGGATTTCTTGAATTATCTCAGATTCATTCTGGGGATTTTGAGGAAGTAAAATCGTCTGCAGTATCTCATGGGGGGGACAAGCATCATAAACCAAAACACGGAATTGGTCAGGAAACAAACCTCCAAGACTGAAATCTACTTTTTCTAATGAGCAACAGAAAAACACAGGCGCCAATCGGTGTGTTCAACAGCTCTTTAATGAACACCAGCCAACCTTTGGATAATTGAAGCGCACATTGGTGATGCAGAAACCAGAGACCACATTTCTATGAATAATCTGTGAATATTTGTCCAAGGAAATATTTCTGGTTGTTGTCAGCTGTCAGAGCAGCTCACAGATCACTGCACCTGTACATAGTCCATCTATAATTTAGCCCAAACAACTCCCTCTTCCCCTACTGTATTTATTTATTTAGCTCCTTTGCACCCCATTATTTCTATTTCTACTTTGCACTTTCTTCCACTACATATCTACCGGTCCAGTGGTTTTATTGCTATATTGTATTTACTTTGCCACCATGGCCTTTTTTGCCTTTACCTCCCTTATCTCACCTCATTTGCTCACATTGTATATAGACTTATTTTTCTACTGTATTATTGACTGTATGTTTGTTTTACTCCATGTCTAACTCTGTGTTGTTGTATGTGTCGAACTGCTTTGCTTTATCTTGGCCAGGTCGCAGTTGCAAATGAGAACTTGTTCTCAAATAGCCTACCTGGTTAAATAAAGGTGAAATAAATAAAAAATATTTAAAAAAATAAAAGGATGGGAGAATTCTAAAACGGGATTCTGGGAAGTAGAAGCAACAATGTTGAATGAGCAGCTAATGAGCATAGAAAAAAAAAATAATTACAGTCTGTAGCTTTTGGTAAGTAGGCTAGTTTACTCACTATTCTCTGCAAGTTTAGCCCAAAAAGGATTTGACAAATGTGATTGGTTGACGATATGACATTGGCCTACATCTCATCTTGCTCAGAGTATCAGACAAAAGGCGAAAACGCACAATCCAGGACATGTGGTCACCCTAGTTCAGGGTGACCTGCTGCTTCTAGGAGTGTACCGGATTATACAGTGCATTCAGAAAGTATTCAGACCCCTTGACTTTTTACAGCCTTATTCTAAAATGAATTAAATTGTTTTTTTCCCCCTCATCAGCCTACTCATAATACCCCGTAATGACATCACAATACCCCGTAATGACATCACAATACCCCATAATGACAAAGCAAAAACAGGTTAGACATTTTTGCAAATGTATTAAAATTAAAAAACAAAATATCACATTTACATAAGTATTCAGACTCTTTACTCTGTATTTTGTTGAAGCACCTTTGACAGTGATTACAGCCTAGAGTCTTCTTAGGTATGACGCCACAAGCTTGGCACACCTGTATTTGGGGAGTTTCTCCCATTCTTCTCTGCAGATCCTCTCAAGCTCTGTCAGGTTGGATGGGGAGCGTCGCTGCACAGCTTTTTTCAGGTCTCTCCAGAGATGTTCGATCGGGTTCAAGTCCGGGCTCTGGCTGGGCCACTCAATAACATTTAGAGACTTGTACCCAAGCCACTCCTGCGTTGTATTCGCTGTGTGCTTAGGGTCGTTTTCCTATTGGAACCACCATGCTTCACTGTAGGGATGGTGCCAGGTTTCCCCCAGACGTGACGCTTGGCATTCAGGACAAAGAGTTCAATCTTGGTTTCATCAGACCAGAGAATCTTGTTTCTCATGGTCTGAGAGTCTTTAGGTGCATTTTGGCAAACTCCAAGTGGGCAATCATGTGCCTTTTTACTGAGGAGTGGCTTCCGTCTGGTCACTCTACCATAAAGACCTGATTGGTGGAGTGCTGCAGAGATGGTTGTCCTTCTGGAAGGTTCTCCCATCTCCACAGAGGAACTCTAGAGCTCTGTCAGAGTGACCATCAGGTTCTTGGTCACCTCCCTGACAAAGGCCCTTCTCCCCCGATTACTCAGTTTGGCCGGACGGCCAGCTCTAGGAAGAGAATGATGGAGGCCACTGTGTTCTTGGGGACCTTCAATGCTGCAGAAATGTTTTGGTACCCTTCCCCAGATCTGTGCCTCGACACAATCCTGCCTCGGTGCTCTACGGACAAGTTCTTCGTCCTCATGGCTTGGTTTTTGCTCTGACATGTACTGTCAACTGTGGGACCTTATATAAACAGGTGTGTGCCTTTCCAAATCATGTCCAATCAATTGAATTTACCACAGGTGGACTCCAATCAAGTTGTAGAAAAATCTCAAGGATGATCAATGGACACAGGATGCACCTGAGCTCAATTTCGAGACTCATAGCAAAGGGTCTGAATACTAATGTAAATCAGGTATTTCTACATTTACACACATTTCTAAAAACCTGTTTTTGCTTTGTCATTATGGGGTGTTGTGATGTCATTATGGGGTATTGTGTGTAGATTGATGATTTGTTTTTATTTAATCCATTTTAGAACAAGGCTGTAATGTAACACAATGTGGAAAAAGTCAAGGGCTCTGAATAATTTACAAAGGCTCTGTATATGGTATAGACAATTCATCATATTTTCAAGTTTGGACACAACTACTCATTCAAGGGTTTTTCTTTATTTGTACCATTCTCTACATTGTAAAATAATAGTGAAGACATCAAAACTATGAAATAACACATATGGAATCATGTAGTAAACAAAAAAAAAGTGTTAAAAAAATAGAGGGAACACTTAAACAACACAATGTAACTCCAAGTCAATCACACTTCTGTGAAATCAAACTGTCCACTTAGGAAGCAACACTGATTGACAATAAATGTCACATGCTGTTGTGCAAATGGAATAGACAACAGGTGGAAATTAAAGGCAATTAGCAAGACACCCCCAATAAAGGAGTGGTTCTGCAGGTGGGGACCACAGACCACTTCTCAGTTCCTATGCTTCCTGGCTGATGTTTTGGTCACTTTTGAATGCTGGCTTTCACTCTAGTGGTAGCATGAGACGGAGTCTACAACCCACACAAGGGGCTCAGGTAGTGCAGCTAATCCAGGATGGCACATCAATGCGAGCTGTGGCAAGAAGGTTTGCTGTGTCTGTCAGCGTAGTGTCCAGAGCATGGAGGCGCTACCAGGAGACAGGCCAGTACATCAGGAGACGTGGAGGAGGCCGTAGGAGGGCAACAACCCAGCAGCAGGACCGCTACCTCCGCCTTTGTGCAAGGAGGAGCAGGAGGAGCACTGCCAGAGCCCTGCAAAATGACCTCCAGCAGGCCACAAATGTGCATGTGTCTGCTCAAACGGTCAGAAACAGACTCCATGAGGGTGGTATGAGGGCCTGACGTCCACAGGTGGGGGTTGTGCTTACAGCCCAACACCGTGCAGGACGTTTGGCATTTGCCAGAGAACACCAAGATTGGCAAATTCGCCACAGATGAAAGCAGGTTCACACTGAGCACGTGACAGACGTGACAGAGTCTGGAGACGCCGTGGAGAACGTTCTGCTGCCTGCAACATCCTCCAGCATGACCGGTTTGGCGGTGGGTCAGTCATGGTGTGGGGTGGCATTTTTTGGGGGGCCGCACAGCCCTCCATGTGCTCGCCAGAGGTAGCCTGACTGCCATTAGGTACCGAGATGAGATCCTCAGACCCCTTATGAGACCATATGCTGGTGCGGTTGGCCCTGGGTTCCTCCTAATGCAAGACAATGCTAGACCTCATGTGGCTGGAGTGTGTCAGCAGTTCCTGCAAGAGGAAGGCATTGATGCTATGGACTGGCCCGCCCGTTCCCCAGACCTGAATCCAATTGAGCACATCTGGGACATCATGTCTCGCTCCATCCACCAACGCCACGTTGCACCACAGACTGTCCAGGAGTTGGCGGATGATTTAGTCCAGGTCTGGGAGGAGATCCCTCAGGAGACCATCCGCCACCTCATCAGGAGCATGCCCAGGCGTTGTAGGGAGGTCATACAGGCACGTGGAGGCCACACACACTACTGAGCCTCATTTTGACTTGTTTTAAGGACATTACATCAAAGTTGGATCAGCCTGTAGTGTGGTTTTCCACTTTAATTTTGAGTGTGACTCCAAATCCAGACATCCATGGGTTGATAAATTGGATTTCCATTGATTATTTTTGTGTGATTTTGTTGTCAGCACATTCAACTATATAAAGAAAAAAGTATTTAATAAGATTATTTATTTCATTCAGATCTAGGATGTGTTGTTTAAGTGCTCCCTTTATTTTTTTGAGCAGTGTATATTTTATAGTTGAGATTATTCCAAGTAGCCACCCTTTGCCTTGACAGTTTTACACACTCTTAACATTCTCATTCTCTCTCCATGTATGGAGGGCTGTTATTTCATAGTTTTGATGTCTTCAGTATTATTTTACAATGTAGAGAATAGTACAAATAAAGAAAAACACTTGAATGAGTAGTTGTGTCTAAACTTTTGATACTGTAGACAGACGTACGCATGTGTGCCTTGTCCCGGGTCATAGCCGAGACGGCGTCTTGGTGCGATGTGAAGTAAACATCAGCCTCTCCGCTGGCCCTCCCGTCTGGACCGAACTCCACCAGTATCCTCGACAGCGCTAGAGGAGAGAAGAACTGACAGAGCAAAACCTCTGAATCTTCAGTGTTACAGAAAGTCATCGTTTGTTCAAAACTTCTCTGACGCTAGTTAGCACGGTCTCGCTCCGACACAGCACGGCAGTGGAAACAATACCTGAACGATGTCATCTCCTGTGGCTTGGAAGGGCAGTCCTCTCATGTGAACAAAGTGTTGGGGCAGAGAAGATACCGGATGAGACCCTGAAACAAACAACAACCATGGAACATCCATCGAGACATCGACCCTCCGTTCATTTTCATCACAGCTAAAGGACAAGACACTACACATTGAGAAAACAGTCTGTCTCACCGTGTCTGGAGGGTGCTGCAGGTCTGTCTGTCTGTCTGTCTGTCTGTCCTGTCTGTCTGTCTGTCTGTGTGTCTCTGTCTGTGTGTCTCTGTCTGTGTGTCTCACCATGTCTGGAGGGCTGTGCTGCAGGTCTGTGTGGTTGACTCTGTATGGAGTTTCTGCCCTCTTCAACAGACTCTGTCTTCTTCCGACCTCCGATCTCACTCCTTCTACTGGGGAACACCTCGATGTACCTGGTGACACAGTGAGGACACGCACCTGGTGACACAGTCAGGACACGCACCTGGTGACACGGTCAGGACACGCACCACGGTCAGGACACGCACCACGGTCAGGACACCGGTCAGGACACGCACCACGGTCAGGACACGCACCACGGTCAGGACACGCACCACGGTCAGGACAGGCACCTGGTGACACGGTCAGGACAGGCACCTGGTGACACGGTCACACGGTCAGGACACGCACCTGGTGACACGGTCAGGACACGCACCTGGTGACACGGTCAGGACACGCACCTGGTGACACGGTCAGGACACGCACCTGGTGACACGGTCAGGACAGGCACCTGGTGACACGGTCAGGACAGGCACCTGGTGACACGGTCAGGACAGGCACCTGGTGACACGGTCAGGACACGCACCTGGTGACACGGTCAGGACAGGCA
The DNA here is from genome assembly GCF_965601325.2 of Salmo salar. Taxonomy (NCBI): domain Eukaryota; kingdom Metazoa; phylum Chordata; class Actinopteri; order Salmoniformes; family Salmonidae; genus Salmo; species Salmo salar. The sequence goes on from NC_138305.1 coordinate 12,506,220, forward strand.
CCTGGTGACACGGTCAGGACAGGCACCTGGTGACACGGTCAGGACAGGCACCTGGTGACACGGTCAGGACAGGCACCTGGTGACACGGTCAGGACACGCACCTGGTGACACGGTCAGGACACGCACCTGGTGACACGGTCAGGACACGCACCTGGTGACACGGTCAGGACACGCACCTGGTGACACGGTCAGGACACGCACCTGGTGACACGGTCAGGACACGCACCTGGTGACACGGTCAGGACACGCACCTGGTGACACAGTCAGGACATGATCATGGGTAAAGGTCAAGGTCGGGATATACATAAAGCATAAAGTAGAGTAGACAGTCAGCTCTGAACTGAACGTGGGTTTATTGATATACAAGAAAGCGTGGGGGGGGGGGGGGGGGGCGGGGCTGTGTCATTACCGGTCGTGATCGGTAGTCCCATAGTGCGGCGCACAATTGGCCCAGCGTCGTCCGGATTAGGGGAGGGTTTGGCTTTACTTGGCTCATCGCGCTCTAGCGACTATTTGTGGCGGGCCGGGCGCCTGCAGGCTGACCCCGTCGTCAGTTGAACGGTGTTTCCTCTGACACGTTGGTGCGGCTGACTTCCGGGTTAAGCGAGCGGGTGTTAAGGAGCGCGGTTTGGCTGGTCATGTTTCAGAAGACACATGACTCAACCTCCCGAGCCCGTTGGGGAGTTACAGCGATGAGACAAGATCGAAATTACGAAAAAGGGGGAGAAAAAAGGTATTTGATCCATAATGTATGGCACTAAACTATCTCCATATATACACACACTATTTTTTTTTTATCTGGTACCGGGGGACCTTCAGACGAGTCTTGTGAGGCCTGTGGGCATCCTACAGCAAAACAACGACAAGTACGTGTTTGTGAGAGTCTCGCCTTTCCACAGAGGGGCCATAATAGTTTGTAGCCAAACCGTTCGGATGCTACAGACGATTTAGTGAGAAGAACGATTTTCAGGATGTTCCATGGTCTGACCAACACTGCTCTAGTTCTGTCACCTTTCACCTCAGATGGGATGTCTCCTGGTCTGACCAACACTGCTCTAGCTCTGTCACCTTTCACCTCAGATGGGATGTCTCCTGGTCTGACCAACACTGCTCTAGCTCTGTCACCTTTCAACTCAGATGGGATGTCTCCTGGTCTGACACCGTTCACCTCAGATGGGATGTCTCCTGGTCTGACCAACACTGCTCTAGCTCTGTCACCTTTCACCTCAGATGGGATGTCTCCTGGTCTGTTACCTTTCACCCCAGATGGGATGTCTCCTGGTCTGTTACCTTTCACCCCAGATGGGATGTCTCCTGGTCTGACCAACACTGCTCTAGCTCTGTCACCTTTCACCTCAGATGGGATGTCTCCTGGTCTGTTACCTTTCACCCCAGATGGGATGTCTCCTGGTCTGACCAACACTGCTCTAGCTCTGTCACCTTTCACCTCAGATGTGGAAGTGTGACATACAATAGGCAGATGCTGTGGATTGAGATGCATCCAATGAAAAAAACATACATACAGTTGAAGTCGAAAGTTTACATACACCTTAGCCAAATACATTTAAACTCAGTTTTTCACAATTCCTGACATGTAATTATAGTAAAACTTCCCTGTCTTAGGTCAGTTAGGATCACCACTTTATTTTAAGAATGTGAAATGTCAGAATAATAGTAGAGAGAATGATTTATTTCAGCTTTTATTTCTTTCATCACATTCCCAGTGGATCAGAAGTTTACATACACTCAATTAGTATTTGGTAGCATTGCCTTTAAATTGTTTAACTTGGGTCAAATGTTTCTTCCACAAGCTTCCCACAATAAGTTGGGTGAATTTTGGCCCATTCCTCCTGACAGAGCTGGTGTAACTGAGTCAGGTTTGTAGGCCTCCTTGCTCGCACACATTTATTCTGTTCTGACCACACATTTTCTATAGGGTTGAGGTCAGGGCTTTGTGATGGCCACTCCAATACCTTGACTTTGTTGTCCTTAAGCCATTTTGCCACAACTTTGGAAGTATGCTTGGGGTCATTGTCCACTTGGAAGACCCATTTGCGACCAAGCTTTAACTTCCTGACTGATGTCTTGAGATGTTGCTTCAATATATCCACATCCTTTTACATTTACATTTAAGTCATTTAGCAGACGCTCTTATCCAGAGCGACTTACAAATTGGTGCATTCATCTTATAATATCCAGTGGAACAACCACTTTACAATAGTGCATCTAAATCTTTCTTACCTCATGATGCCATCTATTTTGTGAAGTGCACCAGTCCCTCCTGCAGCAAAGCACCCCCACAACATGATGCTGCCATCCCTGTGCTTCACAGTTGGGATGGTGTTCTTCAGCTTGCAAGCCTCCCCCTTTTTCCTCCAAACATAACAATTGTCGTTATGGCCAAACAGTTCCATTTTAGTTTCATCAGACCAGAGGACATTTCTCCAAAAAGTACGATCTTTGTCCTCATGTGCAGTTGCAAACCGTAGTCTGGCTTTTTTATGGCAGTTTTGGAGCAGTGGCTTCTTCCTTGCTGAGCGGCCTTTCAGGTTATGTCGATATAGGACTCGTTTTGCTGTGGATATAGATACTTTTGTACCCGTTTCCTCAGCATCTTCACAAGGTCCTTATCTGTTGTTCTGGGATTGATTTGCACTTTCCGCATGAAAGTATGTTCATCTCTAGGAGACAGAACGCGTCTCCTTCCTGAGTGGTAGGACGGCTGCGTGGTCCCATGGTGTTTATACTTGCGTACTATTGTTTGTACAGATGAATGTGGTACCTTCAGGGATTTGGAAATTGCTCTCAAGGATGAACCAGACTTGTGGAGGTCTACAATTTTTGATTTCTTTTGATTTTCCCATGATGTCAAGCAAAGAGACACTGAGTTTGAAGGTAGGCCTTGAAATACATCCACAGGTACACCTCCAATTGACTCAAATGATGTCAATTAGCCTATCAGAAGCTTCTAAAGCCATGACATCATTTTCTGTAATTTTCTAAGCTGTTTAAAGGCACAGTCAACTTAGTGTATGTAAACTTCTGACCCACTGGAATTGTGATACAGTGAATTATAAGTGAAATAATCTGTCTGTAAACAATTGTTGGAAAAATTACTTCTATCATGTATAAAGTAGATGTCCTAACCGACTTGCCAAAACTATAATTTGTTAACAAGAAATTTGTGGAGTGGTTGAAAAAAAGAGTTTTAATGACTCCAACCTAAATGTATGTAAACTTCCAACTTCAACTGTATATAGTGTAAGTATGTGGACACCCCTTCAAATTAGTGGATTCTATTTCAGACACACCTGCTGCTGACAGGTGTATAAAACCAAGCGCACAGCCATGCGATCTCCATAGACAAACATTGGCAGTAGAATGAGTTCTTCGGTAAAGCCAGTGACTTTCAACGTGGCACCGTCATACGATGCCACATTTCCAACAAGTCAGGCCGTCCAAATTTCTGCCCTGCTAGAGATGCCCCTGGTCAACTTTAAGGGCTATTATTGTGAAGTGGAAACGTCTAGGAGCAACAACAGCGAAGTGGTACGCCACACAAGCTCACAGAAGTGCGTAACGTGTAAAAATCGTCTGTCCTCAGTTGCAACACTCATTACCAAGTTCAAAACTGCCTCTGGAAGTAACGTCAGCACAATAAATATTTGTCGGGAGCTTCATGAAATGGGTTTCCATGGCCGAGCAGCCGCACACAAGGCCAAGATCACCATGCGTAATGCCAAGCGTCGGCTGGAGTGGCGTAAAGCTCACTGCCATTGGACTCTGGAGCAGTGGAAACACTTTCTCTGGAGTGATGACTCGCTCTTCAATATCTGGCAGTCCGACTTAGGAATCTGGGTTTGGCAGATGCCAGGAGAACTCTACCTGCCCGAATGCATAGTGCCAACTGTAAAGTTTGGTGGAGGAGGAATAATGGTCTGGGGCTGTTTTTCATGGTTCAGGCCCCTTAGTTCCAGAGAAGGGAAATATTAACACTACAGCATACAATGATATTCTAGACAATTCTGTGCTTCCAAATTTGTGCCAACAGTTTGGGGAAGGCCCTTTCCTGTTTCAGCATGGCAATGCCCCCATAAACAAAGCAAAGTCCATACAGAAATGGTTAATCGAGATCGGTGTGGAAAAACTTGACTGGCCTGCAGAGCCCTGACCTGAACTCCATCGAACAACTTTGGGATGAACTGGAACGCCGACTGCAAGCCAGGCGTAATCGCCCAACATCAGTGCCCGGCCTCACTAATGCTCTTGTGGCTGAATGGCAGCAAGTCCCTGCAGCAATGTTCCAACATCTAGTGGAAAGTCTTCCCAGAAGAGTAGAGGCTGTTATAGCAGCAATGTATATAAATGTAACCTTTATTTAACTAGGCAAGTCAGTTAAGAACAAATTCTTATTTACAATGACGGCCAAAGCCTAAAGACGCAGGGCAAATTGCGCACCGCCCTATGGGACTCCCAATCACGGCCGGATGTGACACAGCCTGGATTCAAACCAGAGACTGTAGTGACGCCTCTAGCACTGAGATGCAGATGCCTTAGACCCGCTGCGCACCTCGGGATCCCAAAAACAAAGGAGGGACCAAGTCCATATTAATGAGACGTTGGAAGAGCAGGTGTCCACACACGACCAGTATCTCTAGATTAAAACTAAGAGATTTTGATGGAGATTTGTTGTATTATGCTAAATAGATTTCAGCAGAAATCAACTCCAGGGGGTTTGAAGTGATGAGTGAGTTCCTACCTGTTTCCGATGACTTGTCTGTCTCTGGTCAGGGCCTCGTCAGCCTGCTCCTGGGTCAGGAACTGGACGTAGGCTTCCCCTGAGTTCCTTCCTCTGTAGTCTGTTACTAGAGTCACTCCGTCCTCCGCCACATCCAGACCTGAAAGGACCAGCAGCTTTATGACCTGGGTGAGAACATCATAGCCTGGTTCTATACTCTATTCACTGGACCAGCAGCTTTATGACCTGGGTGAGAACATCATAGCGTGGTTCTATACTCTATTCACTCTATTCTGTTACTTTACATTTTTGTATTCCTGTGTATACTTGTGTATACTTGTGTATTCCTGTGTATTCCTGTGTATTCCTGTGTATACCTGTGTATACCTGTGTATTCTTGTGTATTGTTAGATACTACTGTACTGTTGGAGCTGGGAACACAAGCATTTAGTCAGATATTACTGTTGGAGCTGGGAACACAAGCATTTAGTTAGATATTACTGTTGGAGCTAGAAACACAAGCATTTAGTTAGATATTACTGTTGGAGCTGGGATCACAAGCATTTAGTTAGATATTACTGTTGGAGCTGGGAACACAAGCATTTAGTTAGATATTACTGCTGGAGCTGGGATCACAAGCACTTAGTCAGATATTACTGTTGGAGCTGGGAACACAAGCATTTAGTTAGATATTACTGTTGGAGTTAGAAACACAAGCATTTAGTTAGATATTACTGTTGGAGCTGGGATCACAAGCATTTCGTTAGATATTACTGTTGGAGCTGGGATCACAAGCATTTAGTTAGATATTACTGTTGGAGCTGGGATCACAAGCATTTAGTTAGATATTACTGTTGGAGCTGGGATCACAAGCATTTAGTTAGATATTACTGTTGGAGCTGGGAACACAAGCATTTAGTTAGATATTACTGTTGGAGCTGGGATCACAAGCATTTAGTTAGATATTACTGTTGGAGCTGGGATCACAAGCATTTAGTTAGATATTACTGTTGGAGCTGGGATCACAAGCATTTAGTTAGATATTACTGTTGGAGCTGGGAACACAAGCATTTAGTTAGATATTACTGTTGGAGCTGGGATCACAAGCATTTCGCTACACCCGCGACAACATCTGCTAAATATGTCTATGTGACCAATAACATTTGATGTGCTGAAACCACTCTTATGATTGACATGCCCAACAGGAAGAGTTGGCTACAACCCTAACAGTATGAAACCCAACGAGGAGGGACACAACAACCACATGAGTTCTGATACCAAACTAAATCTTTTAAAGTAAAGGGTTGTAAACGGGGCCTGTTCAGGCAGAGGGTTGTAAACGGGGCCTGTTCAGGCAGAGGGTTGGAAACGGGGCCTGTTGAGGCAGAGGGTTGTAAACGAGGCCTGTTCAGGCAGAGGGTTGCAAATGAGGCCTGTTGAGGCAGAGGGTTGCAAATGAGGCCTGTTGAGGCAGAGGGTTGTAAACGAGGCCTGTTGAGGCAGAGGGTTGTAAACGAGGCCTGTTCAGGCAGAGGGTTGCAAATGAGGCCTGTTGAGGCAGAGGGTTGCAAATGAGGCCTGTTGAGGCAGAGGGTTGTAAACGAGGCCTGTTGAGGCAGAGGGTTGTAAACGAGGCCTGTTCAGGCAGAGGGTTGTAAACGGGGCCTGTTGAGGCAGAGGGTTTAAAACGAGGCCTGTTCAGGCAGAGGGTTGCAAACGAGGCCTGTTCAGGCAGAGGGTTGTAAACGAGGCCTGTTGAGGGTCCTACCAGAGAAGAAGAGCATGACGTCAGTCTCGGTGCAGCTGTAGGGGAGACCTCTGATCCGCACCACTCCGTCTCTGGCTGGGAGCTGAACTGACTTCTTCAAGATGGTCTCCGCATCGCTGTTGGTCACCTCAAACACTGGAGGAGGTTGTTGAGGAGAAGAAAAATATTACTTTATTGTCCAACGTCCAGAAATGTACATAGACAAGAGGTAGGAGCAGATAGAGAGAGACAGTGTGGAGAGTTGGAGAAGAGAGAGAGACAGTGTGGAGAGTTGGAGAAGAGAGAGGGACACAGTGTACTGTCTGTCTGTAGTACCTTCTATATAGCCTGGTCCCAGGTACTGTCTGTCTGTAGTACCTTCTATATAGCCTGGTCCCAGGTACTGTCTGTCTGTAGTACCTTCTATATAGCCTGGTCCCAGGTACTGTCTGTCTGTACCATCTATATAGCCTGGTCCCAGGTACTGTCTGTCTGTCTGTACCTTCTATATAGCCTGGTCCCAGGTACTGTCTGTCTGTACCTTCTATATAGCCTGGTCCCAGGTACTGTCTGTCTGTAGTACCTTCTATATAGCCTGGTCCCAGGTACTGTCTGTCTGTAGTACCTTCTATATAGCCTGGTCCCAGGTACTGTCTGTCTGTAGTACCTTCTATATAGCCTGGTCCCAGGTACTGTCTGTCTGTAGTACCTTCTATATAGCCTGGTCCCAGGTACTGTCTGTCTGTAGTACCTTCTATATAGCCTGGTCCCAGGTACTGTCTGTCTGTAGTACCTTCTATATAGCCTGGTCCCAGGTACTGTCTGTCTGTAGTACCTTCTATATAGCCTGGTCCCAGGTACTGTCTGTCTGTAGTACCTTCTATATAGCCTGGTCCCAGGTACTGTCTGTCTGTAGTACCTTCTATATAGCCTGGTCCCAGGTACTGTCTGTCTGTAGTACCTTCTATATAGCCTGGTCCCAGGTACTGTCTGTCTGTACCTTCTATATAGCCTGGTCCCAGGTACTGTCTGTCTGTAGTACCTTCTATATAGCCTGGTCCCAGGTACTGTCTGTCTGTAGTACCTTCTATATAGCCTGGTCCCAGGTACTGTCTGTCTGTAGTACCTTCTATATAGCCTGGTCCCAGGTACTGTCTGTCTGTAGTACCTTCTATATAGCCTGGTCCCAGGTACTGTCTGTCTGTAGTACCTTCTATATAGCCTGGTCCCAGGTACTGTCTGTCTGTAGTACCTTCTATATAGCCTGGTCCCAGGTACTGTCTGTCTGTAGTACCTTCTATATAGCCTGGTCCCAGGTACTGTCTGTACCTTCTATATAGCCTGGTCCCAGGTACTGTCTGTCTGTAGTACCTTCTATATAGCCTGGTCCCAGGTACTGTCTGTCTGTAGTACCTTCTATATAGCGCGGTCCCAGGTACTGTCTGTCTGTAGTACCTTCTATATAGCCTGGTCCCAGGTACTGTCTGTCTGTAGTACCTTCTATATAGCGCGGTCCCAGGTACTGCCTGTGTTTCTCCAGGGCCTTGCCCACGTCATCTTCGTGCTCCAGCTCTATAAAGGCCTGGCCGTTGGGCTTCCCGTCCCGGTTCACCGTCAGGTGGATTCCCTTCACACCGTCACGTACACGGCACTCTGGACAGTGATAAGTAGGGTAAACCTACCGATTAAACCAAAATCTAAGTGTTTCTAACAGGGGATAACAGTCAGGAGCACGGTGGGGGAAACAGAGGATAACAGCCAGGAGCACGGTGGGGGAAACAGAGGATAACAGCCAGGAGCACGGTGGGGGAAACAGAGGATAACAGTCAGGAGCACGGTGGGGGAAACACAGGATAACAGTCAGGAGCACGGTGGGGGAAACAGAGGATAACAGCCAGGAGCACGGTGGGGGAAACAGAGGATAACAGTCAGGAGCACGGTGGGGGAAACAGAGGATAACAGTCAGGAGCACGGTGGGGGAAACAGAGGATAACAGCCAGGAGCACGGTGGGGGAAACAGAGGATAACAGTCAGGAGCACGGTGGGGGAAACACAGGATAACAGTCAGGAGCACGGTGGGGGAAACAGAGGATAACAGCCAGGAGCACGGTGGGGGAAACAGAGGATAACAGCCAGGAGCACGGTGGGGGAAACAGAGGATAACAGCCAGGAGCACGGTGGGGGAAACAGAGGATAACAGCCAGGAGCACGGTGGGGGAAACAGAGGATAACAGCCAGGAGCACGGTGGGGGAAACAGAGGATAACAGCCAGGAGCACGGTGGGGGAAACAGAGGATAACAGCCAGGAATACGGTGGGGGAAACAGAGGATAACAGCCACGAGCACGGTGGGGGAAACAGAGGATAACAGCCAGGAGCACGGTGGGGGAAACAGAGGATAACAGCCAGGAGCACGGTGGGGGAAACAGAGGATAACAGCCACGAGCACGGTGGGGGAAACAGAGGATAACAGCCAGGAGCACGGTGGGGGAAACAGAGGATAACAGCCAGGAGCACGGTGGGGGAAACAGAGGATAACAGCCAGGAATACGGTGGGGGAAACAGAGGATAACAGCCACGAGCACGGTGGGGGAAACAGAGGATAACAGCCAGTAGCACGGTGGGGGAAACAGAGGATAACAGCCAGGAGCACGGTGGGGGAAACAGAGGATAACAGCCACGAGCACGGTGGGGGAAACAGAGGATAACAGCCAGGAGCACGGTGGGGGAAACAGAGGATAACAGCCAGGAGCACGGTGGGGGAAACAGAGGATAACAGCCAGGAGCACGGTGGGGGAAACAGAGGATAACAGTCAGGAGCACGGTGGGGGAAACAGAGGATAACAGTCAGGAGCACGGTGGGGGAAACAGAGGATAACAGGAGCACGGTGGGGGAAACAGAGGATAACAGCCAGGAGCACGGTGGGGGAAACAGAGGATAACAGCCAGGAGCACGGTGGGGGAAACAGAGGATAACAGCCAGGAGCACGGTGGGGGAAACAGAGGATAACAGTCAGGAGCACGGTGGGGGAAACAGAGGATAATAGTCAGGAGTTTTCCTTGTCCGGTTTCACAGATTAAAATAAATTTAATTTAAAAAAAACACAATTAAGCCTAGTCCTGGAGTAAAAAAACATGTCCATTGAAAAAGCTGTTCAGTCTAGGACTGGTTTAATTCGGGACCGTTGAGTTTTATGAGCATGTTGTTAACAGAGGTGTATGGAGGGCTTACCAGAGAAGAACTGGAGGAGATCCTCAGTGGTACAGGACCATGGAAGTCCTTTAGCTCTGATGATAAACACCTCCTTCTTCTCTGGCCCTGGGTCAGAGTTGTAGTCTGGTAGAGGAGGGTAATCATCCTCTTTGAAGGGGGCTCCTGACTAAATACACCATACCGTTAAGTTATGACATTCATATCTATATTTCTAGTATATAAAATGGGATTGACAGCAGGATACATTTCCATAGAAAGAGTAGCAGCACACAGACACTAACCTCAGAGTGTAGGCCGAGGTGGGACTGCAGTGCGGAGAGCCTGTGATGCCGGGGTTTCAGTGCGGCGGTCCAGTGGTGATGGTACCGCGGACGGCCACATCTCTCCGCTACTGTTACGGTCCCTGCGACACTACTCTGCGACAATAAGCTCCTGGAGACCTGTCTCCCCACCACAGAGAGACGTAAGGCAAACAACAAGGACCTACAGTTCCCAGACATATTATCAAACCTGGAACTGCGCAATGCTCCGATTTCAATATGACGAACCGGCTTGACAGATGTACAAAAACCCACGGATGAACACTTTTACCGTAGTTATTTATTGAGCCTTGGAACACTTAAATAAATTGAAAGGTGCCGCATACGTAGGTAGGCTTCTCTTCACAGCAAGAAAACTCACGTTGCCCAAGGACAGTAGTTCGTCAAAAAGGTCAAAGTGAATTATAGACGACAAAAAGGAGTATTTATCCAGCAGGGTTATGGATTATGGAAACATCGCTGTCTAGTGGTCTGGATGACTCACAGAATGTTGTAGTGGAGCTCAGACAAAACCTGGTGGTCAAACGGACTGTCCCTGGTCCATGTACGTCCTCCTCAAAACAGAACAGGACAAATAAGAAATATGTCAGGGATAACAATAACAATACATAACAAATTAAATTGGCAGGGATTAAATGTTATTTGTTTTGATCAGTTAATTAGTTGGTGGTTTTGTTACATTACATTTTATTTCTCCAGTTTTTAGATGTATTTCCCCCACGCCCGTCCAGGAGGCGGCGGTAAACTAACATACTGTGGTTGATCAATGCTTTATGGGTCGAGCAATAACAAATATCTCTGCACAGTTGCTAACTAGGTGGTTAGTTAGTTAGCTGTCAAAAAACATGCTTCTTCAGACTTTCAGGCCATGGCTGACCCTGCTTCGTTGCAGAGGATTGCCAGTAGCAACAACACGACTTTACCACGGTGACAGAGTGGCAGCCGTCGGTACACAGCCTGACACACAGTCCGCGGAGTTTGCGGTAGGTGGTGGAGGGTCAATGGGAAAACGTATCATTGTGAGACGCTGCTACCTCGGACTGCCCTTGGAAATGAATTACTCTCAATGAGTGTAGTAATGCTATCCAGATAAATTAGCTGGCTTATTGTCAGTTGTTTGCAATTTCGTTTCAACCCCTGTATCACCAGCTAGCTAACATGTACTGTAATTAACCAGGGCTAGCTAGATAGCTAACATGTACTGTAATTAACCAGGGCTAGCTAGATAGCTAACATGTACTGTAATTAACCAGGGCTAGCTAGATAGCTAACATGTACTGTAATTAACCAGGGCTAGCTAGCTAGCTAACATGTACTGTAATTAACCAGGGCTAGCTAGCTACCTAACATGTACTGTAATTAACCAGGGCTAGCTAGCTAACATGTACTGTAATTAACCAGGGCTAGCTAGCTAACATGTACTGTAATTAGCCAGGGCTAGCTAACATTGAGAAGGGCAAATGCATCTGGTCCGACATCGTCTCCTCAGCAACGCTTAAAAAAGTACTTCCGGGTCATGGAATTCCGGAATTTTTAAAAATAAAAGTCCCCCCACGTCATAGTAGAAAAGTGTCAACGTGTATTTACTCATAATAATAAAAACAACAATAATAATATGAAGAAAAAAGTGTCTAAACATTAACAGTGATTTGTTTTAAAGTTACATTTTTCATACAAGTTGGCGTTTAAAACACGTTCCAAGGTCAAATAAATGACCCCAATGCAAATCACTGTTTATGAAATACACAATCTTGGTTTATAGAGCAAAAATTATTCTAGGTGACGCAATATAAGTAATGTAGGGAGTGACTCAATAGGGTCTGTAGAATGTATATATGTTGTTATTTCATGGGGCTCTGAATAATACAGAGTGTTGGTGGCCTTTTACTGTGGTCAAACAGCTTAAAGTGGGGTGCCTGCACACTATATGGTATAAATATTGCACTGTACATGGAAAAACAATGGATTGGTGTCCATAAAACTAGGGTCCAGTCTAGTCACTAGAGTCCCTAGAATACAAAACAGGTGAGTTTGAATGTAAAGTTAGTTCATACACTATATATAACAAACTATATGGACACCCCTTCAAATTAGTGGATTTGGCTGACAGGTATAAAACCGAGCACACCACCATGCAATCTCCATAGACAAACATTGTCAGTAGAATGACCTTACCAAAGAGCTCAGTGACTTTCAACGTGGCGCCGTCATTTCAACGTGACGGCGTCATTTCAACGTGACTGCGTCATTTCTGCAGACACACAAACTATCGTTTTTCCTGTACAGTGCAATAGAACAATGATACAGTGAGACTTTTCTCAGACATTACATTTCAAAATTGTTCCTTGAAGAACAATATCACCAGTAAATAAGCAGGATTCGTACAATCATTATCTTGATTGTATGTTTTTTACCAGTAGGTTATGTTCTTGACATTATTAATTTGCAAAGCAGCAAAAAATACGGAATTCGAATAACATGCATAACGTTTTACCGCAGACTTTTATTTTGAAGGCAAAATCCCCAAACCGGAAGTTTTAGTGTAGATAGGCTCCATCTAGCGTTGCTGCTATGACGTTCATCTTTTAAATTTTTTTAAATTTAATTGAACCTTTATTAAACTAGGCCAGTGTCGCCCGGGTTTGGCCGGGGTAGGCCGTCATTGTAAATAACTAAACTAAACCAATAACTAAACCAATATCAAACTAATCAAGTGTTCGACGAAACAAAGCTTCAGACGTCATTAATCACGTGCTTCTGATAGAGCGATACAGACATCGGCACACTGTTTGAACCCACACCTCGTAGCTCCACTATCAAACATAACACCACTACCCTTAATGTCTAGTTGCAGGTGGTTCGTTTTGAATTTAGAAAAGATTCCCTTATTAAATAAACTTTTTTTTTGCTCCATGAAGTAATCCAACAATGTATACACTGCCATCAAGTCTATTTCAAATGTTCTGATCTGGACAGGTGTCATGGTGATAGGTGGCACGTTGGGGTGGACACACACCTGTCCAGATCAGAACATTTAAAATAGACTTGATGGCAGTGTATACATTGTTGGATTACATCATGGAGCAACATTTTTTTATATTTTTGTATTTAACTAGGCAAGTCAGTTAAGAACAAATTCTTATTTACAATGATGGCCTACCAAAAGGCCTCCTGCGGGGACGGGGGCCTGGGATTAAAAATACAAAATAAATATAGGACAAAACACATATCACGACAAGAGACACTACATAAAGAGAGACCTAAGACAACAACGTAGCAAGGTAGCAACACATGACAACAACATTGTAGGAACACATGGTAGCAGCACAAAACATGGTACAAACATTATTTGGCACAGACAACAGCACAAAGGGCAAGAAGGTAGTGTGAAAGAGGAGTGATTTACAATAAAGGAAACCAAGTCTAAATGTAACCTTAGGCTGCAGCTTTGATATGTGCTGAGGGAAGGACAGTGTACCATGTAGCCATACTCCCAAGTACTTGTATGAGGTGACTACCTCAAGCTCTAAACCCTCAGAGGTAGTAATCACACCTTACCAAACCACATGACCTTTGTTTTGTAGGTATTCAGAACAAGGTTAAGGGCAGAGAAAGCTTATTTAATTTAATAACGTTTTTTTTCTAACCCCCTGCAACTAAACATGGACGTAAAAGACATTGGTAGTTGATAAAGGAATTTATATTTTTAAAGTAATGACTAAAGTATTCCACCCTGAAATCATATAATTGTATGAAATGTGTTCGAGTCATAATTCCATCATGTGAGTGACTTGACCATTGTGTTACTATTTCGCAATATGAGCTGGGTAGAGTTGAGACATTCAAGGCCAACTGAACTGTCGACTTGTGATAAATCTGAAACCAAATAACAGGAAAGAGGCCTCCCCTAGGTAAGGGGGAGTAACTGTTAGAAATGGCTAGAAGATAATGAGATATTTTGTGTTAGTATTGTGGGAAAATACAGCCCACCTAAAGGGAGGTGGAGTTTCTACTGGTGTGTGTGAGTTATAAAATGACTGTGTTCTAATTTTTGACTTCAGAGTACTCTCTGAATAAAGAATGAACCTTTTGCAGAATCTGAGACTTTGCCTAATTATTATTATTATTAAACCCAGGGTCTTACAAACCTCGGGGAATTGGTCAAAGCTTAAATGATTGTTTAGTTATCATCATTGGGATTTGAACATTCTCGTGACAGTAGTCTTCCAAGTTGGGAATTGAGTAAGTATCTCTAAGTTAAGGTTGGTTAAATTCTCTGTGCTAAGCCAAACAGTATCTTATCTAATAACACCTCAGACAGCTGGAACAGAGGAATGGCCTGACTAGGATAGATTTTTAATAGCTAGGATACTAGCTAGTCCTTGCCTGATTTATAACCTGCTCTGGAAGCTCCCACTCATACTACACTAATACACTATGGCATTTCACATTATTATACTTATCTTTTCAGGAAAACTATGAACGAATGCAAGTCCTTGTTGATGAGTTGAAAGGCAGATCGGAGAAAATCAAATTGGGTAAGTTAGGTTGGCACCTTCACATGTGAAAACTCTTTTGAATGTTAACAGATGTAGTAATGTCCGGTATTGACCTGCCTGTCTGTTGACCTGCCTGTCTGTTGACCTGTTGACCTGCCTGTCTGTTGACCTGTTGACCTGCCTGTCTGTTGACCTGTTGACCTGCCTGTCTGTTGACCTGCCTGCCTGTCTGTTGACCTGTTGACCTGCCTGTCTGTTGACCTGTTGACTTGCCTGTCTGTTGACTTGCCTGTCTGTTGACTTGCCTGTCTGTTGACATGCCTGTCTGTTGACCTGTTGACCAGCCTACCTGTTGACCAGCCTGTCTGTTGACCAGCCTGCCTGTTGACCTGTTGACCAGCCTGCCTGTTGACCTGTTGACCAGCCTGCCTGTTGACCTGTTGACCAGCCTGCCTGTTGACCTGTTGACCAGCCTGCCTGTTGACCAGCCTGCCTGTTGACCAGCCTGCCTGTTGACTTGCCTGCCTGTTGACTTGCCTGCCTGTTGACTTGCCTGCCTGTTGACTTGCCTGCCTGTCTGTTGACCTGTTGACCAGCCTGTCTTTTGACCTGCCTGTCTGCTGACCTGTTGACCAGCCTGTCTGTTGACCAGCCTGTCTGTTGACCTGCCTGTCTGTTGACCTGTTGACCTGCCTGTCTGCTGACCTGTTGACCTGCCTGTCTGTTGACCTGCCTGTCTGATGGCCTGTTGACCAGCCTGCCTGTTGACCTGTTGACCAGCCTGTCTGTTGACCTACCTGTCTGTTGACCTGTTGACCTACCTGTCTGTTGACCTGTTGACCAGCCTGCCTGTTGACCTGTTGACCAGCCTGTCTGTTGACCAGCCTGCCTGTTGACTTGCCTGCCTGTCTGTTGACTTGCCTGCCTGTCTGTTGACTTGCCTGCCTGTCTGTTGACTTGCCTGTCTGTTGACTTGCCTGTCTGTTGACCTGTTGACCTGCCTGTCTGTTGACCTGTTGACTTGCCTGTCTGTTGACCTGCCTGTCTGTTGACCTGCCTGTCTGTTGACCTGCCTGTCTGATGGCATGTTGACCAGCCTGCCTGTTGACCTGCCTGTCTGATGGCATGTTGACTTGCCTGCCTGTCTGTTGACCAGCCTGCCTGTTGACCTCTTGACCAGCCTGTCTGTTGACCAGCCTGTCTGTTGACCTGTTGACCAGCCTGCCTGTTGATCAGCCTGTCTGATAATGTGTTGAGCCAGGTGGAGGAGAACGTGCCAGAAATCTGCACATCTCCAGAGGGAAGCTTCTCCCCAGAGAACGTATAGACAGACTGCTGGACCCAGGGTAAACACACGCGACTATTCTCTGAACACCTAGTTGTAGATGTATCCTCTGTAGAGGCTCCAAAACCACTTTGTTTTGACGTTTCCAGGTCTGAGGGTTCCTGTATTGTGTTTCTCTCTGCAGGTCTCCGTTCCTGGAATTCTCCCAGTTTGCAGCATACGAGCTCTATGGGAAAGAGGAGGTTCCAGCAGGAGGCATCATCACAGGGATTGGCAGAGTCTCAGGGTGTGTAGAGTACTGTAAACACTAGAGTATTGTAGATTACTGTAAACACTGTAGAGTACTGTAAACACTGTAGAGTACTGTAGACACTGTAGAGTACTGTAGACACTGTAGAGTACTGTAGATTACTGTAGAGTACTGTAAACACTAAACACTGTAGAGTACTGTAAACACAACACTGTAGAGTGCTGTAGACAGAGTACTGTAGACGCTGTAGACACAGGTCCATGAACGTGGTGTGTTTCAGACTTATCTTCCAGTCATAATGCTTATTGTTCCAGCAGTCCTTTTTGTTGTTATCTACTCATCTGATTGGTCGTCTTCCCATCCAGGGTGGAGTGTGTTATTGTTGCTAACGACGCCACGGTGAAAGGAGGCACCTACTACCCAGTCACAGTGAAGAAGCACCTCCGAGCCCAGGAGATAGCTCAGCAGAACCACCTGCCATGTATATACCTGGGTGAGTGCCCTCTCACTCTCTATACTGGTGGCAGCATGGGGATAGATAGCTGTGTTATCAATGTAACACTCTCCCAGGGTTTGTCTCCTGTAGTGGACTCCGGAGGGGAAAGGACTCAGGGACTAGGGGTTGATTTGTGATTGTGTGCCTCTGCAGTGGACTCAGGGACTAGGGGGGTTGATTTGTGATTGTGTGCCTCTGCAGTGGACTCCGGGGGAGCCAACCTCCCCAGACAGGCCGAGGTCTTCCCAGACAGAGAACACTTTGGACGGATCTTCTTCAACCAGGCTCGCCTCTCCTCAGACGGAATAGCACAGGTAACGAATAGCACAGGTAACGAATAGCACGGGCGATGAATAGCACGGGCGATGAATAGCACGGGCGATGAATAGCACGGGCGATGAATAGCACGGGTAATGTGTATTTTTTTGTAAATATATTTTTGGGCGTATATTTACACACGATTTAAATAGAGGAAATCATATGTGATAAACTGATTGGAGTGGGGAGTGGGGATTGAACCCCGGTCTCCGGTGGGGAAAGGAGCATACACACCGTGAACTTTACCACTAGACCGCAGCCTGTTTACACAGGTCATTTTCTGAAAGGTGGAGTGGAGTAGAGTCTGACCCATAATTAGTGCTGGGAATTGCCAAGGTACCTCACGATAAAATATCAAATCAAAAATAAAATAGAATGTTATTTGTCTCACGCGCCGAATACAACAAGCTCGTCAGTAAGCATTTCACGGTAAGGTCTACAGCTGTTGTAATCGGCACATGTGATTTTTATTTTTTATTTTATTTGCAATTGCGTGAGAAAACAGAGTGATGGCCTCTACTAAAAAGAGGAGGATCAGATTTCTATAGGGTAGGCCTACTATATTTATTTCTCAGCTTTCCTAATATAAAGCAAATTGCTTCTCTTTACAACAGGAGTATAATCTGCCTGAGTGGCATGAAAATGAACCACGGGAAAAGCGTCCTCCATTCGCTATTTAAGTGCATAGATGACATGTATTTTTCCCCTGCTGCCCCGGTTTCAATACAGGTGCATGATAACGGTCCATTCTGCATCAAAACTAATTTCACACATATATATTATTTAGTATATGTAAAGACAAGATTTAAATCAAGAATAATCTGATGGGTGACAATATTAGCTTATCACTTGTGAATGATATGTTATCACTTTTCTAATCATAGTACTGTATGGTACCATGGATATTCAGATCTAGATGTAATGTGTGATCAGACGTCGCCCTCCGTCCCCATCGGATATCAGAAAACCAGTCAGTATCTGGTGTGACCACCATTTGTCTCATGCAGCGCGACACATCTCCTTCACATAGACTTGATCAGGCTTTTGATTGTGGCCTGTGGAATGTTGTCCCACTCTCTTCAATGGCTGTGAGAAGTAGCTGGATATTGGTGGAAACTAGAACAAGCTGTCGTACACGTCTATCCAGAGCATCCCAAACATGCTCAATGGGTGACATGTCTGGTGAGTATACAGGCCATGGAAGAACTGGGACATTTTCAGCTTCCAGGAATTGTGTACAGATCCTTGCAACATGGGGCTGTGCATCATCATGCTGAAACATGAGGTGATGGAGGTGGATGAATGGCACGACAATGGGCCTCAGGATCTCGTCACGATATCTCTGTGCATTCAAATTGCCATCGATAAAATGTTATTGCGTTTGTTGTCCGTAGCTTATGCCTGCCCCAAACCATAACCCCACCGTCACCATGGGGCACTCTGTTCACAATGTTGACATCAGCAAACCACTCGCCCACACGATGCCATGCACGTGGTCTGTGGTTGTCAGGCCGGATGGACATTCTGCCAAATTCTCTAAAATGACGTTTATGGGAGAGAAATTAACATTCAATTCTCTGGCAACAGCTCTGGTGGACATTCCTACAGTCAACATGCCAATTGAACCCTCCCTCAAAACTGTGGCATTGTGTTGTGTGACAAAACTGCATTTTAGAGTGGCCTTTTTTTTTGTGGCACCCCCTGCCCAGTCATGTGAAATCAATAGATTAGGGCCTAATTCATTAATTTAAATTGACTGATTTCCTTATATGAACTGTAATTCTGTAAAATCTTTGAAATTGTTGCATGTTGCGTTTTATATTTTTGTTCAGTATATGTTTGTAAATGTGTTATTCCAGATAACGGTGGTCATGTGTTATTCCAGATAGCGGTGGTCATGTGTTATTCCAGATAGCGGTGGTCATGTGTTATTCCAGATAGCGGTGGTTATGTGTTATTCCAGATAGCGGTGGTCATGTGTTATTCCAGATAACGGTGGTCATGTGTTATTCCAGATAACGGTGGTCATGTGTTATTCCAGATAGCGGTGGTCATGTGTTATTCCAGATAACAGTGGTTATGTGTTATTCCAGATAGCGGTGGTCATGGGGTCGTGTACAGCAGGGGGAGCGTATGTCCCGGCCATGGCTGATGAGAGTATCATCGTCAGGAAACAAGGAACCATCTTCCTGGGAGGACCCCCTCTGGTGAGGACTACATAACGTATTATAGATATTTAGCATTTAGAAAATGATGTATCTTTTCGGTGCTATTTATTTTTATAAAAAAAAAAAAAAAATGATTTCACCTTTATGTAACCAGGTAGGCAAGTTGAGAACAAGTTCTCATTTACAATTGCGACCTGGCCAAGATAAAGCAAAGCAGTTCGACACATACAACAACACAGAGTTACACATGGAATAAACAAGCGTACAGTCAATAATACAGTAGAAAATAAGTATGTACAATGTGAGCAAATGAGGTGAGATAAGGGAGGTGTCATGACATCCCTACTGTGTCATGACGACCCTCCTGTGTCATGACGACCCTGCTGTGTCATGACGACCCTGCTGTGTCATGACGACCCTGCTGTGTCATGACGACCCTCCTGTGTCATGACGACCCTCCTGTGTCATGACGACCCTTTGTGTTGTTTTTCAGGTAAAAGCAGCAACAGGTGAGACAGTCTCTGCTGAGGATCTTGGAGGGGCGGATCTTCACTGCAGGTATCAGGCAGTATGACATCATGGTGGAGTAGGGGCCTGAGGGAACACTGTGTTGTGAAATCTGGGAATGTAATGTTTTTAAAATTGTATAAACTGCCCGAATTTTGCTGGACCCCAGGAAGAGTAGCTGCTGGTTTGGCAGGAACTAATGGGGATCCATAATAAACCCCAGGAAGAGTAGCTGCTGCCTTGGCAGGAACTAATGGGGATCCATAATAAATCCCAGGAAGAATAGCTGCTGCCTTGGCAGGAACTAATGGGGATCCATAATAAACCCCAGGAAGAGTAGCTGCTGTCTTGGCAGGAACTAATGGGGGATCCTTAATAAACCCCAGGAAGAGTAGCTGCTGCCTTGGCAGGAACTAATGGGGTTCCATAATAAACCCCAGGAAGAGTAGCTGCTGCCTTGGCATGAACTAATGGGGATCCATAATAAACCCCAGGAAGAGTAGCTGCTGCCTTGACAGGAACTAATGGGGATCCATAATAAATACAAATACAGCGTTGGTCCTTTCTGTGGTGGGAAAAAATACTAAATTGTCAAAGTAAATGCTTTACATCAAACTCCATATATTAAGCAAACCAGACAGCACAATTTTATTGTTTAAAAAAAAATGTATTTACGGACCGACGGCCATACTCCAACACTAGGACATCATTTACAAACGCAGTATGTGTGTTTAGTGAGTCCGCCAGATCAGAGGCAGTAGGGATGACCAGGTGTTCTATTAATAGGTGCCGGTATTGGACCTAATTGGTGTCCTGTCTGAGCATTCAAAATGTAACTTTTTGGTGTCATGGAAAATATATGGAGTAAAAAGTACATCTATTCTTTAGGAATGTAGTGGGGTAAAAGTTGTCAAAAATATAAATAGTAAAAAAAAAAAAAAATACCAAAAAGTATTTTTTTACTTAAATACTTTCCACCACTGGGTTCTTCTATTAGTCAGTATGACGCAGGTCCTAAATGGCTTAATGTCTACAATGTCTCACCTTTCCTCTAAAAAGATCAGGTTAGTTACACTGTAAAGGTGCTACCCAGAACCTGAAAGGGTTCTCCGGCTGTCCCCATAGCTGAATGACTCTTTGGAGAGCCCTTTTTGGTGCCAGCTAGGAACACTTCTGGGTTCCATGTAGAATCCTTTTTACATGGGTTCTACCTGGAACTGTATGAGTTAGGTATGGTAGGTACTGTATGGTAGGTACTGTATGGTATGAGTTAGGTATGGTAGGTACTGTATGGTAGGTACTGTATGAGTTAGGTATGGTAGTACTGTATGGTAGGTACTGTATGGTATGAGTTTGGTATGGTAGGTAGGTACTGTATGGTATGAGTTAGGTTATGGTAGGTACTGTATGGTAGGTACTGTATGGTATGAGTTAGGTATGGTAGGTACTGTATGGTATGAGTTAGGTACTGTATGGTACCATGGAGCAGGTATCAGTATGATATTGGTTAGGTCTGGTTCCTCTATCCAGTGTTGATCCATGTTTGTTTCATGTTTCCTGTCCCACAGGAAGTCAGGTGTAACAGACCACTACGCTCTAGACGATAGCCACGCCCTTCACCTGGCTCGCAAGGCCGTCCGCAACCTCAACTACACCAAGAACATACAGGTGGGTTATAACCTCAACATACAGGTGGGTTATGACCTCAACATACAGGTGGGTTATGACCTCAACATACAGGTGGGTTATGACCTCAACATACAGGTGGGTTATGACCTCAACATACAGGTGGGTTATGACCTCAACATACAGGTGGGTTATAACCTCAACATACAGGTGGGTTATGACC
This sequence comes from Salmo salar, assembly GCF_965601325.2. Classification (NCBI taxonomy): domain Eukaryota; kingdom Metazoa; phylum Chordata; class Actinopteri; order Salmoniformes; family Salmonidae; genus Salmo; species Salmo salar. Next base: position 12,527,610 of record NC_138305.1, read on the forward strand.
TCAACATACAGGTGGGTTATGACCTCAACATACAGGTGGGTTATGACCTCAACATACAGGTGGGTTATGACCTCAACATACAGGTGGGTTATAACCTCAACATACAGGTGGGTTATGACCTCAACATACAGGTGGGTTATGACCTCAACATACAGGTGGGTTATGACCTCAACATACAGGTGGGTTATGACCTCAACATACAGGTGGGTTATGACCTCAACATACAGGTGGGTTATGACCTCAACTACACCAAGAACATAGTCACTGCTTTGATGTTTGCAGAGAACGACAGGGTGTTGTCCAGGGTCACGCCAAGGTTCTTTGAACTCTGGGAGAGGGGGGACACTGGAGTTGTGAACCGTGATGGAGAGGCCTTGGAGCGGGCAGGCCTTCCTGGGAAGAAGAGCAGCGCCATCTTGTTGATCTTGAGGTGGTGGGCCGACATCCAAGCTGAGATATCTGCCAGGCACGCAGAGATGCATGTCGCCACCTGGGTGTCAGTAGGGAGGGGAAGGAGAAAAGAGGCTCTGTGACATGGAGAAGAGCAGTCTTGGTTGAGTGACCCGTCTTGAAGAGTGACCCGTCTTGAAGCCTGACTGGTTAGGGGTCCAGAAGATCATTCTGAGAGAGTTGACCAGAGACAGAACGCTCAAGTGTTTTTGGAAAGAAAATATAAACCCCAACCAAAATATAGAAGGGATTACAGGTCTATCGTTTTTTGATGTCAAAGGAGTTGTTGGTTTCTTGTGTAGCTAATGTTTGTTCGATTTATTTATTTTTTTAAATAATTTTTTCTCAGAAAAACAAATATGAAAGAAAAAGAGACTTGGTCATTGAAACATGTAGGTAGTTTGTTGCTCTTCTCCTCTCCTGCCCCTCTATTGACGTGATGTTATGGACCTGGTGTGTTGCCAGGTGACCACAGAGCCCCCCGAGGATCCTCTCTACCCAGCTGAGGAGCTGTATGGCATCGTAGGAGCCAACCTCAAACGCAACTTTGATGTCAGAGAGGTACTTCCCCACGTTTTATTAATGTATTTATTACGGGAGTCCAAGGGGAATGGATGAGCTAAAATGATATTGTACTGGTTCATTGTTATTGTTATTATTATTGTTATTATGGGAGTCCAAGGGGAATGGATGAGCTAAAACAATATTGTACTGGTTCATTGTTATTATTATTGTTATTATTATTGTTATTATGGGGGTCCATGTCCCAGAGGGGCATTTTAAATGGACTGTTAGGTTGTGTTTATAATATATCTGTGTTCTACTGTGTGATTGCCAGGTGATAGCAAGGATTGTCGATGGCAGCCGGTTTGATGAGTTCAAAGCCTTCTACGGAGATACAGTGGTCACAGGTCAGTACTAGGCTGGTCACTATCAGTTTCTACTACCTGGGGGTTTAGGCTGGTCACTATCAGTTTCTACTACCTGGGGGTTTAGGCTGGTCACTATCAGTTTCTACTACCTGGGGGTTTAGGCTGGTCACTATCAGTTTCTACTACCTGGGGGTTTAGGCTGGTCACTATCAGTTTCTACTACCTGGGGGTTTAGGCTGGTCACTATCAGTTTCTACTACCTGGGGGTTTAGGCTGGTCACTATCAGTTTATACTGCCTGGGGTTGGGGGGTTTATACTGCCTGGGGTTGGGGGGTTTATACTGCCTGGGGTTGGGGGGTTTATACTGCCTGGGGTTGGGGGGTTTATACTGCCTGGGGTTGGGGGTTTATACTGCCTGGGGTTTATACTGCCTGGGGTTTATACTGCCTGGGGTTGGGGGTTTATACTGCCTGGGGTTTATACTGCCTGGGGTTGGGGGTTTATACTGCCTGGGGTTGGGGGTTTATACTGCCTGGGATTGGGGGTTTATACTGCCTGGGGTGTATACTACCTGGGGTTGGGGGTTATACTGCCTGGGGTTGGGGGTTTATACTGCCGGGGGTTTATACTGCCGGGGGTTTATACTGCCGGGGGTTTATACTACCTGGGGTTGGTGTTTATACTGCCTGGGGTTTATACTGCCTGGGGTTTATACTACCTGGGGTTGGGTTTTATACTGTTGGGGGTTATACTGCCTGGGGTTGGGGTTTATACTGCCTGGGGTTGGGGTTTATACTGCCTGGGGTTGGGGTTTATACTGCCTGGGGTTGGGGTTTATACTGCCTGGGGTTGGGGTTTATACTGCCTGGGGTTGGGGTTTATACTGCCTGGGGTTGGGGTTTATACTGCCTGGGGTTTATACTGCCTGGGGTTTATACTGCCTGGGGTTGGGGGTTTATACTGCCGGGGGTTTATACTGCCTGGGGTTTATACTGCCTGGGGTTGGGGTTTATACTACCTGGGGTTGGGGTTTATACTACCTGGGGTTGGGGTTTATACTACCTGGGGTTGGGGTTTATACTGCCTGGGGTTTATACTGCCTGGGGTTTATACTGCCTGGGGTTTACACTGCCTGGGGTTGGGGGTTTATACTGCCTGGGGTTTATACTGCCTGGGGTTTATACTGCCTGGGGTTTATACTGCCTGGGGTTTATACTACCTGGGGTTGGGGGTTTATACTACCTGGGGTTGGGGGTTTATACTGCAGGGGGTTTATACTGCAGGGGGTTTATACTGCCGGGGGTTTATACTGCCTGGGGTTTATACTGCCTGGGGTTTATACTGCCTGGGGTTGGGGGTTTATACTGCCGGGGGTTTATACTGCCTGGGGTTTATACTGCCGGGGGTTTATACTGCCTGGGGTTTATACTGCCTGGGGTTGGGGGTTTATACTGCCTCTGGTTTATACTGCCTCTGGTTTATACTGCCTGGGGTTTATACTGCCTGGGGTTGGGGGTTTATACTGCTTGGGGTTGGGGGTTTATACTGCTTGGGGTTAGGGGTTTATACTGCCTGGGGTTGGGGGGTTTATACTGCCTGGGGTTAGGGGTTTATACTGCCTGGGGTTAGGGGTTTATACTGCCTGGGGTTGGGGGTTTATACTGCCTGGGGTTGGGGGTTTATACTGCCTGGGGTTTGGGGTTTATACTGCCTGGGGTTTGGGGTTTATACTGCCTGGGGTTTGGGGTTTATACTGCCTGGGGTTTGGGGTTTATACTACCTGGGGTTTGGGGTTTATACTGCCTGGGGTTTATACTGCCTGGGGTTTATACTGCCTGGGGTTTATACTACCTGGGGTTTATACTGCCTGGGGTTGGGGGTTTATACTGCCTGGGGTTTGGGGTTTATATTGCCTGGGGTTTGGGGTTTATACTGCCTGGGGTTTATACTGCCTGGGGTTGGGGGTTTATACTGCCTGGGGTTGGGGGTTTATACTGCCTGGGGTTTATACTGCCTGGGGTTTATACTGCCTGGGGTTGGGGTTTATACTACCTGGGGTTGGGGGTTTATACTGCCTGGGGTTGGGGGTTTATACTGCCTGGGGTTTATACTGCCTGGGGTTGGGGGTTTATACTTGCTGGGGTTTATACTGCCTGGGGTTTATACTGCCTGGGGTTGGGGGTTTATACTGCCTGGGGTTGGGGGTTTATACTGCCTGGGGTTTATACTGCCTGGGGTTGGGGGTTTATACTGCCTGGGGTTGGGGGTTTATACTGCCTGGGGTCGGGACTACGGACTCGGTCAGGGAGAGGTTGAAAATGTCAGTGAAGACACTTGCCAGTTGGTCCGTGCATGCTCTGAGTACACGTCCTGGTAATCCGTCTGGCCCAGCGGCCTTGTGAATGTTTAAAGGTTTTGCTCACATCGGCTACGGAGAGCGTGATCACACAGTCGTCCGGAACAGCTGGTGCACTACATTTACATTTACGTCATTTAGCAGACGCTCTTATCCAGAGGGACTTACAAATTGGTGCATTCACCTTATGATATCCAGTGGAACAACCACTTTACAATAGTACATCTACCGTAATTTCCGGACTATTAAGCACACCTGAATATAAGCTGCACACACTGAATTTTAAAAAAAGTATTATTTTGAACATAAATAAGCCGCACATGTCTATAAGCCGCAGGTGCCTACCGGTACATTGAAACAAATTAACTTTACACAGGCTTTAACGAAGCATGGCTTGTAACAAAAATAAATAGGCTTTAATGAAACACGGCTTGTAACAAAAATAAATAGGCTTTAACGAAACACGGCTTGTAACAAAAATTTTTAAATTAGCAGTAAACGGTAGCCTACCAAGAAAGTCATTGGTCACTATCTTCCTCCTCCTGTGCACTGAAACCACTGAAGTCATCTCTTTCGGTGTCGGAGTTGAATAGTCTCAGAATTGCTTCATCCGATATTGGATCGTTTTCATTGTCGCTCTCGTCACATTCATCCGGAGGCAAATCCCCCGCTGAGCCCTCTTCAACACGCAGCAATCCAGCCTTTCGAAACCCGTTGATGATAGTGGATTTTTTGGCAATGCTCCACGCTGGCAGGACCCATAAATGTGAAAGCGGGAAAAATCCATATATTAGCCGCGCCATTGTTTAAGCCGCGAAGTTCAAAGCGTGGGAAAAAAGTTGCGGCTTATAGTCCATCTTTTTTTGGGGGGGGTTAGAAGGATTACTTAATCCTATCCCAGGTATTCCTTAAAGAGGTGGGGTTTCAGGTGTCTCCGGAAGGTGGGGGTTGACTCCGCTGTCCTGGCGTCATGAGGGAGCTTGTTCCACCATTGGAGTGCCAGAGCAGCGAACAGTTTTGACTGGGCTGAGCGGGAACTGTGCTTCCGCAGAGGTAGGGAGGCGAGCAGGCCAGAGGTGGATGAATGCAGTGCCCTTCTTTGGGTGTAGGGACTGATCAGAGCCTGAAGGTACGGAGGTGCCGTTCCCCCCACAGCTCCGTAGGCAAGCACCATGGTCCTGTAGCAGATGCGAGCTTCAACTGGAAGCCAGTGGAGTGTGCAGAGGAGCGGGGTGACGTGAGAGAACTTGGGAAGGTTGAACACCAGACGGGCTGCGGCGTTCTGGATGAGTTGTAGGGGTTTAATGGCACAGGCAGGGAGCCCCGCCAACAGTGAGTTGCAGTAATGCAGACGGGAGATGACAAGTGCCTGGATTAGGACCTGCGCCGCTTCCTGTGTAAGGCAGGGTCGTACTCTGCGAATGTTGTAGAGCATGAACCTACAGGATCGGGTCACCGCCTTGATGTTAGCGGAGAACGACAGGGTGTTGTCCAGGGTCACGCCAAGGCTCTTGGCACTCTGGGAGGAGGCCACAATGGAGTTGTCAACCGTGATGGCGAGATCATGGAACGGGCAGTCCTTCCCCGGGAGGAAGAGCAGCTCCGTCTTGCCGAGGTTCAGCTTGAGGTGGTGATCCGTCATCCACACTGATATGTCTGCCAGACATGCAGAGATGCGATTCGCCACCTGGTTATCAGAAGGGGGAAAGGAGAAGATTCATTGTGTGTCGTCTGCGTAGCAATGATAGGAAAGACCATGTGAGGATATGACAGAGCCAAGTGACTTGGTGTATAGCGAGAATAGGAGAGGGCCTAGAACTGAGCCCTGGGGGACACCAGTGGTGAGAGCACGTGGTGCGGAGACGGATTCTCGCCACGCCACCTGGTAGGAGCGACCTGTCAGGTAGGACACAATCCAAGAGTGAGCCGCGCCGGAGATGCCCAACTCGGAGAGGGTGGAGTGGAGGATCTGATGGTTCACAGTATCAAAGGCAGCAGATAGGTCTAGAAGGATGAGAGCAGAGGAGAGTGAGTTAGCTTTAGCAGTGTGGAGAGCCTCCCTGACACAGAGAAGAGCAGTCTCAGTTGAATGACCAGTCTTGAAACCTGACTGATTTGGATCAAGAAGGTCATTCATGCATGCTTCAGCGTTGCTTGCCTTGAAGCAGGCATAAAAAGCATCTCTCGGTTTTCCCTTTGTAGCCCGTAATAGTTCGCAAGCCCTGCCACATCTGACGAGCGTCAGAGCCGGTGTAGTAGGATTTAATCTTAGTCCTGTATTGACGCTTTGCTTGTTTGATGGTTCGTCTGAGGGCGTAGTGGGATTTCTTATAAGCGTCCGGATTACTGTCCCGCTCCTTGAAAGCGGCAGCTCTATCCTTTAGTTCGGTGCGGATGTTGCCTGTAATCCATGGCTTCTGGTTGGGAAATGTACGTACGGTCACTGTGGGGACGTTGTCGATGCACTTATTGATGAAGCCGGTGACTGAGGTGGTATACTGCTCAATGGATGAATCCCAGAACATATTCCAGTCTGGGCAAAACAGTCCATCGTCTGACCACTTCTGTATTGAGCGAGTCACTGCTACTTCCTGCTTTAGTTTTTGCTTGTAAGCAGGAATCAGGAGGATAGAATTATGGTCAGATTTGCCAAATGGAGGGCAAGGGAGAGCTTTGTATGCGTCTCTGTGTTTGTAGTTCAGCCACACCTGTTGCTAACAGGTGTATATAATCAAGCACACCGCCATGCAATCTCCATTGACAAACATTGTCGGTAGAATGGCCTTACTGAAGAGCTCAGTGACTTTCAACGTGGCACCGTCATAAGATGCCACCTTTCCCAACAAGTTAGTTTGTCAAATTTCTGCCCTGCTAGAGCTGCCCCGGTCAACTGTACAGTGAGGGGAAAAAAGTATTTGATCCCCTGCTGATTTTGAACATTTGCCCACTGACAAAGATAATTTTAATGGTAGGTTGATGGTAGGTTTATTTGAACAGTGAGAGACAGAATAACAACCAAAAAATCCAGAAAAACGCATGTCAAAAATTTTATAAATTGATTTGCATTTTAATGCGGGAAATAAGTATTTGACCCCTCTGCAAAACATGACTTAGTACTTGGTGGCAAAACCCTTGTAGGCAATCAGAGATCAGACGTTTCTTGTAGTTGGCCACCAGGTTTGCACACATCTCAGGAGGGATTTTGTCCCACTCCTCTTTGCAGATCTTCTCCAAGTCATTAAGGTTTCGAGGCTGACGTTTGGCAACTCGAACCTTCAGCTCCCTCTACAGATTTTCTATGGGATTAAGGTCTGGAGACTGGCTAGGCCACTCCAGGACCTTAATGCGCTTCTTCTTGAGCCAATCCTTTGTTGCCTTGGCCGTGTGTTTTGGGTCATTGTCATGCTGGAATACCCATCCACGACCCATTTTCAATGCCCTGGCTGAGGGAAGGAGGTTCTCACCCAAGATTTGACGGTACATGGCCCCGTCCATTGTCCCTTTGATGCAGTGAAGTTGTCCTGTCCCATTAGCAGAAAAACACCCCCAAAGCATAATTTTTCCACCTCCATGTTTGACGGTGGAGATGGTGTTCTTGGGGTCATAGGCAGCATTCCTCCTCCTCCAAAGACGGCGAGTTGAGTTGATGCCAAAGAACTCCATTTTGGTCTCATCTGACCACAACACTTTCACCCAGTTGTTCTCTGAATCATTCAAATGTTCATTGGCAAACTTCAGACGGGCATGTATATGTGCTTTCTTGAGCAGGGGGACCTTGCGGGCGCTGCAGGATTTCAGTCCTTCACGGTGTAGTGTTACCAATTGTTTTCTTGGTGACTATGGTCCCAGCTGCCTTGAGATCATTGACAAGATCCTCCCGTGTAGTTCTGGGCTGATTCCTCACCGTTCTCATGATCATTGCAACTCCACGAGGTGAGATCTTGCATGGAGCCCCAGGCCGAGGAAGATTGACAGTTCTTTTGTGTTTCTTCCATTTGCGAATAATCGCACCAACTGTTGTCACCTTCTCACCAAGCTGCTTGGTGATGGTCTTGTAGCCCATTCCAGCCTTGTGTAGGTCTACAATCTTGTCCCTGACATCCTTGGAGAGCTCTTTGGTCTTGGCCATGGTGGAGAGTTTGGAATCTGATTGATTGATTGCTTCTGTGGACAGGTGTCTTTTTTACAGGTAACAAACTGAGATTAGGAGCACTCCCTTTAAGAGTGTGCTCCTAATCTCAGCTCGTTACCTGTATAAAAGACACCTGGGAGCCAGAAATCTTTCTGATTGAGAGGGGGTCAAATACTTATTTGCCTCATTTAAAATGCAAGTAATTTTATAACATTTTTGACATGCGTTTTTCTGGATTTTTTGGTTGTTATTCTGTTTCTCACTGTTCAAATAAACCTACCATTAAAATTATAGACTGATCATTTCTTTGTCAGTGGGCAAACGTACAAAATCAGCAGGGGATGAAATACTTTTTTCCCTCACTGTAAGTGATGTTATTGTGACGTGGAAACGTCTAGGAGCAACAACAGCTCAGCCGCGAAGTGGTAGGCCACACAAGCTCACAGAACGGGACCGCCGAGTGCTGAAGCGAGTAGCGTGTAAAAATCATGTGTCCTCGGTTGTAACGCTCACTACTGAGTTCCAAACTCCCTCTGGAAGCCACATCAGCAAGAACTATTCGTCGACAGCTTCATGAAATGTGTTTCCATGGCCGAGCAGCTGCAAGCCTAAGATCGCCATGCGTAATGCCAAGCGTCGGCTGGAGTGGCGTAAAGCTCGCCGCCATTGGACTCTGGAGCAGTGGAAACGCGTTCTCTGGAGTAATGAATCGCTCTTCAATATCTGGCAGTCCGACAGACAAATCTGGGTTTGGCGGATGCCAGGAGAGCACTACTTGCCTCAATGCATCGTGCCAACTGTAAAGTTTGGTGGAGGAGGAATAATGGTCTGGGGCTGTTTTTCATGGTTTGGGCCCCTTAGTTCCAGTGAAGGGAAATCTTAACACTACAGCATACAATGACATTCTAGACAATTCTGTGCTTCCAAATTTGTGCCAACAGTTTGGGGGAAGGCCCTTTCCTGTTTCAGCATGACAATGCCCCCGTGCACAAAGCAAGGTCCATACAGAAATGCTGTGTCAAGATCGGTGTGGAAGAACTTGACTGGCCTGCACAGAGCCCTGACCCATATTAATGACCATGATTTTGGAATGAGATATTGGACTAGCAGGTGTCCACATACTTTTGGTCATGTGGTGAACATCTACAGTACAGAACCTTAAAATACATCCAGTATGTGGATATAACCCTGCATGTCTTGAGAGACAATGCTTTGTGTCGTTGAAGTACAGGTGTGTTGTTGAAGTACAGGTGTGGTGTTGAAGTACAGGTGTGATTAGACCTGTGTGGTGTTGAAGTACAGGTGTGTTTAGACCTGTGTGTCGCTGAAGTACAGGTGTGGTTAATTCCGTCTCCTGTCTGTTCCCAGGGTTCTCCAGGATATTCGGGTACCCCGTTGGAATCATTGGTAACAATGGAGTCCTGTTCTCAGAGTCTGCTAAGAAAGTACGTTTACGCAGGTTGAGGAAGTTGATCTGACACATGATTATAGACTAGGATCTTTTTAATTCACAGTAAAATAATCACTATGTACATAATGAGTTCTGCATTACTGCGTTCCAGGCAACTCATTTCATAGAGTTATGCTGTCAAAGAAATATTCCACTTATCTTTCTACAAAACATCACAGGTAAGTTCAGACGAGATTGATTCCTTCTACAAGACATGGCTGGCAGGGTGTATGAAGTTCAATGTTTAATCTTTTTTGTTTTGTGCTCTGACCCTGCGTCGCTCTCTCCCCCTCTGTCCTCCTCTCCCTCTGTCCCTGTCCTCCCCCTTCTCTGTCCCTGCCCTCCCCCCTCTCTCTCTGTCCCTGTCCTCCCCCTCTCTGTCTCTCTCTGCAGGCTTCATGGTGGGCAGGGAGTACGAGGCAGGTGGCATCGCCAAGGACGGGGCTAAGATGGTCACAGCGGTTGCGTGTGCCAACGTGCCCAAGATCACGGTGATCATCGGTGGCTCGTATGGAGCGGGCAACTACGGCATGTGTGGCAGAGCTTACAGGTATACCATACACACTACATAGTATACCCTACACACTACATAGTATACCCTACACACTACATAGTATACCCTACACACTACATGGTATACCATACATAGTATACCCTAAACACTACATAGTATACCCTACATAGTATACCCTACACACTACATAGTATACCCGACACACTACATACTATACCCTACACACTACATAGTATACCCTACACAGTATACCCTACACAGTATACCCTACACAGTATACCCTACACCCGACACACTACATAGTATACCCGACACACTACATACACTACATAGTATACCCTACACACTACATAGTATACACTACATAGTATATAGTATACCCTACACACACTACATAGTATACACTACACACCACACACTACATGGTATACCATACACACTACATGGTATACACTACATAGTATATAGTATACCCTACATACACTACATAGTATACCCTACACACTACATAGTATACCCTACACACTACATAGTATACACTACACACCACACACTAAATAGTATACCCTACACACTATATAGTATACCCTACACACTACATAGGTATACCCTACACACTACATAGTATACCCAACACACTACATAGTATACCCTACACACTACTTAGTATACCCTACACACTACATAGTATACCCTACACACTACATAGTATACCCTACATAGTATACACTACACACTACATAGTATACCCTACACACTACATAGTATACCCTACATAGTATACCCTACACAGTATATAGATACAGGTCTTAATGACAGGTCTTGTCAAGCTTACGGGTATACCCAATATGTGTTCCCCAACTGGTGGCCCGGGGGAGTTTATCTGCCCCCCTAAGTACTGAGCGAAAAATAAACAAGTGGAATTTTCATTGTTGGATATGAGAGTGTAAAAACACCAGGAAATCAGCTCACAAGTGATTTTAATGTACGTGTGTGTTCCCACACATAATAGAGACGGAAATGTAAAAGCAAGGTTTGAAATTATTTTGTTTTAGTCTAACATTTGTTTTGGGGATTCTTGCGGTCAATTTGAAGTCTAGAAATGTATTTTTAATTATGTTCTGGCACCCCGACCATCCATGCAAGAAAAACCCTACACACTAGCCTTCCCTGTGGCTCAGTTGGTAGAGCATGGTGTTTGCAATGCCAGGGTTGTGGGTTCGATTCCCACGGGGGGCCAGCACAGAAAGAAAATGTATGAAATGTATGCATTCACTACTGTAAGTCGCTCTGGATAAGAGCGTCTGCTAAAATGACAAAAATGTTAAAAAAAATAATAATAATGTAAATGTAAAAAAAATTGTCGTGCGACTGAATGTAGTTGATGATCCCTGCCCTATATGGACAGAAATATTTTATTGAAGGTTGGTCCTAGGATTAGGCCCTTCTTTCCTGGTAGCTAGAGGGACCGTTGGTTCCTCATGTACAGTAAGCAAGATGTCTCCTCTGCTCCAGCCCCCGGTTTCTGTACATGTGGCCCAACTCCCGTATCTCTGTGATGGGTGGAGAGCAGGCTGCCACCGTGCTGGCTACCATCACTAAAGACCAGCGGACTAGAGAGGGCAAGGAGGTGAGTAAATCCTCCACCATACCTCAGTGGGTTAACATCTAGACTAAAGACCAGCGGACTAGAGAGGGTAAGGAGGTGAGTAAATCCTCCACCATACCTCAGTGGGTTAACATCTAGACTAAAGACCAGCGGACTAGAGAGGGCAAGGAGGTGAGTAAATCCTCCACCATACCTCAGTGGGTTAACATCTAGACTAAAGACCAGCGGACTAGAGAGGGCAAGGAGGTGAGTAAATCCTCCACCATACCTCAGTGGGTTAACATCTAGACTAAAGACCAGCGGACTAGAGAGGGCAAGGAGGTGAGTAAATCCTCCACCATACACCAGTGGGTTAACATCTAGACTAAAGACCAGCGGACTAGAGAGGGCAAGGAGGTGAGTAAATCCTCCACCATACCCCAGTGGGTTAACATCTAGACTAAAGACCAGCGGACTAGAGAGGATAGGAGGTCAGTATTACTCCACCATACCCCAGTGGGTTAACATCTAGGCTAAAGACCAGAGAGGATAGGAGGTCAGTATTCCTCCACCATACCCCAGTGGATTAACATCTAGACTAAAGACCAGAGAGGATAGGAGATCAGTATTACTCCACCATACCTCAGTGGATTAACATCTAGACTAAAGACCAGAGAGGATAGGAGGGGAGTATTCCTCCACCATACCCCAGTGGATTAACATCTAGGCTAAAGACCAGCGGACTAGAGAGGATAGGAGGTCAGTATTACTCCACCATACCCCAGTGGGTTAACATCTAGGCTAAAGACCAGAGAGGATAGGAGGTCAATATTCCTCCACCATACCCCAGTGGATTAACATCTAGACTAAAGACCAGAGAGGATAGGAGATCAGTATTACTCCACCATACCTCAGTGGATTAACATCTAGACTAAAGACCAGCGGACTAGAGAGGATAGGAGGGGAGTATTACTCCACCATACCCCAGTGGATTAACATCTAGACTAAAGACCAGCGGACTAGAGAGGATAGGAGGGGAGTAAATCCTCCACCATACCCCAGTGGATTAACATCTAGACTAAAGACCAGCGGACTAGAGAGGATAGGAGGGGAGTAAATCCTCCACCATACCCCAGTGGATTAACATCTAGACTAAAGACGAGAGAGGATAGGAGGGGAGTATTACTCCACCATACCTCAGTGGATTAACATCTAGACTAAAGACCAGCGGACTAGAGAGGATAGGAGGTCAGTATTACTCCACCATACCCCAGTGGATTAACATCTAGACTAAAGATCAGAGAGGATAGGAGGTGAGTATTACTCCACCATACCTCAGTGGATTAACATCTAGACTAAAGACCAGCGAGGATAGGAGGGGAGTATTACTCCACCATACCCCAGTGGATTAACATCTAGACTAAAGATCAGCGGACTAGAGAGGGCAAGGAGGTGAGTATTACTCCACCATACCCCAGTGGATTAACATCTAGACTAAAGATCAGCGGACTAGAGAGGGCAAGGTGGTCAGTATTACTCCACCATACCCCAGTGGATTAACATCTAGACTAAAGACCAGCGAGGATAGGAGGGGAGTATTACTCCACCATACCCCAGTGGATTAACATCTAGCCTAAAGACCAGCGGACTAGAGAGGATTACTCCACCATACCCCAGTGGATTAACATCTAGACTAAAGACCAGAGAGGATAGGAGGGGGAGTATTCCTCCACCATACCCCAGTGGGTTAACATCTAGGCTAAAGACCAGAGAGGATAGGAGGGGAGTATTCCTCCACCATACCTCAGTGGATTAACATCTAGACTTAAGACCAGCGGACTAGAGAGGATTACTCCACCATACCCCAGTGGATTAACATCTAGACTAAAGACCAGAGAGGATAGGAGGTGAGTATTCCTCCACCATACCCCAGTGGATTAACATCTACACTAGAGATTTTTTCTGACAGTAGGTATCACCTCAGCCAGCATTTTTCCAAACCTCTCCTCTGGGACCCCCAGCCGATCCAAACCTCTCCCTTGGGACCCCCAGCCGTTCCCAAATCTCTGGGACCCCCAGCCGATCCAAACCTCTCCCCTGGGACCCCCAGCCGTTCCCAAATCTCTGGGACCCCCAGCCGATCCAAACCTCTCCTCTGGGACCCCCAGCCGATCCAAACCTCTCCTCTGGGACCTCCAGCCGATCCAAACCTCTCCTCTGGGACCCCCAGCCGATCCAAACCTCTCCTCTGGGACCCCCAGCCGATCCAAACCTCTCCTCTGGGACCCCCAGCCGATCCAAACCTCTCCTCTGGGACCCCCAGCCGATCCAAACCTCTCCTCTGGGACCTCCAGCCGATCCAAACCTCTCCTCTGGGACCCCCAGCCGATCCAAACCTCTCCTCTGGGACCTCCAGCCGATCCAAACCTCTCCTCTGGGACCCCCAGCCGATCCAAACCTCTCCTCTGGGACCTCCAGCCGATCCAAACCTCTCCTCTGGGACCCCCAGCCGATCCAAACCTCTCCTCTGGGACCCCCAGCCGATCCAAACCTCTCCTCTGGGACCCCCAGCCGATCCAAACCTCTCCTCTGGGACCCCCAGCCGATCCAAACCTCTCCTCTGGGACCTCCAGCCGATCCAAACCTCTCCTCTGGGACCCCCAGCCGATCCAAACCTCTCCTCTGGGACCTCCAGCCGATCCAAACCTCTCCTCTGGGACCCCCAGCCGATCCAAACCTCTCCTCTGGGACCCCCAGCCGATCCAAACCTCTCCTCTGGGACCCCCAGCCGATCCAAACCTCTCCTCTGGGACCCCCAGCCGATCCATGTATTTGATCTATTTCAGAGCTAGCATACCTGATTAGGACACAATTGCAGTGTAATTGGATGAAGACCGTCATGAAATAAAATAACTGTTTAAAAAAAGAAATGTTACAGCTGACTGAAGATGGGACGGCCAGCCATTCATACGGGTTGAGTCCGTTTCTGTGATAACATGGACTCTTTACAACGTGATGAAACAAAACAAGGTGTTCCAGCCTTCGGTTGCCTCGGCAATGTCCCCCCCTCCCTGCAGCAGCAACAAACTTAGAAATAGAATGAATAGAAAATTGAAATCTTAATTTTTTTAAATCTTAATCTTTACTATTCTAACGTTGGACCACGGTTATTTGGCTGACCATTTAAGTCATCCAAGATTACAAAACCATCACAGCCCTAAAACTAATTCACCTTTTCAACTAATCATCAAGCCCTTGACTACATGAATCAGCTGAGCTACTTCAGGGCTACAACAACATTGTGAAATATCTGGGGGTCCCCGAGGGGAGGTTTGGATCGGCTGGGGGTCCCCGAGGGGAGGTTTGGATCGGCTGGGGGTCCCCGAGGGGAGGTTTGGATCGGCTGGGGGTCCCCGAGGGGAGGTTTGGATCGGCTGGGGGTCCCCGAGGGGGGGTTTGGATCGGCTGGGGGTCCCCGTGGAGGGTTTTGGATCGGCTGGGGGTCCCTGAGGGGAGGTTTGGATCGGGCTGATCCAGGCTGTTACAGGACTAATATAACCAATTTTCCATGTTCAGTTCACAGCAGAGCAGGAGGCCGCCATGAAGGAACCCATCGTCAAACGGTTTGAAGAGGAAGGAAGCCCGTACTTCTCCAGCGCAAGGTGAGATATCAGCATCACCCAGTATATGATGCATGGTTCATAAGGCGGTCTATGATGGCATTATTAATGTGCTTATAATGAATTATGAAGAGTATCTCAAATCAAATTTGATTTGTCACAGGCACCAAATACAACAGGTGTAGTAGACCTTACAGTGAAATGCTGAATAAAAGCCCTTAACCAACAATGCAGTTAAAAAAAAATTAAAATAATAATAATATCTATTGTGAGTTTTAGCGTATGTTTCCTTATCTTCCATGTTGTTCTGTTTGTCTCTGCCCGTCTGTGTAGGCTATGGGATGACGGTATCATCGACCCGGCTGACACCCGTCTGGTTCTGGGAATGAGTCTCAGTGCTACACTCAATGCCCCGACACAGAGGACACGCTTCGGAGTGTTCCGGATGTAAACATCCACGGGCCCACTGGAGGACAGACTAAACATCCACAGGCCCACTAGAGGACAGACTAAACATCCACAGGCCCACTAGAGGACAGACTAAACATCCACAGGCCCACTAGAGGACAGACTAAACATCCACAGGCCCACTAGAGGACAGACTAAACATCCACAGGCCCACTAGAGGACAGACTAAACATCCACAGGCCCACTAGAGGACAGACTAAACATCCACAGGCCCACTAGAGGACAGACTAAACATCCACAGGCCCACTAGAGGACAGACTAAACATCCACAGGCCCACTAGAGGACAGACTAAACATCCACAGGCCCACTAGAGGACAGACTAAACATCCACAGGCCCACTAGAGGAGACTCTGGAGCCAGTCTGTACTATAGAGTCTTCAAGGACTGTATCCTGTATGCGACGTCCCAAATGGAACCCTATTCCCTATATAGTGCACTACTACCACATGGGCCCTGGTCAAATGTAGCGCACTATGTAGGGAGGCATTTGGGACAATCATGTATTTTGTAGAACCAGTCAATTGTACAACCCCAGGCAGCGTTGTCCGTAGTGTGTGTGTGGTGACTGACCATAGAAGAAGAATTTGTTCTGGAAAAGCAATTAATTAAACTGTCAGCTTTGTTCAACTGTATCTGTATTCTGTAAGCGGGACATTCACACATAACTCTGACTTCAGCATAAATCATTAATCAGTGTCAATAAGGAGACTTCTGATAAAGTCTAAGATAAGTAAGATAAGTAATCGAACCTCAAGTCAGAATACTAAGTGTCCTCCTTAATCACATTCAGTGCCTGTTACTCCTTCTGATATGGTCAAACATCAGGATTCATATCACACCGCCTCTGGGAGTCTCTTTCTAACTAACTCTCTGTTTTTTTATTTTGTTGTATGTTGCTTCTATTTTCTCAAATTTGGATTACCGTTCTGGTGTTCACCAATTAAATGAATTGACCACACATGGAAACCTGTTTTTTTTTTGTTTCATTATAATATTTACAGAAGCATTGTTTTCTCCATATCCTCACCAAATTAATAGTTTTTAATTGTTGAGGTTTTAGAACACTTGGTAACATGATTTGAAACAGCCTGTATTGATGCTGGTCAATGTTTGTTAAATCTCCATTTTATTTGATTGAAACGGAACAGTGAAATATATTAAATGATCATTGGGATATTATTTGAAAATGGTAACGTACTGTAGAATTTCAACGTGTCACAAGGACTTCCCAGTTAGCATTGAGCAATCGGGTGGTCGCTCTAACTTTTGCCACCTCAATCTCCTTCACCCTTACAGGGCACTCCAGGAACTCTGGGATCATGATCCCAACCACAAATTGCAACACCGTCGTCCTTCTACACACCGTTCTTCAATATACTCCGTCTGTCTGTCTGTGAAACATGGCCAAATCCTTTACAGTTCTTACACTGCAGTGGTTTTGGGACATAAACTCTTAAAGAGTATCTTACATAACCAAGCTTCACATGTGCAGGTATTTGCTCTTTATCAGAAACCAACAGGACCGACAAGACTCTAATTTTCCTTCAGTCACCCAGCGGGTCAGACGCCGAGCACCACTACACCGGGAATTCTCTTCAGGGTTTCAACCTGAGCATCCGTCGTCACCCCTGAGGTGACTCCTTTGACACCCGTCTCAACTCCGAAGTTCAAAACACAACAATTCTGTTGTCCGGATTCTTTTGAGGCTCACTGCAATCTTCCTCTGTTCTTCAGAAATACAATGAATCAAAAATAGAGACCACTCCTGGTCACTCTGACAGACTCCTTTTCCAAGTGCGTACTATACAATTTTCGACACCTCCAAGAGATTTCCTGCATATGCATCCTTACTCAACAAACACATCCCAACAAGAAGGGATTCATTCATACACGTATCCTCCACTCCAATTTCAGACAATTTCATTTTAGTTCCACTTTTCGATACTTACTGTTGTCCACTCAGAACATTCTTCTTCACCAAATGTACTCAATGCACCTCTTAATTCGAACTTCACTTCCATTCTCTTCTCTGAGGTTTATTGGTAGATTCATAAGGCTGTTTGATTCCGTGTCCTCTGTCTCTGTACAACCCTGTGTTGGCTGAACCAGTGAGAGCTGGTCAAACTTTTAGCTTTTTGCCATTCTCAGTGCAGGAGGTACATAAAAGCCCTGAAATCCTTAGATCAGAGAAAGCCTGCAGGTCCTGATCTTCTGGATCCCTGCTTTTTAAAACTGGCAGTGGATTTCATAGCTGAACCACTTACATATCTGTTCAATCTAACCCTGGAATCTAATGAAATTCCAAAGATCTGGAAATCAGTATTTGACCTAACACTTTTGAAAAGGGGAGATCCAACTCTTATTAATAACTATAGGCCAATCTCAAAGCTGTCACCCCTGGTGAAAATACTTGAAACCCTTGTGAGTGACCAGCTAAAATAGTTTTTATATACTAACTCTATTATATCAATGTACCAATCGGGCTTCAGGAAGAGGCACAGCACAATTACAGCAGCCATGAAGGTTTTATAATATCACTGAAGCCCTTGACAAAAAACAGCACTGTCTCTCACTTTTTATTGATCTCTCTAAGGCTTTTGATACAGTTGATCATGCTATACTGAGGCAGAGATTGTCGAGTGTAGGTCTTTCGGAGCATGTAGTTGCATGGTTTGCTAACTATCTGTCTGATAGAACTCAGTGCACACAATTTGATGGGCTGTTAAATTGTCTGTTAATTGTCTGTCTGTAATGATGTGCCCCAGGGCTCTGTACTTGGTACCCTCTCACTATTTACATAAATCATTTTGACAAAAATGTGCAAAATGCGCAACTTCACTTTTATGCTGATGATACTGTTATTTATTGTTGTGCCTCGTCTCACAAAAGCTTTCCAGAACTTGCAAACTGATTTTTATACTGTTCAACATACCATGTGTCAATTGAAGCTTATTCTCAATACTGACCTCTGAACCGTTTACCTATTACCTCCTGTCAGGGCAAGGAGATTGATGCTGTAACCTCATATTAATATCTTGGAATTTTAATTGATGACGGCCTCTCTTTTTAAAATGCATATTCAACAATTTATAAAACAATTGGAGCTGAAGTTGGGATTTTATTTTAGGAATAAGGCCTGTTTTTCTTTTGAAGCCAGAAGGAGGCTAGTATCAGCTACATTTATGCCTTTACTAGACTATGGGGATATTTTATATATGAATGCTTCCACTCAGTGTTTGAGATCAATTGACACCCTTTACCATGGCACTTTGAGATGTATTTTAAAGTGTAAAACCATTACGTACCACTGCGCTTTATATACCAGGGTTGGCTGGCCTTCTCTAGTCACTTGTAGGCTCAGGTTTATTTTATTTATTTAACTAGCCAAGTCAGTGAAGAACAAATAAGAAGAAATCATTTTAGAAATAGGTGAGATTTGGCTGTGGTAACTAGTGACGACCAGGAAGGATGTTAGCTAAGAAGAACTTCCTGTTCAGTCTGTCCCGCTTCTTCTGTGGTGGTTAGAGGTGTCGCCACCTACTGGCCGCTGGGATCAACTATTTTCTTCAAGCGGTTAAGGGGAGCGTAATTTATTACTAGGGAGGAACCGTTTGTATTGCCCCAAATATACAGTAGTTTATATTAAATCGTTCTCCGTTGCAATGGTAAAATGTAGGCTATTTTGGGGCATAATCAATATATCATTAATTTACTTAAACTGTAAATTATTAGGTCAACATCTATCAATTTTTGTGTCATCGGCAATGATTGTAAATTGATTATATCAACGTGTGGTTGTATTGTTTTTAAATTGGCTAATAAATTAAATCTAATTAAAATCCCAACAAATGTAAAGTATTTATAGAAACAACAAAAACATGTTGAAGCCTCTGGCTGGCTGTGGTTAGCTGGAAGGTGACAGGCCGAATTTGAGATGAGAGAAATTCTTTGCTATTGTCTTTGAAATGAAGTCATGGCTAAATGGCTTGCCCAGGGTACCAGGGATGTTCTCTGTTTAGTGTGTGAATTAGAACATTTTCCTGTCCTGCTAAGCATTCAAAATGTAACGAGTACTTTTGGGTGTCAGGGAAAATGTGTGGAGTAAAAAGTACATTTTCTTTAGGAATGTAGTGAAGCAAAAGTTCTCAATCTAAATAGTAAAGTACAGATACGACTTAAATAGTATTTTCACTTAAGTACTTTGCACCACCGCAAACGGGGGTTTTGCTTCTGGAAGTTCAACCCGGAAGTGACGTGTTCCGGCACCGGGTTTCCACTAGATCGCACAGCCACAAAGTCAAAATGGGCCAAATCATAACTATTAATGAAAACAAACATTTACCTTTTTGTCTTCATTTAAGTTTTGCGGTGTGGTTAGGTACAAAACCAGATTTTAATTATATACATTTTTAGGAAAATGATTTTTTTTTTGACTTTGTGGCTGCTGTGGTATCTAGTGACGACCAGGGAAAGGGGAATTGTTGAAACGTTTTCGTATTGGATAAGTTCAACTAGTTCGGACTCCGTTTATAAAAAGTTCTCTCGTTTCGTGTTTACCGATCACACACACAAGGGATTGGGTCAGTTCTTATTACAGAAGGAATACATATACATGTTAACTGTTGTTCTGTTAATAGTCTCCTGTACTATTTGTGGTTAGTCGACAGCGGAATGGAGTTTCCCGAGGAGGTCCTCGCCCATATATTTTCCTACCTGTCGGTAACGGAACGGGACAGCGCGTCTGCAGTGTGTAAGAGGTGGTCGCAGTCCATGAGCCACCCGCGAGTGTGGCGGTACACTGAAATAAGGTGAGAGATTCAGAGTTGTACCTTACCGGCTGCTCAGACGTTGCACGCAGGGCCGGTAACACGCCAAAATACACGCCAATGCCAAATGGTTTTGGTAACTTGGGCAGAATAAGTTCACGTTGATTCAATGAGGCAAAAAGGGCAGTTTAATTCAATAAGACAAAAGCTGCGAAATGGAGAGTTGGAAAATTAATAGAAGAGAGGACCTGAACAGTAGTCTGATGTTATAGATGAGAGGACCAGAACAGTAGTCTGATGTTATAGATGAGAGGACCAGAACAGTAGTCTAATGTTATAGAAGAGAGGACCAGAACAGTAGTCTAATGTTATAGAAGAGAGGACCAGAACAGTAGTCTGATGTTATAGAAGAGAGGACCAGAACAGTAGTCTGATGTTATAGAAGAGAGGACCAGAACAGTAGTCTGATGTTCTAGAAGAGAGGACCAGAACAGTAGTCTGTTATAGAAGAGAGGACCACCACTACCAACTCTCCAGGGGTGAGTCTCTCTCTCTCTCTCTCTCTCTCTCTCTCTCTCCTCCCCCCCCCCCCCCCCCCCCCCCAGGGGTGAGTCTGATAGTAACCTGTTCTCTCTCCGTCTGCAGGTGTGAGACCGGGGAACAGGAGGACCCTGCTCTGCAGCATTTCTCCTCTCTCCTGCCATTGGTCCGTCACCTGAAGATCACCGTCAGTTCGCTGAGCGATCCAGCCAATCGCAGCGCTGCCCTGTCTGTCCTCCGCCTGGCCACCAGTGGTCCCCTGCAGACCCTGTCCCTGTCCTGCTCTGGAGGCGTCCCTCTCTTCTACTCAGGTAAACAACAACCAACTAGTCACTGGTACTGGTCTACAGGTTAACAACAACCAGCTAGTCACTGGTACTGAACTAACGCTGGTCTACAGGTTAACAACAACCAGCTAGTCACTGGTACTGAACTAACACTGGTCTACACAGGTTAACAACAACCAGCTAGTCACTGGTACTGAACTAACACTGGTCTACAGGTTAACAACAACCAGCTAGTCACTGGTACTGAACTAACACTGGTCTACAGGTTAACAACAACCAGCTAGTCACTGGTACTGAACTAACACTGGTCTACAGGTTAACAACAACCAGCTAGTCACTGGTACTGAACTAACACTGGTCTACAGGTTAACAACAACCAGCTAGTCACTGGTACTGAACTAACACTGGTCTACAGGTTAACAACAACCAGCTAGTCACTGGTACTGAACTAACACTGGTCTACAGGTTAACAACAACCAGCTAGTCACTGGTACTGAACTAACACTGGTCTACAGGTTAACAACAACCAGCTAGTCACTGGTACTGAACTAACACTGGTCTACAGGTTAACAACAACCAGCTAGTCACTGGTACTGAACTAACACTGGTCTACAGGTTAACAACAACCAGCTAGTCACTGGTACTGAACTAACACTGGTCTACAGGTTAACAACAACCAGCTAGTCACTGGTACTGAACTAACACTGGTCTACAGGTTAACAACAACCAGCTAGTCACTGGTACTGAACTAACACTGGTCTACAGGTTAACAACAACCAGCTAGTCACTGGTACTGAACTAACACTGGTCTACAGGTTAACAACAACCAGCTAGTCACTGGTACTGAACTAACACTGGTCTACAGGT
Source organism: Salmo salar (assembly GCF_965601325.2). Classification (NCBI taxonomy): domain Eukaryota; kingdom Metazoa; phylum Chordata; class Actinopteri; order Salmoniformes; family Salmonidae; genus Salmo; species Salmo salar. The sequence goes on from NC_138305.1 coordinate 12,549,522, forward strand.
TAACAACAACCAGCTAGTCACTGGTACTGAACTAACACTGGTCTACAGGTTAACAACAACCAGCTAGTCACTGGTACTGAACTAACACTGGTCTACAGGTTAACAACAACCAGCTAGTCACTGGTACTGAACTAACACTGGTCTACAGGTTAACAACAACCAGCTAGTCACTGGTACTGAACTAACACTGGTCTACAGGTTAACAACAACCAGCTAGTCACTGGTACTGAACTAACACTGGTCTACAGGTTAACAACAACCAGCTAGTCACTGGTACTGAACTAACACTGGTCTACAGGTTAACAACAACCAGCTAGTCACTGGTACTGAACTAACACTGGTCTACAGGTTAACAACAACCAGCTAGTCACTGGTACTGAACTAACACTGGTCTACAGGTTAACAACAACCAGCTAGTCACTGGTACTGAACTAACACTGGTCTACAGGTTAACAACAACCAGCTAGTCACTGGTACTGAACTAACACTGGTCTACAGGTTAACAACAACCAGCTAGTCACTGGTACTGAACTAACACTGGTCTACAGGTTAACAACAACGAATCTAATGAAACAGATCTAATGGGAAATACATCTGCTGTGATTGGACAAAAGACCAAAAGAATTGGTCTGCCAGTCTAATCGCAGCCTCAGTCGTTCTAGATAAGAACTCCGGTCCTCGAGTACGTCCCGATAGCACACGTTGTTGTCGTAGCCTCAGACTAACTCACCTGATTCAACTCATCAAGGCCCATCCTGGGCTCGCACCAGGGGACCCTCATATAAAAATACTACCGTCTAATCATTACTACACAAGATCTACACAAAACCTACTGGTTTGTTATTGAGATGTGTAATAAACCAGTTGTAATTTCAGTAGTAATGAGTGATACATTGGGATGTTTCACTACTGGTGAACGCGACATAATTCTCCCTTATTACTACTGTGTAACTGCTGAGCTTTTGGCTGTCTACTACTTAAAACCTACACAATTCCTACATAATGCCTACACATTACTGCTGTGTCCCTATTAGACCTGTTAACGTGTTATTTCCTCTAGTTTCTAACTGTAGTTCATAGCATCAAACAAGGAATAATACGCTTATACAAACATAATTGCATTTTTTTTTTATTAACTCAGTTACACTTTTTTTTGTTAATACATTTGAGGCCTTGTCTTCATTCAGCTTTGACTTAACTATCTTCGGATTATCTATTTTTTTGTCGTTGTTGTAGCCACATTTCTTCGTCACGTAACCTTTTTTAGAAAATGAAGACAAGCACAAGAGACAACCACTTAGAAGCCGTTAGGGAGTGAACGTTATTTAGAACAAGGGTTACGTGGAGAAAATCGGACCTCTGAAATGAAAATATATTGGCCCTGCCTTCAGCAAAATATATTTTAAAAATACACTACAAAACTCTACCTGATTACTACTGGAAACACTACTGTTTTCCTACTGAACACTATAAAACTACCTGATTACTACTGGAAACACTACTGTTTTCCTACTGAACACTATAAAACTACCTGATTACTACAGAAACACTACTGTTTTCCTACTGAACACTATAAAACTACCTGATTACTACTGGAAACACTACTGTTTTCATATTGAACACTATAAAACTACCTGTTCTCTACCTGATTACTACAGAAACTCTATTGTTTTCATACTGAACACTATAAAACTACCTGATTACTACTGGAAACACTACTGTTTTCATACTGAACACTATACAACTCTACTGGAAACACTACTGTTTTCCTACTGAACACTATAAAACTACCTGATTACTACAGAAACACTACTGTTTTCCTACTGAACACTATAAAACTACCTGATTACTACTGGAAACACTACTGTTTTCCTACTGAACACTATAAAACTACCTGATTACTACAGAAACACTACTGTTTTCCTACTGAACACTATAAAACTACCTGATTACTACTGGAAACACTACTGTTTTCCTACTGAACACTATAAAACTACCTGATTACTACTGGAAACACTACTGTTTTCCTACTGAACACTATAAAACTACCTGATTACTACAGAAACACTACTGTTTTCCTACTGAACACTATAAAACTCTACCTGATTACTACAGAAACACTACTGTTTTCCTACTGAACACTATAAAACTACCTGATTACTACTGGAAACACTACTGTTTTCCTACTGAACACTATACAACTACCTGATTACTACTGGAAACACTACTGTTTTCCTACTGAACACTATAAAACTACCTGATTACTACTGGAAACACTACTGTTTTCCTACTGAACACTATAAAACTCTACCTGATTACTACAGAAACACTACTGTTTTCCTACTGAACACTATAAAACTCTACTTGAGTAATGCATAAACTAGACATTCACTATAAGTCTCTACATAGTCACTACTGCACAAATTCAGTAGTAGTTGTCGTTCTTCATGAGAGTAGCTACAGTTTGTACACCAGATAATGATATATCCAAAGATTTCTGGTATCCATTACTGGATGTTACAGGTTTGCCAAAATGCAGTCATAGATTCTTCAACTAACCTGGTATTGGCAGTACTCACTTCATTCTCGATTCTGGACAATAGTTTTTTTTTTTTTTTTTTTTTATAAATGTCTGTGTCCAGTTGCAGGTGGTTCTACAAACACCACAGAGAAATCAGAAAGAAAGTAAATACAAAATTTGTACCACACAAGGAGGTTTCTCGCACATCTTAGCTGCCGCACATCTTGCATTTCCCAGCATCTTTGCAGGAACTGGTCGTATCTATGCAATGCGGACACATGCAGAAATAGATGAGAGGCATATCTCATTCAATACGAAACATGGATTTTATTATCTTTCTGAGTTTTCTCTGGTGTTTCCTGCAACTGAACACAGACATTTTTATAAGATAACTATTTTGGAAGCCATGCTGCATTGGAAGCCATGCTGCATTGGAAGCCATGCTGCATTGGAAGCCATGCTGCCGCATCGGAAGCCATGCTGCCGCATCGGAAGCCATGCAGCAGCGAGGCAGTGGTTTAGACCGCTAGACGAAAATCAACGACTTCAAGGTCTCCGAGCGAATGACGTCACTGATTGAACACTACTAGCACACCGCTAACTAGCTAGCCATTTCACATCGGCTACAGTAGTCTGGGGCTACAACAAGCTAACTAGCTAGCCATTTCACATCGGCTACAGTAGTCTGGGGCTACAACAAGCTAACTAGCTAGCCATTTCACATCGGCTACAGTGGTCTGGGGCTACAACCAGATAACTAGCTAGCCATTTCACATCGGCTACAGTAGTCTGGGGCTACAACAAGAATGAGTACTGTTGGGAGTACTTGAGGACCTGAGTTTAGAACCACTATGCTAAATGACACTAATGTAAATGTAACTATAGGTCACGACCTGGAGGAAGGGCTGGAGGCCGCTCTTACTACAGCTCCGGAACACGTGGGAGGAGCCTTCCTCTCCCACTTGGACCTGAGGGGCGTGCCTTTCACCCTCAGCCAATCCCTGGTGAGGGTCTTGGCCCGGCAGAGCCCCAACTTGAGGAGTCTATTGGTCAACAATCAGACACTGGTGTGTAAAGTGGAGCCAGAGGCTGTGGTGGAAGTACTGGGGCTGTGTCCACTTCTCAACACACTAGGGCTGTTCTATACCAGGTATGGAGAGAACCACGGTGCTCAATTCCAAATGGCACCCTATTCCCTATGTAGTGCACTACTATAGACCAGAGCCCTATTCCCTATGCAGTGCACTACTTTAGACCAGAGCGCTATTCCCTATGTAGTGCACTACTTTAGACCAGAGCCCTATTCCCTATGCAGTGCACTACTTTAGACCAGAGCCCTATTCCCTATGCAGTGCACTACTTTAGACCAGAGCCCTATTCCCTATGTAGTGCACTACTTTAGACCAGAGCCCTATTCCCTATATAGTGCACTACTTTAGACCAGAGCCCTATTCCCTATGCAGTGCACTACTTTAGACCAGAGCCCTATTCCCTATATAGTGCACTACTATAGACCAGGACCCTATTCCCTATATAGTGCACTACTATAGACCAGGGCCCTATTCCCTATATAGTGCACTACTATAGACCAGGGCCCTATTCCCTATATAGTCCACTACTTTAGACCAGAGCCCTATTCCCTATATAGTGCACTACTATAGACCAGAGCCCTATTCCCTATATAGTGGTACTCTACTATAGACCAGAGCCCTATTCCCTATGCAGTGCACTACTTTAGACCAGAGCCCTATTCCCTATGCAGTGCACTACTTTAGACCAGAGCCCTATTCCCTATATAGTGGTACTACTATAGACCAGAGCCCTATTCCCTATATAGTGGTACTACTATAGACCAGAGCCCTATTCCCTATATAGTGGTACTACTATAGACCAGAGCCCTGTTCCCTATATAGTGCACTACTATAGACCAGAGCCCTATTCCCTATATAGTGGTACAACTATAGACCAGAGCCCTATTCCCTATATAGTACACTACTATAGATCAGAGCCCTATTCCCTATATAGTGGTACTACTATAGACCAGAGCCCTATTCCCTATGCAGTGCACTACTTTAGACCAGAGCCCTATTCCCTATGCAGTGCACTACTTTAGACCAGAGCCCTATTCCCTATGTAGTGCACTACTTTAGACCAGAGCCCTATTCCCTATATAGTGCACTACTTTAGACCAGAGCCCTATTCCCTATGCAGTGCACTACTTTAGACCAGAGCCCTATTCCCTATGTAGTGCACTACTATAGACCAGAGCCCTATTCCCTATATAGTGCACTACTTTAGACCAGGACCCTATTCCCTATATAGTGGTACTACTATAGAACAGAGCCCTATTCCCTATATAGTGGTACTACTATAGACCAGGGCCCTATTCCCTATATAGTACACTACTATAGACCAGAGCCCTATTCCCTATATAGTGGTACTACTATAGACCAGAGCCCTATTCCCTATGCAGTGCACTACTTTAGACCAGAGCCCTATTCCCTATGCAATGCACTACTTTAGACCAGAGCCCTATTCCCTATATAGTGGTACTACTATAGACCAGAGCCCTATTCCCTATATAGTGCACTACTATAGACCAGAGCCCTATTCCCTATATAGTGGTACTACTATAGACCAGAGCCCTATTCCCTATATAGTGGTACTACTATAGACCAGAGCCCTATTCCCTATATAGTGCACTACTATAGACCAGAGCCCTATTCCCTATATAGTGCCACTACTTCTGAACAGAGCCCTATTCCCTATATAGTGGTACTACTATAGACCAGAGACCTATTCCCTATATAGTGGTACTACTATAGACCAGAGCCCTATTCCCTATATAGTGTTACTACTATAGACCAGAGCCCTATTCCCTATATACTGCACTACTATAGACCAGAGCCCTATTCCCTATATAGTGGACTACTATAGACCAGAGCCCTATTCCCTATATAGTGCACTACTTTAGACCAGAGCCCTATTCCCTATGCAGTGCACTACTTTAGACCAGAGCCCTATTCCCTATGCAGTGCACTACTTTAGACCAGAGCCCTATTCCCTATGTAGTGCACTACTTTAGACCAGAGCCCTATTCCCTATATAGTGCACTACTTTAGACCAGAGCCCTATTCCCTATGCAGTGCACTACTTTAGACCAGAGCCCTATTCCCTATATAGTGCACTACTTTAGACCAGAGCCCTATTCCCTATATAGTGCACTACTTTAGACCAGAGCTCTATTCCCTATGTAGTGCACTACTTTAGACCAGAGCCCTATTCCCTATGCAGTGCACTACTTTAGACCAGAGCCCTATTCCCTATGTAGTGCACTACTTTAGACCAGAGCTCTATTCCCTATGTAGTGCACTACTTTAGACCAGAGCCCTATTCCCTATGCAGTGCACTACTTTAGACCAGAGCCCTATGTAGTGCACTACTTTTGACAATGGTCATTTTAGGACGTAGCCTTATCCTCATGTGTAAATTTAATGAAGGATGCTTGAAGTCAACAGTCGATCACATCAGAAATGAAAAAGAGACCACAGCCACTCACTTGATCCTAAGTTAATTAATTGTAGCTACATTCTTCTTCTCCAGCCTGTCCCAGAAGGTGGTGGATGAGCTGCTGTTGCCTCAACGCTGCCCCCTCCTGGCCATGGAGCTGTACTGCGAGCGCTTTGCCAAATACATCCCCCCTCTGGAGGACAACGTGTGGGCTGGGCTGAAGCACAGACACCCGGGGTTAAAGGTCAGTTAAAGGTGCCTTGAGGAGGAAACTCCAAACGATAATTTAAATCATTAATTTATTAGGAAATAAACATGTAACGTACAGGGCAATAGTAGCCTGGTCTCACATCTGTTAGTGCTGGCTTGTCAACTCCTATGATTATTGTAGTGTGACAAATCAAATTTTATTTGTCACATGCGCCTAATACAACAGGTGTAGACCTTACAGTGAAATGCTGAATACAACAGGTGTAGTAGACCTCACAGTGAAATGCTGAATACAACAGGTGTAGTAGACCTCACAGTGAAATGCTGAATACAACAGGTGTAGTAGACCTCACAGTGAAATGCTGAATACAACAGGTGAAGTAGACCTCACAGTGAAATGCTGAATACAACAGGTGTAGTAGACCTCACAGTGAAATGCTGAATACAACAGGTGTAGTAGACCTCACAGTGAAATGCTGAATACAACAGGTGTAGTAGACCTCACAGTGAAATGCTGAATACAACAGGTGTAGTAGACCTTACAGTGAAATGCTGAATACAACAGGTGTAGTAGACCTCACAGTGAAATGCTGACTTACAAGCCCTTAACCAACAATGCAGTTTTAAGAAAATACCATAAAAAAAAGTAAGAGATGAGAAGAACAAATAATTAAAGAGGAGCAGGAAATAACAATGTGGAGGCTATATACAGGGTATTACGGTACAGAGTCAATGTGGAGGCTATATTTAATTATTTTTTTATTTCACCTTTATTTAACCAGGTAGGCAAGTTGAGAACAAGTTCTCATTTACAATTGCGACCTGGCCAAGATAAAGCAAAGCAGTTCGACACATACAACAACACAGAGTTACACATGGAGTAAAACAACATACAATCAATGATACAGTAGACAAAAATAAGACTATATACAATGTGAGCAAATGAGGTGAGATAAGGGAGGTAAAGGCAAAAAAGGCCATAGAGGCAAAGTAAATAAAGTATAGCATGTAAAACACTGGAATGGTAGATTTATAATTTGAAGAAAGTTCAAAGTTAAAATATAAATAATATGGTGCAAAGGAGCAAAATAATAAATAAAATAAATAAATACAGTAGGGGAAGAGGTAGTAGTTTGGGCTAAATTATAGATGGGCTATGTACAGGTGCAGTGATCTGGGAGCTGCTCTGATAGCTGGTGCTTAAAGCTAGTGAGGGAGATAAGTGTTTCCAGTTTCAGAGATTTTTGTACAGGGGGTACCGGTACAGAGTCAATGTGGAGGCTATATACAGGGTATTACGGTACAGAGTCAATGTGGAGGCTATATACAGGGGGTACCGGTACAGAGTCAATGTGGAGGCTATATACAGGGGGTACCGGTTCAGAGTCAATGTGGAGGCTATATACAGGGGGTACCGGTAGAGAGTCAATGTGGAGGCTATATACAGGGGGTACCGGTACAGAGTCAATGTGGAGGCTATATACAGGGGGTACCGGTACAGAGTCAATGTGGAGGCTATATACAGGGGGTACTGGTACAGAGTCAATGTGGAGGCTATATACAGGGGTACCGGTACAGAGTCAATGTGGAGGCTATATACAGGGTATTACGGTACAGAGTCAATGTGGAGGCTATATACAGGGTATTACGGTACAGAGTCAATGTGGAGGCTATATACAGGGGGTACCGGTACAGAGTCAATGTGGAGGCTATATACAGGGGGTACCGGTACAGAGTCAATGTGGAGGCTATATACAGGGTATTACGGTACAGAGTCAATGTGGAGGCTATATACAGGGGGTACGGAGTCAATGTGGAGGCTATATACAGGGGGTACCGGTACAGAGTCAATGTTTGGAGCACAGGTGTCGAGGTAATTGAGGTAATATGTATATGTAGGTAGAGTTATTAAAGTGACTATGCATAGATAATAAACAGAGAGTAGCAGCAGCGTAGAAGAGGGGTGGGGGGCAATGCAAATAGTCTGGGTCCCCATTTGATTAGGTGTTCAGGAGTCTTATGGCTTGGGTATAGAAGCTGTTTTGAAGCCTCTTGGACCTAGACTTGGCTCTCCGGTACCACTTGCCGTGAGGTAGCAGAGAGAACAGTCTATGACTAGGGGTGGCTGGAGTCTTTGACCATTTTTAGGGCTTTCCTCTGACACCGCCTGGTATAGAGGTCCTGGATGGCAGGAAGCTTGGCCAGAGACACGCACCCCAAGGCTAGTGCGAGGAGCGGGAACTGGATACACTGGGTCATGAGTAGGCACCGGCGGTCTGGAGCGCACCACCTGCACAACCCGTCCTGGCTGGATAGTAACAGTAGCCCTGCACGAGCGGAGTGCTGGCACAGGGCGAACTGGGCTGTGCAGAGGCCTGATGGCTGCCGTGCATAGAGCAGGCGTAGGGTAGCCTGGGCCTAGAAGGCGCACTGGTGGCCAGATGTGCTGTGCAGGCATCCTCCTTCCAGGCTGGATGCCCACTCTAGCACGGCACTTGCGAGGGGCTGGGATCGCTCGCACCGGACTGTGCGTGCGTATGGGCGAGATCGTGCGCACTTCCGCATACAAAGGTGCCCTCATGATCCGTTGCTCCCCATAATAAGCACGGGGAGTTGGCTTTGGGCTCACCCTTGGCCCAGCCAAACTACCTGTGTGCCCCCCCAATTTTTTTTATTGGGGGTGCCTCTCCGTCGTTGGGCACGCTCTTCGTACTTTCGCCGTTCCTCCCTCGCTGTCTCCACCTGTTTCCATTGCAGGGTCTTGTCCCCTGCCATTACCTCCTCCCATGTCCATGATGTCCTCTGCTCCCTTCTCTCCCTGGCCCAGGATCCTTGCTCCTCCTAGGCCCGCTGCTTGGTCCGTTGGTGGTGGGAAGTTATGTCACGGTTGTCATATGGATTGGACCAAGGCGCAGCGGGAATGTGTATGCTCATCTTCTTTATTGAGAAGAAAACCAAAACAAACACTTAAACAAAAATAACGACAAGAAAACAGTCCTGTAAGGCACACAGCTACACATGGAACAACTACCCACAAAAACCCATGAAAAAACACCCCTACTAAATAGGACCTTCAATTAGAGGCAACGAGGAACAGCTGCCTCCAATTGAAGGTCAACCCAAATAAACTACACATAGACCTAGACATACTAGATAAACATAGAAATATACTAACATAGAACATAGCCCAACAAACCCCGAAACACATAAAACAAACACCCCCTGCCACGTCCTGACCAAACTACAATAACAAATAACCCCTTATACTGGTCAGGACGTGACACATTGCTTGTAAGTAAGCAGATCTTTGTAAGGTCTACACCTGTTGTATTCGGCGCATGTGACAAATAACATTTGATTTGTTGTATTAATATGTGTATTATGTTGTATTACAGTGCATTCGGAAAGTATTCAGACCCCTTGACTTTTTCCACATTTTGTTACTTTTACAGCCTTATTTTAAAATGGGTAAAAATGTTTTTTAAAAACTCAGCAATCTACACCAATAATAACAAAGCGAAAAAAGTTTTTTATATTTTTGGGGTAATATATAATTGGTGTTGTCCGGGTTTGGCCTGGGTAGGCCGTTATTGTAAATAAGAAGTTGTTCCTAACGGACTTGCCTCGTTAAATAAAGGTTAAAAAAAAACTCCATATTGACATGATTGGTTGAAGGTAGGTAGGGGCTGTACATCCTGTATAAACACAAACTCACTTCCTTGACAACAGCTCTGTACTGGCCCGTGAAGCGTAAGAAGTATGAATACCCTGACTTCTGCTGAGGCCATGTCACTGTAAATGTCGCATGGCCAATGGCCAATGCAGAAGTCGGATTGACCAAGCGCCCAGATACACAATGTACTTCTCTCTCCAGAATGCTCTCTCACCCGCCAATTTGTGCACATTCATTGTTTCAGAATTTCATTGTGTGAATTGTTTAAGTTTGATTGTTTAGTATATATACATTTCCCAGTGCATTCAGAAAGTATTCAGAACCCTTGACTTTTTCCACATTTTGTTATGGTGTAGCCATACCCCATAATCACAAAGAGAAAACATGTTTTTAGAAATGTTTGCAAATGTATTAAAAATAAAAAACAGAAATACCTTATTTACATAAGTATTCAGACCCTTTGCTATGACACTCGAAATTGAGCTCAGGTTCATCCTGTTTCCATTGATCATCCTTCAGATGTTTCTACAACTTGATTGGAGTCCACCTGTGGTAAATTCAATTGATTGGACATGATTTGGAAAGGCACACACCTGTCTATATAAGGTCCCACAGTTTGTGTACCGCAGGGCAGCTCTCTAGGCCCTCTACTCTTTTCTATTTTTACCAATGATCTGGCACTAAACAAAGCATGTGTGTCCATGTATTCTGATGATTCAACCATATACGCATCGGCAACCACAGCTAATGAAGTCGCTGAAACCCTTAACAAAGAGTTGCAGTCTGTTTTGGAATGGGAGGCCATTAATAAACTGGTCCTGAACATCTCTAAAACTAAGAGCATTGCATTTGGTACAAATCATTCCCTAAGTTCTAGACCTCAGCTGAATCTGGTAATGAATGGTGTGGCTGTTGAACAAGTTGAGGAGGCTAAAATACTTGGTGTTACCTTAGATTGTAAACTGTCATGGTCAAAACATATAGATTCAATGGTTGTAAAGATGGGGAGAGGTCTGGCCGTAATAAAGAGATGCTCTGCACACTCCAAAAAGCAAGTCCTGCAGGCTCTAGTTTTGTCTAATCTTGATTATTTTCCAGTCGTGTGGTCCAGTGCTGCAAGGAAAGACCTAGTTAAGCTTCAGCTGGCCCAGAACAGAGCGGCAAGTCTTGCTCTTCGTTGTAATCAGAGGGCTGATATTAATTCTATGCATGCCAGTCTCTCTTGGCTAAGAGTTGAGGAGAGACTGACTGCATCACTTCTTCTTTTTATAAGAAACATTAATGTGTTTAAAATCCCAAATTGTTTGCATAGTCAACTTACACACAGCTCTGACACACACACTTATCCCACCAGACATGCCACCAGGGGTCTTTTCACAGTCCTCAAATCCAGAACAAATTCAAGAAAGCGTACAGTATTATATAGAGCCCTTATTGCATGGAACTTCCTTCCATCTCATATTGCTCAAATAAACAACAAACCTGGTTTAAAAAAAACAGATAAAGCAACACCTCTCAGCACAACACCTCTCCCCTATTTGACATAGACAGTTTGTGTGTATGTATTGGTATGTAGGCTACTTGTGCCTTTAAAATTGTTTTATTTAGTTCTGTCCTTGAGCTGTTCTTGTCTATTGATGTTCTGTATTATGTCATTCTGTATTATGCTTCATGTTTTGTGTGAACCCCAGGAAGAGTAGCTGCTGCTTTTGCAACAGCTCATGAGGATCCTAATAACATACCAATACACAGGTGACAGTGCATGTCAGAGCAAAAACCAAGCCATGAGGTCGAGGGAATTGTCTGTAGAGCTCCGAGACAGGATTGTGTCGAGGCAAAACATATCTGCATCATTGAAGGTCCCAAGAACATTTTTACATTTACATTTTAGTCATTTAGCAGACGCTCTTATCCAGAGCGACTTACAGTAGTGAATGCATACATTTCATACATTTATTTATTTTTTTTTTTTTTTTTTCAAGAACACAGTGGCCTCCATCATTCTTAAATGTAAGAAGTTTGGAATCACCAAGACTCTTCCTAGAGCTGGCCGCCTGGCCAAACTGAACAATCAGGGGAGAAGGGCCTTGGTCAGGGAGGTGACCAAGAACCCGATGGTCACTCTGATAGAGTTCCTATGTGGGGATGGGAGAACCTTCCAGAAGGTTAACCATCTCTGCAGCACTCCACCAATCGGGCCTTTATGGTAGAGTGGCCAGACAGAAGCCACTCCTCAGTAAAAGGCACATGACAGCCCGCTTGGAGTTTGCCAAAAGACTTTAAAGACTCTCAGACCATGAGAAACCAAGATTCTCTGGTCTGATGAAACCAATATTGAACACTTTGGCCTGAATGCCAAGCATCATGTCTGGAGGAAACCTGGCACCATCCCTATGGTGAAGCATGGTGGTGGCAGCATCATGCTGTGGGGATGTTTTTCAGCAGCAGGGACTGAGAGACTAGTCAGGATCGAGGGAAAGATGAACGGAGCAAAGTACAGAGATCCTTGATGAAAACCTGCTCCAGAGGTCTCAGGACCTCAGACTGGAGCGAAGGTTCACCTTCCAACAGGACAACGACCCTAAGCACACAGCCAAGACAACACAGGAGTGGCTTTGGGACAAGTCTCTGAATGTCCTTGAGTGGCCCAGTCAGAGCCTGGACTTGAACCCAATCAATAATCTCTGGAGAGACCTGAAAATAGCTGTGCAGCGATGCTCCCCATCCAACCTGACAGAGCTTGAGAGGATCTGCAGAGAAGAATGGGAGAAACTCCCCAAATACAGGTGTGACAAGCTTGTAGCGTCTTACCTAAGAAGACTCGATGCCGTAATCACTGCCAAAGGTGCTTCAACAAAGTACTGAGTAAAGGGTCTGAATACTTATGTAAATGTGATATTTAATATTTTTTTTATTTTTATACATTTGCAAAAATATCTAAAACCTATTTTTGCTTTATCATTATGGGGTATTGTGATGTCATTATGGGGTATTGTGACGTCATTATGGGGTATTGTGACGTCATTATGGGGTATTGTGTGTAGATTGATGAGAGGAAAAAAAACAATTTTATAATTTTATAATAAGGCTGTAACGTAACAAAATGTGGAAAAAGTCAAGGGGTCTGAATACTTTTGAATGCATTGTATGTTTGTTATGTTCTTTTAATGTGTGTACTATGTTGTATTAATGTGTCTGTTGTTTTAATGTCTAATATGTTGTATTAATGTGTCTGTTGTTTTAATGTCTAATATGTTGTATTAATGTGTCTGTTGTTATAATGTCTAATATGTTGTATTAATGTGTCTGTTGTTATAATGTCTAATATGTTGTATTAATGTGTCTGTTGTTATGTCTAATATGTTGTATTAATGTGTCTGTTGTTATAATGTCTAATATGTTGTAGTAATGTGTGTATTATATTCCAGGTAAGCCTGATATTGGACCACACTCTTCCCATGGATCATTTCAGCTCCGTATTGCAGCCCAGCGTTCCTCTGCAGCACCTGGAACTCCTCACATTTACTGACCTGGTCCAGCAGACACACCTGGTCACCCAGAGCTACAGCCACGCCCTGGAGACAATCATACTCCAGACCACCTCGTCTCCAGAGCTGGACTCCGCCCTGCGCTCCCTGGCCGCAGCCTGCAGCCGCCTCAGAGAGGTCCACTGTTACTGTGTGGTGTCGTGTGATGTCGTCAGGGCCTTTAAAGACTGCTGCCCTCACCTGTGGAGATACACACTGAAGACACGCAAAGAGCCACACCCCTGGAAATGCACTGTTATTAAATGACAACCAATCACACCCCTGGAAATGCACTGTTATTAAATGACAACCAATCACACCCCTGGAAATGCACTGTTATTCAATGACAACCAATCACACCCCTGGAGATGCACTGTTATTTAATGACAACCAATCACACCCCTGGAGATGCACTGTTATTAAATGACAACCAATCACACCCCTGGAAATGCACTGTTATTAAATGACAACCAATCACACCCCTGGAGATGCACTGTTATTAAATGACAACCAATCACACCCCTGGAGATGCACTGTTATTAAATGACAACCAATCACACCCCTGGAAATGCACTGTTATTAAATGACAACCAATCACACCCCTGGAGATGCACTGTTATTAAATGACAACCAATCACACCCCTGGAAATGCACTGTTATTCAATGACAACCAATCAGACATGTTACACCAGCCTGTTATTCGAATCAGACATGTTACACCAGCCACAGTTAAAACATAGGGGGCACAGGGGCACATGCCCCCTCAGATTTGTCCTGTTAAAAAAAAAGAGAGATTTACACTACCTGTCAAAAGTTTTAGAACACCTACTCATTCAAGGGGTTCTCTTTATTTTTTGTATTTTTTTTTTACATTGTAGAATAATAGTGACATCAAAACTATGAAATAACACATATGGAATCATGTAGTAACCAAAAAAAGTGTTAAACAAATGAAAATATATGTTTGAGATTCTTCAAATAGCCACCCTTTGCCTTCATGACAGCTTTGCACACTCTTGGCATTCTCTCAACCAGCTCCATGAGGTAGTCATCTGGAATGCATTTCATTTAACAGGTGCGCCTTCTTAAAAGTTAATTTGTGGAATTTCTTTCCTCAATGAGTTTGAGCCAATCAGTTGTGTTGTGACAAGATAGGGTTGGTATACAGAAGATGGCCCTATTTGGTAAAAGACCAAGTCCATATTATGGCAAGAACAGCTCAAATAAGCAAAGAGAAACGACAGTCCATCATTACTTTAAGACATGAAGGTCAGTCAATCTGGAACATTTCAAGACCTTTGAAAGTTTCTTCAAGTGCAGTCGTAAAAGCCATCAAGTGCTATCATGAAACTGGCTCTCATGAGGACCGTCACAGGAATGGAAGACCCAGGGTTATCTCTGCTGCAGAGGATAAGTTCATTAGAGTCACCAGCCTCAGACATTGCAGCCCAAATAAATGCTTCACAGAGTTCAAGTAAAAGACATCTCAACATTAACTGTTCAGAGGAGACTGCGTGAATCAGGCCTTCATGGTCGAATTTCTGCAAAGAAACCACTACTAAAGGACACCAATAATAAGAATAGACTTGCTTGGGCCAAGAAACACGAACAATGGACATTAGACCGGTGGAAATTTGTCCTTTGGTCTGATGAGTCCAAATTTGAGATTTTTGGTTCCAACTGCCATGTCTTTGTGAGACACAGAGTACGTGAACGGATGATCTCTGCATTTGTAGTTCCCACCGTGAAGCATGGAGGAGGAGGTGTGGGGGTGCTTTGCTGGTGACACTGTCAGTAATTTATTTATAATTCAAGTCACACTTAACCAGCATGGCTACCACAGCATTCTGCAGCGATACGCCATCCCATCTGGTTTGTGTTTAGTGGGACTATCATTTGTTTTTCAACAGGACAATGACCCAAAACATACCTACAGGCTGTATAAGAGCTATTTGACCAAGAAGGAGAGTGATGGACTGCTGCATCAGATGACCTGGCCTCCACAATCCCCCAACCTCAACCCAATTGAGATGGTTTGGGATGAGTCGAACCGCAGAGTGAAGGAAAAGCAGCTAACAAGTGCTCAGCATATGTGGGAACTCCTTCAAGACTGTTAGAAAAGCATTCCAGGTGAAGCTGGTTGAGAGAATGCCAAGAGTGTGCTGTCATCAAGGCAAAGGGTGGCTACTTTGAAAAATATCAAATATATTTTGATTTGTTTAACGCTTTGTTGGTTACTACGTGATTCCATATGTGTTATTACATAGTTTTGATGTCTTCACTATTACTATTATTATCTTCACTATTCACTACAATGTAGAAAATACTAAAAATAAATAAAAACCCTTGAATGAGTGTGTGTTCTAAAACTTTTGACCACTAGTGTATATTATGCCCAACAATACTGTGTGTGTGCAGCTATATCGTAATAAGGTGTCCTTGTTGGTGTCATTTCACATTTCCTGCTTGACCTTCTAAGGTTCAAGTTTTTCCTAGCCACTGTGCTTCTACATCTGCATCACTTGCTGTTTTGGGGTTTTAGGCTGGGTTTCTGTGTAAGCACTGTGTGACAACTGCTGATATAAAAACAGCTTTATAAATACATTTGATTGATTAACGTTGAACCATTTATAACAGTGACAGGTGACAATTCATTAACGTTGAGTGATAACAGTGACAGGTACCAAATGATATGGACCCTGATTTAACTTTCATTGTTAATTTGTTTATCTTTCATGGAAGATTCTTTGTCCATAAAATGAACTGGGCAGAGAACAAACCCCCTTTTCACATTATTTAAGATAGAATTTAAATATTATTTTGAAATGATCAGTAAATGTAAAAACAAAAAAGCAATACACACCATAAAAGTATTTAACAAATTGAAAAAGAATCTTGATATGTAATACCCCTGTCGGTTAGGTTTTGTACTCTTGTTTGTATATTTCTGTTTTTTGTTGTATTTGTTGTGTTCATAATAAAAAAATAAAAAAATAAAATAAACATTGACAGGTGACAGTTCAATCCAATCACCACACGGTGGCGCTATTCACCCATAAAACAATTTAACTTACTATCTCATGACAACTACATTATTTTCAAAAAAATCTAGAAATGAATGATTATCATGTAAAACATTTAAATTCAAAGGTTGAGCTTGAATTTATAAGTGCGGCCAATAAGATTATCCAAAAAGGCTCGGACAACTCCAGGTTTATTCATAACTTCAACCATCCTTACGACAAGCCTTCACCTCGGATGCAGAATGTAATTTATTGTTCCTCTGCGTACCTATTGGCTGTCTGACAGCTTGTTCCTCCAATGAACAGAGTCGGAATGATAGCAATGTCAAATCACTGCAGATGGGGGGGGGGGGGGGGCGGAACTCCGGTGGACCTGCCGTGCAAATGACGTCATGCGCGCACAGCTGGTCCCGATTTGCAATATGTGAACATGTAGAAGAAGCAGGAAGACCATATCAGTGATATCAAATATACAGCTCTGTCTTCCGGAGGTACACATTCTGTTCATCACGATGCGGCGGCTGAACGGGTCGGGATCTGGCTCTGGAATGGATCGTCTGCGGTTCCTGTGGATTGTTTACAGTTATACCTTTCTCCTTTTGCCTGGAGGTGAGTCACAGGCTACTGTAACTACAGATCTACTGCTACCTCATAAACTACTGTAACTACAGATCTACTGCTGCCTCATAAACTACTGTAACTACAGATCTACTGCTGCCTCATAAACTACTGTAACTACAGATCTACCGCTGTCTCATAAACTACTCTAACTACAGATCTACCGCTGTCTCATAAACTACTGTAACTACAGATCTACCGCTGCCTCATAAACTACTGTAACTACAGATCTACCGCTGCCTCATAAACTACTGTAACTACAGCTATACTACTGCCTCATAAACTACTGTAGCTATACTGCTGCCTCTACCGCTACCGCTGCTTCTACCTCTACCGCTGCTGCTACCGCTACTGCTACCGCTGCTTCTACCTCTACTGCTGCTGTTACCGCTACTGCGACCGCTGCTGCTACCGCTACCGCTGCCGCTACCGCTACTGCTACCGCTACCGCTGCTGCTACCGCTACCGCTGCTGCTACCGCTACCGCTACCGCTACTGCTACTGCTACTGCTACCGCTACTGCTGCTGCTACCGCTACCGCTACTGCTACCGCTACTGCTGTAAGCTACTGTAACTACAGCTATATTGCTACCGGCTATACCGCTTCCATGACATTCCCATCGAGCCGTGATGTGATGGAGAGGAAAGGAGAGAGGAGCTGTCCTTTGTCTTGGTGCTGAAACACTCTGTGTTAGTCTTGTACAGGATTCAGAGTGTAGGATAGGATATGATCTGGCGTTACACAGCTGTGGTTGTTTGTTAGCCTTGTTCTATCATATCATTATGCAAAGCTATAGAAAACCCCCCTACTGTCTGTGTCTCAATTATAGGAGACACGGTAAACTAATTTCAGTACACAGTGTTGGTGTGCTTTTTGAATGAAGTGTAGAAGACAGAGTAAAGCATACCTCTGTCCCCTCTGCTTCATTTCTTCTTTACGTTATTTAAGAAGTATTATCATTTAATAGATATATTATAGGATTCATCAATTGAACCTATTGCATGTTCTATATTCAAGCATTTAGTTCTCTAATTACTAATAGTGTAATTAGCTTAATGAATTTAGGTATCAGTTGGCTATAATATTAGCTCATTAGATACATCCTTCATTATATTCTCTGTAATTGTCTTTTGGTGTTTTGGTATTTTTTATTTTTAAACACATTTAGGAATGAAACAAAGGCTCTGGTAAAACCAAGCCACTGGGTACACACTTCAATTCAAAATCTATGCCACGTTGGTTCGACATAATTTCATTGAAATAATGTGGACACATTGACGGTATGGGCACCTCCTGAATCAGATCAATGCTGTGTGTCATATCAATACAATAAGGATGCCAGTGGATGGCAGTACTGTAGTAGGCTATTAACATCCACTATATAGGCTTTTAACATCCACTATATAGGCTATTAACATCCACTATATAGACTATTAACATCCACTATATAGGCTATTAACATCCACTATATAGGCTATTAACATCCACTATATAGACTATTAACATCCACTATATAGGCTATTAACATCCCCTATATAGACTATTAACATTCAGTATATAGACTATTAACATCCAGTATATAGACTATTAACATCCAGTATTAACATCCAGTATATAGACTATTACATCCAGTATATAGACTATTAACATCCAGTATATAGACTATTAACATCTAGTATATAGGCTATTAACATCTAGTATATAGACTATTAACATCCAGTATATAGACTATTAACATCTAGTATATAGATTATTAACATCTAGTATATAAACTATTAACATCTAGTATATAGACTATTAACATCTAGTATTAACATCTAGTATATAGACTATTAACATCCAGTATATAGACTATTAACATCCAGTATTAACATCTAGTATATAGACTATTAACATCCAGTATATAGACTATTAACATCCAGTATATAGACTATTAACATCCAGTATATAGACTATTAACATCCAGTATATAGACTATTAACATCCAGTATATAGACTATTAACATCCAGTATTAACATCTAGTATATAGACTATTAACATCCAGTATATAGACTATTAACATCCAGTATTAACATCCAGTATATAGACTATTACATCCAGTATATAGACTATTAACATCTAGTATATAGACTATTACCATCCATTATTAACATCTAGGATATAGACTATTAACATCTAGTATATAGACAATAACATCCAGTATATAGACTATAACATCTAGTATATAGACTATTAACATCTTGTATATAGACTATTAACATCTAGTATATAGACTATTAACATCCAGTATATAGACTATTAACATCTAGTATATAGACTATTAACATCTAGTATATAGACTATTAACATCCAGTATATAGACTATTAACATCTAGTATATAGACTATTAACATCCAGTATATAGACTATTAACATCTAGTATATAGACTATTAACATCCAGTATATAGACTATTAACATCCAGTATATAGACTATTAACATCCAGTATATAGACAATTAACATCCAGTATATAGACAATTAGCATCTAGTATATAGACTATTAACATCCAGTATATAGACTAATAACATCCAGTATATAGACTATTAACATCCAGTATATAGACTATTAACATCTAGTATATAGACTATTAACATCCAGTATATAGACTATTAACATCCAGTATATAGACTATTAACATATAGTATATAGACTATTAACATCTAGTATATAGACTATTAACATCCAGTATATAGACTATTAACATCTAGTATATAGACTATTAACATCCAGTATTAACATCCAGTATATAGACTATAACATCTAGTATATAGACTATTAACATCCAGTATATAGACTATTAACATCTAGTATATAGGCTATTAACATCCAGTATTAACATCCAGTATATAGACTATAACATCTAGTATATAGACTATTAACATCCAGTATTAACATCCAGTATATAGACTATAACATCTAGTATATAGACTATTAACATCCATTATTAACATCCAGTATATAGACTATAACATCTAGTATATAGACTATTAACATCTAGTATATAGACTATTAACATCCAGTATATAGACTATTGACATCCAGTATTAACATCCAGTATATAGACTATAACATCTAGTATATAGACTATTAACATCCAGTATATAGACTATTACATCCAGTATATAGACTATTAACATCTAGTATATAGACTATTAACATCCAGTATTAACATCCAGTATATAGACTATTACATCCAGTATATAGACTATTAACATCTAGTATATAGACTATAACATTTAGCATATAGATTATTAACATCTAGTATATAGACTATTAACATCCAGTATTAACATCTACAGTGGGGGGAAAAAGTATTTGATCCCCTGCTGATTTTGTACGTTTGCCCACTGACAAAGAAATGATCAGTCTATAATTTTAATGGTAGGTTTATTTGAACAGAATAACAACTACAAAAAAAACAGAAAAACACATGTCAAAAATGACTATTAACATCCTGTATATAGACTATTAACATCCTGTATATAGACTATTAACATCCACTATATAGACTATTAACATCCTGTATATAGACTATTAACATCCAGTATATAGACTATTAACATCCACTATATAGACTATTAACATCCAGTATATAGACTGTCTTCCTCTCTCTGAGGATGCGTCCCAAATGAAGCCCTGTTCCCTTGGTTTTTTTCCTAGCCACCGTGCTTCTACACTTGCATTGCTTGCTGTTTGGGGTTTTAGGCTGGGTTTCTGTACAGCACTTTGAGATATCAGCTGATGTAAGAAGGGCTATATAAATACATTTGATTTGATATCCCCTATGTAGTGCACTACTTTCGACCAGGGCCCTGAGCACTTTGTCTGTTCTGTTCACTTAAATCAATATTGGTGTTGCAGGAGAATCTATGTGGTTCCCTTGGTCAATCTATTCTGCTGTGGTTCCCTTGGTGTTAGAAGGTTGATAGAGCCTGTAGCTAGCCTAGTGCACAAAGGACTACCTGTTTTAGTCTCTCTTTCTCTCTCTCTTTCTTTCTTTCTTTCTTTCTTTCTTTCTTTCTTTCTTTCTTTCTTTCTTTCTTTCTTTCTTTCTTTCTTTCTTTCTTTCTTTCTTTCTTTCTTTCTTTCTTTCTTTCTCTCTCTGTCAGGAGGGCTTGATGACATGATTTATGATTCCATAACATAATAATGAATCACTGATTTTAGACTAGATGTGATTGTATAACGTTTTTTATATCAGAGCAACATTGATTTGTTTGTTTATCTATGTTGCTCTCCACATAGTCCCAACAACCAATCACATCTAGACCTGGCATAAACAGAACACCTAACAACCAATCACATATACACCTGGCATAAACAGAACACCTAACAACCAATCACATCTAACCCTGGCATAAACAGAACACTCAACAACCAATCACATCTACACCTGGCATAAACAGAACACCTAACAATCAATCACATCTAACACTGGCATAAACAGAACACCTAACAACCAATCACATATACACCTGGCATAAACAGAACATCTAACAACCAATCACATCTCGACCACAAAGATTCCTCTCTCCATTATATGTTGCCTACTATATTATTGGGGGTGGTTTCCCAGACATAAATTGAATTGAATAAACTTTATTAATCCGAAAAGGGGAAATTGGACTGAAATGCATTTTCTATGCAGATTTTCCATGACATGTTTTTTTAGTCCAAGAACTAGGCTTGATCTGTGTCTGAGAAACCTGTTCCTTGGCTTGTCAAAGAACAACATCACTGTATTCCAGTCTGTGGTTAGTGGAATCCAGTACTCCTACTCTGAGATGCTTGATACGTCCCAAGAGCCAATCTCAATATGGGGAGATGTACTACGGCCCAGATGGTAGATTTAGAGCTCCATCACTCTGCTCAACCTTGAGTTGCAGAGCACCTGTCCTGAGCAGAGCACCACTCGATGAGCACGTGTCACTGGGCTCTGATGAATGTGACAACATCAGGTAACGCAATAGAATAGAGATCAATATGTACAGACCAGTAGCTCAGAGTTGGATGTTATGCCATCATAGAGATCAATATGTACAGACCAGTAGCTCAGAGTTGGATGTTATGCCATCATGGAGATCAATATGTACAGACCAGTAGCTTAACATTTATTTAACTAGGCAAGTCAGTTAAGAACAAATTCTTATTTACAATGACGGGCCTACCCCGGCCAAACCTGGACAACACTGGGCCAATTGTGTGCCTGCCTTATGGGACTCCCAATCACGGCCGGTTGTGATACAGCCTGGAATCGAACCAGGGTCTGTAGTGACGCCTCTAGCACTGAGATGCAGTGCCTCTAGACAGCTGCGCCACTCGGGGGTTTTAGCTGGAGGCTATAATCAAAGTCTTCCTCTCTGGATCTCACCAGTTATCATGCACATTGTGAACGCACAGGAGAAGAATATGAGAGGAATGATGTAATCTCAGATCTCTACCATAGTCATTTCCTGCACAGAAATGGAAACGGAGAAATGTTATTTGGTGATTTGTATTGGAACTTTTTTCCTTGTGTAGGGAGTATATATATATATGTATGTATGTATGTGTGTGTGTGTGTGTATATATATGTTCTCTTTCCAGAGGAAGACAGAGGAGAAAAGCACTGAGATGTGAGCATGTGAAACTCATATATATATATATATATATATATATATATATATATATATATATATAAATATATATATATAAATATATAGTCTTGAAAGTCCTCAGGGTGCAGAAGCAGGATTACAGATTGTTTCTGTGTGCGTCTTCTCTCCGAGAGAGAGAGAGAGAGTGAGAGAGAGAGAGAGACTAAAACAGATAGTCCTTTGTGCACTAGGCTAGCTACAGGCTCTATCTACCTTCTAACACCAAGGGAACCAGAGAGAGAAAGACACTAAAACAGATAGTCCTTTGTGCTGCCATACATCTATATGATGGCATGTCATAACAGCCAAATCTGAGCTTCTGGTCTGTACATATTGATCTCTATGATGGCATAACATCCAACTCTGAGCTACTGGTCTGTACATATTGATCTCTATGATGGCATAACATCCAACTCTGAGCTACTGGTCTGTACATATTGATCTCTATGATGGCATAACATCCAACTCTGAGCTACTGGTCTGTACATATTGATCTCTATGATGGCATAACATCCAACTCTGAGCTACTGGTCTGTACATATTGATCTCTATGATGGCATAACATCCAACTCTGAGCTACTGGTCTGTACATATTGATCTCTATGATGGCATAACATCCAACTCTGAGCTACTGGTCTGTACATATTGATCTCTATGATGGCATAACATCCAACTCTGAGCTACTGGTCTGTACATATTGATCTCTATGATGGCATAACATCCAACTCTGAGCTACTGGTCTGTACATATTGATCTCTATTCTATTGCGTTACCTGATGTTGTCACATTCATCAGAGCCCAGTGACACGTGCTCATCGAGTGGTGCTCTGCTCAGGACAGGTGCTCCGCAACTCAAGGTTGAGCAGAGTGATGGAGCTCTAAATCTACCATCTGGGCCGTAGTACATCTCCCCATATTGAGATTGGCTCTTGGGACGTATCAAGCATCTCAGAGTAGGAGTAGTAGATTCCACTAACCACAGACTGGAATACAGTGATGTTGTTCTTTGACAAGCCAAGGCACAGGTTCCTCAGACACAGATTAAGCCTAGTTCTTGGACTAAAAAACATGTCATGGAAAATCTGCATAGAAAATGCATTTCAGTCCAATTTCCCCTTTTGGGATTAATAAAGTTTATTCAATTCAATTTATGTCTGGGAAACCACCCCCAATAATATAGTAGGCAACATATAATGGAGAGAGGAATCTGTGTGGTCGAGATATGTGTCACGTCCTGACCATGGTAAGCTGTTATTTTCTATGGTAGAGTAGGTCAGGGCGTGACAAGGGGGTTTATTCTATGTGTTCTATTTCTATGTTCTTAGGGTCTAGTTTTTGTATTTCTATGTTGGTTTGTTTGGGATGATCTCCAATTAGAAGCAGCTGGTCCTCGTTGTCTCTAATTGGAGATCATACTTAAGTAGGGGTTTTTCTTCCTGGGTTTTGTGGGTGATTTATTTTTGAGTAGTGTTTGTTTCTCCTCTGCGTCACGGTTAGTTGTTTTGTCGATTCAATTTATTTATGTATTGCAAAATTTCGCAGATTAAATAAAATGTGGAACTACACACACGCTGCACTTTGGTCCTCTACTCCTTTCGACAGCCGTAACAGTATCACCCACCACCAAGGGACCAAGCAGCGTGATATGGACCAGTGGACTATTGAGGAGATAAGGAGGAGTATATCCAGGGCTTTGGAGGATTTAGGTGCAGGAGAAAGGCGCCTCCCATGGGAACAGGTGGAGGCAGCGAAAGCGCAACAACAAGGGAAGCACGAGAGGCAGCCACCCAAAAAAATTGTAGGGGGGGGGGGGGGGGCACACGGGGAGATTGGCAGAGTCATGTTGGAGACCTGAGCCAACTCCTCGTGCTTACTGTGAGGTGCGTGTCACCAGTCTGACACCACCTGTGCCAGCCCCACACATCAGGTCTCTAGTGCGCCTGCCCAGTCCGGTGTGTCCTGTTCCTGCTCCTCGCACTCGCCCTGAGGTGCGTGTTACCAGTCTGGCGCCACCTGTGCCAGCTTCACGCATCAGGCCTCCAGTGTGTCTTCCCAGTCCAGAGCTTCCGGCGACAGTTCCCAGTCCAGAGCTTCCGGCGACGTCCCCCAGTCCGGAGCCTCCAGCGACATTCCCCAGTCCGGTGAGACCTGTTCCGGCTCCACGTAAGAAGCCTCCAGTGATGATCCATGGTCCGAAGCCTGTAGGGATGATCCATGGCACAAAGCCTGTAGGGATGATCCATGGCTCGGTGCCTGTAGGGATATTCCATGGCAAGAAGCCTGTAGGGATGATCCATGGCCCGGAGCCTGTAGGGATATTCCATGGCAAGAAGCCTGTAGGGATGATTCATGGCGCGGAGCCTGTAGTGACAGTCCCCAGTCCAGAACCTCCTGAGACGGCCCGCAGCCCGGAACCTCCTGAGACGGCCCGCAGCCCGGAGCCTCCAGCGGCGGCCTGCAGCCCAGAACCTCCGGCGATGGTCTACGGTCCGATGGCACAGAAGCAGAGGGATCAGCGGGTGGAGCAGGGGTTACGCCCCGAACCAGAGCCGCCTCCTCCACTGGAGGATGCGCTGGATGGTAAGGTTCTGGGTACTGCACCAGTGATTCATTATTATGTTATGGAATCATAAATCATGTCATCAAGCCCTCCTGACAGAGAGAGAGAGAGAGAGACGCTTCCCAAACCTTTCATAACAAAGCCATCACCTACAGATAGATTAACCTGGAGAAGAGTCCCCTAAGCAAGCTGGTCCTGGGGCTCTGTTCACAAACACAAACAGACCCCACAGAGCCCCAGGACAGCAACACAATTAGACCCAACCAAATGAAAAAACAAAAAGATAATTACTCGACACATTGAAAATAATTAACAAAAAAACAGAGTAAACTAGAATGCTATTTGGCCCTAAACAGAGATTACACAGTGGCAGAATACCTGACCACTGTGACTGACCCACATTTAAGGAAAGCTTTGACTACATACAGACTCAGTGAGCATAGCCTTGCTATTGAGAAAGGTCACCGTAGGCAGACCTGGCTCTCAAGAGAAGACAGGCTATGTGCAACACTGCCCACAAAATGTGGTGGAAACTGAGCTGCACTACCTAACCTCCTGCCAAATATATGACCATATTAGAGACACATATTTCCCTCAGATTACACAGATACACAAAGAATTAGATAACAAATCACATTTTGATAAGAGATGTGAGGCTTTGAGAGACTAACAGCTGCTGTGGCCATCCACAACTGAAGCTAGTTGGGAGAGGAGAGGAGGAGGAGGGGAGGGTAGAGGAGGGGGGAGTAGAGTAGGGTAGAGGAGGGGGGAGTAGAGTAGGGTAGAGGAGGGGGGAGTAGAGTAGAGTAGAGGAGGGGGGAGTAGAATAGGGTAGGGTAGAGGAGGGGAGGGGAGAGGAGGGTAGAGGAGGGGAGGGTAGAGGAGGGGAGGGGAGGGGAGGGTGGAGGAGGGGAGGGGAGGGGAGGGTGGAGTAGAGGAGAGAGGAGGGGAGGGGAGGGGAGAGGAGGGGAGAGGAGGGGAAGGGAGAGGAGGGTAGAGGAGGGGAGGGGAGGGTAGAGGAGGGGAGGGGAGGGGAGGGGAGGGGAAGGGAGAGAAGGGTAGAGGAGGGGAGGGGAGAGGAGGGGAAGGGAGAGGAGGGGAGGGGAAGGGAGAGGAGGGTAGAGGAGGGGAGAGGAGGGGAGGGTAGAGGAGGGGAGGGGAGGGTGAAAACTGTAAAAAAAAACATTATTGACACACTGTATCTACCACATGGTTAAATGGGAAATCAGCAGCTGCAACAATAACAAAGCCCTCCCCCTCCTCTGTTTCTGTAAAAAGCTGCAGAGAAATGTAACCACTCAAATTCATAGACAGATATCTGACCATCCGTGATTTCAAAATGATTGTTTTAACCACGTTTAGAGGTTATAAAGGGTTTTAACCAGGTTTAGAGGTTATAAAGGGTTTTAACCACGTTTAGAGGTTATACAGGGTTTTAACCATGTTGAGAGGTTATAAAGTACCATGTTTAGAGGTTATAAAGGGTTTTAACCATGTTTAGAGGTTATACAGGGTTTTAACCATGTTTAGAGGTTATAAAGGGTTTTAACCATGTTTAGAGGTTATATGGCAGCACCTCTCTGTATGGCAGCATGACCTCTCTGTATAGCAGCATCTCTCTGTATGGCAGCAACTCTCTGTATAGCAGCACCTCTCTGTATGGCAGCAGCTCTCTGTATAGCAGCATCATCTCTCTGTATAGCAGCACCTCTATGTATAGCAGCAGCACCTCTCTGTATGGCAGCATCTCTCTGTATAGCAGCACCTCTATGTATAGCAGCACCTCTATGTATGGCAGCACCTCTCTGTATGGCAGCACCTCTCTGTATGGCAGCAACTCTCTGTATAGCAGCATCACCTCTCTGTATAGCAGCAGCACCTCTCTGTATGGCAGCACCTCTCTGTATAGCAGCACCTCTCTGTATAGCAGCAGCACCTCTCTGTATGGCAGCAGCACCTCTCTGTATGGCAGCAGCACCTCTCTGTATGGCAGCACCTTTCTGTATAGCAGCACCTCTCTATATGGCAGCACCTCTCTGTATAGCAGCAGGACCTCTCTGTATGGCAGCACCTCTCTGTATTGCAGCAGCACCTCTCTGTATGGCAGCATCACCTCTCTGTGTAGCAGCATCTCTCTGTATAGCAGCATCACCTCTCTGTGTAGCAGCATCACCTCTCTCTGCAGAGAGCATCACCTCTCTGTATAGCAGCATCACCTCTCTGTATAGCAGCACCTCTCTGTGTAGCAGCATCACCTCTCTCTGCAGAGAGCATCCTGTAGGGAGGACTTACAGTCAGACATAAAGTACCGATCTGGACGGGAGCCTAGTTTAAAATAGATTTAACCTCACAGACAGAATGTCCAAGTCATTAGGAGTATGACTCAACAGACCACTTTACCTGGCATAAACCAAACACCTAACAACCAATCACATCTAGACCTGGCATAAACCGAACACCTAACAACCAATCACATCTAGACCTGGCATAACCCGAACACCTAACAACCAATCACATCTAACCCTGGCGTAAACAGAACACCTAACAACCAATCACATCTAACCCTGGCGTAAACAGAACACCTAACAACCAATCACATCTAACCCTGGCGTAAACAGAACACTCAACAACCAATCACATCTAACCCTGGCATAAACAGAACACTCAACAACCAATCACATATACACCTGGCATAAACCGAACACCTAACAACCAATCACATCTAACCCTGGCGTAAACAGAACACCTAACAACCAATCACATCTAACCCTGGCGTAAACAGAACACTCAACAACCAATCACATCTAACCCTGGCATAAACAGAACACTCAACAACCAATCACATATACACCTGGCATAAACCGAACACCTAACAACCAATCACATCTAACCCTGGCATAAACAGAACACTCAACAACCAATCACATATACACCTGGCATAAACCGAACACCTAACAACCAATCACATATTCACCTGGTATTGAACAGAACACTCAACAACCAATCACATCTACACCTGCTATTGAACAGAACACCTCACCACCAATCGTAGACTGCGTGCTCTTTAGTGAATCACAAGCATTTTGAGCCATACTTGAAAATGGATTACAGTGCATTGGGAAAGCATTCAGACCCCTACACTTTGTCCATATTTTATTACATTACAGTCTTATTCTAAAACGGATTAAATATGTATTTTATTCTCATCAATCTACACACCGTATCCCATAAGCAAAAATGTATTCAGACCCTTTGCTATGAGACTTGAAATTGAGCTCAGGTGCATCCAGTTTCCATTGATCATCCTTGAGATGTTTCTACAACTTGATTGGAGTCCACCTGTGGTAAATTCAATTGATTGGACATGATTTGGAAAGGCACACACCTGTCTATATAAGGTCCCACAGTTGACAGTGCATGTCGGAGCAAAAACGAAGCCATGAGGACAAAGAACTTGTCCGTAGAGCTCTGAGACAGGATTGTGTCGAGGCACAGATCTGGGGAAGGGTACCAAAAAAAAACAACTATCTCCTCTCTATATTCACCCAGCGTACAACTATCTCCTCTCTATATTCACCCAGGGTACAACTATCTCCTCTCTATATTCACCCAGCGTACAACTATCTCCTCTCCATACTTCATCCAGCGTACAACTATCTCCTCTCAATATTCACTTGTATGAAATAGATACATCCTGTGTTCTTCATATGAACTCACCGGCTCTGACGCTCGTTGGATGTAGCAGGGCTTGCAAACTATTACGGACTACAAAACCAGTGGCGAGCTGCCTGGTGACGTGAGCCGACCAGATGGGCTAAATGCCTTCTATGCTCGTTTCGAGGCAAGCAACACTGAAGCATGCATGAGAGCACCAGCTGTTCTGGACGACTGTGTGATCACGCTCTCCGTAGCCGAGGTCAACATTCACTAGGCCGCGGGGCCAGACGTATTACCAGGACTTGTACTGGTATGTTCCTTGGTGTCCACATCACCAACAAACTATCATGGTCCAAACACACCAAGAAAGTCATGAAGAGGGCACCACAACGCCTTTTCCCCCTCAGGAGACTGAAAAGTTATACAGCTGCACAATCAAGAGCATCCTGACGGCCCAGTGCACCACTGGGGCCAAGCTTCATGCCATCTAGGATCTCTATACTAGGCAGTGTCAAAGGAAGGCCCAAAAAATTGTCAAAGACTCCAGTCATCCAAGGCATAGACTGTTCTCTCTACTACCGCACGGCAAGTGATACCGGAGCGCCAAGTCTAGGTCCAAAAGGCTCTTTAACAGCTTCTATACCCAAGCCATAAGACTGCTGAACAATCAAATGGCCACCCAGACTATTTACATTGACACCTCCCCCCTTAGTATTTACACTGCTGCTTCTCGCTGTTTATTATCTATGTATAGTCACTTTACCCCTACCTACATGTACAAATTACCTCCATTAACCTGTACCCCTGCACACTGACTCGGTACCGGTACCCCCTGTATATAACCTCATTATTGTTATTTTAACGTGTTACTTGAACTTTAATTTTTTTTACTTTCGTTTATTTAGTAAATATTTTCTTAACTCTATTTCTTAAAACTGCATTGTTTGTTAAGGGCTTGTAAGTAAGCATTTCACGGTAAGGTCCTACACATGGTTGTATTCGGTGCATGTGACAAATAAAATTTGATTTGCACAGAACAGTAGACTGAATAGAGCAGGGGACTGTATAAAAAAAAATCATAATGTCAACCAGGATCCCTGCAGGACGACAGATCATCCATCAAGCTACGAGCCAGTCCTGTATCTGTCAGAATAGGGCTTTGTACATGATTCTGCCATGATCTCTCATGTGGCAGAATCAGAGGTACTGCTGTCTCCTACTTAGCATAGATCTCTCTCTCTCTTCTCTCTCTTCTCTCTCTTCTCTCAATTCCAATTTCAATTTAAGGGGCTTTTTTTTGGCATTTAAAATGAAGGCCTACCCCGGCCAAACCCAGACGACGCTGGGCCAATTGTGCGCCGCCCTATGGGACTCCCAATCATGGCCGGTTGTGATATAGCATGGAATCGAACCAGGATCTGTAGTGTCACCTCTAGCACTGTGACACCTCGGAAGCCCAAGTGTTTGTTATTCACAGGTTGCTCTTTTCTTGTGGCAACAGGTCATAAATCTTGCTGCTGTGATTGCACACTGTGTTATTCCACCCAATAGATATGGGAGTTTATCAAAATTGGAGGCCCACAATTCAGTTTTAAGTAGCAACATTTGAAATTGTTTTTTTTTTTTACATTGGATAAATGTACTCAGAGCTAGAAAATTGTATTGTATACACTACAGTTGAGGAACAATGGGAAAGTAATCATGCTTTGAAAGTTGATAAACTTTTAAACTCACTTTTAAGAATATTTTGGTACACCTACTGGAGAGCTCTTCTTTGTCTACACCCATTCAGCATGGGTGTAGAAGTTTTTAAGTATAGCCAATTGGAATTTATGGTCTGTATATTTTATCATTACATTGAGGATACCATCAACACCACAGGCTTTTTTGGGTTGGAGGGTTTGTATTTTGTCCTGTAGTTCATCCAATGTAATTGGAGAATCCAGTGGGTTCTGGTAGTCTTAATAGTTGATTCTAAGATTAGTAAATGATCATGTATTTGTTTTTGCTCTTGGTTCTTTGTTATAGGGACAAAACGTTTGGAGAAGTGGTTTATCCTTACATCTCCGTTTTGGATAGATAACTCTTCGTGTTGTTGTTTGTTTAGTGTTTTCCAATTTTCCCAGAAGTGGTTAGATTCTCTGAATTCTTCATTTACATTGAGCTGATTTCTGACGTGCTGCTCCTTCTTTTTCCGTAGTGTATTTCTGTATTGGTTTAGTGATTCACCATAGTGAAGGCGTAGGCTCAGAGTCTCTGGGTGTCTATGTTTTACGTTGGACAGGTTTCTCAATTTCTTTCTCCGTTTTTTGCATTTTTCACCAAACCATTTGTCATTGTTGTTAATTTTCTTAGGCTGTCTGCTTGAAATGTTTTGATTTGTTAGGGAAGCTGAGAGGTCAAATATACTGTTTAGGGTTTCTACTGCCAAGTTTACACCTTCACTATTACAGTGAAACATTTTGTCAAAGAAAGTTGTCTAAAAGGGGATTGAATTTGTTGTTGCCTAATTGTTTTTTGGTAGGTTTCCACACTACTTTCCTTCCATCAATAGCATTTCTTAATATTACTCAATTCTCTTCTCTCTTCTCTCTCTTCTATTTCTTCTTTCTTCTCTCTCTCCTCTCTCTTCTCTCTTTTCTCTCTTCTCGCTCTCTCGCTCTCTCGCTCTCTCTCTCTCTCTCTCTCTTCTCTCTCTGTGTGTGTGTGCGTGCTTCTATCTGTGATAGCAGAGATTGCTCTGTGTAGTGTCTGCAGCTTGGAACTGCTGGCTACCACCTTTCCTGTTGATTCTGAGCATGTTGGCACGCAATAACACAAATCAAGCCAGCAGGCTCTGTAGGCTAAAACCAAGCTAGCAGGCTCTGTAGGCTAAAACCAAGCTAGCAGGCTCTGTAGGCTAAAACCAAGCTAGCAGGCTCTGTAGGCTAAAACCAAGCTAGCAGGATCTGTAGGCTAAAACCAAGTTAGCAGGCTCTGTATGTCATAAACCAAGCTAGCAGGCTCTGTAGGGTAAAACCAAGCTAGCAGGCTCTGTAGGCTAAAACCAAGCTAGCAGGCTCTGTAGGCTAAAACCAAGCTAGCAGGCTCTGTAGGGTATAAACCAAGCTAGCAGGCTCTGTAGGCTAAAACCAAGCTAGCAGGCTCTGAAGGGTATAAACCAAGCTAGCAGGCTCTGTATGGTATAAACCAAGCTAGAAGGCTCTGTAGGCTAAAACCAAGCTAGCAGGCTCTGTAGGCTAAAACCAAGCTAGCAGCCTCTGAAGGGTAAAACCAAGCTAGCAGGCTCTGAAGGGTATAAACCAAGCTAGCAGGCTCTGTAGGGTATAAACCAAGCTAGCAGCCTCTGAAGGGTAAAACCAAGCTAGCAGCCTCTGAAGGGTAAAACCAAGCTAGTGTAACAGTGTAGGTTCCGTCCCTCTCTTCGCCCAAACCTGGGCTCGAACCAGGGACCCTTGCACACATCAACAACTGACACCCACCGAAGCATCGTTACCCATCGCGCCACAAAAGCCGCGGCCCTTGCAACGCAAGGGGAAACCCTACTTCAAATCTCAGAGCGAGTGACGTCACTGATTGAAACGCTATTAGCGCGCACCACCGCTAACTAACTAGCCATTTCACATCGGTTACACTAGCAGGCTCTGTAGGGTATAAACCAAGCTATCAGCCTCTGAAGGGTAAAACCAAGCTAGCAGGCTCTGAAGGGTATAAACCAAGCTAGCAGGCTCTGAAGGGTATAAACCAAGCTAGCAGGCTCTGAAGGGTATAAACCAAGCTAGCAGGCTCTGAAGGGTATAAACCAAGCTAGCAGGCTCTGTAGGGTATAAACCAAGCTAGCAGGCTCTGAAGGGTATAAACGAAGCTAGCAAGCTCTGAAGAGTATAAACGAAGCTAGCAGGCTCTGAAGGGTATAAACCAAGCTAGCAGGCTCTGTAGGGTATAAACCAAGCTAGCAGGCTCTGTAGGGTATAAACCAAGCTAGCAGGCTCTGTAGGCTAAAACCAAGCTAGCAGGCTCTATATGTCATAAACCAAGCTAGCAGGCTCTGTAGGCTAAAACCAAGCTAGCAGGCTCTATATGTCATAAACCAAGCTAGCAGGCTATGTAGGCTAAAACCAAGTTAGCAGGCTCTGTAGGCTAAAACCAAGCTAGCAGGCTCTGTAGGATAAAACCAAGCTAGCAGGCTCTGTAGGCTAAAACCAAGCTAGCAGGCTCTGTAGGCTAAAACCAAGCTAGCAGGCTCTGTATGTCATAAACCAAGCTTGCAGGCTCTGTAGGCTAAGACCAAGCTAGCAGCCTCTGAAGGGTAAAACCAAGCTAGCAGGCTCTGTAGGGTATAAACCAAGCTAGCAGGCTCTGTAGGGTATAAACCAAGCTAGCAGGCTCTGAAGGGTGTAAACCAAGCTAGCAGGCTCTGTAGGGTATAAACCAAGCTAGCAGGCTCAGTAGGGTATAAACCAAGCTAACACGCTCTGTAGGGTATAAACCAAGCTAGCAGGCTCTGAAGGGTATAAACCAAGCTAGCAGGCTCTGTAGGGTATAAACCAAGCTAGCAGGCTCTGAAGGGTATAAACCAAGCTAGCAGGCTCTGAAGGGTATAAACCAAGCTAGCAGGCTCTGAAGGGTATAAACCAAGCTAGGAAACTCTGAAGGGTATAAACCAAGCTAGCAGGCTCTGAAGGGTATAAACCAAGCTAGCAGGCTCTGAAGGGTATAAACCAAGCTAGCAGGCTCTGTAGGGTATAAACCAAGCTAGCAGGCTCTGTAGGGTATAAACCAAGCTAGCAGGCTCTGAAGGGTATAAACCAAGCTAGCAGGCTCTGAAGGGTATAAACCAAGCTAGCAGGCTCTGAAGGGTATAAACCAAGCAAGCAGGCTCTGAAGGGTATAAACCAAGCTAGCAGGCTCTGTAGGGTATAAACCAAGCTAGCAGGCTCTGAAGGGTATAAACCAAGCTAGCAGGCTCTGAAGGGTATAAACCAAGCTAGCAGGCTCTGAAGGGTATAAACCAAGCTAGGAAACTCTGAAGGGTATAAACCAAGCTAGCAGGCTCTGAAGGGTATAAACCAAGCTAGCAGGCTCTGAAGGGTATAAACCAAGCTAGCAGGCTCTGTAGGGTATAAACCAAGCTAGCAGGCTCTGTAGGGTATAAACCAAGCTAGCAGGCTCTGAAGGGTATAAACCAAGCTTGCAGGCTCTGTAGGGTATAAACCAAGCTAGCAGGCTCTGTAGGGTATAAACCAAGCTAGCAGGCTCTGTGGGGTATAAACCAAGCTAGCAGGCTCTGTAGGGTATAAACCAAGCTAGCAGGCTCTGAAGGGTATAAACCAAGCTAGCAGGCTCAGTAGGGTATAAACCAAGCTAACAGGCTCTGTAGGGTATAAACCAAGCTAGCAGGCTCTGAAGAGTATAAACCAAGCTAGCAGGCTCTGAAGGGTATAAACCAAGCTAGCAGGCTCTGTAGGGTATAAACCAAGCTAGCAGGCTCTGAAGGGTATAAACCAAGCTAGCAGGCTCTGAAGGGTATAAACCAAGCTAGGAAACTCTGAAGGGTATAAACCAAGCTAGCAGGCTCTGAAGGGTATAAACCAAGCTAGCAGGCTCTGAAGGGTATAAACCAAGCTAGTGGGCTCTGAAGGGTATAAACCAAGCTAGCGGGCTCTGTAGGGTATAAACCAAGCTAGCGGGCTCTGTAGGGTATAAACCAAGCTAGCGAGCTCTGAAGGGTATAAACCAAGCTTGCGGGCTCCGTAGGGTATAAACCAAGCTAGCAGGCTCCGTAGGGTATAAACCAAGCTAGCAGGCTCAGTAGGGTATAAACCAAGCTAGCAGGCTCTGTAGGGTATAAACCAAGCTAGCAGGCTCTGTATGGTATAAACCAAGCTAGCAGGCTCTGAAGGGTATAAACCAAGATAGCAGGCTCTGTAGAGTATAAACCAAGATAGCAGGCTCTGTAGGATATAGCTCTTATTCACATATTGAAAGCATGAGAACTCAACCCTGCACCTTACAGGCTGCTGCCCTATCTATATACATCGACATGGAATCACTGGTCACTTTAATAATGTTTACATACTGCTTTACTCATTTCATACAGTATATATATACACTGTATTTTGTTCTACTGTATTTTAGTCAATGCCACTACGACATTGCTCGTCCTAATATTAGTATATTTCTTAATTCCATTATATTACTTTTAGATTTGTGTGTATTGCTGTGATTTGTTTTCATATTACTGCCCTGTTGGAGCTAGGAACACAAGCATTTCGAATACATATTTAACATCTGCTGAATATGTGTATGTGACCAATAAAATGTGATTTATTTTGATGGTGGGCAAGATGGTCTTTTGAATACTAGCCAATCTGTGCCAATCTGTTTGTGCTATCATGCCAACTCCTTGCCACTCATTGACATGCCAAGCAAAACAATAACAGCGATGGAATTGGCAAAAGAGCACAAACAGACATGGGACCAGGCTACTTCGATGCTTTGATTTGCTTTCCAGTCAGGTGAATCAGGTAGTTGACTGAGTGAGGTCCCCCAGGCTACCCTGATAGGTCTTTGAGGATACACCTCTGCTGCTGCGGGTCACACACAGAGAAATCTCTGCAGTCTCCCTTCACACACACACAGTGCTGCTGTGGTTACAACAGGAGACGTTTGCAGCCTCTGAAATCTGTGACCTAGTCTGCTTAATTGTGAACAATGGTGCCTCTGCTGCTCCGTTGCCGGCAGAGCAGACTGCATAATTTATGTGTTCCCAGTGTTTGAGTCTGCTGTTGGTTTATGGTCTAACATGTACTGGAACACACAGTCTATTCTGTTCTGTTCTGTTCTGCTGTGTTCTGTTCTTTTCTGTTCTGTTCTGCTGTGTTCTGTTCTGTTCTGCTGTGTTCTGCTGTGTTCTGTTCTGTTCTGTTCTGCTGTGTTCTCTCCTCTCGGGCCTGGAAGCAAGGTGCTACGTCTATACATCCCTATTACTGGGTACATACTGTAGGCTCATAAAACCCTATAGGTGAATATATCCCTGTTATGGTGGAAGGGATAGCAACATCAATTTCCTCATCCTCATCTGTCACTGTAAGGGATTTGGCCCAGTTTCTCCTGTCCCTATCTACCTTAACCTGTCACATCCTGTCATATCCTGTCCCTACCTACCTTAGCCTATCATATCCTGTCATATCCTGTTCCTATCTACCTTAACCTATCATATCCTGTCCCTATCTACCTTAACATATCATATCCTGTCCCTATCTACCTTAACCTATCATATCCTGTCCCTATCTACCTTAACCTGTCATATCCTGTCCCTATCTACCTTAACCTATCATATCCTGTCCCTATCTACCTTAACCTGTCATATCCTGTCCTGTCCTGTCCTGTCCTGTCCCTACCTACCTTAACCTGTCATATCCTGTCCTGTCCCTATCTACCTTAACCTATCATATCCTGTCCCTATCTACCTTAACCTGTCATATCCTGTCCCTTTCTACCTTAACCTGTCATATCCTGTCACATCCTGTCCCTATCTACCTTAACCTGTCATATCCTGTCATGTCCCTAACCAACCTTAACCTGTCATATCCTCTCCTGTTCTCTCTCGCTACCTACCTTAACCTGTATTATCCGTCCCACCTACCTTAACCTGTCATAACCTATCATATCCTGTCCCTATCTACCTTAACCTATCATATCCTGTCCCTATCTACCTTAACCTTCATATCCTGTCCCTACCTACTTTAACCTGTCATATCCTGTCCCTACCTACCTTAACCTGTCATATCCTGTTCCTACACACTTTAACCTGTCATATCCTATCCCTACCTACTTTAACCTGTCATATCCTGTCCCTACCTACCTTAACCTGTCATATCCTGTTCCTGCACACTTTAACCTGTCATATCCTGTTCCTACACACTTTAACCTGTCATATCCTGTCCCTACCTACCTTAACATTCATATCCTGTCCCTACCTACCTTAACCTTCATATCCTGTTCCTACCTACATTAACCTGTCATATCCTGTCCCTATCTACCTTAACCTGTCATATCCTGTCCCTACCTACTTTAACCTGTCATATCCTGTCCCTACCTACCTTAACCTGTCATATCCTGTCCCTATCTACCTTAACCTGTCATATCCTGTCCTGTCCTGTCTCTATCTACCTTAACCTATCATATCCTGTCCCTATCTACCTTAACCTGTCATATCCTGTCCCTACCTACTTTAACCTGTCATATCCTGTCCCTACCTACCTTAACCTGTCATATCCTGTTCCTGCACACTTTAACCTGTCATATCCTGTTCCTACACACTTTAACCTGTCATATCCTGTCCCTACCTACCTTAACATTCATATCCTCTCCCTACCTACCTTAACCTTCATATCCTGTTCCTACCTACATTAACCTGTCATATCCTGTCCCTATCTACCTTAACCTGTCATATCCTGTCCCTACCTACTTTAACCTGTCATATCCTGTCCCTACCTACTTTAACCTGTCATATCCTGTCCCTACCTACCTTAACCTGTCATATCCTGTTCCTACACACTTTAACCTGTCATATCTTGTCCCTACCTACCTTAACCTGTCATATCCTGTCCCTATCTACCTTAACCTGTCATATCCTGTCCTGTCCTGTCTCTATCTACCTTAACCTATCATATCCTGTCCCTATCTACCTTAACCTGTCATATCCTGTCACATCCTGTCCCTATCTACCTTAACCTGTCATATCCTGTCCTGTCCCTACCTACCTTAACCTGTCATATCCTCTCCTGTCCTCTCTCTCCCTACCTACCTTAACCTGTATTATCCTGTCCTACCTACCTTAACCTGTCATAACCTGTCACATCCTGACCCTATCTACCTTAACCTGCCATATCCTGTCCCTACCTACTTTAACCTGTCATATCCTGTCCTACCTACCTTAACCTTCATATCCTGTCCCTACCTACTTTAACCTGTCATATCCTGTCCCTACCTACCTTAACCTGTCATATCCTGTTCCTACACACTTTAACCTGTCATATCCTGTCCCTACCTACCTTAACATTCATATCCTGTCCCTACCTACCTTAACCTTCATATCCTGTTCCTACCTACATTAACCTGTCATATCCTGTCCCTATCTACCTTAACATGTCATATCCTGTCCCTATCTACTTTAACCTGTCATATCCTGTCCCTACCTACCTTAACCTGTCATATCCTGTTCCTACACACTTTAACCTGTCATATCCTGTTCCTACACACTTTAACCTGTCATATCCTGTCCCTACCTACTTTAACCTGTCATATCCTGTCCCTATCTACCTTAACCTGTCACATCCTGTCCCTACCTACCTTAACATGTCATATCCTGTCCCTACCTACCTTAACCTGTCATATCCTGTCCCTACCTACTTTAACCTATCATATCCTGTCCCTACCTACCTTAACCTGTCATATCCTGTCCCTACCTACCTTAACCTGCCATATCCTGTGTCAGTCTACATTCAGCCGTCTGCACCATAGCCCATCAAT
The DNA here is from genome assembly GCF_965601325.2 of Salmo salar. NCBI lineage: Eukaryota > Metazoa > Chordata > Actinopteri > Salmoniformes > Salmonidae > Salmo > Salmo salar. The sequence goes on from NC_138305.1 coordinate 12,588,037, forward strand.
CTCTGTCTTGTTATTTTTCTATTTGTCATTTTTTCTTTTATAATATATATATAATAATTTTTTTACTTCAGTTTATTTTAGTAAATACTTTCTTAAAACTGCGTTGTTGGTTAAGGGCTTGTAAGTAAGCATTTCACTGTAAGGTGCATGTGACAAATAACATTTGATTTGATTTTGATTTTTCAACTTGTTTTGATGGCTACTGTTGCTGCTGGGTTTTAGTCCAGACACAACTCCTGTGCTCTATGTGTGATGATAGATTCCCACACAGGACAGGCCAGGCCAGGACAGGACAGGCCAGGACAGGCCAGGACATTACAGGACAGGTCAGGACAGGTCAGGACATTACAGGACAGGCCAGGACAGGCCAGGACATTACAGGACAGGCCAGGACAGGCCAGGACATTACAGGACAGGCCAGGACAGGCCAGCACAGGCCAGGACAGGACAGGCCAGGACATTACAGGATAGGCCAGGACAGGCCAGCACAGGCCAGAACAGGCCAGGACATTACAGGATGGGCCAGGACGGCCACACAGACACAAATCCCTTAGTCCTCTGCTATCCCCTTTTGTCCCAGATGGTTCTTGTTTTCCCAAATGGCAGAAGAAGAGAGAGTGAGAAGGGAGTCTGGATCAGAGGTGGGTGCTCTACTTCAAGGGCAGGCTTTCATCTGGCTCTGGGTGGGACACCACTCCCCTCTGTCCCTGCCCTCTTTCCCAGACAGACAGACAGACAGACAATTCATCTTGTTCCTCCCTGACCTAGTTACAAACTCTCTGTCAACTCTCCCTTTTCTCACCCTCACATCTTATCTCAACTCTTTTGTAAATGTCACATTTTAACACTGGGTTCTCTATGTCTGTTTGTTAGGGAACCTTCATTCGTCAGGAATGAATCAGCCTCAGAAAGAAGTGTAGCTGCTTGTGCTGCTTTCCCCTAGAGAGTTGAGATGTTGTGTTGTCTGTCAGACACAGCCTAAGATGTAGATCTCCTTTGTGTAGTATAGGGCTGTGTAGCATATACGCAGGGAGTCAGGAAGCCGGTGCAGAAGGTGAGTTTAATAATAATAAACATGAAGATGGTTGCCAGGTGTGTGGCAATGTGGGTTGCCAGGACCGGTGGTTAGTAGACCGGCGACGTTGAGTGCCGGAAGGACGGAGCAGGAGTAAACGTGACAGTACACCCCCCCACCCAGACACGCGGCTCCAGCCACAGGATGACGCCAGCCAGAAGGACGGCCCCGATGGCGAGGAGCAGGCTGGTCCGGGCGGTGAAGATGGAAATCTTGGATGATGTTAGGGTCCAGGATGTCCACCACCTGGACCCAGCTGGATCCAAGAGCGCCCCCGACCCCCAGTCCACAAGGTACTGGAGCTGACCCCCACGATGTCGGGAGTCCAGGAGGGACCTAACAGAATAGGCAGGGGACCCCTCTAGGCAGAGTTGTGTCGCGGGGGACGGCATCAGCCAGGGGACCAGGAACCACCGGCCTGAGGAGGGAAACATCAAAGGAGGGTGAGATTCAGTAGTTAGTGGGGAGTTGTAACCTGTAGGTTACCTCGTTGACCCTCCGGATGACTTTGAAGGGCCCCACAAACCCGGGGCTCAGCTTCCTACAGGGCAGGCGGAGTGGAAGGTTCCTGGTGAAGAGCCAGACACGATCACCAGGATGGACGGCGGGTGCCTCACTGCGGTGGTGGTCTGCCTGCTTCTTCAGACGGCGGACGGCACGCTGGAGCTTCACGTGGGCATTGTTCCAATCATCCTCTGCGCACTTGAATCACTCGTCCACCACAGGAGCTTTGGTCTGGTTCGGGGTCCACGGAGGTGGCTGATATATCAGAACACACTGGAAGGAGATCAACCCGGTGGAGGAGTGAAGCAGTGAATTCTGGGTGTACTCTGCCCAGGGAAGGAACCGGGGCCATTCCCCCTGCCGGTCCTGGCAGTGACTCCAAAGAAACCTCCCCAGCTCTTGGTTCATTCTTTCCACATGCCCATTGGACTGAGGCCGGTACCCGGAAGTGAGGCTGACCGTGACCCGCAGATTCTCCATAAAGGCGCTCCATACCAGTGACACGAATCGGGGGCCACGGTCGGAGACGATGTCCTCTCGAAGCCCATAGTGCCGGAAGACCTGCTGGAACAGTGCCTCAGTGACGTGGAGAGCAGTAGGGAAGCCAGAGAAAGGGATAAAATGACAGGGTTTAGAGAATCTGTCCAGAACAACCATAATAGTGGTAGTGAAACCATCAGAAGAGGAGAGATCAGTGACGAAATCAATGGACAGATGAGACCAAGGCCGCTAAGGCACGGGAAGGGGAAGGAGTTTCCCTGCTGGAGCGTGCCCGGGAGATTTTGTTTGGGCGCATATAGAGCAGGAGTTGACATAGCGATTGACGTCGTGTGCCAAGATGGGCCACCAGTACTTTTCTGGAGATCGATTGAATAGTGCGGGTGATACCTCGGTGTCCAGCGACGAAAGCTGTGCACCCAGGTATCCAGCCGATCCCTTACCTGAATTGCGACCTCTGTAGTCGATGCACGGACGTAGACCTCCCTCCTTCTTTGCCATGAAAAAGAAGCCTGCCGATCCAGGGGAGGTGGATGGGCGGATGAAATCCTGTTTGGAGAGCCTCCCGGGTGGCCTTGGTTTTCAGCTACCGACAGCCTCCGCGTCTGCACAGGTCTTTGGACATCTGGGTGCCCAGGCATTGATCTCCATCCTCGACCAGGAGATGATGGGGTTGTGACGTTGGAGCCCCGGGAGGCCGAGGATGTGACATACATCTGTATGCCTTCCATTCCTCTGTGATGAGGAATGGAAGGCTTTCTTGGTGCAGGGGTCCCACGGTGATGGTGAGTGGTGCTGTGATGTGCGTGACAGTGCCGGATCCCAATGGTCGATTATCTAAAACCAGGATTGGAAAAGGAGAGGAGAGCGGGTACGAGGTGATGTTCAGGGAGCAGCCGAGGGCCTGGTCAATAAAATTCCCTGCAGCATCGGAGTCCACTAGAGCTGTGGAGACAATACGTGAGGGACAGGCAGCCAGTGAAATGGAAACCATGAAGGGTTTGGCGAAAAGCGATGATGATGGAATACTCACGCCTACCCCGGGAGATGGATGATCACGGGGCCTTCCCTCTATCCCTGTGGACCCAGGGTTGGAACGTACTGGACACCGCTGAATCTGGTGCCCCTCCTGGCCGCAATAGGAACACAGCCCCAGCCATCTCCGGTGACGCTGCTCTGCCAAGGAAAGGCGTGTGGTTCAGGCTCTGTTTCAGGTCGGCAAAAGGAAGAAGGCGAGAGACGAGGAGGGTGCCGGCGCTCTCTAAGAAGGTTATCTAGACAGATGGTCATCGCTATGAGCGCGTCCAAAGAAACGTTGCAGTCCCAACACGCCAACTCCGTCTGGACCTCGTTGCGCAGTCCTCTGTGGAAAAAGGTGCGGAGCGCCAGCTCATTCCACTCCCTGGAGGAACAGTCCAGAAGGTGAGGGCGAACTCCGCAGTGGTCTGGGCACCCTGCGGGAGTTGGAGTAGTCGCTCACCTCCTTCTCGGCCCTCAAGTGTAAGACCGCCCTGAACCTCTCATAGGAACCTAACTCCTCCTTTCCTCTCTCCCAGACGGCCGTAGCCCACTCCAAAGCCAGTCCTGTCAGCAGGGAAATGACCGTGGCAGAATGCTGGATGGGCTGGGGGACTGACTCGCAGGGACGGATCGCGGTGGAGGGTCCTCCGGTAGTTGCTGATGAATCCTGTCGGGTGTTGTCGAGGTGGTGGAGAATGTGGAGGACCTCATACATTACCGTACCCAATTGAGCTGGTCATGGTGTTGACGGAGTAGGTGTTGCTGTTCGTCGACCAACTAGGAGATATCCTTAACTTCTGCTGCTTCCATATTTTCGAGAGGCAGTAATTCGTAACGTATACACAGGGAGTCAGGAAGCAGGTGCAGAAGATGAGTTTAATAATAATAATAAGCATGAAGATAATACAAAACAATAAAAGCGTACTGAACGTAACCAAAACCAATTCTGTCTGATGACAGAGGCTACAGAGGGCTATATGAAGGGAGAGTAATCAGGGTTGGGATGAAGTCCAGCTGTGCTTAACGATGGGGAGCAGGTGTGTTGCCAGGAGCGGTGGTTAGTCGAGCGCCACGGAGGGAGGCAGCAGGAGTAAGCGTGACAAGTTGTGACGGTCATGGAATTTTGGATGACTGTAATTGTCCTGCCAAATGACCGCGGTCACCGTTATAACTGTTCGAATATCAACACATTTTTTGGGGGTATTTTTTATTTTCTCCTAACCAGCCCTAGTGCAGTATGTCATAAGGTTCCAAACCAAAGGCGGATAGAACCTCAGGATGTTCCCATAAGATCAAATCAAATCAAATGTATTTATATAGCCCTTCGTACATCAGCTGATATCTCAAAGTGCTGTACAGAAACCCAGCCTAAAACCCCAAACAGCAAGCAATGCATGTGAAAGAAGCACGGTGGCTAGGAAAAACTCCCTAGGAAAAACTCCCTAGAAAGGCCAAAAACCTAGGAAGAAACCTAGAGAGGAACCAGGCTATGAGGGGTGGCCAGTCCTCTTCTGGCTGTGCCGGTTGGATATTATAACAGAACATGGTCAAGATGTTAATATGTTCATAAATGACCAGCATGGTCAAATAATAATAATCATAGTAGTTGTCGAGGGTGCAACAAGCGTGATTGTTGTGTTGCTCCAAATAAGATGATTGTTGTGTTGCTCCAAATCTCCATCAGACAGCTGTTAAAAGCCTCTTACCGTAAACCTCAAACATCCTGTCACTCTAAGCACCAATTAGACAGCAGACACTTTCCTCACTTCCTCCAGATAACTGTGTCTGAAAGGGCACCCTGTTCCCTATATAGTGCACTACTTTAGACCAGAGCCCCATGGCACCCTGTTCCCTATATAGTGCACTACTTTAGACCAGAGCCCTATGGCACCCTGTTCCCTATATAGTGCACTACTTTAGACCAGAGCCCTATGGCACCCTGTTCCCTATATAGAACACTACTTTAGACCAGAGCCCTATGGCACCCTATTCCCTATATAGTGCACTACTTTAGACCAGAGCCCTATGGCACCCTGTTCCCTATATAGTGCACTACTTTAGACCAGAGCCTGGTCATTTGGGACTTGCCCACTCTTCATCTCTTCCAGATAATGAAAGTGTCATATCAGCAGCTTGACTGCCAGTCAAGGTGGAGCAGGAACAATGGAGTGATGGATGTTTTCATTGGAGGAAGAAAAATAGCAATTTCAGAGTCTTTCAGGTGAATCCACTAACTCCTAATGTCTTATCAATCTGTTTTTATGATGATGACACAAGATGGGCAGGAAATTATCTTTCAATGGCACTACTTTTGATAAACACATCAATGTTTATTTATTTATTCATGTCCTAGTAATAATATCATTTGATCATCAAACAAAGACGTCTGACAAAATACATCTCAGTGGAAATATGATATATATAATTCGGTACATTTTTATATAAGAGGTCTCTAACATCCTACACGATGATGAGAAATATTTTTCATAGTCATTTTGACAAAATCATTGTCATTACTCATGACTGCCTTTACATGAAAAACATACTTATCCTGAATGACTTCACTGAAATGAAAAGCAACATTTCTCCTGATAAGCCTGGATGGTTTGAACGCCTGGTCGCTCACCCCTACGGGTTCGACGCTCAGCCTTTAAAGATGATGTTAATCTATGAAGATGTTAATCTATTGTATACAGTTGAAGTCGGAAGTTTACATACACCTTAGCCAAATACATTTAAACTCAGTTTTTCACAATTCCTGACATTTAATCCTAGTAAAAATTCCCTGTTTTAGGTCAGTTAGGATCACCACTTTATTTTAAGAATGTGAAATGTCAGAATAATAGTAGGGAGAATGATTTATTTCAGCTTTTATTTCTTTCATCACATTCCCAGTGGGTCAGAAGTTTACATACACTCAATTAGTATTTGGTAGCATTGCCTTTAAATTGTTTAACTTGGGTCAAACGTTTCGGGTAGCCTTCCACAAGCTTCCCACAATAAGTTGGGTGAATTTTGGCCCATTCCTCCTGACAGAGCTGGTGTAACTGAGTCAGGTTTGTAGGCCTCCTTGCTCTCACACGCTTTTTCAGTTCTGCCCACAAATGTTCTATAGGATTGAGGTCAGAGCTTTGTGATGGCTACACCAAAAACTTTGAATTTGTTTTCCTTAAGCCATTTTGCCACAACTTTGTTAGTTCCAGATTTGGTGTATTGCAGTGTGGTAGCAGAGAAAACAGTCAATGGCTTGGGTGGCTGGAGTCTTTGAACATTTTTACTGCCTTCCTCTGACACCGCCTGGTATAGAGGTCCTGGATGGCAGGGAGCTCGGCCCCAGTGATGTACTGGGCCTTCCTCTGACACCGCCTGGTATAGAGGTCCTGGATGGCAGGGAGGTCCTGGATGGCAGGGAGCCCCAGTGATGTACTGGGCCATACTCATCACCCTCTGTAGTGCCTTGTGGTCGGATGCCCAGCAGTTGCCGTAACAAGTGGTGAGGCAGCCAGTCAAGATGCTCTCAATGGTGCAGCTGTAGAACTAAACTCAGCAAAAATAAAAATAAACGTCCCTTTTTCAGGACCCTGTCTTTCAAAGATAATTCGTAACAAATCCAAATAACTTCACAGAACTTCATTGTAAAGGGTTTAAACACTGTTTCCCCATGCTTGTTCAATGAACCATAAACAATTAATGAATATGCACCTGTGGAACGGTCGTTAAGACACTGACAGCTTACAGACGGTAGGCAATTAAGGTCACAGTTATGAAAACTTAGGACACTAAAGAGGCCTTTCTATTGACTCTGAAAAACACCAAAAGAAAGATGCCCAGGGTCCCTGCTCATCTGCGTGAACATGCCTTAGGCATGCTGCAAGGAGGCATGAGGACTGCAGGTGTGGCCAGGGCAATAAATTGCAATGTCCGTACTGTGAGACGCTTAAGACAGCGCCACAGGGAGACAGGATGGACAGCTGATCGTCCTCACAGTGGCAGACCATGTGTAACAACACCTGCACAGGATCGGTACATCCGAACATCACACCTGCGGGACAGGTACAGGATGGCAACAACAACTGCCCGAGTAACACCAGGAACGCACAATCCCTCCATCAGTGCTCAGACTGTCCGCAATAGGCTGAGAGAGGCTGGACTGAGGGCTTGTAGGCCTGTTGTAAGGCAGGTCCTCACCAGACATCACAGGCAACAACGTCGCCTATGGGCACAAACCCATTGTCGCTGGACCAGGCAGGACTGGTAAAAAGTGCTCTTCACTGACGAGTCACGAGGAACTCTCTACCCACTCCACTACAGCCCCGTCGATGTGGATGGGGGCGTGCTCAACCCCTCCGTTTCCTGTAGTCCACGATCAGCTTCCTTTGTCTTGCTGACGTTGAGGGAGAGGTTGTTGTCCAGGCACCACACTGCCAGGTCTCTGACACAGTCAGAGCGCAGATAGCAGCAGACAGCTGTGAAGTAGTGGTCGGAGCCCAGTCAGAAAGAGTACAGTGAAAGTACAGGCAACGTCTGTTTTATTCAGGGATATGTGTTCTCAGTCCTCTGACATGTCTAAGATTGACGGTTGCATTATTAACGATACAGTAGAGGGTTGGCGAGCTATTAGGAAGCTGGAACGCCACGTTTTAAAGGCACAGAGGAAGGTACTAGACAGAGTTGGCTCTTGCTCTAGGTTCTTGTTTGATTCCAGTTGTTTCGGTTGGAGGATTCTTTCAGCTGTATGACTGGGGGGATTTTAGTTCACTGTAAAGTATTAAACAATGAAACTCACAAAGAAAGTCTCTCTCACAGCTTTTATTTTCTTTGGTAAAAAAACGCTTCTGAGTCAAAACCAGTTAATCTGAGCCTATTTTGGTAATCCAGGTAATCGGGTGCTGTCCAGGTAATGACAGTAATTAGCAGCAAATTATATATGGTCTTGTTCTGTCTGTCTGTATGCCACTCTGAAGGATGTTTTTCTGTCTGTCTGTACCCGACTCTGAAGGATGTTTTGTGTCTGTCTGTCTGTCTGTACCCCACTCTGAGGTGTAAAGTGCAAAGCAGGTGAGGTGTAAAGTGTAAAATGTAAAGTAGGCGAAGTGTAAAGCAGGCGAGGTGTAAGGTGTAAAGCAGGCGAGGTGTAAAGTGTAAAGCAGGCAAGGTGTAAAGTGTAAAGCAGGCGAGGTGTAAAGTGTAAAGCAGGCGAGGTGTAAAGTGTAAAGCAGGCGAGGTGTAAAGTGTAAAGCAGGCGAGGTGTAAAGTGTAAAGCAGGCGAGGTGTAAAGTGTAAAGCAGGCGAGGTGTAAAGTGTAAAGCAGGCGAGGTGTAAAGTGTGCGCTGGGTGTCTAATATTTTAGAAGCAACGTGCACCTTTTGGTAACACGATACCTTGCCGGTCCAGACTAACCAAATAGCTACAATCACAACAGACATTTTCATGTTGACTTCTCATTTGTTATGAAAGCAAAATAAGTCTTTATTTAAAAAGTTAGGGGGTGGATTAGTTTTAATAGTGCAGATAAATTGTGGCTTCCATCAATGTAATTGTCTGCGACATTTCCAATCCCCATATATTTATTTGTAAATATACACTGCTCAAAAAAATAAAGGGAACACTTAAACAACACAATGTAACTCCAAGTCAATCACACTTCTGTGAAATCAAACTGTCCACTTAGGAAGCAACACTGATTGACAATACATTTCACATGCTGTTGTGCAAATGGAATAGACAACAGGTGGAAATTATAGGCAATTAGCAAGACACCTCCAATAAAGGAGTGGTTCTGCAGGTGGGGACCACAGACCACTTCTCAGTTCCTATGCTTCCTGGCTGATGTTTTGGTCACTTTTGAATGCTGGCGGTGCTTTCACTCTAGTGGTAGCATGAGACGGAGTCTACAACCCACACAAGGGGCTCAGGTAGTGCAGCTAATCCAGGATGGCACATCAATGCGAGCTGTGGCAAGAAGCTTTGCTGTGTCTGTCAGCGTAGTGTCCAGAGCATGGAGGCGCTACCAGGAGACAGGCCAGTACATCAGGAGACGTGGAGGAGGCCGTAGGAGGGCAGCAACCCAGCAGCAGGACCGCTACCTCCGCCTTTGTGCAAGGAGGAGCAGGAGAAGCACTGCCAGAGCCCTGCAAAATGACCTCCAGCAGGCCACAAATGTGCATGTGTCTGCTCAAACGGTCAGAAACAGACTCCATGAGGGTGGTATGAGGGCCCGACATCCACAGGTGGGGGTTGTGCTTACAGCCCAACACTGTGCAGGACGTTTGGCATTTGCCAGAGAACACCAAGATTGGCAAATTTGCCACTGGCGCCCTGTGCTCTTCACAGATGAAAGCAGGTTCACACTGAGCACGTGACAGACGTGACAGAGTCTGGAGACGCCGTGGAGAACGTTCTGCTGCTTGCAACATCCTCCAGCATGACCGGTTTGGCGGTGGGTCAGTCATGGTGTGGGGTGGCATTTCTTTGGGGGGCCACACAGCCCTCCATGTGCGCGCCAGAGGTAGCCTGACTGCCATTATGTACCGAGATGAGATCCTCAGACCCCTTGTGAGACCATATGCTGGTGCGGTTGGCCCTGGGTTCCTCCTAAAGCAAGACAATGCTAGACCTCGTGTGGCTGGAGTGTGTCAGCAGTTCCTGCACGAGGAAGGCATTGATGCTATGGACTGGCCCGCCCGTTCCCCAGACCTGAATCCAATTGAGCACATCTGGGACATCATGTCTCCCTCTATCCACCAACTCCACGTTGCACCACAGACTGTCCAGGAGTTGGCGGATGCTTTAGTCCAGGTCTGGGAGGAGATCCCTCAGGAGACCATCCGCCACCTCATCAGGAGCATGCCCAGGCGTTGTAGGGAGGTCATACAGGCACGTGGAGGCCACACACACACTACTGAGCCTCATTTTGACTTGTTTTAAGGACATTACATCAAAGTTGGATCAGCCTGTAGTGTGGTTTTCCACTTTAATTTTGAGTGTGACTCCAAATCCAGACCTCCATGGGTTGATAAATTGGATTTCCATTGATTATTTTTGTGTGATTTTGTTGTCAGCACATTCAACTATGTAAAGAAAAAAGTATTTAATAAGATTATTTCTTTCATTCAGATCTAGGATGTGTTGTTTAAGTGTTCCCTTTATTTTTTTGAGCAGCATATTTATATATACACACAGTACCAGTCAAATGTTTGGACACACCTACTCATTGCAGGGTTTTTTCATTATTTAGTTACTACATTTTTGAGTAATGGTGAAGACATCAAAACTATGAAAAAACACTTTTTTCTATGTTTCACCTTTATTTAACCAGGTAGGCCAGTTGAGAACAAGTTCTCATTTACAACTGCGACCTGGCCAAGATAAAGCAAAGCAGTGCAAAAAAACAAAAACACAGTTACACATAAAAAAACGTACAGACAATAACACAATAGAAACATCTATATACAGTGTGTGCAAATGGAGTAAGGAGGTAAGGCAATAAATAGGCCAATAGTAGCGAAGTAATTACAATTTAGCAGATTAACACTGGAGTGATAGATGTGCAGATGATGATGTGCAAGTAGTGATACTGGTGTGCAAAAGAGCAAAAAAATGTCAATAAAAACAATATGGGGATGAGGTAGGTAGATTGGGTGGGCTATTTACAGATGGGCTATGTACAGCTGCAGCGGTCAGTAAGCTGCTCAGATAGCTGGTGCGTAATGTTAGTGAGGGAGATTTAAGTCTCCAACTTCAGCGATTTTTGCAATTCGTTCCAGTCATTGGCAGCAGAGAACTGGAAGGAAAGGTGGCCAAAGGAGGAATTGGCTTTGGGGATGACCAGTGAAATATACCTGCTGGAGCGCGTGCTACAGGTGGGTGTTGTTATGGTGACTAGTGAGCTGAGATAAGGTGGAGCTTTACCTAGCAAAGACTTGTAGATGACCTTGAGCCCGTGGGTCTGGCGACGAATATGTAGCAAGGGCCAGCCAATGAGAGCATACAGGTCACAGTGGTCTGTAGTATATGGGGCTTTGGTGACAAAATGGAAGACAATGTGATAGACTGCACCCAGTTGCTGAGTAGAGTGTTGGAGGCTATTTTGTAAATTACATCGCCGAAGTCGAGGATTGGTAGGATAGTCAGTTTTACGAGGGTATGTTTGGCAGTGTGAGTGAAGGAGGCTTTGTTGCAAAATAGGAAGTAGATTCTAGATTTAATTTTGGATTGGAGATGCTTATTGTGAGTCTGGAAGGAGAGTTTACAGTCTAACCAGACACCTAGGTATTTGTAGTTGTCCACATATTCTAAGTCAGAACCGTCCAGAGTAGTGATGCTAGTCGGGCGGGCGGGTGCGGGCAGCGATCGGTTGAAGAGCATGCATTTAGTTTTACTAGCATTTAAGAGCAGTTGGAGGCCACGGAAGGAGTGTTTTATGGCATTAAAGCCTGTTTGGAGGTTAGTTAACACAGTGTCCAAAGAAGGGCCAGATATATACAGAACGGTGTCGTCTGCGTAGAGGTGGATCAGGAATCACCCGCAGCAAGAGCGACATCATTGATATATACAGAGAACAGAGTCGGCCCAAGAACTGAACCCTGTGGCACCCCCATAGAGACTTTCAGAGGTCTGGACAACAGGCCCTCCGATTTTACACACTGAACTCTATCTGAGAAGTAGTTGGTGAACCAGGTGAGGCAGTCATTTGAGAAACCAAGACTATTGAGTCTGCCGATAAGAATAAGGTGGTTGACAGAGTCGAAAGCCTTGGCCAGTCGATGAAGACGGCTGCACAGTACTGTCTTTCCAATCTTTATGAATCTCGGACGATACGAAAGAGAGATTGAACAGACTAGTAATAGGGGTTGCAATAATGGCGGCGGATCATTTAGAAAGAGAGGGTCCATATGGAATCATGTAGTAACCAAAAAAGTGCTAAGAAAATCAAAATATATTTTATATTTGAGATTCTTCAAAGTAGCCACCCTTTCCCTTGATGACAGCTTTGCACAGTCTTGGCATTCTCTCAACCAGCTTCACCTGCCTGGAATGCTTTTCTAACTCTTGAAGGAGTTCCCACATATGCTGAGCACTTGTTGGCTGCTTTTCCTTCGCTCTGCGGTCCAACTCCTCCCAAACCATCTCAATTGGTTTGAGGTCAGGTGATTGTGGAGGCCAGGTCATCTGATGCAGTCCTCCATCACTCTCCTTCTTGATCAAATAGCCCTTACACAGCCTGAAGGTTTGTTGGGTCATTCTCCTGTTGAAAAACAAATTATAGTCTCACTAAGTGAAAACCCGATGGGATGGCGTATTGCTGCAGAATGCTGTGGTAGCCATGCTGGTTAAGTGTGCCTTGAATTATAAATAAATCCCAGACCGTGTCACCAGCAAAGCACCCCCATACCATCACACCACCTCCTCCTCCATGCTTCACGGTGGGAACCACACATGTGGAGATCATCCGTTCACCTACTCTGTGTCTCACAAAGACCAATAGCCTGGAATCACAAAAATACCTTTTTATGAGGGGATTCTAGTAAGGCTACAGTTTGGTTTAACGCTGAGATGATATTTGCATATCAATGCAAAATAGGCTACTCTGATGCATATCCTATAAATCAGATCAATGAACCAAGTGAGCTGCATTGCCTACCCACACTGCCCCGCGGCTGGAGTGATACGGCACGTTACAATTTTCATGTGGCACAGGACTACGTAAAATGTTGGAGCGCACTACAAGGAGACTCCCCTTTTGTGATGACAAAATGACATTGTGACACTGCCCTACACTCCAAATCGTCCTTCTCCGCAGGGTATAAATTGGCCTTAAGATGTTTGTTTATCTGAGACGTGAGGCGCTGCAATGGGGGTGAGACACGGCTGATTACTGAAAGACTGTATCTACATCCCAAATGGCACCGTATTCCCTATATAGTGCACTACTTTAGACCAGAGCTCTATGGCACCCTATTCCCTATATATAGTGCACTACTTTAGACCAGAGCCCTATGGAAAGCTATTCCCTATATAGTGCACTACATTAGACCAGAGCCCTATGGAACCTTATTCCCTATATAAAGTGCACTACTTTAGACCAGAGCCCTATGGAACCCTATTCCCTATATAAAGTGCACTACTTTAGACCAGAGCCCTATGGAACCCTATTCCCTATATAAAGTGCACTACTTTAGACCAGAGCCCTATGGCACCCTGTTCCCTATATAAAGTGCACTACTTTAGACCAGAGCCATATGGCACCCTATTCCCTTTAAAGTGCACTACTTTAGACCAGAGCCCTATGGTACCCTATTCCCTATAAAGTGCACTACTTTAGAGTGGATTGAGAGTAGAGGCTGCATCTGAAGGCTGACTGTCTCACATCAACATGATTAAATCATTGGTTGTTAGAATCTGGAGGAGAAGATCACCTAAACTGCATTAGAAGCAATTTCTCTACCCTCTATCCCCTGTGTGTGCCTGCGTGTGTGTGGTGTCTGGGTGAGAATGTGCGTCTTCGCCCGGAGAAATGTAACTAATATTTTCTCTGACTCATCCTCCCCCTCTCTCTCTCTTTCCTCCAGATTGTCACTTCGTAACAGACTACTTTACACGGACGCCTCGTAAGCTGAATGCATTCCGGTCCTTCGCCAGTGTGGAGCTGTTCCACTTCAGTGTTCCTGAAGACACAGTGGTGGCTGTATGGAACCTCATCACCTTCAAGGAACAAGGAGGAACCTTCGGTGACAGCTGCCCCGACCGCAACGTCACCGTGTGAGTACATCTAACCCCTAACCCGACCACAACGTCACCGTGTGAGTACATATAACCCCTAACCTGACCACAACGTCACCGTGTGAGTACATCTAACCCCTAACCACAACATCACCGTGTGGGTACATCTAACCCTAACCTGACCGCAACGTCACAGTGTGAGTACATCTAACCTGACCTCAACGTCACAGTGTGAGTACATCTAACCCTAACCTGACCGCAACGTCACAGTGTGAGTACATCTAACCCTAACCTGAACTTCACAGTGTGAGTACATCTAACCCCTAACCTGACCGCAACGTCACAGTGTGAGTACATCTAACCTGACGACAACGTCACCGTGTGAGTACATCTAACCCTAACCTGACCACAACGTCACTGTGTGAGTACATCTAACCCCTAACCTGACCACAATGTCACTGTGTGAGTACATCTAACCCCTAACCTGACCACAACGTCACCGTGTGAGTACATCTAACCCCTAACCTGACCACGTCACCGTGTGAGTACATCTAACCCTAACCTGACCGCAACGTCACAGTGTGAGTACATCTAACCCTAACCTGACCGCAACGTCACAGTGTGAGTACATCTAACCTAACATCAACGTCACAGTGTGAGTACATCTAACCCTAACCTGACCGCAACGTCACAGTGTGAGTAGATCTAAACCGACCACAACGTCACCGTGTGAGTACATCTAACCCCTAACCTGACCGCAACGTCACAGTGTGAGTACATCTAACCTGACGACAACGTCACCGTGTGAGTACATCTAACCAGTAACCTGACCACAACGTCACCGTGTGAGTACATCTAACCCCTAACCTGACCACAACGTCACCGTGTGAGTACATCTAACCCGAACCTGACCACAACGTCACCGTGTGAGTTCATCTAACCCCTAAACTGTCCACAACATCACAGTGTGTGTACATCTAACCCTAACCTGACCACAACGTCACAGTGTGAGTACATCTAACCTGACCACAACGTCACCGTGTGAGTACATCTAACCTGACCACAACGTCACCGTGTGAGTACATCTAACCACTAACCTGACCACAACGTCACAGTGTGAGTACATCTAACCTGACCACAACGTCACAGTGTGAGTACATCTAACCCTAACCTGACCACAACGTCACAGTGTGAGTACATCTAACCCTAACCTGACCACAAAGTCACCGTGTGAGTACATCTAACCTCTAACCTGACCACAACGTCACAGTGTGAGTACTTCTAACCCTAACCTGACCACAACGTCACAGTGTGAGTACATCTAACCTGACCACAACGTCACAGTGTGAGTACATCTAACCTGACCACAACGTCACCGTGTGAGTACATCTAACCTGACCACAACGTCAGTGTGAGTACATCTAACCTGACCACAACGTCACAGTGTGAGTACATCTAACCTGACCACAACGTCACAGTGTGAGTACATCTAACCCCTAACCTGACCACAACGTCACAGTGTGAGTACATCTAACCCTAACCCGACCGCAACATCACAGTGTGAGTACATCTTACCACAACGTCACAGTGTGAGTACATCTAACCTGACCTCAACGTCACAGTGTGAGTACATCTAACCCTAACCTGACCACAACGTCACAGTGTGAGTACATCTAACCCTAACCTGAACTTCAGTGTGAGTACATCTAACCCCAACATCACAGTGTGAGTACATCTAACCCTAACCTGACCGCAACGTCACAGTGTGAGTACAACTAACCTGACCTCAACGTCACAGTGTGAGTACATCTAACCCTAACCTGACCACAACATCACCGTGTGAGTACATCTAACCACAACATCAGTGTGAGTACATCTAACCCTAACCTGACCTTAACGTCACAGTGTGTGTACATCTAACCCTAACCTGACCACAACATCACCGTGTGAGTACATCTAACCCTAACCCAAACACAACGTCACAGTGTGAGTACATCTAACGCTAACCTGACCACAACGTCACAGTGTGAGTACATCTAACCTGACAGCAACGTCACAGTGTGAGTACATCTAACCTGACCACAACGTCCCACTGTGAGTACATCTAACCCTAACCTGACCACAACGTCACAGTGTGAGTACATCTAACCCTAACCTGTCCACAACGTCACAGTGTGAGTACATCTAACCCTAACCCGACCGCAACGTCACAGTGTAAGTACATCTAACCCTAACCTGACAACAACTTCCCAGTGTGAGTACATCTAACCCTAACCTGACCACAACGTCACAGTGTGAGTACATCTAACCCTAACCTGACCACAATGTCACAGTGTGAATACATCTAATCCTAACCTGACCACAACGTCACAGTGAGTACATATAACCCTAACCTGACCACAACGTCACAGTGTGAGTGCATCTAACCTGACCACAATGTCACAGTGTGAGTACATCTAACCTGACCACAACGTCCCACTGTGAGTACATCTAACCCTAACCTGACCACAACGTCACAGTGTGAGTACATCTAACCCTAACCTGTCCACAACGTCACAGTGTGAGTACATCTAACCCTAACCCGACCGCAATGTCACAGTGTAAGTACATCTAACCCTAACCTGACAACAACTTCCCAGTGTGAGTACATCTAACCCTAACCTGACCACAACGTCACAGTGTGAGTACATCTAACCCTAACCTGACCACAATGTCACAGTGTGAATACATCTAACCCTAACCTGACCACAACGTCACAGTGAGTACATATAACCCTAACCTGACCACAACGTCACAGTGTGAGTGCATCTAACCTGACCACAATGTCACAGTGTGAGTACATCTAACCCCTAACCCAAACACAACGTCACAGTGTGAGTACATCTAACGCTAACCTGACCACAACGTCACAGTGTGAGTACATCTAACCTGACAGCAACGTCACAGTGTGAGTACATCTAACCTGACCACAACGTCCCACTGTGAGTACATCTAACCCTAACCTGACCACAACGTCACAGTGTGAGTACATCTAACCCTAACCTGTCCACAACGTCACAGTGTGAGTACATCTAACCCTAACCCGACCGCAACGTCACAGTGTAAGTACATCTAACCCTAACCTGACAACAACTTCCCAGTGTGAGTACATCTAACCCTAACCTGACCACAACGTCACAGTGTGAGTACATCTAACCCTAACCTGACCACAATGTCACAGTGTGAATACATCTAATCCTAACCTGACCACAACGTCACAGTGAGTACATATAACCCTAACCTGACCACAACGTCACAGTGTGAGTGCATCTAACCTGACCACAATGTCACAGTGTGAGTACATCTAACCTGACCACAACGTCCCACTGTGAGTACATCTAACCCTAACCTGACCACAACGTCACAGTGTGAGTACATCTAACCCTAACCTGTCCACAACGTCACAGTGTGAGTACATCTAACCCTAACCCGACCGCAATGTCACAGTGTAAGTACATCTAACCCTAACCTGACAACAACTTCCCAGTGTGAGTACATCTAACCCTAACCTGACCACAACGTCACAGTGTGAGTACATCTAACCCTAACCTGACCACAATGTCACAGTGTGAATACATCTAACCCTAACCTGACCACAACGTCACAGTGAGTACATATAACCCTAACCTGACCACAACGTCACAGTGTGAGTGCATCTAACCTGACCACAATGTCACAGTGTGAGTACATCTAACCCCTAACCTGACCACAACGTCACCGTGAGAGTACATCTAACCCCTAACCTGACCACAACGTAACTGTATGAGTACATCTAACCCTAACCTGACCACAACGTCACAGTGTGAGTACATCTAACCACAACGTCACCGTGTGAGTACATCTAACCTGACCACAACGTCACAGTGTGAGTACATCTAACCTGACCACAACGTCCCAGTGTGAGTACATCTAACCCTAACCTGACCGCAACGTCACAGTGTGAGTACATCTAACCTGACCTCAACGTCACAGTGTGAGTACATCTAACCCTAACCTGACCGCAACGTCACAGTGTGAGTACATCTAACCCTAACCTGAACTTCAGTGTGAGTACATCTAACCCCAACATCACAGTGTGAGTACATCTAACCCTAACCTGACCGCAACGTCACAGTGTGAGTACATCTAACCTGACCTCAACGTCAGTGTGAGTACATCTAACCCTAACCTGACCACAACATCACCGTGTGAGTACATCTAACCCTAACCTGACCACAACGTCACCGTATGAGTACATCTAACCCTAACCTGACCACAACATCACAGTTTGAGTACATTTAACCACAACATCAGTGTGAGTACATCTAACCCTAACCTGACCTTAACGTCACAGTGTGTGTACATCTAACCCTAACCTGACCACAACATCACCGTGTGAGTACATCTAACCCTAACCCAAACACAACGTCACAGTGTGAGTACATCTAACGCTAACCTGACCACAACGTCACAGTGTGAGTACATCTAACCTGACAGCAACGTCACAGTGTGAGTACATCTAACCTGACCACAACGTCCCAGTGTGAGTACATCTAACCCTAACCTGACCACAACGTCACAGTGTGAGTACATCTAACCCTAACCTGTCCACAACGTCACAGTGTGAGTACATCTAACCCTAACCCGACCGCAACGTCACAGTGTAAGTTCATCTAACCCTAACCTGACAACAACGTCCCAGTGTGAGTACATCTAACCCTAACCTGACCACAACGTCACAGTGTGAGTACATCTAACCCTAACCTGACCACAATGTCACAGTGTGAATACATCTAACCCTAACCTGACCACAACGTCACAGTGAGTACATCTAACCCTAACCTGACCACAACGTCACAGTGTGAGTGCATCTAACCTGACCACAATGTCACAGTGTGAGTACATCTAACCCCTAACCTGACCACAACGTCACCGTGTGAGTACATCTAACCCCTAACCTGACCACAACGTCACAGTGTGAGTACATCTAACCCTAACCTGACCACAACGTCACAGTGTGTGTACATCTAACCCTACCCCAAACACAACGTCACAGTGTGAGTACATCTAACGCTAACCTGACCACAACGTCACAGTGTGAGTACATCTAACCTGACCACAACGTCACAGTGTGACTACATCTAACCTGACCACAACGTCACAGTGTGACTACATCTAACCTGACCACAACGTCACAGTGTGAGTACATCTAACCTGACCACAACGTCACAGTGTGAGTACATCTAACCTGAGCACAACGTCCCAGTGTGAGTACGTCTAACCCTAACCTGACCACAACGTCACAGTGTGAGTACATCTAACCCTAACCTGACCACAAAGTCACAGTGTGAATACATCTAACCCTAACCTGACCACAACGTCACCGTGTGAGTACATCTAACCCCTAACCTGACCACAACGTCACCGTGTGAGTACATCTAACCCCTAACCTGACCACAACGTCACCGTGTGAGTACATCTAACCCCTAACCTGACCACAACGTCACCGTGTGAGTACATCTAACCCTAACCTGACCACAACGTCACAGTGTGAGTACATCTAACCCCAAACCTGACCACAACGTCACCGTGTGTGTACATCTAACCTGACCACAACGTCACAGTGTGAGTACGTCTGACCCCTAACCTGACCACAACATCACAGTGTGAGCACATCTGACCACAACGTCACAGTGTGAGTACATCTAACCCTAACCTGACCACAACATCAGTGAGTACATCTAACCTGACCACAACGTCACCGTGTGAGTACATCTAACCTGACCACAACGTCACCGTGTGAGTACATCTAACCCCTAACCTGACCACAACGTCACAGTGTGAGTACATCTAACCACAACGTCACAGTGTGAGTACATCTAACCCTAACCTGACCACAACATCAGTGAGTACATCTAACCTGACCACAACGTCACAGTGTGAGTACATCTAACCTGACCACAACGTCACAGTGTGAGTACATCTAACCCTAACCCGACCGCAACGTCACAGTGTAAGTACATCTAACCCTAACCTGACCACAACGTCCTAGTGTGAGTACATCTAACCCTTACCTGACCACAATGTCACAGTGTGAGTACATCTAACCCTAACCTGACCACAACGTCAGTGTGAGTACATCTAACCCTAACCCGACCGCAACGTCACAGTGTAAGTACATCTAACCCTAACCTGACCACAACATCACAGTGTGAGTACATCTAACCCTAACCTGACCACAACATCACAGTCAGTACATCTAACCCTAACCTGACCACAATGTCACAGTGTGAGTACATCTAACCCCTAACCTGACCACAACGTCACCGTGTGAGTACATCTAACCCTAACCTGACCATAACGTCACAGTGTGAGTACATCTAACCCCAAACCTGACCACAACGTCACCGTGTGTGTACATCTAACCTGACCACAACGTCACAGTGTGAGTACGTCTGACCCCTAACCTGACCACAACATCACAGTGTGAGCACATCTGACCCCTAACCTGACCACAACGTCACCATGTGAGTACATCTAACCCTAACCTGACCACAACGTCAGTGTGAGTACATCTAACCTGACCACAACGTCACCGTGTGAGTACATCTAACCTGACCACAACGTCACCGTGTGAGTACATCTAACCCCTAACCTGACCACAACGTCACAGTGTGAGTACATCTAACCACAACGTCACAGTGTGAGTACATCTAACCCTAACCTGACCACAACATCAGTGAGTACATCTAACCTGACCACAACGTCACAGTGTGAGTACATCTAACCTGACCACAACGTCACAGTGTGAGTACATCTAACCCTAACCCGACCGCAACGTCACAGTGTAAGTACATCTAACCCTAACCTGACCACAACGTCCTAGTGTGAGTACATCTAACCCTTACCTGACCACAACGTCACAGTGTGAGTACATCTAACCCTAACCTGACCACAAC
The DNA here is from genome assembly GCF_965601325.2 of Salmo salar. NCBI lineage: Eukaryota > Metazoa > Chordata > Actinopteri > Salmoniformes > Salmonidae > Salmo > Salmo salar. The sequence continues at coordinate 12,608,833 of NC_138305.1, forward strand.
GTCAGTGTGAGTACATCTAACCCTAACCCGACCGCAACGTCACAGTGTAAGTACATCTAACCCTAGCCTGACAACAACGTCCCAGTGTGAGTACATCTAACCCTAACCTGACCACAACATCACAGTGTGAGTACATCTAACCCTAACCTGACCACAACATCACAGTCAGTACATCTAACCCTAACCTGACCACAATGTCACAGTGTGAGTACATCTAACCCTAACCTGACCACAACATCAGTGAGTACATCTAACCTGACCACAACGTCACAGTGTGAGTACATCTAACCTGACCACAACGTCACAGTGTGAGTACATCTAACCCTAACCCGACCGCAACGTCACAGTGTAAGTACATCTAACCCTAACCTGACCACAACGTCACAGTCAGTACATCTAACCCTAACCTGACCACAATGTCACAGTGTGAGTACATCTAACCCCTAACCTGACCACAACGTCACCGTGTGAGTACATCTAACCCCTATCCTGACCACAACGTCACCGTGTGAGTACATCTAACCCCTAACCTGACCACAACGTCACAGTGTGAGTACATCTAACCCCTAACCTGACCACAACGTCACAGTGTGAGTACATCTAACCCCTAACCTGACCACAACGTCACCGTGTGAGTACATCTAACCTGACCACAACGTCACAGTGTGAGTACGTCTGACCCCTAACCTGACCACAACGTCACAGTGTGAGCACATCTGACCCCTAACCTGACCACAACGTCACCGTGTGAGTACATCTAACCCTAACCTGACCACAACGTCACAGTGTGAGTACATCTAACCTGACCACAACGTCACCGTGTGAGTACATCTAACCTGACCACAACGTCACCGTGTGAGTACATCTAACCCCTAACCTGACCACAACGTCACAGTGTGAGTACATCTAACCACAACATCACAGTGTGAGTACATCTAACCCTAACCTGACCACAACATCACAGTGTGAGTACATCTAACCCTAACCTGACCACATCGTCACCGTGTGAGTACATTTAACCCCTAACCACAACGTCACCGTGTGAGTACATCTAACCCCTAACCTGACCACAACGTCACAGTGTGAGTACATCTAACCTGACCAAAACGTCAATGTGTGAGTACATCTAACCACAACGTCACCGTGTGAGTACTTCTAACCTGACCACAACATCACAGTGTGAGTACATCTAACCCTAACCTGACCAGAACGTCACCGTGTGAGTACATCTAACCCCTAACCTGACCACAACGTCACCGTGTGAGTACATCTAACCTGACCTCAACGTCAGTGTGAGTACATCTAACCCTAACCTGACCACAACATCACCGTGTGAGTACATCTAACCCTAACCTGACCACAACGTCACCGTATGAGTACATCTAACCCTAACCTGACCACAACATTACAGTTTGAGTACATTTAACCACAACATCAGTGTGAGTACATCTAACCCTAACCTGACCTTAACGTCACAGTGTGTGTACATCTAACCCTAACCTGACCACAACATCACCGTGTGAGTACATCTAACCCTAACCCAAACACAACGTCACAGTGTGAGTACATCTAACGCTAACCTGACCACAACGTCACAGTGTGAGTACATCTAACCTGACAGCAACGTCACAGTGTGAGTACATCTAACCTGACCACAACGTCCCAGTGTGAGTACATCTAACCCTAACCTGACCACAACGTCACAGTGTGAGTACATCTAACCCTAACCTGTCCACAACGTCACAGTGTGAGTACATCTAACCCTAACCCTACCGCAACGTCACAGTGTAAGTTCATCTAACCCTAACCTGACAACAACGTCCCAGTGTGAGTACATCTAACCCTAACCTGACCACAACGTCACAGTGTGAGTACATCTAACCCTAACCTGACCACAATGTCACAGTGTGAATACATCTAACCCTAACCTGACCACAACGTCACAGTGAGTACATCTAACCCTAACCTGACCACAACGTCACAGTGTGAGTGCATCTAACCTGACCACAATGTCACAGTGTGAGTACATCTAACCCCTAACCTGACCACAACGTCACCGTGTGAGTACATCTAACCCCTAACCTGACCACAACGTCACAGTGTGAGTACATCTAACCCTAACCTGACCACAACGTCACAGTGTGTGTACATCTAACCCTACCCCAAACACAACGTCACAGTGTGAGTACATCTAACGCTAACCTGACCACAACGTCACAGTGTGAGTACATCTAACCTGACTACAACGTCACAGTGTGACTACATCTAACCTGACCACAACGTCACAGTGTGACTACATCTAACCTGACCACAACGTCACAGTGTGAGTACATCTAACCTGACCACAACGTCACAGTGTGAGTACATCTAACCTGAGCACAACGTCACAGTGTGAGTACGTCTGACCCCAAACCTGACCACAACGTCACCGTGTGTGTACATCTAACCTGACCACAACGTCACAGTGTGAGTACGTCTGACCCCTAACCTGACCACAGCATCACAGTGTGAGCACATCTGACCACAACGTCACAGTGTGAGTACATCTAACCCTAACCTGACCACAACATCAGTGAGTACATCTAACCTGACCACAACGTCACCGTGTGAGTACATCTAACCTGACCACAACGTCACCGTGTGAGTACATCTAACCCCTAACCTGACCACAACGTCACAGTGTGAGTACATCTAACCACAACGTCACAGTGTGAGTACATCTAACCCTAACCTGACCACAACATCAGTGAGTACATCTAACCTGACCACAACGTCACAGTGTGAGTACATCTAACCTGACCACAACGTCACAGTGTGAGTACATCTAACCCTAACCCGACCGCAACGTCACAGTGTAAGTACATCTAACCCTAACCTGACCACAACGTCCTAGTGTGAGTACATCTAACCCTTACCTGACCACAATGTCACAGTGTGAGTACATCTAACCCTAACCTGACCACAACGTCAGTGTGAGTACATCTAACCCTAACCCGACCGCAACGTCACAGTGTAAGTACATCTAACCCTAACCTGACCACAACATCACAGTGTGAGTACATCTAACCCTAACCTGACCACAACATCACAGTCAGTACATCTAACCCTAACCTGACCACAATGTCACAGTGTGAGTACATCTAACCCCTAACCTGACCACAACGTCACCGTGTGAGTACATCTAACCCTAACCTGACCATAACGTCACAGTGTGAGTACATCTAACCCCAAACCTGACCACAACGTCACCGTGTGTGTACATCTAACCTGACCACAACGTCACAGTGTGAGTACGTCTGACCCCTAACCTGACCACAACATCACAGTGTGAGCACATCTGACCCCTAACCTGACCACAACGTCACCATGTGAGTACATCTAACCCTAACCTGACCACAACGTCAGTGTGAGTACATCTAACCTGACCACAACGTCACCGTGTGAGTACATCTAACCTGACCACAACGTCACCGTGTGAGTACATCTAACCCCTAACCTGACCACAACGTCACAGTGTGAGTACATCTAACCACAACGTCACAGTGTGAGTACATCTAACCCTAACCTGACCACAACATCAGTGAGCACATCTAACCTGACCACAACGTCACAGTGTGAGTACATCTAACCTGACCACAACGTCACAGTGTGAGTACATCTAACCCTAACCCGACCGCAACGTCACAGTGTAAGTACATCTAACCCTAACCTGACCACAACGTCCTAGTGTGAGTACATCTAACCCTTACCTGACCACAACGTCACAGTGTGAGTACATCTAACCCTAACCTGACCACAACGTCAGTGTGAGTACATCTAACCCTAACCCGACCGCAACGTCACAGTGTAAGTACATCTAACCCTAGCCTGACAACAACGTCCCAGTGTGAGTACATCTAACCCTAACCTGACCACAACATCACAGTGTGAGTACATCTAACCCTAACCTGACCACAACATCACAGTCAGTACATCTAACCCTAACCTGACCACAATGTCACAGTGTGAGTACATCTAACCCTAACCTGACCACAACATCAGTGAGTACATCTAACCTGACCACAACGTCACAGTGTGAGTACATCTAACCTGACCACAACGTCACAGTGTGAGTACATCTAACCCTAACCCGACCGCAACGTCACAGTGTAAGTACATCTAACCCTAACCTGACCACAACGTCACAGTCAGTACATCTAACCCTAACCTGACCACAATGTCACAGTGTGAGTACATCTAACCCCTAACCTGACCACAACGTCACCGTGTGAGTACATCTAACCCCTAACCTGACCACAACGTCACCGTGTGAGTACATCTAACCCCTAACCTGACCACAACGTCACAGTGTGAGTACATCTAACCCCTAACCTGACCACAACGTCACAGTGTGAGTACATCTAACCCCTAACCTGACCACAACGTCACCGTGTGAGTACATCTAACCTGACCACAACGTCACAGTGTGAGTACGTCTGACCCCTAACCTGACCACAACGTCACAGTGTGAGCACATCTGACCCCTAACCTGACCACAACGTCACCGTGTGAGTACATCTAACCCTAACCTGACCACAACGTCACAGTGTGAGTACATCTAACCTGACCACAACGTCACCGTGTGAGTACATCTAACCTGACCACAACATCACCGTGTGAGTACATCTAACCCCTAACCTGACCACAACGTCACAGTGTGAGTACATCTAACCACAACATCACAGTGTGAGTACATCTAACCCTAACCTGACCACAACATCACAGTGTGAGTACATCTAACCCTAACCTGACCACATCGTCACCGTGTGAGTACATTTAACCCCTAACCACAACGTCACCGTGTGAGTACATCTAACCCCTAACCTGACCACAACGTCACAGTGTGAGTACATCTAACCTGACCAAAACGTCAATGTGTGAGTACATCTAACCACAACGTCACCGTGTGAGTACTTCTAACCTGACCACAACATCACAGTGTGAGTACATCTAACCCTAACCTGACCAGAACGTCACCGTGTGAGTACATCTAACCCCTAACCTGACCACAACGTCACCGTGTGAGTACATCTAACCTGACCTCAACGTCAGTGTGAGTACATCTAACCCTAACCTGACCACAACATCACCGTGTGAGTACATCTAACCCTAACCTGACCACAACGTCACCGTATGAGTACATCTAACCCTAACCTGACCACAACATTACAGTTTGAGTACATTTAACCACAACATCAGTGTGAGTACATCTAACCCTAACCTGACCTTAACGTCACAGTGTGTGTACATCTAACCCTAACCTGACCACAACATCACCGTGTGAGTACATCTAACCCTAACCCAAACACAACGTCACAGTGTGAGTACATCTAACGCTAACCTGACCACAACGTCACAGTGTGAGTACATCTAACCTGACAGCAACGTCACAGTGTGAGTACATCTAACCTGACCACAACGTCCCAGTGTGAGTACATCTAACCCTAACCTGACCACAACGTCACAGTGTGAGTACATCTAACCCTAACCTGTCCACAACGTCACAGTGTGAGTACATCTAACCCTAACCCGACCGCAACGTCACAGTGTAAGTTCATCTAACCCTAACCTGACAACAACGTCCCAGTGTGAGTACATCTAACCCTAACCTGACCACAACGTCACAGTGTGAGTACATCTAACCCTAACCTGACCACAATGTCACAGTGTGAATACATCTAACCCTAACCTGACCACAACGTCACAGTGAGTACATCTAACCCTAACCTGACCACAACGTCACAGTGTGAGTGCATCTAACCTGACCACAATGTCACAGTGTGAGTACATCTAACCCCTAACCTGACCACAACGTCACCGTTTGAGTACATCTAACCCCTAACCTGACCACAACATCACAGTGTGAGTACATCTAACCCTAACCTGACCACAACGTCACAGTGTGAGTACATCTAACCCTACCCCAAACACAACGTCACAGTGTGAGTACATCTAACGCTAACCTGACCACAACGTCACAGTGTGAGTACATCTAACCTGACCACAACGTCACAGTGTGACTACATCTAACCTGACCACAACGTCACAGTGTGACTACATCTAACCTGACCACAACGTCACAGTGTGAGTACATCTAACCTGACCACAACGTCACAGTGTGAGTACATCTAACCTGAGCACAACGTCCCAGTGTGAGTACTTCTAACCCTAACCTGACCACAACGTCACAGTGTGAGTACATCTAACCCTAACCTGACCACAACGTCACAGTGTGAATACATCTAACCCTAACCTGACCACAACGTCACCGTGTGAGTACATCTAACCCCTAACCTGACCACAACGTCACCGTGTGAGTACATCTAACCCCTAACCTGACCACAACGTCACCGTGTGAGTACATCTAACCCCTAACCTGACCACAACGTCACCGTGTGAGTACATCTAACCCTAACCTGACCACAACGTCACAGTGTGAGTACATCTAACCCCAAACCTGACCACAACGTCACCGTGTGTGTACATCTAACCTGACCACAACGTCATAGTGTGAGTACGTCTGACCCCTAACCTGACCACAACATCACAGTGTGAGCACATCTGACCCCTAACCTGACCACAACGTCACCGTGTGAGTACATCTAACCCTAACCTGACCACAACGTCACAGTGTGAGTACATCTAACCTGACCACAACGTCACCGTGTGAGTACATCTAACCCCTAACCTGACCACAACGTCACAGTGTGAGTACATCTAACCACAACGTCACAGTGTGAGTACATCTAACCCTAACCTGACCACAACATCAGTGAGTACATCTAACCTGACCACAACGTCACAGTGTGAGTACATCTAACCTGACCACAACGTCACAGTGTGAGTACATCTAACCCTAACCCGACCGCAACGTCACAGTGTAAGTACATCTAACCCTAACCTGACCACAACGTCCTAGTGTGAGTACATCTAACCCTTACCTGACCACAACGTCACAGTGTGAGTACATCTAACCCTAACCTGACCACAACGTCAGTGTGAGTACATCTAACCCTAACCCGACCGCAACGTCACAGTGTAAGTACATCCAACCCTAGCCTGACAACAACGTCCCAGTGTGAGTACATCTAACCCTAACCTGACCACAACTTCACAGTGTGAGTACATCTAACCCTAACCTGACCACAACATCACAGTCAGTACATCTAACCCTAACCTGACCACAATGTCACAGTGTGAGTACATCTAACCCTAACCTGACCACAACATCAGTGAGTACATCTAACCTGACCACAACGTCACAGTGTGAGTACATCTAACCTGACCACAACGTCACAGTGTGAGTACATCTAACCCTAACCCGACCGCAACGTCACAGTGTAAGTACATCTAACCCTAACCTGACCACAACGTCACAGTCAGTACATCTAACCCTAACCTGACCACAATGTCACAGTGTGAGTACATCTAACCCCTAACCTGACCACAACGTCACCGTGTGAGTACATCTAACCCCTAACCTGACCACAACGTCACCGTGTGAGTACATCTAACCCCTAACCTGACCACAACGTCACAGTGTGAGTACATCTAACCCCTAACCTGACCACAACGTCACAGTGTGAGTACATCTAACCCCTAACCTGACCACAACGTCACCGTGTGAGTACATCTAACCTGACCATAACGTCACAGTGTGAGTACGTCTGACCCCTAACCTGACCACAACGTCACAGTGTGAGCACATCCGACCCCTAACCTGACCACAACGTCACCGTGTGAGTACATCTAACCCTAACCTGACCACAACGTCACAGTGTGAGTACATCTAACCTGACCACAACGTCACCGTGTGAGTACATCTAACCTGACCACAACGTCACCGTGTGAGTACATCTAACCCCTAACCTGACCACAACGTCACAGTGTGAGTACATCTAACCACAACATCACAGTGTGAGTACATCTAACCCTAACCTGACCACAACATCACAGTGTGAGTACATCTAACCCTAACCTGACCACATCGTCACCGTGTGAGTACATTTAACCCCTAACCACAACGTCACCGTGTGAGTACATCTAACCCCTAACCTGACCACAACGTCACAGTGTGAGTACATCTAACCTGACCACAACGTCAATGTGTGAGTACATCTAACCACAACGTCACCGTGTGAGTACATCTAACCTGACCACAACATCACAGTGTGAGTACATCTAACCCTAACCTGACCAGAACGTCACCGTGTGAGTACATCTAACCCCTAACCTGACCACAACGTCACCGTGTGAGTACATCCAACCTGAACACATCACAGTGTGAGTACATCTAACCCTAACCTGACAACAACGTCACAGTGTGAGTACATCTAACCCTAACCTGACCAGAACGTCACCGTGTGAGCACATCTAACCCCTAATCTGACCACAATGTCACCGTGTGACTACATCTAACCTGACCACAACGTCACAGTGTGACTACATCTAACCTGACCACAACGTCACAGTGTGAGTACATCTAACCTGACCACAACGTCACAGTGTGAGTACATCTAACCTGAGCACAACGTCCCAGTGTGAGTACTTCTAACCCTAACCTGACCACAACGTCACAGTGTGAGTACATCTAACCCTAACCTGACCACAACGTCACAGTGTGAATACATCTAACCCTAACCTGACCACAACGTCACCGTGTGAGTACATCTAACCCCTAACCTGACCACAACGTCACCGTGTGAGTACATCTAACCCCTAACCTGACCACAACGTCACCGTGTGAGTACATCTAACCCCTAACCTGACCACAACGTCACCGTGTGAGTACATCTAACCCTAACCTGACCACAACGTCACAGTGTGAGTACATCTAACCCCAAACCTGACCACAACGTCACCGTGTGTGTACATCTAACCTGACCACAACGTCACAGTGTGAGTACGTCTGACCCCTAACCTGACCACAACATCACAGTGTGAGTACGTCTGACCCCTAACCTGACCACAACATCACAGTGTGAGCACATCTGACCCCTAACCTGACCACAACGTCACCGTGTGAGTACATCTAACCCTAACCTGACCACAACGTCACAGTGTGAGTACATCTAACCTGACCACAACGTCACCGTGTGAGTACATCTAACCCCTAACCTGACCACAACGTCACAGTGTGAGTACATCTAACCACAACGTCACAGTGTGAGTACATCTAACCCTAACCTGACCACAACATCAGTGAGTACATCTAACCTGACCACAACGTCACAGTGTGAGTACATCTAACCTGACCACAACGTCACAGTGTGAGTACATCTAACCCTAACCCGACCGCAACGTCACAGTGTAAGTACATCTAACCCTAACCTGACCACAACGTCCTAGTGTGAGTACATCTAACCCTTACCTGACCACAACGTCACAGTGTGAGTACATCTAACCCTAACCTGACCACAACGTCAGTGTGAGTACATCTAACCCTAACCCGACCGCAACGTCACAGTGTAAGTACATCCAACCCTAGCCTGACAACAACGTCCCAGTGTGAGTACATCTAACCCTAACCTGACCACAACATCACAGTGTGAGTACATCTAACCCTAACCTGACCACAACATCACAGTCAGTACATCTAACCCTAACCTGACCACAATGTCACAGTGTGAGTACATCTAACCCTAACCTGACCACAACATCAGTGAGTACATCTAACCTGACCACAACGTCACAGTGTGAGTACATCTAACCTGACCACAACGTCACAGTGTGAGTACATCTAACCCTAACCCGACCGCAACGTCACAGTGTAAGTACATCTAACCCTAACCTGACCACAACGTCACAGTCAGTACATCTAACCCTAACCTGACCACAATGTCACAGTGTGAGTACATCTAACCCCTAACCTGACCACAACGTCACCGTGTGAGTACATCTAACCCCTAACCTGACCACAACGTCACCGTGTGAGTACATCTAACCCCTAACCTGACCACAACGTCACAGTGTGAGTACATCTAACCCCTAACCTGACCACAACGTCACAGTGTGAGTACATCTAACCCCTAACCTGACCACAACGTCACCGTGTGAGTACATCTAACCTGACCACAACGTCACAGTGTGAGTACGTCTGACTCCTAACCTGACCACAACGTCACAGTGTGAGCACATCCGACCCCTAACCTGACCACAACGTCACCGTGTGAGTACATCTAACCCTAACCTGACCACAACGTCACAGTGTGAGTACATCTAACCTGACCACAACGTCACCGTGTGAGTACATCTAACCTGACCACAACGTCACCGTGTGAGTACATCTAACCCCTAACCTGACCACAACGTCACAGTGTGAGTACATCTAACCACAACATCACAGTGTGAGTACATCTAACCCTAACCTGACCACAACATCACAGTGTGAGTACATCTAACCCTAACCTGACCACATCGTCACCGTGTGAGTACATTTAACCCCTAACCACAACGTCACCGTGTGAGTACATCTAACCCCTAACCTGACCACAACGTCACAGTGTGAGTACATCTAACCTGACCACAACGTCAATGTGTGAGTACATCTAACCACAACGTCACCGTGTGAGTACATCTAACCTGACCACAACATCACAGTGTGAGTACATCTAACCCTAACCTAACCACAACGTCACAGTGTGAGTACATCTAACCCTAACCTGACCAGAACGTCACCGTGTGAGCACATCTAACCCCTAATCTGACCACAATGTCACCGTGTGAGTACATCTAACCTGACCACAACATCACAGTGTGAGTACATCTAACCCCTAACCTGACCACAACGTCACCGTGTGAGTACATCTAACCTGACCACAACGTCACCGTGTGAGTACATCTAACCTGACCACAACGTCACCGTGTGAGTACATCTAACCTGACCACAACGTCACAGTGTGAGTACATCTAAGCTGACCACAACGTCACAGTGTGAGTACATCTAACCTGACCACAACGTCACAGTGTGAGTACATCTATCCCTAACCTGACCACAACGTCATAGTGTGAGTACATCTACCCCTAACCTGACCACAACATCACAGTGTGAGTACATCTAACCCTAACCTGAACAAAACGTCACAGTGTGAGTACATCTAACTCCTATCCTGACCACAACGTCACAGTGTGAGAATATCTAACCCTAACCCGACTGCAACATCAGTGTGAATACATCTTACCACAACGTCATAGTGTGAGTACATCTAACCCTAACCTGACCACAACATCACCGTGTGAGTACATCTAACCCTAACCTGACCACAACGTCACAGTGTGAGTACATCTAACCACAACTTCACCGTATGAGTACATCTAACCCTAACCCGACCACAATGTCACAGTGTGAGTACATCTAACCCTAACCCGACCGCAACGTCACAGTGTGAGTACATCTAACCCTAACCCGACCGCAACGTCACAGTGTGAGTACATCTAACCCTAAACCGACCGCAACATCCCAGTGTGAGTACATCTAACCCTAACCTGACCGCAACGTCACAGTGTGAATACATCTAACCCTAACCTGACCGCAACGTCACAGTGTGAGTACATCTAACCCTAACCTGACCACAACGTCACAGTGTGAGTACATCTAACCTGACCACAATGACACAGTGTGAGTACATCTAACCCTAACTTGACCACAACGTCACAGTGTGAGTACATCTAACCCCTAACCTGACCGCAACGTCACAGTGTGAGTACATCTAACCTGACCACAACGTCACCGTGTGAGTACATCTAACCCCTAACCTGACCACAACGTCACCGTGTGAGTACATCTAACCTGACCACAACGTCACCGTGTGAGTCCATCTAACCTGACCACAACGTCACCGTGTGAGTACATCTAACCTGACCACAACGTCACCGTGTGAGTACATCTAACCTGACCACAATGTCACCGTGAGTAGTGTGTGAGTCCATCTAACCTGACCACAACATCTAACCTGACCACAACGTCACTGTGTGAGTACATCTAACCTGACCACAACGTCACCGTGTGAGTACACGGTACTCACCGTGTGAGTACCGTGTGAGTACATCTAACCTGACCACAATGTCACCGTGAGTAGTGTGTGAGTCCATCTAACCTGACCACAACATCTAACCTGACCACAACGTCACTGTGTGAGTACATCTAACCTGACCACAACGTCACCGTGTGAGTACATCTAACCTGACCACAACGTCACCGTGTGAGTACATCTAACCTGACCACAACGTCACCGTGTGAGTACATCTAACCTGACCACAACGTCACCGTGTGAGTACATCTAACCTGACCACAATGTCACCGTGAGTACATCTAACCTGACCACAACGTCACCGTGTGAGTACATCTAACCACAACGTCACAGTGTGAGTACATCTAACCACAACGTCACAGTGTGAGTACATCTAACCCCTAACCCGACCACAACGTCACAGTGTGAGTACATCTAACCTGACCACAACGTCACAGTGTGAGTACATGTTACATTACATTTTAGCAGACGCTCTTATCCAGAGTGACTTACAGTAGTGAATGCATACATTTCATACATTTTTGTTTTTCTGTGCTGGCCCCCCGTGGGAATCGAACCCACAACCCTGGCGTTGCAAACACCATGCTCTACCTACTGAGCTACAGGGAAGGCCCATCTTAGAGGTACTCTAAGGCCCATCTACATCTAACCCTAACCCGACCGCAACATCACAGTGTGAGTACATCTTACCACAACGTCACAGTGTGAGTACATCTAACCACAACGTCACAGTGTGAGTACATCTAACCTGACAGCAACGTCACAGTGTGAGTACATCTAACCTGACCACAACGTCCCAGTGTGAGTACATCTAACCCTAACCTGACCACAACGTCACAGTGTGAGTACATCTAACCCTAACCTGTCCACAACGTCACAGTGTGAGTACATCTAACCCTAACCCGACCGCAACGTCACAGTGTAAGTACATCTAACCCTAACCTGACAACAACGTCCCAGTGTGAGTACATCTAACCCTAACCTGACCACAACGTCACAGTGTGAGTACATCTAACCCTAACCCGACCGCAACGTCACAGTGTAAGTACATCTAACCCTAACCCGACCGCAACTTCACAGTGTGAGTACATCTAACCCTAACCTGACCACAATGTCACAGTGTGAATACATCTAACCCTAACCTGACCACAACGTCACAGTGAGTACATCTAACCCTAACCTGACCACAACGTCACAGTGTGAGTGCATCTAACCTGACCACAATGTCACAGTGTGAGTACATCTAACCCCTAACCTGACCACAACGTCACCGTGTGAGTACATCTAACCCCTAACCTGACCACAACGTCACCGTATGAGTACATCTAACCCTAACCTGACCACAACGTCACAGTGTGAGTACATCTAACCACAATGTCACCGTGTGAGTACATCTAACCCTAACCCAAACACAACGTCACAGTGTGAGTACATCTAGCGCTAACCTGACCACAACGTCACAGTGTGAGTACATCTAACCTGACCACAACGTCACAGTGTGAGTGCATCTAACCTGACCACAACGTCACAGTGTGAGTACATCTAACCTGACCACAACGTCACAGTGTGAGTACATCTAACCTGACCACAACGTCACAGTGTGAGTACATCTAACCTGACCACAACGTCCCAGTGTGAGTACATCTAACCCTAACCTGACCACAACGTCACAGTGTGAGTACATCTAACCTTACCACAACGTCACAGTGTGAGTACATCTAACCTGACCTCAACGTCACAGTGTGAGTACATCTAACCCTAACCCGACCGCAACTTCACAGTGTAAGTACATCTAACCCTAACCTGACCACAACGTCCTAGTGTGAGTACCTCTAACCCTTACCTGACCACAACGTCACAGTGTGAGTACATCTAACCCTAACCTGACCACAACGTCAGTGTGAGTACATCTAACCCTAACCTGACCACAACATCACAGTGTGAGTACATCTAACCCTAACCTGACCACAACATCACAGTGTGAATACATCTAACCCTAACCTGACCACAACGTCACAGTCAGTACATCTAACCCTAACCTGACCACAATGTCAGTGTGAGTACATCTAACCCCTAACCTGACCACAACGTCACCGTGTGAGTACATCTAACCCCTAACCTGACCACAACGTCACCGTGTGAGTACATCTAACCCTAACCTGACCACAACGTCACAGTGTGAGTACATCTAACCCCTAACCTGACCACAACGTCACCGTGTGAGTACATCTAACCTGACCACAACGTCACAGTGTGAGTACGTCTGACCCCTAACCTGACCACAACGTCACAGTGTGAGCACATCTGACCCCTAACCTGACCACAACGTCACCGTGTGAGTACATCTAACCCTAACCTGACCACAACGTCACAGTGTGAGTACGTCTACTCTGACCACAACGTCACCGTGTGAGTACATCTAACCTGACCACAACGTCACCGTGTGAGTACATCTAACCCCTAACCTGACCACAACGTCACAGTGTGAGTACATCTAACCACAACATCACAGTGTGAGTACATCTAACCCTAACCTGACCACAACATCACAGTGTGAGTACATCTAAACCTAACCTGAACACATCGTCACTGTGTGAGTACATTTAACCCCTAACCACAACGTCACCGTGTGAGTACATCTAACCCCTAACCTGACCACAACGTCACAGTGTGAGTACATCTAACCCTAACCTGACCACAACATCACAGTGTGAGTACATCTAAACCTAACCTGACCACAACGTCACCGTGTGAGTACATCTAACCTGACCACAACGTCACCGTGTGAGTACATCTAACCTGACCACAATGTCACCGTGTGAGTACATCTAACCTGACCACAACGTCACCGTGTGAGTACATCTAACCTGACCACAACGTCACCGTGTGAGTACATCTAACCTGACCACAACGTCACCGTGTGAGTACATCTAACCTGACCACAACGTCACCGTGTGAGTACATCTAACCTGACCACAACGTCACCGTGAGTACATCTAACCTGACCACAACGTCACAGTGTGAGTACATCTAACCACAACGTCACAGTGTGAGTACATCTAACCTGACCACAACGTCACAGTGTGAGTACATCTAACCTGACCACAACGTCACAGTGTGAGTACATCTAACCCCTAACCCGACCACAACGTCACAGTGTAAGTACATCTAACCCTAACCTGACAACAACGTCCCAGTGTGAGTACATCTAACCCTAACCTGACCACAACATCACCGTGTGAGTACATCTAACCCTAACCTGACCACAACGTCACAGTGTGAGTACATCTAACCACAACTTCACCGTATGAGTACATCTAACCCTAACCCGACCACAATGTCACAGTGTGAGTACATCTAACCCTAACCCGACCGCAACGTCACAGTGTGAGTACATCTAACCCTAACCCGACCGCAACGTCACAGTGTGAGTACATCTAACCCTAAACCGACCGCAACATCCCAGTGTGAGTACATCTAACCCTAACCTGACCGCAACGTCACAGTGTGAATACATCTAACCCTAACCTGACCGCAACGTCACAGTGTGAGTACATCTAACCCTAACCTGACCACAACGTCACAGTGTGAGTACATCTAACCTGACCACAATGACACAGTGTGAGTACATCTAACCCTAACTTGACCACAACGTCACAGTGTGAGTACATCTAACCCCTAACCTGACCGCAACGTCACAGTGTGAGTACATCTAACCTGACCACAACGTCACCGTGTGAGTACATCTAACCCCTAACCTGACCACAACGTCACCGTGTGAGTACATCTAACCTGACCACAACGTCACCGTGTGAGTACATCTAACCTGACCACAACGTCACTGTGTGAGTACATCTAACCTGACCACAACGTCACCGTGTGAGTACATCTAACCTGACCACAACGTCACCGTGTGAGTACATCTAACCTGACCACAACGTCACCGTGTGAGTACATCTAACCTGACCACAACGTCACCGTGTGAGTACATCTAACCTGACCACAATGTCACCGTGAGTACATCTAACCTGACCACAACGTCACCGTGTGAGTACATCTAACCACAACGTCACAGTGTGAGTACATCTAACCACAACGTCACAGTGTGAGTACATCTAACCCCTAACCCGACCACAACGTCACAGTGTGAGTACATCTAACCTGACCACAACGTCACAGTGTGAGTACATCTAACCCTAACCCGACCGCAACATCACAGTGTGAGTACATCTTACCACAACGTCACAGTGTGAGTACATCTAACCACAACGTCACAGTGTGAGTACATCTAACCTGACAGCAACGTCACAGTGTGAGTACATCTAACCTGACCACAACGTCCCAGTGTGAGTACATCTAACCCTAACCTGACCACAACGTCACAGTGTGAGTACATCTAACCCTAACCTGTCCACAACGTCACAGTGTGAGTACATCTAACCCTAACCCGACCGCAACGTCACAGTGTAAGTACATCTAACCCTAACCTGACAACAACGTCCCAGTGTGAGTACATCTAACCCTAACCTGACCACAACGTCACAGTGTGAGTACATCTAACCCTAACCCGACCGCAACGTCACAGTGTAAGTACATCTAACCCTAACCCGACCACAACGTCACAGTGTGAGTGCATCTAACCTGACCACAATGTCACAGTGTGAGTACATCTAACCCCTAACCTGACCACAACGTCACCGTGTGAGTACATCTAACCCCTAACCTGACCACAACGTCACCGTATGAGTACATCTAACCCTAACCTGACCACAACGTCACAGTGTGAGTACATCTAACCACAATGTCACCGTGTGAGTACATCTAACCCTAACCCAAACACAACGTCACAGTGTGAGTACATCTAGCGCTAACCTGACCACAACGTCACAGTGTGAGTACATCTAACCTGACCACAACGTCACAGTGTGAGTGCATCTAACCTGACCACAACGTCACAGTGTGAGTACATCTAACCTGACCACAACGTCACAGTGTGAGTACATCTAACCTGACCACAACGTCACAGTGTGAGTACATCTAACCTGACCACAACGTCCCAGTGTGAGTACATCTAACCCTAACCTGACCACAACGTCACAGTGTGAGTACATCTAACCTTACCACAACGTCACAGTGTGAGTACATCTAACCTGACCTCAACGTCACAGTGTGAGTACATCTAACCCTAACCCGACCGCAACTTCACAGTATAAGTACATCTAACCCTAACCTGACCACAACGTCCTAGTGTGAGTACCTCTAACCCTTACCTGACCACAACGTCACAGTGTGAGTACATCTAACCCTAACCTGACCACAACGTCAGTGTGAGTACATCTAACCCTAACCTGACCACAACATCACAGTGTGAGTACATCTAACCCTAACCTGACCACAACATCACAGTGTGAATACATCTAACCCTAACCTGACCACAACGTCACAGTCAGTACATCTAACCCTAACCTGACCACAATGTCAGTGTGAGTACATCTAACCCCTAACCTGACCACAACGTCACCGTGTGAGTACATCTAACCCCTAACCTGACCACAACGTCACCGTGTGAGTACATCTAACCCTAACCTGACCACAACGTCACAGTGTGAGTACATCTAACCCCTAACCTGACCTCAACGTCACAGTGTGAGTACATCTAACCCCTAACCTGACCACAACGTCACCGTGTGAGTACATCTAACCTGACCACAACGTCACAGTGTGAGTACGTCTGACCCCTAACCTGACCACAACGTCACAGTGTGAGCACATCTGACCCCTAACCTGACCACAACGTCACCGTGTGAGTACATCTAACCCTAACCTGACCACAACGTCACAGTGTGAGTACGTCTACTCTGACCACAACGTCACCGTGTGAGTACATCTAACCTGACCACAACGTCACCGTGTGAGTACATCTAACCCCTAACCTGACCACAACGTCACAGTGTGAGTACATCTAACCACAACATCACAGTGTGAGTACATCTAACCCTAACCTGACCACAACATCACAGTGTGAGTACATCTAAACCTAACCTGAACACATCGTCACTGTGTGAGTACATTTAACCCCTAACCACAACGTCACCGTGTGAGTACATCTAACCCCTAACCTGACCACAACGTCACAGTGTGAGTACATCTAACCCTAACCTGACCACAATATCACAGTGTGAGTA
Organism: Salmo salar; assembly: GCF_965601325.2. Lineage (NCBI taxonomy): Eukaryota > Metazoa > Chordata > Actinopteri > Salmoniformes > Salmonidae > Salmo > Salmo salar. Next base: position 12,627,086 of record NC_138305.1, read on the forward strand.
CATCTAAACCTAACCTGACCACAACGTCACCGTGTGAGTACATCTAACCTGACCACAACGTCACCGTGTGAGTACATCTAACCTGACCACAATGTCACCGTGTGAGTACATCTAACCAGACCACAACGTCACCGTGTGAGTACATCTAACCTGACCACAACGTCACCGTGTGAGTACATCTAACCTGACCACAACGTCACCGTGTGAGTACATCTAACCTGACCACAACGTCACCGTGTGAGTACATCTAACCTGACCACAACGTCACCGTGAGTACATCTAACCTGACCACAACGTCACAGTGTGAGTACATCTAACCACAACGTCACAGTGTGAGTACATCTAACCTGACCACAACGTCACAGTGTGAGTACATCTAACCTGACCACAACGTCACAGTGTGAGTACATCTAACCCCTAACCCGACCACAACGTCACAGTGTGAGTACATCTAACCTGACCACAACGTCACAGTGTGAGTACATCTAACCCTAACCCGACCGCAACATCACAGTGTGAGTACATCTTACCACAACGTCACAGTGTGAGTACATCTAACCACAACGTCACAGTGTGAGTACATCTAACCTGACAGCAACGTCACAGTGTGAGTACATCTAACCTGACCACAACGTCCCAGTGTGAGTACATCTAACCCTAACCTGACCACAACGTCAAAGTGTGAGTACATCTAACCCTAACCTGTCCACAACGTCACAGTGTGAGTACATCTAACCCTAACCCGACCGCAACGTCACAGTGTAAGTACATCTAACCCTAACCTGACAACAACGTCCCAGTGTGAGTACATCTAACCCTAACCTGACCACAACGTCACAGTGTGAGTACATCTAACCCTAACCCGACCGCAACGTCACAGTGTAAGTACATCTAACCCTAACCTGACAACAACGTCCCAGTGTGAGTACATCTAACCCTAACCTGACCACAATGTCACAGTGTGAATACATCTAACCCTAACCTGAGCACAACGTCACAGGGAGTACATCTAACCCTAACCTGACCACAACGTCACAGTGTGAGTGCATCTAACCTGACCACAATGTCACAGTGTGAGTACATCTAACCCCTAACCTGACCACAACGTCACCGTGTGAGTACATCTAACCCCTAACCTGACCACAACGTCACCGTATGAGTACATCTAACCCTAACCTGACCACAACGTCACAGTGTGAGTACATCTAACGCTAACCTGTCCACAACGTCACAGTGTGAGTACATCTAACCTGACCACAACGTCACAGTGTGAGTACATCTAACCTGACCACAACGTCACAGTGTGAGCACATCTAACCTGACCACAACGTCACAGTGTGAGTACATCTAACATGACCACAACGTCACAGTGTGAGTACATCTAACCTGACCACAACGTCCCAGTGTGAGTACATCTAACCCTAACCTGACCACAACGTCACAGTGTGAGTACATCTAACCTTACCACAACGTCACAGTGTGAGTACATCTAACCTGACCACAACGTAACAGTGTGAGTACATCTAACCACAACGTCACAGTGTGAGTACATCTAACCCTAACCTGACCACAACATCAGTGAGTACATCTAACCTGACCACAACGTCACAGTGTGAGTACATCTAACCTGACCACAACGTCACAGTGTGAGTACATCTAACCCTAACCCGACCGCAACGTCACAGTGTAAGTACATCTAACCCTAACCTGACCACAACGTCCTAGTGTGAGTACATCTAACCCTTACCTGACCACAACATCACAGTGTGAGTACATCTAACCCTAACCTGACCACAACGTCAGTGTGAGTACATCTAACCCTAACCCGACCGCAACGTCACAGTGTAAGTACATCTAACCCTAGCCTGACAACAACGTCCCAGTGTGAGTACATCTAACCCTAACCTGACCACAACATCACAGTGTGAGTACATCTAACCCTAACCTGACCACAACATCACAGTGTGAATACATCTAACCCTAACCTGACCATAACGTCACAGTCAGTACATCTAACCCTAACCTGACCACAATGTCACAGTGTGAGTACATCTAACCCCTAACCTGACCACAACGTCACCGTGTGAGTACATCTAACCCCTAACCTGACCACAACGTCACCGTGTGAGTACATCTAACCCTAACCTGACCACAACGTCACAGTGTGAGTACATCTAACCCCTAACCTGACCACAACGTCACAGTGTGAGTACATCTAACCCCTAACCTGACCACAACGTCACCGTGTGAGTACATCTAACCTGACCACAACGTCACAGTGTGAGTACGTCTGACCCCTAACCTGACCACAACGTCACAGTGTGAGCACATCTGACCCCTAACCTGACCACAACGTCACCGTGTGAGTACATCTAACCCTAACCTGACCACAACGTCACAGTGTGAGTAGATCTAATCTGACCACAACGTCACCGTGTGAGTACATCTAACCTGACCACAACGTCACCGTGTGAGTCACATCTAACCCCTAACCTGACCACAACGTCACAGTGTGAGCACATCTGACCCCTAACCTGACCACAACGTCACCGTGTGAGTACATCTAACCCTAACCTGACCACAACGTCACAGTGTGAGTAGATCTAATCTGACCACAACGTCACCGTGTGAGTACATCTAACCTGACCACAACGTCACCGTGTGAGTACATCTAACCCCTAACCTGACCACGACGTCACAGTGTGAGTACATCTAACCACAACATCACAGTGTGAGTACATCTAACCCTAACCTGACCACAACATCACAGTGTGAGTACATCTAAACCTAACCTGAACACATCGTCACCGTGTGAGTACATTTAACCCCTAACCACAACGTCACCGTGTGAGTACATCTAACCCCTAACCTGACCACAACGTCACAGTGTGAGTACATCTAACCCTAACCTGACCACAACATCAGTGAGTACATCTAACCTGACCACAACGTCACAGTGTGAGTACATCTAACCTGACCAGAACGTCACCGTGTGAGTACATCTAACCCCTAACCTGACCACAACGTCACCGTGTGAGTACATCTAACCCTAACCTGACCACAATGTCACAGTGTGAGTACATCTAACCTGACCACAACGTCACCGTGTGAGTACATCTAACCTGACCACAACGTCACCGTGTGAGTACAACTAACCCCTAACCTGACCACAACGTCACAGTGTGAGTACATCTAACCACAACATCACAGTGTGAGTACATCTAACCCTAACCTGACCACAACATCACAGTGTGAGTACATCTAACCCTAACCTGACCACAACGTCACCGTGTGAGTACATCTAACCCCTAACCTGACCACAACGTCACCGTATGAGTACATCTAACCCTAACCTGACCACAACGTCACAGTGTGAGTACATCTAACGCTAACCTGACCACAACGTCACAGTGTGAGTACATCTAACCTGACCACAACGTCACAGTGTGAGTACATCTAACCTGACCACAACGTCACAGTGTGAGCACATCTAACCTGACCACAACGTCACAGTGTGAGTACATCTAACATGACCACAACGTCACAGTGTGAGTACATCTAACCTGACCACAACGTCCCGGTGTGAGTACATCTAACCCTAACCTGACCACAACGTCACAGTGTGAGTACATCTAACCTTACCACAACGTCACAGTGTGAGTACATCTAACCTGACCACAACGTAACAGTGTGAGTACATCTAACCACAACGTCACAGTGTGAGTACATCTAACCCTAACCTGACCACAACATCAGTGAGTACATCTAACCTGACCACAACGTCACAGTGTGAGTACATCTAACCTGACCACAACGTCACAGTGTGAGTACATCTAACCCTAACCCGACCGCAACGTCACAGTGTAAGTACATCTAACCCTAACCTGACCACAACGTCCTAGTGTGAGTACATCTAACCCTTACCTGACCACAACGTCACAGTGTGAGTACATCTAACCCTAACCTGACCACAACGTCAGTGTGAGTACATCTAATCTGACCACAACGTCACCGTGTGAGTACATCTAACCTGACCACAACGTCACCGTGTGAGTACATCTAACCCTAACCTGACCACAACATCACAGTGTGAGTACATCTAAACCTAACCTGAACACATCGTCACCGTGTGAGTACATTTAACCCCTAACCACAACGTCACCGTGTGAGTACATCTAACCCCTAACCTGACCACAACGTCACAGTGTGAGTACATCTAACCCTAACCTGACCACAACATCAGTGAGTACATCTAACCTGACCACAACGTCACAGTGTGAGTACATCTAACCCTAACCTGACCAGAACGTCACCGTGTGAGTACATCTAACCCCTAACCTGACCACAACGTCACCGTGTGAGTACATCTAACCCTAACCTGACCACAATGTCACAGTGTGAGTACATCTAACCTGACCACAACGTCACCGTGTGAGTACATCTAACCTGACCACAACGTCACCGTGTGAGTACAACTAACCCCTAACCTGACCACAACGTCACAGTGTGAGTACATCTAACCACAACATCACAGTGTGAGTACATCTAACCCTAACCTGACCACAACATCACAGTGTGAGTACATCTAACCCTAACCTGAACACATCGTCACCGTGTGAGTACATTTAACCCCTAACCACAACGTCACCGTGTGAGTACATCTAACCCCTAACCTGACCACAACGTCACAGTGTGAGTACATCTAACTCTAACCTGACCACAACATCAGTGAGTACATCTAACCTGACCACAACGTCACAGTGTGAGTACATCTAACCTGACCACAACGTCAATGTGTGAGTACATCTAACCACAACATCACCGTGTGAGTACATCTAACCTGACCACAACATCACAGTGTGAGTACATCTAACCCTAACCTGACCAGAACGTCACCGTGTGAGTACATCTAACCCCTAACCTGACCACAACGTCACCGTGTGAGTACATCTAACCTGACAACAACATCACAGTGTGAGTACATCTAACCCTAACCTGACAACAACGTCACAGTGTGAGTACATCTAACCCTAACCTGACCAGAACGTCACCGTGTGAGTACATCTAACCCCTAATCTGACCACAATGTCACCGTGTGAGTACATCTAACCTGACCACAACATCACAGTGTGAGTACATCTAACCCCTAACCTGACCACAACGTCACCGTGTGAGTACATCTAACCTGACCACAACGTCACCGTGTGAGTACATCTAACCTGACCACACTTCACCGTGTGAGTACATCTAACCTGACCACAACGTCACAGTGTGAGTACATCTAAGCTGACCACAACGTCACAGTGTGAGTACATCTAACCTGACCACAACGTCACAGTGTGAGTACATCTATCCCTAACCTGACCACAACGTCATAGTGTGAGTACATCTACCCCTAACCTGACCACAACGTCACAGTGTGAGTACATCTAACCCTAACCTGAACAAAACGTCACAGTGTGAGTACATCTAACTCCTATTCTGACCACAACGTCACAGTGTGAGTACATCTAACCCTAACCCGACCGCAACATCAGTGTGAGTACATCTTACCACAACGTCATAGTGTGAGTACATCTAACCCTAACCCGACCACAATGTCACAGTGTGAGTACATCTAACCCTAACCCGACCGCAACGTCACAGTGTGAGTACATCTAACCCTAACCTGACCACAACATCACAGTGTGAGTACATCTAACCCTAACCTGACCACAACGTCACCGTGTGAGTACATCTAACCCCTAACCTGACCACAACGTCACCGTATGAGTACATCTAACCCTAACCTGACCACAACGTCACAGTGTGAGTACATCTAACGCTAACCTGACCACAACGTCACAGTGTGAGTACATCTAACCTGACCACAACGTCACAGTGTGAGTACATCTAACCTGACCACAACGTCACAGTGTGAGCACATCTAACCTGACCACAACGTCACAGTGTGAGTACATCTAACATGACCACAACGTCACAGTGTGAGTACATCTAACCTGACCACAACGTCCCGGTGTGAGTACATCTAACCCTAACCTGACCACAACGTCACAGTGTGAGTACATCTAACCTTACCACAACGTCACAGTGTGAGTACATCTAACCTGACCACAACGTAACAGTGTGAGTACATCTAACCACAACGTCACAGTGTGAGTACATCTAACCCTAACCTGACCACAACATCAGTGAGTACATCTAACCTGACCACAACGTCACAGTGTGAGTACATCTAACCTGACCACAACGTCACAGTGTGAGTACATCTAACCCTAACCCGACCGCAACGTCACAGTGTAAGTACATCTAACCCTAACCTGACCACAACGTCCTAGTGTGAGTACATCTAACCCTTACCTGACCACAACGTCACAGTGTGAGTACATCTAACCCTAACCTGACCACAACGTCAGTGTGAGTACATCTAACCCTAACCCGACCGCAACGTCACAGTGTAAGTACATCTAACCCTAGCCTGACAACAACGTCCCAGTGTGAGTACATCTAACCCTAACCTGACCATAACATCACAGTGTGAGTACATCTAACCCTAACCTGACCACAACATCACAGTGTGAATACATCTAACCCTAACCTGAACATAACGTCACAGTCAGTACATCTAACCCTAACCTGACCACAATGTCACAGTGTGAGTACATCTAACCCCTAACCTGACCACAACGTCACCGTGTGAGTACATCTAACCCCTAACCTGACCACAACGTCACCGTGTGAGTACATCTAACCCTAACCTGACCACAACGTCACAGTGTGAGTACATCTAACCCCTAACCTGACCACAACGTCACAGTGTGAGTACATCTAACCCCTAACCTGACCACAACGTCACCGTGTGAGTACATCTAACCTGACCACAACGTCACAGTGTGAGTACGTCTGACCCCTAACCTGACCACAACGTCACAGTGTGAGCACATCTGACCCCTAACCTGACCACAACGTCACCGTGTGAGTACATCTAACCCTAACCTGACCACAACGTCACAGTGTGAGTACATCTAATCTGACCACAACGTCACCGTGTGAGTACATCTAACCTGACCACAACGTCACCGTGTGAGTACATCTAACCCCTAACCTGACCACGACGTCACAGTGTGAGTACATCTAACCACAACATCACAGTGTGAGTACATCTAACCCTAACCTGACCACAACATCACAGTGTGAGTACATCTAAACCTAACCTGAACACATCGTCACCGTGTGAGTACATTTAACCCCTAACCACAACGTCACCGTGTGAGTACATCTAACCCCTAACCTGACCACAACGTCACAGTGTGAGTACATCTAACCCTAACCTGACCACAACATCAGTGAGTACATCTAACCTGACCACAACGTCACAGTGTGAGTACATCTAACCCTAACCTGACCAGAACGTCACCGTGTGAGTACATCTAACCCCTAACCTGACCACAACGTCACCGTGTGAGTACATCTAACCCTAACCTGACCACAATGTCACAGTGTGAGTACATCTAACCTGACCACAACGTCACCGTGTGAGTACATCTAACCTGACCACAACGTCACCGTGTGAGTACAACTAACCCCTAACCTGACCCCAACGTCACAGTGTGAGTACATCTAACCACAACATCACAGTGTGAGTACATCTAACCCTAACCTGACCACAACATCACAGTGTGAGTACATCTAACCCTAACCTGAACACATTGTCACCGTGTGAGTACATTTAACCCCTAACCACAACGTCACCGTGTGAGTACATCTAACCCCTAACCTGACCACAACGTCACAGTGTGAGTACATCTAACTCTAACCTGACCACAACATCAGTGAGTACATCTAACCTGACCACAACGTCACAGTGTGAGTACATCTAACCTGACCACAACGTCAATGTGTGAGTACATCTAACCACAACGTCACCGTGTGAGTACATCTAACCTGACCACAACATCACAGTGTGAGTACATCTAACCCTAACCTGACCAGAACGTCACCGTGTGAGTACATCTAACCCCTAACCTGACCACAACGTCACCGTGTGAGTACATCTAACCTGACATCAACATCACAGTGTGAGTACATCTAACCCTAACCTGACAACAACGTCACAGTGTGAGTACATCTAACCCTAACCTGACCAGAACGTCACCGTGTGAGTACATCTAACCCCTAATCTGACCACAATGTCACCGTGTGAGTACATCTAACCTGACCACAACATCACAGTGTGAGTACATCTAACCCCTAACCTGACCACAACGTCACCGTGTGAGTACATCTAACCTGACCACAACGTCACCGTGTGAGTACATCTAACCTGACCACAACGTCACCGTGTGAGTACATCTAACCTGACCACAACGTCACAGTGTGAGTACATCTAAGCTGACCACAACGTCACAGTGTGAGTACATCTAACCTGACCACAACGTCACAGTGTGAGTACATCTATCCCTAACCTGACCACAATGTCATAGTGTGAGTACATCTACCCCTAACCTGACCAGAACGTCACAGTGTGAGTACATCTAACCCTAACCTGAACAAAACGTCACAGTGTGAGTACATCTAACTCCTATTCTGACCACAACGTCACAGTGTGAGTACATCTAACCCTAACCCGACCGCAACATCAGTGTGAGTACATCTTACCACAACGTCATAGTGTGAGTACATCTAACCCTAATCCGACCACAATGTCACAGTGTGAGTACATCTAACCCTAACCCGACCGCAACGTCACAGTGTGAGTACATCTAACCCTAACCCGACCGCAACGTCACAGTGTGAGTACATCTAACCCTAAACCGACCGCAACATCCCAGTGTGAGTACATCTAACCCTAACCTGACCGCAACGTCACAGTGTGAATACATCTAACCCTAACCTGACCGCAACGTCACAGTGTGAGTACATCTAACCCTAACCTGACCACAACGTCACAGTGTGAGTACATCTAACCTGACCACAATGACACAGTGTGAGTACATCTAACCCTAACCTGACCACAACGTCACAGTGTGAGTACATCTAACCCCTAACCTGACCGCAACGTCACAGTGTGAGTGCATCTAACCTGACCACAACGTCACCGTGTGAGTACATCTAACCCCTAACCTGACCACAACGTCACCGTATGAGTACATCTAACCCTAACCTGAACACAACGTCACAGTGTGAGTACATCTAACGGTAACCTGACCACAACGTCACAGTGTGAGTACATCTAACCTGACCACAACGTCACAGTGTGAGTACATCTAACCTGACCACAACGTCACAGTGTGAGCACATCTAACCTGACCACAACGTCACAGTGTGAGTACATCTAACATGACCACAACGTCACAGTGTGAGTACATCTAACCTGACCACAACGTCCCGGTGTGAGTACATCTAACCCTAACCTGACCACAACGTCACAGTGTGAGTACATCTAACCTTACCACAACGTCACAGTGTGAGTACATCTAACCTGACCACAACGTAACAGTGTGAGTACATCTAACCACAACGTCACAGTGTGAGTACATCTAACCCTAACCTGACCACAACATCAGTGAGTACATCTAACCTGACCACAACGTCACAGTGTGAGTACATCTAACCTGACCACAACGTCACAGTGTGAATACATCTAACCCTAACCCGACCGCAACGTCACAGTGTAAGTACATCTAACCCTAACCTGACCACAACGTCCTAGTGTGAGTACATCTAACCCTTACCTGACCACAACGTCACAGTGTGAGTACATCTAACCCTAACCTGACCACAACGTCAGTGTGAGTACATCTAACCCTAACCCGACCGCAACGTCACAGTGTAAGTACATCTAACCCTAGCCTGACAACAACGTCCCAGTGTGAGTACATCTAACCCTAACCTGACCATAACATCACAGTGTGAGTACATCTAACCCTAACCTGACCACAACATCACAGTGTGAATACATCTAACCCTAACCTGAACATAACGTCACAGTCAGTACATCTAACCCTAACCTGACCACAATGTCACAGTGTGAGTACATCTAACCCCTAACCTGACCACAACGTCACCGTGTGAGTACATCTAACCCCTAACCTGACCACAACGTCACCGTGTGAGTACATCTAACCCTAACCTGACCACAACGTCACAGTGTGAGTACATCTAACCCCTAACCTGACCACAACGTCACAGTGTGAGTACATCTAACCCCTAACCTGACCACAACGTCACCGTGTGAGTACATCTAACCTGACCACAACGTCACAGTGTGAGTACGTCTGACCCCTAACCTGACCACAACGTCACAGTGTGAGCACATCTGACCCCTAACCTGACCACAACGTCACCGTGTGAGTACATCTAACCCTAACCTGACCACAACGTCACAGTGTGAGTACATCTAATCTGACCACAACGTCACCGTGTGAGTACATCTAACCTGACCACAACGTCACCGTGTGAGTACATCTAACCCCTAACCTGACCACGACGTCACAGTGTGAGTACATCTAACCACAACATCACAGTGTGAGTACATCTAACCCTAACCTGACCACAACATCACATTGTGAGTACATCTAAACCTAACCTGAACACATCGTCACCGTGTGAGTACATTTAACCCCTAACCACAACGTCACCGTGTGAGTACATCTAACCCCTAACCTGACCACAACGTCACAGTGTGAGTACATCTAACCCTAACCTGACCACAACATCAGTGAGTACATCTAACCTGACCACAACGTCACAGTGTGAGTACATCTAACCCTAACCTGACCAGAACGTCACCGTGTGAGTACATCTAACCCCTAACCTGACCACAACGTCACCGTGTGAGTACATCTAACCCTAACCTGACCACAATGTCACAGTGTGAGTACATCTAACCTGACCACAACGTCACCGTGTGAGTACATCTAACCTGACCGCAACGTAACAGTGTGAGTGCATCTAACCTGACCACAACGTCACCGTGTGAGTACATCTAACCCCTAACCTGACCACAACGTCACCGTATGAGTACATCTAACCCTAACCTGAACACAACGTCACAGTGTGAGTACATCTAACGGTAACCTGACCACAACGTCACAGTGTGAGTACATCTAACCTGACCACAACGTCACAGTGTGAGTACATCTAACCTGACCACAACGTCACAGTGTGAGCACATCTAACCTGACCACAACGTCACAGTGTGAGTACATCTAACATGACCACAACGTCACAGTGTGAGTACATCTAACCTGACCACAACGTCCCGGTGTGAGTACATCTAACCCTAACCTGACCACAACGTCACAGTGTGAGTACATCTAACCTTACCACAACGTCACAGTGTGAGTACATCTAACCTGACCACAATGTAACAGTGTGAGTACATCTAACCACAACGTCACAGTGTGAGTACATCTAACCCTAACCTGACCACAACATCAGTGAGTACATCTAACCTGACCACAACGTCACAGTGTGAGTACATCTAACCTGACCACAACGTCACAGTGTGAGTACATCTAACCCTAACCCGACCGCAACGTCACAGTGTAAGTACATCTAACCCTAACCTGACCACAACGTCCTAGTGTGAGTACATCTAACCCTTACCTGACCACAACGTCACAGTGTGAGTACATCTAACCCTAACCTGACCACAACGTCAGTGTGAGTACATCTAACCCTAACCCGACCGCAACGTCACAGTGTAAGTACATCTAACCCTAGCCTGACAACAACGTCCCAGTGTGAGTACATCTAACCCTAACCTGACCATAACATCACAGTGTGAGTACATCTAACCCTAACCTGACCACAACATCACAGTGTGAATACATCTAACCCTAACCTGAACATAACGTCACAGTCAGTACATCTAACCCTAACCTGACCACAATGTCACAGTGTGAGTACATCTAACCCCTAACCTGACCACAACGTCACCGTGTGAGTACATCTAACCCCTAACCTGACCACAACGTCACCGTGTGAGTACATCTAACCCTAACCTGACCACAACGTCACAGTGTGAGTACATCTAACCCCTAACCTGACCACAACGTCACAGTGTGAGTACATCTAACCCCTAACCTGACCACAACGTCACCGTGTGAGTACATCTAACCTGACCACAACGTCACAGTGTGAGTACGTCTGACCCCTAACCTGACCACAACGTCACAGTGTGAGCACATCTGACCCCTAACCTGACCACAACGTCACCGTGTGAGTACATCTAACCCTAACCTGACCACAACGTCACAGTGTGAGTACATCTAATCTGACCACAACGTCACCGTGTGAGTACATCTAACCTGACCACAACGTCACCGTGTGAGTACATCTAACCCCTAACCTGACCACGACGTCACAGTGTGAGTACATCTAACCACAACATCACAGTGTGAGTACATCTAACCCTAACCTGACCACAACATCACATTGTGAGTACATCTAAACCTAACCTGAACACATCGTCACCGTGTGAGTACATTTAACCCCTAACCACAACGTCACCGTGTGAGTACATCTAACCCCTAACCTGACCACAACGTCACAGTGTGAGTACATCTAACCCTAACCTGACCACAACATCAGTGAGTACATCTAACCTGACCACAACGTCACAGTGTGAGTACATCTAACCCTAACCTGACCAGAACGTCACCGTGTGAGTACATCTAACCCCTAACCTGACCACAACGTCACCGTGTGAGTACATCTAACCCTAACCTGACCACAATGTCACAGTGTGAGTACATCTAACCTGACCACAACGTCACCGTGTGAGTACATCTAACCTGACCACAACGTCACCGTGTGAGTACAACTAACCCCTAACCTGACCACAACGTCACAGTGTGAGTACATCTAACCACAACATCACAGTGTGAGTACATCTAACCCTAACCTGACCACAACATCACAGTGTGAGTACATCTAACCCTAACCTGAACACATCGTCACCGTGTGAGTACATTTAACCCCTAACCACAACGTCACCGTGTGAGTACATCTAACCCCTAACCTGACCACAACGTCACAGTGTGAGTACATCTAACTCTAACCTGACCAAAACATCAGTGAGTACATCTAACCTGACCACAACGTCACAGTGTGAGTACATCTAACCTGACCACAACGTCAATGTGTGAGTACATCTAACCACAACGTCACCGTGTGAGTACATCTAACCTGACCACAACATCACAGTGTGAGTACATCTAACCCTAACCTGACCAGAACGTCACCGTGTGAGTACATCTAACCCCTAACCTGACCACAACGTCACCGTGTGAGTACATCTAACCCTAACCTGACCAGAACGTCACCGTGTGAGTACATCTAACCCCTAATCTGACCACAATGTCACCGTGTGAGTACATCTAACCTGACCACAACATCACAGTGTGAGTACATCTAACCCCTAACCAGACCACAACGTCACCGTGTGAGTACATCTAACCTGACCACAACGTCACCGTGTGAGTACATCTAACCTGACCACAACGTCACCGTGTGAGTACATCTAAGCTGACCACAACGTCACAGTGTGAGTACATCTAACCTGACCACAACGTCACAGTGTGAGTACATCTATCCCTAACCTGACCACAACGTCATAGTGTGAGTACATCTACCCCTAACCTGACCACAACGTCACAGTGTGAGTACATCTAACCCTAACCTGAACAAAACGTCACAGTGTGAGTACATCTAACTCCTATTCTGACCACAACGTCACAGTGTGAGTACATCTAACCCTAACCCGACCGCAACATCAGTGTGAGTACATCTTACCACAACGTCATAGTGTGAGTACATCTAACCCTAACCCGACCACAATGTCACAGTGTGAGTACATCTAACCCTAACCCGACCGCAACATCAGTGTGAGTACATCTTACCACAACGTCATAGTGTGAGTACATCTAACCCTAACCCGACCACAATGTCACAGTGTGAGTACATCTAACCCTAACCCGACCGCAACGTCACAGTGTGAGTACATCTAACCCTAACCCGACCGCAACGTCACAGTGTGAGTACATCTAACCCTAAACCGACCGCAACATCCCAGTGTGAGTACATCTAACCCTAACCTGACCGCAACGTCACAGTGTGAATACATCTAACCCTAACCTGACCGCAACGTCACAGTGTGAGTACATCTAACCCTAACCTGACCACAACGTCACAGTGTGAGTGCATCTAACCTGACCACAACGTCACCGTGTGAGTACATCTAACCCCTAACCTGACCACAACGTCACCGTGTGAGTACATCTAACCTGACCACAACGTCACCGTGTGAGTACATCTAACCTGACCACAACGTCACCGTGTGAGTACATCTAGCCTGACCACAACGTCACCGTGTGAGTACATCTAACCTGACCACAACGTCACCGTGTGAGTACATCTAACCTGCCCACAACGTCACCGTGTGAGTACATCTAACCTGACCACAACGTCACCGTGTGAGTACATCTAACCTGACCACAACGTCACCGTGAGTACATCTAACCTGACCACAACGTCACCGTGTGAGTACATCTAACCACAACGTCACAGTGTGAGTACATCTAACCTGACCACAACGTCACAGTGTGAGTACATCTAACCTGACCACAACGTCACAGTGTGAGTACATCTAACCCCTAACCCGACCACAACGTCACAGTGTGAGTACATCTAACCCTAACCTGACAACAACGTCACAGTGTGAGTACATCTAACCCTAACCTGACCAGAACGTCACCGTGTGAGTACATCTAACCCCTAATCTGACCACAATGTCACCGTGTGAGTACATCTAACCTGACCACAACATCACAGTGTGAGTACATCTAACCCCTAACCTGACCACAACGTCACCGTGTGAGTACATCTAACCTGACCACAACGTCACCGTGTGAGTACATCTAACCTGACCACAACGTCACCGTGTGAGTACATCTAACCTGACCACAACGTCACAGTGTGAGTACATCTAAGCTGACCACAACGTCACAGTGTGAGTACATCTAACCTGACCACAACGTCACAGTGTGAGTACATCTATCCCTAACCTGACCACAACGTCATAGTGTGAGTACATCTACCCCTAACCTGACCACAACGTCACAGTGTGAGTACATCTAACCCTAACCTGAACAAAACGTCACAGTGTGAGTACATCTAACTCCAATTCTGACCACAACGTCACAGTGTGAGTACATCTAACCCTAACCCGACCGCAACATCAGTGTGAGTACATCTTACCACAACGTCATAGTGTGAGTACATCTAACCCTAACCTGACCACAACATCACCGTGTGAGTACATCTAACCCTAACCTGACCACAACGTCACAGTGTGAGTACATCTAACCACAACGTCACCGTATGAGTACATCTAACCCTAACCCGACCACAATGTCACAGTGTGAGTACATCTAACCCTAACCCGACCGCAACGTCACAGTGTGAGTACATCTAACCCTAACCCGACCGCAACGTCACAGTGTGAGTACATCTAACCCTAAACCGACCGCAACATCCCAGTGTGAGTACATCTAACCCTAACCTGACCGCAACGACACAGTGTGAATACATCTAACCCTAACCTGACCGCAACGTCACAGTGTGAGTACATCTAACCCTAACCTGACCACAACGTCACAGTGTGAGTACATCTAACCTGACCACAATGACACAGTGTGAGTACATCTAACCCTAACCTGACCACAACGTCACAGTGTGAGTACATCTAACCCCTAACCTGACCGCAACGTCACAGTGTGAGTACATCTAACCTGACCACAACGTCACCGTGTGAGTACATCTAACCCCTAACCTGACCACAACGTCACCGTGTGAGTACATCTAACCTGACCACAACGTCACCGTGTGAGTACATCTAACCTGACCACAACGTCAATGTGTGAGTACATCTAACCACAACGTCACCGTGTGAGTACATCTAACCTGACCACAACATCACAGTGTGAGTACATCTAACCCTAACCTGACCAGAACGTCACCGTGTGAGTACATCTAACCCCTAACCTGACCACAACGTCACCGTGTGAGTACATCTAACCTGACAACAACATCACAGTGTGAGTACATCTAACCCTAACCTGACAACAACGTCACAGTGTGAGTACATCTAACCCTAACCTGACCAGAACGTCACCGTGTGAGTACATCTAACCCCTAATCTGACCACAATGTCACCGTGTGAGTACATCTAACCTGACCACAACATCACAGTGTGAGTACATCTAACCCCTAACCTGACCACAACGTCACCGTGTGAGTACATCTAACCTGACCACAACGTCACCGTGTGAGTACATCTAACCTGACCACACTTCACCGTGTGAGTACATCTAACCTGACCACAACGTCACAGTGTGAGTACATCTAAGCTGACCACAACGTCACAGTGTGAGTACATCTAACCTGACCACAACGTCACAGTGTGAGTACATCTATCCCTAACCTGACCACAACGTCATAGTGTGAGTACATCTACCCCTAACCTGACCACAACGTCACAGTGTGAGTACATCTAACCCTAACCTGAACAAAACGTCACAGTGTGAGTACATCTAACTCCTATTCTGACCACAACGTCACAGTGTGAGTACATCTAACCCTAACCCGACCGCAACATCAGTGTGAGTACATCTTACCACAACGTCATAGTGTGAGTACATCTAACCCTAACCCGACCACAATGTCACAGTGTGAGTACATCTAACCCTAACCCGACCGCAACGTCACAGTGTGAGTACATCTAACCCTAACCTGACCACAACATCACAGTGTGAGTACATCTAACCCTAACCTGACCACAACGTCACCGTGTGAGTACATCTAACCCCTAACCTGACCACAACGTCACCGTATGAGTACATCTAACCCTAACCTGACCACAACGTCACAGTGTGAGTACATCTAACGCTAACCTGACCACAACGTCACAGTGTGAGTACATCTAACCTGACCACAACGTCACAGTGTGAGTACATCTAACCTGACCACAACGTCACAGTGTGAGCACATCTAACCTGACCACAACGTCACAGTGTGAGTACATCTAACATGACCACAACGTCACAGTGTGAGTACATCTAACCTGACCACAACGTCACCGTGTGAGTACATCTAACCTGACCACAACGTCACAGTGTGAGTACATCTAAGCTGACCACAACGTCACCGTGTGAGTACATCTAACCTGACCACAACGTCACAGTGTGAGTACATCTATCCCTAACCTGACCACAACGTCATAGTGTGAGTACATCTACCCCTAACCTGACCACAACGTCACAGTGTGAGTACATCTAACCCTAACCTGAACAAAACGTCACAGTGTGAGTACATCTAACTCCAATTCTGACCACAACGTCACAGTGTGAGTACATCTAACCCTAACCCGACCGCAACATCAGTGTGAGTACATCTTACCACAACGTCATAGTGTGAGTACATCTAACCCTAACCTGACCACAACTTCACCGTGTGAGTACATCTAACCCTAACCTGACCACAACGTCACAGTGTGAGTACATCTAACCACAACGTCACCGTATGAGTACATCTAACCCTAACCCGACCACAATGTCACAGTGTGAGTACATCTAACCCTAACCCGACCGCAACGTCACAGTGTGAGTACATCTAACCCTAACCCGACCGCAACGTCACAGTGTGAGTACATCTAACCCTAAACCGACCGCAACATCCCAGTGTGAGTACATCTAACCCTAACCTGACCGCAACGACACAGTGTGAATACATCTAACCCTAACCTGACCGCAACGTCACAGTGTGAGTACATCTAACCCTAACCTGACCACAACGTCACAGTGTGAGTACATCTAACCTGACCACAATGACACAGTGTGAGTACATCTAACCCTAACCTGACCACAACGTCACAGTGTGAGTACATCTAACCCCTAACCTGACCGCAACGTCACAGTGTGAGTACATCTAACCTGACCACAACGTCACCGTGTGAGTACATCTAACCCCTAACCTGACCACAACGTCACCGTGTGAGTACATCTAACCTGACCACAACGTCACCGTGTGAGTACATCTAACCTGACCACAACGTCAATGTGTGAGTACATCTAACCACAACGTCACCGTGTGAGTACATCTAACCTGACCACAACATCACAGTGTGAGTACATCTAACCCTAACCTGACCAGAACGTCACCGTGTGAGTACATCTAACCCCTAACCTGACCACAACGTCACCGTGTGAGTACATCTAACCTGACAACAACATCACAGTGTGAGTACATCTAACCCTAACCTGACAACAACGTCACAGTGTGAGTACATCTAACCCTAACCTGACCAGAACGTCACCGTGTGAGTACATCTAACCCCTAATCTGACCACAATGTCACCGTGTGAGTACATCTAACCTGACCACAACATCACAGTGTGAGTACATCTAACCCCTAACCTGACCACAACGTCACCGTGTGAGTACATCTAACCTGACCACAACGTCACCGTGTGAGTACATCTAACCTGACCACACTTCACCGTGTGAGTACATCTAACCTGACCACAACGTCACAGTGTGAGTACATCTAAGCTGACCACAACGTCACAGTGTGAGTACATCTAACCTGACCACAACGTCACAGTGTGAGTACATCTATCCCTAACCTGACCACAACGTCATAGTGTGAGTACATCTACCCCTAACCTGACCACAACGTCACAGTGTGAGTACATCTAACCCTAACCTGAACAAAACGTCACAGTGTGAGTACATCTAACTCCTATTCTGACCACAACGTCACAGTGTGAGTACATCTAACCCTAACCCGACCGCAACATCAGTGTGAGTACATCTTACCACAACGTCATAGTGTGAGTACATCTAACCCTAACCCGACCACAATGTCACAGTGTGAGTACATCTAACCCTAACCCGACCGCAACGTCACAGTGTGAGTACATCTAACCCTAACCTGACCACAACATCACAGTGTGAGTACATCTAACCCTAACCTGACCACAACGTCACCGTGTGAGTACATCTAACCCCTAACCTGACCACAACGTCACCGTATGAGTACATCTAACCCTAACCTGACCACAACGTCACAGTGTGAGTACATCTAACGCTAACCTGACCACAACGTCACAGTGTGAGTACATCTAACCTGACCACAACGTCACAGTGTGAGTACATCTAACCTGACCACAACGTCACAGTGTGAGCACATCTAACCTGACCACAACGTCACAGTGTGAGTACATCTAACATGACCACAACGTCCAGTGTGAGTACATCTAACCTGACCACAACGTCCCGGTGTGAGTACATCTAACCCTAACCTGACCACAACGTCACAGTGTGAGTACATCTAACCTTACCACAACGTCACAGTGTGAGTACATCTAACCTGACCACAACGTAACAGTGTGAGTACATCTAACCACAACGTCACAGTGTGAGTACATCTAACCCTAACCTGACCACAACATCAGTGAGTACATCTAACCTGACCACAACGTCACAGTGTGAGTACATCTAACCTGACCACAACGTCACAGTGTGAGTACATCTAACCCTAACCCGACCGCAACGTCACAGTGTAAGTACATCTAACCCTAACCTGACCACAACGTCCTAGTGTGAGTACATCTAACCCTTACCTGACCACAACGTCACAGTGTGAGTACATCTAACCCTAACCTGACCACAACGTCAGTGTGAGTACATCTAACCCTAACCCGACCGCAACGTCACAGTGTAAGTACATCTAACCCTAGCCTGACAACAACGTCCCAGTGTGAGTACATCTAACCCTAACCTGACCATAACATCACAGTGTGAGTACATCTAACCCTAACCTGACCACAACATCACAGTGTGAATACATCTAACCCTAACCTGAACATAACGTCACAGTCAGTACATCTAACCCTAACCTGACCACAATGTCACAGTGTGAGTACATCTAACCCCTAACCTGACCACAACGTCACCGTGTGAGTACATCTAACCCCTAACCTGACCACAACGTCACCGTGTGAGTACATCTAACCCTAACCTGACCACAACGTCACAGTGTGAGTACATCTAACCCCTAACCTGACCACAACGTCACAGTGTGAGTACATCTAACCCCTAACCTGACCACAACGTCACCGTGTGAGTACATCTAACCTGACCACAACGTCACAGTGTGAGTACGTCTGACCCCTAACCTGACCACAACGTCACAGTGTGAGCACATCTGACCCCTAACCTGACCACAACGTCACCGTGTGAGTACATCTAACCCTAACCTGACCACAACGTCACAGTGTGAGTACATCTAATCTGACCACAACGTCACCGTGTGAGTACATCTAACCTGACCACAACGTCACCGTGTGAGTACATCTAACCCCTAACCTGACCACGACGTCACAGTGTGAGTACATCTAACCACAACATCACAGTGTGAGTACATCTAACCCTAACCTGACCACAACATCACAGTGTGAGTACATCTAAACCTAACCTGAACACATCGTCACCGTGTGAGTACATTTAACCCCTAACCACAACGTCACCGTGTGAGTACATCTAACCCCTAACCTGACCACAACGTCACAGTGTGAGTACATCTAACCCTAACCTGACCACAACATCAGTGAGTACATCTAACCTGACCACAACGTCACAGTGTGAGTACATCTAACCCTAACCTGACCACAACGTCAGTGTGAGTACATCTAACCCTAACCCGACCGCAACGTCACAGTGTAAGTACATCTAACCCTAGCCTGACAACAACGTCCCAGTGTGAGTACATCTAACCCTAACCTGACCATAACATCACAGTGTGAGTACATCTAACCCTAACCTGACCACAACATCACAGTGTGAATACATCTAACCCTAACCTGAACATAACGTCACAGTCAGTACATCTAACCCTAACCTGACCACAACGTCACAGTGTGAGTACATCTAACCTGACCACAACGTCACAGTGTGAGCACATCTAACCTGACCACAACGTCACAGTGTGAGTACATCTAACATGACCACAACGTCCAGTGTGAGTACATCTAACCTGACCACAACGTCCCGGTGTGAGTACATCTAACCCCTAACCTGACCACAACGTCACCGTGTGAGTACATCTAACCCCTAACCTGACCACAACGTCACCGTGTGAGTACATCTAACCCTAACCTGACCACAACGTCACAGTGTGAGTACATCTAACCCCTAACCTGACCACAACGTCACAGTGTGAGTACATCTAACCCCTAACCTGACCACAACGTCACCGTGTGAGTACATCTAACCTGACCACAACGTCACAGTGTGAGTACGTCTGACCCCTAACCTGACCACAACGTCACAGTGTGAGCACATCTGACCCCTAACCTGACCACAACGTCACCGTGTGAGTACATCTAACCCTAACCTGACCACAACGTCACAGTGTGAGTAGATCTAATCTGACCACAACGTCACCGTGTGAGTACATCTAACCTGACCACAACGTCACCGTGTGAGTACATCTAACCCCTAACCTGACCACGACGTCACAGTGTGAGTACATCTAACCACAACATCACAGTGTGAGTACATCTAACCCTAACCTGACCACAACATCACAGTGTGAGTACATCTAAACCTAACCTGAACACATCGTCACCGTGTGAGTACATTTAACCCCTAACCACAACGTCACCGTGTGAGTACATCTAACCCCTAACCTGACCACAACGTCACAGTGTGAGTACATCTAACCCTAACCTGACCACAACATCAGTGAGTACATCTAACCTGACCACAACGTCACAGTGTGAGTACATCTAACCCTAACCTGACCAGAACGTCACCGTGTGAGTACATCTAACCCCTAACCTGACCACAACGTCACCGTGTGAGTACATCTAACCCTAACCTGACCACAATGTCACAGTGTGAGTACATCTAACCTGACCACAACGTCACCGTGTGAGTACATCTAACCTGACCACAACGTCACCGTGTGAGTACAACTAACCCCTAACCTGACCACAACGTCACAGTGTGAGTACATCTAACCACAACATCACAGTGTGAGTACATCTAACCCTAACCTGACCACAACATCACAGTGTGAGTACATCTAACCCTAACCTGAACACATCGTCACCGTGTGAGTACATTTAACCCCTAACCACAACGTCACCGTGTGAGTACATCTAACCCCTAACCTGACCACAACGTCACAGTGTGAGTACATCTAACTCTAACCTGACCACAACATCAGTGAGTACATCTAACCTGACCACAACGTCACAGTGTGAGTACATCTAACCTGACCACAACGTCAATGTGTGAGTACATCTAACCACAACGTCACCGTGTGAGTACATCTAACCTGACCACAACATCACAGTGTGAGTACATCTAACCCTAACCTGACCAGAACGTCACCGTGTGAGTACATCTAACCCCTAACCTGACCACAACGTCACCGTGTGAGTACATCTAACCTGACAACAACATCACAGTGTGAGTACATCTAACCCTAACCTGACAACAACGTCACAGTGTGAGTACATCTAACCCTAACCTGACCAGAACGTCACCGTGTGAGTACATCTAACCCCTAATCTGACCACAATGTCACCGTGTGAGTACATCTAACCTGACCACAACATCACAGTGTGAGTACATCTAACCCCTAACCTGACCACAACGTCACCGTGTGAGTACATCTAACCTGACCACAACGTCACCGTGTGAGTACATCTAACCTGACCACAACGTCACCGTGTGAGTACATCTAACCTGACCACAACGTCACAGTGTGAGTACATCTAAGCTGACCACAACGTCACAGTGTGAGTACATCTAACCTGACCACAACGTCACAGTGTGAGTACATCTATCCCTAACCTGACCACAACGTCATAGTGTGAGTACATCTACCCCTAACCTGACCACAACGTCACAGTGTGAGTACATCTAACCCTAACCTGAACAAAACGTCACAGTGTGAGTACATCTAACTCCTATTCTGACCACAACGTCACAGTGTGAGTACATCTAACCCTAACCCGACCGCAACATCAGTGTGAGTACATCTTACCACAACGTCAAAGTGTGAGTACATCTAACCCTAACCCGACCACAATGTCACAGTGTGAGTACATCTAACCCTAACCCGACCGCAACGTCACAGTGTGAGTACATCTAACCCTAACCCGACCGCAACGTCACAGTGTGAGTACATCTAACCCTAAACCGACCGCAACATCCCAGTGTGAGTACATCTAACCCTAACCTGACCGCAACGTCACAGTGTGAATACATCTAACCCTAACCTGACCGCAACGTCACAGTGTGAGTACATCTAACCCTAACCTGACCACAACGTCACAGTGTGAGTACATCTAACCTGACCACAATGACACAGTGTGAGTACATCTAACCCTAACCTGACCACAACGTCACAGTGTGAGTACATCTAACCCCTAACCTGACCGCAACGTCACAGTGTGAGTGCATCTAACCTGACCACAACGTCACCGTGTGAGTACATCTAACCCCTAACCTGACCACAACGTCACCGTATGAGTACATCTAACCCTAACCTGACCACAACGTCACAGTGTGAGTACATCTAACGGTAACCTGACCACAACGTCACAGTGTGAGTACATCTAACCTGACCACAACGTCACAGTGTGAGTACATCTAACCTGACCACAACGTCACAGTGTGAGCACATCTAACCTGACCACAATGTCACAGTGTGAGTACATCTAACATGACCACAACGTCACAGTGTGAGTACATCTAACCTGACCACAACGTCCCGGTGTGAGTACATCTAACCCTAACCTGACCACAACGTCACAGTGTGAGTACATCTAACCTTACCACAACGTCACAGTGTGAGTACATCTAACCTGACCACAACGTAACAGTGTGAGTACATCTAACCACAACGTCACAGTGTGAGTACATCTAACCCTAACCTGACCACAACATCAGTGAGTACATCTAACCTGACCACAACGTCACAGTGTGAGTACATCTAACCTGACCACAACGTCACAGTGTGAGTACATCTAACCCTAACCCGACCGCAACGTCACAGTGTAAGTACATCTAACCCTAACCTGACCACAACGTCCTAGTGTGAGTACATCTAACCCTTACCTGACCACAACGTCACAGTGTGAGTACATCTAACCCTAACCTGACCACAACGTCAGTGTGAGTACATCTAACCCTAACCCGACCGCAACGTCACAGTGTAAGTACATCTAACCCTAGCCTGACAACAACGTCCCAGTGTGAGTACATCTAACCCTAACCTGACCATAACATCACAGTGTGAGTACATCTAACCCTAACCTGACCACAACATCACAGTGTGAATACATCTAACCCTAACCTGAACATAACGTCACAGTCAGTACATCTAACCCTAACCTGACCACAATGTCACAGTGTGAGTACATCTAACCCCTAACCTGACCACAACGTCACCGTGTGAGTACATCTAACCCCTAACCTGACCACAACGTCACCGTGTGAGTACATCTAACCCTAACCTGACCACAACGTCACAGTGTGAGTACATCTAACCCCTAACCTGACCACAACGTCACCGTGTGAGTACATCTAACCTGACCACAACGTCACAGTGTGAGTACGTCTGACCCCTAACCTGACCACAACGTCACAGTGTGAGCACATCTGACCCCTAACCTGACCACAACGTCACCGTGTGAGTACATCTAACCCTAACCTGACCACAACGTCACAGTGTGAGTACATCTAGTCTGACCACAACGTCACCGTGTGAGTACATCTAACCTGACCACAACGTCACCGTGTGAGTACATCTAACCCCTAACCTGACCACGACGTCACAGTGTGAGTACATCTAACCACAACATCACAGTGTGAGTACATCTAACCCTAACCTGACCACAACATCAAATTGTGAGTACATCTAAACCTAACCTGAACACATCGTCACCGTGTGAGTACATTTAACCCCTAACCACAACGTCACCGTGTGAGTACATCTAACCCCTAACCTGACCACAACGTCACAGTGTGAGTACATCTAACCCTAACCTGACCACAACATCAGTGAGTACATCTAACCTGACCACAACGTCACAGTGTGAGTACATCTAACCCTAACCTGACCAGAACGTCACCGTGTGAGTACATCTAACCCCTAACCTGACCACAACGTCACCGTGTGAGTACATCTAACCCTAACCTGACCACAATGTCACAGTGTGAGTACATCTAACCTGACCACAACGTCACCGTGTGAGTACATCTAACCTGACCACAACGTCACCGTGTGAGTACAACTAACCCCTAACCTGACCACAACGTCACAGTGTGAGTACATCTAACCACAACATCACAGTGTGAGTACATCTAACCCTAACCTGACCACAACATCACAGTGTGAGTACATCTAACCCTAACCTGAACACATCGTCACCGTGTGAGTACATTTAACCCCTAACCACAACGTCACCGTGTGAGTACATCTAACCCCTAACCTGACCACAACGTCACAGTGTGAGTACATCTAACTCTAACCTGACCACAACATCAGTGAGTACATCTAACCTGACCACAACGTCACAGTGTGAGTACATCTAACCTGACCACAACGTCAATGTGTGAGTACATCTAACCACAACGTCACCGTGTGAGTACATCTAACCTGACCACAACATCACAGTGTGAGTACATCTAACCCTAACCTGACCAGAACGTCACCGTGTGAGTACATCTAACCCCTAACCTGACCACAACGTCACCGTGTGAGTACATCTAACCTGACAACAACATCACAGTGTGAGTACATCTAACCCTAACCTGACAACAACGTCACAGTGTGAGTACATCTAACCCTAACCTGACCAGAACGTCACCGTGTGAGTACATCTAACCCCTAACCTGACCACAACATCACAGTGTGAGTACATCTAACCCCTAACCTGACCACAACGTCACCGTGTGAGTACATCTAACCTGACCACAACGTCACCGTGTGAGTACATCTAACCTGACCACAACGTCACCGTGTGAGTACATCTAACCTGACCACAACGTCACAGTGTGAGTACATCTAAGCTGACCACAACGTCACAGTGTGAGTACATCTAACCTGACCACAACGTCACAGTGTGAGTACATCTATCCCTAACCTGACCACAACGTCATAGTGTGAGTACATCTACCCCTAACCTGACCACAACGTCACAGTGTGAGTACATCCAACCCTAACCTGAACAAAACGTCACAGTGTGAGTACATCTAACTCCTATTCTGACCACAACGTCACAGTGTGAGTACATCTAACCCTAACCCGACCGCAACATCAGTGTGAGTACATCTTACCACAACGTCATAGTGTGAGTACATCTAACCCTAACCCGACCACAATGTCACAGTGTGAGTACATCTAACCCTAACCCGACCGCAACGTCACAGTGTGAGTACATCTAACCCTAACCCGACCGCAACGTCACAGTGTGAGTACATCTAACCCTAAACCGACCGCAACATCCCAGTGTGAGTACATCTAACCCTAACCTGACCGCAACGTCACAGTGTGAATACATCTAACCCTAACCTGACCGCAACGTCACAGTGTGAGTACATCTAACCCTAACCTGACCACAACGTCACAGTGTGAGTACATCTAACCTGACCACAATGACACAGTGTGAGTACATCTAACCCTAACCTGACCACAACGTCACAGTGTGAGTACATCTAACCCCTAACCTGACCGCAACGTCACAGTGTGAGTGCATCTAACCTGACCACAACGTCACCGTGTGAGTACATCTAACCTGACCACAACGTCACCGTGTGAGTACATCTAACCTGACCACAACGTCACCGTGTGAGTACATCTAACCTGACCACAACGTCACCGTGTGAGTACATCTAACCTGACCACAACGTCACCGTGTGAGTACATCTAACCTGACCACAACGTCACCGTGTGAGTACATCTAACCTGACCACAACGTCACCGTGTGAGTACATCTAACCTGACCACAACGTCACCGTGTGAGTACATCTAACCTGACCACAACGTCACCGTGTGAGTACATCTAACCTGACCACAACGTCACCGTGAGTACATCTAACCTGACCACAACGTCACCGTGTGAGTACATCTAACCACAACGTCACAGTGTGAGTACATCTAACCTGACCACAACGTCACAGTGTGAGTACATCTAACCTGACCACAACGTCACAGTGTGAGTACATCTAACCCCTAACCCGACCACAACGTCACAGTGTGAGTACATCTAACCCTAACCTGACAACAACGTCACAGTGTGAGTACATCTAACCCTAACCTGACCAGAACGTCACCGTGTGAGTACATCTAACCCCTAATCTGACCACAATGTCACCGTGTGAGTACATCTAACCTGACCACAACATCACAGTGTGAGTACATCTAACCCCTAACCTGACCACAACGTCACCGTGTGAGTACATCTAACCTGACCACAACGTCACCGTGTGAGTACATCTAACCTGACCACAACGTCACCGTGTGAGTACATCTAACCTGACCACAACGTCACAGTGTGAGTACATCTAAGCTGACCACAACGTCACAGTGTGAGTACATCTAACCTGACCACAACGTCACAGTGTGAGTACATCTATCCCTAACCTGACCACAACGTCATAGTGTGAGTACATCTACCCCTAACCTGACCACAACGTCACAGTGTGAGTACATCTAACCCTAACCTGAACAAAACGTCACAGTGTGAGTACATCTAACTCCAATTCTGACCACAACGTCACAGTGTGAGTACATCTAACCCTAACCCGACCGCAACATCAGTGTGAGTACATCTTACCACAACGTCATAGTGTGAGTACATCTAACCCTAACCTGACAACAACATCACCGTGTGAGTACATCTAACCCTAACCTGACCACAACGTCACAGTGTGAGTACATCTAACCACAACGTCACCGTATGAGTACATCTAACCCTAACCCGACCACAATGTCACAGTGTGAATACATCTAACCCTAACCCGACCGCAACGTCACAGTGTGAGTACATCTAACCCTAACCCGACCGCAACGTCACAGTGTGAGTACATCTAACCCTAAACCGACCGCAACATCCCAGTGTGAGTACATCTAACCCTAACCTGACCGCAACGACACAGTGTGAATACATCTAACCCTAACCTGACCGCAACGTCACAGTGTGAGTACATCTAACCCTAACCTGACCACAACGTCACAGTGTGAGTACATCTAACCTGACCACAATGACACAGTGTGAGTACATCTAACCCTAACCTGACCACAACGTCACAGTGTGAGTACATCTAACCCCTAACCTGACCGCAACGTCACAGTGTGAGTACATCTAACCTGACCACAACGTCACCGTGTGAGTACATCTAACCCCTAACCTGACCACAACGTCACCGTGTGAGTACATCTAACCTGACCACAACGTCACCGTGTGAGTACATCTAACCTGACCACAACGTCACCGTGTGAGTACATCTAACCTGACCACAACGTCACCGTGTGAGTACATCTAACCTGACCACAACGTCACCGTGTGAGTACATCTAACCTGACCACAACGTCACCGTGTGAGTACATCTAACCTGACCACAACGTCACCGTGTGAGTACATCTAACCTGACCACAACGTCACCGTGAGTACATCTAACCTGACCACAACGTCACCGTGTGAGTACATCTAACCACAACGTCACAGTGTGAGTACATCTAACCTGACCACAACGTCACAGTGTGAGTACATCTAACCTGTCCACAACGTCACAGTGTGAGTACATCTAACCCTAACCCGACCGCAACGTCACAGTGTAAGTAAATCTAACCCTAACCTGACAACAACGTCCCAGTGTGAGTACATCTAACCCTAACCTGACCACAACGTCACAGTGTGAGTACATCTAACCCTAACCCGACCGCAACGTCACAGTGTAAGTACCTCTAACCCTAACCTGACAACAACGTCAAAGTGTAAGTACATCTAACCCTAACCTGACCACAATGTCACAGTGTGAATACATCTAACCCAACCTGACCACAACGTCACAGTGAGTACATCTAACCCTAACCTGACCACAACGTCACAGTGTGAGTTCATCTAACCTGACCACAATGTCACAGTGTGAGTACATCTAACCCCTAACCTGACCACAACGTCACCGTGTGAGTACATCTAACCCCTAACCTGACCACAACGTCACCGTATGAGTACATCTAACCCTAACCTGACCACAACGTCACAGTGTGAGTACATCTAACCACAACGTCACCGTGTGAGTACATCTAACCCTAACCCAAACACAACGTCACAGTGTGAGTACATCTAACGCTAACCTGACCACAACGTCACAGTGTGAGTACATCTAACCTGACCACAACGTCACAGTGTGAGTACATCTAACCACAACGTCACAGTGTGAGTACATCTAACCCTAACCTGACCACAACATCAGTGAGTACATCTAACCTGACCACAACGTCACAGTGTGAGTACATCTAACCTGACCACAACGTCACAGTGTGAGTACATCTAACCCTAACCCTACCGCAACGTCACAGTGTAAGTACATCTAACCCTAACCTGACCACAACATCAGTGAGTACATCTAACCTGACCACAACGTCACAGTGTGAGTACATCTAACCTGACCACAACGTCACCGTGTGAGTACATCTAACCTGACCACAACGTCACCGTGTGAGTACATCTAACCTGACCACAACGTCACCGTGTGAGTACATCTAACCTGACCACAACGTCACCGTGTGAGTACATCTAACCTGACCACAACGTCACCGTGTGAGTACATCTAACCTGACCACAACGTCACCGTGAGTACATCTAACCTGACCACAACGTCACCGTGTGAGTACATCTAACCACAACGTCACAGTGTGAGTACATCTAACCTGACCACAACGTCACAGTGTGAGTACATCTAACCTGACCACAACATCACAGTGTGAGTACATCTAACCCCTAACCCGACCACAACGTCACAGTGTTAGTACATCTAACCTGACCACAACGTCACAGTGTGAGTACATCTAACCCTAACCCGACCGCAACATCACAGTGTGAGTACATCTTACCACAACGTCACAGTGTGAGTACATCTTACCACAACGTCACAGTGTGAGTACATCTAACCACAACGGCACAGTGTGAGTACATCTAATCTGACAGCAACGTCACAGTGTGAGTACATCTAACCTGACCACAACGTCCCAGTGTGAGTACATCTAACCCTAACCTGACCACAACGTCACAGTGTGAGTACATCTAACCCTAACCTGTCCACAACGTCACAGTGTGAGTACATCTAACCCTAACCCGACCGCAACGTCACAGTGTAAGTAAATCTAACCCTAACCTGACAACAACGTCCCAGTGTGAGTACATCTAACCCTAACCTGACCACAACGTCACAGTGTGAGTATATCTAACCCTAACCCGACCGCAACGTCACAGTGTAAGTACATCTAACCCTAACCTGACAACAACGTCACAGTGTAAGTACATCTAACCCTAACCTGACCACAATGTCACAGTGTGAATACATCTAACCCAACCTGACCACAACGTCACAGTGAGTACATCTAACCCTAACCTGACCACAACGTCACAGTGTGAGTTCATCTAACCTGACCACAATGTCACAGTGTGAGTACATCTAACCCCTAACCTGACCACAACGTCACCGTGTGAGTACCTCTAACCCCTAACCTGACCACAACGTCACCGTATGAGTACATCTAACCCTAACCTGACCACAACGTCACAGTGTGAGTACATCTAACCACAACGTCACCGTGTGAGTACATCTAACCCTAACCCAAACACAACGTCACAGTGTGAGTACATCTAACGCTAACCTGACCACAACGTCACAGTGTGAGTACATCTAACCTGACCACAACGTCACAGTGTGAGTACATCTAACCACAACGTCACAGTGTGAGTACATCTAACCCTAACCTGACCACAACATCAGTGAGTACATCTAACCTGACCACAACGTCACAGTGTGAGTACATCTAACCTGACCACAACGTCACAGTGTGAGTACATCTAACCCTAACCCTACCGCAACGTCACAGTGTAAGTACATCTAACCCTAACCTGACCACAACATCAGTGAGTACATCTAACCTGACCACAACGTCACAGTGTGAGTACATCTAACCTGACCACAACGTCACCGTGTGAGTACATCTAACCTGACCACAACGTCACCGTGTGAGTACATCTAACCTGACCACAACGTCACCGTGTGAGTACATCTAACCTGACCACAACGTCACCGTGTGAGTACATCTAACCTGACCACAACGTCACCGTGTGAGTACATCTAACCTGACCACAACGTCACCGTGAGTACATCTAACCTGACCACAACGTCACCGTGTGAGTACATCTAACCACAACGTCACAGTGTGAGTACATCTAACCTGACCACAACGTCACAGTGTGAGTACATCTAACCTGACCACAACGTCACAGTGTGAGTACATCTAACCCCTAACCCGACCACAACGTCACAGTGTGAGTACATCTAACCTGACCACAACGTCACAGTGTGAGTACATCTAACCCTAACCCGACCGCAACATCACAGTGTGAGTACATCTTACCACAACGTCACAGTGTGAGTACATCTTACCACAACGTCACAGTGTGAGTACATCTAACCACAACGTCACAGTGTGAGTACATCTAACCTGACAGCAACGTCACAGTGTGAGTACATCTAACCTGACCACAACGTCCCAGTGTGAGTACATCTAACCCTAACCTGACCACAACGTCACAGTGTGAGTACATCTAACCCTAACCTGTCCACAACGTCACAGTGTGAGTACATCTAACCCTAACCCGACCGCAACGTCACAGTGTAAGTAAATCTAACCCTAACCTGACAACAACGTCCCAGTGTGAGTACATCTAACCCTCACCTGACCACAACGTCACAGTGTGAGTACATCTAACCCTAACCCGACCGCAACGTCACAGTGTAAGTACATCTAACCCTAACCTGACAACAACGTCACAGTGTAAGTACATCTAACCCTAACCTGACCACAATGTCACAGTGTGAATACATCTAACCCAACCTGACCACAACGTCACAGTGAGTACATCTAACCCTAACCTGACCACAACGTCACAGTGTGAGTGCATCTAACCTGACCACAATGTCACATTGTGAGTACATCTAACCCCTAACCTGACCACAACGTCACCGTGTGAGTACATCTAACCCCTAACCTGACCACAACGTCACCGTATGAGTACATCTAACCCTAACCTGACCACAACGTCACAGTGTGAGTACATCTAACCACAACGTCACCGTGTGAGTACATCTAACCCTAACCCAAACACAACGTCACAGTGTGAGTACATCTAACGCTAACCTGACCACAACGTCACAGTGTGAGTACATCTAACCTGACCACAACGTCACAGTGTGAGTACATCTAACCACAACGTCACAGTGTGAGTACATCTAACCCTAACCTGACCACAACATCAGTGAGTACATCTAACCTGACCACAACGTCACAGTGTGAGTACATCTAACCTGACCACAACGTCACAGTGTGAGTACATCTAACCCTAACCCTACCGCAACGTCACAGTGTAAGTACATCTAACCCTAACCTGACCACAACGTCCTAGTGTGAGTACATCTAACCCTTACCTGACCACAACGTCACAGTGTGAGTACATCTAACCCTAACCTGACCACAACGTCAGTGTGAGTACATCTAACCCTAACCCGACCGCAACGTCACAGTGTAAGTACATCTAACCCTAGCCTGACAACAACGTCCCAGTGTGAGTACATCTAACCCTAACCTGACCACAACATCACAGTGTGAGTACATCTAACCCTAACCTGACCACAACATCACAGTGTGAATACATCTAACCCTAACCTGACCACAACGTCACAGTCAGTACATCTAACCCTAACCTGACCACAATGTCACAGTGTGAGTACATCTAACCCCTGACCTGACCACAACGTCACCGTGTGAGTACATCTAACCCCTAACCTGACCACAACGTCACCGTGTGAGTACATCTAACCCTAACCTGACTACAACGTCACAGTGTGAGTACATCTAACCCCTAACCTGACCACAACGTCACCGTGTGAGTACATCTAACCCCTAACCTGACCACAACGTCACCGTGTGAGTACATCTAACCTGACCACAACGTCACAGTGTGAGTACGTCTGACCCCTAACCTGACCACAACGTCACAGTGTGAGCACATCTGACCCCTAACCTGACCACAAAGTCACTGTGTGAGTACAACTAACCCTAACCTGACCACAACGTCACAGTGTGATTACATCTAATCTGAACACAACATCACCGTGTGAGTACATCTAACCTGACCACAACGTCACCGTGTGAGTACATCTAACCCCTAACCTGACCACAACGTCACAGTGTGAGTACATCTAACCACAACATCACAGTGTGAGTACATCTAACCCTAACTTGACCACAACATCACAGTGTGATTACATCTAATCTGAACACAACATCACCGTGTGAGTACATCTAACCTGACCACAACGTCACCGTGTGAGTACATCTAACCCCTAACCTGACCACAACGTCACAGTGTGAGTACATCTAACCACAACGTCACCGTGTGAGTACATCTAACCTGACCACAACATCACAGTGTGAGTACATCTAACCCTAACCTGACCAGAACGTCACCGTGTGAGTACATCTAACCCCTAACCTGACCACAACGTCACCGTGTGAGTACATCTAACCTGACAACAACATCACAGTGTGAGTACATCTAACCCTAACCTGACAACAACGTCACAGTGTGAGTACATCTAACCCTAACCTGACCAGAACGTCACCGTGTGAGTACATCTAACCCCTAACCTGACCACAACATCACAGTGTGAGTACATCTAACCCCTAACCTGACCACAACGTCACCGTGTGAGTACATCTAACCTGACCACAACGTCACCGTGTGAGTACATCTAACCTGACCACAACGTCACCGTGTGAGTACATCTAACCTGACCACAACGTCACAGTGTGAGTACATCTAAGCTGACCACAACGTCACAGTGTGAGTACATCTAACCTGACCACAACGTCACAGTGTGAGTACATCTATCCCTAACCTGACCACAACGTCATAGTGTGAGTACATCTACCCCTAACCTGACCACAACGTCACAGTGTGAGTACATCTAACCCTAACCTGAACAAAACGTCACAGTGTGAGTACATCTAACTCCTATTCTGACCACAACGTCACAGTGTGAGTACATCTAACCCTAACCCGACCGCAACATCAGTGTGAGTACATCTTACCACAACGTCATAGTGTGAGTACATCTAACCCTAACCCGACCACAATGTCACAGTGTGAGTACATCTAACCCTAACCCGACCGCAACGTCACAGTGTGAGTACATCTAACCCTAACCCGACCGCAACGTCACAGTGTGAGTACATCTAACCCTAAACCGACCGCAACATCCCAGTGTGAGTACATCTAACCCTAACCTGACCGCAACGTCACAGTGTGAATACATCTAACCCTAACCTGACCGCAACGTCACAGTGTGAGTACATCTAACCCTAACCTGACCACAACGTCACAGTGTGAGTACATCTAACCTGACCACAATGACACAGTGTGAGTACATCTAACCCTAACCTGACCACAACGTCACAGTGTGAGTACATCTAACCCCTAACCTGACCGCAACGTCACAGTGTGAGTGCATCTAACCTGACCACAACGTCACCGTGTGAGTACATCTAACCTGACCACAACGTCACCGTGTGAGTACATCTAACCTGACCACAACGTCACTGTGTGAGTACATCTAACCTGACCACAACGTCACCGTGTGAGTACATCTAACCTGACCACAACGTCACCGTGTGAGTACATCTAACCTGACCACAACGTCACCGTGTGAGTACATCTAACCTGACCACAACGTCACCGTGTGAGTACATCTAACCTGACCACAACGTCACCGTGTGAGTACATCTAACCTGACCACAACGTCACCGTGTGAGTACATCTAACCTGACCACAACGTCACCGTGAGTACATCTAACCTGACCACAACGTCACCGTGTGAGTACATCTAACCACAACGTCACAGTGTGAGTACATCTAACCTGACCACAACGTCACAGTGTGAGTACATCTAACCTTACCACAACGTCACAGTGTGAGTACATCTAACCCCTAACCCGACCACAACGTCACAGTGTGAGTACATCTAACCCTAACCTGACAACAACGTCACAGTGTGAGTACATCTAACCCTAACCTGACCAGAACGTCACCGTGTGAGTACATCTAACCCCTAATCTGACCACAATGTCACCGTGTGAGTACATCTAACCTGACCACAACATCACAGTGTGAGTACATCTAACCCCTAACCTGACCACAACGTCACCGTGTGAGTACATCTAACCTGACCACAACGTCACCGTGTGAGTACATCTAACCTGACCACAACGTCACCGTGTGAGTACATCTAACCTGACCACAACGTCACAGTGTGAGTACATCTAAGCTGACCACAACGTCACAGTGTGAGTACATCTAACCTGACCACAACGTCACAGTGTGAGTACATCTATCCCTAACCTGACCACAACGTCACAGTGTGAGTACATCTAACCCTAACCTGAACAAAACGTCACAGTGTGAGTACATCTAACTCCAATTCTGACCACAACGTCACAGTGTGAGTACATCTAACCCTAACCCGACCGCAACATCAGTGTGAGTACATCTTACCACAACGTCATAGTGTGAGTACATCTAACCCTAACCTGACAACAACATCACCGTGTGAGTACATCTAACCCTAACCTGACCACAACGTCACAGTGTGAGTACATCTAACCACAACGTCACCGTATGAGTACATCTAACCCTAACCCGACCACAATGTCACAGTGTGAATACATCTAACCCTAACCCGACCGCAACGTCACAGTGTGAGTACATCTAACCCTAACCCGACCGCAACGTCACAGTGTGAGTACATCTAACCCTAAACCGACCGCAACATCCCAGTGTGAGTACATCTAACCCTAACCTGACCGCAACGACACAGTGTGAATACATCTAACCCTAACCTGACCGCAACGTCACAGTGTGAGTACATCTAACCCTAACCTGACCACAACGTCACAGTGTGAGTACATCTAACCTGACCACAATGACACAGTGTGAGTACATCTAACCCTAACCTGACCACAACGTCACAGTGTGAGTACATCTAACCCCTAACCTGACCGCAACGTCACAGTGTGAGTACATCTAACCTGACCACAACGTCACCGTGTGAGTACATCTAACCCCTAACCTGACCACAACGTCACCGTGTGAGTACATCTAACCTGACCACAACGTCACCGTGTGAGTACATCTAACCTGACCACAACGTCACCGTGTGAGTACATCTAACCTGACCACAACGTCACCGTGTGAGTACATCTAACCTGACCACAACGTCACCGTGTGAGTACATCTAACCTGACCACAACGTCACCGTGTGAGTACATCTAACCTGACCACAACGTCACCGTGTGAGTACATCTAACCTGACCACAACGTCACCGTGAGTACATCTAACCTGACCACAACGTCACCGTGTGAGTACATCTAACCACAACGTCACAGTGTGAGTACATCTAACCTGACCACAACGTCACAGTGTGAGTACATCTAACCTGTCCACAACGTCACAGTGTGAGTACATCTAACCCTAACCCGACCGCAACGTCACAGTGTAAGTAAATCTAACCCTAACCTGACAACAACGTCCCAGTGTGAGTACATCTAACCCTAACCTGACCACAACGTCACAGTGTGAGTACATCTAACCCTAACCCGACCGCAACGTCACAGTGTAAGTACCTCTAACCCTAACCTGACAACAACGTCAAAGTGTAAGTACATCTAACCCTAACCTGACCACAATGTCACAGTGTGAATACATCTAACCCAACCTGACCACAACGTCACAGTGAGTACATCTAACCCTAACCTGACCACAACGTCACAGTGTGAGTTCATCTAACCTGACCACAATGTCACAGTGTGAGTACATCTAACCCCTAACCTGACCACAACGTCACCGTGTGAGTACATCTAACCCCTAACCTGACCACAACGTCACCGTATGAGTACATCTAACCCTAACCTGACCACAACGTCACAGTGTGAGTACATCTAACCACAACGTCACCGTGTGAGTACATCTAACCCTAACCCAAACACAACGTCACAGTGTGAGTACATCTAACGCTAACCTGACCACAACGTCACAGTGTGAGTACATCTAACCTGACCACAACGTCACAGTGTGAGTACATCTAACCACAACGTCACAGTGTGAGTACATCTAACCCTAACCTGACCACAACATCAGTGAGTACATCTAACCTGACCACAACGTCACAGTGTGAGTACATCTAACCTGACCACAACGTCACAGTGTGAGTACATCTAACCCTAACCCTACCGCAACGTCACAGTGTAAGTACATCTAACCCTAACCTGACCACAACATCAGTGAGTACATCTAACCTGACCACAACGTCACAGTGTGAGTACATCTAACCTGACCACAACGTCACCGTGTGAGTACATCTAACCTGACCACAACGTCACCGTGTGAGTACATCTAACCTGACCACAACGTCACCGTGTGAGTACATCTAACCTGACCACAACGTCACCGTGTGAGTACATCTAACCTGACCACAACGTCACCGTGTGAGTACATCTAACCTGACCACAACGTCACCGTGAGTACATCTAACCTGACCACAACGTCACCGTGTGAGTACATCTAACCACAACGTCACAGTGTGAGTACATCTAACCTGACCACAACGTCACAGTGTGAGTACATCTAACCTGACCACAACATCACAGTGTGAGTACATCTAACCCCTAACCCGACCACAACGTCACAGTGTTAGTACATCTAACCTGACCACAACGTCACAGTGTGAGTACATCTAACCCTAACCCGACCGCAACATCACAGTGTGAGTACATCTTACCACAACGTCACAGTGTGAGTACATCTTACCACAACGTCACAGTGTGAGTACATCTAACCACAACGGCACAGTGTGAGTACATCTAATCTGACAGCAACGTCACAGTGTGAGTACATCTAACCTGACCACAACGTCCCAGTGTGAGTACATCTAACCCTAACCTGACCACAACGTCACAGTGTGAGTACATCTAACCCTAACCTGTCCACAACGTCACAGTGTGAGTACATCTAACCCTAACCCGACCGCAACGTCACAGTGTAAGTAAATCTAACCCTAACCTGACAACAACGTCCCAGTGTGAGTACATCTAACCCTAACCTGACCACAACGTCACAGTGTGAGTACATCTAACCCTAACCCGACCGCAACGTCACAGTGTAAGTACATCTAACCCTAACCTGACAACAACGTCACAGTGTAAGTACATCTAACCCTAACCTGACCACAATGTCACAGTGTGAATACATCTAACCCAACCTGACCACAACGTCACAGTGAGTACATCTAACCCTAACCTGACCACAACGTCACAGTGTGAGTTCATCTAACCTGACCACAATGTCACAGTGTGAGTACATCTAACCCCTAACCTGACCACAACGTCACCGTGTGAGTACCTCTAACCCCTAACCTGACCACAACGTCACCGTATGAGTACATCTAACCCTAACCTGACCACAACGTCACAGTGTGAGTACATCTAACCACAACGTCACCGTGTGAGTACATCTAACCCTAACCCAAACACAACGTCACAGTGTGAGTACATCTAACGCTAACCTGACCACAACGTCACAGTGTGAGTACATCTAACCTGACCACAACGTCACAGTGTGAGTACATCTAACCACAACGTCACAGTGTGAGTACATCTAACCCTAACCTGACCACAACATCAGTGAGTACATCTAACCTGACCACAACGTCACCGTGTGAGTACATCTAACCCCTAACCTGACCACAACGTCACCGTATGAGTACATCTAACCCTAACCTGACCACAACGTCACAGTGTGAGTACATCTAACCACAACGTCACCGTGTGAGTACATCTAACCCTAACCCAAACACAACGTCACAGTGTGAGTACATCTAACGCTAACCTGACCACAACGTCACAGTGTGAGTACATCTAACCTGACCACAACGTCACAGTGTGAGTACATCTAACCACAACGTCACAGTGTGAGTACATCTAACCCTAACCTGACCACAACATCAGTGAGTACATCTAACCTGACCACAACGTCACAGTGTGAGTACATCTAACCTGACCACAACGTCACAGTGTGAGTACATCTAACCCTAACCCTACCGCAACGTCACAGTGTAAGTACATCTAACCCTAACCTGACCACAACGTCCTAGTGTGAGTACATCTAACCCTTACCTGACCACAACGTCACAGTGTGAGTACATCTAACCCTAACCTGACCACAACGTCAGTGTGAGTACATCTAACCCTAACCCGACCGCAACGTCACAGTGTAAGTACATCTAACCCTAGCCTGACAACAACGTCCCAGTGTGAGTACATCTAACCCTAACCTGACCACAACATCACAGTGTGAGTACATCTAACCCTAACCTGACCACAACATCACAGTGTGAATACATCTAACCCTAACCTGACCACAACGTCACAGTCAGTACATCTAACCCTAACCTGACCACAATGTCACAGTGTGAGTACATCTAACCCCTGACCTGACCACAACGTCACCGTGTGAGTACATCTAACCCCTAACCTGACCACAACGTCACCGTGTGAGTACATCTAACCCTAACCTGACTACAACGTCACAGTGTGAGTACATCTAACCCCTAACCTGACCACAACGTCACCGTGTGAGTACATCTAACCCCTAACCTGACCACAACGTCACCGTGTGAGTACATCTAACCTGACCACAACGTCACAGTGTGAGTACGTCTGACCCCTAACCTGACCACAACGTCACAGTGTGAGCACATCTGACCCCTAACCTGACCACAAAGTCACTGTGTGAGTACAACTAACCCTAACCTGACCACAACGTCACAGTGTGATTACATCTAATCTGAACACAACATCACCGTGTGAGTACATCTAACCTGACCACAACGTCACCGTGTGAGTACATCTAACCCCTAACCTGACCACAACGTCACAGTGTGAGTACATCTAACCACAACATCACAGTGTGAGTACATCTAACCCTAACTTGACCACAACATCACAGTGTGAGTACATCTAAACCTAACCTGAACACATCGTCACCGTGTGAGTACATTTAACCCCTAATCACAACGTCACCGTGTGAGTACATCTAACCCCTAACCTGACCACAACGTCACCGTGTGAGTACATCTAACCCTAACCTGACCACAACGTCACAGTGTGAGTACATCTAAACCTAACCTGAACACATCGTCACCGTGTGAGTACATCTAACCCCTAACCTGACCACAACGTCACCGTGTGAGTACATCTATCCCCTAACCTGACCACAACGTCACCGTGTGAGTACATCTAACCCCTAACCTGACCACAACGTCACCGTATGAGTACATCTAACCCTAACCTGACCACAACGTCACAGTGTGAGTACATCTAACCACAACGTCACCGTGTGAGTACATCTAACCCTAACCCAAACACAACGTCACAGTGTGAGTACATCTAACGCTAACCTGACCACAACGTCACAGTGTGAGTACATCTAACCTGACCACAACGTCACAGTGTGAGTACATCTAACCTGACCACAACGTCACAGTGTGAGTACATCTAACCACAACGTCACAGTGTGAGTACATCTAACCCTAACCTGA
The DNA here is from genome assembly GCF_965601325.2 of Salmo salar. Taxonomy (NCBI): domain Eukaryota; kingdom Metazoa; phylum Chordata; class Actinopteri; order Salmoniformes; family Salmonidae; genus Salmo; species Salmo salar. The sequence goes on from NC_138305.1 coordinate 12,668,123, forward strand.
CCACAACATCAGTGAGTACATCTAACCTGACCACAACGTCACAGTGTGAGTACATCTAACCTGACCACAACGTCACAGTGTGAGTACATCTAACCCTAACCCTACCGCAACGTCACAGTGTAAGTACATCTAACCCTAACCTGACCACAACGTCCTAGTGTGAGTACATCTAACCCTTACCTGACCACAACGTCACAGTGTGAGTACATCTAACCCTAACCTGACCACAACGTCAGTGTGAGTACATCTAACCCTAACCCGACCTCAACGTCACAGTGTAAGTACATCTAACCCTAGCCTGACAACAACGTCCCAGTGTGAGTACATCTAACCCTAACCTGACCACAACATCACAGTGTGAGTACATCTAACCCTAACCTGACCACAACATCACAGTGTGAATACATCTAACCCTAACCTGACCACAACGTCACAGTCAGTACATCTAACCCTAACCTGACCACAATGTCACAGTGTGAGTACATCTAACCCCTAACCTGACCACAACGTCACCGTGTGAGTACATCTAACCCCTAACCTGACCACAACGTCACCATGTGAGTACATCTAACCCTAACCTGACCACAACGTCACAGTGTGAGTACATCTAACCCCTAACCTGACCACAACGTCAAAGTGTGAGTACATCTAACCCCTAACCTGACCACAATGTCACCGTGTGAGTACATCTAACCTGACCACAACGTCACAGTGTGAGTACGTCTGACCCCTAACCTGACCACAACGTCACAGTGTGAGCACATCTGACCCCTAACCTGACCACAACGTCACCGTGTGAGTACATCTAACCCCTAACCTGACAAAAACGTCACAGTGTGAGTACATCTAACCACAACATCACAGTGTGAGTACATCTAACCCTAACCTGACCACAACATCACAGTGTGAGTACATCTAACCCTAACCTGACCACAACATCAGTGAGTACATCTAACCTGACCACAACGTCACAGTGTGAGTACACCTAACCTGACCACAACGTCACAGTGAGTACATCTAACCCTAACCTGACCACAACGTCACAGTGTGAGTGCATCTAACCTGACCACAATGTCACAGTGTGAGTACATCTAACCCCTAACCTGACCACAACGTCACAGTGTGAGTACATCTAACCCCTAACCTGACCACAACGTCACAGTGTGAGTACATCTAACCCCTAACCTGACCACAACGTCACCGTGTGAGTACATCTAACCTGAACACAACGTCACCGTGTGAGTACATCTAACCTGACCACAACGTCACCGTGTGAGTACATCTAACCTGACCACAACGTCACCGTGTGAGTACATCTAACCTGACCACAACGTCATAGTGTGAGTACATCTTACCACAACGTCACAGTGTGAGTACATCTAACCCTAACATGACCACAATGTCACAGTGTGAGTACATCTAACCCTAACCTGACCACAACGTCACAGTGTGAGTACATCTAACCTGACCACAACGTCACAGTGTGAGTACATCTAACCCTAACCCGACCACAACATCACAGTGTGAGTACATCTTACCACAATGTCACAGTGTGAGTACATCTAACCACAACGTCACAGTGTGAGTACATCTAACCTGACCACAACGTCACAGTGTGAGTACATCTAACCTGACCACAACGTCACAGTGTGAGTACATCTAACCCCTAACCCGACCACAACGTCACAGTGTGAGTACATCTAACCTGACCACAACGTCACAGTGTGAGTACATCTAACCCTAACCCGACCGCAACATCACAGTGTGAGTACATCTTACCACAACGTCACAGTGTGAGTACATCTAACCACAACGTCACAGTGTGAGTACATCTAACCTGACAGCAACGTCACAGTGTGAGTACATCTAACCTGACCACAACGTCCCAGTGTGAGTACATCTAACCCTAACCTGACCACAACGTCACAGTGTGAGCACATCTAACCCTAACCTGTCCACAACGTCACAGTGTGAGTACATCTAACCCTAACCCGACCGCAACGTCACAGTGTAAGTACATCTAACCCTAACCTGACAACAACGTCCCAGTGTGAGTACATCTAACCCTAACCTGACCACAACGTCACAGTGTGAGTAAATCTAACCTTAACCTGACCACAATGTCACAGTGTGAATACATCTAACCCTAACCTGACCACAACGTCACAGTGAGTACATCTAACCCTAACCTGACCACAACGTCACAGTGTGAGTGCATCTAACCTGACCACAATGTCACAGTGTGAGTACATCTAACCCCTAACCTGACCACAACATCACAGTGTGAGTACATCTAACCCCTAACCTGACCACAACTTCACAGTGTGAGTACATCTAACCCCTAACCTGACCACAACGTCACCGTGTGAGTACATCTAACCTGACCACAACGTCAGTGTGAGTACGTCTGACCCCTAACCTGACCACAACGTCACAGTGTGAGCACATCTGACCCCTAACCTGACCACAACGTCACCGTGTGAGTACATCTAACCCTAACCTGACCAGAACGTCACCGTGTGAGTACATCTAACCCCTAACCTGACCACAACGTCACCGTGTGAGTACATCTAACCCTAACCTGACCACAATGTCACAGTGTGAGTACATCTAACCTGACCACAACGTCACCGTGTGAGTACATCTAACCTGACCACAACATCACAGTGTGAGTACATCTAACCCTAACCTGACCAGAACGTCACCGTGTGAGTACATCTAACCCCTAACCTGACCACAACATCACAGTGTGAGTACATCTAACCCTAACCTGACCACAACATCACAGTGTGAGTACATCTAACCCTAACCTGAAGACATCGTCACCGTGTGAGTACATTTAACCCCTAACCACAACGTCACCGTGTGAGTACATCTAACCCCTAACCTGACCACAACGTCACAGTGTGAGTACATCTAAACCTAACCTGACCACAACATCAGTGAGTACATCTAACCTGACCACAACGTCACAGTGTGAGTACATCTAACCTGACCACAACGTCACCGTGTGAGTACATCTAACCACAACGTCACCGTGTGAGTACATCTAACCTGACCACAACATCACAGTGTGAGTACATCTAACCCTAACCTGACCAGAACGTGACCGTGTGAGTACATCTAACCCCTAACCTGACCACAACGTCACCGTGTGAGTACATCTAACCTGACAACAACATCACAGTGTGAGTACATTTAACCCTAACCTGACCAGAACGTCACCGTGTGAGTACATCTAACCCCTAACCTGACCACAATGTCACCGTGTGAGTACATCTAACCTGACCACAACATCACAGTGTGTGTACACCTAACCCCTAACCTGACCACAACATCACCGTGTGAGTACATCTAACCTGACCACAACGTCACCGTGTGAGTACATTTAACCCTAACCTGACCAGAACGTCACCGTGTGAGTACATCTAACCTGACCACAACGTCACAGTGTGAGTACATCTAACCCTAACCCGACCGCAACATCACAGTGTGAGTACATCTTACCACAACGTCACAGTGTGAGTACATCTAACCACAACGTCACAGTGTGAGTACATCTAACCACAACGTCACAGTGTGAGTACATCTAACCTGACCACAACGTCACCGTGTGAGTACATCTAACCTGAACACAATGTCACCGTGTGAGTACATCTAACCTGACCACAACGTCACCGTGTGAGTACATCTAACCTGACCACAACGTCATAGTGTGAGTACATCTAACCCCTAACCTGACCACAACGTCACAGTGTGAGTATATCTAGCCACAACATCACAGTGTGAGTACATCTAACCCTAACCTGACCACAATGTCACAGTGTGAGTACATCTAACCCTAACCTGACCACAACGTCACAGTGTGAGTACATCTAACCTGACCACAACGTCACAGTGTGAGTACATCTAACCCTAACCCGACCGCAACATCACAGTGTGAGTACATCTTACCACAACGTCACAGTGTGAGTACATCTAACCACAACGTCACAGTGTGAGTACATCTAACCTGACCACAACGTCACATTGTGAGTACATCTAACCTGACCACAACGTCACAGTGTGAGTACATCTAACCCCTAACCCGACCACAACGTCACAGTGTGAGTACATCTAACCTGACCACAACGTCACAGTGTGAGTACATCTAACCCTAACCCGACCGCAACATCACAGTGTGAGTACATCTTACCACAACGTCACAGTGTGAGTACATCTAACCACAACGTCACAGTGTGAGTACATCTAACCTGACAGCAACGTCACAGTGTGAGTACATCTAACCTGACCACAACGTCCCAGTGTGAGTACATCTAACCCTAACCTGACCACAACGTCACAGTGTGAGTACATCTAACCCTAACCTGTCCACAACGTCACAGTGTGAGTACATCTAACCCTAACCCGACCGCAACGTCACAGTGTAAGTACATCTAACCCTAACCTGACAACAACGTCCCAGTGTGAGTACATCTAACCCTAACCTGACCACAATGTCACAGTGTGAATACATCTAACCCTAACCTGACCACAACGTCACAGTGAGTACATCTAACCCTAACCTGACCACAACGTCACAGTGTGAGTGCATCTAACCTGACCACAATGTCACAGTGTGAGTACATCTAACCCCTAACCTGACCACAACGTCACCGTGTGAGTACATCTAACCCCTAACCTAACCACAACGTCACCGTGTAAAGTACATCTAACCCTAACCCAAACACAACGTCACAGTGTGAGTACATCTAACGCTAACCTGACCACAACGTCACAGTGTGAGTACATCTAACCTGACCACAACGTCACAGTGTGAGTACATCTAACCTGACCACAACGTCACAGTGTGAGTACATCTAACCTGACCACAACGTCACAGTGTGAGTACATCTAACCTGACCACAACGTCACAGTGTGACTACATTTAACCTGACCACAACGTCCCAGTGTGAGTACATCTAACCCTAACCTGACCACAACGTCACAGTGTGAGTACATCTAACCCTAACCTGTCCACAACGTCACAGTGTGAGTACATCTAACCCTAACCCGACCGCACCATCACAGTGTAAGTACATCTAACCCTAGCCTGACAACAACGTCCCAGTGTGAGTACATCTAACCCTAACCTGACCACAACATCACAGTGTGAGTACATCTAACCCTAACCTGACCACAACATCACAGTGTGAATACATCTAACCCTAACCTGACCACAACGTCACAGTCAGTACATCTAACCCTAACCTGACCACAATGTCACAGTGTGAGTACATCTAACCCCTAACCTGACCACAACGTCACCGTGTGAGTACATCTAACCTCTAACCTGACCACAACGTCACCATGTGAGTACATCTAACCCTAACCTGACCACAACGTCACAGTGTGAGTACATCTAACCCCTAACCTGACCACAACGTCACAGTGTGAGTACATCTAACCCCTAACCTGACCACAATGTCACCGTGTGAGTACATCTAACCTGACCACAACGTCACAGTGTGAGTACGTCTGACCCCTAACCTGACCACAACGTCACAGTGTGAGCACATCTGACCCCTAACCTGACCACAACGTCACCGTGTGAGTACATCTAACCCCTAACCTGACAAAAACGTCACAGTGTGAGTACATCTAACCACAACATCACAGTGTGAGTACATCTAACCCTAACCTGACCACAACATCACAGTGTGAGTACATCTAACCCTAACCTGACCACAACATCAGTGAGTACATCTAACCTGACCACAACGTCACAGTGTGAGTACACCTAACCTGACCACAACGTCACAGTGAGTACATCTAACCCTAACCTGACCACAACGTCACAGTGTGAGTGCATCTAACCTGACCACAATGTCACAGTGTGAGTACATCTAACCCCTAACCTGACCACAACGTCACAGTGTGAGTACATCTAACCCCTAACCTGACCACAACGTCACAGTGTGAGTACATCTAACCCCTAACCTGACCACAACGTCACCGTGTGAGTACATCTAACCTGAACACAACGTCACCGTGTGAGTACATCTAACCTGACCACAACGTCACCGTGTGAGTACATCTAACCTGACCACAACGTCACCGTGTGAGTACATCTAACCTGACCACAACGTCATAGTGTGAGTACATCTTACCACAACGTCACAGTGTGAGTACATCTAACCCTAACATGACCACAATGTCACAGTGTGAGTACATCTAACCCTAACCTGACCACAACGTCACAGTGTGAGTACATCTAACCTGACCACAACGTCACAGTGTGAGTACATCTAACCCTAACCCGACCACAACATCACAGTGTGAGTACATCTTACCACAATGTCACAGTGTGAGTACATCTAACCACAACGTCACAGTGTGAGTACATCTAACCTGACCACAACGTCACAGTGTGAGTACATCTAACCTGACCACAACGTCACAGTGTGAGTACATCTAACCCCTAACCCGACCACAACGTCACAGTGTGAGTACATCTAACCTGACCACAACGTCACAGTGTGAGTACATCTAACCCTAACCCGACCGCAACATCACAGTGTGAGTACATCTTACCACAACGTCACAGTGTGAGTACATCTAACCACAACGTCACAGTGTGAGTACATCTAACCTGACAGCAACGTCACAGTGTGAGTACATCTAACCTGACCACAACGTCCCAGTGTGAGTACATCTAACCCTAACCTGACCACAACGTCACAGTGTGAGCACATCTAACCCTAACCTGTCCACAACGTCACAGTGTGAGTACATCTAACCCTAACCCGACCGCAACGTCACAGTGTAAGTACATCTAACCCTAACCTGACAACAACGTCCCAGTGTGAGTACATCTAACCCTAACCTGACCACAACGTCACAGTGTGAGTAAATCTAACCTTAACCTGACCACAATGTCACAGTGTGAATACATCTAACCCTAACCTGACCACAACGTCACAGTGAGTACATCTAACCCTAACCTGACCACAACGTCACAGTGTGAGTGCATCTAACCTGACCACAATGTCACAGTGTGAGTACATCTAACCCCTAACCTGACCACAACATCACAGTGTGAGTACATCTAACCCCTAACCTGACCACAACTTCACAGTGTGAGTACATCTAACCCCTAACCTGACCACAACGTCACCGTGTGAGTACATCTAACCTGACCACAACGTCAGTGTGAGTACGTCTGACCCCTAACCTGACCACAACGTCACAGTGTGAGCACATCTGACCCCTAACCTGACCACAACGTCACCGTGTGAGTACATCTAACCCTAACCTGACCAGAACGTCACCGTGTGAGTACATCTAACCCCTAACCTGACCACAACGTCACCGTGTGAGTACATCTAACCCTAACCTGACCACAATGTCACAGTGTGAGTACATCTAACCTGACCACAACGTCACCGTGTGAGTACATCTAACCTGACCACAACATCACAGTGTGAGTACATCTAACCCTAACCTGACCAGAACGTCACCGTGTGAGTACATCTAACCCCTAACCTGACCACAACATCACAGTGTGAGTACATCTAACCCTAACCTGACCACAACATCACAGTGTGAGTACATCTAACCCTAACCTGAAGACATCGTCACCGTGTGAGTACATTTAACCCCTAACCACAACGTCACCGTGTGAGTACATCTAACCCCTAACCTGACCACAACGTCACAGTGTGAGTACATCTAAACCTAACCTGACCACAACATCAGTGAGTACATCTAACCTGACCACAACGTCACAGTGTGAGTACATCTAACCTGACCACAACGTCACCGTGTGAGTACATCTAACCACAACGTCACCGTGTGAGTACATCTAACCTGACCACAACATCACAGTGTGAGTACATCTAACCCTAACCTGACCAGAACGTGACCGTGTGAGTACATCTAACCCCTAACCTGACCACAACGTCACCGTGTGAGTACATCTAACCTGACAACAACATCACAGTGTGAGTACATTTAACCCTAACCTGACCAGAACGTCACCGTGTGAGTACATCTAACCCCTAACCTGACCACAATGTCACCGTGTGAGTACATCTAACCTGACCACAACATCACAGTGTGTGTACACCTAACCCCTAACCTGACCACAACATCACCGTGTGAGTACATCTAACCTGACCACAACGTCACCGTGTGAGTACATTTAACCCTAACCTGACCAGAACGTCACCGTGTGAGTACATCTAACCTGACCACAACGTCACAGTGTGAGTACATCTAACCCTAACCCGACCGCAACATCACAGTGTGAGTACATCTTACCACAACGTCACAGTGTGAGTACATCTAACCACAACGTCACAGTGTGAGTACATCTAACCACAACGTCACAGTGTGAGTACATCTAACCTGACCACAACGTCACCGTGTGAGTACATCTAACCTGAACACAATGTCACCGTGTGAGTACATCTAACCTGACCACAACGTCACCGTGTGAGTACATCTAACCTGACCACAACGTCATAGTGTGAGTACATCTAACCCCTAACCTGACCACAACGTCACAGTGTGAGTATATCTAGCCACAACATCACAGTGTGAGTACATCTAACCCTAACCTGACCACAATGTCACAGTGTGAGTACATCTAACCCTAACCTGACCACAACGTCACAGTGTGAGTACATCTAACCTGACCACAACGTCACAGTGTGAGTACATCTAACCCTAACCCGACCGCAACATCACAGTGTGAGTACATCTTACCACAACGTCACAGTGTGAGTACATCTAACCACAACGTCACAGTGTGAGTACATCTAACCTGACCACAACGTCACATTGTGAGTACATCTAACCTGACCACAACGTCACAGTGTGAGTACATCTAACCCCTAACCCGACCACAACGTCACAGTGTGAGTACATCTAACCTGACCACAACGTCACAGTGTGAGTACATCTAACCCTAACCCGACCGCAACATCACAGTGTGAGTACATCTTACCACAACGTCACAGTGTGAGTACATCTAACCACAACGTCACAGTGTGAGTACATCTAACCTGACAGCAACGTCACAGTGTGAGTACATCTAACCTGACCACAACGTCCCAGTGTGAGTACATCTAACCCTAACCTGACCACAACGTCACAGTGTGAGTACATCTAACCCTAACCTGTCCACAACGTCACAGTGTGAGTACATCTAACCCTAACCCGACCGCAACGTCACAGTGTAAGTACATCTAACCCTAACCTGACAACAACGTCCCAGTGTGAGTACATCTAACCCTAACCTGACCACAATGTCACAGTGTGAATACATCTAACCCTAACCTGACCACAACGTCACAGTGAGTACATCTAACCCTAACCTGACCACAACGTCACAGTGTGAGTGCATCTAACCTGACCACAATGTCACAGTGTGAGTACATCTAACCCCTAACCTGACCACAACGTCACCGTGTGAGTACATCTAACCCCTAACCTAACCACAACGTCACCGTGTAAAGTACATCTAACCCTAACCCAAACACAACGTCACAGTGTGAGTACATCTAACGCTAACCTGACCACAACGTCACAGTGTGAGTACATCTAACCTGACCACAACGTCACAGTGTGAGTACATCTAACCTGACCACAACGTCACAGTGTGAGTACATCTAACCTGACCACAACGTCACAGTGTGAGTACATCTAACCTGACCACAACGTCACAGTGTGACTACATTTAACCTGACCACAACGTCCCAGTGTGAGTACATCTAACCCTAACCTGACCACAACGTCACAGTGTGAGTACATCTAACCCTAACCTGTCCACAACGTCACAGTGTGAGTACATCTAACCCTAACCCGACCGCACCATCACAGTGTAAGTACATCTAACCCTAACCTGATAACAACGTCCCAGTGTGAGTACATCTAACCCTAACCTGACCACAACGTCACAGTGTGAGTACATCTAACCCTAACCTGACCACAACGTCACAGTGTGAATACATCTAACCCTAACCTGACCACAACGTCACCGTGTGAGTACATCTAACCCCTAACCTGACCACAACGTCACCGTGTGAGTACATCTAACCCCTAACCTGACCACAACGTCACCGTGTGAGTACATCTAACCTCTAACCTGACCACAACGTCACCGTGTGAGTACATCTAACCCTAACCTAACCACAACGTCACAGTGTGAGTACATCTTACCACAACGTCACAGTGTGAGTACATCTAACCACAACGTCACAGTGTGAGTACATCTAACCTGACCACAACGTCACAGTGTGAGTACATCTAACCCTAACCTGACCACAACGTCACAGTGTGAGTACATCTAACCCTAACCTGTCCACAACGTCACATTGTGAGTACATCTAACCCTAACCCGACCGCAACGTCACAGTGTAAGTACATCTAACCCTAACCTGACAACAACGTCCCAGTGTGAGTACATCTAACCCTAACCTGACCACAACGTCACAGTGTGAGTACATCTAACCCTAACCTGACCACAATGTCACAGTGTGAATACATCTAACCCTAACCTGACCACAACGTCACAGTGAGTACATCTAACCCTAACCTGAATACAACGTCACAGTGTGAGTACATCTAACCCTAACCTGACGACAACGTCACAGTGTGAATACATCTAACCCCTAACCTGACCATAACGTCACCGTGTGAGTACATCTAACCCCTAACCTGACCACAACGTCACAGTGTGAGTACATCTAACCACAACGTCACAGTGTGAGTACATCTAACCTGACCACAACGTCACAGTGTGAGTACATCTAACCCTAACCCGACCGCAACGTCACAGTGTAAGTACATTTAACCCTAACCTGACCACAATGTCCTAGTGTGAGTACATCTAACCCTTACCTGACCACAACGTCACAGTGTGAGTACATCTAACCCTAACCTGACCACAACGTCAGTGTGAGTACATCTAACCCTAACCCGACCGCAACGTCACAGTGTAAGTACATCTAACCCTAGCCTGACAACAACGTCCCAGTGTGAGTACATCTAACCCTAACCTGACCACAACATCACAGTGTGAGTACATCTAACCCTAACCTGACCACAACATCACAGTGTGAATACATCTAACCCTAACCTGACCACAACGTCAGTCAGTACATCTAACCCTAACCTGACCACAATGTCACAGTGTGAGTACATCTAACCCCTAACCTGACCACAACTTCACAGTGTAAGTACATCTAACCCTAACCTGACAACAACGTCCCAGTGTGAGTACATCTAACCCTAACCTGACCACAACGTCACAGTGAGTACATCTAACCCTAACCTGACCACAACGTCACAGTGTGAGTGCATCTAACCTGACCACAATGTCACAGTGTGAGTACATCTAACCCCTAACCTGACCAAAACGTCAACGTGTGAGTACATCTAACCCCTAACCTGACCACAACGTCACCGTGTGAGTACATCTAACCCTAACCTGACCACAACGTCACAGTGTGAGTACATCTAACAACAACGTCACCGTGTAAAGTACATCTAACCCTAACCCAAACACAACGTCACAGTGTGAGTACATCTAACGCTAACCTGACCACAACGTCACAGTGTGAGTACATCTAACCTGACCACAACGTCACAGTGTGAGTACATCTAACCTGACCACAACGTCACAGTGTGAGTACATCTAACCTGACCACAACGTCACAGTGTGAGTACATCTAACCTGACCACAACGTCACAGTGTGAGTACATTTAACCTGACCACAACGTCCCAGTGTGAGTACATCTAACCCTAACCTGACCACAACGTCACAGTGTGAGTACATCTAACCCTAACCTGTCCACAACGTCACAGTGTGAGTACATCTAACCCTAACCCGACCGCACCATCACAGTGTAAGTACATCTAACCCTAACCTGATAACAACGTCCCAGTGTGAGTACATCTAACCCTAACCTGACCACAACGTCACAGTGTGAGTACATCTAACCCTAACCTGACCACAACGTCACAGTGTGAATACATCTAACCCTAACCTGACCACAACGTCACCGTGTGAGTACATCTAACCCCTAACCTGACCACAACGTCACCGTGTGAGTACATCTAACCCCTAACCTGACCACAACGTCACCGTGTGAGTACATCTAACCTCTAACCTGACCACAACGTCACCGTGTGAGTACATCTAACCCTAACCTGACCACAACGTCACAGTGTGAGTACATCTTACCACAACGTCACAGTGTGAGTACATCTAACCACAACGTCACAGTGTGAGTACATCTAACCTGACCACAACGTCACAGTGTGAGTACATCTAACCTGACAGCAACGTCACAGTGTGAGTACATATAACCTGACCACAACGTCCCAGTGTGAGTACATCTAACCCTAACCTGACCACAACGTCACAGTGTGAGTACATCTAACCCTAACCTGTCCACAACGTCACAGTGTGAGTACATCTAACCCTAACCCGACCGCAACGTCACAGTGTAAGTACATCTAACCCTAACCTGACAACAACGTCCCAGTGTGAGTACATCTAACCCCAACCTGACCACAACGTCACAGTGTGAGTACATCTAACCCTAACCTGACCACAATGTCACAGTGTGAATACATCTAACCCTAACCTGACCACAACGTCACAGTGAGTACATCTAACCCTAACCTGACCACAACGTCACAGTGTGAGTACATCTAACCCTAACCTGACGACAACGTCACAGTGTGAATACATCTAACCCCTAACCTGACCATAACGTCACCATGTGAGTACATCTAACCCCTAACCTGACCACAACGTCACAGTGTGAGTACATCTAACCACAACGTCACAGTGTGAGTACATCTAACCCTAACCTGACCACAACATCAGTGAGTACATCTAACCTGACCACAACGTCACAGTGTGAGTACATCTAACCTGACCACAACGTCACAGTGTGAGTACATCTAACCCTAACCCGACCGCAACGTCACAGTGTAAGTACATCTAACCCTAACCTGACCACAACGTCCTAGTGTGAGTACATCTAACCCTTACCTGACCACAACGTCACAGTGTGAGTACATCTAACCCTAACCTGACCACAACATCACATTGTGAGTACATCTAACCCTAACCTGACCACATCGTCACTTGGTGAGTACATTTAACCCCTAACCACAACGTCACCGTGTCAGTACATCTAACCCCTAACTTGACCACAACGTCACAGTGTGAGTACATCTAACCCTAACCTGACCACAACATCAGTGAGTACATCTAACCTGACCACAACGTCACAGTGTGAGTACATCTAACCTGACCACAACGTCAATGAGTGAGTACATCTAACCACAACGTCACCGTGTGAGTACATCTAACCTGACCACAACATTACAGTGTGAGTACATCTAACCCTAACCTGACCAGAACGTCACCGTGTGAGTACATCTAACCCCTAACCTGACCACAACGTCACCGTGTGAGTACATCTCACCTGACCACAACGTCACAGTGTGAGTACATCTAACCTGACCACAACGTCCTAGTGTGAGTACATCTAACCCTTACCTGACCACAACGTCAGTGTGAGTACATCTAACCCTAACCTGACCACAACGTCAGTGTGAGTACATCTAACCCTAACCCGACCACAACGTCACAGTGTAAGTACATCTAACCCTAGCCTGACAACAACGTCCCAGTGTGAGTACATCTAACCCTAACCTGACCACAACATCACAGTGTGAGTACATCTAACCCTAACCTGACCACAACATCACAGTGTGAATACATCTAACCCTAACCTGACCACAACGTCACAGTCAGTACATCTAACCCTAACCTGACCACAATGTCACAGTGTGAGTACATCTAACCCCTAACCTGACCACAACGTCACCGTGTGAGTACATCTAACTCCTAACCTGACCACAACGTCACCGTGTGAGTACATCTAACCCTAACCTGACCACAACGTCACAGTGTGAGTACATCTAACCTGACCACAACGTCACCGTGTGAGTACATCTAACCTGACCACAACGTCACCGTGTGAGTACATCTAACCCCTAACCTGACCACAACGTCACAGTGTGAGTACATCTAACCCTAACCTGACCACAACATCACAGTGTGAGTACATCTAACCCTAACCTGACCACATCGTCACCGTGTGAGTACATTTAACCCCTAAGCACAACGTCACCGTGTGAGTACATCTAACCCCTAACCTGACCACAACGTCACAGTGTGAGTACATCTAACCCTAACCTGACCACAACATCAGTGAGTACATCTAACCTGACCACAACGTCACAGTGTGAGTACATCTAACCTGACCACAACGTCAATGTGTGAGTACATCTAACCACAACGTCACCGTGTGAGTACATCTAACCTGACCACAACATTACAGTGTGAGTATATCTAACCCTAACCTGACCAGAACGTCACCGTGTGAGTACATCTAACCCCTAACCTGACCACAACGTCACCGTGTGAGTACATCTAACCTGACCACAACATCACAGTGTGAGTACATCTAACCCTAACCTGACCAGAACGTCACCGTGTGAGTACATCTAACCCCTAACCTGACCACAACGTCACCGTGTGAGTATATCTAACCCCTAACCTGACCACAACGTCACCGTGTGAGTACATCTAACCCCTAACCTGACCACAACGTCCTAGTGTGAGTACATCTAACCCTTACCTGACCACAACGTCACAGTGTGAGTACATCTAACCCTAACCTGTCCACAACGTCACAGTGTGAGTACATCTAACCCTAACCTGACCGCAACGTCACAGTGTAAGTACATCTAACCCTAACCTGACAACAACGTCCCAGTGTGAGTACATCTAACCCCAACCTGACCACAAAGTCACAGTGTGAGTACATCTAACCCTAACCTGACCACAATGTCACAGTGTGAATACATCTAACCCTAACCTGACCACAACGTCACAGTGAGTACATCTAACCCTAACCTGACCACAACGTCACAGTGTGAGTACATCTAACCCCTAACCTGACCACAACGTCCTAGTGTGAGTACATCTAACCCTTACCTGACCACAACGTCACAGTGTGAGTACATCTAACCCTAACCTGACCACAACGTCAGTGTGAGTACATCTAACCCTAACCCGACCGCAACGTCACAGTGTAAGTACATCTAACCCTAGCCTGACAACAACGTCACAGTGTGAGTACATCTAACCCCTAACCTGACCACAACGTCACCGTGTGAGTACATCTAACCCCTAACCTGACCACAACGTCACCGTGTGAGTACATCTAACCCTAACTTGACCACAACGTCACAGTGTGAGTACATCTAACCTGACCACAACGTCACCGTGTGAGTACATCTAACCTGACCACAACGTCACCGTGTGAGTACATCTAACCCCTAACCTGACCACAACGTCAGTGTGAGTACATCTAACCACAACATCACAGTGTGAGTACATCTAACCCTAACCTGACCACAACATCACAGTGTGAGTACATCTAACCCTAACCTGACCACATCATCACCGTGTGAGTACATTTAACCCCTAACCACAACGTCACTGTGTGAGTACATCTAACCCCTAACCTGACCACAACGTCACAGTGTGAGTACATCTAACCCTAACCTGACCACAACATCAGTGAGTACATCTAACCTGACCACAACGTCACAGTGTGAGTACATCTAACCTGACCACAACGTCAATGTGTGAGTACATCTAACCTCAACGTCACCGTGTGAGTACATCTAACCTGACCACAACATTACAGTGTGAGTACATCTAACCCTAACCTGACCAGAACGTCAACGTGTGAGTACATCTAACCCCTAACCTGACCACAACGTCACCGTGTGAGTACATCTAACCTGACCACAACATCACAGTGTGAGTACATCTAACCCTAACCTGACCAGAACGTCACCGTGTGAGTACATCTAACCCCTAACCTGACCACAACGTCACCGTGTGAGTATATCTAACCCCTAAATTGACCACAACGTCACCGTGTGAGTACATCTAACCTGACCACAACGTCCCAGTGTGAGTACATCTAACCCTAACCCGACCGCAACGTCACAGTGTAAGTACATCTAACCCTAACCTGACCACAACGTCACAGTGTGAGTACATCTAACCCTAACCTGTCCACAACGTCACAGTGTGAGTACATCTAACCCTAACCCGACCGCAACGTCACAGTGTAAGTACATCTAACCCTAACCTGACAACAACGTCCCAGTGTGAGTACATCTAACCCTAACCTGACCACAACGTCACAGTGTGAGTACATCTAACCCTAACCTGACCACAATGTCACAGTGTGAATACATCTAACACTAACCTGACCACAACGTCACAGTGAGTACATCTAACCCTAACCTGACCACAACGTCACAGTGTGAGTGCATCTAACCTGACCACAATGTCACAGTGTGAGTACATCTAACCCCTAACCTGACCACAACGTCACCGTGTGAGTACATCTAACCCCTAACCTGACCACAACGTCACCGTATGAGTACATCTAACCCTAACCTGACCACAACGTCACAGTGTGAGTACATCTAACCACAACGTCACCATGTGAGTACATCTAACCCTAACCCAAACACAACGTCACAGTGTGAGTACATCTAACGCTAACCTGACCACAACGTCACAGTGTGAGTACATCTAACCTGACCACAACGTCACAGTGTGAGTACATCTAACCTGACCACAACGTCACAGTGTGAGTACATCTAACCTGACCACAACGTCACAGTGTGAGTACATCTAACCTGACCACAACGTCCCAGTGTGAGTACATCTAACCCTAACCTGACCACAACGTCACAGTGTGAGTACATCTAACCCTAACCTGTCCACAACGTCACAGTGTGAGTACATCTAACCCTAACCCGACCGCACCATCACAGTGTAAGTACATCTAACCCTAACCTGATAACAACGTCCCAGTGTGAGTACATCTAACCCTAACCTGACCACAACGTCACAGTGTGAGTACATCTAACCCTAACCTGACCACAACGTCACAGTGTGAATACATCTAACCCTAACCTGACCACAACGTCACCGTGTGAGTACATCTAACCCCTAACCTGACCACAAAGTCACCGTGTCAGTACATCTAACCTCTAACCTGACCACAACGTCACCGTGTGAGTACATCTAACCCCTAACCTGACCACAACGTCACAGTGTGAGTACATCTAACCACAACGTCACAGTGTGAGTACATCTAACCCTAACCCAAACACGACGTCACAGTGTGAGTACATCTAACGCTAACCTGTCCACAACGTCACAGTGTGAGTACATCTAACCCTAACCTGACCAGAACGTCACCGTGTAAGTACATCTAACCCCTAACCTGACCACAACGTCACCGTGTGAGTACATCTAACCCCTAACCTGACCACAACGTCACCGTGTGAGTACATCTAACCTGACCACAACATCACAGTGTGAGTACATCTAACCCCTAACCTGACCACAACGTCCTAGTGTGAGTACATCTAACCCTGACCTGACCACTGTCAAAGTGTGAGTACATCTAACCCTAACCTGACCACAACGTCAGTGTGAGTACATCTAACCCTAACCCGACCGCAACGTCACAGTGTAAGTACATCTAACCCTAGCCTGACAACAACGTCCCAGTGTGAGTACATCTAACCCTAACCTGACCACAACATCACAGTGTGAGTACATCTAACCCTAACCTGACCACAACATCACAGTGTGAATACATCTAACCCTAACCTGACCACAACGTCACAGTCAGTACATCTAACCCTAACCTGACCACAATGTCACAGTGTGAGTACATCTAACCCCTAACCTGACCACAACGTCACCGTGTGAGTACATCTAACCCCTAACCTGACCACAACGTCACCGTGTGAGTACATCTAACCCTAACCTGACCACAACGTCACAGTGTGAGTACATCTAACCCCTAACCTGACCACAACGTCACCGTGTGAGTACATCTAACCCCTAACCTGACCACAACGTCACCGTGTGAGTACATCTAACCTGACCACAACGTCACAGTGTGAGTACGTCTGACCCCTAACCTGACCACAACGTCAAAGTGTGAGCACATCTGACCCCTAACCTGACCACAACGTCACCGTGTGATTACATCTAACCCTAACCTGACCACAACGTCACAGTGTAAGTACATCTAACCTGACCACAACGTCACCGTGTGAGTACATCTAACCTGACCACAACGTCACCGTGTGAGTACATCTAACCCCTAACCTGACCACGTCACAGTGTGAGTACATCTAACGACAACATCACAGTGTGAGTACATCTAACCGTAACCTGACCACAACATCACAGTGTGAGTACATCTAACCCTAACCTGACCACATCGTCACCGTGTGAGTACATTTAACCCCTAACCACAACGTCACCGTGTGAGTACATCTAACCCCTAACCTGACCACAACGTCACAGTGTGAGTACATCTAACCCTAACCTGACCACAACATCAGTGAGTACATCTAACCTGACCACAACGTCAATGTGTGAGTACATCTAACCACAACGTCACCGTGTGAGTACATCTAACCTGACCACAACATTACAGTGTGAGTACATCTAACCCTAACCTGACCAGAACGTCACCGTGTGAGTACATCTAACCCCTAACCTGACCACAACGTCACCGTGTGAGTACATCTAACCCCTAACCTGACCACAACGTCACCGTGTGAGTACATCTAACCTGACCACAACATCAGTGTGAGTACATCTAACCCCTAACCTGACCACAACGTCACCGTGTGAGTACATCTAACCTGACCACAACGTCACCGTGTGAGTACATCTAACCTGACCACAACGTCACCGTGTGAGTACATCTCACCTGACCACAACGTCACAGTGTGAGTACATCTAACCTGACCACAACGTCACAGTGTGAGTACATCTAACCTGACCACAACGTCACAGTGTGAGTACATCTAACCCTAACCTGACCACAACGTCATAGTGTGAGTACATCTACCCCTAACCTGACCACAACGTCACAGTGTGAGTACATCTAACCCTAACCTGAACAAAACGTCAGTGTGAGTACATCTAACCCCTATCCTGACCACAACGTCACAGTGTGAGTACATCTAACCCTAACCCGACCGCAACATCAGTGTGAGTACATCTTACCACAACGTCATAGTGTGAGTACATCTAACCCTAACCTGACCACAACATCACCGTGTGAGTACATCTAACCCTAACCTGACCACAACGTCACAGTGTGAGTACATCTAACCACAACGTCACCGTATGAGTACATCTAACCCTAACCCGACCATAATGTCACAGTGTTAGTACATCTAACCCTAACCCGACCGCAACGTCACAGTGTGAGTACATCTAACCCTAACCCGACCGCAACATCCCAGTGTGAGTACATCTAACCCTAACCTGACCGCAACGTCACAGTGTGAATACATCTAACCCTAACCTGACCGCAACATCACAGTGTGAGTACATCTAACCCTAACCTGACCACATCGTCACCGTGTGAGTACATTTAACCCCTAACCACAACGTCACCGTGTGAGTACATCTAACCCCTAACCTGACCACAACGTCACAGTGTGAGTACATCTAACCCTAACCTGACCACAACATCAGTGAGTACATCTAACCTGACCACAACGTCACAGTGTGAGTACATCTAACCTGACCACAATGTCAATGTGTGAGTACATCTAACCACAACATCACCGTGTGAGTACATCTAACCTGACCACAACATTACAGTGTGAGTACATCTAACCCTAACCTGACCAGAACGTCACTGTGTGAGTACATCTAACCCCTAACCTGAACACAACGTCACCGTGTGAGTACATCTAACCCCTAACCTGACCACAACGTCACCGTGTGAGTACATCTAACCTGACCACAACATCAGTGTGAGTACATCTAACCCCTAACCTGACCACAACGTCACCGTGTGAGTACATCTAACCTGACCACAACGTCACCGTGTGAGTACATCTAACCTGACCACAACGTCACCGTGTGAGTACATCTCACCTGACCACAACGTCACCGTGTGAGTACATCTAACCTGACCACAACATCAGTGTGAGTACATCTAACCCCTAACCTGACCACAACGTCACCGTGTGAGTACATCTAACCTGACCACAACGTCACCGTGTGAGTACATCTCACCTGACCACAACGTCACAGTGTGAGTACATCTAACCCTAACCCGACCACAATGTCACAGTGTGAGTACATCTAACCCTAACCCGACCGCAACGTCACAGTGTGAGTACATCTAACCCTAACCCGACCGCAACATCCCAGTGTGAGTACATCTAACCCTAACCTGACCACATCGTCACCGTGTGAGTACATTTAACCCCTAACCACAACGTCACCGTGTGAGTACATCTAACGCCTAAGATGACCACAACGTCACAGTGTGAGTACATCTAACCCTAACCTTACCACAACATCAGTGAGTACATCTAACCTGACCACAACGTCACAGTGTGAGTACATCTAACCTGACCACAACGTCAATGTGTGAGTACATCTAACCACAACGTCACCGTGTGAGTACATCTAACCTGACCACAACATTACAGTGTGAGTACATCTAACCCTAACCTGACCAGAACGTCACCGTGTGAGTACATCTAACCCCTAACCTGACCACAACGTCACCGTGTGAGTACATCTAACCCCTAACCTGACCACAACGTCACCGTGTGAGTACATCTAACCTGACCACAACATCACAGTGTGAGTACATCTAACCCTAACCTGACCAGAACGTCACCGTGTGAGTACATCTAACCCCTAACCTGACCACAACGTCACCGTGTGAGTACATCTAACCCTAACCTGACCACAACGTCACAGTGTGAGTACATCTAACCCCTAACCTGACCACAACGTCACCGTGTGAGTACATCTAACCCCTAACCTGACCACAACGTCACCGTGTGAGTACATCTAACCTGACCACAACGTCACAGTGTGAGTACGTCTGACCCCTAACCTGACCACAACGTCACAGTGTGAGCACATCTGACCCCTAACCTGACCACAACGTCACCGTGTGAGTACATCTAACCCTAACCTGACCACAACGTCACAGTGTAAGTACATCTAACCTGACCACAACGTCACCGTGTGAGTACATCTAACCTGACCACAACGTCACCGTGTGAGTACATCTAACCCCTAACCTGACCACGTCACAGTGTGAGTACATCTAACGACAACATCACAGTGTGAGTACATCTAACCGTAACCTGACCACAACATCACAGTGTGAGTACATCTAACCCTAACCTGACCACATCGTCACCGTGTGAGTACATTTAACCCCTAACCACAACGTCACCGTGTGAGTACATCTAACCCCTAACCTGACCACAACGTCACAGTGTGAGTACATCTAACCCTAACCTGACCACAACATCAGTGAGTACATCTAACCTGACCACAACGTCAATGTGTGAGTACATCTAACCACAACGTCACCGTGTGAGTACATCTAACCTGACCACAACATTACAGTGTGAGTACATCTAACCCTAACCTGACCAGAACGTCACCGTGTGAGTACATCTAACCCCTAACCTGACCACAACGTCACCGTGTGAGTACATCTAACCCCTAACCTGACCACAACGTCACCGTGTGAGTACATCTAACCTGACCACAACATCAGTGTGAGTACATCTAACCCCTAACCTGACCACAACGTCACCGTGTGAGTACATCTAACCTGACCACAACGTCACCGTGTGAGTACATCTAACCTGACCACAACGTCACCGTGTGAGTACATCTCACCTGACCACAACGTCACAGTGTGAGTACATCTAACCTGACCACAACGTCACAGTGTGAGTACATCTAACCTGACCACAACGTCACAGTGTGAGTACATCTAACCCTAACCTGACCACAACGTCATAGTGTGAGTACATCTACCCCTAACCTGACCACAACGTCACAGTGTGAGTACATCTAACCCTAACCTGAACAAAACGTCAGTGTGAGTACATCTAACCCCTATCCTGACCACAACGTCACAGTGTGAGTACATCTAACCCTAACCCGACCGCAACATCAGTGTGAGTACATCTTACCACAACGTCATAGTGTGAGTACATCTAACCCTAACCTGACCACAACATCACCGTGTGAGTACATCTAACCCTAACCTGACCACAACGTCACAGTGTGAGTACATCTAACCACAACGTCACCGTATGAGTACATCTAACCCTAACCCGACCATAATGTCACAGTGTTAGTACATCTAACCCTAACCCGACCGCAACGTCACAGTGTGAGTACATCTAACCCTAACCCGACCGCAACATCCCAGTGTGAGTACATCTAACCCTAACCTGACCGCAACGTCACAGTGTGAATACATCTAACCCTAACCTGACCGCAACATCACAGTGTGAGTACATCTAACCCTAACCTGACCACATCGTCACCGTGTGAGTACATTTAACCCCTAACCACAACGTCACCGTGTGAGTACATCTAACCCCTAACCTGACCACAACGTCACAGTGTGAGTACATCTAACCCTAACCTGACCACAACATCAGTGAGTACATCTAACCTGACCACAACGTCACAGTGTGAGTACATCTAACCTGACCACAATGTCAATGTGTGAGTACATCTAACCACAACATCACCGTGTGAGTACATCTAACCTGACCACAACATTACAGTGTGAGTACATCTAACCCTAACCTGACCAGAACGTCACTGTGTGAGTACATCTAACCCCTAACCTGAACACAACGTCACCGTGTGAGTACATCTAACCCCTAACCTGACCACAACGTCACCGTGTGAGTACATCTAACCTGACCACAACATCAGTGTGAGTACATCTAACCCCTAACCTGACCACAACGTCACCGTGTGAGTACATCTAACCTGACCACAACGTCACCGTGTGAGTACATCTAACCTGACCACAACGTCACCGTGTGAGTACATCTCACCTGACCACAACGTCACCGTGTGAGTACATCTAACCTGACCACAACATCAGTGTGAGTACATCTAACCCCTAACCTGACCACAACGTCACCGTGTGAGTACATCTAACCTGACCACAACGTCACCGTGTGAGTACATCTCACCTGACCACAACGTCACAGTGTGAGTACATCTAACCCTAACCCGACCACAATGTCACAGTGTGAGTACATCTAACCCTAACCCGACCGCAACGTCACAGTGTGAGTACATCTAACCCTAACCCGACCGCAACATCCCAGTGTGAGTACATCTAACCCTAACCTGACCACATCGTCACCGTGTGAGTACATTTAACCCCTAACCACAACGTCACCGTGTGAGTACATCTAACGCCTAAGATGACCACAACGTCACAGTGTGAGTACATCTAACCCTAACCTTACCACAACATCAGTGAGTACATCTAACCTGACCACAACGTCACAGTGTGAGTACATCTAACCTGACCACAACGTCAATGTGTGAGTACATCTAACCACAACGTCACCGTGTGAGTACATCTAACCTGACCACAACATTACAGTGTGAGTACATCTAACCCTAACCTGACCAGAACGTCACCGTGTGAGTACATCTAACCCCTAACCTGACCACAACGTCACCGTGTGAGTACATCTAACCCCTAACCTGACCACAACGTCACCGTGTGAGTACATCTAACCTGACCACAACATCACAGTGTGAGTACATCTAACCCCTAACCTGACCACAACGTCACAGTGTGAGTACATCTAACTCTAACCTGACCACAACATCAGTGAGTACATCTAACCTGACCACAACGTCACAGTGTGAGTACATCTAACCTGACCACAACGTCACAGTGTGAGTACATCTAACCCTAACCTGACCACAACGTCATAGTGTGAGTACATCTACCCCTAACCTGACCACAACGTCACAGTGTGAGTACATCTAACCCTAACCTGAACAAAACGTCAGTGTGAGTACATCTAACCCCTATCCTGACCACAACGTCACAGTGTGAGTACATCTAACCCTAACCCGACCGCAACATCAGTGTGAGTACATCTTACCACAACGTCATAGTGTGAGTACATCTAACCCTAACCTGACCACAACATCACCTTGTGAGTACATCTAACCCTAACCTGACCACAACGTCACAGTGTGAGTACATCTAACCACAACGTCACCGTATGAGTACATCTAACCCTAACCCGACCATAATGTCACAGTGTGAGTACATCTAACCCTAACCCGACCGCAACGTCACAGTGTGAGTACATCTAACCCTAACCCGACCACAACATCCCAGTGTGAGTACATCTAACCCTAACCTGACCGCAACGTCACAGTGTGAATACATCTAACCCTAACCTGACCGCAACATCACAGTGTGAGTACATCTAACCCTAACCTGACCACATCGTCACCGTGTGAGTACATTTAACCCCTAACCACAACGTCACCGTGTGAGTACATCTAACCCCTAACCTGACCACAACGTCACAGTGTGAGTACATCTAACCCTAACCTGACCACAACATCAGTGAGTACATCTAACCTGACCACAACGTCACAGTGTGAGTACATCTAACCTGACCACAACGTCAATGTGTGAGTACATCTAACCACAACATCACCGTGTGAGTACATCTAACCTGACCACAACATTACAGTGTGAGTACATCTAACCCTAACCTGACCAGAACGTCACCGTGTGAGTACATCTAACCCCTAACCTGACCACAACGTCACCGTGTGAGTACATCTAACCCCTAACCTGACCACAACGTCACCGTGTGAGTACATCTAACCTGACCACAACATCAGTGTGAGTACATCTAACCCCTAACCTGACCACAACGTCACCGTGTGAGTACATCTAACCTGACCACAACGTCACCATGTGAGTACATCTAACCTGACCACAACGTCACCGTGTGAGTACATCTCACCTGACCACAACGTCACCGTGTGAGTACATCTAACCTGACCACAACATCAGTGTGAGTACATCTAACACCTAACCTGACCACAACGTCACCGTGTGAGTACATCTAACCTGACCACAACGTCACCGTGTGAGTACATCTAACCTGACTACAACGTCACCGTGTGAGTACATCTCACCTGACCACAACGTCACAGTGTGAGTACATCTAACCCTAACCCGACCACAATGTCACAGTGTGAGTACATCTAACCCTAACCCGACCGCAACGTCACAGTGTGAGTACATCTAACCCTAACCCGACCGCAACATCCCAGTGTGAGTACATCTAACCCTAACCTGACCACATCGTCACCGTGTGAGTACATTTAACCCCTAACCACAACGTCACCGTGTGAGTACATCTAACGCCTAAGATGACCACAACGTCACAGTGTGAGTACATCTAACCCTAACCTTACCACAACATCAGTGAGTACATCTAACCTGACCACAACGTCACAGTGTGAGTACATCTAACCTGACCACAACGTCAATGTGTGAGTACATCTAACCACAACGTCACCGTGTGAGTACATCTAACCTGACCACAACATTACAGTGTGAGTACATCTAACCCTAACCTGACCAGAACGTCACCGTGTGAGTACATCTAACCCCTAACCTGACCACAACGTCACCGTGTGAGTACATCTAACCCCTAACCTGACCACAACGTCACCGTGTGAGTACATCTAACCTGACCACAACATCAGTGTGAGTACATCTAACCCCTAACCTGACCACAACGTCACCGTGTGAGTACATCTAACCTGACCACAACGTCACCGTGTGAGTACATCTAACCTGACCACAACGTCACCGTGTGAGTACATCTCACCTGACCACAACGTCACCGTGTGAGTACATCTAACCTGACCACAACATCAGTGTGAGTACATCTAACCCCTAACCTGACCACAACGTCACCGTGTGAGTACATCTAACCTGACCACAACGTCACCGTGTGAGTACATCTAACCTGACCACAACGTCACCGTGTGAGTACATCTCACCTGACCACAACGTCACAGTGTGAGTACATCTAACCCTAACCCGACCACAATGTCACAGTGTGAGTACATCTAACCCTAACCCGACCGCAACGTCACAGTGTGAGTACATCTAACCCTAACCCGACCGCAACATCCCAGTGTGAGTACATCTAACCCTAACCTGACCACATCGTCACCGTGTGAGTACATTTAACCCCTAACCACAACGTCACCGTGTGAGTACATCTAACGCCTAAGATGACCACAACGTCACAGTGTGAGTACATCTAACCCTAACCTTACCACAACATCAGTGAGTACATCTAACCTGACCACAACGTCACAGTGTGAGTACATCTAACCTGACCACAACGTCAATGTGTGAGTACATCTAACCACAACGTCACCGTGTGAGTACATCTAACCTGACCACAACATTACAGTGTGAGTACATCTAACCCTAACCTGACCAGAACGTCACCGTGTGAGTACATCTAACCCCTAACCTGACCACAACGTCACCGTGTGAGTACATCTAACCCCTAACCTGACCACAACGTCACCGTGTGAGTACATCTAACCTGACCACAACATCACAGTGTGAGTACATCTAACCCCTAACCTGACCACAACGTCACAGTGTGAGTACATCTAACTCTAACCTGACCACAACATCAGTGAGTACATCTAACCTGACCACAACGTCACAGTGTGAGTACATCTAACCTGACCACAACGTCACAGTGTGAGTACATCTAACCCTAACCTGACCACAACGTCATAGTGTGAGTACATCTACCCCTAACCTGACCACAACGTCACAGTGTGAGTACATCTAACCCTAACCTGAACAAAACGTCAGTGTGAGTACATCTAACCCCTATCCTGACCACAACGTCACAGTGTGAGTACATCTAACCCTAACCCGACCGCAAAATCAGTGTGAGTACATCTTACCACAACGTCATAGTGTGAGTACATCTAACCCTAACCTGACCACAACATCACCGTGTGAGTACATCTAACCCTAACCTGACCACTACGTCACAGTGTGAGTACATCTAACCCTAATCTGTCCACAACGTCACAGTGTGAGTACATCTAACCCTAACCTGACCGCAACGTCACAGTGTGAGTACATCTATCCTGACCACAACGTCACAGTGTGAGTACATCTAACCTGACCACAACGTCACAGTGTGAGTACATCTAACCTGACCACAACGTCACAGTGTGAGTACATCTAACCTGACCACAACGTCCCAGTGTGAGTACATCTAACCCTAACCTGACCACAACGTCACAGTGTGAGTACATCTAACCCTAACCTGTCCACAACATCACAGTGTGAGTACATCTAACCCTAACCCGACCGCACCATCACAGTGTAAGTACATCTAACCCTAACCTGATAACAACGTCCCAGTTTGTGTACATCTAACCCTAACCTGACCACAACGTCACAGTGTGAGTACATCTAACCCTAACCTGACCACAACGTCACAGTGTGAATACATCTAACCCTAACCTGACCACAACGTCACCGTGTGAGTACATCTAACCCCTAACCTGACCACAACGTCACCGTGTGAGTACATCTAACCCCTAACCTGACCACAACGTCACCGTGTGAGTACATCTAACCCCTAACCTGACCACAACGTCACAGTGTGAGTACATCTAACCACAACGTCACAGTGTGAGTACATCTAACCCTAACCTGACCACAACATCAGTGAGTACATCTAACCTGACCACAACGTCACAGTGTGAGTACATCTAACCTGACCACAACGTCACAGTGTGAGTACATCTAACCCTAACCCGACCGCAACGTCACAGTGTAAGTACATCTAACCCTAACCTGACCACAACGTCCTAGTGTGAGTACATCTAACCCTTACCTGACCACAACGTCACAGTGTGAGTACATCTAACCCTAACCTGACCACAACGTCAGTGTGAGTACATCTAACCCTAACCCGACCGCAACGTCACAGTGTGAGTACATCTAACCCTAACCCGACCGCAACATCCCAGTGTGATTACATCTAACCCTAACCTGACCGCAACGTCACAGTGTGAATACATCTAACCCTAACCTGACCGCAACGTCAC
Organism: Salmo salar; assembly: GCF_965601325.2. NCBI lineage: Eukaryota > Metazoa > Chordata > Actinopteri > Salmoniformes > Salmonidae > Salmo > Salmo salar. The sequence goes on from NC_138305.1 coordinate 12,696,286, forward strand.
AGTGTGAGTACATCTAACCTGACCACAATGTCACAGTGTGAGTACATCTAACCCTAACCTGACCGCAACGTCACAGTGTGAGTACATCTAACCTGACTACAACGTCACCGTGTGAGTACATCTAACCCCTAACCTGACCACAACGTCACCATGTGAGTACATCTAACCTGACCACAACATCACCGTGTGAGTACATCTAACCTGACCACAACGTCACCGTGTGAGTACATCTAACCTGACCACAACGTCACCGTGTGAGTACATCTAACCTGACCACAATGTCACCGTGTGAGTACATCTAACCTGACCACAACGTCACCGTGTGAGTATATCTAACCTGACCACAACGTCACCGTGTGAGTACATCTAACCCCTAACCTGACCACAACGTCACCGTGTGAGTACATCTAACCTGACCACAACATCACAGTGTGAGTACATCTAACCCATAACCTGACCACAACGTCACCATGTGAGTACATCTAACCTGACCACAACGTCACCGTGTGAGTACATCTCACCTGACCACAACGTCACAGTGTGAGTACATCTAACCTGACCACAACGTCACAGTGTGAGTACATCTAACCTGACCACAACGTCACAGTGTGAGTACATCTAACCCTAACCTGACCACAACGTCATAGTGTTAGTACATCTACCCCTAACCTGACCACAACGTCACAGTGTGAGTACATCTAACCCTAACCTGAACAAAACGTCAGTGTGAGTACATCTAACCCCTATCCTGACCACAACGTCACAGTGTGAGTACATCTAACCCTAACCCGACCGCAACATCAGTGTGAGTACATCTTACCACAACGTCATAGTGTGAGTACATCTAACCCTAACCTGACCACAACATCACCGTGTGAGTACATCTAACCCTAACCTGACCACAACGTCACCGTGTGAGTACATCTAACCCCTAACCTGACCACAACGTCACCGTGTGAGTACATCTAACCTGACCACAACATCACAGTGTGAGTACATCTAACCCTAACCTGACCAGAACGTCACCGTGTGAGTACATCTAACCCCTAACCTGACCACAACGTCACCGTGTGAGTACATCTAACCCCTAACCTGACCACAACGTCACCATGTGAGTACATCTAACCTGACCACAACATCACAGTGTGAGTACATCTAACCCCTAACCTGACCACAACGTCACCGTGTGAGTACATCTAACCTGACCACAACGTCACCGTGTGAGTACATCTAACCTGACCACAACGTCACAGTGTGAGTACATCTAACCTGACCACAACGTCACAGTGTGAGTACATCTAACCCTAACCTGACCACAACGTCATAGTGTGAGTACATCTACCCCTAACCTGACCACAACGTCACAGTGTGAGTACATCTAACCCTAACCTGAACAAAACGTCAGTGTGAGTACATCTAACCCCTATCCTGACCACAACGTCACAGTGTGAGTACATCTAACCCTAACCCGACCGCAACATCAGTGTGAGTACATCTTACCACAACGTCATAGTGTGAGTACATCTAACCCTAACCTGACCACAACATCACCGTGTGAGTACATCTAAGCCTAACCTGACCACAACGTCACAGTGTGAGTACATCTAACCACAACGTCACCGTATGAGTACATCTAACCCTAACCCGACCACAATGTCACAGTGTGAGTACATCTAACCCTAACCCGACCACAACGTCACAGTGTGAGTACATCTAACCCCTAACCTGACCGCAACGTCACAGTGTGAGTACATCTAACCTGACCACAACGTCAGCGTGTGAGTACATCTAACCCCTAACCTGACCACAACGTCACCGTGTGAGTACATCTAACCTGACCACAACATCACCGTGTGAGTACATCTAACCTGACCACAACGTCACCGTGTGAGTACATCTAACCTGACCACAACGTCACCGTGTGAGTACATCTAACCTGACCACAACGTCACCGTGTGAGTACATCTAACCTGACCACAACGTCACCGTGTGAGTACATCTAACCTGACCACAACGTCACCGTGTGAGTACATCTAACCCCTAACCTGACCACAACGTCACCGTGTGAGTACATCTAACCTGACCACAACATCACAGTGTGAGTACATCTAACCCATAACCTGACCACAACGTCACCGTGTGAGTACATCTAACCTGACCACAACGTCACCGTGTGAGTACATCTCACCTGACCACAACGTCACAGTGTGAGTACATCTAACCTGACCACAACGTCACAGTGTGAGTACATCTAACCCTAACCTGACCACAACGTCATAGTGTGAGTACATCTACCCCTAACCTGACCACAACGTCACAGTGTGAGTACATCTAACCCTAACCTGACCACAACGTCACAGTGTGAGTACATCTAACCCTAACCTGTCCACAACGTCACAGTGTGAGTACATCTAACCCTAACCCGACCGCACCATCACAGTGTAAGTACATCTAACCCTAACCTGATAACAACGTCCCAGTTTGTGTACATCTAACCCTAACCTGACCACAACGTCACAGTGTGAGTACATCTAACCCTAACCTGACCACAACGTCACAGTGTGAATACATCTAACCCTAACCTGACCACAACGTCACCGTGTGAGTACATCTAACCCCTAACCTGACCACAACGTCACCGTGTGAGTACATCTAACCCCTAACCTGACCACAATGTCACCGTGTGAGTACATCTAACCCCTAACCTGACCACAACGTCACAGTGTGAGTACATCTAACCACAACGTCACAGTGTGAGTACATCTAACCCTAACCTGACCACAACATCAGTGAGTACATCTAACCTGACCACAACGTCACAGTGTGAGTACATCTAACCTGACCACAACGTCACAGTGTGAGTACATCTAACCCTAACCCGACCGCAACGTCACAGTGTAAGTACATCTAACCCTAACCTGACCACAACGTCCTAGTGTGAGTACATCTAACCCTTACCTGACCACAACGTCACAGTGTGAGTACATCTAACCCTAACCTGACCACAACGTCAGTGTGAGTACATCTAACCCTAACCCGACCGCAACATCCCAGTGTGATTACATCTAACCCTAACCTGACCGCAACGTCACAGTGTGAATACATCTAACCCTAACCTGACCGCAACGTCACAGTGTGAGTACATCTAACCTGACCACAATGTCACAGTGTGAGTACATCTAACCCTAACCTGACCGCAACGTCACAGTGTGAGTACATCTAACCTGACCACAACGTCACCGTGTGAGTACATCTAACCCCTAACCTGACCACAACGTCACCGTGTGAGTACATCTAACCTGACCACAACATCACCGTGTGAGTACATCTAACCTGACCACAACGTCACCGTGTGAGTACATCTAACCTGACCACAACGTCACCGTGTGAGTACATCTAACCTGACCACAACGTCACCGTGTGAGTACATCTAACCTGACCACAACGTCACCGTGTGAGTACATCTAACCTGACCACAACGTCACCGTGTGAGTACAGCTAACCCCTAACCTGACCACAACGTCACCGTGTGAGTACATCTAACCTGACCACAACCTCACAGTGTGAGTACATCTAACCCATAACATGACCACAACGTTACCGTGTGAGTACATCTAACCTGACCACAACGTCACCGTGTGAGTACATCTCACCTGACCACAACGTCACAGTGTGAGTACATCTAACCTGACCACAACGTCACAGTGTGAGTACATCTAACCTGACCACAACGTCACAGTGTGAGTACATCTAACCCTAACCTGACCACAACGTCATAGTGTGAGTACATCTACCCCTAACCCGACCACAACGTCACAGTGTGAGTACATCTAACCCTAACCTGAACAAAACGTCAGTGTGAGTACATCTAACCCCTATCCTGACCACAACGTCACAGTGTGAGTACATCTAACCCTAACCCGACCGCAACATCAGTGTGAGTACATCTTACCACAACGTCATAGTGTGAGTACATCTAACCCTAACCTGACCACAACATCACCGTGTGAGTACATCTAACCCTAACCTGACCACAACGTCACCGTGTGATTACATCTAACCACTAACCTGACCACAACGTCACCATGTGAGTACATCTAACCTGACCACAACATCACAGTGTGAGTACATCTAACCCTAACCTGACCAGAACGTCACCGTGTGAGTACATCTAACCCCTAACCTGACCACAACGTCACTGTGTGAGTACATCTAACCCCTAACCTGACCACAACGTCACCATGTGAGTACATCTAACCTGACCACAACATCACAGTGTGAGTACATCTAACCCCTAACCTGACCACAACGTCACCGTGTGAGTACATCTAACCTGACCACAACGTCACCGTGTGAGTACATCTCACCTGACCACAACGTCACAGTGTGAGTACATCTAACCTGACCACAACGTCACAGTGTGAGTACATCTAACCCTAACCTGACCACAACGTCATAGTGTGAGTACATCTACCCCTAACCTGACCACAACGTCACAGTGTGAGTACATCTAACCCTAACCTGAACAAAACGTCAGTGTGAGTACATCTAACCCCTATCCTGACCACAACGTCACAGTGTGAGTACATCTAACCCTAACCCGACCGCAACATCAGTGTGAGTACATCTTACCACAACGTCATAGTGTGAGTACATCTAACCCTAACCTGACCACAACATCACCGTGTGAGTACATCTAACCCTAACCTGACCACAACGTCACCGTGTGAGTACATCTAACCCCTAACCTGACCACAACGTCACCGTGTGAGTACATCTAACCTGACCACAACATCACAGTGTGAGTACATCTAACCCTAACCTGACCAGAACGTCACCGTGTGAGTACATCTAACCCCTAACCTGACCACAACGTCACCGTGTGAGTACATCTAACCCCTAACCTGACCACAACGTCACCATGTGAGTACATCTAACCTGACCACAACATCACAGTGTGAGTACATCTAACCCCTAACCTGACCACAACATCACCGTGTGAGTACATCTAACCTGACCACAACGTCACCGTGTGAGTACATCTCACCTGACCACAACGTCACAGTGTGAGTACATCTAACCTGACCACAACGTCACAGTGTGAGTACATCTAACCTGACCACAACGTCACAGTGTGAGTACATCTAACCCTAACCTGACCACAACGTCATAGTGTGAGTACATCTACCCCTAACCTGACCACAACGTCACAGTGTGAGTACATCTAACCCTAACCTGAACAAAACGTCAGTGTGAGTACATCTAACCCCTATCCTGACCACAACGTCACAGTGTGAGTACATCTAACCCTAACCCGACCGCAACATCAGTGTGAGTACATCTTACCACAACGTCATAGTGTGAGTACATCTAACCCTAACCTGACCACAACATCACCGTGTGAGTACATCTAACCCTAACCTGACCACAACGTCACAGTGTGAGTACATCTAACCACAACGTCACCGTATGAGTACATCTAACCCTAACCCGACCACAATGTCACAGTGTGAGTACATCTAACCCTAACCCGACCGCAACGTCATAGTGTGAGTACATCTAACCCTAACCTGACCACAACATCACCGTGTGAGTACATCTAACCCTAACCTGACCACAACGTCACCGTGTGAGTACATCTAACCCCTAACCTTACCACAACGTCACCGTGTGAGTACATCTAACCTGACCACAACATCACAGTGTGAGTACATCTAACCCTAACCTGACCAGAACGTCACCGTGTGAGTACATCTAACCCCTAACCTGACCACAACGTCACCGTGTGAGTACATCTAACCCCTAACCTGACCACAACGTCACCATGTGAGTACATCTAACCTGACCACAACATCACCGTGTGAGTACATCTAACCTGACCACAACGTCAACGTGTGAGTACATCTAACCTGACCACAACGTCACCGTGTGAGTACATCTAACCTGACCACAACGTCACCGTGTGAGTACATCTAACCTGACCACAACGTCACCGTGTGAGTACATCTAACCTGACCACAACGTCACCGTGTGAGTACATCTAACCTGACCACAACATCACCGTGTGAGTACATCTAACCTGACCACAACGTCCCAGTGTGAGTACATCTAACCCTAACCTGACCACAACGTCACAGTGTGAGTACATCTAACCCTAACCTGTCCACAACGTCACAGTGTGAGTACATCTAACCCTAACCCGACCGCAACGTCACAGTGTAAGTACATCTAACCCTAACCTGACAACAACGTCCCAGTGTGAGTACATCTAACCCTAACCTGACCACAACGTCACAGTGTGAGTACATCTAACCCTAACCTGACCACAATGTCACAGTGTGAATACATCTAACCCTAACCTGACCACAACGTCACAGTGAGTACATCTAACCCTAACCTGACCACAACGTCACAGTGTGAGTGCATCTAACCTGACCACAATGTCACAGTGTGAGTACATCTAACCCCTAACCTGACCACAACGTCACCGTGTGAGTACATCTAACCCCTAACCTGACCACAACGTCACCGTATGAGTACATCTAACCCTAACCTGACCACAACGTCACAGTGTGAGTACATCTAACCACAACGTCACCGTGTGAGTACATCTAACCCTAACCCAAACACAACGTCACAGTGTGAGTACATCTAACGCTCACCTGACCACAACGTCACAGTGTGAGTACATCTAACCTGACCACAACGTCACAGTGTGAGTACATCTAACCTGACCACAACGTCACAGTGTGAGTACATCTAACCTGACCACAACGTCACAGTGTGAGTACATCTAACCTGACCACAACGTCCCAGTGTGAGTACATCTAACCCTAACCTGACCACAACGTCACAGTGTGAGTACATCTAACCCTAACCTGTCCACAACGTCACAGTGTGAGTACATCTAACCCTAACCCGACCGCACCATCACAGTGTAAGTACATCTAACCCTAACCTGATAACAACGTCCCAGTGTGAGTACATCTAACCCTAACCTGACCACAACGTCACAGTGTGAGTACATCTAACCCTAACCTGACCACAACGTCACAGTGTGAATACATCTAACCCTAACCTGACCACAACGTCACCGTGTGAGTACATCTAACCCCTAACCTGACCACAACGTCACCGTGTGAGTACATCTAACCCCTAACCTGACCACAACGTCACCGTGTGAGTACATCTAACCCCTAACCTGACCACAACGTCACAGTGTGAGTACATCTAACTCTAACCTGACCACAACATCAGTGAGTACATCTAACCTGACCACAACGTCACAGTGTGAGTACATCTAACCTGACCACAACGTCACAGCGTGAGTACATCTAACCCTAACCCGACCGCAACGTCACAGTGTAAGTACATCTAACCCTATCCTGACCACAACGTCCTAGTGTGAGTACATCTAACCCTTACCTGACCACAACGTCACAGTGTGAGTACATCTAACCCTAACCCGACCGCAACGTCACAGTGTGAGTACATCTAACCCTAACCTGACCGCAACGTCACAGTGTGAATACATCTAACCCTAACCTGACCGCAACGTCAGTGTGAGTACATCTAACCTGACCACAATGTCACAGTGTGAGTACATCTAACCCTAACCTGACCACAACGTCACAGTGTGAGTACATCTAACCCCTAACCTGACCGCAACGTCACAGTGTGAGTACATCTAACCTGACCACAACGTCACCGTGTGAGTACATCTAACCCCTAACCTGACCACAACGTCACCGTGTGAGTACATCTAACCTGACCACAACATCACCGTGTGAGTACATCTAACCTGACCACAACGTCACCGTGTGAGTACATCTAACCTGACCACAACGTCACCGTGTGAGTACATCTAACCTGACCACAACGTCACCGTGTGAGTACATCTAACCTGACCACAACGTCACCGTGTGAGTACATCTAACCTGACCACAACATCACCGTGTGAGTACATCTAAGCTGACCACAACGTCCCAGTGTGAGTACATCTAACCCTAACCTGACCACAACGTCACAGTGTGAGTACATCTAACCCTAACCTGACCACAACGTCACAGTGTGAGTACATCTAACCCTAACCCGACCGCAACGTCACAGTGTAAGTACATCTAACCCTAACCTGACAACAACGTCCCAGTGTGAGTACATCTAACCCTAACCTGACCACAACGTCACAGTGTGAGTACATCTAACCCTAACCTGACCACAATGTCACAGTGTGAATACATCTAACCCTAACCTGACCACAACGTCACAGTGAGTACATCTAACCCTAACCTGACCACAACGTCACAGTGTGAGTGCATCTAACCTGACCACAATGTCACAGTGTGAGTACATCTAACCCCTAACCTGACCACAACGTCACCGTGTGAGTACATCTAACCCCTAACCTGACCACAACGTCACCGTATGAGTACATCTAACCCTAACCTGACCACAACGTCACAGTGTGAGTACATCTAACCACAACGTCACCGTGTGAGTACATCTAACCCTAACCCAAACACAACGTCACAGTGTGAGTACATCTAACGCTCACCTGACCACAACGTCACAGTGTGAGTACATCTAACCTGACCACAACGTCACAGTGTGAGTACATCTAACCTGACCACAACGTCACAGTGTGAGTACATCTAACCTGACAACAACGTCACAGTGTGAGTACATCTAACCTGACCACAACGTCCCAGTGTGAGTACATCTAACCCTAACCTGACCACAACGTCACAGTGTGAGTACATCTAACCCTAACCTGTCCACAACGTCACAGTGTGAGTACATCTAACCCTAACCCGACCGCACCGTCACAGTGTAAGTACATCTAACCCTAACCTGATAACAACGTCCCAGTGTGAGTACATCTAACCCTAACCTGACCACAACGTCACAGTGTGAGTACATCTAACCCTAACCTGACCACAACGTCACAGTGTGAATATATCTAACCCTAACCTGACCACAACGTCACCGTGTGAGTACATCTAACCCCTAACCTGACCACAACGTCACCGTGTGAGTACATCTAACCCCTAACCTGACCACAACGTCACCGTGTGAGTACATCTAACCCCTAACCTGACCACAACGTCACCGTGTGAGTACATCTAACCCCTAACCTGACCACAACGTCACAGTGTGAGTACATCTAACCACAACGTCACAGTGTGAGTACATCTAACCCTAACCTGACCACAACATCAGTGAGTACATCTAACCTGACCACAACGTCACAGTGTGAGTACATCTAACCTGACCACAACGTCACAGTGTGAGTACATCTAACCCTAACCCGACCGCAACGTCACAGTGTAAGTACATCTAACCCTAACCTGACCACAACGTCCTAGTGTGAGTACATCTAACCCTTACCTGACCACAACGTCACAGTGTGAGTACATCTAACCCTAACCTGACCACAACGTCAGTGTGAGTACATCTAACCCTAACCCGACCGCAACGTCACAGTGTAAGTACATCTAACCCTAGCCTGACAACAACGTCCCAGTGTGAGTACATCTAACCCTAACCTGACCACAACATCACAGTGTGAGTACATCTAACCCTAACCTGACCACAACATCACAGTGTGAATACATCTAACCCTAACCTGACCACAACGTCACAGTCAGTACATCTAACCCTAACCTGACCACAATGTCACAGTGTGAGTACATCTAACCCCTAACCTGACCACAACGTCACCGTGTGAGTACATCTAACCCCTAACCTGACCACAACGTCACCGTGTGAGTACATCTAACCTGACCACAACGTCACCGTGTGAGTACATCTAACCCCTAACCTGACCACAACGTCACCGTGTGAGTACATCTAACCTGACCACAACGTCACCGTGTGAGTACATCTAACCTGACCACAACGTCACCGTGTGAGTACATCTAACCTGACCACAACGTCACCGTGTGAGTACATCTAACCTGACCACAACGTCACCGTGTGAGTTCATCTAACCTGACCACAACGTCACCGTGTGAGTGCATCTAACCTGACCACAACATCACCGTGTGAGTACATCTAACCTGACCACAACGTCACCGTGTGAGTACATCTAACCCCTAACCTGACCACAACGTCACAGTGTGAGTACATCTAGCCACAACATCACAGTGTGAGTACATCTAACCCTAACCTGACCACAATGTCACAGTGTGAGTACATCTAACCCTAACCTGACCACAACGTCACAGTGTGAGTACATCTTTTACCCTGACCACAACGTCACAGTGTGAGTACATCTAACCCTAACCCGACCGCAACATCACAGTGTGAGTACATCTTACCACAACGTCACAGTGTGAGTACATCTAACCACAACGTCACAGTGTGAGTACATCTAACCTGACCACAACGTCACAGTGTGAGTACATCTAACCTGACCACAACTTCACAGTGTGAGTACATCTAACCCCTAACCCGACCACAACGTCACAGTGTGAGTACATCTAACCCGACCGCATCGTCACAGTCTGAGTACATCTAACCTGACCGCAACGTCACATTGTGAGTACATCTAATCCTAACCTGACCACAACATCACAGTGTGAGTACATCTAACCACAACATCACTGTGTGAGTGGTTGTGTGGAGAGAGAGAAATAATATAGGGAGAGAGATGGGACAGAGATCAGTAGAATGGGAGAGAGATGGAGAGAGATCAGTGGAATGGGAGATAGATGGAGAGAGATCAGTAGAATGGGAGAGAGATGGAGAGAGATCAGTAGAATGGGAGAGAGATGGAGAGAGATCAGGAGAATGGGAGAGAGATGGAGAGAGATCAGTGGAATGGGAGAGAGATGGAGAGAGATCAGTGGAATGGGAGAGAGATGGAGAGAGATCAGGAGAATGGGAGAGAGATGGAGAGAGATCAGGTGAATGGGAGAGAGATGGAGAGAGATCAGGTGAATGGGAGAGAGATTGAGAGAGATCAGGTGAATGGGAGAGAGATGGAGAGAGATCAGTGGAATGGGAGAGAGATGGAGCCACCTATCAATTATTTAGCTATTTAAACACCAGAAGTTAAACAAATGCAGATCACTTTCCTCATCTTCTCCTTGCATTGTGCCGCCCATCAGAGAGTAGCATCAGTTTTGAACAGATAGATAACAGATATCCCACAGCCCAGACCACAGCGCCATAGATAACAGATATCCCAGACCCCAGCACCATAGATTACAGATATCCCAGACCCCAGCATCATAGATAACAGATATCCCACAGCCCAGACCCCAGCACCATAGATAACAGATATCCCAGACCCCAGCACCATAGATAACAGATATCCCAACAGCCCAGACCCCAGCGCCATAGATAACAGATATCCCAGACCCCAGCACCATAGATTACAGATATCCCACAGCCCAGACCCCAGCACCATAGATAACAGATATCCCAACAGCCCAGACCCCAGCGCCATAGATAACAGATATCCCACAGCCCGGACCCCAGCATCATAGATAACAGATATCCCACAGCACCATAGATAACAGATATCCCACAGCCCAGACCCCAGCACCATAGATAACAGATATCCCACAGCCCAGACCCCAGCCCAGACCCCAGCACCATAGATAACAGATATCCCACAGCCCGGACCCCAGCATCATAGATAACAGATCTATTGTGCAAAGATCACAGGTCCATATCAGTTTACTGGCAGCCCTGTCTGTCTGTGGTTCGTTAACAAGGCCGCGGAGGAATTGACTGGCCGTGTTACACTATATGACAACACACAGCGACACAGTTGGACGATCACACAACCAATTACAGGCTCCGTCTCAGACATCACAGACAGGCAGTCAGACAGGCAGGCACACATACACGCTGGGCATGATTGGCAATCTGAGAGACACTGTGAAGGGAAGGTTGATGAAGGAATTATAATGAACAAGCTTTCTGAGATGCTTTAGAACAGAACAAGTCAGTGAATCATGAACTGAATCCCCCCCCAGACAGAACAAGTCAGTGAATCTTGAACTGAATCTCCCCCAGACAGAACAAGTCAGTGAATCTTGAACTGAATCCCCCCCAGACAGAACAAGTCAGTGAATCTTGAACTGAATCCCCCCCAGACAGAACAAGTCAGTGAATCTTGAACTGAATCCCCCCCAGACAGAACAAGTCAGTGAATCTTGAACTGAATCCCCCCCAGACAGAACAAGTCAGTGAATCTTGAACTGAATCCCCCCCCAGACAGAACAAGTCAGTGAATCCTGAACTGAATCCCCCCCAGACAGAACAAGTCAGTGAATCCTGAACTGAATCCCCCCCAGACAGAACAAGTCAGTGAATCTTGAACTGAATCCCCCCCAGACAGAACAAGTCAGTGAATCCTGAACTGAATCCCCCCCAGACAGAACAAGTCAGTGAATCCTGAACTGAATCCCCCCCAGACAGAACAAGTCAGTGAATCTTGAACTGAATCCCCCCCAGACAGAACAAGTCAGTGAATCCTGAACTGAATCCCCCCAGACAGAACAAGTCAGTGAATCCTGAACTGAATCCCCCCAGACAGAACAAGTCAGTGAATCCTGAACTGAATCCTCCCCCAGACAGAACAAGTCAGTGAATCTTGAACTGAATCCCCCCCAGACAGAACAAGTCAGTGAATCCTGAACTGAATCCCCCTCAGACAGAACAAGTCAGTGAATCTTGAACTGAATCCCCCCCCCAGACAGAACAAGTCAGTGAATCTTGAACTGAATCCCCCCCAGACAGAACAAGTCAGTGAATCTTGAACTGAATCCCCTCCAGACAGAACAAGTCAGTGAATCCTGAACTAAATCCCCCCCCCCCCAGACAGAACAAGTCGGTGAATCCTGAACTAAATCCCCCCCCAGACAGAACAAGTCAGTGAATCCTGAACTGAATCCTCCCCAGACAGAACAAGTCAGTGAATCCTGAACTGAATCCCCCCCAGACAGAACAAGTCAGTGAATCCTGAACTGAATCCCCCCCCAGAAAGAACAAGTCAATCTTGTACTGAATCCCCCCTAGACAGAACAAGTCAATCTTAAACTGAATCCCCCCCAGACAGAACAAGTCAATCTTGAACTGAATCCCCCCCAGACAGACACTGTACAGCTAGCTCCTGTAATCAGCCACTCTGAGCTCTGCTACTATGCCTGTGGGTTAGTCTGCCTCCCAAACGGCACCCTGTCCCCTATGTAGTATACTACTATCAGAGCCCTGTGAGGCTGCCATTTGGGACACAGCCTTGGTCTGTTTGTTGTCAACATCACTTCTACTGGCCTTGGGCTCCTCTCTGATCTAACGCTGATAAATAGGTGTCTCTTTAAAATAATACAATACGGCACAGAAACAGTAGAGGTCACAGCCTCCTCCCAATTGGTATGAAAATCCACAGTGAGGGGAAGAAAGAGGGAGAGTTAGGGAGTGAGGGGAGAGGTAGGGAGTGAAGGAGAGGGAGAGGTGGGGAGACGGAGGGAGAGGTGGGGAGACGGAGGGAGAGGTAGGAGACGGAGGGAGAGGTGGGGAGTGAGGGAGAGGTGGGGAGACGGAGGGAGAGGTAGAGAGGGAGAGGTAGAGAGAGAGAGGGAGAGGGAGAGGGAGAGGTGGGGAGTGAGGGGAGAGGTAGGGAGTGAGGGGAGAGGGAGAGGTGGGGAGACGGAGGGAGAGGTGGAGAGAGAGAGAGAGAGAGGTAGAGGTGGAGAGAGAGAGAGAGAGGTAGAGGTGGAGAGAGAGAGAGAGAGGGAGAGGTGGGGAAAGGTGAAGAGTGAGGGGAGAGGTAGGGAGTGAAGGGGAGAGGGAGGGAGAGGTGAGGAGAGAGGGAGAGGTGGGGAGTGAGGGGGAGAGGTAGGGAGGGGGGAGGGAAAGCAGCAGCTTGAGTTATTACCTGTCAGGGAAACGAGGCCCAGGTTGAGGCCAACCAACCAAACATTCCCTGGGGGATAAAACCCACCTTTAAGAGGAGAGAGAGAGGAGAAAACACACCTTTAAAAGGAGAGAGAGGAGAAAACACACCTTTAAGAGGAGAGAGAGAGGAGAAAACACACCTTTAAGAGGAGAGAGAGAGAGGAGAAAACGCACCTTTAAGAGGAGAGAGAGGAGAAAACACACCTTTAAGAGGAGAGAGAGAGGAGAAAACACACCTTTAAGAGGAGAGAGAGAGGAGAAAACACACCTTTAAGAGGAGAGAGAGAGGAGAAAACACACCTTTAAGAGGAGAGAGAGAGGAGAAAACACACCTTTAAGAGGAGAGAGGAGAAAACACTCCTTTAAGAGGAGAGGAGAAACGTTGGTACCCCGCCAGGCTCCAAGACAATGTTCTGTAGGATGTTGGTACCCAGCCAGGCTCCAAGACAATGTTCTGTAGGACGTTGGTACCCAGCCAGGCTCCAAGACAATGTTCTGTAGGACGTTGGTACCCAGCCAGGCTCCAAGACAATGTTCTGTAGGACGTTGGTACCCAGCCAGGCTCCAAGACAATGTTCTGTAGGACGTTGGTACCCAGCCAGGCTCCAAGACAATGTTCTGTAGGACGTTGGTACCCAACTAGGCTCCAAGACAATGTTCTGTAGGACGTTGGTACCCAGCCAGGCTCCAAGACAATGTTCTGTAGGATGTTGGTACCCAGCCAGGCTCCAAGACAATGTTATGTAGGACGTTGGTACCCAGCCAGGCTCCAAGACAATGTTCTGTAGGACGTTGGTACCCAACTAGGCTCCAAGACAATGTTCTGTAGGACGTTGGTACCCAGCCAGGCTCCAAGACAATGTTCTGTAGGACGTTGGTACCCAGCCAGGCTCCAAGACAATGTTTTGTAGGATGTTGGTACCCAGCCAGGCTCCAAGACAATGTTCTGTAGGACGTTGGTACCCAACTAGGCTCCAAGACAATGTTCTGTAGGACGTTGGTACCCAGCCAGGCTCCAAGACAATGTTCTGTAGGACGTTGGTACCCAGCCAGGCTCCAAGACAATGTTCTGTAGGATGTTGGTACCCCGCCAGGCTCCAAGACAATGTTCTGTAGGACGTTGGTACCCAGCTAGGCTCCAAGACAATGTTTTGTAGGATGTTGGTACACATCCAGGCTCCAAGACAATGTGCTGTCGGACGTTGGTACCCAGCCAGGCGCTAATGAGTCCCCCACTGAATGAATGACAAATGGATGAATGCACCTTATTTCACAACTTAATATAAAGTAGGCCTAACTGAATGATAAGGAGCGGAAGAGGTTGATTTAATTTAGGGTAACTGCAGGTCAAGAAGACACTGGATGAACACCAGAGGGCGTAGTAGGAGCAGATCTGACAATATCAGGCCCATCAGTTGTCAAATTGTACATGAAGAGATGGGTGCCTCTTATAATTTACAGATGCTGGGAAAGGAACATCACTTCATCAAATCCTCATTCAGACTCACATGCAGGTAAAACATTGTGATTTCTATATAGTATCAGAAAGAGCATATTCTGCAGTTTCTATGACACTTACCTTTGTCAAATAACTCTCAGAGGTGTAGGTCTTTTTCCAAATTTCACTTTTTCGAAGAATATCCGTGCAGTCCATGCATTTAGCACGTCATGTCGGCAGGTGCACACGAAACAAGACGTATGAAAACTGTGTGCAGTGAAACCGATTTTTTTGTGGGTCTTCCTCACATAAAGTCCCAAAGCTATGTGCTGACTGTGGACCCCAAGCAGAAAGACAAGACTGAAGCTGTGTGGTGACTGTGGACCCCAAGCAGCAAGAGAAGACTGAAGCTGTGTGGTGACTGTGGACCCCAAGCAGAAAGAGAAGACTGAAGCTGTGTGGTGACTGTGGACCCCAAGCAGAAAGAGAAGACTGAAGCTGTGTGGTGACTGTGGACCCAAAGCAGAAAGAGAAGACTGAAGCTGTGTGGTTACTGTGGACCCAAAGCATTACATTTACATTTTAGTCATTTAGCAGACGCTCTTATCCAGAGCGACTTACAGTAGTGAATACATACATTTCATACATGTTTTTTTTTTTTTTTTTCTGTGCTGGCCCCCCGTGGGAATCGAACCCACAACCCTGGTGTTGCAAACACCATGCTCTACCAACTGAGCTACAGGGAAGGCCAAAGCAGAAAGAGAAGACTGAAGCCTACGTTATTTCGAGGATTTGTAGAATTATACAAAGCATATCCTTGACTCTAAACAAATAACTATTGTTTGTATTTGTATGAATATTTCTTCATGCAATTAATCCTTTATAATAGTTATGCACTATTTATTATTTATTTATTTATCAATTATTTGTTTATCATTTATTTATTTATCAAGCCTTTATATATCAAGCCTTTATATATCAAGCATTTATTTATCAAGCATTTATATATCAAGTATTTATTTATCAAGCATTTATATATCCAGCATTTATTTATCCAGTATTTATTTATCAAGCATTTGTATTTCAAGCATTTATTTATCAAGCCTTTATATATCCAGCATTTATATATCCAACATTTATTTATCCAGCATTTATTTATCAAGCCTTTATATATCCAGCATTTATTTATCCAGAATTTATTTATCAAGCATTTATATATCAAGCATTTTTTATCAAGAATTTATATATCAAGCATTTATTAATCAAGCATTTATTTATCAAGCATTTATATATCCAGTATTTATTTATCCAGTATTTAACTATCCAGCATTTATATATCCAGCATTTATTTATCAAGCATTTATTTATCAAGCATTTATTTATCAAGAATTTATACAGTGGGGGGAAAAAGTATTTGATCCCCTGGCGATTTTGTATGTTTGCCCACTGACAAAGAAATGATCAGTCTATAATTTTAATGTTAGGTTTATTTGAACAGTGAGAAACAGAATAACAACAAACATATTGAGAAAAACGCATGTCAAAAATGTTATAAATTGATTTGCATTTTAATGAGGGAAATAAGTATTTGACCCTCAATCAGAAAGATTTCTGGCTCCCAGGTGTCTTTTATGTAGGTAACGAGCTGAGATTAGGAGCACACTCTTAAAGGGAGTGCTCCTAATCTCAGTTTGTTACCTGTATAAAAGACACCTGTCCACAGAAGCAATCAATCAATCAGATTCCAAACTCTCCACCATGGCCAAGACCAAAGAGCTCTCCAAGGATGTCAGGGACAAGATTGTAGACCTACACAAGGCTGGAATGGGCTACAAGACCATCGCCAAGCAGCTTGGTGAGAAGGTGACAACATTTGGTACGATTATTCGCAAATGGAAGAAACACAAAAGAACTGTCAGTATCCCTCGGCCTGGGGCTCCATGCAAGATCTCACCTCGTGGAGTTGCAATGATCATGAGAACGGTGAGGAATCAGCCCAGAACTACACGGGAGGATCTTGTCAATGATCTCAAGGCAGCTGGGACCATAGTCACCAAGAAAACAATTGGTAACACACTACGCCGTGAAGGACAGAAATCCTGCAGCGCCCGCAAGGTCCCCCTGCTCAAGAATACATATACATGCCCGTCTGAAGTTTGCCAATGAACATCTGAATGATTCACAGGACAACTGGTGAAAGTGTTGTGGTCAGATGAGACCAAAATGGAGCTCTTTGGCATCAACTCAACTCGCCGTGTTTGGAGGAGGAGGAATGCTGCCTATGACCCCAAGAACACCATCTCTACCATCAAACATGGAGGTGGAAACATTATGCTTTGGGGGTGTTTTTCTGCTAAGGGGACAGGACAACTTCACCGCATCATTTGACAGGGCCATGTAGTGTCAAATCTTGGGTGAGAACCTCCTTCCCTCAGCCAGGGCATTGAAAATGGGTCGTGGATGGGTATTCCAGCATGACAATGACCCAAAACACATGGCCAAGGCAACAAAGGAGTGGCTCAAGAAGAAGCACATTAAGGTCCTGGAGTGGCCTAGCCAGTCTCCAGACCTTAATCCCATAGAAAATCTGTGGAGGGAGCTGAAGGTTCGAGTTGCCAAACGTCAGCCTCGAAACCTTAATGACTTGGAGAAGATCTGCAAAGAGGAATGGGACAAAATCCCTCCTGAGATGTGTGCAAACCTGGTGGCCAACTACAAGAAACGTCTGACCTCTGTGATTGCCATCAAGGGTTTTGCCACCAAGTACTAAGTCATGTTTTGCAGAGGTGTCAAATTCTTATTTCCCTCATTAAAATGGAAATCATTTTATAACATTTTTGTCATGCGTTTTTCTGGATTTTTTTGTTGTTATTCTGTCTCTCACTGTTCATATAAATCTACCATTAAAATTATAGACTGATCATTTCTTTGTAAGTGGGCAAACGTACAAAATCAGCAGGGGATCAAATACTTTTTTCCCCCCACTGTATATCAAGCATTTATTTATCAAGCATTTGTATTTCAAGCATTTATTTATCAAGCATTTATATATCCAGTATTTAACTATCCAGCATTTAACTATCTGTCACGGTTGTCGTCGGTGAATGAGGACCAAAACGCAGCAGGTATGTGTATGCTCATCGTGTGTATTTATTTACAGACTAAATGAACATCAAAACAACAAAACGAACTCACGAGAATAAACGAACAACCAACAGTCTGGCAAAGCATAGAACAATCACCCACAAAATACAAGACAAACACACCCAACTAATATAGGACTTCCAATCAAAGGCAACACCAAACAGCTGCCTTCAATTGGAAGTCCAACCCCAATTAACTCAACATAGAACCAGACACACACTAGACTAAACATAGAAATACCTAAACATAAACCAAAACCCGGAAATACTAAATCAAACACCCTTTTAACAAACACACCACCCCGAACCACATAAAACGAATACCCTCTGCCACGTCCTGACCAAATACAATACTAATTAACCCTTATACTGGCCAGGACGTGACAGTACCCCCCCTTAAAGGTGCTAACCCCGGAAGCACCTTAAAAAAAAAAAAAAAAAAAAAAAAAAACAACCCCCAAACAACAAAACCAAAATTCCCCTCTACTAAAGGGAGGGAAGGGAGGGTGGCTGCCGTCAACGACGGCACTGTGCTACACCCCCCCTCCCCAACCCACCTATATCTGGAGGTGGCTCTGGTTCCAGCCGTTCCAGGCTGTCGGGCCACTCTGGCATCGCCGAGGGGCAGTCGGGCCAGTCTGGCATCGCCGGGGGGCAGTCGGGCCAGTCTGGCAGTTCGGGACAGTCTGGGCAGTCTGGCAGTTCGGGGCAGTCTGGCAGTTTGGGGCAGTCTGGCCACTCCGGCAGTTCGGGGCAGTCTGGCCACTCCGGCAGTTCGGGGCAGTCTGGCCACTCCGGCAGTTCGGGGCAGTCTGGCCACTCCGGCAGTTCGGGGCAGTCTGGCCACTCCGGCAGTTCGGGGCAGTCTGGCCACTCCGGCAGTTCGGGGCAGTCTGGCCACTCCGGCAGTTCGGCGCAGTCTGTTGACGACTGTTGACTGGCGGGCAGCTCTGACGACTGTTGACTGGCGGGCAGCTCTGACGACTGTTGACTGGCGGGCAGCTCTGACGACTGTTGACTGGCGGGCAGCTCTGACGACTGTTGACTGGCGGGCAGCTCTGACGACTGTTGACTGGCGGGCAGCTCTGACGACTGTTGACTGGCGGTCAGCTCTGACGACTGTTGACTGGCGGGCAGCTCTGATTACGACTGTTGACTGGCCGGCAGCTCTGATGACGACTGTTGACTGGCGGGCAGCTCTGATGACGACTGTTGACTGGCGGGCAGCTCTGACGACTGTTGACTGGCGGGCAGCTTTGACGACTTGACTGGCGGGCAGCTCTGACGACTGTTGACTGGCGGGCAGCTCTGACGACTGTTGACTGGCGGGCAGCTCTGACGACTGTTGACTGGCGGGCAGCTCTGACGACTGTTGACTGGCGGGCAGCTCTGATGACTGTTGACTGGCGGGCAGCTCTGATGACTGTTGACTGGCGGGCAGCTCTGATGACTGTTGACTGGCGTGGCTGGGTTTACGCACTTGTAGCCTGGTGCGTGGTGCTGGTACTGGGCTTACCAGATTATGAACACGCACCTCCAGGCTAGTGCGGGGAGCGGGAACAGGACGATTCGGACTGGGTTGACGCACTTCCGGGTCCGCACGAGAGACAGGAGCTGGAAACCCAGGGCTATGGAGGCGCACAGTCGATCTAGATCTTACCTCCTGCACAACCCGCCTTGGCTGGATGGAACTAGTAGCCCTGTACGAGCGGGGTGCTCGTACAGGGCAGACTGGGCTGTGCAGGGGCCTGATGGTAGCCGTGCGTAGAGCGGGAGTTGGGTAGCCTGGTCCTCGGAGGCGTACCGGCGACCAGATGCGCTGCGCAGGCATCCTCCTACCAGGCTGGATGCCCGCTCTAGCACGGCACCTGCGAGGGGCTGGAATAACGCGCACCGGACTGTGCGTGCGTATGGGTGAGATAGTGCGCTCCTCAGCGAAACATAGCGCTCTCCACCCCATACGCTCCTCCATATAACCACGGGTAGCTGGCTTCCGGCTCTTCTTACGCCTAGCCAAACTACCCGTGTGCCCCCCCCCAAAAAATTCTTGGGGGTGCCTCTCGTGCTTCTCCCTCAGCGCGTCCATGGCCTCGTACCTACGCCTCTCTGCCTTGGCTGCCTCAATTTCCCACTGCAGGCGGCGATACTCCCCAGCCTGGTGCCAAGGTCCGGCCCCGTCCAGAACTTCCTCCTAGGTCCACTTCTCCCGCCAGTCCAACTCGAATTCCCTCTGCTCCTTCCTCTGCTGCTTGGTCCTTGAGTGGTGGGTGATTCTGTCACGGTTGTCGTCGGTGAATGAGGACCAAAACGCAGCAGGTATGTGTATGCTCATCGTGTGTATTTATTTACAGACTAAATGAACATCAAAACAACAAAACGAACTCACGAGAATAAACGAACAACCAACAGTCTGGCAAAGCATAGGCTCAACACAGAACAATCACCCACAAAATACAAGACAAACACACCCAACTAATATAGGACTTCCAATCAAAGGCAACACCAAACAGCTGCCTTCAATTGGAAGTCCAACCCCAATTAACTCAACATAGAACCAGACACACTAGACTAAACATAGAAATACCTAAACATAAACCAAAACCCGGAAATACTAAATCAAACACCCTTTTAACAAACACACCACCCCGAACCACATAAAACGAATACCCTCTGCCACGTCCTGACCAAACTACAATACTAATTAACCCTTATACTGGCCAGGACGTGACACTATCCAGCATTTATATATCCAGCATTTATATATCAAGCATTTATTTGTCCAAGATGGTGTATTGTTCCAAGATGGCGTAGCAGTGCAGACATTGTTCGTAGTTCTCCCGTGTAAATGTTATATTTTTCGTCTTGTTTGTATGTATTTCATTATATTTTCAATGTCGTTTTCCATTTTTAAATTAAATATACCTTCCCGGCAACCCACCTCACCCAATGTGATATGGATCTGCTATTTTTAGACCTCATAGCCAGAACCTCCATCAGAGGCTAGCCATCAGAAGCTAACCAGCTAATTAGCTACTAGCTATTTAGTCATTGTTAGCCACTGCTAGCGGCCTTTACCTTCAGCACAGACACCAGCCGCTTTTAGCCTGGATAATACTTTCCAACCTGCCGGTCTGCACAGCGCGTTACCAACCCTGAGCATATCGGACTGTTTTTCTCCACTACAACACCGGATTCCTGCCGTAAGCCCTGGACCACTACTCCTGATAATCGCAGCTAGCTAGCAGCCCCGAAGCTAGCCTTGAGCCAAGCCCATCTCCCGGCCTGCTCAGTGGACCCTATGATCACTCGGCTACACAGCTGATGCCTCCCGGACTCTTCACTAACATGGCTAGAATCCACTACACCACCGGATTCTTGCCGTAAGCTTTGCATCAGATCATTGCTGCCAGCTAGCTGCTACCGAGTGTCTATAGTGACTAACGCCCTTGTCCTGAAGCTAGCACCATTTAGCCGCGAGCCAGGCGTATCTCCCGGCTGATGTCCTTGCAGTGTCTGAATCCTAGCTTAGGAAGGCCACCAAAAATTCTGAGATTTCCATCCCCAACTACAACATTTTCCGTCAAGATAGAACTGCCAAAGGGGGAGGAGTTGCAGTCTACTGCAGAGATAGCCTGCAAAATTCTGTCATACTTTCCAGGTCTATGCCCAAACAGTTCGAGCTTCTAATTTAAAAAAATGAATCTCTCCAGAATTAAATCTCTCACTGTTGCCGCCTGTTATACACCCCCCTCAGCTCCCAGCTGTGCCCTGGACACCATATGTGAATTGATTGCCCCCCATCTATCCCTAACGATTGGAAAGCTGTCGCGGTCATCCCCCTCTTCAAAGGGGCTGACACTCTAGACCCAAACTGTTATAGACCTATATCCATCCTACCCTGCCTTTCTAAAGTCTTTGAAAGCCTAGTTAACAAACAGATCACAGACCATTTCGAATCCCACCGTACCTTCTCCTCTGTGCAATCCGGTTTCCGAGCTGGTCACGGGTGCACCTCAGCCACGCTCAAGGTACTAAACGATATCATAACTACCATCGATAAAGGACAGTGCTGTGCAGCCGTCTTCATCGACCTGGCCAAGGCTTTTGACTCTGTCAATCACCATATTCTTATCGGCAGACTCAACAGCCTGCATTTCTCAAATGACTGCCTCGCCTGGTTCACCAACTACTTCTCAGATAGAGTTCAGTGTGTCAAATCGGAGGGCCTGTTGTCCGGACCTCTGGCAGTCTCTATGGGGTTACCACAGGGTTCAATTCTTGGGCCGACTCTTTTCTCTGTATATATCAACGATGTCGCTCTTGCTGCGGTTGATTCCCTGATCCACCTCTATGCAGACGACACCATTCTGTATACATCTGGCCCTTCTTTGGACACTGTGTTAACAAACCTCCAAATGAGCTTCAATGCCATACAACACTCCTTCTGTGGCCTCCAACTGCTCTTAAACGCTAGTAAAACTAAATGCATGCTTTTCAACCTATCGCTGCCCGCACCCGCCCGCCCGACTAGCATCACTACTCTGGACAGTTCTGACTTAGAATATGTGGACAACTACAAATACCTAGGTGTCTGGTTAGACTAAACTCTCCTTCCAGACTCTCCAATCCAAAATTAAATCTAGAATCTGCTTCATATTTCGCAACAAAGCCTCCTTCACTCACACTGCCAAACATACCCTCTTAAAATTGACTATCCTACCGATCCTTGACTTCGGCGATGTCATTTACAAAATAGCCCCTAACACTCTACTCAGCAAACTGGATGTAGTCTATCACAGTGCCATCCGTTTTGTCAGCAAAGCCCCATATACTACCCACCACTGCGACCTGTATGCTCTCGTTGGCTGGCCCTCGCTTCATACTCGTCGCCAAACCCACTGGCTCCAGGTCATCTACAAGTCTCTGCTAGGCAAAGCCCCGCCTTATCTCAGCTCACTGGTCACCATAGCAACACCCACCCTTAGCACGCGCTCCAGCAGGTATATCTCACTGGTCACCCCCAAAGTCAATTCTTCCTTTGGCCGCCTCTCCTTCCAGTTCTCTGCTGCCAATGACTGGAACGAATTGTAAAAATCACTGAAGCTGGAGACTTATATCTCCCTCACTAACTTTAAGCATCAGCTGTCAGAGCAGCTTACCGATCGTTGTACCTGTATACAGCCCATCTGTAAATAGCACACTCAACTACATCATCCCCATATTGTTATTTATTTTCTTGCTCTTTTGCACCCCAGTATCTCTACCTACAGATCCTTGTCTGCACATCTATCACTCCAGTGTTAATGCTAAATTATATTTACTTCACCTCCATGGACTATTTATTGTCTTACCTCCTTACTCCATTTGCACACACTGTATATAGATTTTTCTATTGTGTTATTGACTGTACGTATGTTTGTTCTCAACTGGCCTACCTGGGTAAATAAAGGTGAAATAAATAAAAAATAAATGAAACAATTTGTTGGTTAAGGGCATGAAAAGTAAGCATTTCACGGTAAGGTTGTATTGTTGTATTCGGCGGATGTGAGAAATAAAATGTGATTTGATTCAATTGGTTGGACATGATTTGGAAAGGCACACACCTGTCTATATAAGGTTCCACAGTTGACAGTGTATGTCAGAGCAAAAACCAGGTCATGAGGTCGAAGGAATTGTCTGTAGAGCTCAGAGACAAGATTGTGTCGAGGCACAGATCTGGGGAAGGGTACCAAAACATTTCTGCAACATTAAAGGTCCCCAAGAACACAGTGGCCTCCATCATTCTTAAATGGAAGAAGTTTGGAACCACCAAGACTCTTCCTAGAGCTGGCCACCCGGCCAAACTGAGCAATCAGGGGAGAAGGGCCTTGGTCAGGGAGGTGACCAAGAACCCGATGGTCACTCTGATAGAGCTCCAGAGTTACTCTGTGAAGATGGGAGAATCTTCTAGAAGGACAACTATCTCTGTAGCACTCCACCAATCAGGCATATATGCTAGTGGCCTAGACGAAAGCCACTTCTCAATAAAAGGCACATGACAGTCCGCTTGAAGATTTCCAAAAGGCACCTAAATACTCTCAGACCATGAGAAACAAGATACTGTCGTGTCTTTGGCTATGCCAGATTAAGTGATATGACATGCTATCCTATAAAATCCTTTCTCTGTAATTAATATCACCTGATTAGCTAATCATGTAAATGTAATTAACTAGAAAGTCGGGACACCACGGAAGAGTGTTTATAGAGCCGTTATCTTCTGAATAAACTCTTAAAAACGTAGTATTATTTTACATCGATAGCAGTCATCTTAATCGTCACCTTATTTCAGTCTCATAATGAAAGTTGTAAATTCTTGGTTATCTTCACGAACCCTGGCTAACAAGTTGAATCAGCAATACAAAATTGGGTTTAATTATTTATTTACTAAATACCTAACTAATCACACAGAATTACATATACACAGAATACAAATTATGTCATACAGAAAACGACCCTGGTGGACGGAGCCGACATGGTGGCTTGTTACACAAAGAAAGGAGGTTGGGCTTGAATGAAAGAGCGGGAAGACTGAGGAACAAAGAAACAGCTATGCCATCGTAAATACAGAATCATATGCATTCTAAATTACCGCCCATTTGGAAAAGGAAAATGCAATAAATATTTACTCTGAGCTGCGCTTCGGTAGATTGGTCGTAGATAGTAGGCCGGGTTGGCCAAGAGAGATCTTCCTGTCCTCGGAAGAATGTCTCTGGTGGTAAATTGGATATGTTGTGGTATCTTCATCTGTGTTAGACTGGATCCGTCGTCCGTCCTTTCCTAGCTCACGTCTACAGCGGCCGCTGCTATCTCAACGGCTAGGAAGTATCACTTCTGTAGTGAATAAGCGTTCAAAGTTCATACCATTCACAACCAAAGCTCACGCCGAGGTTGGCTTAGTTCTGTACTTGAAATGTGTGTCCCTTTAACGCAGATGCTGCAGACCTCACGTAGTGGAACTCAACGGCTACATTGTGTCATTGTCTTATATAGTGGTGAGGGGAGAAGGGTGTGTTTCATCGTTTATAACCCCTGTCTCTTCACAGGGGCGGGCCACTGATCAAGCAGGGCACTTTCCTTATGAAAACCCAATTCTCTCAATTGGAAGCTAAAATTACATTTAATCTCCTAACAAACAATTTCAATATCAAACATTTCAATTGCTTAACAATTCCATGTGACTCTGATAACTAGAGGGTGTAGACTTTCCCAGGTACAGTTTATGTCGTCCTGTCATCAGTCATAATGTCTCAGATGACAACCGAACTGACATCCATACTCATTAAGTTCCAACGCATATTTCCAACTGGTTCTATTACCGAAATATGGTTCCTTTCCCCCCACTTGTTTGATGTTCCCAGACTCTCTATGTTTAACAAAGGCTATTCAACAGTCCTTCAGTAGGGTCAGAGAGAGAGGGGAAAGGGGAAAGGTATTTATGGGGGGGTCATAAACCTTACCCACAGGCCAACATCATGACAATACTCTGGTCTGATGAAAGCAAGATGGTGTGGGCAGAATCATGTTTTTCAGCGGGCAGGGACTGGGAGACTAGTCAGGATCGAGGGAAAGATGAACGGAGCAAAGTATAGAGAGATCCTTGATGAACCTGCTCAAGAGCGCTCAGGACCTCAGACTGGATCAAAGGTTGACCTTCCAACAGGATAACAACCCTAAGCACAGAGCCAAGACAACGCAGGAGTGGCTTCGGGACAAGTCTCTGAATGTCCTTGAGTGGCCCAGCCAGAGACCGGACTTGAACCCGATCTAACATCTCTGGAGAGACCTGAAAATAGCTGTGCAGCAACGCTCCCCATCCAACCTGAAAGAGCTTGAGAGGATCTGCAGAGAAGAGCTTGTTGCGTCATACCAAAGAAGACTCAAGCCTCTAATCGCTGCCAAAGGTGCTTCAACAAAGTACTAAGTAAAGGGTCTGAATAGTTATGTAAATGTAATAACTGTGAAAACATTTTTTTTAAATCTGTTTTTGCTTTGTCATTATGGGGTATTGTGTGTTGATTGGTGACGGGAAAAAAACAATTGAATTTATTTTAGAATAAGACTGGAACATAGCAAAATGTGGAAAAAGTCAAGGGGTCAGAATACTTTCCGAAGGCACTGTATATGTTCACTTTAACCGCAAGCAATTGAAAATGTTTGGCTTTGGTAATGGAGAGAAGGTGTTAAACTTGGATTTCACATGAATTACAACCCCTCCTCCTTTACACGTCCGATCAGCCCATCAATAGAAATCCAGTTATTTGACACAGATTTCAGATTTAAGATTCCAGATTTCAGATTCCAGATTCCAGATTTCATATTCCAGATTTCAGATTTCAGATTTCAGATTCCAGATTTCAGATTTCATATTCCAGATTTCAGATTCCAGTATTCAGATTTCAGATTTCCAAGTTTCTGATAAAACCATTATGTTCTCATTTGTCCTATATTGCCAATATTCTAATTATGTTATTATTAATTTGTGGAAATTGACTTCTGACATTAACATGTAAGAGGCCAAAACATGCTCTGTTTATAAATTCCTGTTTAACATCCTGTTTTACACCCTGTTTTTTTAACATCTTGTTTAACACCCGGTTTAACATCCTGTTAAACATCCTGAGGAATCATGGTATTGATACATAATGCTGGTGTGTTTTCTCCCCTCTCCTCTTAAAGGTGTGTTTTCTCCTCTCTCCTCTTAAAGGTGTATTTTCTCCTCTCTCCTCTTAAAGGTGTGTTTTCTCCCCTCTCCTCTTAAAGGAGTGTTTTCTCCTCTCTCCTCTTAAAGGTGTGTTTTCTCCCCTCTCCTCTTAAAGGAGTGTTTTCTCCTCTCTCCTCTTAAAGGTGTGTTTTCTCCTCTCTCCTCTTAAAGGTGTGTTTTCTCCTCTCTCCTCTTAAAGGTGTGTTTTCTCCCGTCTCCTCTTAAAGGTGTGTTTTCTCCCCTCTCCTCTTAAAGGTGTGTTTTCTCCCCTCTCCTCTTAAAGTTGTGTTTTCTCCTCTCTCCTCTTAAAGGTGTGTTTTCTCCTCTCCTCTTAAAGGTGTGTTTTCTCCTCTCCTCTTAAAGGTGTGTTTTCTCCCCTCTCCTCTTAAAGGTGTGTTTTCTCCTCTCTCCTCTTAAAGTTGTGTTTTATCCTCTCTTCTCTTAAAGGTGTGTTTTCTCCTCTCCTCTTAAAGGTGTGTTTTCTCCTCTCCTCTTAAAGGTGTGTTTTCTCCCCACTCCTCTTAAAGGTGTGTTTTCTCCTCTCTCCTCTTAAAGGTGTGTTTTCTCCCCTCTCCTCTTAAAGGTGTGTTTTCTCCTCTCTCCTCTTAAAGGTGTGTTTTCTCCTCTGTCTTTTTAACGCTAGAACTTTTATTTATTTTTTATTTCACCTTTATTTAACCAGGTAGGCCAGTTGAGAACAAGTTTACAACTGCGACCTGGCCAAGATAAAGCAAAGCAGTGGAACAAAAACAACAACACAGAGTTACACATAAACAAACGTACAGTCAATAACACAATAGAAAAGAAAAATAGAAAAATCTATGAACAGTGTGTGCAAATGTAGAAGAGTAGGGAGGTAAGGCAATAAATAGGCCATAGAGGCGAAATAATTACAATTTAGCATTAATACTGGAGTAATCGATGTGCAGATGATGATGTGCAAGTAGAGATACTGGTGTGCAAAAGAGCAAGAGGATAAGTAATAATATGGGGATGAGGTAGTTGGGTGTGCTATTTACAGATTGGCTGTGTACAGGTACAGTGATCGGTAAGCTGTTCAGATAGCTGATGCTTAAAGTTAGAGAGGGAGATATAAGTCTACAGCTTCAGAGATTTTTGCAATTCGTTCCAGTAATTGGCAGCAGAGAACTGGAAGGAAAGGCGGCCAAAGTAAATGTTGTCTTTGGGGATGACCAGTGCAATATGGGCGGCAGGTAGCCTAGTGTTTAGAGTGTTGGGCCAGTAACCGAAAGGTTGCTAGATCGAATCCCTGAGATGACAAGGTCAAAATCTGTCGTTCTGCACCTGAACAAGGCAATTAACCCACAGTTCCTAGGCCGTCATTGAAAATAAGAATTTGTTCTTAACTGACCTGCCTAGTTAAATGATGGTTAAATAAATAAATAAATACATATATATACCTGCTGGAGTGTGTGCTATGAGTGGGTGTTGCTATGGTGACCAGTGAGCTGAGATAAGGTGGGGCTTTACCTAGCAGAGACTTATAGATGACCTGGAACCAGTGGGTTTAGTGACAAATATGAAGTGAGGGCCAGCCAACAAGAGCAGGTAAAAAGTAATTACAAAATATAGCAATTAAACACTGGAATGGTAGGATGTGCAGAGGATGAATGTGCAAGATGAGATACTGGGGTGCAAAAGAGCAAGATAAATAAATACAGTATGGGGATACCTATGTACAGGTGCAGTGATCTGTGAGCTGCTCTGACTGCTGGTGCTTAAAGCTAGTGAGGGAGATATGAGTCTACAACTTCAGTGATTTTTGCAGTTCGATGGTGGTTATGATATTGTTTAGGACTTTGAGCGTGGCTGAGGTGCACCCATGACCAGCTCGGAAACCAGATTGCATAGTACGGTGGGATTCGAATGCAGTTTTAAGAAAATAAAGTTTTAAAGTATTTACTAAAATAAACTGAAGTAAAAAATAAATAAGAAAAATAACAAATAATAATAAGGAGCGACAATAAAATAACAGTAGTGAGGCTTTATACAGGGTATTACGGTACAGAGTCAATGTGGAGGCTATATACAGGGGGTACCGGTACAGAGTCAATGTGGAGGCTGTATACGGGGTATTACGTTACATAGTCAATGTGGAGGCTATATACAGGGTATTACGGTACAGAGTCAATGTGGAGGCTATATACAGGGTGTATTGGTACAGAGTCAATGTGGAGGCTATATACAGGGGGTACCGGTACAGAGTCAATGTGGAAGCTATATACAGGGGGTACCGGTACAGAGTCAATGTGGAGGCTATATACAGGGTATTACGGTACAGAGTCAATGTGGAGGCTATATATAGGGTGTACCGGTACAGAGTCAATGTGGAGGCTTATACAGGGGTTACCGGTACAGAGTCAATGTGGAGGCTATATACAGGGGGTACCGGTACAGAGTCAATGTGGAGGCTATATACAGGGGGTACCGGTACAGAGTCAATGTGGAGGCTATATACAGGGGGTACTGGTACAGAGTCAATGTGGAGACTATATACAGGGGGTACCAGTACAGAGTCAATGTGGAGGCTATATACAATGTGTTACGGTACAGAGTCAATGTGGAGACTATATACAGGTGGTGTTCAGGAGTCTTATGGCTTGTGGGTAGAAGCTGTTTAGAAGCCTCTTGTACCTAGACTTGGTGCTCCGGTACCACTTGCCATGCGGTAGCAGAGCGACCAGTCTATGACTAGGGTGACTGGAGTCAAATGACAAATGACATCATTAATCCACTTGATAGAAAGCAACATTGTGCTGCTCTGTTTGTGGATTTATCAAAGGCCTTTGATTCAGTTGACCATTAATTGTTGCTAGCTAGACTCAGAAACATTGGTCTCAGTGAAGGGGGCAGTAAATTGGTTTAGGAACTAATCTTTCTGACAGAACACAATGTGTTATATACTGACAATCACAAGTTTAGCTTTCTAGAGGTTAATAGAGGTGTCCCCCAGGGTTCTATTTCAGCTCCTGTGTTGTTCTCAATTTGTATTAATGATTTGGGAAATGGGATGCAACCAGCAAAGTTACATCTATATGCAGATGATACAGTTATATATTCATGTGCTCCTTCTCTGGGTCAGGCTGTTGAAGAGCTCCAGACTGATTTTCAGCCACTGCAGGCCTCCCTTTATGGTCTCAAACTGGTCTTCAATATACAAAAATAAATAAATACATGACCTTTACCAGAGCTTGCACTCAGCCAGAGAAGGTTAGCATTGTCACATCTGGTGGCTTACCCATTGAAAAAGTGTAATTCTACAAATACCAAGGTATATGGTTGGATGACAAGTTGTCCTTTAAAGTTCATGTGGATAATCTTGTGAGGATGCTTAAATTGAAATTGGGTTTTTATTTTTGTAATAAGGCTTGCTTCCCGCTTATGGCTAGAAGGAAATTTGTTCAGGCCACTTTTCTCTCTGTAATTGATTATGGTGACTTGTTGTATATGCATGCAGCTTCCTCCGTCTTATAGAGACTGGACTCTGTTTATCATGCAGCCTCCTCTGTCTTACAGAGACTGGACTCTGTTTATCTAGGCATCCTTGTGCTTTATTACAAATACCAATTCACTAACCCACCATTGCACCTTGAACCAAATGGTGGTTGGACCTATCTTTATATTGTTAGGTTCTAATTCTGAGTAAAAAACTCCACGGACACTATGAAAGCTCAAACCGTTTATTCTCCCAGAGGGTCAATACGGTTGCATTAGACGACAACGTGTTCACACAAGCACTGATATTTAATCCTTTCTCCTATGCCGAGTCTCCTCCTTACACATCTGAACAGCCAATGCATCTCTGTTGCTAGACAGAACCTTAGTGATATCTGTTCTTCCTCACTTCATCTGACCTGACCTCTAAACCCAAAGTGCTCACTCCTCCCCAACTCACGGCTGTCATGGTGACTGGCACCAGACTGTGTCTCTTCTCCTCCCATAGGATACCTGATGGCTAACAATAACATATCCTGACATAATGTAAATGTTATACATAACCCTCTGTCCCTCAGTGACATGAATAAGTATATTTTCATATTTTCATAACCCAACAATATGCACAGCTACATTTGAATGTGTTGATCTACAAAGCCCTTTTGGGTAAACTCCCTCTTTACCGCTGTACTCTGGTCTCCTTCACCACCAGCAGTTACCATACCTGGTCTGCTAGGAGGTTGCTATGTTACCATACCCGGTCTGCTAGGGGGTTGCTATATTACCATACCCGGTCTGCTAGGTGGTTGCTATGTTACCATACCAGGTCTGCTAGGAGGTTGCTATGTTACCATACCCGCTCTGCTAGGGGGTTGCTATGTTACCATACCCGGTCTGCTAGGGGGTTGCTATGTTACCATACCCGGTCTGCTAGGAGGTTGCTTTGTTACCATACCCGGTCTGCTAGGAGGTTGCTATGTTACCATACCCGGTCTGCTAAGTGGTTGCTATGTTACCATACCCGGTCTGCTAGGTGGTTGCTATGTTACCATACCCGGTCTGCTAGGAGGTTGCTATGTTACCATACCCGGTCTGCTAGGAGGTTGCTATGTTACCATACCCGGTCTGCTAGGAGGTTGCTATGTTACCATACCCGGTCTGCTAGGAGGTTGCTATGTTACCATACCCGGTCTGCTAGGTGGTTGCTATGTTACCATACCCGGTCAGCTAGGTGGTTGCTACTATGTTACCATACCCGGTCTGCTAAGAGGTTGCTATGTTACCATACCTGGTCTGCTAGGAGGTTACTATGTTACCATACCCGGTCTGCAAGGAGGTTGCTATGTTACCATACCCGGTCTGCTAGGTGGTTGCTATGTTACCATACCCGGTCTGCTAGGTGGTTGCTATGTTACCATACCCAGTCTGCTAGGTGGTTTCTATGTTACCATACCCGGTCTGCTAGGTGGTTGCTATGTTACCATACCCAGTCTGCTAGGGCTTTGCTATGTTACCATACCTTGTCTGCTAGGACTTTGCTATGTTACCATACCCGGTCTGCTAAGTGGTTGCTATGTTACCATACTCGGTCTGCTAGGTGGTTGCTATGTTACCATACCCGGTCTGCTAGGTGGTTGCTATGTTACCATACCCGGTCTGCTAGGTGGTTGCTATGTTACCATACCCGGTCTGCTAAGAGGTTGCTATGTTACCATACCCGGTCTGCTCAGGAGGTTGCTATGTTACCATACCCGGTCTGCTAGGTGGTTGCTATGTTACCATACCCGGTCTGCTAGGTGGTTGCTATGTTACCATACCCGGTCTGCTAGGTGGTTGCTATGTTACCATACCCGGTCTGCTAGGTGGTTGTTATGTTACCATACCCGGTCTGCTAGGTGGTTGCTATGTTACCATACCCGGCCTGCTAGCTGGTTGCTATGTTTCCATACCCGGTCTGCTAGGTGGTTGCTATGTTACCATACCCGGTCTGCAAGGAGGTTGCTATGTTACCATACCCGGCCTGCTAGCTGGTTGCTATGTTTCCATACCCGGTCTGCTAGGTGGTTGCTATGTTACCATACCCGGTCTGCAAGGAGGTTGCTATGTTACCATACCCGGTCTGCTAGGTGGTTGCTATGTTACCATACCCGGTCTGCTAGGAGGTTGCTATGTTACCATACCCGGTCTGCTAGGTGGTTGCTATGTTACCATACCCGGTCTGCTAGCTGGTTGCTATGTTACCATACCCGGTCTGCTAGGTGGTTGCTATGTTACCATACCCGGTCTGCTAGCTGGTTGCTATGTTACCATACCCGGTCTGCTAGGTGGTTGCTATGTTACCATACCCGGTCTGCTAGGTGGTTGCTACTTAAAGTCCCCAGGACCTTCACAGTATTAGGGAAGACTGCCATTTGCATTTACATTTACGTAATTTAGTAGACGCTCTTATCCAGAGCGACTTACAAATTGGTGCATTCACCTTATGATATCCAGTGGAACAACCACTTTACAATAGTACATGCAATCTCGTCTTGTGCACCAGACTCATGGAATAGTCTACAATCCATGCTTCATCTAGATATGTTAGTGCCACTGAATGAATTTAAAATATTGATGGGAGACTCTGTTACAGAGGAATGTATTTTTTATTTTTTTTATAGGTTGGATCATGTTGTTGATTTGTATTTATATTGTTGTATGTTTTAATAATGTATTGAGTGTTGCTGCCTTCTAGGCCAGGTCTCCCTTGGAAAAGAGACTCTGGGTCTCAATAGGATTTTCCTGGTTAAATAAGAAATCAAATGCACGGTGCAGACTCAAATCAGGACAAACATAGAAAACTAAAATATAATTTAATTTTTATAGTTTTTACTATAGATTTCTGTTTGGAGTAATGGCTGAGTGAGAGACAGAGAGGGAGAGACAGAGAGGGAGAGACAGACAGGGAGAGACAGACAGGGAGAGACAGAGAGGGAGAGACAGACAGGGAGAGACAGACAGGGAGAGACAGACAGGGAGAGACAGACAGGGAGAGACAGAGAGGGAGAGACAGAGAGGGAGAGACAGACAGGGAGAGACAGACAGGGAGAGACAGACAGGGAGAGACAGACAGGGAGAGACAGACAGGGAGAGACAGAGAGGGAGAGACAGACAGGGAGAGACAGAGAGGGAGAGACAGAGAGGGAACAACAATTCTTCAGTTACTTTTGAAAAAGCTTGAAGAGGTTTGATTTGATTTGTGGCAGCCTTACTCTGTATTTATCAGACGCTCTCATCCAGAGAGACTTACAGTAGTGGTCATTTATCAGACGCTCTCATCCAGAGAGACTTACAGTAGTGAGTCATTTAGCAGAAGCTCTGACCCAGAGAGACTTACAGTAGTGGTCATTTATCAGACGCTCTCATCCAGAGAGACTTACAGTAGTGAGTCATTTAGCAGACGCTCTGATCCAGAGAGACTTACAGTAGTGAGTCATTTATCAGATGCTGTTATCCAGAGAGACTTATAGTAGTGGTCATTTAGCACAGTGGTTACCAAACTGTCCCCCCCACAAAAAAAACATTATTATATATAGTACCAGTCAAAAGTTTGGACACACCTACTCATTCAAGGGTTTTTATTTATTTTTAATATTTTGTACATTGTAAAATAATATTGAAGACATCAAGACTTACGAAATAGCACATATGGAATAATGTATTAAGCAAAAAAGTGTTAAACAAATCAAATATATTTTATATTTGAGATTCTTCAAAGTAGCCACCCTTTGCCTTGATGACAGTTTTGCACACTCTTGGCATTCTCTCAACCAGCTTCATGAGAGAGTCACCTGGAAAGCATTTCAATTAACAGGTGTGCAAGACAGAAACAGAAACCCCTTCATTAACAGACCCCCTCATTAACATACCCCCTCATTAAGAGTCCCCCTCATTAACACACCCCCTCATTAAGAGTCCCCTCATTAACATACCCCCTCATTAACATACCCCCTCATTAAGAGTCCCCCTCATTAACATACCCTCTCATTAACAGACCCCCTCATTAACAGACCCCCTCATTAACATACCCCCTCATTAACATACTCCCTCATTAAGAGTCCCCTCATTAACAGATCCCCTCATTAAGAGTCCCCCTCATTAACAGATCCCCTCATTAAGAGTCCCCCTCATTAAGAAACCCCCTCATTAAGTGTCCCCCTCATTAAGAGTCCCCCTCATTAAGAGTCCCCCTCATTATTAACAGACCTCCTCATTAAGAAACCCCCTCATTAAGAGTCCCCCTCATTAAGTGTCCCCCTCATTAAGAGTCCCCCTCATTAACATACCCCCTCATTAACAGACCCCCTCATTAAGAGACACCCTCATTAACAGACCCCCTCATTAAGAGACACCCTCATTAACATACCCCCTCATCAAGAGACCCTCTTCAAAAGCTAGCAGCTAACATTGCTCAATATGGAAGGAGAGTGAGTCTTACTTTACTGTTCACTCTGTCTGGGAAAAAGACTTCAAAAGAGGCAGAACAGGCCTCATTAGTTAAATAACAACGCAGAGGCTAGTGAGCCTGCATTATTGACTTGGCTAAATAACAAAGCAGAGGCTAGTGAGCCTGCATTATTGACTTGGCTAAATAACAAAGCAGAGGCTAGTGAGCCTGCATTATTGACTTGGTTAAATAACAAAGCAGAGGCTAGTGAGCAAAAGTTGCTCCTTGTCTTTTCCTCTGGGGGAAGCCATGGCTTGTTGGATTATTGTCGCCACACCACTTTACCAACTGATTGGTTGGTTGCTGTACCCAACTGACCGCTCAGTCTCTCACAGTTGATCTGTCGATTTTAGAGGCTTAATTTGAAGTTTGTTGTCTGGCTTCTCCATATAACCACAGTTTTGTCGGTACAAAACGGAGCTACTCAGTCCCTGTGCATCCGATCGGCACACGCATTTGTCAGCATCCAAAAGTGAAATCAACAATATAAAATGAACAGTAAACATTACACTCACAAAAGTTCCAAAGGAATAGAGACATTTCAAATGTCATAGGCAGAATTCTGCATGCCGAGTCTCAATTTGGTGTTTGTCACATTTTGTGAATGATTGGTTGGTGAGCGGACCCCAGACCTCACAACCATAAAGGACAAAGGGTTCTATAACTGATTCAAGTATTTTTAGTCAGATCCTAATTGTGATGTCAAATTTGATGTTCCTTTCGATGGCGTAGAATGCCCTACTTGCCTTGTCTGTGAGATCGTTCATAGCTTTGTGGAAGTTACCTGTGGCGCTGATGTTTAGGCCGAGGTATGTATAGTTTTCTGTGTGCTCTAGGGCAATGGTGTCTAAATGGAATTTGTATTCGTGGTCCTGGTAACTGGACCTTTTTTGGAACACCATTATTTTTGTCTTATTGAGATTTACTGTCAAGAGCCAGGTCTGAAAATCTGTGCAGAATATCTAGGTGCTGCTGTAGGCCCTCGTTGGTTGGTGACAGAAGCACCAGATCATCAGCAAACAGTAAACATTTCACTTCAGGTTCTAGTAAGGTGAGGCCGGGTGCTGCAGAATGTTCTAGTGCCCTCGCCAATTCGTTGATAAATAATGTTGAAGATGGTGGGCCTTAAGCTACATCCCTGTCTCACCCCACGGCCCTGTGGAAAGAAATGTGTGTTCTTTGCCAATTTTAATCGCACACTTGTTGTTTGGGTACATGGATTTTCTAATGTTGTATGTTTTTTCCCTAACAACTCTTTCCATCAATTTGTATTTGAGACCCTCATGCTAAATTGAGTCAAAAGCTTTTTTGAAATCAACAAACGATGAGACTTTGCCTTTCTTCTGGTTTGTTTGTTTGTCAATTATGGTGTGCTGGGTGAATACGTGATCTGTTGTACAGTAATTTGGTAAAAACCCAGTTTGACGTTTGTTCAGTACATTTTACGTTCAGTACACTGAGGAAATGTACGAGTCTGCTGTTAATGATAATGCAGAGGATTTTCCCAAGGTTGCTTATGATGCATATCCCACGGTAGTTATATCCGCCAAATTTCTGGCGGGTGATCAGCCCTCTGTTCCAAATATTGGGGAAGATGCCAGAGCTGAGGATGATGTAATGATGTAATGGCACCAGCGGGGATGGCTGCCATTCACCGTGCTAATTTGTTAGTTTTTCCACATTGTTTGTAACTTATTTTAAACATAATGTTGCTGCTACCGTCTCTTATGACTGAAAAGAGCTTCTGGAATCAGAACAACGATTACTCACCTTGAATTGGACGAAGAATTTTTCTTTACCAAGTCGGACGAGAGGGATTTACTCCAGACACCTGAGAAGGCCCTCATTCGCAGGAGAAAAAGACGCAGGTATCGTGGAAGGAAGTCGAGGTGCCTTGTGAGGATACGGCGGCAAGCTGCTAATCTGCCTTTACCATCGGTACTATTGGCTAACGTACAATCGTTGGATAATAACGTGGACGAACTACAAGCACATGTATCCTACCAACGGGACATTAAAAACTGTAATATCATATGTTTCACCGAGTCGTGGCTGATGACGACTTGAATAACATACAGCTGGCGGATTATACACTGCATCAGCAGGATAGAACAGCAGCCTCTGGTAAGACAAGGGGAGGTGGTCTATGTACAGTATATTTGTAAACAACAACTGGTGCACGATATCTAAGGAAGTCTCGAGTTTTTGCTCGCCTGAGGTAGAATATCTCATGATAAGCTGTAGACGACACAATCTACCGGTCACGACTTCAGCCGAAGTCGGTTCCTCTCCTTGTTCGGGGCGGCGCTCGGCGGTCGGCGTCGCCGGTATACTAGCCATCGCCGATCCACTTTTCATTTTCCATTTGTTTTGTCTTTGTTTCTACAGACCTGTTTTTCATTCCCCTATTATTGTTCATGTATTTAACCCTCTGGTGTTGTGCGGGATTGTTTTATGTCATGTTCGGTAATGTTGGGGACTGGTTATTTTGCCGGGTGCTGTTTTTTGCCCGTGCGTAAAAAGTTGATGTTTGTGTTTGGGCAAGTGTAGTGTTTTACCTTGCACCATTCATTATTCTGAGTAAAGTTACATTGCTCTCCATTCTCTGTTCTCCTGCGCCTGACTGCATACACCAGCTACACCCACCATTATGACACTACCAAGAGAGTTTTCATTTATATTCTTCGTAGCTGTCTATTTACCACCACAACCCGATGCTGGCAGTAAGACCTCACTCAACGAGCAGTAGACGGCCATAAGCCAGCAGGAAAATGCTCATCCAACGGCAGCGCCGGGGACTTTAAATCCATTTTATCTCATTTCTACCAGCAGGTTAAATGTGCAACCAGAAGTTAAAAAGAACTCTAGATCACCTTTACTCCACACACAGAGACGTGTACAAAGCTCTCCCTCGCCTTCCATTTGGCAAATCTGACAGGCAAACAGGCAAAGGGTCAATACAGGACTAAGATTGAATCATTCTGCACTGGCTCCAATGCTCGTTGAATGTGGCAGGGCTTGCAGACTATTACAGACTACAAAGGGAAGCACAGTTGCGAGCTTCCCAGTGACACAAGCCTACCAGACGAGCTAAATTACTTCTATGCTCGCTTCGAGGCAAGTAACACAGAAACATGCATGAGAGCATCAGCTCTCTGTAGCCGATGTGAGTAAGACCATTAAACAGGTCAACATTCACAAGGCCGCAGGGCCAGACGGATTACCAGGACGTGTACTCTGAGCATGCGCTGACCAACTGGCATGTGTCTTCAATGACATTTCAACCTCTCCCTGACTGAGTCTGTAATACCAACATGTTTCAAGCAGACCACCTTAGTCCCTGTACCCAAGAACACTAAGGTAACATGGCTAAATGACTGCCGACCCTTAGCACTCATATCTGTAGCCATGAAGTGCTATGAAAGGCTGGTCATGGCTCACATCAACACCATTATCCCAGAAACCCTAGACCCACTCCAATTTGCATTCCGCCCCAACAGGTCCACAGATGATGGAATCTCTATTGCACTCCACACTGCCCTTTCACACCTGGACAAAAGGAACACCTATGTGAGAATGCTATTCATTGACTACAGCTCAGCATTCAACACCATAGTACCCTCAAAGCTCATCAATAAGCTAAGGACCCTGGGACCAAACGCCTCCCTCTGCAACTGGATCCTGGACTTCCTGATGAGCCGCCTCCAGGTGGTGAGGGTAGGTAACAACACATCCGCCATGCTGATCCTCAACACGGGGGTCCCTCAGGGGTGCATGCTCAGTCCCCTCCTGTACTCCCTATTCACTCATGACTGCATGGCCAGGCACGACTCCAACACCATCATTAAGTTTGCCGATGACTCAGCAGTGGTAGGCCTGATCACCGACAACGACGAGACCGCCTATAGGGAGAAGGTCAGAGACCTGGCCCTGTGGTGCCAGGACAACAACCTCTCCCTCAACGTGATCAAGACAAAGGAGATGATTGTGGACTACAGGAAAAGGAGGACCGAGCACATCCCCATTCTCATCGACGGGGCTGTAGTGGAGTAGGTTGAGAGCTTCAAGTTCCTTGGCGTCCACATCACCAACAAACTAGAATGGTCCGAACACATGAAGACAGATCCTCAAAATGTTCTACAGCTGCACCATCGAGAGCATCCTGACTGGTTGCATCACTGCCTGGTATGGCATCTGCTCGGCACCCTCGACCACAAGGCACTACAGAGGGTAGTGCAAACAGCCCAGTACATCACTGGGGCCAAGCTTCCTGCCATCCTGGACCTCTATACCAGGCGGTGTCAGAGGAAGGCCCTAAAAATTGTCAAAGACCAGCTACCCTAGTCATAGACTGTTCTCTCTTCTAATGCACGGCAAGCGGTATCAGAGCGCCAAGTCTAGGACCAAGAGGCTTCTAAACAGATTCTACCCCCAAGCCATAAGACTCCTGAACACCTAATCAAATGGCTACCCAGACTATTTACACCCCCCTCCCCTTTTACGCTGCTGCTACTCTCTGTTATTATCTATGCATAGTCACTTTAATAACTCTACCTACATGGATATATTACCTCGGCATCGGTGCCCCCGCACACTGACTCTGTACCGGTACCCCCTGTATATAGCCTTTCTATTGGTATTTTACTGTTGCTCTTTAATTATTTGTTACTTTTATTTCCTATTTTTTTAGGTATTTTTCTTAAAACTTCATTGTTGGTCAAGGGCTTGTAAGTAAGCATTTCACTGTAAGGTCTTCTACACCTGTTATATTCGGCGCATGTGACAAATAAAATTAGATTTGTTTTGGAAATGTTCTTTTTTAATGAGTTTAAGTATAGCCAATTGGAATTTGTGGTCTGTATATTTTATCACCAGAGGCCTTTTAGGTTGGAGGATTTGTATTTTGTCATGTAGTTCATTCAATGTAATTTGAGAATTCAGTAGGTTCTGGAAGTCTTTAATAGTTGATTCTATGATCTCACTCTCACTCTCTTACTCTCGTTCTCTCTCTCACGCTCGCTCTCTCTCTTGCTCTCTCGCTCTCTCGCTCTCTCTTTCTCTCTCTCTCTCTCTCTTGCGCTCTCTTACTCTCACGCTCGCTCTCTCTCTTGCTCTCTCTTTTTTGCTCTCTTGCTCTCTCTCTCTCTCTCTCTTGCTCTCTCTTTTTTGCTCTCTTGCTCTCTCTCTCTCTCTCTTTTTTGCTCTCTTGCTCTCTCTCTCTCTCTCTCTTGCTCTCTCTTTTTTGCTCTCTTGCTCTCTCTCTCTCTCTCTCTTGCTCTCTCTTTTTTGCTCTCTTGCTCTCTCTCTCTCTCTCTCTCGCTCTCTCTCTCTCTCTCTCTCTCGCTGGCTCTCTCTCTCTCTCTCTCTCTCTCTCTCTCTCTCGCTGGCTCTCTCTCTCTCTCTCTCTCTCTCTCTCTCTCGCTGGCTCTCTCTCTCTCTCTCTCTCTCTCTCTCTCTCTCTCTCTCTCTCTCTCTCTCTCTCTCTCTCTCTCTCTCTCTCTCTCTCTCTCTAATTTATTCTCTAGTTGCTCCTCTGATTTATCATTTCTATAATGAGGAAATTGAAGCCCATAATTTCAACAGCTTGCAGGTTTTAGATCATACTAAATGATGAAAGCTCTCTGTCTTCCTGGGGAAGATAACTATCACTAAGTGTGTGTATTTGTGTCTACACTGTGTGTGATGACTAAAAAGCCTGTGTCCTTGTACTTTACGGCATTAACTAAAAGGTTGTTTGTTATTGTCTCTAGGTACTTCAGATCAGGAGCCCCTCCCGTCATCAACCCCCTCCACACGCGGTTCCCACAGGATACCATCGTCCCAGGGTCCTTTGCAGTCACTCTAACCTGGACTCTACCAAACCGCACCACAGGGGTGTTCAACGTGACCTCACCCCTCCCCGGGGACTGGTTCCTGGCTGCGCACCTGCCCAAGGATGAGGGAAAGATCTCTGTCAAGGTGAGTCTGTATGAATGGACATGCTGAGTC
This sequence comes from Salmo salar, assembly GCF_965601325.2. NCBI lineage: Eukaryota > Metazoa > Chordata > Actinopteri > Salmoniformes > Salmonidae > Salmo > Salmo salar. The sequence goes on from NC_138305.1 coordinate 12,737,448, forward strand.
TTTCTGGATGATGGTCGGGCTGTTTTTCTCTGGCTGGAGAGTTTTTTTTTTTTCAGTCTGTGAACGTATAGCAACTATTTTAAACAGATACTGTGATAGGGTACACCCCGGCTTTGTACCTCTTGAGAAATGGAGGTTAGGTTTTGAGTTGCACTGTTTGGTGGATCCAATAGGGGGTCAGAGGGTGGGTGCATAGCTGCTAGTCAGATAGAGAGATGGACTGGATGGTGCATCTCCATCGGGATGAGATGCCTGCTTGCCATCCCTGATCAGATCACCAGCTAAAGCAAGGCAGAGCCGATGGGGCGTCCTGACAGTTAGCACAATGCTAACCCAATGCTCCCATGGAGTCTGTGGTCTTCTACCTCTGCTGTCATGGCAGTCTGTGGTCTTCTACCCCTGCTGTCAGGACAGTCTGTGGTCTTCTACCCCTGCTGTCAGGACAGTCTGTGGTCTTCTACCCCTGCTGTCAGTGCAGTCTGTGGTCTTCTACCCCTGCTGTCAGGGTGATTCTGCTCTGCTCTGGACACACACAGGAACATACTAGTTGTTGGCTGTTTGTCTCAGCAGTGACTGTTTAATTAGCAGTAGTCAAACAGGCTTTCAAAGTCATCATGTCAATTGCTAGTAGCTACTTCCCAACCTGCCTAGTCTGTCACACTCATGCCATGTCAGTACCTGTCCTCAAACTGGGCCAACTGCGGCTCTTCCCTGGGCTAACTGCGGCTCTTCCCTGTGGCTCAGTTGGTAGAGCATGGTGTTTGCAATGCCAGCATGGTGTGTGCAATGCCAGGGTTGTGGGTTTGATTCCCACGGGGGGGCCAGTACAAAAAATAAAAAAATAATGCATGAAATGTATGCATTCACTTCTGTAAGTTGCTCTGGATAAGAGCGTCTACTAAAATGCAAAACGCAATGGTATGTCCTGTCTGTCTGGAACCTCTGAACTGATGTGATGTGATGTGTGTGTGTGTATGTGATGTATGTGTGTGGTGTGATGTGTGTGATGTGTGTGATATTAATGCATGTTGTAGACTAAGCCAGGAAATGTTCTCCTTCAGCCTGGCTTTTCTGTGAGCAGACAGACACTGTAATGGAGATGTAGCATCCCCTGATGGCTGAGCCAAGATGGCCCTCTGACTAATGCTGCAGAGGCCCCCACTGCTCTTCAATAAGATGGCCCTCTGACTAACGCTGCAGAGGCCCCCACTGCTCTTCAATAAGATGGCCCTCTGACTAACGCTGCAGGGGCCCCCCCTGCTCTTCAATAAGATGGCCCTCTGACTAATGCTGCATGGGCCCCCACTGCTCTTCAATAAGATGGCCCTCTGACTCACGCTGCAGGGGCCCCCACTGCTCTTCAATAAGATGGCCCTCTGACTCACGCTGCAGAGGCCCCCACTGCTCTTCAATAAGATGGCCCTCTAACTAACGCTGCAGAGCCTTCAATCAGCAGAGCTGTGTTTGTGATATTTTAGGTACACCGTTCTCAGGCAGAGATGTTGCACTGCATGTGAGCTAGTCTCAATATTGAAATGTCACTGTAGAACAAAGAGGCTATAGGAGAGAGAGAGAGAAATGTGTTGTTGTTCCTTCGTTCTGTGGTTTTACGGTTGATTACCCAGCGCTCCGCTCTGCTGCAGGGTTTATTTACTAATTACATCTTAATTATTTTATTAGCACATGTCAGGTGGAACTTCTGAGGGCATACAGAGGAGATCAACACACATTCTGTTAACAGCAGATTAAACAGGGAACATTCATTGTTGTCTTTATGCGGTTTGACAGATGTTAACAGCACAGAAAAGTCATCTTGTACAAAAGAATACAATGTACAATATAGAACTTTACATTTAGCTGGTTGGTTGGTAAAGGATTAGACCATGGGTGGGGTTGGTTGGTAGAGGATTAAACCATGGGTGGGGTTGGTTGGTAGAGGATTAAACCATGGGTGGGGTTGGTTGGTAGAGGATTAAACCATGGGTGGAGTTGGTTGGTAAAGGATTAAACCATGGGTGGGGTTGGTTGGTAAAGGATTAAACCATGGATGGGGTGGTTGGTAAAGGATTAAACCATGGGTGGGGTTGGTTGGTAAAGGATTAAACCATGGGTGGGGTTGGTTGGTAGAGGATTAAACCATGGGTGGGGTTGGTTGGTAGAGGATTAAACCATGGGTGGGGTGGGTTGTTAAAGGATTAAACCATGGGTGGTGTTGGTTGGTAGAGGATTAAACCATGGGTGGGGTTGGTTGGTAGAGGATTAAACCATGGGTGGGGTTGGTTGGTAAAGGATTAAACCATGGGTGGGGTTGGTTGGTAAAGGATTAAACCATGGGTGGGGTTGGTTGGTAGAGGATTAAACCATGGGTGGGGTTGGTTGGTAAAGGATTAAACCATGGGTGGGGTTGGTTGGTAAAGGATTAAACCATGGGTGGGGTTGGTTGGTAGAGGATTAAACCATGGGTGGGGTTGGTTGGTAGAGGATTAAACCATGGGTGGGGTTGGTTGGTAGAGGATTAAACCATGGGTGGGGTTGGTTGGTAGAGGATTAAACCATGGGTGGGGTTGGTTGGTAAAGGATTAAACCATGGGTGGGGTTGGTTGGTAGAGGATTAAACCATGGGTGGGGTTGGTTGGTAAAGGATTAAACCATGGGTGGGGTTGGTTGGTAAAGGATTAAACCATGGGTGGGGTTGGCTGGTAGAGGATTAAACCATGGGTGGGGTTGGTTGGTAGAGGATTAAACCATGGGTGGGGTTGGTTGGTAGAGGATTAAACCATGGGTGGGGTTGGTTGGTAGAGGATTAAACCATGGGTGGGGTTGGTTGGTAAAGGATTAAACCATGGGTGGGGTTGGTTGGTAAAGGATTAAACCATGGGTGGGCTTGGTTGGTAGAGGATTAAACCATGGGTGGGGTTGGTTGGTAGAGGATTAAACCATGGGTGGTGTTGGTTGGTAGAGGATTAAACCATGGGTGGGGTTGGTTGGTAAAGGATTAAACCATGGGTGGGGTTGGTTGGTAAAGGATTAAACCATGGGTGGGGTTGGCTGGTAGAGGATTAAACCATGGGTGGGGTTGGTTGGTAGAGGATTAAACCATGGGTGGGGTTGGTTGGTAGAGGATTAAACCATGGGTGGGGTTGGTAGAGGATTAAACCATGGGTGGGGTTGGTTTATCTGCTGTAAGTAGATCTTATCTCATATAATAATCACAGCTTCGATCCACAGCTGACTTTAAATTGATTGTGTAGATAAATTAGACAAATCTCTCAATAGCAAGGCTATGCTCACTGAGTCTGTACATAGTCAAGGATTTTCTTCATTTTGGGTCAGTCACAGTTCGTGCTGAGCGATTAACCAAAATGTCTGTTATTTTTTGGTTTTAAACAACTGTAAAATTGACCGACGTAGGTTCAATTATTTGAATTCCATTTCGTTTTTTTTCCTTTTTCTGTGAGCTCGATGTGCAGTTTCTGTAGAGATAAATCAGATGAAGCCTGAACTGTGTGATGTATTAGGGAAATGTAGTTTCCAACATGGCAGTATTCTACATAGTTTTAGCGCAGAAAACGTGGCAATTAACTCCAATGACCATAATCCATTGCGTGCCTGCTTAAACTTGTCCGGTTTGTGCCGGAGCAAACATGGAGACTGAGAGAAGAGAGAACGTGAGATGGAGAGGGATAGAAAGCAGTTGCTTCCTGAGTCTAAAAATACTTGATCTAAGTGATTAATAATTGGTATTCAGCAGTCATAAAAGTATGCCTTATTTACTTTGAAGAAATACTAAAATAGTGATTTTGTCAGACAGCATATGTAGCAGTTCTATAGAGATGAGATGCTGACTTGGAATGAAATAGTAAAGTCATCAAATAATTTTTTATTTTTTATTAAAGTAAAGTATTGTGAATAAATGATGGTTAATTAGTGATCATCAGTAATGGTCTGTCACGTCCTGACCAGTAAAAGGGGTCATTTGTCATTGTAGTATGGTCAGGGCGTGGCAGGGGATGTTGTTTCTGTGTGTTTTGGGGTTTGTTTGTTTCCTGGGGATATGTTCTAGTTTTCATTTTCTATGTTCGTTTTTCTTTGTGTGGCCGAGTATGGTTTCCAATCAGAGGCAGGGGTCGTTAGTTGTCTCTGATTGGAAGCCATACTTAGGCAGCCTGTTTTTTCCCCGTGGGTTGTGGGTGGTTGTTTCCTGTATAGTCTGTGAACCTTACGGAACTGTCGATTGGTCGTTTTGCTAATTTTGTTTAAGTGTTCACTTTAAATAAATATAAAAAGATGAGCACTATACCTTCTGCGCTTTGGTCTGACTCCTACGACACTTATGACATGGTCAGTCACAACCATCATGGGACTTGTATTAAAGGTTTTATTCTGTGTTGTTACAGCATTCAAATAACATAATGCATTTAATGTCCCCCCCAATTTTTTTTAACCGAAATCGAAAACAGTGATTTAAAAAAAAAAAGAAACCGAACCGACCTTAAAAAGCACTAATTGCTCAGCACTAGTCACAGTGGTCAGGTATTGTGCCACTGTGTACTCTCTGTTTAGGGCCAATTTGTTAATTTATTTCCAGTGTGTCAAATAGTTACCTTTTTGCTTTCTCATAATGTGGTTGGGTCTAATTGTGTTGCTGTCCTTGGGCTCTGTGGGCTCTGTTTGTATTTACATTTACATTTACATTTAAGTCATTTAGCAGACGCTCTTATCCAGAGCGACTTACAAATTGGTACATTCACCTTATAATATCCAGTGGAACAACCACTTTACAATAGTGCATCTAAATCTTTTAAGGGGGGGGGGTTAGAAGGATTACTTTATCCTATCCCAGGTATTCCTTGAAGAGGTGGGGTTTCAGGTGTCTCCGGAAGGTGGTGATTGACTCCGCTGTCCTGGCGTCGTGAGGGAGCTTGTTCCACCATTGGGGTGCCAGAGCAGCGAGCAGTTTTGACTGGGCTGAGCGGGAACTGTGCTTCCTCAGAGGTAGGGAGGCGAGCAGGCCAGAGGTGGATGAACGGAGTGCCCTTGTTTGGGTGTAGGGCCTGATCAGAGCCTGAAGGTACGGAGGTGCCGTTCCCCTCACAGCTCCGTAGGCAAGCACCATGGTCTTGTAGCGGATGCGAGCTTCGACTGGAAGCCAGTGGAGAGAGCGGAGGAGCGGGGTGACGTGAGAGAACTTGGGAAGGTTGAACACCAGACGGGCTGCGGCGTTCTGGATGAGTTGTAGGGGTTTAATGGCACAGGCAGGGAGCCCAGCCAACAGCGAGTTGCAATAATCCAGACGGGAGATGACAAGTGCCTGGATTAGGACCTGCGCCGCTTCCTGTGTGAGGCAGGGTCGTACTCTGCGAATGTTGTAGAGCATGAACCTACATGAACAGAGCCCCAGGACCAGCTTGCTTAGGGGACTCTTCTCTAGCTCCATCTCTCTGTAGGTGAGGGCTTTGTGGTGGAATGTGTGGACATCACTTCCTTTTAGGTGGTTGTCTTTCAGTTCAAGCACGGCCAGGTTGAAGTTCCCTGTGGAGCAGATTTTTTTGTCCCAAATATGTGTTAGTGTGTATGTGTAGAGCCGAGTAAAAATGGTTATTGGTTTCCCTGACATCTGGACCTTTTCTGGAAAATCATAATTTTGGTCTTTTTGAGATTGATTGTCAGGGCCCAGGTCTGACAGCTGTTGCAGATGATCTAATTGTTGCTGTAACCTCTCTTTTGTTGGGGACAGCAGCACCAGGTCATCTGCATACAGGCATTTTATTTATGTGTCATTAACAGCATTGGTATTTATTATGGATCCCCATTAGTTCCTGCCAAGGCAGCAGCTACTCTTCCTGGGGTTTATTATGGATCCCCATTAGTTCCTGTCAAGGCAGCAGCTACTCTTCCTGGGGTTTATTATGGATCCCCATTAGTTCCTGCCAAGGCAGCAGCTACTCTTCCTGGGGTTTATTACGGATCCCCATTAGTTCCTGTCAAGGCAGCAGCTACTCTTCCTGGGGTTTATTACGGATCCCCATTAGTTCCTGTCAAGGCAGCAGCTACTCTTCCTGGGGTTTATTATGGATCCCCATTAGTTCCTGCCAAGGCAGCAGCTACTCTTCCTGGGGTTTATTAAGGATCCCCATCAGTTCTCTACTCCACCACTACCACATATCTACAATACAAAATCCACATGTACGTGTGTGTAGAGTGTGTGTTTTATCATGTGTATGTGTGTCTGTGTATGTGTGTGTCTCTTCACAGTCCCCGCTGTTCCATAAGATGTATTTTTACCTGCTTTTAAATCTGATTTTACTGCTGCATCAGTTACCTGATGTGGAATAGAGTTCCATGTAGTCATGGCTCTATGTAGTACTGTGCACCTCCCATAGTCTGTTCTGGACTTGGGGACTGTGAAGAGGCCTCTGGTGGCATGTCTTGTGGGGTATGCATGGGTGTCTGAGCTGTGTGCTAGTAATTTAAACAGACTTCTCCCCATCTTAGCTACTGTTGTATCAATATGTTTTGACCATGACAGTTTACAATCCAGGGTTACTCCAAGCAGTTTAGTGATCTCAAATTGCTCAATTTACACATTATTCATTACAAGATTTAGTGTAGTTTTAGGGTTTAGTGAATGATTTGTCCCAAATATAATGCTGTTATTTTTTTTTATTTTTTATTTAGGACTAACTTATTCCTTGCCACCCATTCTGAAACTAACTGCAGCTCTTTGTTAAGTGTTGCAGTCCTTTCAGTTGCTGTAGTAGCTGACGTGTATAGTGTTGAGTCATCCGCATACATAGACACACTGGCTTTACTCAGAGCCAGTGGCATGTCATTAGTAAAGATTGAAAAAAGTAATGGGCCTAGACAGCTGCCCTGGAGAATTCCTGATTCTACCTGGATTATGTTGGAGAGGCTTCCATTAAAGAACACCCTCTGTGTTAGACAGGTAACTCTTTATCCACAATATAGCAGGGGGTGTAAAGCCATAACATATACATTTTTCTAGCAGCAGACTATGATCGATAATGTCAAAAGCCACACTGAAGTTTCCCACAATCCCATGCATGTTGAATGCCCTTCCCTATAAGCATGCTGAAAGTCTGCTGTCAATTTGTTTACTGTAAAATAGCATTGTATCTGGTCAAACACAATTTTTCCAAAACTTTACTAAGGGTTGGTAACAGGTTGATTGGTCGGCTATTTGAGCCAGTAAAGAGAATGCTTTACTATTCGTGGGTAGCTGAATGACTTTTGAGGTTAGGGATGCAACGGTACACAGTATGTTGTCGAACTGTTCGGTACGCCCCCTATGGTTCAATACGCACACATGCCTGTCATTTTCCTATAATTCACTGTCGGAAACACTTCTAACATGATATGTCATTTACGTGGCCATCACCTGGACGCCTTGCAGGTGGAGCTGGAGCAAGGAGAGTCCACTCGTTAGCGAAAACACAGCAATCTCTCGCTGCTGCCTTCCAACAACAATATGCGACAAATTCAGAAAAACAAAGAAATAACGAAAGCAGTGGGAATATTCATAGCCAGAGATTTGCAGCCCTATTCGGTGGTTAAATCCTACTCAGGATTTCGTCACCTGATTATTTATTTTTTTACCGTGTTACAATGTCCCCTCCCGTACACATTTCAGCAGCAAAGTAATTGCCCAAACTCTATGAAACATCACAGAGAGAAATTGAAAAGGAATTGACACAGACACCCTATCTAGCTCTCTCCACTGACAGTTGGACCTCCAGAGAAACTCAAAGCTACCTCTCTGTGACGGTTCACTATGTACTGGAAGCTACCTCACTGTGACGGTTCACTATGTACTGGAAGCTGCCTCTCTGTGACGGTTCACTATGTACTGGAAGCTACCTCACTGTGACGGTTCACTATGTACTGGAAGCTACCTCACTGTGACGGTTCACTATGTACTGGAAGCTGCCTCTCTGTGACGGTTCACTACGTTCTGGAAGCTGCCTCACTGTGATGGTTCACTATGTACTGGAAGCTGCCTCACTGTGACGGTTCACTATGTAAAGGAATAGGTAGCTGACTATGTACTGGAAGCTACCTCTCTGTGACGGTTCACTATGTACTGGAAGCTGCCTCACTGTGACGGTTCACTATGTTCTGGAAGCTACCTCACTGTGACGGTTCACTATGTACTGGAAGCTGCCTCTCTGTGACGGTTCACTATGTACTGGAAGCTGCCTCTCTGTGACGGTTCACTACGTTCTGGAAGCTGCCTCACTGTAACGGTTCACTATGTACTGGAAGCTGCCTCTCTGTGACGGTTCACTATGTACTGGAAGCTACCTCACTGTGACGGTTCACTAATGTACTGGAAGCTACCTCACTGTGACGGTTCACTATGTTCTGGAAGCTGCCTCACTGTGACGGTTCACTATGTACTGGAAGCTGCCTCACTGTGACGGTTCACTATGTACTGGAAGCTGCCTCTCTGTGACGGTTCACTATGTACTGGAAGCTGTCTCACTGTGACGGTTCACTATGTACTGGAAGCTACCTCACTGTGACGGTTCACTATGTACTGGAAGCTACCTCACTGTGACAGTTCACTATGTACTGGAAGCTACCTCACTGTGACGGTTCACTATGTACTGGAGTGGGAGATAAGAGCTACAGGTTGCAGAAACTCGTTCCGTGTATGTGAGTCATACAAGGGCACACTTAGCCCTAGAATTAATGAATGCTGTGACTGAGTGGAAGCTAGAGAGACCAAATATCACAATCCCAGCCACTACAGATAGCGTACAAAACATTGTAAATGCCATCCGTGAAGCTGATGGGTTTGGGCCCCATATTGGATGTTTTTTTTTGTTGCATACATTCTGAACCAAGCTACCAAGAGGGCAGTCTCTCTCCAGGCAGTGTCCCGCCTCCTGGGGAAGGTCAGAAAAGTGGTGAGTTTTTTTTTCTTCTTCACAAAAGCACCACCGCTCACCACGTTTTGACAGTCAAGCAAGAGATGCTAGATACACCAAAACACAAATGAATCCATGATGTCACAACCCAGTCGGAACACCGTACAGGACATGCTGGAACGTTACGTGGAACAGCAACCGGCCGTCTACTCTGCTGTATTGGACAAGGCTGTGAAGAAGTCGGTCAAAGACATAGCCGTTCTGACTGACAGTGAACTGAAGCTGGCAGAAGAACTCATTGAGCTACTCAACCCCCCCTGAGAACTCTCATGAGCAGTGAAACAAGTCCCCACCTCATCAATCATTTTCCCTCTAAAGACAATGATTCTCAAATCCATGGCACCAGGTCCTGAGGACAGTACAACCATCAGGGAGGCCATGGCAGCCATCACTCAGGACTTGGAGAGAAGATACACAGACCCAGATCTTCTAGACTACCTTCACAGAGCTACAGCACCTTGATCCAAGTCTACACGGATCAAATAAATTGTGAAGCGTGAACATCAGGTATTTAATCTATTTTTAAATCATTTTTCATGATATTGTTTTTTTTATTGTTTTTATCACGTGCGTTAAAATGTGATGAGATATATATATTTTTTTTAAATGAGAAATGTGTCACTTACACTTAATAATAATAATAATATGTTTGCTATTATTCTTGCCGTTTTAAGCAGTGCAAACAGGGCCATCCACAAAGGAAGAAAATCCATCCGCATTATACATGGCAGAGTTATTTGGGGAGCTTTTCAAAGCAGAGGAGCAGACCAAACCCCTTTTCCAAAATGATTGAGGAGGAGGTCACCTCATACAAGGCAGCAGATTGTAATCATGTGGAGACTGATCCTTTTGTGTGGTGGAGAAAAGAAAAAAAAAATGTCAAAGTTCCCCCGTGTTGCAAAGCTTTCACAACAGTGCCTCAGTGTCCCGGGAAGCTCTGTTGCAAGTGAGAGTGTTCTCCACCGCACGGGACATTGTCAGTGCAAGCCGTTCTCATCTTGCTTCAGAGAATGTTGACATGCTTATCTTTTCACAGAAGAACCTCAACATAAAGGAATGGATATCTCATATAACTTTATGTTGCACTTCATGTTATTTTTACATTGAATATTGCCTATACAAGTATATAAACCGTTTTTTTTTAATAGAGAAGGCAATAGCTAAGAAGCACTTTTCATTTTAATGTTTTTCTCCCCTTGATTTCATACAGTAGAGACAGAAACCAGGCCTAGTCAGTCATGCTGCCATTTTTTTGAATGGAAAGTTGTATTTGTCTTTAGGCAAAATAAAGAGTTCATTGTTTAAAGGGTGATGTGTTTTTGTTTTTCTTAAATATAAAGATAGCAAAACCATACGGTTACCGTGGCCCACTGTACCATGATACCTACTGAACCGTGGCCCACTGTACCATGATACCTACTGAACCGTGGTCCACAAACCGTGATACCTACTGAACCGTGGCCCACTGTACCATGATACCTACTGAACTGTGGCCCACTGTACCATGATACCTACTGAACCGTGGCCCACTGTACCATGATACCTACTGAACCGTGGCCCACAAACCGTGATGCATACTGAACCGTGGCCCACTGTATCATGATGCATACTGAACTGTGGCCCACTGTACCGTCATACCTACTGAACCGTGGGCCCACAAACCGTGATACCTACTGGACCGTGGCCCACAAACCGTGATACATACTGAACCGTGGGCCATGGTACCGTGATGCATACTGAACCGTGGTCCACAAACCATGATACCTACTGAACCGTGGTCCACAAACCGTGATACCTACTGAACCGTGGCCCACTGTACCATGATACCTACTGAACCGTGGCCCACTGTATCATGATGCATACTGAACCGTGGTCCACAAACCGTGATGCCTACTGAACCGTGGGCCACAAACCGTGATACCTACTGAACCGTGGGCCCACAAACCGTGATACCTACTGAACCGTGGGCCACAAACCATGATACATACTGAACCGTGGGCCACAAACCGTGATACCTACTGAACCTTGGCCCACCAACCGTGATACATACTGAACCGTGGTCCACAAACCGTGATACCTACTGATCCATGGCCCACTGTACCGTGATACCTACTGAACCGTGGCCCACTGTATCGTGATGCATACTGAACCGTGGTACACAAACCGTGATGAATAACGAACCGTGGCCCACAAACCGTGATGCATACTGAACCGTGGCCCACAAACCGTGATACCTACTGAACCGTGGTCCACAAACCGTGATGCATACTGAACCGTGGCCCACTGTATCGTGATGCATACTGAACCGTGGCCCACTGTATCGTGATGCATACTGAACCGTGGCCCACTGTACCGTGATACCTACTGAACCGTGGGCCCACAAACCGTGATACCTACTGAACCGTGGGCCATAGTATCGTGATACCTACTGAACCGTGGCCCACAAACCGTGATACCTACTGAACCGTGGCCCACAAACCGTGATACATACTGAACCGTGGGCCATGGTACCGTGATACCTACCGAACCGTGGGCCACACACCGTGATACCTACTGAACCGTGGGCCACAAACCGTGATACCTACTGAACCATGGGCCCACTGTACCGTGATACATACTGAACTTTGGCCCACAAACCGTGATACCTACTGAACCGTGGCCCACAAACCGTGATACCTACTGAACCGTGGCCCACTCTTCCGTGATACATACTGAACTGTGGCCCACTGTACCGTGATACCTACTGAACCGTGGCCGACAAACCGTGATACCTACTGAACCGTGGCCCACAAACCGTGATACCTACTGAACCATTGGCCCACAAACCGTGATACCTACTGAACCGTGGCCCACAAACCGTGATACAAACTGAACCGTGGGCCACAAAACAGTGATACATACTGAACTGTTGGCCACAAACCGTGATGCATACTGAACCATGGCCCACAAACCGTGATACCTACTGAACCGTGACCCACAAACAGTGATACCTACTGAACTGTGGCCCACTGTACCATGATACCTACTGAACCATGGGCCATGGTACCGTGATACATACTGAACCGTGGCCCACAAACTGTGATACCTACTGAACCGTGGGCCCACAAACCGTGATACCTACTGAACCGTGGCCCACTGTACCGTGATACCTACTGAACCGTGGGCCATAGTATCGTGATACCTACTGAACCGTGGGCCACAAACCGTGATACCTACTGAACCGTGGGCCATAGTATCGTGATACATACTGAACCGTGGGCCACAAACCGTGATACCTACTGAACCGTGGCCCACAGCTGTGATACATACTGAACCGTGGCCCACTGTACCGTGATACCTACTGAACCGTGGCCCACAAGCCGTGATACCTACTGAACCGTGGGCCCACTGTACCGTGATACCTACTGAACCGTGGCCCACAAACCGTGATACCTACTGAACCGTGGCCCACAAGCCGTGATACATACTGAACCGTGGCCCACTGTACCGTGATACCTACTGAACCGTGGGCCCACTGTACCGTGAAACATACTGAACCGTGGCCCACTGTACCATTCGTTGCATACCTAGAGGTTACACCGTTTCTTGTAGGCTTAGATTGTAGATATGATAAATAGTGGCAATATTGTCCTCAGTAATTTTCCATCCAAGTTGTCAGACCAAGGTGGCTTGTCATTTTTGACAGAGAAAAATTGTGTTCACCTCTTCCACACTCACTTTACAGATTTCAGAATGTCAATGCTTGTCTTTCATAATTTGGTCAGTTATACTTGGATGTGTAGGGTTGGCATTTGTTGCTGGCATGTCATGCCTAAATTTGCTATTCTTGCCAATGAAAAAATCATTAAAGAATTTTATTTTTTAGTATTATTTTTTTATTTTTTTTATTAAATTTAGATTTTTTATTTTATTTAATTGTTTTCTTTTTATTAACAAATATCAACAAACAAGAGAGGAATAGTCACATGCAAACAAGCATACATACAAACTATTTACCTTGCCAGGAATCCTAAGCAAATAAATCATATTCATTAATAATACAAGTTTTAATTGCCTTTTTGTTTTTCATTTTAGTTAAAGTCATTTATAAAGTGAAAAAAGTTAGGTTTTGAATTAGACCATTTGCATTTGTGAATATGAAATTGAGCTAATATCATTAGCAGTTTAATTAAATATACTACATTTTTATCAATGTCAGAATTTCTGAAATAAATCATTATATCAAAACCATTAAATTGTACAACCGGTCCTATTTATTTTGTAAATAAATTCTTTATGTCAATCCCAAAAATTCTACTATAAATACAGGTAAAAAACAAATGCAAAATGGTCACCTCCTCCATTCCACAGAAATCACATTTATAGTCAATATTCAGCTTGAATCTTTCCAAAACATGTTTCACAGGATAAATTCTATGTAACATTTTAAATGAAACTTCCTTTACCTTGTTACTGATACAATATTTGTTAGCAATTTTCCATGCTTTCCCCCATTTGTATATCACCATAGATATTTGACCAAAATAATCTTTCTGAGGGAATTATAGTATCACAAACAATATTCCTAATCTGTTTATTACTACATTTATCTTTGATGTTAATATTGCCAATGAATATATTTTCATGTAAATCTATGTTACTTACGTCAACCACAGAGGAATTTAAAAGAGATACAACCTCCCTTGAAATCGCATCAAAAACAATTGCATATTCTTTCAGGGTTATTTTGAATTTTAAACTTATCAAGAAATTCCCCATATGAGAGTAGATATCCATCCTCATTCAGTAACTGACCAACCAAAATAATTTTATTCTCAAACCAGTCACAATTTTTAAATCGTATATCTTTGCTGTTCCATTGAAAGTATCTCTGAGGGGAAAAATTGTGTTTATACGCTAAGCTAAAATTGTCTGCTTATGGAATTTGGCCAATTTTACTGGAATTTTATCAACATCAAAATGGCATCGAAGCAAAAATTCTAAACCACCAAGAGAGTCAAATAAATACTTAGGGAAGACATTCCAAATACTGTTCTGGTTCTTAACATACTTCAGAATCCAATTTATTTTAAAAGTATTATTTAGAGTATTGAAATCTAAAACCTCAAGACCTCCTTGTTCTTGGGTATTAGTGAGAATATCTTTCCGTAGATAGTGAGGCTTGTTCCTCCAAATAAAAGTATAAAGAATCTTATCTAAGTCCTTTACAATTTTAGGGGATAATTCAAGCGATAACGAGACATAAACCGATCTGGATAACCCTTCATCTTTGGCCAATAAAACCCGACCGTATAACAAAATATCTCTCAGCAACCAGAGGTTCAATTTCTTCTTTGTTTTCTCAATAATGGGGTTAAAGTTCAATTCACTCCTTTGTTTTTCATCCTTGCGTATAATATTTCCAAGATAAGTTACCTTATCTTTAATTGGGATACCATATACTTCCTGTAAAACACTGTCCTTGAGTGGAAATAAGACTGACTTATTGATATTAATTTTCAAACCCGAAACTAAGGAAAAGTCTTCAATACAGGAAACTGCTTTAGAAACCTCATTCATGTCTCTTAAAAATATGGTGGTATCATCAGCCAGTTGACATAGTTTAAATTCCTTGCCAAGTGCTGAAACACCTTGACAATTCCCTTTCTTGATATGAAGAGCCATAATTTGAGTAACCAATAGAAATAAAAATGGACTAATTGGGCAGCCCTGCCTAATGCCACGGCCAATATCAAATCTTTGGGGTGTCCCATGAGCTAATTTTACAGAGCTAGTACAACCACTATATAAAGTTTGGACTGCTTTAAAAAAAAAGTCACCAAACCCCAAAAAACATATTGCTTTGAACATAAACTCATGTTCTACAGTATCAAAAGCTTTATAAAAATCAACAAACATAAGAAAACTATTGTAAAGGATGAGGTCATTATAGTCAATCATATCTAAGATCAACCTAATGTTATTACTAATGTAATAAAACCAGATTGTTCTTCATCAATTATATGATGCAAGCCTTGTTTCAACCTCTTAGCAAATACAAGGGCAAACAAGGGCAAACCATTTCCCATCATTATTCAACAGGCTAATGGATCTCCAGTTGTCTATATAAAGACTATCCTTATTAAGTTTGGGAATCAAAGTAATTACACCTTGCTTTACGGAAGCCGGTAACTCCCCTTTTTTATTGATTCTTGGAACAAGAATGAAAGGAATCAATTTATCATTGCATGCTTTATAAAACTCACTTATTAAATCATCATTTCCAGGGGATCTATTGTCCTTAAGGCTTTTAATACAGTCTTTTATCTCAATTTCAGATATCTCATCATCACAAAAATCCCTGAAATCATTATCTATCTTCTTAGCAATGTTTGCTACATTGTCTAAGAAAAGATCCATATTGGAAGTTGACCCGGGCTGATGTATACAGATTCTGATAAAACTGGGCAACATGCTGGGAGATTTCATTTGGATTTTCATTGGGAGTATTATTGATCATTGATTTAAATATGGAAGTCTTTTCGCCTGCCCTTTTTTCTAAATTAAAGAAATATTTGGTATTTTTCTCTCCCTCTTCCATCCATTTTTGTCTTGATCTTACAAACGCTCCCCGGGCCATTTCCTCGTAAATACAGTCTAACCTCATTTGTAATGATGAGTAATAATAGTGATAGTTCATTTTTTTTGTATAATCCATTATTCCCTTTATGATGTCATATTCTTTCTCTCTCTTGGCACGAGCAATTTCTTTCCCCATTGAAATATCCAAAAGCCTTATATCAAATTCCATTAGCTCCCAGTAATTTCCAAAAGTATTCAAGTATTCTGTTAAAATCGATGGTTCAATCGAGACTGTATCTACCTTGTTAGCCATATCTTCAGATATCAGCCAGAAATCAACACCGGATTGTATAGATAAATCTTTGGTATTCCATGTAAACATAATCTTATCTCGGTTCTTATGTCTCCAAATATCTAGAACACCTAACCTTAGACATATATTGCTTATCTCACAAACAGAATGTCTATCCTTAGGAGGCCATCTATCTAGATTATCATATAAAACTGTATTAAAATCTCCACCCCATATTACTTTGATAAATGGAAATTTAGACATAATTTGACTTATTTTCCTCTCAATGTCTCTAAATAAAATACAGTTACTTGATTGAATCATTCTACACCGGCTCCAATGCTCGTCGAATGTGGCAGGGCTTGTAGACTATTACAGACTACAAAGGGAAGCACCGCCGTGAGCTTCCCAGTAACACAAGTGACACAAGCCTACCAGATGAGCTAAATTACTTCTATGCTCGCTTCGAGGCAAGTAACACTGAGACATGCATGAGATCATCAGCTGTTCCAGACGACTGTGTGATCACGCTCTCTGTAGCTGATGTGAGTAAGACCTTTAAACAGGTCAACATTCACAAGGTCGCAGGGCCAGACGGATTACCAGGACGTGCACTCCGAGCATGCGCTGAACAACTGGCAAGTGTCTTCACTGTCATTTTCAACCTCTCCCTGTCTGAGTCTGTAATACCAACATGTTTCAAGCAGACCACCATAGTCCCTGTACCCAAGAACACTAAGGTAACCTGACTGCTGACCCGTAGCACTCATGTCTGTAGCCATGAAGTGCTTTATCCCAGAAACCCACTCCAATTTGCACTCAGCCCCAGCAGATTCACAGATGATGCAATCTCTATTGCACTCCACACTGCCCTTTCACACCTGGGCAAAAGGAACACCTATGTGAGAATGCTATTCATTGACTAGAACTCAGCGTTCAACACCATAGTGCCCTCAAAGCTCATCACTAAGCTAAAGAACCTGGGACTAAACACCTCCCTCTGCAACTGGATCCTGGACTTCCTGATGGGCCGCCCCCCAGGTGGTAAGGGTAGGTAACAACACATCCGCCACGCTGATCCTCAACACGGGGGCCCCTCGGTGGTACGTGCTCAGTCCCCTCCTGTACTCCATGTTCACTCATGACTGCATGGCCAGGCAAGACTCCAACACCATCATTAGGTTTGCCGATGACACAACAGTGGTTGGCCTGATCACCAACAACGATGAGACAACCTATGGGGAGGAGGTCAGAGCCCTGCCCGTGTGATGCAAAGGACAACAACCTCTCGCTCAACGTGATCAAGACAAAAGAGATGATTGTGGACTACAGGAAAAGGAGGACCGAGCATGCCCCCATTCTCATCGAAGGGGTTGTAGTGGAGTAGGTTGAGAGCTTCAAGTTCCTCGGCATCCACATCACCAACAAACTAACTAACATGGTCCAAGCACACCAAGACAGTCGTGAAGAGGGCACGACAAAACCTATTCCCCATCAGGAGACTAAAACGATTTGGCATGGTCCTCAGATCCGCAAAAGGTTTACAGCTGCACCATCGAGAGCATCCTGACCGGTTGCATCACTGCCTCGTACGGCCCAGTACATCACTAGAGCCAAGCTTCCTGCCATCCAGGACCTCTACACCAGGTGGTGCCAGAGGACTCGACTCTCTTCTCTGTATACGTCAATGATGTCACTCTCGCTGCTGGTGAGTCTCTGATCCATCTCTAAATCTACGCAGACGACACCATTCTGTATACCTCTGGCCCTTCTTTGGACACTGTGTTAACTAACCTCCAGAAGAGCTTCAATGCCATACAACTCTCCTTCCGTGGCCTCCAACTGCTCTCTTAAATGCAAGTAAAACTAAATGCATGCTCTTCAACCGATCACTGCCCGCACCCGCCCGCCCGCCTAGCATCACTACTCTGGACGGTTCTGACTTAGATTATATGGACAACTACAAATACCTAGGTGTCTGGCTAGACTGTAAACTCTCCTTCCAGACTCACATTAAGCATCTCCAATCCAAAATGAAATCTAGAATCGGCTTCCTATTTCGCAACAAAGCATCCTTCACTCATGCTGCCAAACATACCCTCGTAAAACTGACCATCCTACTGATCCTCGACTTCGGCGATGTCATCTATAAAATAGCCTCCAACACCCTACTCAACAAATTGGATGCAGTCTATCACAGTGCCATCCGTTTTGTCACCAAAGCCCCATATATTACCCACCACTGCGACCTGTACGCTCTCGTTGGCTGGCCCTCGCTTCATACTCGTCGCCAAACCCATTGCCTCCTGGTCATCAACAAGTCTGCATTGCACTTATCGTAAGAGTAGGGGTGTTAACCCCGGTTTCCTGGCTAAATTCCCAATCTGGCCCTCATACCATCACGCCCACCTAATCATCCCCAGCTTACAATTGGCTCATTCATCCCCCTCCTCTCCCCTGAAACTATTCCCCAGGTCGTTGCTGTAAATGAGAATGTGTTCTCAGTCAAATTACCTGGTAAAATAACGGTAAAATAAAATAAAAATATAAATAAAAAGTATCTTCTTGGTTAAGCCCCGCCTTATCTCAGCTCGCTGGTCACCATAGCAGCACCCACCCATAGCACGCGCTCCAGCAGGTATATCTCACTGGTCATCCCCAAAGCCAATTCCTCGTTTGGCCGCCTCTCCTTCCAGTTCTCTGCTGCCAATGACTCGAACAAACTACAAAAATCTCTGAAACTGGAAACACTTATCTCCCGCACCAGCTTTAAGCACCAGCTGTCAGAGCAGCTCACACATCACTGCACCTGTACATAGCCCATCTGTAAACATCCCATCCAACTGCCTCATCCCCATACTGTATTTATTTATTTATCTTGCTCCTTTGCACCCCAGTATCTCTACTTGTACATTAATCTTCTGCACATCTACCATTCCAGTGTCTAATTGTTTTATTGTAATTACTTCGCCACCATGGCCTTTTTATTTTTATTGCCTTACCTTCCTTATCTCACCTCATTTGCACACACTGTATATAGATTTTTATTTTTTTCTACTGTATTATTGACTGTATGTTTGTTTATTCCATGTGTAACTCTATGTTGTTGTACGTGTCAAACTGCTGTGGCTCAGTTGGTAGAGCATGGTGTGTGCAATGCCAGGGTTGTGGGTTCGATTCCCACGGGGGACCAGAATGGAGAAAAAAGAAATGTATGCATTCACTGCTGTAAGTCGCTCTGGATAGGAGCGTCTGCTAAATGACTAAAATGTGAAATGTCTTTATCTTGGCCAGGTTGTAATTGTAAAGGTTAAATAAAAGTGAAATAAAAAAAAATGTAATAAAAAGGCCCTAAAAATTGTCAGACTCCAGCCACCCAAGTCATAGACTGTTCTCTCGATTACCGTGCGGAACCGGAGTGCCAAGTCTAGGTCCAAGAGGAAACAGCTTTTACCCCCAAGCCAAGACTCCTGAACAGCTAATCAAATGACTTCCCAGACTATTTGCATTGCCCCCTCCCCCCCTCTTCTACGCTACTCACTGTGACTATGCATAGTCACTTTACTAAGTCTACCTACATATTACCTCAATTACCTCAACACCGGTGCCCCCGCACATTGACTCTGTACCGGTACCCCCTGTATATAGCCTCCACATTGGCTCTGTACCGGTACCCCCTGTATATAGCCTCCACATTGACTCTGTACCGGTACCCCCTGTATATAGCCTCCACATTGACTCTGTACCGGTACCCCCTGTATATAGCCTCCACATTGACTCTGTACCGGTACCCCCTGTATATAGCCTCCACATTGACTCTGTACCGTAACACCCTGTATATAGCCCCACTATTGTTATTTACTGCTGCTGTTTAATTATTTGTTATTCTTATCTATTACTTTTATTAGGTATTTTCTTAAAACTGCATTGTTGGTTAAGCTTGTAAGTAAGCATTTCACTGTGAGGTCTACACCTGTTGTATTCAGCATTTCACTGTGAGGTCTACACCTGTTGTATTCAGCATTTCACTGTTGTATTCGGTGTATGTGACTAATACAATTTGTTTAATTTGATATTGACCCCACGCACAGTGAGGATGATGGTTCGAGTGGCCAAAAAATCTCCAAGGATCACAGCTGGAGAACTGCAGACGTTAGTTGGGTCTTGGGGTCAGAAAGTCTCCAAAACTACGATCAGACGCCACCAACATAACCACAAGTTGTTTGGGAGAGTTGCCATATAATATACGGCAGTCCCTGCCGTTGAAAAACATCCCCACAGCATGATGTTGCCACCACCATGCTTCACCGTAGGGATGGTGCCAGGTTTCCTCCAGATGTGAAGCTTCTTGGTTTCATTAGACCAGAAAGTCTTGTTTCTCATGGTCTGAGAGTTCATTAGGTGCCTTTTGGCAAACTCCAAGCGGGCTGTCATGTGCCTTTTACTGAGGAATGGCTTCTGTCTGGCCACTCTACCATAAAGGCCTGATTGGTGGAGTGCTGCAGAGATGGTTGTCCTTCTGGAAGGTTCTCCCATCTCCACAGAGGAACTCTAGAGCTCTGTTAGAGTGATCCTCGTGTACTTGGTCACCTCCCATTCCTTCGACCTCATGGCTTGGTTTTTTTCTCTGACATGCACTGTCAACTGTGGCTTCAACAGTAGGACTCCAATCAAGTTGTAGAACCATCTCAAGGATGATCAATGGAAGCAGGATGCACTTGAGCTCAATTTCGAGTCTCATTGGACCACAGAGTGAAGGAAAAGCAGCCAACAAGTGCTCAGCATTTGTGAGAACTCCTTCAAGACTGTTGGGAAAGCATTCCAGGTGAAGTTGGTTGAGAGAATGCCAAGAGTGTGCAAAGCTGTCATCAATGAAATGTGTGGTTACTTTGAAGAATCTCAAATATAACATATATTTTGATTTGCTTAACACGTTTTTGGTTACTACATGATTCCATATGTGTTATTTCATAGTTTTGACATCTTCACTATTATTCTTCAATTTAGAAAATAGTTAAAATAAAGACAAACCCTTGAATGAGTAGGTGTGTCAAAACTTTTGACTGGTACTGTATTTGAAACCATTCCACTGATTCCGCTTCAGTCATTCTCACAAGCCTGTTCTCCCCAATTAAGGTGCCACTAACCTTCTGTGATTTCTAGTATACATTGACAGATACAAGGGCAGAACGGGTGGATGATTGGCGAGTGTGCTTCTAATGAAGTTGATCCGGTTGGTACTTATAGCATTACACCAGACCATAATCTTTTGAATATTGGCCAATAGTAAAGCAGTACATTTGGAAGTGCCAATCCTCCATCTTGTCTCCTTCTTTCTACCTATCCTAGGTGATAAAATACCCGATGAGCCTATCTAACCTGGTAAAAAAGGATTTCAGCAGAAAGATCGGAAGACATTGAAAAAGGTATAGAAATTTTCATTTTAACAGATTGGATTCTGCCAGCTAAGGAGAGAGGCAGAATATCCCAGCGCTGTAAGTCTGCTTTAACTCGTGTGACTAAACTTGCAAAGATAGTTTTATGGAGAGTTGCCAGAGAATGTGTTATATTCACACCTAAATACGAAGAAAAAAAACAGAGGGCGACAGACGGAAAGGCCATTGGGAATTAGCTTGGCAGCGGGGTTGATTGGAAAACATTCACTTTTCTGAATATTCAATCTGTAACCTGAGAATGATGTTGTTATATGCTATCGACAGAGGTCACATGGTTAGTGATACAGTGACTCTTTTTGTTCTTCACCAGCTTGGCGGATTCCTGTGAATTATGGTGATCATTTTAAGGCCAAGGAAAGCTGTTCGTAAGTGCAAAAAAGGAGCGGGGATATAGGGCACCCTTGACGGGTCCCTCTGGAGAGGGGGAAGCATTTTGAATGTTGAGAGTTGGTGTGCATGCTAGCCGTTGGAGCAGAATAGAGGAGACGTATCTATGAGATGAAATTGGACCCAAAATCAAATCTTCCTAAAATCTTAAATAAATATTCCCACTCCACCCGGTCGAAAGCCTTCTCCGCATCAAGAGAAATAACAATTTCGGCGTCTGGAGAGACAAAAGGAGAGAGTATAACGTACATTGGAAAATAGTTGTCGCCCTTTGCATACGGGTTTGTTTCGTGGGGGAGACCTTCGTGTGCTATACTAAGCCTTGTCTCAGGGTAGTAAGTTGGTGGTTTGAAAATATACCTCTAATGGTGTGGGAGCTGTGCTTTGGCAAAGTGTGTGGGGTAGTATCCTACCTGTTTGACCCTGTCCGGGGGTATCGTTGGACGGGGCCACAGTGTTTCCCGACCCCTCCTGTCTCAGCCTCCAGTATTTATGCTGCAATAGTTGATGTGTCGGGGGGCTAGGTTCAGTCTGTTATATGTGGAGTATTTCTCCTGTCTTATCCGGTGTCCTGTGTGAATTTAAGTATGCTCCCTCTAATTCTCTCTCTCTCCCTCTCCCTCCACTCCCCAAGGACCTGAGTATTAGGACCATGCCTCAGGACTACCTGGCCTGATGACTCCTTGCTGTCCCCAGTCCACCTGGTCGTGCTGCTGCTCCAGTTTCAACTGTTCTACCTGCGGCTATGGAACCCTGACCTGTTCACCGGACCTGCTACCTTGTCCCGGACCTGCTGTTTTCAACTCTCTAGAGACAGCAGGAGCGGTAGAGATACTCTGAATGATCGGCTATGAAAAGCCAACTGACATTTACTCCTGATGTGCTGACCTGTTGCACTCTCTACAACCGCTGTGATTATTATCATCTGACCTTGCTGGTCATCTATGAACGTTTAAACATCTTGGCCATGTACTGTTATAATATCAACCCAACACTGCCAGAAGAGGACTGGCCACCCCCTCAGAGCCTGGTTCCTCTCTAGGTTTCTTCCTAAGTTCCTGCCTTTCTAGGGAGTTTTTCCTAGCCACCGTGCTTCTACATCTGCATTGCTTGCTGTTTGGGGTTTTAGGCTGGGTTTCTGTACAGCACTTTGTGACATCGGCTGATGTAAAAAGGGCTTTATGAGGAAATGTAATTTGATTGATTGATGAAGCCCGTTTGATCATCATCTTACCGATCCTCAGCCTTTCTAGGGAGTTTTTCCTAGTCACTGTGCTTCTACATCTGCATTGCTTGCTGTTTGGGGTTTTAGGCTGGGTTTCTGTACAGCACTTTGTGACATCGGCTGATGTAAAAAGGGCTTTATGATTAAATTTGATTTGATTGATTGATGAAGCCCGTTTGATCATCAGATCATCATCTTACCGATCAACTTTGGCGATGTCATTTACAAAATAGCCTCCAACACTCTACTCAACAAATTGGATGCAGTCTATCACAGTGCCATCCGTTTTGTCACCAAAGCCCCATATACTACCCACCACTGCGACCTGTACGCTCTCGTTGGCTGGCCCTCACTTCATACTCGTCGCCAAACCCACTGGCTCCAGGTCATCTACAAAACCCTGCTAGGTAAAGTCCCGCCTTATCTCAGCTCACTGGTCACCATAGCAGCACCCACCCGTAGCACGCGCTCCAGCAGGTATATCTCTCTGGTCACCCCCAAAGCCAATTCCTCATTTGCCCGCCTCTCCTTCCAGTTCTCTGCTGCCAATGACTGGAACGAACTACAAAAATCTCTGAAACTGGAAACACTTATCTCCCTCACTAGCTTTACGCACCAGCTGTCAGAGCAGCTCACAGATCACTGCACCTGTACATAGCCCATCTATAAATAGCCCAAACAACTACCTCTTCCCCTACTGTATTTATTTATTTTGCTCCTTTGCATCCCAGTATTTCTACTTTGCACACTCATCTACTGTCAAATCTACCATTCCAGTGTTTTAATTGCTATATTGTATTTACTTCGCCACCATGGCCTATTTATTGCCTTTACCTCCCTTATCTCACCTCATTTGCTCACATTGTATATAGACTTATTTTTCTACTGTATTATTGACTGTATGTTTGTTTTACTCCATGTGTAACTCTGTGTTGTGGTATGTGTCGAACTGCTTTGCTTTATCTTGGCCAGGTCGCAGTTGTAAATGACAACTTGTTCTCAACTTGCCTACCTGGTTAAATAAATAAAGGTGAAATACTTTTTTTTTTTAATATGAAGGTAGGGATCCACCACCCATCTTTCTTGAGTTTAAGTTGGTGAACATATCTAATAGTAATGGGGCGAGTTGATCTGAGAATATATATTTTTTCGATCGATGGGGAAGCCGTCAGGGCCTGGGGCCTTGCCACTGGGGCCTTGCCACTTTGCATTAACAGAGGGTTGTCCAGAACATTACTCATGTCCATATCAATGGATGGAATATCCAAGTTATCTAAAAAGTTGTCCATATTATCAGATGGATTTGTAGAGGCTAGAATAAAATGAATAAAACGTTGAATTAATATTATATTAACTTGTAAGATTACGGGTAGAGTCATATACCTGAGAGATAAGATGAGATGCTGTGGGGATGTTTTCAGCGGCAGGGACTGGAAGACTAGTCCAGTGGGTTGAGGGAAAGATGAACGAATCAAAGTACAGAGATCCTTGATGAAAACCTGCTACAGAGGTCACAGGACCTCAGACTGGGGGTGAAGGTTCACCTTCCAACAAGACAACGGACCTAAGCACACAGCCAAGACAACGGACCTAAGCACACAGCCAAGACAACGGCCCTAAGCACACAGCCAAGACAACGCAGGAGCAACGCTCCCCATTCAACCTGACAGAGCTTGAGAGGATCTGCAGAGAAGAATGGGAGAAACTCCCCAAATACAGGTGTGCCAAGGTTGTAGCGTCATACCCAAGAAGACTCAATGCTGTAATCACTTTAAAGCCCCTTTTACTGGTTCAAATAGTCGATCAGTCAGACTGTTACCAACCTTTAGTAAAGTTCAGGAAAATATTGTGTTTGATCAGATACAATGCTATTTTACAGTAAATAAATTGACAATAGTCTTTCAGCACCCTTATAGGAACGGACATTCAACAAACAAGCACAGCACTTACACAAATGACAGATGATTGGCTGAGAGAAATCGATGATAAAAAGATTGTGGGAGACTGTTTTGTTGGACTTCATTGCGGCTTTTGACATTATTGATCATAGTCTGTTGCAGGAAAAATGGATGTGTTATGGCTTTACACCCCCTGCTATAATGTGGATAAAGAGTTGCCTGTCTAACAGAACACAGAGGCTGTTCTCTAATGGAAGCCTCTCCAATATAATCCAGGTGGAATCAGGAATTCCGCATGGGATCAGCTGGGGCGTCAGGCATGTGATTGGCTGGTCTGTCAGTGGTTGAGAGATAGAGAGACAAATTTGAGGACAGTGACATTCAATACCGCCTTGCACGCTCTTGCCTGATCTAGGGTGTAATCATTAGTCCAACAGTTGCAAACGAGAGTTTCTATTGGACAAAGTCAGGTATATTATCACCGTTTCATTCGGTTTGCTTCCGTTTTTTTATTTTTTTAACAGAATCAGCGGAATGAATACACCCCTGATCACGCGGAAACACAATTCACTTTCATAGCAGCCACGTTGTATTCCTTCTCTTCCCTTCGTCTGTGGACTTCAATGCACAACACATCAGCTGTATGTGACCAGGTGAAAAAACCTTTCCAAGCCAAACAGCTACACACAGCCTACATTGTTGTCACCATATTAGATAAAGTAACGTCATAGTCAACATAGCTAATAGAACTAATGTGTTAGTAAACCTGCTACAATCATGCAGTAACGTTACAGTGTTTAGTCAGTAAGCAGTTACACCGGCGGGCCCTGGTGGCAATACATTTATATTTTGGAAGTAATTAATTTGTTCAAAACTGTTCAATTATTGTCTTTCTTTCTCTTTGAGGCAACTACTCACCACATGTTATGCACTGCAGTGCTAGCTAGCTGTAGCTTATGCTTTCAGTATTATATTAATTCTCTCATCCTTTGATTGGTGTGGACAACATGTCAGTTCATGACGCAAGAGCTCTGATAGGCTGGAGGACGTCCTCTGGAAGTTGTCTTAATTACTGTATAAGTCTATGAAAGGAGGTGAGAACCACGAGACTCCACGAGACTCCTAGGTTTTGTATTGAAGTCAATGTACCCAGAGGAGGACAGAAGCTAGCTGTCCTCTGGCTACACCACGGTGCTACCCTACAGAGTGCTGTTGAGGCTACTGTAGACATTTGCTAAACAGTGTTTTAATCAGCTATTTGGTGACGTGATTATATTTAGTGTAGTTATATCTAAAAATTATAATTATTTAAATGTTTTACATTTTATATTTTTATGAAATTCACTGAGAAGGATGGTCCACCCCTTCCTCCTCTGAGGAGCCTCCACTGATACATAGACATTGAGTCACTGGCCACTTGGGGCAGCAGGTAGCCTAGTTGTTAGAGTGTTGGGCCAGTAACCAGCAGGTAGCCTAGTTGTTAGAGCGTTGGGCCAGTAACCAGCAGGTAGCCTAGTGGTTAGAGCGTTGGGCCAGTAACCAGCAGGTAGCCTAGTTGTTAGAGCGTTGGGCCAGTAACCAGCAGGTAGCCTAGTGGTTAGAGCATTGGGTCAGTAACCAGCAGGTAGCCTAGTTGTTAGAGCGTTGGGCCAGTAATCGAAAGGTTGTTGGATCGAATCCCTGAGCTGACAAGCTAAAAATCTGTTGTTCTGCCCCTGAGCAAGGCAGTTAACCCACTGTTCCCCGGGCCCTGAGCAAGGCCGTTAACCCACTGTTCCCCGGGCCCTGAGCAAGGCAGTTAACCCACTGTTCCCCAGGCGCCGAAGACGTGGATGTTGATTTAGGCACCCCCCCCTCACCTCTCTGATTCACAGGGGTTGGGTTAAATGCAGAAGACACATTTCAGTTGAATGCATTCAGTTGTATAATTGACTAGGCATCCCCCTTTCTCCACTTTAATAATGTTTACATACTGCTTTACTCATTTCATATGTATATACTGTATTCTATTCTAATATATACTGAATATTAGTCAATGCCACACCGACATCACTCATCTTAATTTATATATTTCTTAATTCCATTCTTTTACTTTTAGATTTGTGTATTGTTGTGAATTGTTAGAATTGTTAGATACTAATGCACTGAACACAAACATTTATCTACACTGATAATAACATCTGCTAGAACTTTATTTGATAAATATGTGTATGTGACAAATAAAAATTTATTTGATTTGAAGTGTGATTCATTACTCCAGAGAACGCGTTTCCACTGCTCCAGAGTCCAATGGCGGCGAGCTTTACGCCACTCCAGCCAAGGCTTGACATTACGCATGGAGATCTTAGGCTTGCAGCTGCTCGGCCATGGAAACCCATTTCATGAAGCTCCCGACGATCAGTTCTTGCTGACGTTGTTTCCAGAGGCAGTTTGGAACTTGGTAGTTAGTGTTGCAACCGAGGACAGACGATTGTTACATACTACAGTACGCGCTTCAGCACTCGGCGATCCCGTTCTGTGAGCTTGTGTGGCCTACCACTTCACGGCTGAGCCATTGTTGCTCCTTACAGTTGACCGGGGCAGCTCTAGCAGGACAGAAATCTGACCAACTGACTTGTTGGAAAGGTGGCATCCTATGACGGTGACACGTTGAAAGTCACTGAGCCGTTCTACTGCCAATGTTTGTCTATGGAGATCGCATGGCTGTGTGTTCGATTTTATACACCTGTCAGCAACAGGTGTGGCTGAAATATCTGAATCCACTAATTTGGAGGGGTGTCCACATGACAATAACTCCCTTTGAATTGAATTGAATTGAGAGAGACGGTGCAGAGAGAGAGAGAGAGGGTAGAGAGGAGCAGAGCAGGAGGAGAGCGCTAAAACAATGCATTGTAACCTAGCACTGTGTGTCTGCGTCTGCTAGCACTGTGATGAATAGCATAACACCCTCCTTCCCCTCCTTCCACCCCACTACCTCATCCCACTTTGGCTGTGAAAATGGATCCTTGCTAATCTATACAACCCATCTAATCTTTGACTAGTGCTAGTGTTTTCTCTACCCCTCTACCCTCTCTACCCTCTCTACCTCTCTACTCTCTCTCCCCTCTCTACCCCCTCTCTACCCTCTCTACCCTCTACCTCTCTACCCTCTCTACCCTCTACCTCTCTACCCTCTCTCTCTACCCTCTCTCTACCCTCTCTACCCTCTCTACCTCTGTACCCTCTATACCCTCTCTACCCTCTCTACCCTCTACCTCTCTACCCTCTCTACCTCTCTCTCTACCCTCTCTACCTCTCTCTCTCTACCCTCTCTCTATCCTCTCTACCTCTCTACCCTCTATACCCTCTCTACCGCTCTATCCTCTCTACCCTCTCTACCTCTCTACCCTCTCTACCCTCTCTACCCTCTACCTCTCTACCCTCTCTATCCTCTCTCTCTACCCTCTCTACCTCTCTCTCTACCCTCTCTCTATCCTCTCTACCTCTCTACCCTCTATACCCTCTCTACCGCTCTATCCTCTCTACCCTCTCTACCTCTCTACCCTCTACCCTCTCTACCCTCTCTCTACCCTCTCTACCAATCTACCCTCTCTCTCTACCCTCTCTACCCTCTACCTCTCTACCCTCTACCCTCTCTACCTCTCTACCAATCTACCTCTCTATCCCCTCTCTACCCTCTCTACCTTCTACACCTCTCTACACCCTCTCTACCCTCTCTACCCCCTCTCTACCCTCTCTACCCCCTCTCTACCCTCTCTACCCTCTACCCTCTCAACCCCCTCTACCCTCTCTATCCTCTCTACCTCTACCCTCTCTCTACCCCCTCACTACCCTTTACCCTCTCTACCCTCTCTCTACCCTTTCTCTACCCTCTCTACCCTCTTTACCCTCTCTACCCTCTCTCTACCATCTCTACCCTCTCTACCTCTCTACCCTCTCTACCCTCGCTGCCTCTTACAGCACAATAATAGGTGTTCAATGGTCAGAACGTTATGGGTCTGTACAACTGCAATCTGCTATCATTCTGAAAAGGGTTTGCTAACAAAAATATTTTCTCCTCTCCTCCCCCTCCTCCTCCCCCCATCCTTGCCAATCCTCTCCTGCCCCACCTCCTCTCCTCTCCTCTCCTCTCCCCTCTCCTCTCCTCTCCTCTCCCTGCTCCTCCTCTCCTCTCCTCTCCTCTCCTCTCCTCTCCTCTCCTCTCCTCTCCTCTCCTCTCCTCTCCTCTCCTCTCCTCTCCTCTCCTCTCCTCTCCTCTCCTCTCCTCTCCTCTAGGGTCTGTATGAGGAGTGTCAGTATCTCTTCCAGCCCCAGCTCATCGTTCAGAGGCTGATAGGGATCTCTGTTCTCTATCCTGGTTACTTCATAGAACAGATGGTTCCTGCCCACAACAGATCTGTGCTCTACAAGTACGTCTACTCTACCTGATCCCTATTGTGACACCACTACCTACCTGTCTGTCTGTCTGTCTGTCTGTCTGTCTGTCTGTCTGTCTGTCTGTCTGTCTGTCTGTCTGTCTGTCTGTCTGTCTGTCTGTCTGTCTGTCTGTCTGTCTGTCTGTCTGTCTGTCTGTCTGTCTGTCTGTCTGTCTGTCTGTCTGTCTGTCTGTCTGTCTGTCTGTATTCTATCTGAATTTAAGGGCTTTATTGGCATTGGAAACATATGTTAACATTGCCAAAGCAAGCGAAAAAGATAATAAACAATAAAATTAACAGTAAACATTTCACTCACAAAAGTTCCAAAAGAATATAGACATTTCAAATGTCATATTATGTGCAAATAGTTAAAATTCAAAAGGGAAAATAAGTAAACATAGATATGGGTTGTATTTACACTGGTGTTTGTTCTTCACTGGTTGCCCTTTTCTTGTGGCAACAGGTCACAAATCTTGCTGCAGTGAAGCACACTGTGGTATTTCACCCAATTTAAATTCTTTGTGGATCTGTGTAATCTGAGGGAAATATGTGTCTCTAATATGGTCATACATTTGGCAAGAGGTTAGGAAGTGCAGCTCAGTTTCCACCTCATGTTGTGGGCAGTGTGCACATAGCCTGTCTTCTCTTGAGAGCCAGGTCTGCCTACGGTGACCTTTCTCAATAGCAAGGCTATGCTCACTGAGTCTGTACATAGTCAAAGCTTTCCTTCATTTTGGGTCAGTCACAGTGGTCAGGTATTCTGCCACTGTGTACTCTCTGTTTAGGGCCAAATAGCATTCTACTTTGCTCAGTTTTTTTGGTAAATTCTTTCCAATGTGTCAAGTGATTATCTTTTTGTTTTCTAATGATTTGGTTGGGTCTAATTGTGTTTCTGCCCTGGGGCTCTGTGGGGTGTGTTTGTGTTTGTGAACAGAGCCCCAGTACCAGCTTGCTTAGGGGACTCTTCTCCAGGTTCATCTCTCTGTAGGTGATGGCTTTGTTATGGAAGGTTTGGTAATCGCTTCCTTTTAGGTGGTTGTAGAATTCTAACGTCTCTTTTCTGGATTTTGATAATTAGTGGGTATCGTCCTAATTCTGCTCGGTGTGCATTATTTGGTGTTTTACGTTGTACACGGAGGATATTTTTGACGAATTCTGCAAAAAAAAGAGTCTCAATTTGGTGTTTGTCCCATTTTGTGAATTCTTGGTTGGTGAGCCCAGACCTCACAACCATAAAGGGCAATGGGTTCTATAACTGATTTATGTATTTTTAGCCAGATTCTAATTGGTATGTCGAATTTCATGTTCCTTTTGATGGCATAGAAGGCCCTTCTTGCCTTGTCTGTCAGATCATTCATAGCTTTGTGGAAGTTACCTGTGGCACTGATGTTTAGGCCGAGGTATGTATAGTTTTGTGTGTGCTCTAGGGCAATGGTGTCTAGATGGAATTTGTATTCGTGGTCCTGGCAACTGAATCTTTTTTGGAACACCATTATTTTTGTCTTGCTGAGATTTACTGTCAGGGCCCAGGTCTGACAGAATCTATGCAGAAGATCTAGGTGCTGCTGTAGGCCCTCCTTGGTTCGGGACAGAAGCACCAGATCTTCAGCAAACAGTAGACATTTCACTTCAGATTCTAGTTGGGTGAGCCCAGGTGCTGCAGACTGTTCTAGTGCCCTTGCCAATTTGATATATATGTTGAATAGGGTGGGGCTTAAGCTGCATCCATGTCTCACCCCACGGCCCTGTGGAAAGAAATGTGTGTGTTTTTTGCCAATTTTAACTTGTTGTTTGTGTACATAGATTTTATAATGTTGTTCATGTACATAGATTTTATAATGTTATATGTTTTTCCCCCAAATCCACTTTCCATCAATTTGTAAAGCAGGCCCTCATGTAAAATTGAGTTGAAAGATTTTTTGAAATCAACAAAGCATGAGAAGGCTTTGCCTTAGTTTTGGTTTGTTTCTTTGTCAATTAGGGTATGCAGGTTGAATACGTGGTCTGTCCTACGGTAATTTGGTAAAAGCTCAGTACATTGCTGTTAATGATAATGCAGAGAATTTTCCCAAAATTGCTGTTGACTTATTGGGGTCAAATTTGTGTCCACTTTTGTGTATTGGGGGTGATCAGTCCTTGGTTCCAAATATTGGGAAAGATGCCAGAGCTGAAGATGAAGTTTAACGAGTTTAAGTATAGCCAATTGGAATTTGTGGTCTGCATATTTTATCATGTCAACACCACAGGACTTTCTGGGGTTTCTCAATTTCTTTGTTAGGTTTTTGGATTCTTCATCAAAGCATTTGTCATTGTTGTTCATTATCTTAGGTTGTCTCTTGACATTTCTTGATTTGATAGAGAAGCTGAGAGGTCAAATATACTGTTTAGGTTTCTACTGACATGTTTTACACCTTCACTATTACAGTGAATTACTACTTTTCCTTCCATCTATAGCATTTCTTAATATTATTTAGTTCCTTTGGCTTTGATGCCTCATGATTGAGTGTTGCTCTGTTCAAGTAGACTGTGAATTTGCTCTGATCTGATTGGGGTGTTAGTGGGCTGACTGTGAACGCTCTGAGAGACTCTGGGTTGAAGTCAGTAATAAAGTATTCTACAGTACTGTCACGGGCGTCGTAAGGAGTGGACCAAAATGCAGCGGGTATATTGATCATCTTCTTTACTTTATTAAAGAAAAGACACTTAAACAAAACAAATGACGAAAACAGTCCAGTAAGGTGCACAGACTATACTAGGAACAACCACCCACAAACACAAGTGAAAAACGAACACACTTAAATATGGCCTCCAATTAGAGACAACGACAACCAGCTGCCTCTAATTGGAGGTCATTGAAAAAAACACAACATAGAAATAGAAAACTAGAATAAACATAGAAATAGAAAATATAGAACATGAAAAGACGAAACACACAAAACAAACACCCCCTGCCAAGCCCTGACCTAACTACAATAACAAATAACCCTTTTTACTGGTCAGGACGTGACAGTACCTCCCCCAAAGGTTCAGACCCCGAATGCACCTCAAAACAAAAACTCCACAAAAAATAGGGAGGGTGGCCACCGTTAACGACGGCTCCCGTGCTACACCCCCCCATCCTCCAACTACAGAGGTGGCTCTAGCTCTGGCCTTAGTCCCCATTCTAACCTGCCCACCCCCGCTGAAGGCTCAGGGCTGTAGACCACTGCTGAAGGCTCTGGGCTGAGGTGTGTTGCAGGAGACCTCGGGCTGAGGTACGTCGCTGGAGACCTCGGGCTGAGGAGCGTCTCTGCAGGCTGCGGACTGTGGGCCGTCTCTGCAGGCTCCGGACTGTGGGCCGTCTCTGGAGGCTCCGGACTGTGGGCCGTCTCTGTCGGTTCCGGACTGAGACGGCCTACAGTCCCTCTCAGTCCGGAAGCTCTGGACGGGGAACTGGAAGCTCTGGACGGGGAACTGTCGCCGGAAGCACTGGACGGGGAACTGTCGCCGGAAGCTCTGGGCGGGGACTGCGCACTAGAGGCCTGATGCGTGGGGCTGCCTTTGGAGGCGCCAGAACAGTAACACGCACTACAGGGCTAGCGCGAGGAGCAGGAACTGGATACACTGGGTCTTGAAGACGCACTGGAGGTCTGGAGCGCACAGCCTGCACAACCCGTCCTGGCTGAGTTGTCACTGTAGCCCTGCACGGGCGGAGTGCTGGCACAGGGCGAACTGGACTGAGGACTGATGGCTGCCGTGCGTAGAGCTGGCGCAGGGTAGCCTGGGCCTAGGAGACGCACTGGTGGCCAGATATGCTGAGCAGGCATACTGTTGTGTGCTGAGGGTATCAGGCTCTTGTCCAATTCTGGCATTTAGGTTGCCACTGACTAGTACATGTCCCTGGGCCTGGAAATGATTGATCTCCGCTCCAGGATGGAGAAGCTGTCTTCATTAAAGTATGGGGATTCTAGTGGGGGGATATAGGTAGCACACAGGAAGACATTTTTCTCTGTTAAGATCATTTCCTTTTGAATTTCTAGCCAAAAGTAAAATGTTCCTGTTTTGATTAATTTAATAGAGGGAGTTAGGTCTGTTCTATACCAAATTATCATACCCCCCGAGTCTCTTCCCTGTTTCACACCTGGTAGTTTGGTGGATGGGACTGCCAGCTCTCTGTAACCTAGAGGACAACCAGTGGGTGCGTCTCCTCTATACCACCCACCTGGTAGTTTGGTGGATGGGACTGCCAGCTCTCTGTAACCTAGAGGACAACCAGTGGGTCCGTCTCCTCTATACCACCCACCTGGTAGTTTGGTGGATGGGACTACCAGCTCTCTGTAACCTAGAGGGAAACCAGTGGGTCTGTCTCCTCTATACCATGTTTCTTGTAGGATGACAATGTCTGTATTTCCAATTTCAAGGAGGAAGTCTGGGTTTCTGCTCTTTACGCCAAAGGCAGATGACCTCAGACCTTGTATATTCCAGGATTAGATAGTAAAAGCTTTGTGTTCCATAGTGTCTAGTGTTGTTTTCATGCGGTTTAGGCCCCGGACCATTACATTAGGTGTGAGCAGAGCATGTTGAGCATCTGATAAATACCTCTTAGGTCGCAGGATGGGGCTTGGGCAGGTGTTGTCTCTCTCCTTCTCAATTCAATTCAAAGGTCTTTATTGGCATGGGAAACATATGTTTACATTGCCAAAGCTAGTGAAATAGATAAGAAAAAAAGTGAAATAAACAATAAAAATGAATAGTAAACATTACACTCACAAAAGTTCCAAAGGAATAGAGACATTTCAAATGTCATATCATGTCTGCCTGGGAACACTATATACTGTATACTGTACAGTGTTATAACGATGTGCAAATAGTTAAAGTACTAAAGGGAAAATAAATAAACATAAATATCTCTCTGTCTCTCTCTCATTCTCTCTCCCTGTCTCTCATTCTCTCTCCCTGTCTCTCATTCTCTCTCTCTCTCTCTCTCTCTCTCTCTCTCTCTCTCTCTCTCTCTCTCTCTCTCTCTCTCTCTTTCTCTCTCCCTGTCTCTCGCTTTGTCTCTCTCTCTCTCTGTCTCTGCCTTTCTCTCTCTTTTTTTTAATGCTGGGACTAACTGTGTATTACGGGTCAATTCAACAACATACAGAGCATAGTATTATTCATACTAAATCTGTTCTCTTCTAATGCTTAGAAAACATTCTCCTGGTAGGACTACTGAATGTCAATGAACTAGGAACAGGAATGATTTGTTTGAATTAATCAGGTGTGAAACGAGCCCAATGGAGTGGAAGCTAGCTAATGAAGGAAACATTAATTACTTATTATTTTTAATTTTCAATTTTCAAAGGGAAAATCTACATTCATAATAACCTGTTTATCTGAATGCCTTTAATAGTATATAGAAAACAATTCATGTTGTCATTTATTCTGTTGTTTAAGCTCTTGTTGGTAACGTTCGTTTGATGTGCAACATAAGGCTAAATTAATTGGACTGAAAGGACAAATGGAAAACAACTGATAGTCCTTTGGATGAAAACAAAAACATTTACTTTCTCATAGACGTCATCAAAGCATAGAGTTAATCTACAAATTTCCACAACTTTGTACAGCTAATTCATCCTAATTTGGTATATTTTGAATAATGTCAATATTTTCTAGAATAAAGGATGCTTTTTCTGTCCCCTGACGATCAATCAGTACAATGGGGCGATAATAATGATGATGATAATAATGTTGATGATAAGGACGATGAAAATAATGACGATAATGCCGACAATAATGATGATGATAATGCCAATAATAATGATGATAATAATGATGATGACAATGATGATGATAATAATGATGATAATGATGGTAACAATGATGACAACAACGATGATAATAACGATAATAACGATGATCATGATAATAATGCTGATAATAATGCTGATAATAACAATGATAATAATGATGCTGATAATAATGATGATGATAACGATGATAATAATGATGATAATAACAATAATAATAATTATAATAATGATGATAATAATGATGCTGATAACGATGATAATAATGACGATAATAACGCTAATAATAATGATAATAATGACGATAATAATAATGCTGATAATGCCGATAACAATGATGATGATAATGACGACGATAATAATGACGATAATGCTGATAATAATGCTGTTAATAATGACGATGAAAGCAATGATGATAATGCCGACAATAATGATGATGATAATGCCAATAATAATGCTGATAATAATGATGATGACAATGATGATGATAATAACGATGATAGTGATGATGATAATGATGATAATAATGATAAGAACAACGATGATAATAACGATGATAGTGATGATGATAATGATGATAATAATGATGACAACAACGATGATAATAACGATAATAATGATGATAATGATAATAATGCTGATAAAAATGCTGATAATAGCGATGATAATAATGATGCTGATAATAATGATGATAATAATGACGATAATAATAATGATAATAACGATGATAATAATGATGATAATAATGCTGATAATGCGATAACAAAGATGATGATAATGATGATGATAATAATGATGATGATAACGATGATGATAATGTCGATGATAATGCAAGGAATAATAATGCCGATAATGATACTAATGCCGACAATAATGATAATAATAATGATGATAACAATAATAATGACAATAATAATGACGATAATAATGATAATAATGACGACGATGATGATAATGATGATAATAATGATAACAATTATGATAATAATGACGATAATGACAACGATGACAACAATGCAGTTAATATCGATGATAATAATGATGACAATAATGGTGATAATAATGACGATAATGATGACGATAATGGATATAATAATGACGATAATGATGACGATAATGCAAATAATATCGATGATAATAATTACAACAACGAATATGATAACAATGATGATAACGATGATGATAACGATGGCGATAATGACGACGACAATGATGACAATAATGATGATAATGATGATGATAATGATGATAATAATGATGCAGAACATTACTGCATGTTTCTTTATTAACCACTTTCTAGAACAGCCTGTGTGGATGCATATTATGAATGAATTTACTCTGTTAAACACAAAAAAAAATGTTTTAAGTGAGTATTTTAGACTGGTCCGGAGCAGAAAAAGAAAGGAAATTCACATGAGCACAAGTAACTTCACCCATGCTCTACCAATGTTTTCCGGCACACAGCTTTAACCTACAATAGTGTCTATAATGGTCTACTGTATTTTAAACAACATGTATGCTTCTCACCACAGGGCAGAATAAGGTTCAAACCTTCTCTCAAACAATCTAAGTCATACCCTTTAGGGCTAATGAACTTTCAAGAAAATGTAAATACTGTATTGCAATTTCAGATATACTGTAAATGTGTTTTTGTTATTGTTTGCAGAGTGTTCATCCCCAGTTACGTGTCCAGTGTAAAGGTCCAACTGGCTAACTGCAGCACACACCCCAGAGACCAACAAACCAGGGGACAGACGGGAGACACCAGGGGACCGAGAGACAGAGACAATACTGGAGATAGCTGTTCTGTTGTCTTAAAGATCCGAGCCAGGGCTCCTCCCGTCCACAACTCATCAGCTCTGGACTGCAGGGAGTGGTCACCCTGTGAGCTTGACACACCCCTTCCTGCCTGGGAACACTGGTACTATATCCTGGTGGAGCGTTACCTAAGCAACCAGGACGTATACTTCCGCATCGGGGTGCAGGTCACAGGTAGGCAGTGATGGTTTGGTTTTTCCGTCTCTATGTCTCTCTGTCTCTCTCTCTCTCTCTGTCTCTCTGTCTCTGTCTCTGTCTCTCTCTTGTCTCTATGTCTCTATGTCTCTTGTCTCTTGTCTCTGTGTTATGCAGAGGTTTGAGGCGTTATTTGGGTCGTGTGTCTAGTCTGTGAGATCAAACCAATCTCTGTGAGTCTCTCTATAGTGGGACATAATATTGAGAGTGTCCTGTTATGTCTGTGTCCTCATGAGGGAGTGTCCTGTTATGTCTGTGTCCTAATGAGGGAGTGTCCTGTTATGTGTGTCCTAACGAGGGAGTGTCCTGTTATGTCTGTGTCCTAACGAGGGAGTGTCCTGTTATGTCTGTGTCCTAACGAGGGAGTGTCCTGTTATGTCTGTGTCCTAACGAGGGAGTGTCCTGTTATGTCTGTGTCCTAACGAGCGTCTCGTCTGTAAGGAGATCAAACCACTCAGGTCCCTTTGAGACTGCAGCGTGTCATTATAGAAAGCCTTCTATATCATAACATTCACAGTCACACTCTTCCATGGAGATTTAACTGAAACATTCTGAAGTAGATCTGTTATATCCTCGAGATGTAAGCGTGTGTTAACAGCAAGCCACGAGATCAGTCACACACACATGCACGCACGTACACCAGAGCCTTGCACGGGAATTACATTTAAGCTCGAGCCGTACCCAGGCCCAATTGCTTCTTCGAAATTTAAGGCCCAATCCCTGAAATCAGAAATAACTTTCTTCATTAGTAAATCCGTTAGCTGCTCCTGGTTGCGCTACCGCGCCGCATGTACGAGTATCCATAGCAACGGCTCTGCTTTGAGCCGCTCAATGACGAGACATTAGAGTAGAGCTGTTAGCTAGCGACTTTAATTAACTCCGACAAAACTCACGGAACATTCTTTTTTTTTGTTGGTGTGAAATCATCTCTTGTTGACTCAGACAAGGTTTTGGTCTTATATTTGACGAGGTCGAAGTCCTTTCTAACACCATCATCTTATCAGCAGAAGCAGAAGCAAGTGGCTCAGCTTCAAAATGTTTTTGATCAATTTAGTCATTCTTGAAAATGATTTTGGAGCCCTGCCCGTATTCCAGCTATTGAATAAAAAACATGTTCTACCCGGCCCTGACCTGATGTATAGTGCTGTGGGGCTTGGTTCGGGCAGCAGAGCTACGTTACAGAGAGCTTGGGGGCTTGGTTTGGCCAGCAGAGCTACGTTGCAGAGACCCGGGGTGTTTGGTTCAGGCAGCAGAGCTACGTTAGAGAGCTGGGGGGCTTGGTTCGGCCAGAGGGCTATGTTACAGAGAGCTGGGGGGCTTGGTTCAGCCAGCAGAGCTACGTTACAGAGAGCTGGGGGCTTGGTTCGGCCAGCAGGGCTACGTTACATAGAGCTGGGGGGTTTGGTTCGGCCAGCAGAGCTACGTTACAGAGAGCTGGGGGGCTTGGTTCGGGCAGCAGAGCTACGTTACAGAGACCCGGGGGGTTTGGTTCGGCCAGCAGAGCTACATTACAGAGAGCTGGGGAGCTTGGTTCGACCAGCAGGGCTACGTTGCAGAGACCCGGGGGGTTTGGTTCGGTCAGCAGAGCTACGTTACAGAGAGCTGGGGAGCTTGGTTCGGGCAGCAGAGCTACATTACAGAGAGCTGGGGAGCTTGGTTCGGGCAGCAGAGCTACGTTACAGAGAGCTTGGAAGCTTAGAACAGGGTACCAACGTCTTTTAATAACATAACTGGCTGGCGGAGCTTTGGCTGTCCCGTTAGGCAAAACAACGAGATGTGTTTAGTAATATCTGATTAAAGACATTGTGTTTAGTAATATCTGATTAAAGACATTGTGTTTAGTAATATCTGATTAAAGACATTGTGTTTAGTAATATCTGATTAAAGATGACCAGGTGGTGTTTGGGCTGGTATGACCAGGTCGTGGTTGGGCTGGTATGACCAGGTGTTGGTTGGGCTGGTATGACCAGGTGGTGTTTGGGCTGGTTTGTCTTCAGAACAGTCTCAACTCGTTGGGGCATGGACTTTACAAGGCGTTGAAAGCGTTCCACAGGGATGCTGGCCCATGTTGACTCCAATGCTTCACACAGTTGTGTCAAGTTGGCTGGATGTCCTTTGGGTGGTGGACCGTTCTTGATACACACGGGAAACTGTTGAGCGTGAAAAACCCAGCAGCGTTGCAGTTCTTGACACAAACCAGTGCACCTGGCACCTACTACCATATCCTGTTCAAAGGCACTCAAATTATTTATCTTGCCCATTCACCGTCTGAATGGCACACATACACAATCCATGTCTCAATTGTCTCAAGGATTAAAAATCCTTCTTTAACCTGTCTCCTCCCCTTCATCTACACTGATTGAAGTGGATTTAACAAGTGACATCAATAAGGGATCATAGCTTTCACCTGGTCAGTCTATGTCATGGAAAGAGCAGTTGTTCTTAATGTTTTGTACACTCAGTGTGTACAGTATGCTTACTTACTTTATCGTGTTCTTCTTATTTTTATATATCTTGTGTTTTTGTGCTACCTTTTTAGTATTACATTGATATTGATTATTGCATCGTTTGGTTTTGAGTTTGCAAGAAAGGTATTTCACTATACTTGTCAAATCAAATCAAATTTTATTGGTCACATACACGTTTAGCAGATGTCATTGCGCGTGTAGCGAAATGCTTGTGTTTCTAGCTCCAACAGTGCAGTAATATCTAACAAGTAACATCTAACAATTTCATAACAATACACAAAAATCTAAAGTAAAGGAATAGAATTAAGAATATATAAATATTTGGACGAGCAATGTCGGAACGGCATAGACTAAAATACAGTTTAATAGAATAGAATACAGTATATACATATGAGATGAGTAATACAAAATATGTAAACATTATTGAAGTGACTAGTGTTCCATTATTAAAAGTGGCCAGTGATTTTGTCACGACTTCCGCCGAAGTCGGCTCCTCTCCTTATTCGGGTGGCGTTCGGCGGTCGACGATCCATTTTTCATTTTCCATTTGTCTTCGACCAGCTGGTGGACATGTCCATAAGGTGGGATAACCTGCTGGCTACCCGCGGACGTCCAGATCGGGGTCTGTCGATTCCATCCCCCAGCACCTCCGCTCCGACGCCCATGGAGCTGGGAGGTGTTGCAATTAGGGTGACCGGAGGAGGGGCCGATCCTGCACCATCTGTGGCCGCAGAGGGCACACTGCTGGTCGGTGCTGGGGAGGTTCCTCTAGGAGTCGAGGCAGCAGGCAGGGCACTCTCATGTCACCCCAGGTGAGTCGGTACCAGGCTCACCCAGAGCCCCCTGTTGCTCACATGTTTTTGTTTATTAATTTTCCTGAGTTTTCCCCGCATTCCCAGCATAAGGCGCTCGTAGATTCAGAG
Source organism: Salmo salar (assembly GCF_965601325.2). NCBI lineage: Eukaryota > Metazoa > Chordata > Actinopteri > Salmoniformes > Salmonidae > Salmo > Salmo salar. The sequence continues at coordinate 12,777,808 of NC_138305.1, forward strand.
GCAGCTGGGAGTTTTATTGACAGATCCTTTGCTCATAGTTTAGGGATTCCCATTGCCTTTCCCTGTGCACGCCTTAGATAGTCGACCATTAGGGTCAGGGCTGATTAGGGAGGCCACTGCTCCACTGAGCATGGTTATGCAGGAGAGTCACAAGGAGAGAATCAGTCTCTTCCTTATTCATTCTCCTGCGTTTCTCGTGGTGCTGGGCCTACCCTGGTTGGCCTGTCATGACCCCACTATTTTGTGGCAACAGAGGGTTCTCAAGGGGTGGTCACGAAAGTGCTCGGGGAGGTGTTTAGGGGTTTCCGTCGGTGCTACTACGGTGGAGAGTCCAGACCAGGTCTGCACCGTGCGCATCCCCTCTGAATATGCCGATTTGGCTCTCGCTTTCTGTAAAAAGAAGGCGACTCAATTACCACCCCATTGACGGGGGGATTGTGCGATAAATCACCTGGTAGACGCAGCACTACCCAGGAGTCACGTGTATCCCATGTCACAAGAGGAGATGGCGGCTATGGAAACATATGTCTCCGAATCTCTGGGGCAGAGGTACATTCGGCCCTCCACTTCACCTGCCTCCTCGAGTTTATTTTTTGTGAAGAAGAAGGATGGAGGTCTGTGCCCGTGTATTGACTATCGAGGCATCAACCAAATCACAGTGAGGTACAGTTACCCGCTACCTCTCATCGCCAGTGCGATCGAGTCAATTCGTGGAGTGAGCTTCTTCACAAAATTGGATCTCAGGAGCGCTTACAACCTGGTGCGTATCCGGGAGGGAGACGAGTGGAAGACGGCATTTAGTACCACCTCAGGGCACTATGAGTACCTCGTCATGCCGTACGGGTTGATGAATGCGCCATCAGTATTCCAGGCCTTTGTAGACGAGATTTTCCGGGACCTGCATGGGCAGGGTGTAGTGGTGTATATCGACAACATTCTGATATACTCCGCTACATGTGCCAAGCATGTGTCCCTGGTCCGCAGGGTGCTTAGTCGACTGTTGGAGCATGACCTGTACGTCAAGGCTGAGAAATGCTTGTTCTTTCAACAGTCCGTCTCCTTCCTAGGGTAACGCATTTGTACTTCAGGGGTGGAGATGGAGAGGGACCGCATTTCAGCCGTGCGTAATTGGCCGACTCCCACCACGGTAAAGGAAGTGCAGCGGTTTTTAGGGTTTGCCAACTACTACCGGAGGTTTATCCGGGGTTTTGGTCAGGTAGCGGCTCCTATTACCTCACTGCTGAAGGGGGGACCGGTGTGTTTGCAGTTGTCAGCTGAGGCGGACAGGGCTTTTGGTCAGCTGAGAGCTCTGTTTACCTCGGCTCCGGTGCTGGCTCATCCGGATCCCACTTTGGCGTTCATAGTGGAGGTGAGCGCATCCGAGGCTGGGATAGGCGCGGTGCTCTCTCGGGTACGCCATCAAAGCTCCGCCCCTGTGCCTTCTTTTCGAAAAAGCTCAGCCCGGCGGAGCGAAACTATGACGTGGGGGACCGGGAGCTGTTAGCTGTTGTCAAGGCTTTGAAGGCGTGGAGACATTGGCTTGAGGGGGCTAAACACCCTTTTCTCATCTGGACTGACCACCGCAATCTGGAGTACATCCGGGTGGCGAGGAGACTGAACCCTCGTCAGGCAAGGTGGGCATGTTCTTTATCCGTTTTGTCTTCACCCTGTCCTACAGACCAGGTTCCCAGAACGCTAAGGCAGATGCACTGTCCCGGATGTATGACACAGAGGAGCAGCCCATGGATCCCACTCCCATACTTCCGGCCTCTTGCCTGGTGGCACCGGTAGTGTGGGAGCTGGATGCGGACATCGAGCGGGCGTTACGTACAGAGCCCACTCCCCCCCAGTGTCCAGCTGGGCGCCTGTACGTTCCGTCTGCTGTCCGCGACCGTTTGATCTATTGGGCCCACATGTCACCCTCCTCTGGTCATCCGGGCGAACAGTGCGCTGTCTTAGTTGTGGATCGGTTTTGTAAGTCCTGTCGTCTCCTCCCTTTGCCCGGTCTCCCTACGGCCCTACAGACTGCGAAGGCCCTGTTTACACACGTCTTCCGGCACTACGTGGTGCCTGAGGACATAGTATCTGATCGAGGTCCCCAGTTCACGTCAAGGTTCTGGAGGGCGTTCATGGAACTTCTGGGGGGTCTCGGTCAGCCTTACCTTGGGTTTTCACCCCGAGAGTAACGGGCAGGTGGAGAGAGTGAACCAGGATGTGGGTAGGTCTCTGCGGTCCTATTGCCAGGACCAGCCGGGGGAGTGGGCGGTGTTCGTGCCCTGGGCAGAGATGGCCCAGAACTCGCTCCGCTGCTCCTCCACTAACCTCTACCCCTTCCAGTGCGTACTGGGGTAGCAGCCGGTCCTGGCGCCTTGGCATCAGAGTCAGATCGAGGCTCCTGCGGTGGATGACTGGTTTAGGCGTGCTGAGGAGACCTGGGATGCCGCTCATGTGCACCTTCAGCGGGCCATGAGGCGCCAAAAAACCTGCGCAGATCGCCACCACTGTGAGGCCCCGGTGTTCGCACGGGGACCGGGTCTGGCTCTTGACCCGAAACCTGCGCCTCCACCTGTCCTGCCGGAAGCTGGGCCCACAGTTTGTGGGGCCATTCAAAGTCCTGAGGAGACTGAACGAGGTATGTTACAGGTTACAGCTTCCCCCCGATTACCGTATTAACCCCTCGTTCCATGTGTCTCTCTTCAGGCCGGTGGTGGCTGGTCCGCTCCAGGAGTCTGCGGTGCGGGAGGTTCCTCCGCCCCCTCTGGACATCGAGGGGGCCCCAGCGTATGCAGTTCGATCCATACTGGATTCGATGCGTCGGGCGAGGGGCCTTCAGTACCTCGTGGAGTGGGGGGTTACGGTCTGGAGGAGAGGTGCTGGGTTCCGGTGGAGGACGTATTGGACCCCTTGATGCTGCGGGAGTTCCACCGTCTCCATCCGGATCGCCCTGCACCTCGCCCTCCGGGCCGTCCCTGAGGCCGGTGTCGGGGCACTGCTGGAGCCGCGCGTCAAGGGGGGGGTACTGTCACGACTTCCGCCGAAGTCGGTCCCTCTCCTTGTTTGGGCGGCGTTCGGCGGTCGATGTCACCGGCTTTCTAGCCATCGCCAATCCATTTTACATTTGTTTTGTCTTTGTTTTCTACACACCTGGTTTCTATTCCCCAATTACATGTTCATTATTTAACCCTCTGTTTCCCCCATGTTTGTGTGCGTGTTTGTATATAACGTTCAGGTTGTTACTTGTTGGCTGGTATTGTTTGCCGGGTTCGTTATTATGCCCGTTATTTACGAGTGACCGGTTATTTCACGCACCTTTAGTATTTGTTTTATACTGGTGCAGTTCGTTGAATAAATTACCTTGTACACTCATCTCTGCTCTCCTGCGCCTGATTCCAGAGTATATAACACCTACTAACACCCAGAGTATATAATGCCTACTAACACCCAGAGTATATAACGCCTACTAACACCCAGAGTATATAACACCTACTAACACTGAGTATATAACGCCTATTAACACCCAGAGTATATAACGCCTACTATCACCCAGAGTATATAACGCCTACTAACACTCAGAGTATAACACCTACTAACACGAGTATATAACAACTACTAACACTGAGTATATAATGCCTACTAACACCCAGAGTATATAACGCCCACTAACACCCAGAGTATATACCCACAGCCTGCCAGATTTCAAGTCTATGTATATATGGCAGCAGCCTCTAAAAAGCTAGTGATGGCTATTTAGTCTGATGGTCTTGAGATGGAAGCTGTTTTTCAGCTTTGATGCACCTGTACTGACTTCGCCTTCTGGATGATAGCGGGGTGAACATGCAGTGGATCGGGTGATTGTTATCCTTGAGGATCTTTTTGGCCTTCCTGTGACATCGGTGCTGTAGGTGTCCTGGAGGGCAGGTAGTTTGCCCCCGGTGATACGTTGGGCGCACCACCTTCTGTCTGGAGAGCCCTGCGGTTGCCGGCGGTGCAGTTGCCATACCATGCAGTGATACAGCCCAACAGGATGCTCTCAATTGTGCATCTGTAAAAGTTTGTGAGGGTTTTAGGTGCCAAGCCAAATTTCTTCAGCCTCCAATCCACTTCTTCACCACAATGTCTGTGTGGGTTTCTTCATTTCAGTTTGTCAGTGATGTGTTCGCTGAGGAACTTACCACTTTCCATCTTCTCCACTGCGGTCCCGTCGATGTGGATAGGGGGGGTGCTCCCTCTGCTGTTTCCTGAAGTCCACGATCAGCTCCTTTGTTTTGAGTGAGGTTATTTTAATAGCACCACACTCGCAGTGCCTTCACATCCTCCCCATAGGCTGTCTCGTCATACTTGTGCAAGTGGCATTACAACTTAAAGTTTGAAACACACACACACACCCTTTCACACTCACGACATACACTGCTGCTACAGCTCAGTCTAGTATCTATTCTGTTGCCTACTAATTTTACCCGTACCTTTATGTACACAGCTACCTCAATTACCTCGTACCCCTGCACATTGACTCGGTACTGGTATTTTCTGTATATAGCCATGTTATTACGTTGTACTCCCTGTATATAGCCATGTTATTACCTGGTACTCCCTGTATAGAGCCATGTTATTACCTGGTACTCCCTGTATATAGCCATGTTATTACCTGGTACTCCCTGTATATAGCCATGTTATTACCTGGTACTCCCTGTATATAGCCATGTTATTACCTGGTACTCCCTGTATATAGCCATGTTATTACCTGGTGCTTCCTGGATATAGCCATGTTATTACCTGGTACTCCCTGTATATAGCCATGTTATTACCTGGTACTCCCTGTATATAGCCATGTTATTACCTGGTACTCCCTGTATATAGCCATGTTATTACCTGGTACTCCCTGTATATAGCCATGTTATTACCTGGTACTCCCTGTATATAGCCATGTTATTACCTGGTGGTATCTGGGATACTACCCTGATGGAAGAAGGGCTGTATCAGAATAGTGATAACAAATTGCAGAACATCCTTCTATTCTAGTATTATTCTGGTTTACATAGAGAGAAATGTTTACATATTTATTCAGCTTGTCGCCACTTCTCTAACTCTACACTTCACTGATCGCAGGTAATTTCAGCAGGTCTGACCTGAGGTCATTTCAGCAGGTCTGAGTGTGTGTGTGTGTAATCGTTGGAGGACGTTTTAGTAGATCTGAGTGTGTGTGATCTCTAGAGGACGTTTTAGCACCTCAAATACGTCTGAGTCTCCCTGTCTCTTTCTATTCCCTCTCAAGCCATCCTTTGAAATGTTGTCTTTGTGATTCCAGCATACCTGATGATTCCAGTGTGTTTCTGAGGGTTTGGACCTGAGTGGTGTGTGTGTGTGTGTGTGTGTGTGTGTGTGTGTGTGTGTGTGTGTGTGTGTGTGTGTGTGTGTGTGTGTGTGTGTGTGTGTGTGTGTGTGTGTGTGTGTGTGTGTGTGTATGTGCGTGTTCGTCTTTGTGTGAAACGACAAGGGATGTCTGGCCGCACGGCCCTCTGATGTTATCGCAGAGAGACAGAACGGAGGGTTAAAGACAGGTGATGGGGGAAAAAAAATGTAAACACAATCAACTGATGAACAAAATGGACACGTAGAGACGCGGTGCTTTATAAAAGACTTTATGCTCTGTTCCTTTAAAACAAACACACTTTATGCTTTTCTAAATTTGTTAGTCATATTTTTTTTATCCGTCCACTTTAAATTGTTTGAAAGGATTTTACTTTTGTTCTCCAGTGTGCTACATGACCTGGAAAGGGAAAGAGACTTAGTCTGATACAGAGAGAGCACCACTCCACTTTACCCTTTATGAAATATTCATTACTGAGAGATAGTTTTCCATCGTCCATCGTTTAATTTGCAAAACAATAAGGCTTTTATATTGCGAGGACTATTGGAAAGTTCTCAATACTGATAAAAACATTCAATATTCCCCTAGTCGTTGGTAAGAGCAGAGAAGTGTATTAACATCATAGGGTGAGAAAGAGAGAGAGAGAGAGAGAGAGAGAGAGAGAGAGAGAGAGAGAGAGAGAGAGAGAGAGAGAGAGAGAGAGGGAGGTGGCGGGGGGAGAGTAAGAGAGGATGTAGCACTGTGAGGAGCCTTAGAGAAGGCACTACAGAGACCAGAGGAGAACAGCGGGGAGTAGACAGAGAGATAGAGAAGAAGGGAGAGATAAAGAAGAAGGGAGGGAGAGAGAGAGAGGAACACAGAGAGAGGGATGTGGAGGGAGAGCGAGCGAGCGAGAGCAGAATATAGAACATCTCTCCTCTCTCTGAGATCCTGATAACCCTCTCTTGTCTGGAGTAGAGTAGTAGTGTTTCCAAGACAAGATAAATGTTTCATGTTCTTAAGGCTGCACTGTTTCCAAGAAAAGATAAACATACAGCATGAGAGAGTACAACTAACACTCAGAGTATATAACACCTACTAACCCCCAGAGTATATAATACCAACTAACACTAAGTATATAACACCTACTAACACCCAGAGTATATAACACCTACTAACACTGAGTATATAACGCTTACTAACACCCAGAGTATATAACACCTACTAACACTGAGTATATAACGCCTACTAAAACCCAGAGTATATAACACCTACTAACACTGAGTATATAACGCTTACTAACACCCAGAGTATTTAACGCCTACTAAGACCCAGAGTATATAACACCTACTAACACTGAGTATATAAGCCTACTAACACTCAGAGTATATAATGCCTACTAACACTGAGTATATAACAACTATTAACACCCAGAGTATATAACGCCTACTAACACTGAGTATATAACACCTACTAGCACCCAGAGTATATAACGCCTACTAACACTGAGTATATAACACCTACTAACACCCAGAGTATATAACACCTACTAACCATCAGAGTATATAATGCCTACTAACACCCAGAGTATATAACACCTACTAACACTGAGTATATAACACCTACTAACACCCAGAGTATATAACGCCTACTAACACTGAGTATATAACAACTACTAACACCCAGAGTATATAACGCCTACTAACACTGAGTATATAACACCTACTAACACCCAGAGTATATAACACCTACTAACACCCAGAGTATATAATGCCTACTAACACCCAGAGTATATAACACCTACTAACACAGAGTATATAACACCTACTAACACCCAGAGTATATAACACCTACTAACACTGAGTATATAACACCTACTAACACCCAGAGTATATAACGCCTACTAACACCCAGAGTATATAACGCCTACTAACACTGAGTATATAACAACTACTAACACCCAGAGTATATAACGCCTACTAACACTGAGTATATAACACCTACTAACACCCAGAGTATATAACACCTACTAACACCCAGAGTATATAATGCCTACTAACACCCAGAGTATATAACACCTACTAACACTGAGTATATAACACCTACTAACACCCAGAGTATATAACACCTACTAACACTGAGTATATAACACCTACTAACACCCAGAGTATATAACGCCTACTAACACCCAGAGTATATAAAGCCTACTAACACCCAGAGTATATAACGCCTACTAACACCCAGAGTATATAACGCCTACTAACACTGAGTATATAACACCTACTAACACTGAGTATATAACACCTACTAACACTGAGTATATAACGCCTACTAACACCCAGAGTATATAACACCTACTAACACTGAGTATATAACGCCTACTAACACCCAGAGTATATAACGCCTAATAACATCCAGAGTATATAACACCTACTAACACCCAGAGTATATAACACCTACTAACACCCAGAGTATATAACACCTACTAACACCCAGAGTATATAACGCCTACTAACACCCAGAGTATATAACGCCTACTAACACTGAGTATATAACGCCTACTAACACCCAGAGTATATAACGCCTACTAACACCCAGAGTATATAACGCCTACTAACACTAGGTATATAACGCCTACTAACACCCAGAGTATATAACGCCTACTAACACTGAGTATATAAAACCTACTAACACTGAGTATATAACGCCTACTAACACTGAGTATATAACGCCTACTAACACTGAGTATATAACGCCTACTAACACCCAGAGTATATAACGCCTACTAACACCCAGAGTATATAACGCCTACTAACACTGAGTATATAACACCTACTAACACTGAGTATATAACACCTACAAACACCCACAGTATATAACGCCTACTAACACCCAGAGTATATAACGCCTACTAACACTGAGTATATAACACCTACTAACACCCAGAGTATATAACACCTACTAACACCCAGAGTATATAACGCCTACTAACACCCAGAGTATATAACGCCTACTCACACTGAGTATATAACGCCTACTAACACTGAGTATATAACACTTACTAACACCCAGAGTATATAACACCTACTAACACCCAGAGTATATAACGCCTACTAACCCTGAGTATATAACACCTACTAACACCTTGAGTATATAACACCTACTAACACTGAGTATATAACACCTACTAACACTGAGTATATAACACCTACTAACACCCAGAGTATATAACGCCTACTAACACCCAGAGTATATAACGCCTACTAACACCCAGAGTATATAACGCCTACTAACACTGAGTATATAACACCTACTAACACCCAGAGTATATAACACCTACTAACACTCAGAGTATATAACGCCTACTAACACCCAGAGTATATAACGCCTACTCACACTGAGTATATAATGCCTACTAACGCCCAGAGTATATAACGCCTACTAACACTGAGTATATAACACTTACTAACACCCAGAGTATATAACACCTACTAACACCCAGAGTATATAACGCCTACTAACCCTGAGTATATAACACCTACTAACACCTTGAGTATATAACACCTACTAACACTGAGTATATAACACCTACTAACACTGAGTATATAACACCTACTAACACCCAGAGTATATAACGCCTACTAACACCCAGAGTATATAACGCCTACTAACACCCAGAGTATATAACGCCTACTAACACTGAGTATATAACACCTACTAACACCCAGAGTATATAACACCTACTAACACTCAGAGTATATAACGCCTACTAACACCCAGAGTATATAACGCCTACTCACACTGAGTATATAATGCCTACTAACACCCAGAGTTTATAACGCCTACTAACACTGAGTATATAACACTTACTAACACCCAGAGTATATAACACCTACTAACACCCAGAGTATATAACGCCTACTAACACCCAGAGTATATAAAGCCTACTAACACCCAGAGTATATAACGCCTACTAACACCCAGAGTATATAACGCCTACTAACACTGAGTATATAACACCTACTAACACTGAGTATATAACACCTACTAACACTGAGTATATAACGCCTACTAACACCCAGAGTATATAACACCAACTAACACTGAGTATATAACGCCTACTAACACCCAGAGTATATAACGCCTACTAACACCCAGAGTATATAACGCCTACTAACACTTGGTATATAACGCCTACTAACACCCAGAGTATATAACGCCTACTAACACTGAGTATATAAAACCTACTAACACTGAGTATATAACGCCTACTAACACTGAGTATATAACGCCTACTAACACTGAGTATATAACGCCTACTAACACCCAGAGTATATAACGCCTACTAACACCCAGAGTATATAACGCCTACTAACACCCAGAGTATATAACGCCTACTAACACTGAGTATATAACACCTACTAACACTGAGTATATAACACCTACTAACACCCACAGTATATAACGCCTACTAACACCCAGAGTATATAACGCCTACTAACACTGAGTATATAACACCTACTAACACCCAGAGTATATAACACCTACTAACACCCAGAGTATATAACGCCTACTAACACCCAGAGTATATAACGCCTACTCACACTGAGTATATAATGCCTACTAACACCCAGAGTATATAACGCCTACTAACACTGAGTATAAAACACTTACTAACACCCAGAGTATATAACACCTACTAACACCCAGAGTATATAACGCCTACTAACCCTGAGTATATAACACCTACTAACACCTTGAGTATATAACACCTACTAACACTGAGTATATAACACCTACTAACACCCAGAGTATATAACGCCTACTCACACCCAGAGTATATAACGCCTACTAACACCCAGAGTATATAACGCCTACTAACACTGAGTATATAACACCTACTAACACCCAGAGTATATAACACCTACTAACACTCAGAGTATATAACGCCTACTAACACCCAGAGTATATAACGCCTACTCACACTGAGTATATACTGCCTACTAACACCCAGAGTATATAACGCCTACTAACACTGAGTATATAACACTTACTAACACCCAGAGTATATAACACCTACTAACACCCAGAGTATATAACGCCTACTAACCCTGAGTATATAACACCTACTAACACCTTGAGTATATAACACCTACTAACACTGAGTATATAACACCTACTAACACCCAGAGTATATAACGCCTACTAACACCCAGAGTATATAACGCCTACTAACACCCAGAGTATATAACGCCTACTAACACTGAGTATATAACACCTACTAACACCCAGAGTATATAACACCTACTAACACTCAGAGTATATAACGCCTACTAACACCCAGAGTATATAACGCCTACTAACACCTAGAGTATATAACGCCTACTAACACTGAGTATATAACACCTACTAACACCCAGAGTATATAACACCTACTAACACCCAGAGTATATAATGCCTACTAACACTGAGTATATAACACCTATTGACACCAAGAGTATATAACACCTACTAACACTGAAGATATAACTCCTACTAACACCCAGATTATATAACGCCTACTAACACCCAGATAATATAACGCCTACTAAAACTGAGTATTTAAAACCTACTAACACCCAGAGTATATAACGCCTACTAACACTGTGTATATAACACCTACTAACACCCATAGTATATAACGCCTACTAACACCCAGAGTATATAACGCCTACTAACACTGAGTATATAACACCTACTAACTCCCAGAGTATATAATGCCTACTATCACCCAGAGTATATAACGCCTACTAACACTGAGTATATAACACCTACTAACACTGAGTATATAACGCCTACTAACACCCAGAGTATATAACGCCTTTTAACACTGAGTATATAACGCTTACTAATACCCAGAGTATATAACGCCTACTAACACTGAGTATATAACGCCTACTAACACTGAGTATATAACGCTTACTAACACTCAGAGTATATAATGCCTACTAACACTGAGTATATAACGCCTACTAACATTGAGTATATAACACCTACTAACACCCAGAGTATATAACACCTACTAACACTCAGAGTATATAACGCCTACTAACACCCAGAGTATATAACGCCTACTAACACTGAGTATATAATGCCTACTAACACCCAGAGTATATAACGCCTACTAACACTGAGTATATAACGCCTACTAACACCCAAAGTATATAACACCTACTAACACCCAGAGTATATAACGCCTACTAACACCTAGAGTATATAACGCCTACTAACACCCAGAGTATATAACGCCTACTAACACCCAGAGTATATAACGCCTTCTAACACTGAGTATATAACACCTACTAACAGTGAGTGTATAACGCCTACTAACACCCAGAGTATATAACTCCTACTAACACCCAGAGTATATAACGCCTACTAACACTGAGTATATAACACCTACTAACACCCAGAGTATATAACGCCTACTAACACCCAGAGTATATAATGCCTACTAACACTGAGTATATAACACCTATTGACACCCAGAGTATATAACACCTACTAACACCCAGATAATATAACGCCTACTAAAACTGAGTATATAACGCCTACTAACATTGAGTATATAACACCTACTAACACCCAGAGTATATAACACCTACTAACACTCAGAGTATATAACGCCTACTAACACCCAGAGTATATAACGCCTACTAACACCCAGAGTATATAACGCCTACTAACACTGAGTATATAATGCCTACTAACACCCAGAGTATATAACGCCTACTAACACTGAGTATATAACGCCTACTAACACCCAGAGTGTATAACACCTACTAACACCCAGAGTATATAACGCCTACTAACACCCAGAGTATATAACGCCTACTAACACTGAGTATATACCGCCTACTAACACTGAGTATATAACGCCTACTAACAGTGAGTATATAACACCTACTAACACTGAGTATATAACGCCTACTAACACCCAGAGTATATAACGCCTACTAACACCCAGAGTATATAACGCCTACTAACACTGACTATATAACGCCTACTAACACTGAGTATATAACACCTACTTACACCCAGAGTATATAACACCTACTAACACTGAGTATATAACGCCTACTAACACTGAGTATATAACGCCTACTAACACTGAGTATATAACACCTACTAACACTGAGTATATAACGCCTACTAACATCCAGAGTATATAACGCCTACTAACACCCAGAGTATATAACGCCTACTAACACTGAGTATATAACGCCTACTAACACTGAGTATATAACACCTACTTACACCCAGAGTATATAACGCCTACTAACACCCAGAGTATATAACATCTACTAACACCCAGAGTATATAACGCCTACTAACACTGAGTATATAACACCTACTAACACCCAGAGTATATAACATCTACTAACACTGAATATATAACGCCTACTAACACCCAGAGTATATACCGCCTACTCACACTGAGTATATAACGCCTACTAACACCCAGAGTATATAACGCCTGCTAACACTGAGTATATAACGCCTACTCACACCCAGAGTATATAACACCTACTAACACCCAGAGTATATAACACCTACTAACACTGGGTATATAACGCCTACTAACACTCAGAGTATATAACGCCTACTAACACCCAGAGTATATAACGCCTACTAAAACCCAGAGTATATAACGCCTACTAACACGCAGAGTATATAACGCCTAGTAACACTGAGTATATAATGCCTACTAACACCCAGAGTATATAAGACCTACTAACAATGAGTATATAACACCTACTAACACAGAGTTTATAACGCCTTCTAACACTGAGTATATAACACCTACTAACACTGAGTATATAACGCCTACTAACACCCAGAGTATTTAAAGCCTACTAACACCCAGAGTATATAACACCTACTAACACCCAGAGTATATAAGGCCTACTAACACCCAGAGTATATAACGCCTACTAACACCCAGAGTATATAACACCTACTAACACTGAGTATTTAACGCCTACTAACACTGAGTATATAACACCTACTAACTCCCAGAGTATATAAAGCCTACTAACACCCAGAGTATATAACACCTACTAACACCCAGAGTATATAACGCCTACTAACACCTAGAGTATATAACGCCTACTAACACTGAGTATATAACGACTACTAACACCCAGAGTATATAACGCCTACTAACACTGAGTATATAACACCTACTAACACCCAGAGTATATAACATCTACTAACACTGAATATATAACGCCTACTAACACCCAGAGTATATACCGCCTACTCACACTGAGTATATAACGCCTACTAACACCCAGAGTATATAACGCCTGCTAACACTGAGTATATAACACCTACTAACACCCAGAGTATATAACACCTACTAACACTGGGTATATAACGCCTACTAACACTCAGAGTATATAACGCCTACTAACACCCAGAGTATATAACGCCTACTAAAACCCAGAGTATATAACGCCTACTAACACGCAGAGTATATAACGCCTAGTAACACTGAGTATATAATGCCTACTAACACCCAGAGTATATAAGACCTACTAACAATGAGTATATAACACCTACTAACACAGAGTTTATAACGTCTTCTAACACTGAGTATATAACACCTACTAACACTGAGTATATAACGCCTACTAACACCCAGAGTATTTAAAGCCTACTAACACCCAGAGTATATAACACCTACTAACACCCAGAGTATATAAGGCCTACTAACACCCAGAGTATATAACGCCTACTAACACCCAGAGTATATAACACCTACTAACACTGAGTATTTAACGCCTACTAACACTGAGTATATAACACCTACTAACTCCCAGAGTATATAAAGCCTACTAACACCCAGAGTATATAACACCTACTAACACCCAGAGTATATAACGCCTACTAACACCTAGAGTATATAACGCCTACTAACACTGAGTATATAACGACTACTAACACCCAGAGTATATAACGCCAACTAACACCCAGAGTATATAACGCCTACTAACACTGAGTATATAACGCCTACTAACACTGAGTATATAACACCTACTTACACCCAGAGTATATAACACCTACTAACACTGAGTATATAACGCCTACTAACACTGAGTATATAACGCCTACTAACACTGAGTATATAACGCCTACTAACACTGAGTATATAACGCCTACTAACACCCAGAGTATATAATGCCTACTAACACTGAGTATATAACACCTACTTACACCCAGAGTATATAACGCCTACTAACACCCAGAGTATATAACGTCTACTAACACCCAGAGTATATAACGCCTACTAACACTGAGTATATAACACCTACTAACACCCAGAGTATATAACACCTACTAACACTGAGTATATAACGCCTACTAACACCCAGAGTATATACCGCCTACTCACACTGAGTATATAACGCCTACTAACACCCAGAGTATATAACGCCTGCTAACACTGAGTATATAACACCTACTAACACCCAGAGTATATAACGCCTACTAACACCTAGAGTATATAACGCCTACTAACACTGAGTATATAACGACTACTAACACCCAGAGTATATAACGCCAACTAACACCCAGAGTATATAACGCCTACTAACACTGAGTATATAACGCCTACTAACACTGAGTATATAACACCTACTTACACCCAGAGTATATAACACCTACTAACACTGAGTATATAACGCCTACTAACACTGAGTATATAACGCCTACTAACACTGAGTATATAACGCCTACTAACACTGAGTATATAACGCCTACTAACACCCAGAGTATATAATGCCTACTAACACTGAGTATATAACACCTACTTACACCCAGAGTATATAACGCCTACTAACACCCAGAGTATATAACGTCTACTAACACCCAGAGTATATAACGCCTACTAACACTGAGTATATAACACCTACTAACACCCAGAGTATATAACACCTACTAACACTGAGTATATAACGCCTACTAACACCCAGAGTATATACCGCCTACTCACACTGAGTATATAACGCCTACTAACACCCAGAGTATATAACGCCTGCTAACACTGAGTATATAACGCCTACTAACACCCAGAGTATATAACACCTACTAACACCCAGAGTATATAACACCTACTAACACTGGGTATATAACGCCTACTAACACTCAGAGTATATAACGCCTACTAACACCCAGAGTATATAACGCCTACTAAAACCCAGAGTATATAACGCCTACTAACACGCAGAGTATATAACGCCTGCAAACACCCAGAGTATATAACGCCTACTACCACCCAGAGTATATAACGCCTACTAACACTGAGTATATAATGCCTACTAACACCCAGAGTATATAACACCTACTAACACTGAGTATATAACACCTACTAACACAGAGTATATAACGTCTACTAACACCCAGAGTATATAACGCCTTCTAACACTGAGTATATAACACCTACTAACACTGAGTATATAACACCTACTAGCACCCAGAGTATTTAAAGCCTACTAACACCCAGAGTATATAAGACCTACTAACACCCAGAGTATATAAGGCCTACTAACACCCAGAGTATATAACGCCTACTAACACCCAGAGTATATAACACCTACTAACACTGAGTATTTAACGCCTACTAACACTGATTATATAACACCTACTAACACCCAGAGTATATAAAGCCTACTAACACCCAGAGTATATAACACCTACTAACACCCAGAGTATATAACGCCTACTAACACCTAGAGTATATAACGCCTACTAACACTGAGTATATAACACCTACTAACACTGAGTATATAACACCTACTAACACCCAGAGTATATAAAACCTACTAACACTGAGTATATAACGCCTACTAACACCCATAGCATTTAACGCCTACTAACACCCAGAGTATATAACGCCTACTAACACCCAGAGTATATAACGCCTACTAACACCCAGAGTATATAACGCCTACTAACACCCAGAGTATAAAACACCTACTAACACTGAGTATATAACGCCTACTAACACCCAGAGTATGTAACGCCTACTAACACTGAGTATATAACGCCTACTAACACCCAGAGTATTTAACGCCTACTAACACCCAGAGTATATAACACCTACTAACACCCAGAGTATATAACGCCTACTAACACCCAGAGTATATAACGCCTACTAATACTGAGTATATACCGCCTACTAACACTGAGTATATAACGCCTACTAACAGTGAGTATATAACACCTACTAACACTGATTATATAACACTTACTAACACTGAGTATATAACGCCTACTAACACCCAGAGTATATAACGCCTACTAACACTGAGTATATAATGCCTACTAACACTGAGTATATAACACCTACTTACACCCAGAGTGTATAACGCCTACTAACACTGAGTATATAACGCCTACTAACACCCAGAGTATGTAACACCTACTAACACAGAGTATATAACGCCTGCTAACACCCAGAGTATATAACGCCTACTAACACTGAGTATATAACACCTACTTACACCCAGAGTATATAACACCTACTAACACTGAGTATATAACGCCTACTAACACTGAGTATATAACGCCTACTAACACTGAGTATATAACGCCTACTAACACCCAGAGTATATAACGCCTACTAACACTGAGTATATAACACCTACTTACACCCAGAGTATATAACGCCTACTAACACCCAGAGTATATAACGTCTACTAACACCCAGAGTATATAACGCCTACTAACACTGAGTATATAACACCTACTAACACCCAGAGTATATAACACCTACTAACACTGAGTATATAACGCCTACTAACACCCAGAGTATATAACGCCTGCTAACACTGAGTATATAACGCCTACTAACACCCAGAGTATATAACACCTACTAACACACAGAGTATATAACACCTACTAACACTGGGTATATAACGCCTACTAACACTCAGAGTTTATAACGCCTACTAACACCCAGAGTATATAACGCCTACTAAAACCCAGAGTATATAACGACTACTAACACGCAGAGTATATAACGCCTGCACACACCCAGAGTATATAACGCCTACTACCACCCAGAGTATATAACGCCTACTAACACTGAGTATATAATGCCTACTAACACCCAGAGTATATAACACCTACTAACAATGAGTATATAACACCTACTAACACAGAGTATATAACGCCTACTAACACCCAGAGTATATAACGCCTTCTAACACTGAGTATATAACACCTACTAACACTGAGTATATAATGCCTACTAACACCCAGAGTATTTAAAGCCTACTAACACCCAGAGTATATAACACCTACTAACACCCAGAGTATATAAGGCCTACTAACAACCAGAGTATATAACGCCTACTAATACCCAGAGTATATAACACCTACTAACACTGCGTATTTAACGCCTACTAACACTGAGTATATAACACCTACTAACACTGATTATATAACGCTTACTAACACTCAGAGTATATAATGCCTACTAACACTGAGTATATAACGCCTACTAACACCCAGAGTATGTAACACCTACTAACACTGAGTATATAACGCCTGCTAACACCCAGAGTATATAACGCCTACTAACACTGAGTATGTAACTCCTACTAACACACAGAGTATATAACGCCTACTAACACCCAGAGTATATAACACCTACTAACACCCAGAGTATATAACGCCTACTAACACCCAAAGTTTATAACACCTACTAACACCCAGAGTATATAACGCCTACTAACACCCAGAGTATATAACGCCTACTAACACTGAGTATATAACGCCTACTAACACTGAGTATATAACGCCTACTAACATCCAGAGTGTATAACTCCTACTAACACTGAGTATATAACACCTACTAACACCCAGAGTATATAACGCCTGCTAACACTGAGTATATAACGCCGTTCTAACACCCAGAGTATATAACGTCTACTAACACCCAGAGTATATAACGCCTACTAACACTGAGTATATAACACCTACTAACACCCAGAGTATATATCACCTACTAACACTGAGTATATAACGCCTACTAACACCCAGAGTATATACCGCCTACTCACACTGAGTATATAACGCCTACTAACACCCAGAGTATATAACGCCTGCTAACACTGAGTATATAACACCTACTAACACCCAGAGTATATAACACCTACTAACACCCAGAGTATATAACACCTACTAACACTGGGTATATAACGCCTACTAACACTGAGTATATAATGCCTACTAACACCCAGAGTATTTAAAGCCTACTAACACCCAGAGTATATAACACCTACTAACACCCAGAGTATATAAGGCCTACTAACACCCAGAGTATATAACGCCTACTAACACCCAGAGTATATAACACCTACTACCACTGAGTATTTAACGCCTACTAACACTGAGTATATAACACCTACTAACACCCAGAGTATATAAAGCCTACTAACACCCAGAGTATATAACACCTACTAACACCCAGAGTATATAACGCCTACTAACACCTAGAGTATATAACGCCTACTAACACTGAGTATATAACGCCTACTAACACTGAGTATATAACGCCTACTAACACCCATAGCATTTAACGCCTACTAACACCCAGAGTATATAATGCCTACTAACACCCAGAGTATATAACACCTACTAACACCCAGAGTATATAACGCCTACTAACACCCAGAGTATATAACGCCTACTAACACCCAGAGTATAAAACACCTACTAACACTGAGTATATAACGCCTACTAACACCCAGAGTATGTAACGCCTACTAACACTGAGTATATAACGCCTACTAACACCCAGAGTATTTAACGCCTACTAACACCCAGAGTATATAACACCTACTAACACCCAGAGTATATAACGCCTACTAACACCCAGAGTATATAACGCCTACTAATACTGAGTATATACCGCCTACTAACACTGAGTATATAACGCCTACTAACAGTGAGTATATAACACCTACTAACACTGAGTATATAACACTTTCTAACACTGAGTATATAACGCCTACTAACACCCAGAGTATATAACGCTACTAACACTGAGTATATAATGCCTACTAACACTGAGTATATAACACCTACTTACACCCAGAGTGTATAACGCCTACTAACACTGAGTATATAACACCTACTAACACCCAGAGTATATAATGCCTACTAACACCCAGAGCATATAACGCCTACTAACACTGAGTATATAAAACCTACTAACACTGAGTATATAACGCCTACTAACACCCAGAGTATATAACGCCTACTAACACTGAGTATATAATGCCTACTAACACCCAGAGTATATAACACCTACTAACAATGAGTATATAACACCTACTAACACAGAGTATATAACGCCTACTAACAACCAGAGTATATAACGCCTTCTAACACTGAGTATATAACACCTACTAACACTGAGTATATAATGCCTACTAACACCCAGAGTATTTAAAGCCTACTAACACCCAGAGTATATAACACCTACTAACACCCAGAGTATATAAGGCCTACTAACAACCAGAGTATATAACGCCTACTAACACCCAGAGTATATAACACCTACTAACACTGCGTATTTAACGCCTACTAACACTGAGTATATAACACCTACTAACACTGATTATATAACGCTTACTAACACTCAGAGTATATAATGCCTACTAACACTGAGTATATAACGCCTAATAACACCCAGAGTATGTAACACCTACTAACACTGAGTATATAACGCCTGCTAACACCCAGAGTATATAACGCCTACTAACACTGAGTATGTAACTCCTACTAACACACAGAGTATATAACGCCTACTAACACCCAGAGTATATAACACCTACTAACACCCAGAGTATATAACGCCTACTAACACCCAAAGTTTATAACACCTACTAACACCCAGAGTATATAACGCCTACTAACACCCAGAGTATATAACGCCTACTAACACTGAGTATATAACGCCTACTAACACTGAGTATATAACGCCTACTAACATCCAGAGTGTATAACTCCTACTAACACTGAGTATATAACACCTACTAACACCCAGAGTATATAACGCCTGCTAACACTGAGTATATAACGCCGTTCTAACACCCAGAGTATATAACGTCTACTAACACCCAGAGTATATAACGCCTACTAACACTGAGTATATAACACCTACTAACACCCAGAGTATATAACACCTACTAACACTGAGTATATAACGCCTACTAACACCCAGAGTATATACCGCCTACTCACACTGAGTATATAACGCCTACTAACACCCAGAGTATATAACGCCTGCTAACACTGAGTATATAACACCTACTAACACCCAGAGTATATAACACCTACTAACACCCAGAGTATATAACACCTACTAACACTGGGTATATAACGCCTACTAACACTGAGTATACAATGCCTACTAACACCCAGAGTATTTAAAGCCTACTAACACCCAGAGTATATAACACCTACTAACACCCAGAGTATATAAGGCCTACTAACACCCAGAGTATATAACGCCTACTAACACCCAGAGTATATAACACCTACTACCACTGAGTATTTAACGCCTACTAACACTGAGTATATAACACCTACTAACACCCAGAGTATATAAAGCCTACTAACACCCAGAGTATATAACACCTACTAACACCCAGAGTATATAACGCCTACTAACACCTAGAGTATATAACGCCTACTAACACTGAGTATATAACGCCTACTAACACTGAGTATATAACGCCTACTAACACCCATAGCATTTAACGCCTACTAACACCCAGAGTATATAATGCCTACTAACACCCAGAGTATATAACACCTACTAACACCCAGAGTATATAACGCCTACTAACACCCAGAGTATATAACGCCTACTAACACCCAGAGTATAAAACACCTACTAACACTGAGTATATAACGCCTACTAACACCCAGAGTATGTAACGCCTACTAACACTGAGTATATAACGCCTACTAACACCCAGAGTATTTAACGCCTACTAACACCCAGAGTATATAACACCTACTAACACCCAGAGTATATAACGCCTACTAACACCCAGAGTATATAACGCCTACTAATACTGAGTATATACCGCCTACTAACACTGAGTATATAACGCCTACTAACAGTGAGTATATAACACCTACTAACACTGAGTATATAACACTTTCTAACACTGAGTATATAACGCCTACTAACACCCAGAGTATATAACGCTACTAACACTGAGTATATAATGCCTACTAACACTGAGTATATAACACCTACTTACACCCAGAGTGTATAACGCCTACTAACACTGAGTATATAACACCTACTAACACCCAGAGTATATAATGCCTACTAACACCCAGAGCATATAACGCCTACTAACACTGAGTATATAAAACCTACTAACACTGAGTATATAACGCCTACTAACACCCAGAGTATATAACGCCTACTAACACTGAGTATATAACGCTTACTAACACCCAGAGTATATAACGCCTACTAACACTGAGTATATAACGCCTACTAACACTGAGTATATAAAGCTTACTAACACTCAGAGTATATAATGCCTACTAACACTGAGTATATAACGCCTACTAAAACCCAGAGTATGTAACACCTACTAACACTTAGTATATAACGCCTGCTAACACCCAGAGTATATAACACCTACTAACACCCAGAGTATATAACTCCTACTAACACCCAAAGTATATAACACCTACTAACACCCAGAGTATATAACGCCTACTAACACCCAGAGTATATAATGCCTACTAACACTGAGTATATAACGCCTACTAACACTGAGTATATAACGCCTACTAACATCCAGAGTATATAACGCCTACTAACACTGGGTATATAACGCCTACTAACACTCAGAGTATATAACGCCTACTAACACCCAGAGTGTATAACGCCTACTAACACCCAGAGTATATAACGTCTACTAACACCCAGAGTATATAACGCCTGCTAACACCCAGAGTATATAACGCCTACTAACATCCAGAGTATATAACGCCTACTAACACTGAGTATATAATGCCTACTAACACCCAGAGTATATAACGCCTACTAACACTGAGTATATAACACCTACTAACACAGAGTATATAACGCCTACTAACACCCAGAGTATATAACGCCTTCTAACACTGAGTATATAACTCCTACTAACACTGAGTATATAACGCCTACTAACACACAGAGTATTTAAAGCCTACTAAAACCCAGAGCATATAAAGCCTACTAACACCCAGAGTATATAACGCCTACTAACACCCAGAGTATATAACGCTTACTATCACTGAGTATATAACGCCTACTAACACTGAGTATATAAAACCTACTAACACCCAGATTATATAAAACCTACTAACGCTGAGTATATAACGCCTACTAACACCCATAGCATTTAACGCCTACTAACACCCAGAGTATATACCGCCTGCTAACACCCAGAGTATATAACACCTACTAACACCCAGAGTATATAACGCCTACTAACACCCAGAGTATATAACGCCTACTAACACCCAGAGTATAAAACACCTACTAACATTGAGTATATAACGCCTACTAACACCCAGAGTATGTAACGCCTACTAACACTGAGTATATAACCCCTACTAACACCCAGAGTATATAACACCTACTAACACCCAGAGTATATAACGCCTACTAACACCCAGAGTATATAACACCTACTAACACTGAGTATTTAACGCCTACTAACACTGAGTATATAACACCTACTAACACCCAGAGTATATAAAGCCTACTAACACCCAGAGTATATAACACCTACTAACACCCAGAGTATATAACGCCTACTAACACCTAGAGTATATAACGCCTACTAACACTGAGTATATAACGCCTACTAACACTGAGTATATAACACCTACTAACACCCAGAGTATATAAAACCTACTAACACTGAGTATATAACGCCTACTAACACCCATAGCATTTAACGCCTACTAACACCCAGAGTATATAACGCCTACTAACACCCAGAGTATATAACGCCTACTAACACCCAGAGTATATAACGCCTACTAACACCCAGAGTATAAAACACCTACTAACACTGAGTATATAACGCCTACTAACACCCAGAGTATGTAACGCCTACTAACACTGAGTATATAACGCCTACTAACACCCAGAGTATTTAACCCCTACTAACACCCAGAGTATATAACACCTACTAACACCCAGAGTATATAACGCCTACTAACACCCAGAGTATATAACGCCTACTAATACTGAGTATATACCGCCTACTAACACTGAGTATATAACGCCTACTAACAGTGAGTATATAACACCTACTAACACTGAGTATATAACACTTACTAACACTGAGTATATAACGCCTACTAACACCCAGAGTATATAACGCCTACTAACACTGAGTATATAATGCCTACTAACACTGAGTATATAACACCTACTTACACCCAGAGTGTATAACGCCTACTAACACTGAGTATATAACGCCTACTAACACCCAGAGTATGTAACACCTACTAACACAGAGTATATAACGCCTGCTAACACCCAGAGTATATAACGCCTACTAACACTGAGTATATAACACCTACTTACACCCAGAGTATATAACACCTACTAACACTGAGTATATAATGCCTACTAACACTGAGTATATAACGCCTACTAACACCCAGAGTATATAACGCCTACTAACACTGAGTATATAACACCTACTTACACCCAGAGTATATAACGCCTACTAACACCCAGAGTATATAACGTCTACTAACACCCAGAGTATATAACGCCTACTAACACTGAGTATATAACACCTACTAACACCCAGAGTATATAACACCTACTAACACTGAGTATATAACGCCTACTAACACCTAGAGTATATAACGCCTGCTAACACTGAGTATATAACGCCTACTAACACCCAGAGTATATAACACCTACTAACACACAGAGTATATAACACCTACTAACACTGGGTATATAACGCCTACTAACACTCAGAGTTTATAACGCCTACTAACACCCAGAGTATATAACGCCTACTAAAACCCAGAGTATATAACGACTACTAACACGCAGAGTATATAACGCCTGCACAAACCCAGAGTATATAACGCCTACTACCACCCAGAGTATATAACGCCTACTAACACTGAGTATATAATGCCTACTAACACCCAGAGTATATAACACCTACTAACAATGAGTATATAACACCTACTAACACAGAGTATATAACGCCTACTAACACCCAGAGTATATAACGCCTTCTAACACTGAGTATATAACACCTACTAACACTGAGTATATAATGCCTACTAACACCCAGAGTATTTAAAGCCTACTAACACCCAGAGTATATAACACCTACTAACACCCAGAGTATATAAGGCCTACTAACACCCAGAGTATATAACGCCTACTAACACCCAGAGTATATAACACCTACTAACACTGCGTATTTAACGCCTACTAACACTGAGTATATAACACCTACTAACACTGATTATATAACGCTTACTAACACCCAGAGTATGTAACACCTACTAACACTGAGTATATAACGCCTGCTAACACCCAGAGTATGTAACGCCTACTAACACTGAGTATGTAACACCTACTAACACACAGAGTATATAACGCCTACTAACATCCAGAGTATATAACACCTACTAACACCCAGAGTATATAACGCCTACTAACACTGAGTATATAATGCCTACTAACACCCAGAGTATATAACGCCTACTAACACTGAGTATATAACACCTACTAACACAGAGTATATAACGCCTACTAACACCCAGAGTATATAACGCCTTCTAACACTGAGTATATAACTCCTACTAACACTGAGTATATAACGCATACTAACACCCAGAGTATTTAAAGCCTACTAAAACCCAGAGCATATAAAGCCTACTAACACCCAGAGTATATAACGTCTACTAACACCCAGAGTATATAACGCCTACTAACACTGAGTATATAACACCTACTAACACCCAGAGTATATAACACCTACTAACACTGAGTATATAACGCCTACTAACACCTAGAGTATATAACGCCTGCTAACACTGAGTATATAACGCCTACTAACACCCAGAGTATATAACACCTACTAACACACAGAGTATATAACACCTACTAACACTGGGTATATAACGCCTACTAACACTCAGAGTTTATAACGCCTACTAACACCCAGAGTATATAACGCCTACTAAAACCCAGAGTATATAACGACTACTAACACGCAGAGTATATAACGCCTGCACACACCCAGAGTATATAACGCCTACTACCACCCAGAGTATATAACGCCTACTAACACTGAGTATATAATGCCTACTAACACCCAGAGTATATAACACCTACTAACAATGAGTATATAACACCTACTAACACAGAGTATATAACGCCTACTAACACCCAGAGTATATAACGCCTTCTAACACTGAGTATATAACACCTACTAACACTGAGTATATAATGCCTACTAACACCCAGAGTATTTAAAGCCTACTAACACCCAGAGTATATAACACCTACTAACACCCAGAGTATATAAGGCCTACTAACACCCAGAGTATATAACGCCTACTAACACCCAGAGTATATAACACCTACTAACACTGCGTATTTAACGCCTACTAACACTGAGTATATAACACCTACTAACACTGATTATATAACGCTTACTAACACCCAGAGTATGTAACACCTACTAACACTGAGTATATAACGCCTGCTAACACCCAGAGTATGTAACGCCTACTAACACTGAGTATGTAACACCTACTAACACACAGAGTATATAACGCCTACTAACATCCAGAGTATATAACACCTACTAACACCCAGAGTATATAACGCCTACTAACACTGAGTATATAATGCCTACTAACACCCAGAGTATATAACGCCTACTAACACTGAGTATATAACACCTACTAACACAGAGTATATAACGCCTACTAACACCCAGAGTATATAACGCCTTCTAACACTGAGTATATAACTCCTACTAACACTGAGTATATAACGCATACTAACACCCAGAGTATTTAAAGCCTACTAAAACCCAGAGCATATAAAGCCTACTAACACCCAGAGTATATAACGCCTACTAACACCCAGAGTATATAACGCTTACTATCACTGAGTATATAACGCCTACTAACACTGAGTATATAAAACCTACTAACACCCAGATTATATAAAACCTACTAACGCTGAGTATATAACACCTACTAACACCCATAGCATTTAATGCCTACTAACACCCAGAGTATATACCGCCTGCTAACACCCAGAGTATATAACACCTACTAACACCCAGAGTATATAACGCCTACTAACACCCAGAGTATATAACGCCTACTAACACCCAGAGTATAAAACACCTACTAACATTGAGTATATAACGCCTACTAACACCCAGAGTATGTAACGCCTACTAACACTGAGTATATAACCCCTACTAACACCCAGAGTATATAACACCTACTAACACCCAGAGTATATAACGCCTACTAACACCCAGAGTATATAACACCTACTAACACTGAGTATTTAACGCCTACTAACACTGAGTATATAACACCTACTAACACCCAGAGTATATAAAGCCTACTAACACCCAGAGTATATAACACCTACTAACACCCAGAGTATATACCGCCTACTAACACCTAGAGTATATAACGCCTACTAACACTGAGTATATAACGCCTACTAACACTGAGTATATAACACCTACTAACACCCAGAGTATATAAAACCTACTAACACTGAGTATATAACGCCTACTAACACCCATAGCATTTAACGCCTACTAACACCCAGAGTATATAACACCTACTAACACCCAGAGTATATAACACCTACTAACACCCAGAGTATATAACGCCTACTAACACCCAGAGTATATAACGCCTACTAACACCCAGAGTATAAAACACCTACTAACACTGAGTATATTACGCCTACTAACACCCAGAGTATGTAACGCCTACTAACACTGAGTATATAACGCCTACTAACACCCAGAGTATTTAACGCCTACTAACACCCAGAGTATATAACACCTACTAACAACCAGAGTATATAACTTCTACTAACACCCAGAATATATAACGCCTACTAATACTGAGTATATACCGCCTACTAACACAGAGTATATAACGCCTACTAACAGTGAGTATATAACACCTACTAACACTGAGTATATAACACTTACTAACACTGAGTATATAACGCCTACTAACACCCAGAGTATATAATGCCTACTAACACTGAGTATATAATGCCTACTAACACTGAGTATATAACACCTACTTACACCCAGAGTGTATAACGCCTACTAACACTTAGTATATAACACCTACTAACACCCAGAGTATATAATGCCTACTAACACCCAGAGCATATAATGCCTACTAACACTGAGTATATAAAACCTACTAACACTGAGTATATAACGCCTACTAACACCCAGAGTATATAACGCCTACTAACACTGAGTATATAACGCTTACTAACACCCAGAGTATATAACGCCAACTAACACCGAGTATATAACGCCTACTAACACTGATTATATAACGCTTACTAACACTCAGAGTATATAATGCCTACTAACACTGAGTATATAACGCCTACTAACACCCAGAGTATGTAACACCTACTACACAGAGTATATAACGCCTGCTAACACCCAGAGTATATAACGTCTACTAACACTGAGTATATAACACCTACTTACACCCAGAGTATATAACACCTACTAACACTGAGTATATAACGCCTACTAACACTGAGTATATAACGCCTACTAACATCCAGAGTATATAACGCCTACTAACACTGAGTATATAACACCTACTTACACCCAGAGTATATAACGCCTACTAACACCCAGAGTATATAACGTCTACTAACACCCAGAGTATATAACGCCTACTAACACTGAGTATATAACACCTACTAACACCCAGAGTATATAACACCTACTAACACTGAGTATATAACGCCTACTAACACCCAGAGTATATACCGCCTACTCACACTGAGTATATAACACCTACTTACACCCAGAGTGTATAATGCCTACTAACACTGAGTATATAACACCTACTAACACCCAGAGTATATAATGCCTACTAAAACCCAGAGTATATAACGCCTACTAACACGCAGAGTATATAACGCCTGCTAACACCCAGAGTATATAACGCCTACTACCACCCAGAGTATATAACGCCTACAAACACTGAGTATATAATGCCTACTAACACCCAGAGTATATAACACCTACTAACACTGAGTATATAACACCTACTAACACAGAGTATATAACGCCTACTAACATCCAGAGTATATAACGCCTACTAACACTGAGTATATAATGCCTACTAACACCCAGAGTATATAACGCCTACTAACACTGAGTATATAACACCTACTAACACAGAGTATATAACGCCTACTAACACCCAGAGTATATAACGCCTTCTAACACTGAGTATATAACTCCTACTAACACTGAGTATATAACGCCTACTAACACCCAGAGTATTTAAAGCCTACTAAAACCCAGAGCATATAAAGCCTACTAACACCCAGAGTATATAACGCCTACTAACACCCAGAGTATATAACGCTTACTATCACTGAGTATATAACGCCTACTAACACTGAGTATATAAAACCTACTAACACCCAGATTATATAAAACCTACTAACGCTGAGTATATAACGCCTACTAACACCCATAGCATTTAACGCCTACTAACACCCAGAGTATATACCGCCTGCTAACACCCAGAGTATATAACACCTACTAACACCCAGAGTATATAACGCCTACTAACACCCAGAGTATATAACGCCTACTAACACCCAGAGTATAAAACACCTACTAACATTGAGTATATAACGCCTACTAACACCCAGAGTATGTAACGCCTACTAACACTGAGTATATAACCCCTACTAACACCCAGAGTATATAACACCTACTAACACCCAGAGTATATAACGCCTACTAACACCCAGAGTATATAACACCTACTAACACTGAGTATTTAACGCCTACTAACACTGAGTATATAACACCTACTAACACCCAGAGTATATAAAGCCTACTAACACCCAGAGTATATAACACCTACTAACACCCAGAGTATATAACGCCTACTAACACCTAGAGTATATAACGCCTACTAACACTGAGTATATAACGCCTACTAACACTGAGTATATAACACCTACTAACACCCAGAGTATATAAAACCTACTAACACTGAGTATATAACGCCTACTAACACCCATAGCATTTAACGCCTACTAACACCCAGAGTATATAACGCCTACTAACACCCAGAGTATATAACGCCTACTAACACCCAGAGTATATAACGCCTACTAACACCCAGAGTATAAAACACCTACTAACACTGAGTATATAACGCCTACTAACACCCAGAGTATGTAACGCCTACTAACACTGAGTATATAACGCCTACTAACACCCAGAGTATTTAACCCCTACTAACACCCAGAGTATATAACACCTACTAACACCCAGAGTATATAACGCCTACTAACACCCAGAGTATATAACGCATACTAATACTGAGTATATACCGCCTACTAACACTGAGTATATAACGCCTACTAACAGTGAGTATATAACACCTACTAACACTGAGTATATAACACTTACTAACACTGAGTATATAACGCCTACTAACACCCAGAGTATATAACGCCTACTAACACTGAGTATATAATGCCTACTAACACTGAGTATATAACACCTACTTACACCCAGAGTGTATAACGCCTACTAACACTGAGTATATAACGCCTACTAACACCCAGAGTATGTAACACCTACTAACACAGAGTATATAACGCCTGCTAACACCCAGAGTATATAACGCCTACTAACACTGAGTATATAACACCTACTTACACCCAGAGTATATAACACCTACTAACACTGAGTATATAATGCCTACTAACACTGAGTATATAACGCCTACTAACACCCAGAGTATATAACGCCTACTAACACTGAGTATATAACACCTACTTACACCCAGAGTATATAACGCCTACTAACACCCAGAGTATATAACGTCTACTAACACCCAGAGTATATAACGCCTACTAACACTGAGTATATAACACCTACTAACACCCAGAGTATATAACACCTACTAACACTGAGTATATAACGCCTACTAACACCTAGAGTATATAACGCCTGCTAACACTGAGTATATAACGCCTACTAACACCCAGAGTATATAACACCTACTAACACACAGAGTATATAACACCTACTAACACTGGGTATATAACGCCTACTAACACTCAGAGTTTATAACGCCTACTAACACCCAGAGTATATAACGCCTACTAAAACCCAGAGTATATAACGACTACTAACACGCAGAGTATATAACGCCTGCACACACCCAGAGTATATAACGCCTACTACCACCCAGAGTATATAACGCCTACTAACACTGAGTATATAATGCCTACTAACACCCAGAGTATATAACACCTACTAACAATGAGTATATAACACCTACTAACACAGAGTATATAACGCCTACTAACACCCAGAGTATATAACGCCTTCTAACACTGAGTATATAACACCTACTAACACTGAGTATATAATGCCTACTAACACCCAGAGTATTTAAAGCCTACTAACACTCAGAGTATATAACACCTACTAACACCCAGAGTATATAAGGCCTACTAACACCCAGAGTATATAACGCCTACTAACACCCAGAGTATATAACACCTACTAACACTGCGTATTTAACGCCTACTAACACTGAGTATATAACACCTACTAACACTGATTATATAACGCTTACTAACACCCAGAGTATGTAACACCTACTAACACTGAGTATATAACGCCTGCTAACACCCAGAGTATGTAACGCCTACTAACACTGAGTATGTAACACCTACTAACACACAGAGTATATAACGCCTACTAACATCCAGAGTATATAACACCTACTAACACCCAGAGTATATAACGCCTACTAACACTGAGTATATAATGCCTACTAACACCCAGAGTATATAACGCCTACTAACACTGAGTATATAACACCTACTAACACAGAGTATATAACGCCTACTAACACCCAGAGTATATAACGCCTTCTAACACTGAGTATATAACTCCTACTAACACTGAGTATATAACGCATACTAACACCCAGAGTATTTAAAGCCTACTAAAACCCAGAGCATATAAAGCCTACTAACACCCAGAGTATATAACGCCTACTAACACCCAGAGTATATAACGCTTACTATCACTGAGTATATAACGCCTACTAACACTGAGTATATAAAACCTACTAACACCCAGATTATATAAAACCTACTAACGCTGAGTATATAACGCCTACTAACACCCATAGCATTTAATGCCTACTAACACCCAGAGTATATACCGCCTGCTAACACCCAGAGTATATAACACCTACTAACACCCAGAGTATATAACGCCTACTAACACCCAGAGTATATAACGCCTACTAACACCCAGAGTATAAAACACCTACTAACATTGAGTATATAACGCCTACTAACACCCAGAGTATGTAACGCCTACTAACACTGAGTATATAACCCCTACTAACACCCAGAGTATATAACACCTACTAACACCCAGAGTATATAACGCCTACTAACACCCAGAGTATATAACACCTACTAACACTGAGTATTTAACGCCTACTAACACTGAGTATATAACACCTACTAACACCCAGAGTATATAAAGCCTACTAACACCCAGAGTATATAACACCTACTAACACCCAGAGTATATACCGCCTACTAACACCTAGAGTATATAACGCCTACTAACACTGAGTATATAACGCCTACTAACACTGAGTATATAACACCTACTAACACCCAGAGTATATAAAACCTACTAACACTGAGTATATAACGCCTACTAACACCCATAGCATTTAACGCCTACTAACACCCAGAGTATATAACACCTACTAACACCCAGAGTATATAACACCTACTAACACCCAGAGTATATAACGCCTACTAACACCCAGAGTATATAACGCCTACTAACACCCAGAGTATAAAACACCTACTAACACTGAGTATATTACGCCTACTAACACCCAGAGTATGTAACGCCTACTAACACTGAGTATATAACGCCTACTAACACCCAGAGTATTTAACGCCTACTAACACCCAGAGTATATAACACCTACTAACAACCAGAGTATATAACTTCTACTAACACCCAGAATATATAACGCCTACTAATACTGAGTATATACCGCCTACTAACACAGAGTATATAACGCCTACTAACAGTGAGTATATAACACCTACTAACACTGAGTATATAACACTTACTAACACTGAGTATATAACGCCTACTAACACCCAGAGTATATAATGCCTACTAACACTGAGTATATAATGCCTACTAACACTGAGTATATAACACCTACTTACACCCAGAGTGTATAACGCCTACTAACACTTAGTATATAACACCTACTAACACCCAGAGTATATAATGCCTACTAACACCCAGAGCATATAATGCCTACTAACACTGAGTATATAAAACCTACTAACACTGAGTATATAACGCCTACTAACACCCAGAGTATATAACGCCTACTAACACTGAGTATATAACGCTTACTAACACCCAGAGTATATAACGCCAACTAACACCGAGTATATAACGCCTACTAACACTGATTATATAACGCTTACTAACACTCAGAGTATATAATGCCTACTAACACTGAGTATATAACGCCTACTAACACCCAGAGTATGTAACACCTACTACACAGAGTATATAACGCCTGCTAACACCCAGAGTATATAACGTCTACTAACACTGAGTATATAACACCTACTTACACCCAGAGTATATAACACCTACTAACACTGAGTATATAACGCCTACTAACACTGAGTATATAACGCCTACTAACATCCAGAGTATATAACGCCTACTAACACTGAGTATATAACACCTACTTACACCCAGAGTATATAACGCCTACTAACACCCAGAGTATATAACGTCTACTAACACCCAGAGTATATAACGCCTACTAACACTGAGTATATAACACCTACTAACACCCAGAGTATATAACACCTACTAACACTGAGTATATAACGCCTACTAACACCCAGAGTATATACCGCCTACTCACACTGAGTATATAACACCTACTTACACCCAGAGTGTATAATGCCTACTAACACTGAGTATATAACACCTACTAACACCCAGAGTATATAATGCCTACTAAAACCCAGAGTATATAACGCCTACTAACACGCAGAGTATATAACGCCTGCTAACACCCAGAGTATATAACGCCTACTACCACCCAGAGTATATAACGCCTACAAACACTGAGTATATAATGCCTACTAACACCCAGAGTATATAACACCTACTAACACTGAGTATATAACACCTACTAACACAGAGTATATAACGCCTACTAACAACCAGAGTATATAACGCCTTCTAACACTGAGTATATAACACCTACTAACACTGAGTATATAACGCCTACTAACACCCAGAGTATTTAAAGCCTACTAACACCCAGAGTATATAACACCTACTAACACCCAGAGTATATAAGGCCTACTAACACCCAGAGTATATAACGCCTACTAACACCCAGAGTATATAACACCTACTAACACTGAGTATTTAACGCCTACTAACACTGAGTATATAACACCTACTAACACCCAGAGTATATAAAGCCTACTAACACCCAGAGTATATAACACCTACTAACACCCAGAGTATATAACGCCTACTAACACCTAGAGTATATAACGCCTACTAACACTGAGTATATAACGCCTACTAACACTGAGTATATAACACCTACTAACACCCAGAGTATATAAAACCTACTAACACTGAGTATATAACGCCTACTAACACCCATAGCATTTAACGCCTACTAACACCCAGAGTATATAACCCCTACTAACACCCAGAGTATATAACACCTACTAACACCCAGAGTATATAACGCCTACTAACACCCAGAGTATATAACGCCTACTAACACCCAGAGTATAAAACACCTACTAACACTGAGTATATAACGCCTACTAACACCCAGAGTATGTAATGCCTACTAACACTGAGTATATAACGCCTACTAACACCCAGAGTATTTAACACCTACTAACACCCAGAGTATATAACGCCTACTAACACCCAGAGTATATAACGCCTACTAATACTGAGTATATACCGCCTACTAACAGTGAGTATATAACGCCTACTAACAGTGAGTATATAACACCTACTAACACTGAGTATATAACACTTACTAACACTGAGTATATAACGCCTACTAACACCCAGAGTATATAACGCCTACTAACACTGAGTATATAATGCCTACTAACACTGAGTATATAACACCTACTTACACCCAGAGTGTATAACGGATACTAACACTGAGTATATAACACCTACTAACACCCAGAGTATATAATGCCTACTAACACCCAGAGCATATAACGCCTACTAACACTGAGTATATAAAACCTACTAACACTGAGTATATAATGCCTACTAACACCCAGAGTATATAACGCCTACTCACACTGAGTATATAACGCTTACTAACACCCAGAGTATATAACGCCAACTAACACCGAGTATATAACGCCTACTAACACTGATTATATAACGCTTACTAACACTCAGAGTATATAATGCCTACTAACACTGAGTATATAACGCCTACTAACACCCAGAGTATGTAACACCTACTAACACAGAGTATATAACGCCTGCTAACACCCAGAGTATATAACGCCTACTAACACTGAGTATATAACACCTACTTACACCCAGAGTATATAACACCTACTAACACTGAGTATATAACGCCTACTAACACCCAGAGTATATAACGCCTACTAACACTGAGTATATAACACCTACTAACACCCAGAGTATATACGGCCTACTCACACTGAGTATATAACGCCTACTAACACCCAGAGTATATAACGCCTGCTAACACTGAGTATATAACGCCTACTAACATCAAGAGTATATAACACCTACTAACACACAGAGTATATAACACCTACTAACACTGGGTATATAACGCCTACTAACACCCAGAGTATATAACGCCTAATAACACCCAGAGTATATAACGCCTACTAAAACCCAGAGTATATAACGCCTACTAACTCGCAGAGTATATAACGCCTGCTAACACCCAGAGTATATAACGCCTACTACCACCCAGAGTATATAACGCCTACTAACACTGAGTATATAATGCCTACTAACACCCAGAGTATATAACACCTACTAACACTGAGTATATAACACCTACTAACACAGAGTATATAACGCCTACTAACACCCAGAGTATATAACGCCTTCTAACACTGAGTATATAACACCTACTAACACTGAGTATATAACGCCTACTAACACCCAGAGTATTTAAAGCCTAATAACACCCAGAGTATATAACACCTACTAACACCCAGAGTATATAAGGCCTACTAACACCCAGAGTATATAACGCCTACTAACACCCAGAGTATATAACACCTACTAACACTGAGTATTTAACGCCTACTAACACTGAGTATATAACACCTACTAACACCCAGAGTATATAAAGCCTACTAACACCCAGAGTATATAACACCTGCTAACACCCAGAGTATATAACGCCTACTAACACCTAGAGTATATAACGCCTACTAACACTGAGTATATAACGCCTACTAACACTGAGTATATAACACCTACTAACACCCAGAGTATATAAAACCTACTA
This sequence comes from Salmo salar, assembly GCF_965601325.2. Lineage (NCBI taxonomy): Eukaryota > Metazoa > Chordata > Actinopteri > Salmoniformes > Salmonidae > Salmo > Salmo salar. Next base: position 12,814,151 of record NC_138305.1, read on the forward strand.
ACACTGAGTATATAACGCCTACTAACACCCATAGCATTTAACGCCTACTAACACCCAGAGTATATAACGCCTACTAACACCCAGAGTATATAACACCTACTAACACCCAGAGTATATAACGCCTACTAACACCCAGAGTATATAACGCCTACTAACACCCAGAGTTTAAAACACCTACTAACACTGAGTATTTAACGCCTACTAACACCCAGAGTATATAACACCTACTAACACCCAGAGTATATAACGCCTACTAACACCCAGAGTATATAACGCCTACTAATACTGAGTATATACCGCCTACTAACACTGAGTATATAACGCCTACTAACAGTGATTATATAACACCTACTAACACTGAGTATATAACACTTACTAACACTGAGTATATAACGCCTACTAACACCCAGAGTATATAACGCCTACTAACACTGAGTATATAATGCCTACTAACACTGAGTATATAACACCTACTTACACCCAGAGTGTATAACGCCTACTAACACTGAGTATATAACACCTACTAACACCCAGAGTATATAATGCCTACTAACACCCAGAGCATATAACGCCTACTAACACTGAGTATATAAAACCTACTAACACTGAGTATATAACGCCTACTAACACCCAGAGTATATAACGCCTACTAACACTGAGTATATAACGCTTACTAACACCCAGAGTATATAACGCCAACTAACACTGAGTATATAACGCCTACTAACACTGAGTTTATAAAACCTACTAACACTGAGTATATAACGCCTACTAACACCCAGAGTATATAACGCCTACTAACACTGAGTATATAACGCTTACTAACACCCAGAGTATATAACGCCAACTAACACTGAGTATATAACGCCTACTAACACTGATTATATAACGCTTACTAACACCCAGAGTATGTAACACCTACTAACACAGAGTATATAACGCTTACTAACACCCAGAGTATATAACGCCAACTAACACTGAGTATATAATGCCTACTCACACTGAGTATATAACGCCTACTAACACCCAGAGTATGTAACATCTACTAACACAGCGTATATAACGCCTGCTAACACCCAGAGTATATAACGCCTACTAACACTGAGTATATAACACCTACTTACACCCAGAGTATATAACACCTACTAACACTGAGTATATAACGGCTACTAACACTGAGTATATAACAACTACTAACACCCAGAGTATATAACGCCTACTAACACCCTTAGTATATAACACCTACTAACACTGACTATATAACACCTACTTACACCCAGAGTATATAACGCCTACTAACACCCAGAGTATATAACGTCTACTAACACCCAGAGTATATAACGCCTACTAACACTGATTATATAACACCTACTAACACCCAGAGTATATAACACCTACTAACACTGAGTATATAACGCCTACTAACACCCAGAGTATATACCGCCTACTCACACTGAGTATATAACGCCTACTAACACCCAGAGTATATAACGCCTACTAAAACCCAGAGTATATAACGCCTACTAACACGCAGAGTATATAACGCCTGCTAACACCCAGAGTATATAATGCCTACTACCACCCAGAGTATATAACGCCTACTAACACTGAGTATATAATGCCTACTAACACCCAGAGTATATAACACCTACTAACACTGAGTATATAACACCTACTAACACAGAGTATATAACGCCTACTAACACTGAGTATATAACACCTACTAACACTGAGTATATAACGCCTACTAACACCCAGAGTATTTAAAGCCTACTAACACCCAGAGTATATAACACCTACTAACACCCAGAGTATATAAGGCCTACTAACACCCAGAGTATATAACGCCTACTAACACCCAGAGTATATAACACCTACTAACACTGAGTATTTAACGCCTACTAACACTGAGTATATAACACCTACTAACACCCAGAGTATATAAAGCCTACTAACACCCAGAGTATATAACACCTACTAACACCCAGAGTATATAACGCCTACTAACACCTAGAGTATATAACGCCTACTAACACTGAGTATATAACGCCTACTAACACTGAGTATATAACACCTACTAATACCCAGAGTATATAAAACCTACTAACACTGAGTATATAACGCCTACTAACACCCATAGCATTTAACGCCTACTAACACCCAGAGTATATAACGCCTACTAACACCCAGAGTATATAACGCCTACTAACACTGAGTATATAACGCCTACTAACACTGAGTATATAACACTTACTAATACCCAGAGTATATAAAACCTACTAACACTGAGTATATAACGCCTACTAACACCCATAGCATTTAACGCCTACTAACACCCAGAGTATATAACGCCTACTAACACCCAGAGTATATAACACCTACTAACACCCAGAGTTTATAACGACTACTAACACCCAGAGTATATAACGCCTACTAACACCCAGAGTATAAAACACCTACTAACACTGAGTATATAACGCCTACTAACACCCAGAGTATATAACGCCTACTAACACTGAGTATATAACGCTTACTAACACCCAGAGTATATAACGCCAACTAACACTGAGTATATAACGCCTACTAACACTGAGTATATAAAACCTACTAACACCGAGTATATAACACCTACTAACACCCAGAGTATATAATGCCTACTAACACTGAGTATATAACGCTTACTAACACCCAGAGTATATAACGCCAACTAACACTGAGTATATAACGCCTACTAACACTGATTATATAACGCTTACTAACACTCAGAGTATATAATGCCTACTAACACTGAGTATATAATGCCTACAAACACCCAGAGTATGTAACACCTACTAACACAGAGTATATAATGCCTGCTAACACCCAGAGTATATAACGCCTACTAACACTGAGTATATAACACCTACTTACACCCAGAGTATATAACACCTACTAACACTGAGTATATAACACCTACTAACACAGAGTATATAACGCCTACTAACACCCAGAGTATATAACGCCTTCTAACACTGAGTATATAACACCTACTAACACTGAGTATATAACGCCTACTAACACCCAGAGTATTTAAAGCCTACTAACACCCAGAGTATATAACACCTACTAACACCCAGAGTATATAAGGCCTACTAACACCCAGAGTATATAACGCCTACTAACACCCAGAGTATATAACACCTACTAACACTGAGTTTTTAACGCCTACTAACACTGAGTATATAACACCTACTAACACCCAGAGTATATAAAGCCTACTAACACCCAGAGTATATAACACCTACTAACACCCAGAGTATATAACGCCTACTAACACCTAGAGTATATAACGCCTACTAACACTGAGTATATAACGCCTACTAACACTGAGTATATAAAACCTACTAACACTGAGTATATAACGCCTACTAACAGTTAGTATATAACACCTACTAACACTGAGTATATAACACTTACTAACACTGAGTATATAACGCCTACTAACACCCAGAGTATATAACGCCTACTAACACTGAGTATATAATGCCTACTAACACTGAGTATATAACACCTACTTACACCCAGAGTGTATAACGCCTACTAACACTGAGTATATAACACCTACTAACACCCAGAGTATATAATGCCTACTAACACCCAGAGCATATAACGCCTACTAACACTGAGTATATAAAACCTACTAACACTGAGTATATAACGCCTACTAACACCCAGAGTATATAACGCCTACTAACACTGAGTATATAACGCTTACTAACACCCAGATTATATAACGCCAACTAACACTGAGTATATAATGCCTACTAACACTGATTATATAACGCTTACTAACACTCAGAGTATATAATGCCTACTAACACTGAGTATATAACGCCTACTAACACACAGAGTATGTAACACCTACTAACACAGAGTATATAACGCCTGCTAACACCCAGAGTATATAACTCCTACTAACACTGAGTATTTAACGCCTACTAACACACAGAGTATATAACGCCTACTAACACCCAGAGTATATAACACCTACTAACACCCTGAGTATATAACGCCTACTAACACCCAAAGTATATAACACCTACTAACACCCAGAGTATATAACGCCTACTAACACCCAGAGTATATAACGCCTACTAAGACTGAGTATATAACGCCTACTAACACTGAGTATATAACACCTACTAACACCCAGAGTATATAACGCCTACTAACACCCAGAGTATATACCGCCTACTAACATTGAGTATATACCCCCTACTAACACCCAGAGTATATAACACCTGCTAACACTGAGTATATAACGCCTACTAACACCCAGAGTATATAACACCTACTAACACCCAGAGTATATAACACCTACTAACACTGGGTATATAACGCCTACTAACACTCAGAGTATATAACGCCTACTAACACCCAGAGTATATAACCCCTACTAACACCCAGAGTATATAACGCCTACTAACACTGAGTATATAACCCCTACTAACACCCAGAGTATATAACGCCTACTAACACTGAGTATATAATGCCTCCTAACACTGAGTATATAACGCTTACTAACACCCAGAGTATATAACGCCAACTAACACTGAGTATATAACGCCTACTAACACTGAGTATATAAAACCTACTAACACTGAGTATATAACACCTACTAACACCCAGAGTATATAACGCCTACTAACACTGAGTATATAACGCTTACTAACACCCAGAGTATATAACGCCAACTAACACTGAGTATATAACGCCTACTAACACTGATTATATAACGCTTACTAACACTCAGAGTATATAATGCCTACTAACACTGAGTATATAACGCCTACAAACACCCAGAGTATGTAAAACCTACTAACACAGAGTATATAATGCCTGCTAACACCCAGAGTATATAACGCCTACTAACACTGAGTATATAACACCTACTTACACCCAGAGTATATAACACCTACTAACACTGAGTATATAACGCCTATTAACACTGAGTATATAACACCTACTAACACCCAGAGTATATAACGCCTACTAACACCCAGAGTATATAACGCCTACTAACACTGAGGATATAACACCTACTTACACCCAGAGTATATAACGCCTACTAACACCCAGAGTATATAACGCCTACTAACACCCAGAGTATATAACACCTACTAACACTGAGTATTTAACGCCTACTAACACTGAGTATATAACACCTACTAACACCCAGAGTATATAAAGCCTACTAACACCCAGAGTATATAACACCTACTAACACCCAGAGTATATAACGCCTACTAACACCTAGAGTATATAACGCCTACTAACACTGAGTATATAACGCCTACTAACACTGAGTATATAACACCTACTAATACCCAGAGTATATAAAACCTACTAACACTGAGTATATAACGCCTACTAACACCCATAGCATTTAACGCCTACTAACACCCAGAGTATATAACGCCTACTAACACCCAGAGTATATAACACCTACTAACACCCAGAGTTTATAACGACTACTAACACCCAGAGTATATAACGCCTACTAACACCCAGAGTATAAAACACCTACTAACACTGAGTATATAACGCCTACTAACACCCAGAGTATATAACGCCTACTAACACTGAGTATATAACGCTTACTAACACCCAGAGTATATAACGCCAACTAACACTGAGTATATAACGCCTACTAACACTGAGTATATAAAACCTACTAACACCGAGTATATAACACCTACTAACACCCAGAGTATATAACGCCTACTAACACTGAGTATATAACGCTTACTAACACCCAGAGTATATAACGCCAACTAACACTGAGTATATAACGCCTACTAACACTGATTATATAACGCTTACTAACACTCAGAGTATATAATGCCTACTAACACTGAGTATATAATGCCTACAAACACCCAGAGTATGTAACACCTACTAACACAGAGTATATAATGCCTGCTAACACCCAGAGTATATAACGCCTACTAACACTGAGTATATAACACCTACTTACACCCAGAGTATATAACACCTACTAACACTGAGTATATAACACCTACTAACACAGAGTATATAACGCCTACTAACACCCAGAGTATATAACGCCTTCTAACACTGAGTATATAACACCTACTAACACTGAGTATATAACGCCTACTAACACCCAGAGTATTTAAAGCCTACTAACACCCAGAGTATATAACACCTACTAACACCCAGAGTATATAAGGCCTACTAACACCCAGAGTATATAACGCCTACTAACACCCAGAGTATATAACACCTACTAACACTGAGTTTTTAACGCCTACTAACACTGAGTATATAACACCTACTAACACCCAGAGTATATAAAGCCTACTAACACCCAGAGTATATAACACCTACTAACACCCAGAGTATATAACGCCTACTAACACCTAGAGTATATAACGCCTACTAACACTGAGTATATAACGCCTACTAACACTGAGTATATAAAACCTACTAACACTGAGTATATAACGCCTACTAACAGTTAGTATATAACACCTACTAACACTGAGTATATAACACTTACTAACACTGAGTATATAACGCCTACTAACACCCAGAGTATATAACGCCTACTAACACTGAGTATATAATGCCTACTAACACTGAGTATATAACACCTACTTACACCCAGAGTGTATAACGCCTACTAACACTGAGTATATAACACCTACTAACACCCAGAGTATATAATGCCTACTAACACCCAGAGCATATAACGCCTACTAACACTGAGTATATAAAACCTACTAACACTGAGTATATAACGCCTACTAACACCCAGAGTATATAACGCCTACTAACACTGAGTATATAACGCTTACTAACACCCAGATTATATAACGCCAACTAACACTGAGTATATAATGCCTACTAACACTGATTATATAACGCTTACTAACACTCAGAGTATATAATGCCTACTAACACTGAGTATATAACGCCTACTAACACCCAGAGTATGTAACACCTACTAACACAGAGTATATAACGCCTGCTAACACCCAGAGTATATAACTCCTACTAACACTGAGTATTTAACGCCTACTAACACACAGAGTATATAACGCCTACTAACACCCAGAGTATATAACACCTACTAACACCCTGAGTATATAACGCCTACTAACACCCAAAGTATATAACACCTACTAACACCCAGAGTATATAACGCCTACTAACACCCAGAGTATATAACGCCTACTAAGACTGAGTATATAACGCCTACTAACACTGAGTATATAACACCTACTAACACCCAGAGTATATAACGCCTACTAACACCCAGAGTATATACCGCCTACTAACATTGAGTATATACCCCCTACTAACACCCAGAGTATATAACACCTGCTAACACTGAGTATATAACGCCTACTAACACCCAGAGTATATAACACCTACTAACACCCAGAGTATATAACACCTACTAACACTGGGTATATAACGCCTACTAACACTCAGAGTATATAACGCCTACTAACACCCAGAGTATATAACGCCTGCTAACACTGAGTATATAACGCCTACTAACATCAAGAGTATATAACACCTACTAACACACAGAGTATATAACACCTACTAACACTGGGTATATAACGCCTACTAACACCCAGAGTATATAACGCCTAATAACACCCAGAGTATATAACGCCTACTAAAACCCAGAGTATATAACGCCTACTAACTCGCAGAGTATATAACGCCTGCTAACACCCAGAGTATATAACGCCTACTACCACCCAGAGTATATAACGCCTACTAACACTGAGTATATAATGCCTACTAACACCCAGAGTATATAACACCTACTAACACTGAGTATATAACACCTACTAACACAGAGTATATAACGCCTACTAACACCCAGAGTATATAACGCCTTCTAACACTGAGTATATAACACCTACTAACACTGAGTATATAACGCCTACTAACACCCAGAGTATTTAAAGCCTAATAACACCCAGAGTATATAACACCTACTAACACCCAGAGTATATAAGGCCTACTAACACCCAGAGTATATAACGCCTACTAACACCCAGAGTATATAACACCTACTAACACTGAGTATTTAACGCCTACTAACACTGAGTATATAACACCTACTAACACCCAGAGTATATAAAGCCTACTAACACCCAGAGTATATAACACCTGCTAACACCCAGAGTATATAACGCCTACTAACACCTAGAGTATATAACGCCTACTAACACTGAGTATATAACGCCTACTAACACTGAGTATATAACACCTACTAACACCCAGAGTATATAAAACCTACTAACACTGAGTATATAACGCCTACTAACACCCATAGCATTTAACGCCTACTAACACCCAGAGTATATAACGCCTACTAACACCCAGAGTATATAACACCTACTAACACCCAGAGTATATAACGCCTACTAACACCCAGAGTATATAACGCCTACTAACACCCAGAGTTTAAAACACCTACTAACACTGAGTATTTAACGCCTACTAACACCCAGAGTATATAACACCTACTAACACCCAGAGTATATAACGCCTACTAACACCCAGAGTATATAACGCCTACTAATACTGAGTATATACCGCCTACTAACACTGAGTATATAACGCCTACTAACAGTGATTATATAACACCTACTAACACTGAGTATATAACACTTACTAACACTGAGTATATAACGCCTACTAACACCCAGAGTATATAACGCCTACTAACACTGAGTATATAATGCCTACTAACACTGAGTATATAACACCTACTTACACCCAGAGTGTATAACGCCTACTAACACTGAGTATATAACACCTACTAACACCCAGAGTATATAATGCCTACTAACACCCAGAGCATATAACGCCTACTAACACTGAGTATATAAAACCTACTAACACTGAGTATATAACGCCTACTAACACCCAGAGTATATAACGCCTACTAACACTGAGTATATAACGCTTACTAACACCCAGAGTATATAACGCCAACTAACACTGAGTATATAACGCCTACTAACACTGAGTTTATAAAACCTACTAACACTGAGTATATAACGCCTACTAACACCCAGAGTATATAACGCCTACTAACACTGAGTATATAACGCTTACTAACACCCAGAGTATATAACGCCAACTAACACTGAGTATATAACGCCTACTAACACTGATTATATAACGCTTACTAACACCCAGAGTATGTAACACCTACTAACACAGAGTATATAACGCTTACTAACACCCAGAGTATATAACGCCAACTAACACTGAGTATATAATGCCTACTCACACTGAGTATATAACGCCTACTAACACCCAGAGTATGTAACATCTACTAACACAGCGTATATAACGCCTGCTAACACCCAGAGTATATAACGCCTACTAACACTGAGTATATAACACCTACTTACACCCAGAGTATATAACACCTACTAACACTGAGTATATAACGGCTACTAACACTGAGTATATAACAACTACTAACACCCAGAGTATATAACGCCTACTAACACCCTTAGTATATAACACCTACTAACACTGACTATATAACACCTACTTACACCCAGAGTATATAACGCCTACTAACACCCAGAGTATATAACGTCTACTAACACCCAGAGTATATAACGCCTACTAACACTGATTATATAACACCTACTAACACCCAGAGTATATAACACCTACTAACACTGAGTATATAACGCCTACTAACACCCAGAGTATATACCGCCTACTCACACTGAGTATATAACGCCTACTAACACCCAGAGTATATAACGCCTACTAAAACCCAGAGTATATAACGCCTACTAACACGCAGAGTATATAACGCCTGCTAACACCCAGAGTATATAATGCCTACTACCACCCAGAGTATATAACGCCTACTAACACTGAGTATATAATGCCTACTAACACCCAGAGTATATAACACCTACTAACACTGAGTATATAACACCTACTAACACAGAGTATATAACGCCTACTAACACTGAGTATATAACACCTACTAACACTGAGTATATAACGCCTACTAACACCCAGAGTATTTAAAGCCTACTAACACCCAGAGTATATAACACCTACTAACACCCAGAGTATATAAGGCCTACTAACACCCAGAGTATATAACGCCTACTAACACCCAGAGTATATAACACCTACTAACACTGAGTATTTAACGCCTACTAACACTGAGTATATAACACCTACTAACACCCAGAGTATATAAAGCCTACTAACACCCAGAGTATATAACACCTACTAACACCCAGAGTATATAACGCCTACTAACACCTAGAGTATATAACGCCTACTAACACTGAGTATATAACGCCTACTAACACTGAGTATATAACACCTACTAATACCCAGAGTATATAAAACCTACTAACACTGAGTATATAACGCCTACTAACACCCATAGCATTTAACGCCTACTAACACCCAGAGTATATAACGCCTACTAACACCCAGAGTATATAACACCTACTAACACCCAGAGTATATAACGCCTACTAACACCCAGAGTATATAACGCCTACTAACACCCAGAGTATAAAACACCTACTAACACTGAGTATATAACGCCTACTAACACCCAGAGTATATAACGCCTACTAACACTGAGTATATAACGCTTACTAACACCCAGAGTATATAACGCCAACTAACACTGAGTATATAACGCCTACTAACACTGAGTATATAAAACCTACTAACACTGAGTATATAACACCTACTAACACCCAGAGTATATAACGCCTACTAACACTGAGTATATAACGCTTACTAACACCCAGAGTATATAACGCCAACTAACACTGAGTATATAACGCCTACTAACACTGATTATATAACGCTTACTAACACTCAGAGTATATAATGCCTACTAACACTGAGTATATAACGCCTACAAACACCCAGAGTATGTAACACCTACTAACACAGAGTATATAATGCCTGCTAACACCCAGAGTATATAACGCCTACTAACACTGAGTATATAACAACTACTTACACCCAGAGTATATAACACCTACTAACACTGAGTATATAACGCCTATTAACACTAAGTATATAACACCTACTAACACCCAGAGTATATAACGCCTACTAACACCCAGAGTATATAACGCCTACTAACACTGAGTATATAACACCTACTTACACCCAGAGTATATAACGCCTACTAACACCCAGAGTATATAACGCCTACTAACACCCAGAGTATATAACACCTACTAACACTGAGTATTTAACGCCTACTAACACTGAGTATATAACACCTACTAACACCCAGAGTATATAAAGCCTACTAACACCCAGAGTATATAACACCTACTAACACCCAGAGTATATAACGCCTACTAACACCTAGAGTATATAACGCCTACTAACACTGAGTATATAACGCCTACTAACACTGAGTATATAACACTTACTAATACCCAGAGTATATAAAACCTACTAACACTGAGTATATAACGCCTACTAACACCCATAGCATTTAACGCCTACTAACACCCAGAGTATATAACGCCTACTAACACCCAGAGTATATAACACCTACTAACACCCAGAGTTTATAACGACTACTAACACCCAGAGTATATAACGCCTACTAACACCCAGAGTATAAAACACCTACTAACACTGAGTATATAACGCCTACTAACACCCAGAGTATATAACGCCTACTAACACTGAGTATATAACGCTTACTAACACCCAGAGTATATAACGCCAACTAACACTGAGTATATAACGCCTACTAACACTGAGTATATAAAACCTACTAACACCGAGTATATAACACCTACTAACACCCAGAGTATATAATGCCTACTAACACTGAGTATATAACGCTTACTAACACCCAGAGTATATAACGCCAACTAACACTGAGTATATAACGCCTACTAACACTGATTATATAACGCTTACTAACACTCAGAGTATATAATGCCTACTAACACTGAGTATATAATGCCTACAAACACCCAGAGTATGTAACACCTACTAACACAGAGTATATAATGCCTGCTAACACCCAGAGTATATAACGCCTACTAACACTGAGTATATAACACCTACTTACACCCAGAGTATATAACACCTACTAACACTGAGTATATAACACCTACTAACACAGAGTATATAACGCCTACTAACACCCAGAGTATATAACGCCTTCTAACACTGAGTATATAACACCTACTAACACTGAGTATATAACGCCTACTAACACCCAGAGTATTTAAAGCCTACTAACACCCAGAGTATATAACACCTACTAACACCCAGAGTATATAAGGCCTACTAACACCCAGAGTATATAACGCCTACTAACACCCAGAGTATATAACACCTACTAACACTGAGTTTTTAACGCCTACTAACACTGAGTATATAACACCTACTAACACCCAGAGTATATAAAGCCTACTAACACCCAGAGTATATAACACCTACTAACACCCAGAGTATATAACGCCTACTAACACCTAGAGTATATAACGCCTACTAACACTGAGTATATAACGCCTACTAACACTGAGTATATAAAACCTACTAACACTGAGTATATAACGCCTACTAACAGTTAGTATATAACACCTACTAACACTGAGTATATAACACTTACTAACACTGAGTATATAACGCCTACTAACACCCAGAGTATATAACGCCTACTAACACTGAGTATATAATGCCTACTAACACTGAGTATATAACACCTACTTACACCCAGAGTGTATAACGCCTACTAACACTGAGTATATAACACCTACTAACACCCAGAGTATATAATGCCTACTAACACCCAGAGCATATAACGCCTACTAACACTGAGTATATAAAACCTACTAACACTGAGTATATAACGCCTACTAACACCCAGAGTATATAACGCCTACTAACACTGAGTATATAACGCTTACTAACACCCAGATTATATAACGCCAACTAACACTGAGTATATAATGCCTACTAACACTGATTATATAACGCTTACTAACACTCAGAGTATATAATGCCTACTAACACTGAGTATATAACGCCTACTAACACACAGAGTATGTAACACCTACTAACACAGAGTATATAACGCCTGCTAACACCCAGAGTATATAACTCCTACTAACACTGAGTATTTAACGCCTACTAACACACAGAGTATATAACGCCTACTAACACCCAGAGTATATAACACCTACTAACACCCTGAGTATATAACGCCTACTAACACCCAAAGTATATAACACCTACTAACACCCAGAGTATATAACGCCTACTAACACCCAGAGTATATAACGCCTACTAAGACTGAGTATATAACGCCTACTAACACTGAGTATATAACACCTACTAACACCCAGAGTATATAACGCCTACTAACACCCAGAGTATATACCGCCTACTAACATTGAGTATATACCCCCTACTAACACCCAGAGTATATAACACCTGCTAACACTGAGTATATAACGCCTACTAACACCCAGAGTATATAACACCTACTAACACCCAGAGTATATAACACCTACTAACACTGGGTATATAACGCCTACTAACACTCAGAGTATATAACGCCTACTAACACCCAGAGTATATAACCCCTACTAACACCCAGAGTATATAACGCCTACTAACACTGAGTATATAACCCCTACTAACACCCAGAGTATATAACGCCTACTAACACTGAGTATATAATGCCTCCTAACACTGAGTATATAACGCTTACTAACACCCAGAGTATATAACGCCAACTAACACTGAGTATATAACGCCTACTAACACTGAGTATATAAAACCTACTAACACTGAGTATATAACACCTACTAACACCCAGAGTATATAACGCCTACTAACACTGAGTATATAACGCTTACTAACACCCAGAGTATATAACGCCAACTAACACTGAGTATATAACGCCTACTAACACTGATTATATAACGCTTACTAACACTCAGAGTATATAATGCCTACTAACACTGAGTATATAACGCCTACAAACACCCAGAGTATGTAAAACCTACTAACACAGAGTATATAATGCCTGCTAACACCCAGAGTATATAACGCCTACTAACACTGAGTATATAACACCTACTTACACCCAGAGTATATAACACCTACTAACACTGAGTATATAACGCCTATTAACACTGAGTATATAACACCTACTAACACCCAGAGTATATAACGCCTACTAACACCCAGAGTATATAACGCCTACTAACACTGAGGATATAACACCTACTTACACCCAGAGTATATAACGCCTACTAACACCCAGAGTATATAACGCCTACTAACACCCAGAGTATATAACACCTACTAACACTGAGTATTTAACGCCTACTAACACTGAGTATATAACACCTACTAACACCCAGAGTATATAAAGCCTACTAACACCCAGAGTATATAACACCTACTAACACCCAGAGTATATAACGCCTACTAACACCTAGAGTATATAACGCCTACTAACACTGAGTATATAACGCCTACTAACACTGAGTATATAACACCTACTAATACCCAGAGTATATAAAACCTACTAACACTGAGTATATAACGCCTACTAACACCCATAGCATTTAACGCCTACTAACACCCAGAGTATATAACGCCTACTAACACCCAGAGTATATAACACCTACTAACACCCAGAGTTTATAACGACTACTAACACCCAGAGTATATAACGCCTACTAACACCCAGAGTATAAAACACCTACTAACACTGAGTATATAACGCCTACTAACACCCAGAGTATATAACGCCTACTAACACTGAGTATATAACGCTTACTAACACCCAGAGTATATAACGCCAACTAACACTGAGTATATAACGCCTACTAACACTGAGTATATAAAACCTACTAACACCGAGTATATAACACCTACTAACACCCAGAGTATATAACGCCTACTAACACTGAGTATATAACGCTTACTAACACCCAGAGTATATAACGCCAACTAACACTGAGTATATAACGCCTACTAACACTGATTATATAACGCTTACTAACACTCAGAGTATATAATGCCTACTAACACTGAGTATATAATGCCTACAAACACCCAGAGTATGTAACACCTACTAACACAGAGTATATAATGCCTGCTAACACCCAGAGTATATAACGCCTACTAACACTGAGTATATAACACCTACTTACACCCAGAGTATATAACACCTACTAACACTGAGTATATAACACCTACTAACACAGAGTATATAACGCCTACTAACACCCAGAGTATATAACGCCTTCTAACACTGAGTATATAACACCTACTAACACTGAGTATATAACGCCTACTAACACCCAGAGTATTTAAAGCCTACTAACACCCAGAGTATATAACACCTACTAACACCCAGAGTATATAAGGCCTACTAACACCCAGAGTATATAACGCCTACTAACACCCAGAGTATATAACACCTACTAACACTGAGTTTTTAACGCCTACTAACACTGAGTATATAACACCTACTAACACCCAGAGTATATAAAGCCTACTAACACCCAGAGTATATAACACCTACTAACACCCAGAGTATATAACGCCTACTAACACCTAGAGTATATAACGCCTACTAACACTGAGTATATAACGCCTACTAACACTGAGTATATAAAACCTACTAACACTGAGTATATAACGCCTACTAACAGTTAGTATATAACACCTACTAACACTGAGTATATAACACTTACTAACACTGAGTATATAACGCCTACTAACACCCAGAGTATATAACGCCTACTAACACTGAGTATATAATGCCTACTAACACTGAGTATATAACACCTACTTACACCCAGAGTGTATAACGCCTACTAACACTGAGTATATAACACCTACTAACACCCAGAGTATATAATGCCTACTAACACCCAGAGCATATAACGCCTACTAACACTGAGTATATAAAACCTACTAACACTGAGTATATAACGCCTACTAACACCCAGAGTATATAACGCCTACTAACACTGAGTATATAACGCTTACTAACACCCAGATTATATAACGCCAACTAACACTGAGTATATAATGCCTACTAACACTGATTATATAACGCTTACTAACACTCAGAGTATATAATGCCTACTAACACTGAGTATATAACGCCTACTAACACCCAGAGTATGTAACACCTACTAACACAGAGTATATAACGCCTGCTAACACCCAGAGTATATAACTCCTACTAACACTGAGTATTTAACGCCTACTAACACACAGAGTATATAACGCCTACTAACACCCAGAGTATATAACACCTACTAACACCCTGAGTATATAACGCCTACTAACACCCAAAGTATATAACACCTACTAACACCCAGAGTATATAACGCCTACTAACACCCAGAGTATATAACGCCTACTAAGACTGAGTATATAACGCCTACTAACACTGAGTATATAACACCTACTAACACCCAGAGTATATAACGCCTACTAACACCCAGAGTATATACCGCCTACTAACATTGAGTATATACCCCCTACTAACACCCAGAGTATATAACACCTGCTAACACTGAGTATATAACGCCTACTAACACCCAGAGTATATAACACCTACTAACACCCAGAGTATATAACACCTACTAACACTGGGTATATAACGCCTACTAACACTCAGAGTATATAACGCCTACTAACACCCAGAGTATATAACCCCTACTAACACCCAGAGTATATAACGCCTACTAACACTGAGTATATAACCCCTACTAACACCCAGAGTATATAACGCCTACTAACACTGAGTATATAATGCCTCCTAACACTCAGAGTATATAACGCCTACTAACACCCAGAGTATATAACGCCTGCTAACACCCAGTATATAACGCCTACTAACACCCAGAGTATATAACGTCTACTAACACCCAGAGTATATAACGCCTACTAACACTGAGTATATAACACCTACTAACACCCAGATAATATAACACCTACTAACACTGAGTATATAACGCCTACTAACACCCAGAGTATATACCGCCTACTCACACTGAGTATATAACGCCTACTAACACCCAGAGTATATAACGCCTGCTAACACTGAGTATATAACACCTACTAACACCCAGAGTAAATAACACCTACTAACACTGAGTATATAACGCCTACTAACACCCAGAGTATATACCGCCTACTCACACTGAGTATATAACGCCTACTAATACCCAGAGTATATAACGCCTGCTAACACTGAGTATATAACGCCTACTAACACCCAGAGTATATAACACCTACTAACACCCAGAGTATATAACACCTACTAACACTGGGTATATAACGCCTACTAACACTCAGAGTATATAACGCCTACTAACACCCAGAGTATATAACGCCTACTAACACCCAGAGTATATAACGCCTACTAACACGCAGAGTATATAACGCCTGCTAACACCCAGACTATATAACGCCTACTAACACCCAGAGTATTTAACGCCTACTAACACTGAGTATATAATGCCTACTAACACCCAGAGTATATAACGCCTACTAACACTGAGTATATAACACCTACTAACACAGAGTATATAACGCCTACTAACACCCAGAGTATATAACGCCTTCTAACAATGAGTATATAACACCTACTAACACTGACTATATAACGCCTACTAACACCCAGAGTATTTAAAGCCTACTAAAACCCAGAGCATATAAAGCCTACTAACACCCAGAGTATATAACGCCTACTAACACCCAGAGTATATAATGCCTACTAACACTGAGTATATAACGCCTACTAACACTGAGTATATAACACCTACTAACACCCAGAGCATATAAAGCCTACTAACACCCAGAGTATATAACGCCTACTAACATCCAGAGTATATAACGCCTACTAACACTGAGTATATAACGCCTACTAACACTGAGTATATAACACCTACTAACACCCAGAGTATATAAAACCTACTAACACTGAGTATATAACGCCTACTAACACCCATAGCATTTAACGCCTACTAACACCCATAGCATTTAACGCCTACTAACACCCAGAGTATATAACGCCTACTAACACCCAGAGTATATAACACCTACTAACACCCAGAGTATATAACGCCTACTAACACCCAGAGTATATAACACCTACTAACACTGAGTATATAACGCCTACTAACACCCAGAGTATGTAACGCCTACTAACACCCAGAGTATGTAACACCTACTAACACTGAGTATATAACGCCTACTAACACCCAGAGTATATAACACCTACTAACACCCAGAGTATATAACGCCTACTAACACCCAGAGTATATAACGCCTACTAACACTGAGTATATACCGCCTACTAACACTGAGTATATAACGCCTACTAACAGTGAGTATATAACACCTACTAACACTGTGTATATAACACTTACTAACACTGAGTATATAAAGCCTACTAACACCCAGAGTATATAACGCCTACTACCACCCAGAGTATATATCGCCTACTAACACTGAGTATATAACGCCTACTAACACTGAGTATATAACACCTACTTACACCCAGAGTATATAACACCTACTAACACTGAGTATATAACGCCTACTAACACTGAGTATATAACGCCTACTGACACTGAGTATATAACGCCTACTAACACTGAGTATATAACGCCTACTAACACCCAGAGTATATAACGCCTTCTAACACTGAGTATATAACACCTACTAACACCCAGAGTATGTAACACCTACTAACACTGAGTATATAACGCCTACTAACACCCAGAGTATATACCGCCTACTCACACTGAGTATATAACGCCTACTAACACCCAGAGTATATAACGCCTGCTAACACTGAGTATATAACGCCTACTAACACCCAGAGTATATAACACCTACTAACACCCAGAGTATATAACACCTACTAACACTGGGTATATAACGCCTACTAACACCCAGAGTATATAACGCCTACTAAAACCCAGAGTATATAACGCCTACTAACACGCAGAGTATATAACGCCTGCTAACACCCAGAGTATATAACGCCTACTACCACCCAGAGTATATAACGCCTACTAACACTGAGTATATAACGCCTACTAACACTGAGTATATAACACCTACTAACACCCAGAGTATATAAAACCTACTAACACTGAGTATATATCGCCTACTAACACCCATAGCATTTAACGCCTACTAACACCCAGAGTATATAACGCCTACTAACACCCAGAGTATATAACACCTACTAACACCCAGAGTATATAACGCCTACTAACACCCAGAGTATATAACGCCTACTAACACCCAGAGTATAAAACACCTACTAACACTGAGTATATAACGCCTACTAACACCCAGAGTATGTAACGCCTACTAACACTGAGTATATAACACCTACTAACACCCAGAGTATTTAACGCCTACTAACACCCAGAGTATATAACACCTACTAACACCCAGAGTATATAACGCCTACTAACACCCAGAGTATATAAAGCCTACTAATACTGAGTATATACCGCCTACTAACACTGAGTATATAACGCCTACTAACAGTGAGTATATAACACCTACTAACACTGAGTATATAACGCCTACTAACACTGAGTATATAATGCCTACTAACACTGAGTATATAACACCTACTTACACCCAGAGTATATAACACCTACTAACACTGAGTATATAACGCCTACTAACACTGAGTATATAACGCCTACTAACACTGAGTATTTAACGCCTACTAACACTGAGTATATAACGCCTACTAACACTGAGTATATAACGCCTACTAACACTGAGTATATAACACCTACTTACACCCAGAGTATATAATGCCTACTAACACTGAGTATATACCGCCTACTAACACTGAGTATATAACACCTACTAACACCCAGAGTATATAACACCTACTAACACCCAGAGTATATAATGCCTACTAACACCCAGAGTATATAACACCTACTAACACCCAGAATATATAATGCCTACTAACACCCAGAGTATATAACACCTACTAACACTGAGTATATAACGCCTACTAACACCCAGAGTATATAACACCTACTAACACCCAGAGTATATAACACCTACTAACACTGAGTATATAATGCCTACTAACACCCAGAGTATATAACGCCTACTAACACTCTGACGGCTACTGACACGTCTATAATGCAGATATATACTGTTGAAACACGTCTATAACACAGATATACTGTTGGAACACATCTATAACACAGATATACTGTTGAAACACGTCTATAACACAGATATACTGTTGAAACACGTCTATAAGATATATATACTGTTGAAACACATCTATAACACATATTCCAACTGTTGAAACAAGTCTATAACACAGATATACTGTTGAAACACATCTATAATGCAGATATATTTATTTCATTTAACTAGGCAAGTCAGTTAAGAACAAATTCTTATTTTCAATGACGGCCTACCAAAAGGCAAAAGACCTCCTGCGGGGACGGGGGCTGGGATTAAAAATATATATTTTTTAAATAAATAACATAAATATAGGACAAAACACACATCACGACAAGAGAGACAACACAACACTACATAAAGAGAGACCTAAGACAACAACATAGCATACTGTTGAAACAAGTTAACACATTCACACTTTTAAAACACATATATAAAACAGATATATACATTGAAACACGTCTATAACATATAAATATATATATATATATATATATGTTTCAAAGTATATATCTGTGTTATAGACGTGCTTATTCAAAAAATATATATTTTTAATCGCAGCCCCCGTCCCCGCAGGAGGTCTTTTGCCTTTTGGTAGGCCGTCATTGAAAATAAGAATATATATATATATATATATAATACTCTACGTTTCCTTTGAATTTGTTCCGGATCAGGGGACTGTGAAAAGACCCCCGGTGGCATGTCTGGTGGGGTAAGTGTGTGTGTTAGAAATTCCATATTGTTTGATTAGTCTACTAACACATTCATGTTTCTTATAAAAAAGGTGATGCAGTCAGTCTTTCCTCAACTCTTAGCCAAGAGAGGCTGGCATCCATAGTATTTATATCAGCCCTCTGATTAAAATGTAGAGCAAGACGTGCCGCTCTGTTCTGGGCCAGCTGCAACTTAATTAGGTCCTTATTTGCAGCACTGGACCACATAACTGGACAACAATCAAGATTAGACAAAACTAAAGCCTTCAGGATTAGTTTTGTGGAGTGTAGTGTCAAAAAAGCAGAGCATCTCTTTATTACAGACATACCTCTCCCCATCTCTACAACCATTGAATCTACAGTATATGTTTTGACCATGACATTTTACAATCTAAGGTAACACCAAGTAATTTAGTCTCCTCAACTTGTTCAGCCACACAATTCCTTACCAGATTCAGCTGAGGTCTAGAATTTAGGGGATGATTTGTACCAAATACAATGCTCTTAGTTTTAGAGATGGCCAGTTTATTGCTGGCCACCCTTTCCAAAACAGACTGCAACTCTTTGTTAAAGGTTTCAGTGACTTCATTAGCTGTGGTTGCTGATGCGTATATGGTTGAATGATCAGCATACATGGACACACATGCTTTGTTTAAAACCAGTGGCAGTTCGTTGGTAAAAATAGAAAAGAGTAGAGGGCCTAGAGAGCTGCCCTGCGGTACACCACACGTTACATGTTTGACATTAGAGAAGCTTCCATTAAAGAAAACCCTTTGAGTTCTATTAGATAGATCGCTCTGAATCCACGATATGGCAGAGGTTGAAAAGCCATAGCACTTAAGTTTTCAACAACAGGTTATGGTCAATAATATCAAAGGCTGTTCTGAAATCTAACAGTACAGCTCCCACAATCTTCTTATTATCAACTTCTTTCAACCAATCAGCAGTCATTTTATCAGTGCAGTACATGTTGAGTGTCTTTCGCTATAAGCATGCTGAAAGTCTTTTGTTAATTTGTTTACAGCTCCTGAGTGGCGCAGCGGTCTAAGGCACTGCATCTCAGTGCTAGAGGTGTCACTACAGACCCTGGTTTGATTCCAGGCTGTATCACAACCAGCCGTGATTGGGAGTCCCATAGGACGGCACACAATTGACCCAGCGTCGTCTGGGTTAGGGTTTGGCCGGGGTAGGCCGTCATTGTAAATAAGAATTTGTTCTTAACTGACTTGCCAAGTTAAATAAAATAAAAAATAAAGTACAGAGATGTAACCTTGTAATTGGTCAAACACAAATTTTCCAACAGTTTGCTGAGAGCTGGCAGCTGATAGATCAGATGTTAGAACATGTAAAGGCCGTTTTACCACTCTTGGGTAGCAGAATGACTTTGGCTTCACTCCAGGCTTGAAGAAAGTCTTCCAGGCCTGAGGACAAAAACTTTTCCTCAAGGCTCAGATTAAAGATATATGACAGATAGCTGACTCTATAGCCACTCCTACCATCCTCAATAGCATTTCCATCTAAATTGTGAATGCCAGGAGGTTTGTCATTATTGATCAATAACAGTAATTTTTCCACCTCTCCCACACTAACTTGACAAAATTCTAAGTTGCAATGCTTTTCTTTCAGTATTTGTTTTTTTTGTACATGAGTACAATGGCTCACTGTTCATTGTTGGCATTTCCTGCCTAAGATGGACCACTTTGCCAATGAACTAATCATTAAATTAATTGGCAACATCAAATGGTTTTGTGATGAGTAAGCCATCTGATTCGATGACAGATTGTCTTTCTACCAATTTAATTTAAAGTACTCCAGTTCTTTCTCCATCATTCTTCATATCATTTAACTTGGCTTCATTATAAAGTTTATTCTTCTTGTTCAATTTTGGAACTTTGGCTCTCCTAGATATAGCCACTCTACTGTGATCACTGCATCCAATGGGTACGGATGCAACTTTAGAACAATGTTCTACAGTATTAGTAAAAACGTGGTCGATTCATGTGGATGATCTTGTACCTGTAGTGTTTGTAAACACCCTGGTAGGTTGATTAGTAACCTGCACCAGATTACAGGCACTGGTTACAGTGAGAAGCTTCCTTTTGAGCGGACAGCTTGATGAAAACCAGTCAATATTTAAGTCCCCAAGAAAGTAGACCTCTCGGTTTACATCACATACACTATCAAGCATTTCACACATATGATTTAGATACTGACTGTTAGCACTTGGTGGCCTGTAGCAACACCCCTAAAGAAAAGGCTTTAGATGTGCCAAGTGAACCTGCAACCACAACACTTCAACTTGACATAAGATCTTCTCTAAGCATTACAGGGATATGGCTCTGAATATATACAGCAACACCTCCCCCATAAGCATTCCTGTCTCTTCTATAGATGTTATGTCCTTGTATTGATACTTCTGTATCATCAAATTAATTCTCTAAGTGAGTCTCAGAAATGGCTAATATATGAATGTCATCTGATGTTAGCAAGTTATTGATTTCATGAAACTTATTAATATGGGCCTTTTTAAGCTCTTTCCTGGGTAGCTTAAACAGAGAGATATAATATGGAAAACAGCAAACAAAATACATACATTCAGCATTACATTAATCAGTTGGTGTGTGTGTGTGTGTGTGTGTGTGTGTGTGTGTGTGTGTGTGTGTGTGTGTGTGTGTGTGTGTGTGTGTGTGTGTGTGTGTGTGTGTGTGTGTGTGTGTGTGTGTGTGTGTGTGTGTGTGTGTGTGTGTGTGCTGCGGGGTTGAAACTATGAACCCATAGGCTTGGCTCTCTCATCCCTTCCAGGCTTCTGGGAGGGAGGGTGGACAATGAGCCTGTCATAGCGGATGTAAGCATTGTACCCACGCGCTCTGGCAGTTTTCATGGCTGGGATAAGTTCTGTCCTCTTCTGGCACACAGCTTCAAGATAGTCCTCGTTGAGGAAGATATATCTTCCTCTGAAGTTTTTTGGCTTTTTCCAGAACAGCTACCTTGTTCTTGAACCTCAGGAACTTGACCAATATCGGCCTGGGCCTATCACCTGGGCCGGTGATCGGTTTTCCACTCCTGTGGTTCATCTTCAGTTTCTCAGAGATCATTTCCCTCACTTTATCCTCAGACTCCGTCCAGGTCTCAGGTGGAGATTCTGCAATTCCGTCCACAACCATTTTGTTCCGCCTTGATTGTCCCTTGAGATAATCTGATTTCTCCATCATTGTTATCATGGATTCACATACTGAACTGATGTCCTCTCTCAATGATTTACAGATTGCTGTAATCTTGCCGCTATCCTGTTTAAACTCATGAGGTTGACCCTGAACGAACTACAAACTGTAAATCAGGTCGTCCATTATTTTATTAGTTGACTCCACCAGTATTTGGACACAGCACTTGAAGCCATTTTCTTGTTGTAACAACTGCTTGTAGACCTCTTTGTTTGTTTAAAGATCCTTCGCCTGTGATAGAGAGGCACTACTGTCCTCAATGGTACTCCCGCCGGCGTTGGTCTTTGTCATGGTAGCAACGTTGGTTACGCTGTTACTCCTCAGTTCCAGACAGGGCAGGTTGCAGGGAAGATTGAAAACAACAACAAACAGCAGGGATCTAGACAGCCACAAGCCCGGGACAATCCGCTGTCCCAGCTACAATGGCTACCCGCGTGGCATGCTGTGTTCAAGCCGTCAAGAAAACCCTGCTAGCTTGATAGGCAGCTAGGCTAGCTGCTATGCCAAGCAGCTCCTCAGACCTGTTCTTGGTTGGCACGATCACTGGACAGATGGTACTGGTCCCAGCAACTGATTACAACTGCATTGCGGGAGCCAAACTCAAAAGGCAGCTAGCTCGAAACAAAACTCTTTCAATAGACTTTCAAAACAACAAACCAAGCTCTCCCTCATTCCGCGTTCAACAGGAAGTGAGAGAAACCCATCAACATAAAAGTATTTTCTAATGTTAGACAATGGGTTCTCTGTAGTTTGAGGAAATACTGCGATAATAAGGCATCGAAATGTGGATAATGTTTGAGTCCAATGATTTCCATCCACAAACTATTCACTGCATGTGATTGGGATTTTCTATGTGATTGGGAGCCCTCAGTCCTTGTGAACAGCGGGGGCCCACAACAATGGCTCTGTATTGTTTTCCTCGAAGTGGGCGAAAATGGTGTTAAGCTTGTCTTGGAATGAGGTGTCTGTGCCTGGTTTTCCCTTTATCATCCGTGAAGACAACATGCCTCTCTTCTGAATTAATGAATCCAGAGTCACCGTGCGGTGAATGGCTTCTGAGGTTGAGCAGTTGTTATCTCCCCGAATTTCTCCCTCTCCAAACACAGCTCTAACTGGTACAATGGAGGTTGAGAGGATTCTCTTGTTCTTCTGATATGAACACAGTCACTGCAGGGCCAAGGTCTTCTGGGAGCTTCTAACACCCATTAAAAAACACCCATTAAGAAAATGACTGTAAAAACTGTTAAATCCCCATGGATTGATGAGGAATTGAACAATTTTATGGTTGAGAGAGATGAGACAAAAGGAATGGCAAATAAGTCTGGCTGCACAATCGATCTGTAAAGACACTGCAAATTGAGAAATCATGTCACTAAACAAAATAAAAAGAAGAAACTACACTATGAAACAAAGATAAATTATATAAAGAATGATAACAAAAAGCTTTGGAGCACCTTTAATGACATTTTGGGCAAAAAGGCAAACTCAGCTCCATCATTCATTGAATCAGATGGCGCATTCATCACAAAACCCACTGATATTGCTAACTACTTTAATGATTTTTTCATTGGGAAGATTAGCAAACTAAGGGATGACATGCCAGCAACAAACGTTGACACTACACATCCAAATATATCTGATCAAATTATGAAAGACAAGCATTGCAATTTTTAATTCCGTAAAGTCAGTGTGGAAGAGGTGAAAACATTATTGTTGTCTATCAACAATGACAAGCCACCGGGGTCTGACAACTTGGATGGAAAATTACTGACGATAATAGTGGACGATATTGCCACTCCTATTTGCCACATCTTCAATTTAAGCCTACTAGAAAGTGTGTGCGCTCAGGCCTGGAGGGAAGCTAAAGTCATTCCACTACCTAAGAATAGTAAAGCCCCCTTTACTGGCTCAAATAGCCGACCAATCAGCCTGTTACCAACCGTTAGTAAACTGTTGGAATAAATGGTGTTTGTTTGACTAGATATAATGCTATTTTGCAGTAAATAAATTTACAGACTATTAGCACACTTATAGGGAAGGACATTCAACAAGCATGGCACTTACACAAATGACTGATGATTGGCTGAGAGAAATTGATGATAGAAAGATTGTGGGGGCTGTTTTGTTAGACTTCAGTGCAGCTTTTGACATTATTGATCATAGTCTGCTGCTGGAAAAACACGTGTTATGGCTTTACACCCCCTGCTATAATGTTGATAAAGAGTTACCTGCCTAACAGAACACAGAGGGTGTTCTTTAATAGAAGCCTCTTAAATATAATCCAGGTAGAATCAGGAATTCCCCAGGGTAGCTGTCTAGGTCCCTTACTTTTTTCAATCTTTACTAACGACATGCCACTGGCTTTGAGTAAAGCCAACAATATACATGTCAGCTACTACAGCGACTGAAATGACTGCAACACTTTACAAAGAGCTGCAGTTAGTTTCAGAATGGGTGGCAAGGAATAAGTTAGTCCTAAATATTTCTAAAACTAAGAGCATTGTATTTGGGACAAATCATTCACTAAACCCTAAACCTCAACTTAATATTATAATAAATAATGTGGAAATTGAGAAAGTTGAGGTGACTAAACTGCTTGGAGTAACCCTGGATTGTAAACTGTCATGGTCACAACATATTGATACAACAGTAGCTAAGATGGGGAGAAGTCTGTCCATAATAAAGCGATGCTCTGCCTTCTTAACAACACTATCAACAAGGCAGATCCTACAGGCCCTTAGTTTTGTCGCACCTGGACTACTGTTCAGTCGTGTGGTCAGGCAATTGGCTTTACACAAACAGAACAGAGGGTGTTCTATCAGGAATCAAGTTAAGACCCAAGTGCAGACTGTGTGAAGTAACAGGGGTAGGCAAGCGACAGGTCAATGCAGGCAGGGGTCAGTAAACCAGAGTTGGGGCAACAGTACAGGGCGGCAGGCAGACTTAGGGTCAGGCAGTGTGGTCAGGAAGGTGGGCTCGGAGTCAGGACAAGCAAGGGTCAAAACCAGGAGGGCAAGAAAAGAGAAATTGGAAAAACAAAGCGCTGAGACACAAACCACTGGTAGGCTTGAACAAACAAGACGAACTGGCACAGACAGACAGAAAACACAGGTATAAATACCCAGGGGATAAGTGGGGAAGATGAGCGACACCTGGAGGGGGTGGAGACAAGTACAAGAACAGGTGAAACAGATCAGGGCTTGACAGTTCTTAATGGAAGCCTCTCCAACATAATCCAGGTAGAATCAGGAGTTTCCCAGGGTCTAGACCCATTTACTTTTTTCAATCTTTACTATCAATCAATCAATCAAATGTATTTATAAAGCCCTTTTTACATCAGCCGATGTTGCAAAGTGCTATACAGAAACCCAGCATAAAACCCCAAACAGCAAGTAATGCAGATGTAGAAGCATGACATGCCGCTGGCTTTCAGTAAAGCCAGTGTGTCTACGTATGTGGATGACTCAAACTATACACGTCACCTACTACAGCGACTGAAATTACTGCAAACCCTTAACAAAGAGCTGCAGTTAGTTTCAGAATGGGTGGCAAGGAATACGTTTGTCATAAATATTTTCAAAAACTAAAAGCATTGTATTTGGGACAAATCATTCACTAAACCCTAAACCTCAACTAAATCTTGTAATAAATAATGTGGAAATTGAGCAAGTTGAGATCACTAAACTGCTTGGAGTAACACTAGATTGTAAACTGTCCTGGTCAAAACATATTGATACAACAGTATCTAAGATGGGGAGAAGTCTGTCCATAATAGAGCGCTGCTCTGCCTTCTTAACAGCACTATCAACAAGGCAGGTCCTACAGGCCCTAGTTTCTACCTTCTTAACAACACTATCAACAAGGCAGGTCCTACAGGCCCTAGTTTCTACCTTCTTAACAACACTATCAACAAGGCAGGTCCTACAGGCCCTAGATTCTACCTTCTTAACAACACTATCAACAAGGCAGGTCCTACAGGCCCTAGTTTCTACCTTCTTAACAACACTATCAACAAGGCAGGTCCTACAGGCCCTAGTTTCTACCTTCTTAACAACACTATCAACAAGGCAGGTCCTACAGGCCCTAGTTTCTACCTTCTTATCAACATTATCAACAAGGCAGGTCCTACAGGCCCTAGTTTCTACCTTCTTAACAACACTATCAACAAGGTAGGTCCTACAGGCCCTAGTTTCTACCTTCTTAACAACACTATCAACAAGGCAAGTCCTACAGGCCCTAGTTTTGTTACACCTGGACTACTGTTCAGTCGTGTGGTCAGGTACCACAAAGAGGGACTTAGGAAAATTGCAATTGCCCTGAACAGGGCAGCATGGCTGGCCCTTGGATGTACACAGAGAGCTAATATTAATAATATGCATGTCAATCTCTCCTGGCTGAAAGTGGAGGAGAGATTGACTTCATCACTACTTTATTCATGAGAGGTATTGACATGTTGAATGTACCGAGCTGTCTGTTTGAACTACTGGCACACATCTCGTACACCCATGCATACCCTACAAGACATGCCACCAGAGGTCTCTTCACAGTCCCCAAGTCCAGAACAGACTATGGGAGGCGAACAGTACTACATAGAGCCATTACTACATGTAACTCTATTCCACATCAGGTAACTGATGCAGCAGTAGAATCAGATTTAAAAAACAGATTAAATTACACCTTATGGAACAGCGGGGACTGTGAAGCAACAGAAACAGGCACAGACACATGCATACAAACACACGATAACATACACACTACAAACTACAAACTACAACTACAAATACCTAGGTGTCTGGTTAGACTGTAAACTCTCCTTCCAGACTCACATTAAGCATCTCCAATCCAAAATTAAATCTAGAATCAGCTTCCTATTTCGCAACAAAGCCTCTTTCACTCATGCTGCCAAACATACCCTCATAAAACTGACTATCCTACCGATCCTCGACTTCGGCGATGTCATTTACAAAATAGCCTTCAACACTCTACTCAACAATATGGATGCAGTCTATCACAGTGCCATCCTTTTTGTCACCAAAGCACCATATACTACCCACCACTGCGACCTGTACGCTCTCGTTGCCTCGCTTCATGCTCGTCGCCAAACCCACTGGCTCCAGGTCATCTACAAGTCTTTGCTAGGTAAAGCCCCGCCTTATCTCAGCTCACTGGTCACCATAGCAGCACCCACTCGTAGCACACGCTCCAGCAGGTATATCTCACTGGTCACCCCCAAAGCCAATTCCTCCTTTGGCCGCCTTTCCTTCCAGTTCTCTGCTGCCAATGACTGGAACGAACTGCAAAAATCACTGAAGCTGGAGACTCATATCTCCCTCACTAGCTTTAAGCACCAGCTGTCAGAGCAGTTCACAGATCACTGCAGCTGTACACAGCCCATCTATAAACAGCCCATCTATCTACCTACCTCATCCCCATACTGTATTTATTAATTTATTTATCTTGCTCCTTTGCACCCCAGTATCTCTATTGCACATTCATCTTCTGCACATCTACCATTCCAGTGTTTAATTGCTATATTGTAATTACTTTGCCACCATGGCCTAATTATTGCCTTACCTCCCTTATCTTACCTCATTTGCACACACTGTATATAGACTTTTCTTTTCCACTGTATTATTGACTGTATGTTTGTTTATTCCATGTGTAACTGTGTTGTTGTTTGTGTCGCACTGCTTTGCTTTATCTTGGCCAGGTCGCAGTTGTAAATGAGAACTTGTTCTCAACTAGCTTACCTGGTTAAATAAAGGTGAAATAGAAAAATAAATAAGAACAAAACACGCAAGTACACATGGGTTTTGTGTTGTAGATATGTGGTAGTAGAGTCGTGGCCTGAGAGAACACAGTTGTGAATTCTTTTGTGAATGTATTGTAATATTTTTGAAATGTTATAACTGCCTTAATTTTGCTGGACTGATGGGCATCCTTAATAAAACCCAGGAAAAGTAGCTGCTGCCTTGGCAGGAACTAATGGGGATCCATAATAAACCCCAGGAAGAGTAGCTGCTGCCATGGCAGGAACTAATGGGGATCCATAATAAACCCCAGGAAGAGTAGCTGCTGCCTTGACAGGAACTAATGGGGATCCATAATAAACCCCAGGAAGAGTAGCTGCTGCCTTGGCAGGAATTAATGGGGATCCATAATAAACCCCAGGAAGAGTAGCTGCTGCCTTGGCAGGAACTAATGGGGATCCATAATAAACCCCAGGAAGAGTAGCTGCTGCCTTGGCAGGAACTAATAATAAACCCCAGGAAGAGTATCTGCTGCCTTGGCAGGAACTAATGGCGATCCATAATAAACCCCAGGAAGAGTAGCTGCTGCCTTGACAGGAACTAATGGGGATCCATAATAAACCCCAGGAAGAGTAGCTGCTGCCTTGACAGGAACTAATGGGGATCTATTAATCCATTAATAAATACACATTCTTAATAATAAATTCTGTCACCTCAGAACAGAAGTCAGATCCTCTTTCGCTCTCTCTCTCTCTGTGTGTATGTGTGTGTGTGTGTGTGTGTGTGTGTGTGTGTGTGTGTGTGTGTGTGTGTGTGTGCTACTCTGCCTCAGAAGCATCTATTATCTCTTTAATAGGATCAGCGTCTCGTCGTGGTTTGTCCCTGTCTGTCACTGCTATAGTAATGTCCCTGTGGAACCTAGCGTCTCGTCGTGGTTTGTCCCTGTCTGTCCCTGCTATAGTAACGTCCCTGTGGCACCTAGCGTCTCGTCGTAGACTGTCCCTGTCTGTCCCTATCTGTCCCTGTCTGTCCCTGCTATAGTAACGTCCCTGTGGAACCTAGCGTCTCGTCGTAGACTGTCCCTGTCTGTCCCTATCTGTCCCTGTCTGTCCCTGCTATAGTAACGTCCCTGTGGCACCTAGCGTCTCGTCGTAGACTGTCCCTGTCTGTCCCTATCTGTCCCTGTCTGTCCCTGCTATGGTAACGTCCCTGTGGAACCTTACGTCTCGCCGTGGTATGTCCCTGTTTGTCCCTGTCTGCCCCTGCTATAGTAACGTAACTGTGGCACCTAGCGTCTCGTCGTGGTCTGTCCCTGTCTGTCCCTGTCTGTCCCTGTCTGTCCCTGCTATAGTAACGTCCCTGTGGAACCTAGCGTCTCGTCGTGGTCTGTCCCTGTCTGTCCCTGTCTGTCCCTGTCTGTCCCTGCTATAGTAACGTCCCTGTGGAACCTAGCGTCTCGTCGTGGTCTGTCCCTGTCTGTCCCTGCTATGGTAACGTCCCTGTGAAACCTAGCGTCTCGTCGTGGTATGGCCCTGTCTGTCCCTGTCAGTCCCTGCTATAGTAACGTCCCTGTGGCACCTAGCGTCTCGTCGTGGTCTGTCCCTGCCTGTCCCTGCTATGGTAACGTCCCTGTGGAACCTAGCGTCTCGTTGTGGTATGTCCCTGTCTGTCCCTGTCTGTCCCTGCTATAGTAACGTCATTGTGGAACCTAGCGTCTCGTCGTGGTATGTCCCTGTCTGTCCCTGTCTGTCCCTGCTATAGTAACGTCCTTGTGGAACCTAGCGTCTCGTCGTGGTCTGTCCCTGTCTGTCCTTGCTATAGTAACGTCCCTGTGGCACCTAGCGTCTCGTCGTGGTCTGTCCCTGTCTGTCCCTGCTATAGTAACGCCCCTGTGGAACCTAGCGTCTCGTCGTGGTCTGTCCCTGTCTGTCCCTGCTATAGTAACGTCCCTGTGGCACCTAGCGTCTCGTCGTGGTCTGTCCCTGTCTGTCCCTGTCTGTCCCTGCTATAGTAACGTCCCTGTGGAACCTAGCGTCTCGTCGTGGTCTGTCCCTGTCTGTCCCTGATATAGTAACGTCCCTGTGGCACCTATAATAAGACAGTCATTTGGGTGCTATGCTGCTGCTGCACGCTATCTCAGCTTGGTAATGGGCTTTTGATTGGAAGCCCAAACAGGCATGGCGATGCAATCCCAGGGAATCAGGGATCTCTGTTCAGGGATCTCTGTCTGTCTGTCTGTCTGTCTGTTACTCCCTCTCTTGGAAGCCAGAACAGGCATGGTGAGGCAAGCCCAGGGAATCAGGCAAGCCCAGGGAATCAGGCAAGCCCAGGGAATCAGGCAAGCCCAGGGAATCAGGGATCTCTTTCTATCTGTCTGCTCCATTTAGGATGCAGCCACTGCCTCTGTTTTCAACCCTCTGCTCTGTTCAGCTGTTCTACTGCTCTGGCCTGTCTCTGTTTCTGTTCCACAGCCTCTGCTCTGTTCAGCTGTTCTACTGCTCTGGCCTGTCTCTGTTTCTGTTCCACAGCCTCTGCTCTGTACTGCTCCTGGCTGTGTTATGGTACTGCTCCTGGCTGTATTATGGTACTGCTCCTGGCTGTGTTATGGTACTGCTCCTGGCTGTGTTATGGTACTGCTCCTGGCTGTATTATGGTACTGCTCCTGGCTGTATTATGGTACTGCTCCTGGCTGTATTATGGTACTGCTCCTGGCTGTGTTATGGTACTGCTCCTGGCTGTATTATGGTACTGCTCCTGGCTGTATTATGGTACTGCTCCTGGCTGTGTTATGCTACTGCTCCTGGCTGTGTTATGGTACTGCTCCCTGGCTGTGTTATGGTACTGCTCCTGGCTGTATTATGGTACTGCTTCTGGCTGTGTTATGGTACTGCTCCTGGCTGTGTTATGGTACTGCTCCTGGCTGTATTATGGTACTGCTCCTGGCTGTGTTATGGTACTGCTCCTAGCTGTGTTATGGTACTGCTCCTGGCTGTATTATGGTACTGCTCCTGGCTGTATTATGGTACTGCTCCTGGCTGTGTTATGGTACTGCTCCTGGCTGTATTATGGTACTGCTCCTGGCTGTATTATGGTACTGCTCCTGGCTGTGTTATGGTACTGCTCCTGGCTGTGTTATGGTACTGCTCCTGGCTGTATTATGGTACTGCTCCTGGCTGTGTTATGGTACTGCTCCCTGGCTGTGTTATGGTACTGCTCCTGGCTGTATTATGGTACTGCTCCTGGCTGTGTTATGGTACTGCTCCTGGCTGTATTATGGTACTGCTCCTGGCTGTATTATGGTACTGCTCCTGGCTGTATTATGGTACTGCTCCTGGCTGTGTTATGGTACTGCTCCTGGCTGTATTATGGTACTGCTCCTGGCTGTATTATGGTACTGCTCCTGGCTGTGTTATGGTACTGCTCCTGGCTGTATTATGGTACTGCTCCTGGCTGTATTATGGTACTGCTCCTGGCTGTTTTATGGTACTGCTCCTGGCTGTATTATGGTACTGCTCCTGGCTGTATTATGGTACTAGGGACTAGGGCCTGGAGACTAGATACTGGAGACTGGGGACTGGATACTGGATTCTGGAGACTGGAGACTGGAGACTGGAGACTGGGGACTAGGGACTGGAGACTGGGGACTGGAGACTGGGGACTGGAGACTGGAGACTGGAGACTGGAGATTGGAGACTGGATACTAGGGACTGGAGACTGGAGACTGGAGAATGGGGACCCACTGTGCTGTGTGTGTGGGTCTCCTGTCTGCGGCCTGAACCAGTAGGACCCAGGAGGTAGTCATTGTTCTCTCTCTACCCCTTTCACACCCTGCCGTCCCATTCCTCACAGCTCCCTGTGCCCCACAGAGCCGCACAGCTCCAAGCAGCCTACCTGCCCGGCCGCACTCTGTCACCATGGCAACGCAAATACTAATTATTCATCCCCCCTTTCGATGACAATGGCGTGCATTGCGAAATTTCATTTGACCTTTATGAAGTGCTCTCAGAATTAATCCTCCGGATCAGATCAATGGAGGAGAGGAGTGTTCTTTAACAAAACTGTAGAAGAAGGGTTGTAGGAGTCTCTTGATTTGTGCTTCTCTCTCTCTCTCTCTCTCTCTCTCTCTCTCTCTCTCTCTCTCTCTCTCTGGTGTAAGATGGCGCTGTACTGGATGGCCATCGTTTTGCTCCGACCCAACTTTACTATTTTGTGATGATTCTGTTGTTATTTTTACTCTATTTTCATGTATCCTCTCTTATTTCTAACAACAACTCTTGAACATCAGATTGGCAGTTACTTACCACAAAACCGGCCCCCTCTTCCCTCCATTCTACTGGCTAATGTACAGTCACTTGATAATTGAAGACCTCTGATCACGGATTTATTCCCAACGGGACTCTCAAAACTGCAATATTCTTTTCTTTTCAAAAATATGGCTCTCAGACAAGATTCCCCCCACAGCTATCCAATTGGATGGATTCTCCATTCACCGGGCGGACAGGACGGTTGAGTCGGGGAAATCGAGGGGGGAGGGGTTTGCATGTTAATCAACTCCAACTGGTGTCCCAATTCCAATGCGGTGGAAGTGTCAATCCATTGTTCACCCGTCTTGGAAAACCTGATGGTCAAATCAACTCCAACTGGTGTGCTAATTCCAATGCGGTGGAAGTGTTAATCCACTGTTCACCCGTCTTGGAAAACCTGATGGTCAAATGCCGACCCTTTTACCTCCCAAGGGAGTTTTCAGCTGTTATAGTGACTGCTGTTGTAACGCGCCTCTTACAAGAGGGGGGTGTGTGTGGAATCAGGAGCAGGAGAGCAGAAGGCTTCCAGGGAATCAATGTATTTTAATACAGGCGGTCCCAAAAGCACAGCACAAAACGCGAAATGTTATCATCCACCCACAGGGAATGGAATACAGTTCACACAGAGGAGAAATCTCAACTCCGAAATCTAGCGAACACAAATGTGTTCCGCCGAGCACCGCCCGAACAGGGAGAGGAGCCACCTTCGGTGGAAGTGGTGACAGTACCCCGCCCCTGACGCACGGCTCCCGCTGCGCGCCGACGCAGGCCTCGAGGACGACCCGGAGGATGAGGTGCAGGGCGATCCGGATGGAGGCGGTGAAACTCACTCAGCAGAGAAGGATCCAAGACGTCCCCCACCGGCACCCATCATCTCTCCTCCGGACCGTACCCCTCCCAATCCACGAGGTACTCCAGGGCCCTCACCCGACGCCTGGAATCCAGAATGGATCGTACCGTGTATGCCGGGGCCCCCTCGATGTCCAGGGGGGACCTCCCGTACCTCAGCTTCTTGAAGCGGACCAGCCACCACCGGCCTGAGGAGAGACACATGAAACGAGGGGTTAATACGGTAATAACGGGGGAGCTGTAACCTATAACACACTTCGTTTATCCTCCTCAGGACTTTAAATGGCCCCACAAACCGCGGACCCAGCTTCTGGCAGGGCAGGCAGAGGGCAGGTTTCGGGTCGAGAGCCAGACCCTATCCCCAGGCGTGAACACTGGGGCCTCACTGCAGTGGCGGTCAGCGCTCGTCTTCTGCCGGGCCTCGGCGGTTTAGATGCTCCTGGACGGCCTCCCAGGTCTCCCTCGAGTGCTGTACCCACTCCTCCACCACAGGACCCTCGGTCTGGCTCTGGTGCCATGGTACCAGGACCGGCTGGTACCCCAACACGCACTGAAAAGGCAAAATGTTCGTTGAGGAGTGGCGGAGCGAGTTCTGGGCCATCTCTGCCCATGGAACATACCTCGCCCACTCCCCTGGCCAGTCCTGGCAATACGACCGCAGAAACCTACCCACATTCTGGTTCACTCTCTCCACCTGCCCATCTCGTGGTGAAAACCAGAGGTCAGACTGACCGAGACCCCCAGACGCTCCATGAACGCCTTCCACACCCGAGACATGAACTGGGGACCCCGATCAGAGACTATGTCATCAGGCACCGCGTAGTGCCGGAAGACATGGGTGAATAGAGCCTCCGCAGTCTGTAGGACCGTAGGGAGACCGGGCAATGGGAGGAGATGACAGGACTTAGAAAACCGATCCACAACGACCAGGACCGTGGTGTTCCTCTGGGAAGGTGGGAGATTGGTCAGGAAGTCTACCGATAAGTGTGTCCAAGGCCACTGTGGAACGGGGAGGGGTTGTAACTTCCCTCTTGGCAGGTGTTTTAATTTCTTTCCCTGAGTATTGTCCTCATTCCCAGCATAAGGCGATAGTCGGTTCAGGCGCAGCAGGGAATTTTATGGATCGGGGTTTCGCACATAGGTTAGGGATTTACCAGGTTCCGCTGGACAAACCTTTTCAGGTGCACTCCCTAGATAGTCGACCATTAGGGTCAGGGGTGGTCAGGGAGTCCACGGCTCCACTGGACATGGTTACGCGGGAAGATCATGAGGAAAGAATTTGATTCTCCTGCGTTTCCGGTGGTGCTGGGGATTCCCTGGTTGGCCTTTCACAATACTACCATTTCGTGGCAACAGAGGGCTCTAAAGGGGTGGTCAGAGGAGTGCTCAGGCAGGTGTGTGGGAGTTTCCATCGGTGCAACGACGGTGGAGAGTCCAGACCAAGCCCCCACTGTGCACATTCCCCCCGAGTATGCCGATTTGGCTATCACCTTCTGTAAGAAGAGGGCGACCAAATTATCACCTCATCGACGAGGGGATTGTGTGATAAACCTCCAGGTAGACGCCGCACCCCCCAGGAGTCACGTGTGTCCCCTATCACAGGAGGAGACGGTGGCTATGGAAACATATGTCTCTGAATCTCTGAGGCAGGGGTACATTCGGCCCTCCATGTCACCCGCCTCCGCGAGTTTCTTATGAGTTCTTATGAGTACCTCGTCATGCTGTACGGGTTGAAGAATGCTCCATCAGTCTTCCAATCTTTTGTTGACAAGATTTTCAGGGACCTGCACGGGCAGGGTGTAGTGGTGTATATCGATAACATTCTGATATACTCCGCTACACGCGCTGAGTACGCTGGTGCGCAGAGTACTTGGTCGCCTGTTGGAGCATGACCTGTATGTCAGGCTGAGAAATGCGTGTTCTTCAAACAGTCCGTCTCCTTCCTGGGGTATCGCATTTCCACATCAGGGGTGAAAATGGAGTGTGACCGCATTTCGGCTGTGCATAATTGTCCGACTCCCACCACGGTAAAGGAGGTGCAGCGGTTTTTAGGGTTTGCCAATTACTACCGGAGGTTTATCCAGGGTTTTGGGCAGGTGGCTGCTCCCATTACCTCACTGCTGAAGGGAGGGCCGGTGTGTCTGCGGTGGTCGGCTGAGGCGGACAGAGCTTTTGATCGCTTGAAGTCGCTGTTCACCGAGGCTCCCGTATTGGCTCATCCGGATCCCTCTTTGGAATTCATAGTGGAGGTGCACGCGTCCGAGGCTGGGGTAGGAGCCGTGCTCTCACAGCGCTCAGGCACGCCACTGAAGCTCCGCCCCTGCGCTTTTTTTCCGAAGAGGCTCAGCCCGGCGGAGCAAAACTATGACGTGGGGGACCGGGAGCTGCTAGCTGTCGTAAAAGCGCTGAAAGTGTGGAGACATTGGCTCGAGGGGGCTAAACACCCTTTCCTCATCTGGACTGACCACTGTAATCTGGAGTACATTCAGGCGGCGAGGAGACTGAACCCTCGTCAGGCAAGGTGGGCCATCTATTTCACCAGATTTAGATTTACCATCTCGTATAGACCAGGTTCCCAGAACACTAAGGCGGACGCACTGTCCCGTCTGTATGATACGGAGGAACGGCCCATCGATCCCACCCCCATACTTCCGGCCTCTTATCTGGTGGCGCCGGTGGTGTGGGAGGTGGATGCGGACATCGAGCGGGCATGTCGTTCAGAGCCTACTCTGCCCTGCGGGACGGAGGTATGTCCCGCTTGGTGTCCGCGATAGATTGATTCGGTGGGCGCATACGTTACCTGCTTCTGGTCACCCAGGCATAGATAGGACGGTGCGAAGCCTTAGGGGGAAGTACTGGTGGCCCACGCTAGCTAAGGACGTGAGGTTTTACGTCTCCTCCTGTTCGGTGTGCGCTCAGAGCAAGGAAAATGGGATCGGTGGCAGCTAGTAAGCCTGCGACGGCGACCGCCGAGCACCGTCCGAACAGGGAGAGGCAGCTGTATACATTCCACCTCAGGACAAGTAAAATAACAAGCTGGCCTTATCGAACTGTACAAGGCTATAAACAAGCAGGAAAACCTTCCCCCATAGGCTGCCTTTCTGGTTGCCGGCGATTTAAATTCGGCGTCACTAAGACACGTGATGCCCAACTTCCACTAGGGGTGATAAAGTCCTAGACCACTGCTATTCTACCCACATGCCCGCATACAAGGCCCTCCCTCATTCGCCATTTGGCAAATCAGATCATGATGCCGTATTCTTGCTTCCTGTTCACAAGCAGAAATACCCACGATTCGCTCTGTTGAGAAATGGTCACCAGTTAGAGGTTATGCTACAGGACTGCTTTGCTAGCGCTGATTGGAATATGTTTCGAGATCCACCGATAACATTGATGAGCTAACCACCTCCGTCACCGGCTTCATTAGAACATGCATCGGTGACGTTGTCCCCACGGTGACGTTGTCTCCACAGTATCGTTGTCCCCACGGTGACGTTGTCCCCATGGTGACGTTGTCCCCACCGTGTTTCCCCAATCAAAGCCCTGGATTAACACTGAGGTTGGTGCTAAACTTAACAGCAGGGCTACCACACAGAGAACTATCATAGACAACCCTGATGCTAAGGCCGAAGACAGGAAGAAGTACAAGAAGGCCGGCTATGACCTCCGCAGAGTCATCATATGAGCAAAAGGGAAATATAGGAATAATGTGGAATCATATTACACAGGCTCCAGCGCCCGCCGCATGTGGCAGGTCTCAGTCCATTATGGATTACAAAGGAAGACCCAACCGTGATCAGCCCAACGATGCCTCTCTACCAGACAAACTCTTTGACAACAACAATATCTAGCCGGGTGTGAGGGCCGTCACTGACCCAGAGGATTAGGTGATCTCGCTCTCCGAGGCCGACGTGAGAAGGGTCTTTAATCAGGTCAACACCTGCAAGGCCGCGGGCCCCGACGGGATTCCAGGGCACATTCTCAGAGCATGTGCAGAACAGCTAGCAGGCATATTCACTGTAATTGTCAACCTCTCCTTGTTCCAGTCTGTAATCTCAATTGCTCTCCACACTGCCCTCACCCACCTAGATAAGAGGAATACCTATGGGGGGCGGCAGGTAACCGAAAGGTTACAAGATTGAATCCCCGAGCTGACAAGGTCAAAATCTGTTGTTCTGCCCCTGAACAAGGCAGTTAACCCACTGTTCCTAGGCTGTCATTGAAAATAAGAATTTGTTCTTAACTGACTTGTGAGGATGCTGTTCATTGACTACAGCTCAGCGTTCAACACCATTGTCCCCTTCAAGCTTAGCACTCTGAACAACTTGCTCTGCAACTGGATCTTGGACATCCTGACAGGCCACCCCCACAGAGTTCCTCTGTCCAGTGTCTGTTTTCTTTTGCCCGTCTTAATATTTGATTTTTATTGGCCAGTCTGAGATATGGATTTTTCTTTACAACCCTGCCTAGAAGGCCAGAATTCCGGAGTCGCCTCTTCACTGTTGATGTTGAGACTGGTGTTTTGAGGGTACTATTTAATGAAGCTGCTAGTTGAGGACTTGTGAGGTGTCTGTTTCTCAAACCAGACACTCTAATGTACTTGTCCTCTTGCTCAGCTGTGCACCGGGGCCTCCCACTCCTCTTTCTATTCTGGTTAGAGCCAGTTTGCGCTGTTCTGTGAAGGGAGTAGTACAAGCGTTGTACGAGATCTTCAGTTTCTTGGCAATTTCTCGCATGGAATAGCCTTCATTTCTCAGAACAAGAATAGGCTGACAAGTTTCAGAAGAAAGTTCTTTGTGTCTGATCATTTTGAGCCTGTAATCAAACCCATAAAATGCTAATGCTCCAGATACTCAACTAGTCTAAAGAAGGCCAGTTGTAATTGCTTTTTTAATCAGGACAACAGTTTTCAGCTGTGCTAACATAATTGCAAAAGGGTTTTCTAATGATCAATAAGCCTTTTAAAATGATAAACTTGGATTAGCTAACACGACGTGCCATTGGAACACAGGAGTGATGGTTGCTGATAATGGGCCACTGTTCGCCTATGTAGATATTCCATAAAAAATCAGACATTTCCGGCTACAATAGTCATTTACAACATTAATAATGTCTACACTGTATTTCTGATCAATTTGATATTATTTTAATGAACAGAAAAATGGCTTTTCTTTCAAAAAGAAGGACATTTCTAAGTGACCCCAAACTTTTGAACGGTAGTGTATATCTACCTCCATCACTCCAGTATCCCTGTCCCCTTCCCCCTATACATATCTACCTCCATCACTCCAGTATCCCTGTCCCCTTCCCCCTATACATATCTACCTCCATCACTCCAGTATCCCTGTCCCCTTCCCCCTATACATATGTACCTCCATCACTCCAGTATCCCTGTCTCCTTCCCCCTATACATATCTACCTCCATCACTCCACTATCCCTGTCTCCTTCCCCCTATAAATATATACCTCCATCACTCCAGTATCCCTGTCCCCTTCCCTATATACATATCTACCTCCATCACTCCGGTATCCCTGTCCCCTTCCCCCTGTAGGTAGGTAGATAGATGAGCTGTTTACAGATGGGCTATGTACAGGTGCAGTGATCTGTGAGCTGCTCTGACAGCTGGTGCTTAAAGCTAGTGAGGGAGATATGAGTCTCCAGCTTCAGAGATTTTTGCAGTTAGTTCCAGTCATTGGCAGCAGAGAACTGGAAGGAAAGACGACCAAAGGAGGAATTGGCTTTGGGGGTGACCAGTGAGATATACCTGCTGGAGCGCGCGCTACGAGTGGGTGCTGCTATGGTGACCAGTGAGCTGAGATAAGGTGGGGCTTTACCTAGCAGAGACTTGTAGCCAGTGGGTTTGGCGATGAGTATGAAGCGAGGGCCAGCCAACGAGAGCGTACAGGTCGCAATGGTGGGTAGTGTATGGGGCTTTGGTGACAAAACGGATGGCACTGTGATAAACTGCATCCAATTTATTGAGTAGAGTGTTGGAGGCTATTTTATAGATGACATCACCGAAGTCGAGGATCGGTAGGATGGTCAGTTTTACGAGGGTATGTTTAGCAGCATGAGTGAAGGATGCTTTGTTGCGATATAGGAAGCCGATTCTAGATTTATCTTATAAAACTAAATCTATCTTATAAAACTAACTCTAACTATCTTATAAAACTATCTCTAACTCTATCTTATAAAACTAACTCTAACTATTTTATAAAACTAACTCTAACTATTTTATAAAACTAACTCTAACTATCTTATAAAACTAACTCTAACTCTATCTTATAAAACTAACTCTAACTCTATCTTATAAAACTAACTCTAACTATTTTATAAAACTAACTCTAACTATCTTATAAAACTAACTCTAACTCTATCTTATAAAACTAACTCTAACTATCTTATAAACCTAACTCTATCTTTTTACTTATTTGTATTTGTCAATATTGTATCTGACTAGCCTGTGGGTAGGCAGGAAAATGACAGTTGGTTTCCGGTCCAGTGTTTACTTCTTATTCGGGTTGCCCTTTAGAAGCCTGTCGTTGCTGTGGTTATTAATTTATTGCTATTATATATATTTTTTTATATATATTTTTTTCATAGCGGGTGGATCAGCATTAATATTGAGGATAGATTGTCACTTCCATCAATCCATCTGCATAATTTCCAATCCTCCATATTTTGGGGGGGTAAATATACATTTGAAGTCGGAAGTTTACATACACTTAGGTTGGAGTCATTAAAACTCGTTTTTCAACCACTACACAAATTTATTGTTAACAAACTATAGTTTTGGCAAGTCGGTTAGGACATCTACTTTGTACATGACACAAGTAATTTTTCCACAATTGTTTACAGACAAATTATTTCACTAGTAATTCACTGTATCACAATTCCAGTGGGTCAGAGGTTTACATACACGAAGTTCACTGCGCCTTAAAATAGCTTGAAAAATTCCAGAAAATTATATCATGGCTTTAGAAGCTTCTGATAGGCTAAATGACATAATTTGAGTCAA
The DNA here is from genome assembly GCF_965601325.2 of Salmo salar. Classification (NCBI taxonomy): domain Eukaryota; kingdom Metazoa; phylum Chordata; class Actinopteri; order Salmoniformes; family Salmonidae; genus Salmo; species Salmo salar. Next base: position 12,856,305 of record NC_138305.1, read on the forward strand.
TTGGAGGTGTACCTGTGGATGTATTTCAAGGCCTACCTTCAAACTCAGTGCCTCTTTGCTTGACATCATGGGAAAATCAAAAGAAATCAGCCAAGACCTCAGAAGAAATATTGTAGACCTCCACAAGTCTGGTTTATCCTTGGGAGCAATTTCCAAACGTTTGAAGTTACCACGTTCATCTGTACAAACAAAGTACAAACACCATGGGACCATGTGCCCGTCATACCGCTCAGGAAGGAGACGCGTTCTGTCTCCTAGAGATGAACGTACTTTTGTGCGAAAAGTGCAAATCAATCCCAGAACAACAGCAAAGGACCTTGTGAAGATGCTGGAGGAAACAGGTACAAAAGTATCTATATCCACAGTGAAACGAGTTCTATATCGACATATCCTGAAATGCCACTCAGCAAGGAAGAAGCCACTGCTCTAAAACCGCCATAAAAAGCCAGACTACGGTTTGCAACTGCACATGGGGACAAAGATGGTACTTTTTAGAGAAATGTCCTCTGGTTTGATGAAACTGTTTGGCCATAATGACCATCGTTATGTTTGGGGGTAAAAGGGGGAGGCTTGCAAGCTGAAGAACACCATCCCAACCGTGAAGCACGAGGGTGGCAGCATCATGTTGTGGGGATGCTTTGCTGCAGGAGGGACTGGTGCACTTCACAAAATAGATGGCATCATGAGGCAGGAAAATGATGTGGATATATTGAAGCAACATCTCAAGACATCAGTCAGGAAGTTAAAGCTTGGTCGCAAATGGGTCTTCCAAATGGACAATGACCCCAAGCATACTTCCAAAGTTGTGGCAAAATGGCTTAAGGACAACAAAGTCAAGGTATTGGAGTGGCCATCACAAAGCCCTGACCTCAATCCTATAGAAAATTTGTGGGCAGAACTGAAAAAGTGTGTGCGAGGAAGGAGGCCTACAAACCTGACTCAGTTACACCAGCTCATTTCAGGAGGAATTCACCCAACTTATTGTGGGAAGCTTGTGGAAGGCTACCCGAAACGTTTGACCCAAGTTAAACAATTTAAAGGCAATGTACTAATTGTGTGTATGTAAACTTCTGACCCTCTGGGAATGTGATGAAAGAAATAAAAGCTGAAATAAATAATTCTCTCTACTATTATTCTGAAATTTCACATTCTTATTTTAAAGTGGTGATCCTAACTGACCTAAAAGAGGGAAGTTTTACTAGGATTAAATGTCAGGAATTGTGAAAAACGGAGTTTAAATGTATTTGGCTAAGGTGTATGTAAACTTTCGACTTCAAATGTATGTATAACATGTCTGTTTCTACCATTTGAAGTGTTAAGAGATACAGTGCATTCAGAAAGTATTCAGACCCCTTTACTTTTTACATATTTTGTTACGTTACAGCCTTATTCTAAAATGTATTCAATCGGGGGGTTTTTGATTCAGAGAAACATCAGTCTGATTTTTTTAAACAAAGTCTCAGTAATTATCAAAATGTCAGAGTTAGTTAATTAAATTAATTACAATCAGATCCATTTTCTAAATCAAACTAATACAAATTCCATCTAGACACCCTGGCCCTAGAGCACACAAAAAACGATACGTACCTCGGCCTAAAACATCAGCGCCACAGGTAACTTCCACAAGGCTGTGAACGATCTGAGAGACAAGGCAAGAAGGGCCTTCTATGCCATCAAAAGGAACATACAATTCGACATACCAATTACGATCTGGCTAAAAATACTTGAATCAGTTATAGAACCCATTGCCCTTTATGGTTGTGAGGTCTGGGGTCCGCTCCCAATTAAGAATTCACAAAACATCAAATTGAGACTCTGCATGCAGAAGCAAGCTGGTCCTGGGGCTCTATTCACAAACACAGACAGCAACACAATTAGACCCGACCAAATCATGAGAAAACAAAAAGACAATTACTTGACACATTGGAATTTACAAAAAACAGAGCAAACTAGAATGCTATTTGGCCCTAAACAGAAAGTACACAGAGCTATGAATGATCTGAGAAGGAACTTCTATGCCATCAAAAGGAACATAAAATGTGACATCCCAATTAGGATCTGGCTAAAAATACTTGAATCAGTTATAGAACCCATTGCCCTTTATGGTTGTGAGGTCTGGGGTCCGCTCACCAATCAAGAATTCACAAAATGGGCAAACACCAAATTGAGACAAAAATATCCTCTGTGTACAACGTAGAACACCAAATAATGCACGCAGAGCAGAATTAGGTCGATACCCGCTAATTATCAAAATCCAGAAAAGAGACGTTCAATTCTACAACCACCTAAAAGGAAGCGATTCCCAAACCTTCCTTAACAAAGCCATCACTTACACAGAAATTAACCTGGAGAAGAGTCCGCTAAGCAAGCTGGTCCTAGGGCTCTGTTCACAAACACAAACAGACCCCACAGAGCCCCAGGACAGCAACACAATTAGACCAAATTATGAGAAAACAAAAAGCTAATTACTTGACACATTGGAAAGAATAAAAAAATAAAAAAAGTATTACTGGAATGCTATTTGGCCCTAAACAGAGAGTACACAGTGGCAGAATACATTAGAGACACAAACTCAAAAAAAAGAGAAAAAAAAGAGAAAAAAAGAACTTCCTCCTACTGTCAACTGCGTTTATTTTCAGCAAACTTAACACGTGTAAATATTTGTATGAACATAACATTCAACAACTGAGACATAAACTGAACAAGTTCCACAGACATGTGACTAACAGAAATTGAATAATGTGTCTCCGAACAAAGGCGGGGGTCAAAATCTAAAGTAACAGTCAGTATCTGGTGTGGCCACCAGCTGCATTAAGTACTGCAGTGCATCTCCTCCTCATGGACTGCACCAGATTTGCCAGTTCTTGCTGTGAGATGTTACCCCACTCTTCCACCAAGGCACCTGCAAGTTCCCGGACATTTCTGGGGGGAATGGCCCTAGCCCTCACCCTCCGATCCAACAGGGCCCAGATGTGCTCAATGGGATTTGAGATCTGGGCTCTTCGCTGGCCATGGCAGAACACTGTCATTCCTGTCTTGCAGGAAATCACGCATAGAACGAGCAGTATGGCTGGTGGCATTGTCATGTGAGGATGAGCCTGCAGGAAGGTTACCACATGAAGGATGTCTTCCCTGTAACACACAGCGTTGAGATTGCCTGCAATGACAACAAGCTCAGTCCGATGATGCTGTGATACACCAGCCCAGACCATGACGGACCCTCCAACGCCAAATCAATCCCACTCCAGAGTACAGTCCTCAGTGTAACGCTCATTCCTTCGACGATAAATGCGAATCCGACCATCACCCCTGGTGAGACAAAACCGCGGCTCATCAATGAAGAGCACTTTTTGCCAGTCCTGTCTGGTCCAGCGACAGTGGGCTTGTGCCCATAGGCGCCGTTGTTGCCGGTGATGTCTGGTGAGGACCTGCCTTACAACAGGCCTACAAGCCCTCAGTCCAGCCTCTCTCAGCTTATTGCGGACAGTCTGAGCACTGATGGCGGGATTGTGCGTTCCTGGTGTAACTCGGGCAGTTGTTGTTGCCATCCTGTACCTGTCCCGCACGTGTGATGTTCGGATGTACCGATCCTGTGCAGGTGTTGTTACATGTGGTCTGCCACTGCGAGGACGATCAGCTGTCCATCCTGTCTCCCTGTAGTGCTGTCTTAGGCATCTCTTAGTACAGACATTGCAATTTATTGGCCACATCTGCAGTCCTCATGCCTCATCACGAGAAGAGAGACACCACATCACTACATACAGAGAGACCTAAGACAACAACATAGCATGGGAGCAAACATGACAACACAGTATGGTAGCAACACCACACGACAACAACATGGTAGAAACACAACATGGCAGCAGCACAACATGGTAGAAGCACAAAACATGGTACAAACATTATTTGGCACAGACAACAGCACAAAGACAAACAGGTAGAGACAACAATACATCATGAGAAGCAGCGACAACTCTCAGTAAGAGTGTCCATGATTGAGTCTTTGAATGAAGAGATGGATATAAAACGGTCCAGTTTGAGTGTTTGTTGCAGCTTGTTCCAGTCGCTAGCTGCAGCGAACTGAAAAGAGGAGCGACCCAGGGATGTGTGTGCTTTGGCGACCTTTAACAGATTGTGACTGGCAGAACGGGGGTTGTATGTGGAGGATGAGGGCTGCAGTAGGTATCTCAGATAGGGGGGAGTGAGGCCTAAGAGTGTTTTATAAGTAAGCGTCAACCAGTGGGTCTTGCAACAGGTATACAGAGACGACCAGTTTACAGAGGAGTATAGAGTGCAGTGATGTGTCTTATAAGGAGCAAGTCTGATGGCCGAATGGTAAAGAACATCTAGCCGCTTGAGAGCACCCTTACCTGCCGATCTATAAATTACGTCTCTGTAATCTAGCATGGGTAGGATAGTCTTCTGAATCAGGATTAGTTTGGCAGCTGGGGTGAAAAAGGAACGATTATGATAGAGGAAACCATGTCTAGATTTAACCTTAGCCTGCAGCTTTGATATGTGCTGTGAGAAGGACAGTACATTGTCTAGCCATACTCCCAAGTACTTGTATGAGGTGACTACCACAAGCTCTAAAGCCTAAGAGGTAGTAATCACACCTGTGGGGTGAGGGGCATTCTTCTTACCAAACCACATTACCTTTATTTGGAGGTGTTCAGAAGAAGGTTAAGGGCAGAAAAAGCTTGTTGGACATTAAGAAAGCTTTGTTGTACAGCGTTTAACCTGTTAGGGCTAGGGGGCAGTATTGACACGGCTGGATAAAAAAACATACCCGATTTAATCTGGTTACCACTCCTACCCAGTAACTAGAATATGCATATACTTATTACATATGGATAGAAAACACCCTAAATTTTCTAAAACTGTTTGAATGGTGTCTGTGAGTATAACAGAACTCATTTGGCAGGCAAAACCCTGAGACATTTTCTGACAGGAAGTGGATACCTGATGTGTTGTATTACCTTTAAACCTATCCCATTGAAAAACACAGGGGCTGAGGAATATTTTGGCACTTCCTATTGCTTCCACTAGATGTCACCAGCCTTTACAAAGTGTTTTGAGTCTTCTGGAGGGAGATCTGACCGAACAAGAGACATGGAACGATGATGGCCCATTAGACACCTGGCGCGCGAGTTCATGTTGGGTACCCTCGTTCCAATACGTTATAAAAGAGTATGCATTCGTCCACCTTGAATATTATTCATGTTCTGGTTAAAAAAGGCCCTAATGATTTATGCTATACAACGTTTGACATGTTTGAACGAACGTAAATATATTTTTTCCCCTCGTTCATGACGAGAAGTCCGGCTGGCTTAGATCATGTGCTAACAAGACGGAGATTTTTGGACATAAATTATGAGCTTTTTTGAACAAAACTACATTCGTTATGGACCTGTGATACCTGGAAGTGACATCTGATGAAGAGAATCAAAGGTAATGGATTATTTACATAGTATTTTCGATTTTAGATCTCCCCAACATGACGTCTAGTCTGTATCGCAACGCGTATTTTTCTGGGCGCAGTGCTCAGATTATTGCAAAGTGTGATTTCCCAGTAAGGTTATTTTTAAATCTGGCAAGTTGATTGCGTTCAAGAGATGTAAATCTATAATTCTTTAAATGACAATATAATATTTTACCAATGTTTTCTAATTTTAATTATTTAATTTGTGACGCTGACTTGACTGCCGGTTATTGGAGGGAAACGATTTCCTCAACATCAATGCCATAGTAAAATGCTGTTTTTGGATATAAATATGAACTTGATAGAACTAAAAATGCATGCATTGTCTAACATAATGTCCTAGGAGTGTCATCTGATGGAGATTGTAAAAGGTTAGTGCATCATTTTAGCTGGTTTTATGGTTTTGGTGACCCTGTCTTTGAATTGACAAAACATTACACACAACTCTTGTAAATGTACTGTCCTAACATACTCTAAATTTATGCTTTCGCCGTAAAACCTTTTTGAAATCGTAAAACGTGGTTAGATTAAGGAGATGTTTATCTTTCAAAGGGTGTAAAATAGTTGTATGTTTGAAAAATTTGAATTTTGACATTTATTTGGATTCAAATTTGCCGCTCTTGAAATGCACCTGCTGTTGATGGAGTGCACCACGGGTGGCACGCTAGCGTCCCACCTAGCCCATAGAGGTTAACACAAAATCCGCAGAGGGGCCAGTCGAGTATAAGACTGTATCATTTGCATATACATGGATGAGAGAGCTTCCTACTGCCTGAGCTATGTTGTTGATGTAAATTGAGAAGAAAGTGGGACCTAGGATCGAGCCTTGGGGTACTCCCTTGGTGACAGGCAGTGGCTGAGACAGCAGATTCTTACTTTATACACTGCACTCTTTCAGAGCGGTAGTTAGCAAACCAGCCCAGAGACACCAATACTCCTTAGCCGGCCCACAAGACTGGAATGGTCTACCGTCTCAAAAGCTTTGGTCAAGTCAATAAAAATAGCAGCACAATATTGCTTAGAATCAAGGGCAATGGTGACGTCATTGAGGATCTTTAAGGTTGCAGTGACACCTCCATAATCTGAGCAGAAACCAAATTGCACACCAGAGAGAATACTATAGACAGCAAGAAAGCCAGTCAGTTGATTATTGACATGTTTTCCAACACTTTTGATAAACAGGACAAAATAGAAATTGGCCTATAACAGTTAGGATCAGCTTGATCTCACCCTTTAAATAAAGGACACACTGTGGCTGCCTTCCAAGCAATGGGAACCTCCCCAGAAAGGAGAGACAGGTTAAAAAGGACAGAGATAGGCTTGGCGATGATAGGGGCAGCAACCTTAAAGAAGAAAGGGTCTAAACCATCTTACCCAGATGTTTTTTGGGGGTCAAGTTTCAGGTGCTCCTTTAGCACCTCAGACTCAGTGACCGCCTGCAGGGAGAAACTATGTAGCAGGGCAGGGGGAAAAGAGGGAGGAGCATCGGGGCTAGTCACATTAGAAGGGGTGGGAGATGAGGAAATGTTGGATGGGCAATGAGGCAGGGCTGAGTCAATTTATATTATATTATTTATATTATATTGAGTCAAATAGCAATCCTGATTTAATGAAGTGGTGATTAAAGAGCTCAGCCATGTGCTCCTTGTCAGTAACAACCACATCATCAACATTAAGGGATATGGGTAGCTGTAAGGAGGAGGGTTTATTCTCTAGGTCTTTAACCGTTTTCTAGGACTTCTTGGGGTTAGACCCACAGAGAGAGAACTGCTCCTTATTAAAGTAACTAACATTTGCCTGAACGAGAGCCAGTCAGCTTGAGTACAGTGCCTTGCAAAAGTATTCATACCCTTTGGAAATGTCCTATTTTGTTGCATTACAACCTGCCATTTAAATGGATTTTTATTTGGATTTCATGTAATGGACAAACACAAAATAGTCCAAATTGGTGAAGTGAAATTAAAAAAATTACTTGTTTAAAAAAATTCAAAAAAAATATCAATTGTAAAAGTAGTGCGTGCATATGTATTCACCCCCTTTGATATGAAGCCCCTAAACAAGATCTGGTGCAACCAATTATCTTCAGAAGTCACATAATTAGTTAAATAAAGTCCACCTGTGTGCAATCTAAGTTTCACATGATCTGTCACATGATCTCAGTATATATACACCTGTTCGGAGCACCATTAAATCCATTATTAAAAAAAATGGAAAGCATATGGCACCACAACAAACCTGCCAAGAGAGGGCCGCCCACCAAAACTAACGGACCAGGCAAGGAGGGCATTAATCAGAGAGGCAACAAAGAGACCAAAGATAACCCTGAAGGAGCTGCAAAACTCCACAGTGGAGATTGGAGTATCTGTCCATAGGACCACTTCAAGCCATACTCTCCGCAGAGCTGGGCTTTACGGAAGAGTGGCCAGAAAAAAGCCATCGCTTAAAGAAAAAAATAAGCAAACACGTTTGGTGTTCTCCAAAAGGCATGTGGGAGACTCCCCAAACATATTGAAGAAGGTACTCTGGTCAGATGAGACTAAAATTGAGCTTTTTGCACATCAATGAAAATGCTATGTCTGGCGCAAACCCACCACCTCTCATCACCCTGAGAATACCATCCACACAGTGAAGCATGGTGGTGGCAGCAAACTGGTCAGAACTAAAGGAATGATGGATGGCGCTAAATACAGGGAAATTCTTGAGGGAAACCTGTTTCAGTCTTCCAGAGATTTGAGACTGGGACAGAGGTTCACCTTCCAGCAGGATAATGACCCTACGCATACTGCTAAAGCAACACTTGAGTGGTTTAAGGGGAAACATTTAAATGTCTTGGAATGGCCTAGTCAAAGCCCAGACCTCAATCCAATTGAGAATCTGTGGTATGACTTAAAGATTGCTGTACACCAGCAGGAACCCATAAAACTTGAAGGAGCTGGAGCAGTTTTGCCTTATAGAATGGGCAAAAATCCCAGTGGCTAGATGTGCCAAGTTTATAGAGACATGGAGACTTGCAGCTGTAATTGCTGCAAAATGTGGCTCTACAAAGTATTGACTTTGGGGGGGGGGGGGGGGGTGAATAGTTATGCACGATCAAGTTTTCTCTATTTTTTTTGGTCTTATTTCTTGTTTATTTCAAAATAAAATAAAAATTGTATCATCAAAGTGGGGGGCATGTTATGTAAATCAAATGATACAAACCCCCAAAAATCAATTTTAATTCCAGGTTGTAAGGCAACAAAATAGGAAAAATGCCAAGGGGGTGAATACTTTTGCAAGCCACTGTACCTGTACCAGACAGGGCCAGACGGTGAACAGATCACCAGGTGGAATCCAAGAAGCATTGCAGAAGGCACACCCACTTGGGAGAAGCTTTTTTTGGGAGGGAAATTCCTTGTAGAAAATCCCAGCTAGCTAGCTAACCTATCTAGCAAGTTCCTGTCCACCATTTTTTTTTCCAGGTACAAAAAGAGGTTTCGGCAAATGGTCCTTTACGACGTCCAAACAAAGTTGTTCTGCGGCTGTTGTATTTTGGAGATTGCGAGGAGGATATCTTCTGATGTGATCAAAGCAACAATATTGTTTCTTATTGAGGTAATTTAAAATGTAAGTGTCCTGGCTGCATGTCAGTTCAAAATAGAGATGAATCCAGGGGGTACTGTATTGTAATGACCTCTGCACAGATGGAGGGGGCTTCAAAGGCCTCTGAATTTGGGTGGGGGGGAGGCTGTGAGACTCTCCTTCCACTGCTGGGCTCAAGGGCTTTGACACCTCTCACTTCCCACCTCAGTGTGGCGAGCTTTGCACCACTTCAGCCGACACTTGGCATTTTACATGGTGATCTTAGGCTTGTGTGCGGCTGCTCGGCCATGGAAACTAATTTCATGAAGCTCCCGATGAGCAGTTCTTGTTCTGACGTTGCTTCCAGAGGCAGTTTGAAACTTGGTCGTGAGTGTTGCAACTGAGGACAGACGATTTTTATGCTTTACGTGCTTCAGCACTCTACGGTCCCGTTCTGTCAGCTTGTGTGGCCTACTACTTCGTGGCTGAGCCATTGTTGTTCCTTGACATTTCAACTTCACAATAACAGCACTTACAGTTGACCGGGGAAGCTCTGGCAGGGCAGACATGTGATGAACTGACTTGTTGTAAAGGTGGCATCATATGACGGTGCCACGTTGAAAGTCACTGAGCGCTTCAGTATGGCCATTCTACTGCCAATGTTTGTCTATGGAGATTGCATGGCTGTATGCTCAATTTTATACACCTGTCAGCAACGGCTGTGCCTGAAATAGCCGTATCCACTAATTTGAATGGGTGTCCACATACTTTAGTATATATAGTGTATGTCTGAGCTGGACATCCATAGTAAGCAAAGATGAGACATTTCAGTGTATCCTGGATAGGTCCCACTCTAAGACATTACAGTGTATTCTGGATAGGTCCCACTCTAAGACATTGCAGTGTATCCTGGATAGGTCCCACTCTAAGACATTGTTAGAGTCTATCCTGGATGGGTCCCACTCTAAGACATAACAGTGTATCCTGGATGTCTCCCACTCTAAGACATTTCAGTGTATCCTGGATGGGTCCCACTCTAAGACATTACAGTGTATCCTGGATGTCTCCCACTCTAAGACATAACAGTGTATCCTGGATAGAAACCGCTCCCTAATTATTTGACCTCTCCCCTCCCATCTCAACCGTCCTTGGAGAATAAAGGAGCAAGGAAGCTTGATGAGGAGCTTGAGGGTGTCACTGTTATCGATCCTGCATCCCAGTGGAGGCACGTCACACACCGTAAGCCCAGACCGTAAGCCCAACCCAAGGCAGTGGTCTTTGGTGAACGAAGCTGAAATGGCTTTGGGTATCCCATCCTGCTGAGTAACAGTTTCAACTACCTGCTTACCGAGATTCCTACTCCTTCATCCTCTACCCTGTTTTCTGAGAGTCCAGCTCTGGGGGTTTCTACCACAGGATGTCTAAGGCTCCAGCTTCCCCCCATGATGTGGGTCCTCTGTCTCTCTTCCCCCGTCGGTCCTCAAGTAGGCACAGAAAAAGCCAGTCATCCACGGCCACTCGCCATCCTCCAGCCATCATCGTTGGTAGCTCCATGGTGAGGCACATCTCGGGTCCCTGGAGTAAAACCCTGTGCTACCTTGGGTGCTACGGTGAAGGATATCACATTATTTCAGCCTGCTGCTGTCGTAGTGGGATCAAATTATATCAAAAAGGGTCAATTACAGCTAATAAAACCATTAATTTATTGAGCTGATCAACACCCTGAAAGGTTCTGAAAAGCAGTCGATTATCTCTGGTCCGTGCCGTCGCTGGGTTGCGGCTCCAAAAGTTTCAGCAGGCTGTTATCATTTCATATCTGGTTTAAAGAGTACTGTACACTCTGTTGGCATAACTTTTATTGTCGTCGCCCAACATATTAGTGACCATTGTCTAGTTGTTTGTGTTAGAGATTTGAGAGTACAAAAATCTAAGCCTTGTGTCATCACAAAGAGGAAGTTTAAAAACTTCAGTGAACAGGCGTTTTTTTACATGATCTTTATTTTTAGTGACCTTGATTTTATTTCCGTTATCCCTGAACCTGATTAAGCTTTCAGCCTTTTTGTAGATGTCTTCAACACTATTATGGATAATCATGCTCCCTTCAAAAAATGAAGGGTTAAAGGTAGTGTCATAGTCGTGTATGTAGGTGGCAGGGAAGTCAGGCACAGGAGATACCAAGTTGGTTAATATGGAGTATTTAATAAAATAAAAAAACTCCAAAACCAAAGTACAAAATAAATGGGTAAAGTATACCCGTCGCACACCGATACACAAACCCACGTAACATAACATCACAAACAATCTCGGACAAGGACATGAGGGGAAACAGAGGGTTAAATACACAACATGTAATGAATGTAATTGGAAACAGGTGTGTAGGAAGACAAGACAAAACCAATGGATAATGAAATACTGATCAATGATGGCTAGAAGACCGGTGACGTCGACCGCCGAGCATCACCTGAACAAGGAGGGGCATTGACTTCGGCAGAAGTCGTGACAGGTAGATCGAATGCCTGGTACACGCTGGAATTATCAGAAGTCATTCAGAAAACAGAGGATTCTTGGGTCAAGGCCAGGAACACAATCTTAGGCCTGGACTGGCAAACGTTTAAGAAATGAGGAATCATTGTGGAAATCAGAAAGTTTAAATGTGATTATTATGTACAGTGGGGGAAAAAAGTATTTGATCCCCTACTGATTTTGTACGTTTGCCAACTGACAAAGAAAGGATCAGTCTATAATTTTAATGGTAGGTTTATTTGAACAGTAAGAGACAGAATAACAACACAAATATCCAGAAAAACGCATGTCAGAAATGTTATAAATTGATTTGCATTTTAATGAGGGAACTAAGTATTTGACCCCCTCTCAATCAGAAAGATTTCTGGCTCCCAGGTGTCTTTTATACAGGTAACGAGCTGAGATTAGGAGCACACTCTTAAAGGGAGTGCTCCTAACCGCAGCTTGTTACCTGTAAAAAAGACACCTGTCCACAGAAGCAATCAATCAATCAGATTCCAAACTCTCCACCATGGCCAAGACCAAAGAGCTCTCCAAGGATGTCAGGGACAAGATTGTAGACCTACATAAGGCTGGAATGGGCTACTAGACCATCGCCAAGCAGCTTGGTGAGAAGGTGACAACATTTGGTGCGATTATTCACAAATGGAAGAAACACAAAAGAACTGTCAATATCCCTCAGCCTGGGGCTCCATTTAAGATCTCACCTCGTGGGGTTGCAAAGATCATGAGAACGGTGAGGAATCAGCCCGGAACTACACGGGAGGATCTTGTCAATAATCTCAAGGCAGCTGGGACCATAGTCACCAAGAAAACAATTGGTAACACACTACGCCGTGAAGGACTGAAATCCTGCAGCGCCCGCAAGGTCCCCCTGCTCAAGAATACATATACATGCCAGTCTGAAGTTTGCCAATGAACATCTGAATGACTCAGAGGACAACTGGTGAAAGTGTTGTGGTCAGATGAGACCAAAATGGAGCTCTTTGACATCAACTCAACTCGCCGTGTTTGGAGGAGGAGGAATGCTGCCTATGACCCCAAGAACACTTTCAAACATGGAGGTGGAAACATTATGCTTTGGGGGTGTTTTTCTGCTAAGGGGACAGGACAACTTCACCGCATCAAAGGGACGATGGACGGGGCCATGTACCGTCAAATCTTGGGTGAGAACCTCCTTCCCTCAGCCAGGGCATTGAAAATGGGTCGTGGATGGGTATTCCAGCATGACAATGACCCAAAACACACGGCCAAGGCAACAAAGGAGTGGCTCAAGAAGTAGCACATTAAGGTCCTGGAGTGGCCTAGCCAGTCTCCAGACCTTAATCCCATAGAAAATCTGTGGAGGGAGCTGAAGGTTCGAGTTGCCAAACATCAGCCTCGAAACCTTAATGACTTGGAGAAGATCTGCAAAGTGGAGTGGGACAAATTCCCTCCTGAGATGTGTGCAAACCTGGTGGCCAACTACAACAAACGTCTGACCTCTGTGATTGCCATCAAGAGTTTTGCCACCAAGTACTAAGTCATGTTTTGCAGAGGGGTCAAATACTTATTTCCCTCATTAAAATGCAAATCATTTTATAACATTTTTGACATGTGTTTTTCTCGATTTTTTTTGTTGTTGTTCTGTCTCTCACTGTTCAAATAAACCTACTATTAAAATGATAGACTGATCATTTCTTTGTCAGTGGGCAAACATACAAAATCAGCAGGGGATCAAATACTTTTTTCCCCCACTGTAACCGCTCTTTCAGATTGTAATGGGAACCGTGCTAAATTCAGGAAAACTGTTAAAACGCCTGAAGGGTTCTATTTCTTCTTCTCTGCCACAACAAATTAATTCAGAAACTGACCTAATTATGGAGAAAAAAATGACATGATTTATGTATTTAATCACCATTTTATTTCTGCGGGTTATCTCTTAGAAATAACTAAGCCTATTCACAAATATATTGGGCTGGATGCTGATAGGGGAAACTTGCTGAATGATCAGAGAAATTATAGTCAAAGATTTTATTTTAGGCTATTTACAGAATAAATAAATTCTGGTTATTTACAGAAAAAATAAATCCTGGTTCTAAAAGTAGACAACAAGAAATCCACAGGGACCGACCAATTGGATCCTGGTCTGCTTATGCAGCACCAATCATTGTTGGCTCAATAACCCACAGTTTTTAATTTAACATTGTTATCAGGAAATTTTCCAGAAGTCTGGTAATCAACTCTTGTGTTGCCACGCCATAAGGGTGAATAGCAGTGATGTTAATCACACCATTTAAGGCTTCCTGGTTTAGCAAAGACTCTAGAATCCTTTGCTCTTTTTTTTATCTGTGAAATGTATTTTGAATGTCAACCAATCAGGGTTTAGTCCTGGACATACCACTGTTACAACAACCACATTAGTTGTTAATGATCTTGTCAATGCTTTAGGTTTGTGGATCTGTCAAAAGGTTTTGATACTGTTGATCATGCTATATTATTGAATAAGTTGTCCTCGAATAGGCCTGGGCTCTGATGCCTGTTCATGGTTTCATGATTATTTTAGTGACAGAACTCAGGCCGTCGTGATTGATGGGTTTAAGTCAGAATTTCTTGAAGTACATGAAGGTGTACCACAGGGTTCACACTAGGACCTGTTCTTTTCCCTATTTATATAAATGTTGTTGGTCAATCTTTAAAAAAATTATATTTCATCTATATACGGATGATACTATTATGTATGCAGTTACCCCCCCCCTGCTGCCCTGGCTGTGACAAGGCTACAGTCCCATTACCCCCCCTGCTGCCCTGGCTGTGACAAGGCTACAGTCCCATTATCCCCCCTGCTGCCCTGGCTGTGACAAGGCTACAGTCCCATTACCCCCCCCTGCTGACCTGGCTGAGACAAGGCTACAGTCCCAGGTTGTGTCTCTCTCTAGTCAGCAGGAAGCAGATTGTGTCTCTAGTCAGCAGAAAGCAGATTGTGTCTCTAGTCAGCAGAAAGCAGATTGTGTCTCTCTCTCTAGTCAGCAGAAAGCAGATTGTGTCTCTAGTCAGCAGAAAGCAGATTGTGTCTCTCTAGTCAGCAGAAAGCAGATTGTGTCTCTCTAGTCAGCAGAAAGCAGATTGTGTCTCTCTCTAGTCAGCAGAAAGCAGATTGTGTCTCTAGTCAGCAGAAAGCAGATTGTGTCTCTCTAGTCAGCAGAAAGCAGATTGCGTCTCTCTCTCTAGTCAGCAGAAAGCAGATTGTGTCTCTAGTCAGCAGAAAGCAGATTGTCTCTCTCTAGTCAGCAGAAAGCAGATTGTGTCTCTAGTCAGCAGAAAGCAGATTGTCTCTCTCTAGTCAGCAGAAAGAAAATTGCGTCTCTCTAGTCAGCAGAAAGCAGATTGCGTCTCTCTCTAGTCAGCAAGAATCAATAATGTATTTATAAAGCCCTTCTTACATCAGCTAATATCTGAAAGTTTTGTACAGAAACCCAGCCTAAAACCCCAAACAGCAAGCAATGCAGGTGTAGAAGCACGGTGGCTAGGAAAAACTCCTTAGAAAGGCCAGAACCTAGGAAGAAACCTAGAGAGGAACCAGGCTATGAGGGGTGGCAAGTCCTTTTCTGGCTGTGCCGGGTGGAGATTATAACAGAACATGGCCAAGATGTTCAAATGTTCATAGATGACCAGCAGGGTCAAATAATAATAATCACAGTAGTTGTCGAGGGTGCAACAGGTCAGCACCTCAGGAGTAAATGTCAGTTGGCTTTTCATAGCCGATCATTCAGAGTATCTCTACCACTCCTGCTGTCTCTAGAGAGTTGATAACAGCAGGTCAGGGACAGGTAGCACATCTGGTGAACAGGTCAGGATTCCATAGCCGCAGGCACAACAGTTGAAACTGGAGCAGCAGCACGACCAGGTGGACTGGGGACAGCAAGGAGTCATCAGGCCAGGTAGTCCTGAGGCATGGTCCTAGGGCTCAGGTCCTCCGAGAGAGAGAGAAAGAAAGAAAGAGAGAATTAGAGAGAGCATACTTAAATTCACACAGGACACCGGATAAGACAGGAGAAATACTCCAGATATAAGCAGATTGTCTTTCTCTAGTCAACAGAAAGCAGATTGTGCAGTCAACCTTTCTACCTGTTCTTGATTATGGTCATACTATTTATTAAAGTGCAGCTGTCTCTACTCCTGGATGGTGTTTATCATAGAGCCCTTCGTTTTATGACAGGAGACAGTTTTATTACTCATCACTGCGTTCTTTACCAGAAGGTTGTCTGGACCTCTTTAACGTCACGTAGATCACATCATTGCTCTCTTTTTTGTTTACAAAGTCCTGCTCCACAAAGTCCTGATTTACCTAACATCACTGTTAAGATTTAAAATGACAAGTTATCAAAACACGTTCACACTCCTTTGGTGTCTAGAGAGTTAGATAGAGTAGCCTTTGGTTTCCTTGCACCTTGTGTGTGAAATGATCTACAATGCACTTTCAAATGGGAGGAATTGGTGCCTCTAGGGCATTTCTGAAGGTTGTTACGGGATATTTTTACTGAAGAATGTGTCTGTTTTTTTTTTTATGATTGTGTTTCTCTTTCCGTGTATTTTAATGTGTATACAAATGTGTAGTTTAATGTGTTTATTGTATTTTGATATGTATTGTGGTGCTAGACAGGACTGATCTTGAAAATAGACCTTGATCTCAGCATTGACTCCCTGTCAAAATAATATTAAATAAAATTAATATTATTATTATTATTATTAAATTAAATATTAACACCTCTGTCCCCAAGCAATAATACTAACGCTAGTTGAAGTTTATCCTAATTGCTCTTAGTGTAACAGTGTAGGTTCCGTCCCTCTCTTCACCCCAACCTGGGCTCGAACCAGGGACCCTTGACCACATCAACAACTGACACCCACGAAGCATCGTTACCCATCGCGCCACAAAAGCCGCAGCCCTTGCAACGCAAGGGGAAACCCTACTTCAAGTCTCAGAGCGAGTGACGTCACTGATTGAAAAGCTATTAGCGCACACCACCGCTAACTACTAGCCATTTCACATCGGTTACATTAGCAAATTGTCTGACTTGCAGTGTAATTCGTGTAACACTGGTCTCGTGTGACTCAGTTGGTAGAGCATGGTGTTTGCAACGCCAGGGTTGTGGGTTTGATTCCCACGGGGGACCAGTACGGGGAAAAAAAGAAAATGTATGAAATGCATGCACTACTGTAAGTTGCTCTGGATAAGAGCGTCTGCTAAATGACTAAAATGTAAAAAAAAAAATGTAACTATACTACATCAGAATTATTAATATTGGGTGATCTTAACCAGGATTGGTTGATGCCAGTATCAGTTTTTTTTTTCTCTCTCTCATAGCATCAGATAGACTGAAAGATATTTGTACTGCGAAACAATTTTCTCAATTGATCAACCCGCCCCAACTTAAAACACTGACAAACGCTCCTCGTAAGTATACAGCCCAGACATTATTTACAAAGATACATTGTAGAACTTTCAATGAGAAACATTTCCTGTATGACCTGGGATTGTATGATTGGGAGGGTGTTTCCTCTTATCTCTGATTCGGATCAGGCCCTTAAATGTTTTACCTCTCTGTTTATCTCTGTTGTAGATAAGCATGCTCCATATAAGGTATTAAGGGTAAAGGTCAGATCTAACCCATGGTTCACGCATGAATTGTCTGAAAGATTTAATGAAAAACAACTTAGCTTAGGCAGATTTTTCTTGTGACTGGCAGTCCTTTCGACATTTTTGAAATATACAATACCTTTCAAAAGTTTAGAAATGTCCTTGTTTTTGAAAGAAAAGCACTTTTTTTTCTCTATTCAAATGACATAAAATTGATCAGAAATACAGCGTAGATATTGTTAATGTTGTAAATGACTATTATAGCTGGAAACGGCTGATTTTTTATGGAATATCTACATAGGCGTACAGAGGCCCATTATCAGCAACCATCACTCCTGTGTTCCAATGGCACGTTGTGTTAGATAATCCAAGTTTATCATTTTAAAAAGCGAATTGATCATTAGAAAACCCTTTCGCAATTATGTTAGCACAGCTGAAAACTGTTGTCCTGATTAAAGAAGCAATAAAACTGGCCTTCTTTAGACTAGTTGAGTATCTGGAGCATCAGCATTTGTGGGTTCGATTACAGGCTCAAAATGGCCAGAAACAAAGAACTTTCTTCTGAAACTCGTCAGTCTATTCTTGTTCTGAGAAATGAAGGCTATTCCATGCGAGAAATTGCCAAGAAACTGAAGATTTGGTTCAGCGCTGTGTACTACTCCCTTCACAGAACAGCGCAAACTGGCTCTAACCAGAATAGAAAGGAGTGGGAGGCCCTGGTGCACAACTGAGCAAGAGGACAAGTACATTAGAGTGCCTAGTTTGAGGAACAGACGCATCACAAGTCCTCAACTGGCAGCTTCATTAAATAGTACCCGCAAAACACCAGTCTCAACGTCAACAGTGAAGAGGTGACTCCGGGATGCTGGCCTTTTAGGCAGAGTTGCAAAGAAAAAGCCATATCTCAGACTGGCCAATAAAAAGAAAAGATTAAGATGGGCAAAAGAGCATAGACACCAGACAGAGGAACGCTGCCAATGGTGACAACATTTATCTAAATGCAGCAGGAACTACTAAACTTATAGATACCATAACGCCTTCCACTATTACAGGAAACAGTTTCAGTACGCGACACGGCATACTGAATCAAAAGGTTTGTCTGGTATCACAGGAGACAGTTTCAATACGCCACACGGCATACTGAATCAAAAGGTTTGTCTGGTATCACAGGAGACAGTTTCAATACGCCACACGGCATACTGAATCAAAAGGTTTGTCTGGTATCACAGGAGACAGTTTCAATGCCCCACACGGCATACTGAATCAAAAGGTTGTCTGGTATCACAGGAGACAGTTTCAATACGCCACACGGCATACTGAATAAAATGGTTGTCTGGTCCTCATTAACGGCCCATAGGTTCATTCATTTCTTTCTGTTTCCAAAACTCTACTACACAAGCTTCCAACTTAACTAACTTTGTTGTTAAAGTACAAAAAACACGAGATACCAAACCCGTTCACAGTGTTGGTTAACTCATGAGGTTCCTCAGGTCTCCACCGAATTAGGTAAATCCACTTTTTAGTTTTAATGCGCCCCACTGCTGAAACAATTAGCAGATCTCATTACAATTGGATGTTCTGGTGCCGCTCAGACAGTTGAGTGTTGACTGAGGACCTAGTAGTATGTTTTTTTCCGTATTTTTTGGTGTATTTGAACATGTATTTCTGCATGTGTAGTTTTAAATGTGTATATTGTATGTCTATGTGTATTGTGTACACAGGGCTCATCTGGAAATGAGCCCCTCGGTCTCAGTGTTGATTCCCTGATCAAATAAAAGTTAAATAACAAATATCATTGTATTATTTATCCACCATTTAACGTTCTTGTAGTAGAACACTGAGAAAATTCTGGTGTGTGACCCGCTAAAGCATGAGACTGATGATGGAACAGAGACAGTTTGGCTGATATCGCTCTGACAGATGTGTGTGTGTGTGTGTGTGTGTGTGTGTGTGTGTAGTGGGTCAATATTTATCATATATGGATATTATATACACTGACTGTACAAAATATTAGGAACACCTGCTCTTTCCACGACAGACTGACCAGGTGAATCCAGTTGAAAGTTATGATCCCTTATTGATGTCTCTTGTTAAATCCACTTCAATCAGTGTAGATGAAAGGGAGGAGACAGGTTAAAGAAGGATTTTTAAGCCTTGAGACAATTTAGACATGGATGTTGTGTGTGTGCCATTCAGAGTATGGTAGACTGACTCCATAAAGAGGAGACTGTAGTACAGCAGGCCAGGAACCAAACCGAAAGAGACTCTGTTTGGATTCCAATAGCATTTGTTTTCCTCATTTTTTCATTTCACCTTTATTTAACCAGGTAGGCTAGTTGAGAACAAGTTCTCATTTACAACTGCGACCTGACCAAGATAAAGCAAAGCAGTGCGACACAAAACAACAACACAGAGTTACACATGGAATAAACAAACGTACGGTCAATAACACAATAGAAAAAAATCGATGTACAGTGTGTGCAAATGTAGAAGATTAGGGAGGTAAGGCAATAAATAGGCTATATACAGTGAGGGAAAAAAGTATTTGATCCCCTGCTGATTTTGTACATTTGCCCACTTACAAAGAAATGATCGGTCTATAATTTTAATGGTAGGTTTATATGAACAGTGAGAGACAGAATAACAACCAAAAAAATTGAGAAAAACGCATGTCAAAAATGTTATAAATTGATTTTCATTTTAATGAGGGAAATAAGTATTTGACCCCTCTGCAAAACATAACTTTATACTTGGTGGCAAAACCCTTGTTGGCAATCACAGAGGTCAGACGTTTCTTGTAGTTGGCCACCAGGTTTGCACACATCTCAGGAGGGATTTTGTCCCATTCCTCTTTGCAGATCTTCTCCAAGTCATTAATTATAGACTGATCATTTCTTTGTCAGTGGGCAAACGTACAAAATCATCAGGGGATCAAATACTTTTTTCCCTTACTGTAGGCAAAATAATTACAATTTAGCATTAATACTGGAGTGATAGATGTGCAGAAGATGATGTGCAAGTACAGATACTGGGGTTCAAAAGAGCAATGTTCATCTTTCCCTCGATCCTGACAAGTCTCTCAGTCTCTGCCGCTGAAAAACATCCACACAGCATAATGCTGCCACCACCATGCTTCACCTTAGGGATGGTGCCAGGTTTCCTCCAAATGTGACACTTGGCATTCAGGCCAAAGAGTTCAATCTTGGTTTCATCAGACCAGAGAATCTTGTTTCTCATGGTCTGAGAGTCCTTTAGGTGCCTTTTGGCAAACTCCAAGCGGGCTGTCATGGGCCTTTTACTGAGGAGTGGCTTCTGTCTGGCCACTCTACCATAAAGACCTGATTGGTGGAGTGCTGCAGAGATGGTTGTCCTTCTGGAAGGTTCTCCCATCTCCACAGAGGAACTCTAGAGCTCGGTCAGATTAACCATCGGGTTCTTGGTCACCTCCCTGACCAAGGCCCTTCTCCCCAGATTGCTCAGTTTGGCCAGGTGGCCAGCTCTAGGAAGAGTCTTGGTGGTTCTAAACTTCTTCAATTTAAGAATGATGGAGGCCACTGTGTTCTTGGGGACCTTCAATGCTGCAGAAATGTTTTGGTACCCTTCCCCTGATCTGTTCCTCGATACAATCATGTCTTGGAGCGCTACGGACAATTCCTTCAACCTCGTGGCTTGGTTTTTGCTCTGACATGCATTGTCAACTGTGGGACCTTATATAGACAGGTGTGTGCCTTTCCAAATCATGTCCAATCAGTTTAATTGACCATAGGTGGACTCCAATTAAGTTGTAGAAACATCTCAAGGATGATCAATGGAAACAGGAGGCACCTGAGCTCAATTTCGAGTCTCATAGCAAAGGGTTTGAATACCTATGCAAATAAGGTATTTCTGTTTTTTATTTTTAATACATTTGCTAAAATTTCTAAAAACTGTTTTAGCCTTTTTATCATGGGTTATTGTGTGTAGATTGATGATGGAAAAAAATATGTAATCAATTTTAGAATAAGGCTGTAACGTAACAAAATGTGGAGAAAGTCAAGGGGTCTGAATACTTTCCAAATGCACTATATATACAAAAGTATGTGGTCACCCCTTCAAATGAGTGGATTCGGCTATTTCAGCCACACCCGTTGCTGACATGTGTATAAAATCGAACACACAGCCATGCAATCTCCATAGACAAACATTGGCAGTAGAATGGCCTGTACTGAAGAGCTCAGCGACTTTCAACATGACACCGTCACAGGATGCCACCTTTCCAACAAGTCAGTTCGTCAAATTTCTTCCCTGTTAGAGCTGCCACCGGTCAACTGTAAGGGCTGTTATTGTGAAGTGGAAACATCTAGGAGCAACAACAGCCCAGCCACGAAGTGGTAGGCCACACAAGCTCACAGAACGGGACCGCCGAGTGCTGAAGTGCGTATCGCTTAAAAAAATGTCTGTCCCCGGTTGCAACACACACTACCGAGTACCAATAACTTGACTGGCGTGCCCAGAGCCCTGACCTCAACCCCATCGAACACTCTGGGATGAATTGGACTGCCGACTGCGAGCCAGGCCTAATCGCCCAACATTAGTGTCCAACCTCACTAATGCTGTTGTGGATGAATGGAGGCAAGTCCCCCTGCAGCAATGTTCCAACATCAAGTGGAAAGCCTTCCCTGAAGAGTGGAGGCTGTCATAGCAGCAAAGGGGGGACCAACACCAAATTAATGGCCATGATTTTGGAATGAGGTGTTCGATGAGCAGGTGTCCACATACTTTTGGTCATGTAGTGTATCTATTTTGCTCATCCTAATATTTCTATATTTATTAAATCTATTATTTTACTTTAGATTTGTGTACATTGTTGTGTATTGTTAGATATTACAGCACCATTTCGCAACACCCGCAATAACGTCTGCGTATACGACCAATACAATTTGATTTGATTTGGATTTGGATTTCTTGTGGTCCCCACAAGTATAGTTCAACACGTCCACACACCCTAACTCTAATTGTAACTCTAAATATAACCCCTTAGTGTAAAATAGCCTTTGTTCTCAGTGTTTATCTTCGGTGCTCTCCTTAATATCCCTTCTGATTCACTCAGCTCTCATACAAGACAGCGAGTGTTACAGAGAATCAGGCTTATATGGCAAATATTATGTGTGAAAGCAGACAGACAGTCAGTAAGTCATTAAACCATCTGTTTAACCACAGACAGTCAGTCAGTCATTAAACCATCTGTTTAACCACAGACAGACAGACAGACAGTCAGTCATTAAACCATCTGTTTAACCACAGACAGACAGACAGACAGTCAGTCATTAAACCATATGTTTAACCACAGACAGACAGACAGACAGACAGTCAGTCATTAAACCATCTGTTTAACCACAGACAGTCAGTCATTAAACCATCTGTTTAACCACAGACAGTCAGTCAGACAGTCATTAAACCATCTGTTTAACCACAGACAGACAGTCAGTCATTAAACCACCTGTTTAACCACAGACAGTCAGTCATTAAACCATCTGTTTAACCACAGACAGTCAGTCAGACAGTCAGTCATTAAACCATCTGTTTAACCACAGACAGTCAGTCATTAAACCATCTGTTTAACCACAGACAGACAGACAGACAGTCAGTCATTAAACCATCTGTTTAACCACAGACAGACAGACAGACAGTCAGTCATTAAACCATCTATTTAACCACAGACAGACAGACAGACAGTCAGTCATTAAACCATCTGTTTAACCACAGACAGTCAGTCATTAAACCATCTGTTTAACCACAGACAGTCAGTCATTAAACCATCTGTTTAACCACAGACAGTCAGTCAGACAGTCATTAAACCATCTGTTTAACCACAGACAGACAGACAGTCATTAAACCATCTGTTTAACCACAGACAGACTGTCATTAAACCATCTGTTTAACCACAGACAGACAGTCAGTCATTAAACCATCTGTTTAACCACAGACAGTCAGTCAGTCATTAAACCATCTGTTTAACCACAGACAGACAGTCATTAAACCATCTGTTTAACCACAGACAGTCAGTCACTCATTAAACCATCTATTTAACCACAGACAGACAGTCACTAAAGCATCTGTTTAACCACAGACAGACAGTCATTAAACCATCTGTTTAACCACAGACAGACAGTCAGTCATTAAACCATCTGTTTAACCACAGACAGACAGTCATTAAACCATCTGTTTAACCACAGACAGTCAGTCACTCATTAAACCATCTGTTTAACCACAGACAGACAGTCACTCATTAAACCACCTGTTTAACCACAGACAGACAGTCATTAAACCATCTGTTTAACCACAGACAGTCAGACAGTCAGTCAGTCATTAAACCATCTGTTTAACCACAGACAGTCAGTCAGTCATTAAACCATCTGTTTAACCACAGACAGACAGTCAGTCAGTCATTAAACCATCTGTTTAACCACAGACAGTCAGTCAGACAGTCATTAAACCATCTGTTTAACCACAGACAGACAGTCAGTCATTAAACCATCTGTTTAACCATAGACAGTCAGTCAGACAGTCAGTCATTAAACCATCTGTTTAACCACAGACAGTCAGTCATTAAACCATCTGTTTAACCACAGACAGTCAGTCAGACAGTCATTAAACCACCTGTTTAACCACAGACAGACAGTCAGTCATTAAACCACTTGTTTAACCACAGACAGTCAGTCATTAAACCATCTGTTTAACCACAGACAGTCAGTCAGACAGTCAGTCATTAAACCATCTGTTTAACCACAGACAGACAGTCAGTCATTAAACCATCTGTTTAACCACAGACAGACAGACAGACAGTCAGTCATTAAACCATCTGTTTAACCACAGACAGTCAGTCATTAAACCATCTGTTTAACCACAGACAGTCAGTCAGTCATTAAACCATCTGTTTAACCACAGACAGACAGTCACTCATTAAACCATCTGTTTAACCACAGACAGACAGTCACTCATTAAACCACCTGTTTAACCACAGTCAGTCATTAAACCACCTGTTTAACCACAGACAGTCAGTCAGACAGTCAGTCATTAAACCATCTGTTTAACCACAGACAGTCAGTCATTAAACCATCTGTTTAACCACAGACAGTCAGTCACTCATTAAACCATCTGTTTAACTACAGACAGTCAGTCAGACAGTCAGTCATTAAACCATCTGTTTAACCACAGACAGACAGACAGACAGTCAGTCATTAAAACACCTGTTTAACCACAGACAGTCAGTCACTCATTAGACCATCTGTTTAACCACAGACAGACAGTCAGACAGTCAGTCATTAAACCACCTGTTTAACCACAGACAGTCAGTCACTCATTAAACCATCTGTTTAACCACAGACAGTCAGTCACTCATTAAACCATCTGTTTAACCACAGACAGACAGTCAGACAGTCAGTCATTAAACCACCTGTTTAACCACAGACAGTCAGTCACTCATTAAACCATCTGTTTAACCACAGACAGTCAGTCATTAAACCACCTGTTTAACCATAGAGAGTCAGTCAGACAGTCAGTCATTAAACCATCTGTTTAACCACAGACAGTCAGTCATTAAACCATCTGTTTAACCACAGACAGTCAGTCAGACAGTCATTAAACCATCTGTTTAACCACAGACAGACAGTCAGTCATTAAACCACTTGTTTAACCACAGACAGTCAGTCATTAAACCATCTGTTTAACCACAGACAGTCAGTCAGACAGTCAGTCATTAAACCATCTGTTTAACCACAGACAGACAGTCAGTCATTAAACCATCTGTTTAACCAAGCTGCTGAAAGCTGTGTAGTTCCACTTCATTTGATCATTTCAACACACAGGACCTGTTGTGTTTTTCTGCTTCCAGACAATCTGATGATCTGACTGGTTGATGTGGAGATGAGAGGAAATAGAAGCCTCTTGACAATGATCCACCTTTTGTTTGTTTCTCTAAACCTCTGAGTCGTGTGTGTGTGTGTGTGTGTGTGTGTGTGTGTGTGTGTGTGTGTGTGTGTGTGTGTGTGTGTGTGTGTGTGTGTGTGTGTGTGTGTGTGTGTGTGTGTGTGTGTGTGTGTGTGTGTGTGTTGTCGACAGGCTGCTGCTGTCCATGAGAGCACTTCAGACTGACCCAGACACCTCTCTACAGATAATACGGCCAGGCAACCTAACAGGCACATGTGCAAACTAGACCTGAGCAGAGAGGAGAGGCTCTTGAGAGGAGAGGAGAAGGAGTGGAGACAGGAGAGGCAAGGAGAGGAGGAGGAGAGGATTGGGGGAGGAGAAGAGAGGAGGAGGAGAGGGGAAGAGAGGAGAGGAGACTGGGAGAGAGGAGAGGAGAAGAGAGGAGAGGAGAGGGGAAGAGAGGAGAGGAGACGAGAGGAGAGGAGAGGAGAGGAGTCGAGAGGGGAGGAGAGGAGAGGCCTGTTTACTGTCAGTGGAACGGCCTGTTTCACACTGGTAGGGCTATGACATGACACATTTCCTCTGTCTGTCTGTCTGTCTGTCTGTCTGTCTGTCTGTCTGTCTGTCTGTCTGTCTGTCTGTCTGTCTGTCTGTCTGTCTGTCTGTCTGTCTGTCTGTCTGTCTGTCTGTCTGTCTGTCTGTCTGTCTCCCCACTCTCCCTAAATGACTCCATTTTCTCTCTCTCTCTCTCTCTCTCTCTCTCTCTCTCTCTCTCTACCTCTCTCTCTCTCTCTACCTCTCTACCTCTCTACCTCTCTCTCTACCTCTCTCTCTCTCTACCTCTCTACCTCTCTCTCTCTCTACCTCTCTCTCTCTACCTCTCTCTCTCTCTACCTCTCTCTACCTCTCTCTACCTCTCTCTACCTCTCTCTACCTCTCTCTCTCTCTCTCTCCAGATTGCTCCAAATCCAGCGCCTCTAAGGGTTCCCCCTCCAGCTCCTCTTCTGGCCACAGCTCTAACCTCAACCTGCCGCAGTCCTTTGGCAGTGCTATGGGCTTCTCTCTCTCTGAAACGCTCCCCTCCACCCCTGCCGGACTCTCCGGCCTCCCCAGCCTCGCCCAGAACTCCTCTGCTTCGGACTCAGCCGGTCCCCTCCTCTCTCCCCAGGACAGTATAACCCATATGGCTCCCAGCTCCGACCCCAACAGGTGCTGGCCCATCCGGCCCACCCTGAGGAATGAGCTGGACACCTTCTCTGTCCACTTCTACATCTTCTTTGGTCCGAACATCTCTGTTCCTCCGGACAAGGCTGCTGTGTTCTCCATTAACCTCATGCCTGTCCTGGACAGTGGAGGAGTCCTCAATATGGAACTCAAACTCAACCTGGTGAGTGTCAAAAAGATTTCATTACAAGATGTGTTTTGTACCTTGTAAGTTTTCCCTCTTCCAGGAAGGGAAATAGGCCTATTTTCATACCAGGAAGTGAAATAGGCCTATTTTCATACCAGGATGTGAAATAGGCCTATTTTCATACCAGGAGGTGAAATAGGACGATTTTCATACCAGGAAGTGAAATAGGACGATTTTCATACCAGGAAGTGAAATAGGACGATTTTCATACAAGTCAAGACATTAAGGCATTAGCTACAGTATGGAGGCAGTGTTCCAACCTAAAGCCATCACAGTGTTCCAACCTGAAGCCATCACAGTGTTCCAACCTGAAGCCATCACAGTGTTCTAACCTAAGGCCATCACAGTGTTCTAACCTAAAGCCATCACAGTGTTACAGCCTAAAGCCATCACAGTGTTCCAACCTGAAGCCATCACAGTGTTACAGCCTAAAGCCATCACAGTGTTACAGCCTAAAGCCATCACAGTGTTCCAACCTGAAGCCATCACAGTGTTACAGCCTAAAGCCATCACAGTGTTCCAACCTAAAGCCACCACAGTGTTACAGCCTAAAGCCATCACAGTGTTACAAACTAAAGCCATCACAGTGTTCCAACCTAAAGCCACCACAGTGTTACAGCCTAAAGCCATCACAGTGTTACAAACTAAAGCCATCACAACGTTACAGCCTAAAGCCATCACAGTGTTCCAACCTGAAGCCATCACAGTGTTACAGCCTAAAGCCATCACAGTGTTACAGCCTAAAGCCATCACAGTGTTCCAACCTAAAGCCATCACAGTGTTCCAACCTAAAGCCATCACAGTGTTACAGCCTGAAGCCATCACAGTGTTACAGTCTAAAGCCATCACAGTGTTACAGCCTAAAGCCATCACAGTGTTCCAACCTAAAGCCACCACAGTGTTACAGCCTAAAGCCATCACAGTGTTACAGCCTAAAGCCATCACAGTGTTACAGCCTAAAGCCATCACAGTGTTCCAACCTAAAGCCATCACAGTGTTACAGCCTAAAGCCATCACAGTGTTCCAACCTAAAGCCATCACAGTGTTACAGCCTAAAGCCATCACAGTGTTCCAACCTAAAGCCATCACAGTGTTCCAACCTAAAGCCATCACAGTGTTACAGCCTGAAGCCATCACAGTGTTCCAACCTAAAGCCATCATAGTGTTACAGCCTAAAGCCATCACAGTGTTCCAACCTAAAGCCATCACAGTGTTCCAACCTAAAGCCATCACAGTGTTCCAACCTAAAGCCATCACAGTGTTACAGTCTAAAGCCATCACAGTGTTCCAACCTAAAGCCATCACAGTGTTCCAACCTAAAGCCATCACAGTGTTACAGCCTAAAGCCATCACAGTGTTACAGCCTAAAGCCATCACAGTGAACAGCCTAAAGCCATCACAGTGTTCCAACCTAAAGCCATCACAGTGTTCCAACCTAAAGCCATCACAGTGTTCCAACCTAAAGCCATCACAGTGTTCTAACCTAAAGCATCACAGTGTTACAACCTAAAGCCATCTCAGTGATCCAACCTACAGCCATCACAGTGTTCCAACCTAAAGCCATCACAGTGTTCCAACCTAAAGCCATCACAGTGTTCCAACCTAAAGCCATCACAGTGTTACAGCCTAAAGCCATCACAGTGTTACAGCCTGTAGCCATCACAGTGTTCCAACCTGAAGCCATCACAGTGTTACAGCCTAAAGCCATCACAGTGTTCCGGCCTGAAGCCATCACAGTGTTACAGCCTAAAGCCATCACAGTGTTACAGCCTAAAGCCATCATAGTGTTCCAGCCTGAAGCCATCACAGTGTTCCAACCTAAAGCCATCACTGTGTTCCAACCTAAAGCCATCACAGTGTTCCAACCTGAAGCCATCACAGTGTTCCAACCTGAAGCCATCACAGTGTTCCAACCTAAAGCCATCCGTGTTCCAACCTAAAGCCATCACAGTGTTCCAACCTAAAGCCATCACAGTGTTCCAACCTGAAGCCATCACAGTGTTCCAACCTGAAGCCATCACAGTGTTCCAACCTAAAGCCATCCGTGTTCCAACCTGAAGCCATCACAGTGTTCCAACCTGAAGCCATCACAGTGTTCCAACCTAAAGCCATCACAGTGTTCCAACCTGAAGCCATCACAGTGAGCAGCAGCAGCAGAACTACACCACCAGACACCCAAATGACACCTTATTCCTTATATAATGTAGAAGAGAAGTTTGGACACACCTACTAATTCAATGGGTCTATATTTTTACTATTTTCTACATTGTAGGATAATAGTGACGACATCAAAACTATGAAATAACACATATTGAATCATGTAGTAACCAAAAAAAAGTGTTAAATTAAAATATATTTTAGATTTTAGATTCTTCAACGTAGCCACCCTTTGCCTTGATGACAGCTTTGCACACTCTTGGCATTTTCTCAACCAGCTTCACCTGGAAGGCTTTTCCAACCATCTTGAAGGAGTTTCCACATATGCTAAGCACTTGTTGGCTGCTTTTCCTTCACTCTGCGGTCCAACTCATCCCAAACCATCTCAATTGGGTTGAGGTCAGGTGATTGTGGAGGCCAGGTCATCTGATGCAGCACTCCATCACTCTCCTTCTTGGTCAAATAGCCCTTACACAGCCTGGAGGTGTGTTGGGTCATTGTCCTGTTGAAAAACAAATGATAGTCCCACTAAACAAAAACCAGATGGGAT
Source organism: Salmo salar (assembly GCF_965601325.2). Taxonomy (NCBI): domain Eukaryota; kingdom Metazoa; phylum Chordata; class Actinopteri; order Salmoniformes; family Salmonidae; genus Salmo; species Salmo salar. Next base: position 12,885,514 of record NC_138305.1, read on the forward strand.
GTCGTATCGCTGCAGAATTCTGTGGTAGCCATGCTGGTTAAGTGTGGCTTGAATTCTAAATAAATCACAGACAGTGTCACCTACTCTGTGTATCACAAAGACATGGCGGTTGGAACCAAAAATCTCAAATTTGGACTCATCAGACCAAAGGACCGATTTCCACCGGTCTAATGTCCATTGCTCGTGTTTCTTGGCCCCAAAAAAGTATCTTCTTATTATTGGTGACCTTTAGTAGTGGTTTCTTTGCAGCAATTCGACCATGAAGGCCTGATTCACACAGTCTCCTCTGAACAGTTGATGTTGAGATGTGTCTGTTACTTGTCTGTTAAGCATTTATTTGCGCTGCAATTTCTGAGGCTGGTAACTCTAATGAATTTATCCTCTGCAGCAGAGGTAACTGGGTCTTCCTTTCCAGTGGCGGTCCTCATGAGAGCAGATTAGTGAGGGGGGAGAGAGAGGATGATAGTGAGGTAATTACTGCTGGTAGCTAACTTTTGTTGTAAACAATGAGGCCGTCAACCATTGGACTCAGATTCTAGCTACATTTAGTTTAGTTATATTGTTGGCTGTTGTGAGAGAAATGAATCTAGTTGGCTAACAAGGTCAGCTGATCTTTCTCTATCCTCACATCACGCTAGCTCTGGCTGGCTAACAAGGTCACCTGATCTTTCTCTACCCTCACATCATGCTAGCTCTGGCTGGCTAACAAGGTCACCTGATCTTTCTCTATCCTCACATCACGCTAGCTCTGGCTGGCTAACAAGGTCACCTGGTCTTTCTATATCCTCACATCACGCTAGCTCTGGCTGGCTAACAAGGTCAGCTGATCTTTCTCTATCCTCACATCACGCTAGCTCTGGCTGGCTAACAAGGTCAGCTGATCTTTCTCTACCCTCACCTCACACTAACTCTGGCTGGCTAACAAGGTCACCTGATCTTTCTCTATCCTCACATCACGCTAGCTCTGGCTGGCTAACAAGGTCAGCTGATCTTTCTCTATCCTCACATCACGCTAGCTCTGGCTGGCTAACAAGGTCAGCTGATCTTTCTCTACCCTCACATCACACTAACTCTGGCTGGCTAACAAGGTCACCTGATCTTTCTCTACCCTCACATCATGCTAGCTCTGTGGTTATTTACTGTGCTAGCCTAATGCAACACCACCAGAGCAAACAGATAATAAACGAGATATAAACGTTGTCTCATGATTGTGTTTAGTGGATCTGGTAGCAAATCAATAAGTCAATAAGGCGTTTGTAAAAGAAATTGGTGGATCAAGAAATGCGAACTTGTCATTTTGTGCTAGCTAGCCAACTACCTAGCTAGTTAGCAATTATGGGGCACAGCAGCACCGGATGTTTACTGGGGAACCTCTTGGTTGCACGTGCGACCAGAACGTGTTATTGTTTTGACAGTTGAAAAGGTATACACAACTATGTACAATTTTCAACAAAGTGCTATTTCATTAATTTCAAACTCAAAAGTACAATTTCGAACAATGTACTATTTCCATTTGTGTCAAAGTACAATTTTACAAAGTCATTGTTCAATAGAGGTATAATTTAAGCACACGAGTCCATCAAAACATTATGGAACAGGACACGGAAGTAAAGCGGAATGGGTCCATGTTCACATTGTATACCTTCATATTCTAAGAAGCTTTGACGATGCCTACTTCAGACTGAACTTTAAGAGTAATAGCAAACCACTCCAGCTCTGTTCAGCAGCCGTCTAGTGACTGGGCTTATGACTGCTTCAGGGCATGGGAACTCATCCAGGACTTTGACAGTTGAGGGATGACGGAGGCATGGGAACTCATCCAGGACTTTGACAGTTGAGGGATGATGGAGGCGTGGGAACTCATCCAGGACTTTAGCAGTTGAGTGATGACGGAGGCATGGGAACTCATCCAGGACTTTAGCAGTTGAGGGATGATGGGGGCATGGGAACTCATCCAGGACTTTAGCAGTTGTGGGATGACGGAGGCATGGGAACTCATCCAGGACTTTGGCAGTTGTGGGATGATGTAGTACTGAACACTTCTCTGGTCCTGGCCCTTATCTGTGTCCTTGGACACCTTCATAAAGCAGAGATAGAATCTAAAGTGATCATAAAGCGACGGTCTGCAGTCCAGAGTCTACAGCGACGGTCTGCAGTCCAGAGTCTCCAGCGGCGGTCTCCAGTCCAGAGTCTACAGCGACGGTCTGCAGTCCAGAGTCTCCAGCGACGGTCTGCAGTCCAGAGCCTCCAGCGGCGGTCTGCAGTCCAGAGTCTACAGCGACGGTCTGCAGTCCAGGGTCTCCAGCGACGGTCTGCAGTCCAGAGTCTACAGCGACGGTCTGCAGTCCAGAGCCTCCAGCAGCGGTCTTCAGTCCAGAGCCTCCAGCGGCGGTCTACAGACCAGAGCCTCCAGCGGCGGTCTGTAGTACAGAGCCTCCGGCGATGATCCATGGTCTGGTTCCTCCTCCGACGATCTGCGGTCCGGTGGTACAAAAGCGGAGGGATTAGCGGGCGGAGCGGGGGCTATGCCCGAACCGGAGCCGCCACCATGGGTAGATGCCCACCCGGACCCTCCCCTATAGGTTCAGGTTTGCAGCCAGGAGTCCGCTCCTTTGGGGGGGGGGGGGGGGTACTGTCATGCCCTGACCTGTGAGAGATGTTTTATTTCCTGTAGTTTGGTTAGGTCAGGGTGTGATGTGGGGTGGGCAATCTAGTTTGTGTATTTCTTTGTTTTGGCTGAGTATGGTTTCCAATCAGAGGCAGCTGTCTATCATTGTCTCTGATTGGTAATCATACTTAGGCAGCCTTGCACCTTAGTCCCCTCCTTACGAACGTCGTCACACTAGCGATTACACCGAGTGGGTTTATGAGTTGTAGTAACATGTGACTCTGGTGTCGGATGCCACCTTTCCAACAAGTCAGTCGGTCACATTTCTGCCCTGTTAGAGCTGCCCCGTTCAACTGTAAGTGCTGTTATTGTGAAGTGGAAACGTCTAGGAGCAACAACGGCTCAGCCGGGAAGTGGTAGGCCACACAAGCTCACAGAACGCTGAAGCGCTTAACACGTAAATATCGTCATTGGTTACAACACTCACTACTGCGTTCCAAACTGACTCTGGAAGCAACGTCAGCACAAGAACTGTTGGTCAGGACCTTCGTGAAATGGGTTTCCATGGCCGAGCAGCCGCACACAACCCTAAGATCACCATGCATGAGGCCAAGGCCACACAAGCCTTGAACGGGAACGGTGAGATGGAGCGAGACAGATATTTTTCTGGTTTCTGATGAATCCTAGAGACTGAATACGGTGAGATGGAGTCAGACAGATATTTTTCTGGTTTCTGATGAAGCCTAGAGACAGAATATGGGACAGTAGCAGTGATGTGTGTAACACGGCTTTCCCCCTCGACTATGCAGCCACTAGCCAGTCGCTGGTAGCTCATGAGTTTGTAGTCTGAGGTGCTTGCTGAGGGCACGTAGGTCTAGAATGGGTCGTAAAGTCACATCCCTTTTCGTAACCAGGAATACCGGCTGTACCAGCCGTCACAGATTTTCGATATAGGAACCGCTCAGATTGCCTGCTTCTGGAGACGGGAGGATATTTCCTCAAAAACGGGCGCTGAGGCCTCGTGAACAGTTGACGTGTTGATGGGACAGGCAGCTCATTTGCGGCCTCATATGAATCACAGAGACTGCGTGTGGGATAATAGCGAAGTTGTGTCCAACCCTGCTCATTCCCTCACATCACGCTAGCTCTGGCTGGCTAACAAGGTCACCTGATCTTTCTCTACCCTCACATCACGCTAGCTCTGTGGTTATTTACTGTGCTAGCCTAAGGCAAAACACCTGTGGATCTGGTAGCAAATCAATAAGTCGTTTCCACTCCGCTACCAACAAGTAATTGCCTATAGAGCCCATAACCTGTATCACTAGACACCTCATAGGGACTAGTGAGCTACAGGTAGGAATCAGCAATAAATCGCAGTATTGAGCCACCTATGGGGGAGGGGCACCCCTTGTGGACACTGACCCAACTTGTCACTCTCACCCTGGGAGATTGATATACCCCTTGAACCCTGTGAACACTATTGAATGCTGGGTAACAGAGGGGGGAGAATTAAAAATGGACAAGCTTCCAATATACATTGTGCTTCCGTGAGACTGTATAGCCTGCATGAAGCCCGGCGGGCACAAGGGGCTCTGGTAATGTCTGACGTAGTATCCCGTTTGCCAAACGTTGGAGCACTGTTGTCACAGTAATGTTTTTACAGAGGGGTGCACTGGTCACTCAGATCCGTGCCAAGGTCCCTTGCTCTGGGGGTTTACCTCAGCCAAGTGCTCGGGAGGGGGGGGGGGCTGCATGTAAACCTTGTTTCCTTCCTTCCCTCCCTCCAACTCCAGGAACTGAAAATAGTAATGGGGTTGCCATAACGCTGGGGGAAAGCTAGGTAAGTTTCACTTGCTGGAAGTTAACCTGTTGGGTCTAGGGGGCAGCATTTGCACGTCTGGATAAAAAAAATGTACCCGATTTAATCTGGTTACTAATCCTACCCAGTAACTAGAATATGCATATACTTATTATATATGGATAGAAAACACTCTAAAGTTTCCAAAACTGTTTGAATGGTGTCTGTGAGTATAACAGAACTCATTTGGCAGGCAAAACCCTGAGACATTTTCTGACAGGAAGTGGATACCTGATGTGTTGTATTGACTTTAAACCTATCCCATTGAAAAACACAGGGGTTTAGGAATATTTTGGCACTTCCTATTGCTTCCACTAGATGTCACCAGCCTTTACAAAGTGTTTTGAGTCTTCTGGAGGGAGATCTGACCGAACAAGAGCCATGGAACGGTGATGTCCCATTAGACACCTGGCGCGCTACTTCATGTTGGGTACCCTCGTTCCAATACGTTATAAAAGAGTATGCATTCGTCCACCTTGAATATTATTCATGTTCTGGTTAAAAAAGGCCCTAATGATTTATGCTATACAACGTTTGACATGTTTGAACGAACGGAAATATATTTTTTCCCCTCGTTCATGACGAGAAGTCCGGCTGGCTTACATCATGTGCTAACGAGACGGAGATTTTTGGACATAAATGATGAGCTTTTTTGAACAAAACTACATTCGTTATGGACCTGTGATACCTGGAAGTGACATCTGATGAAGAGAATCAAAGGTAATGGATTATTTACATAGTATTTTCGATTTTAGATCTCCCCAACATGACGTCTAGTCTGTATCGCAACGCGTATTTTTCTGGGCGCAGTGCTCAGATTATTGCAAAGTGTGATTTCCCAGTAAGGTTATTTTTAAATCTGGCAAGTTGATTGCGTTCAAGAGATGTAAATCTATAATTCTTTAAATGACAATATAATATTTTACCAATGTTTTCTAATTTTAATTATTTAATTTCTGACGCTGACTTGACTGCCGGTTATTGGAGGGAAACGATTTCCTCAACATCAATGCCATAGTAAAACGCTGTTTTTGGATATAAATATGAACTTGATAGAACTAAAAATGCATGCATTGTCTAACATAATGTCCTAGGAGTGTCATCTGATGGAGATTGTAAAAGGTTAGTGCATCATTTTAGCTGGTTTTATGGTTTTGGTGACCCTGTCTTTGACTTGACAAAACATTACACACAACTCTTGTAAATGTACTGTCCTAACATACTCTAAATTTATGCTTTCGCCGTAAAACCTTTTTGAAATCGTAAAACGTGGTTAGATTAAGGAGATGTTTATCTTTCAAATGGTGTAACATAGTTGTATTTTTGAAAAATTTGAATTTTGACATTTATTTGGATTCAAATTTGCCGCTCTTGAAATGCACCTGCTGTTGATGGAGTGCACCACGGGTGGCACGCTAGCGTCCCACCTAGCCCCAAGAGGTTAAGCATTCTAGCCGACGCTTTTAGCCAGGAGGCTTTTTTTAGGCTAGCCAGCACGTTCCGTTTAGAATTACCAAGTGACTTAACGCTACGTATACTAAACAAGAGATCTATCCCAGCAAATCCACCATGAGGAGACAGGAATAGCTAGTTAATAGCCAGCTTGTCTCAGCGAGTTAGCCAAAATGACTAGCATGCTATGCAGCACATTGTTTAGCTAGCACAATCTCCAAAGTCCACATAGGACCGGACCCTTCATCAACAACTCTGGGAAGAGAGGCGAGCACTGCTGGACCAAGGCAGACACAGGTGGTGGGGGTGGGTTACCCACCAAACCTGGCCACCCTCTCGCTTTGAGTAGGCTCCCGTAAAGCACACAGGAGTTGGGCGCGGGCATCCACCGCATACTGTACGCCCAGACAGTCAAGACATTAGCACCGACCACCCAATCGGTCTCTGTTTCCTACACCGGTATCCGGGAAAGGAAAGTTGCCATCGGTAGTGCTACACGTCTTTCCAGGTAGTTTGTACACAGTAGGTGGCGATGCGCACACAGACAGACTGGTTTCAGTGAAGGCTGCCTGCTCCAAGCCTAGATAAACTACACATAGATCAATGCTATAAATGCATGGCTGAAATCCACCCCAAACCTGGCTTTAATCATCGTCGTCCTGGTTGTGTTTTAGACATCTTACAAATTGCACCAACAAATTGAAGAATAACTAATTGTTTTTTTTATTTAAAAAACGTATGAGAACAAGTACAACCTTCAGCACAAAACATCCAGTGGGTGGAACACTCTCTATCTACCACTATGGGACAGTTAAGTTTGGGTCAACGTAAAACAGTCTCATTTTCCAATTGTTTGTTTTAGTAGCATGAGTCGTTCCTGTTCACACTGAGGTGAAGAGAGGAATAATTGAAGGAATGAATCCGAGGTTCTCATGCTTATCACCTGTGGAAGGTGGGGCTTCCAGTGAGGAGACGATTTCATTGGCCTTGCCAGACGTGATTGTGGATCATGAGAGTACGACTCCCCGTAGTATGTTGTACCGAAGCAGACTGAATCAAAGCAACCATGTGACGTGGTACAGGAGATGGAAGAAATAAAAAAAATCTGGAATTAAAGAGCAGAGGGAGTTGAAAGGAAGAGCAGAAGGAGTTGAAAAGAAGAGCAGAAGGAGTTGAAAGGAAGAGCAGAGGGAGTTGAAAGGAAGAGCAGAAGGAGTTGAAAAGAAGAGCAGAAGGAGTTGAAAGGAAGAGCAGAGGGAGTTGAAAGGTAGAGCAGAGGTAGTTGAAAGGAAGAGCAGAGGGAGTTGAAAGGAAGAGCAGAAGGAGTTGAAAGGAAGAGCAGAAGGAGTTGAAAGGAAGAGCAGAGGGAGTTGAAAGGAAGAGCAGCGGGAGTTGAAAGGAAGAGCAGAGGGAGTTGAAAGGAAGAGCAGAGAGACTGAGCACCACTGGAACATTGATAGAGTAAATGACAGGAGTGGAGAAGACTTCTGCTTACTCTTTCATGGCCTCGAGGGCCGATATAAAATGGACTTGCTCCTTCACTCTTGGGATTAGCCTCTCACACACACTCATTTAATTGACTATCATTGTCATTATCTGAAAAACAACAATTTCACACATTAAAATACCGCGTTACGCTATCAAATGAAAATCAAATGCATAAAGACACACTATGGATTGAAATTCAACTGGTGAACTCTGCAATGTTACCTTCACAAAGGCCTATATTTAAACGCTTGATGAACAAGTCTAATGAACTTGTCTGTTGATGAATGGTGGCAATGCAGGGCATGATAATCCAATTCACCAGGTTTGAATATAAAAAAAAGGAATTTTATGGTCTGAGCTGATATGCATACCGATGGATTTCAAATGTTACTGCTGTAAAAGAGGTCACCAATATTAAAAGTTTGTCTGAATATTAATATAGCTGGTTCACTTTCACAAACTCAGAAATCTGCTCTTCATGAAGCAAATCAAGGATGAAAAAGTCTCCCACTGTTTTTACGGCCCACAACTATTTCCTTGGTTTTCCACAACTTCTCGTCATCCAACACAGCTGTTGGAAAGCACGGATTCTGAAGGTTGGCATGGAAATCTGAAGGTTGGCATGGAAATCTGAAGTTTGGCATGGAAATCTGAAGGTTGGCATGGAAATCTGAAGGTTGGCATGGAAAGCACTGATTCTGAAGGTTGGCATGGAAAGCACTGATTCTGAAGGTTGGCATGGAAAGCACGGATTCTGAAGGTTGGCATGGAAAGCACTGATTCTGAAGGTTGGCATGGAAAGCACGGATTCTGAAGGTTGGCATGGACATCTGAAGGTTGGCATGGAAATCTGAAGGTTGGCATGGAAAGCACGGATTCTGAAGATTGGCATGGAAAGCACTGATTCTGAAGGTTGGCATGGAAAGCACGGATTCTGAAGGTTGGCATGGACATCTGAAGGTTGGCATGGAAATCTGAAGGTTGGCATGGAAAGCACGGATTCTGAAGGTTGGCATGGAAAGCACTGATTCTGAAGGTTGGCATGGAAAGCACTGATTCTGAAGGTTGGCATGGAAAGCAGTGCTTCTGAAGGTTGGCATGGAAAGCACTGATTCTGAAGGTTGGCATGAAAAGCACTGATTCTGAAGGTTGGCATGGAAAGCAGTGCTTCTGAAGGTTGGCATGGAAAGCACTGATTCTGAAGGTTGGCATGGAAAGCACGGATTCTGAAGGTTGGCATGGAAAGCACTGATTCTGAAGGTTGGCATGAAAAGCACTGATTCTGAAGGTTGGCATGGAAAGCATTGATTCTGAAGATTGGCATGGAAAGCACTGATTCTGAAGGTTGGCATGGAAAGCACGGATTCTGAAGGTTGGCATGGAAAGTCTTAGGTAGGTTCTGAAATACAACGTGAGAGGCAGAGGGTAGAAAGAACAGTATTTGGAGTTGGTTTCTTTTGCTCGGAGTAAAGCAACGTTCTGGAAGTTGTTAATTACATGAGACGCTGTCTTCAAGTAGAGGTGTTTGGCCTCACATCTAATACACCAATGGAGGACCATTTTCAAGAATCAGGCATCAAAAAGGGCAACTTTGTTGAGCTTAGAAATCTGTCAAAAACTGGGTCATTAATCCATCCAAATAGCTGATCCCGTGGATACTCACTGTTGGTGCAAGGACCATTTCTGTTATTTCTCTAAGTGTGAGATAAAAATAATGAATAACGATAACGAGTAAAAACAAAACATGGCTATATACAGGTAGTACCAGTACCGAGTCAATGTGCAGCCAGTGGTGGAAAAAGTACCCACTTGTAATACTTGAGTAAAATTAAAATGCTACTCGAGTAAAAGGCTGAAAGTATTTGGTTTTAAATATACTTAATTGTACAAAATAAATGTAATTACAAAAATATACTTAAGTATCAAAAGTAAAAGTATAAATCATTTCACATTCCTTATATTAAGCAAACCAGACGGCACCATTTTCTTGTTTATATATATACAGGGCCTTTGAAAAATATTCAGACCCCTTCCTTGACTTTTTCCACATTTTGTCATGCTACAGCCTTATTCTAAAATTGATTTAAAAAAACCAACAACTCAGCAATCTACACACAATAACCCTAAACAGGTTTTTAGAAAATGTATTCAAATAAAAAAACATTCCTAATTTACATAAGTATTCAGACCCTTTGCTATGAGACTCGAAATTGAGCTCAGGTGTATCCTGTTTCCATTGATCATCCTTGAGATGTTTCTACAACTTGACTGGAGTCCACCTGTGGTAAATTCAATTGGTTGGACATTATTTGGAAAGGCACACACCTGTCTTTAAAAGGTCCCACAGTTGACAGTGAATTTCAGAGCAAAAACCAAGCCGTGAGGTTGGAAGGAATTGTCTGTAGAGCGCCGAGACAGGATTGTGTCGAGACTGGCCGATTGTTCCTAGAGTTGGCCGCCCAGCCAAACTGAGCAATCGGGAGAGAAGGGCCTTGGTCAGGAACGTGACAAAGAACCCAATGGTCACTCTGACAGAGCTCTAGAGTTCCTCTGTGGAGATGGGAGAACCTTCCAGAAGGACAACCATCTCTGCAGCACTTCATCAATCAGGCCTTTATGGTAGAGTGACCAGATGGAGGCCACTCCTCAGTAAAAGGCACATGACAGCCCGCTTAGAGTTTGCCAAAAGGTACCTAAAGACTCTCAGAACATGATAAACAAGATTCTCTAGTCTGATGAAACCAAGATTGAAACCTGAATGCCAAGCGTCACATCTGGAGGAAACCTGGCACCATCCCTAAGGTGAAGCATGGTGGTGGAAGCATCATGCTGTGGGGATGTTTTTCAGCGGCAGAGACTGGGAAGCAGAGAGACCCTTGAAGAAAACCTGCTTCAGAGCGCTCAGAACCTCAGACTGGAGCGAAGGTTCACCTTTCAACAGGACAGCGACTCTAAGCACACAGCCAAGACAACGCAGGAGTGGCTTCGGGACAAGGCTCTGAATGTCCTTGAGTGGCCCAGCCAGAGCCCGGACTTGAACCCGATCGAACATCTCTGGAGAGACCTGAAAATAGCTGTCAGCGACGCTCCCCATCCAACCTGACAGAGCTTGAGAGGATCTGCAGAGAAGAATGGGAGAAACTCCCCAAATACAGGTGTGCCAAGCTTGTAGCATCATACTCAAGAAGACTCGAGGCTGTAATCTGAGCAAAGGGTCTGAATACTTATGTAAATGTGATATTTCAGTGTTTTTCTACAAATTAGCAAACATTTCTAAAAACCTGTTTTTTCTTTGTCATTATGGGGTATTGTGATGTCATTATGGGGTATTGTGATGTCATTATGGGGTATTATGTTGTCATTATGGGGTATTGTGTTGTCATTATGGGGTATTGTGTTGTCATTATGGGGTATTGTGTGTAGAATGATGAGGGAAAAACACAATTGAATCCATTTTAGAATAAGGCTGTAACATAATACAATTATTATTATTATTTATATTTTTTAAAGTCAAGGGGTGGGAATATTTTTGCGAAGGCACTGTATATATACTGCTCAAAAAAATAAAGGGAACACTTAAACAACACAATGTAACTCCAAGTCAATCACACTTCTGTGAAATCAAACTGTCCACTTAGGAAGCAACACTGATTGACAATACATTTCACATGCTGTTGTGCAAATGGAATAGACAACAGGTGGAAATTATAGGCAATTAGCAAGACACCCCCAATAAAGGAGTGGTTCTGCAGGTGGGGACCACAGACCACTTCTCAGTTCCTATGCTTCCTGGCTGATGTTTTGGTCACTTTTGAATGCTGGCGGTGCTTTCACTCTAGTGGTAGCATGAGACGGAGTCTACAGCCCACACAAGTGGCTCAGGTAGTGCAGCTCATCCAGGATGGCACATCAATGCGAGCTGTGGCAAGAAGGTTTGCTGTGTCTGTCAGCGTAGTGTCCAGAGCATGGAGGTGCTACCAGGAGACAGGCCAGTACATCAGGACACGTGGAGGAGGCCAACAACCCAGCAGCAGGACCGCTACCTCCGCCTTTGTGCAAGGAGGAGCAGGAGGAGCACTGCCAGAGCCCTGCAAAATGACCTCCAGCAGGCCACAAATGTGCATGTGTCTGCTCAAACGGTCAGAAACAGACTCCATGAGGGTGGTATGAGGGCCTGACGTCCACAGGTGGGGGTTGTGCTTACAGCCCAACACCGTGCAGGACGTTTGGCATTTGCCAGAGAACACCAAGATTGGCATATTCGCCACTGGCGCCCTGTGCTCTTCACAGATGAAAGCAGGTTCACACTGAGCACATGTGACAGACGTGACAGAGTCTGGAGACGCCGTGGAGAACGTTCTGCTGCCTGCAACATCCTCCAGCATGACCGGTTTGGCGGTGGGTCAGTCATGGTGTGGGGTGGCATTTCTTTGGGGGGCCGCACAGCCCTCCATGTGCTCGCCAGAGGTAGCCTGACTGCCATTAGGTACCGAGATGAGATCCTCAGACCCCTTGTGAGACCATATGCTGGTCTGGTTGGCCCTGGGTTCCTCCTAATGCAAGACAATGCTAGACCTCATGTGGCTGGAGTGTGTCAGCAGTTCCTGCAAGAGGAAGGCATTGATGCTATGGACTGGCCCGCCCGTTCCCCAGACCTGAATCCAATTGAGCACATCTGGGACATCATGTCTCGCTCCATCCACCAACGCCACGTTGCACCACAGACTGTCCAGGAGTTGGCGGATGCTTTAGTCCAGGTCTGGGAGGAGATCCCTCAGGAGACCATCCGCCACCTCATCAGGAGCATGCCCAGGCGTTGTAGGGAGGTCATACATGCACGTGGAGGCCACACACACTACTGAGCCTCATTTTGACTTGTTTTAAGGACATTACATCAAAGTTGGATCAGCCTGTAGTGTGGTTTTCCACTTTAATTTTGAGTGTGACTCCAAATCCAGACCTCCATGGGTTGATAAATTGGATTTCCATTGATTATTTTTGTGTGATTTTGTTGTCAGCACATTCAACTATGTAAAGAAAAAAGTATTTAATAAGATTATTTCATTCATTCAGATCTATGATGTGTTATTTTAGTGTTCCCTTTATTTTTTTGAGCAGTGTATATATATGGATAGCCAGCCATTCCAACACTCATGCATAATTTACAAATGAAACGTTTATGTTTAGTGAGTCATCCAGATCAGAGGCAGTAGGGATGACCAGGGATGTTCTCTTGATAAGTGTGTGAATTGGACCAATTTCCTGTCCTGCTAAGCATTCAACATGTAACAAGTACTTTTGGGTGTCAGGTAAAATGTATGGAGTAAAAAGAACATTATTTTCTTAAGGAATGTAGTGAAGTAAAAGTTAAAATTGTCAAAAATATAAATAGTAAAGTACAGATACCCCCCAAAACCTCTTAAGTAGTACTGTAAAGTATTTTTACTGAAGTACTTTACACCACTCTGTGCAGGGGTACAAGGTAATTAAGGTAGCTATGAAAATATAGGTAGGGGTAAAGTGACTAGGCAACATGATGGATAATAGACAGTAACAGCAGTATACTGTAGGTAGGGGTAAAGTATAGATAATAGACAGTAACAGCAGTATACTGTAGGTAGGGGTAAAGTGACTAGACAACAGGATAGATAATAGACAGTAACAGCAGTATACTGTAGGTAGGGGTAAAAGGATAGATAATAGACAGTAACAGCAGTATACTGTAGGTAGGGGTAAAGGATAGATAATAGACAGTAACAGCAGTATACTCTAGATAGGGGTAAAGGATAGATAATAGACAGTAACAGCAGTATACTGTAGGTAGGGGTAAAGGATAGATAATAGACAGTAACAGCAGTATACTGTAGGTAGGGGTAAAGGATAGATAATAGACAGTAACAGCAGGGTACTGTGTGTGGTGAGTGGGAAAGTCTGTGTGTTCGTCAGTATGCATGTTATGTGTGTATGAGTGTGTGTGTGTTGGGCTGTCAGTGTAAGTAAGTGTGAGTGTGTGGATAGAGTCCAGTGTGTGTGTATAGGCAATACAGGAGAGTTGTTAGTGCAAGAGAGGGTCAATGCAGGTAAAACACCAACTCAGTCCTTCAAGTGCTGAAAAAATATCCTAACAACAGTCCCTTTAATCCAGTGTTGGTTGTTTTCAAAAGACAGTGGGACACCATCAACTTGGGACACCATCAACATCAGGAATCCCCCGTTTTAACTCAAAGGTTATTTGTTCATCAAGATTTTTTTTAAAGGAAGTTTCCCAATCGCTGCCGTCTAGGGTTGCAAAGAGAGGGTATATTGTTGGCGAACAACCGGTAGTTTTGCAAACCCTAGTGCTGTCCGCTCAACAGTTATTTCAAATTGGCCAGTTCCGCTCTGAGAGAAGCAATAACAGTGACTCATAGTGGGAAGCCTTGTCGATCTAAAGTGCTTTTACTGATTGGTATGATGGAAACATTTTTGGTTCGTTCAAACTATTCTATTCAATTTGTCTAAAATCAAATAACCAATTTGACAGTTCAATGGGATTTTTTTATTTTTATTGAATGAAAGCTTTTAAATTGTGATGTCGCCATCTGGCCGACACACTCAACTTCCACCATGACACCGTGCCCCACCACGATTCCCAACATCAACTTCCACCATGACACCGTGCCCCACTACGATTCCCAACATCAACTTCCACCATGACACCATGACCCACTAGGATTCCCAACATCAACTTCCACCATGACACTGTGCCCCTCTACGATTCCCAACATCAACTTCCACCATGACACCGTGCCCCACCACGATTCCCAACATCAACTTCCACCATGACACTGTGCCCCACTACGATTCCCAACATCAACTTCCACTATGACACCGTGCCCCACTACGATTCCCAACATCAACTTCCACCATGACACCGTGCCCCACTACGATTCCCAACATCAACTTCCACCATGACACCGTGCCCCACTACGATTCCCAATATCAACTTCCACCATGACACCGTGCCCCACTACGATTCCCAACATCAACTTCCACCATGACACCGTGCCCCACTACGATTCCCAACATCAACTTCCACCATGACACCGTGTCCCACTACGATTCCCAACATCAACATCAACTTCCACCATGACACCGTGCCCCACCACGATTCCCAACATCAACTTCCACCATGACACCGTGCCCCACCACGATTCCCAACATCAACTTCCACCATGACACCGTGCCCCACTACGATTCCCAATATCAACTTCCACTACGACACCGTGCCCCACTACGATTCCCAACATCAACTTCCACCATGACACCGTGCCCCACCAGGATTCCCAACATCAACTTGTCACCTAACTTTAAAAAAAGGAAAGAAGTAGTCAACACTTTTATTTGTGGTTATACACTCACTGGCCAGTTTATTAGATAAACCATCCCATTCACAAAAAAATGGTTCACTCCTACAGACAGTGAGTCATGTGGCCATGACTTGCTATATAAAACAGGCAGACCGGCATCAAGGCATTCAGTTACTGTTCCATTGAACGGCAAAACGAGTAACTTAACCAACTGAGCGTGGTATGATCGTCAGTGCCAAGCGCATCCGGTTCCAGTATCTCAGAAATGGCCACCCTCCTGGGCTTTTCACGCACGACCGTGTCTAGGGTTTTACCTAGAATGGTGCAACAAACAAAGCACATCCAGTCAGCAGAAGTCCTGTTGGAGAAAACAGCTTTTTGATGAGAGAGGACGAAGGAGAATGGCAAGAATTGTGCAAGCTAACAGGCACAACCAGACAAACCAGACAAATAACAGTGGTGTGCAGAACGGCCTCTCAGAACGCACAACTCATCAATCCTTGTCACGGATTGGCTATTGCAGCGGACGACCCACCGGGTTCCAGTCCGATCAGCTAAAAACAAGAAGAAGCGTCTCCAGTCGTAACGCCATCACCAACAATGGACATTTGAGGAGTGGAAAAGCATAGCCTGGAACATGACAGCGAGTTCAGTTGATTTGAGTGTCCTGGTCAGTCCCCAGACCTCAACCCAGTAGACCATCTAAGGTTAGGTTCACCACTGAAGGCCTATTGGTTCACCACTGAAGGTCTATAGGTTCACCACTGGTTCACCACTGAAGGTCTATAGGTTCACCACTGAAGGTCTATAGGTTCACCACTGAAGGCCTATAGGTTCACCACTGAAGGCCTATAGGTTCACCACTGAAGGTCTATAGGTTCACCACTGAAGGTCTATAGGTTCACCACTGAAGGTCTATAGGTTCACCACTGAAGGTCTATAGGTTCACTACTGAAGGTCTATAGGTTCACTACTGAAGGTCTATAGGTTCACCACTGAAGACCTATGAAGGTCTATAGGTTCACCACTGAATCAAATCAAATCAAATCACATTTATCTATATAGCCCTTCTTACATCAGCTGATATATCAAAGTGCTGTACAGAAACCCAGCCTAAAACCCCAAACAGCAAGCAAAGCAGGTGTAGAAGCACGGTGGCTAGGAAAAACTCCCTAGAAAGGCCAAAACCTAGGAAGAAACCTAGAGAGGAACCAGGCTATGAGGGGTGGCCAGTCCTCTTCTGGCTGTACCGAGTGGGGATTATAACAGCACATGGCCTAGATGTTCAAATGTTCATAAATGACCAGCATGGTCAAATAATAATAATCATAGTAGTTGTCGAGGGTGCAACAAGTCAGTAACACAAGAGTAAGTGTCAGTTGGCTTTTTCATAGCCGATCTTTGAGAGTATCTCTACCGCTCCTGCTGTCTCTAGAGAGTTGAAAACAGCAGGTCTGGGACAGGTAGCACGTCCGGTGAACAGGTCAGGGTTCCAGCAGGTCTGGGACAGCAGTAATGGGACAGGTAGCACGTCCGGTGAATAGGTCAGGGTTCCAGCAGGTCTGGGACAACAGGTCTGGGACAGGTAGCACGTCCGGTGAACAGGTCAGGGTTCCATAGCTGCAGGCAGAACAGTTGGAACTGGAGCAGCAGCACGGCCAGGTGACTGAATGCCTATGTAGGTCTATAGGTTCACCACTGAAGGCCTATAGGTTCACCACTGTACTAACATGTCTATAATAGATATAAAGGCTGGTGTCCATATCACCAACAAACTATCATGGTCGAAACACACGAAGACAGTTGTGAAGAGGGCATGACAATGCCTTTTCCCCCTCAGGAGACTGAAAAGATTTGGCATGGGTCCCCAGATCCTCAAAAAGTTCTACAGCTGCACAATTAAGAGCATCCTGACCGGTTGCATCACCGTCTGGTATGGCAACTGCTCAGCATCTGACCGTAAGGCGCTACAAAGGGTAGTGCATACGGCCCAGTACATCACTGGGGCCAAGCGTCCTGCCGTCCAGGACCTATATAATAGGTGATGTCAGAGGAAAGCCCATAAAATTGTCAGACTCCAGTCACCCAAGTCATAGACTGTTTTCTCTGCTACCACACGGCAAGCGGTACTGGAGCGCCAAGTCTAGGACCAGAAGGCTCCTTAACAGCTTCTTCCCCCAAGCCATAAGACTGCTGAACAATTAATCAAATGGCCACTGGACTATTTACATTGACCCCTCCATTTGTTTTGTACACTGCTGCTACTTGCTGTTTATTATCACCACTGATAATATACAAATGACCTTTAACCTGTACCCCCGCACACTGACTCGGTACCGGTGCCCCCTGTATATAGCCTCGTTATTGGTATGTTAATGTGTTACTTTTTATTATTTTTTAATATTTATTTTTACTTTAGTTTATTTGGTAAATATTTTCTTAACTTTTCTTGAACTGCACCGTTGGTTTAGGTCTTGTAAGTAAGCATTTCACAGTAAGGTCTACACTTGTTGTATTCGGCGCATGTGACAAATAAAGTTTGATTTGATTTGCTCAGATATTCATGTTTAAATGAGTGTATATATGTGGCCTGGTGAAACGGTTTCATGCGCTGACTGAATGGAAGCTGATTTAAAAAAATAAATAAATCACCTTTATTTAACCAGGTAGGCCAGTTGAGAACAACTTCTCATTTACAATTGCGACCTGGCCAAGATAAAGCAAAGCAGTGCGACACAAAAAACACAGAGTTACACATGGAATAAACAAACGTACAGTCAATAACACAATAGAAAAATCTGTATACAGTGTGTGCAAAATGAAGTAAGGAGGTAATGCAATAAATTGGCCAGTAGTGGCGAAGTAATTACAATTTAGCAATTTACACTGGAATGACAGATGTGCAGATGAGGATGTGCAAGTAGAAATACCAGTATGCAAAAGAGCAGAACAACAAAAACAAATATGGGGATGAGGTAGATAGTTGTTTAGATGGGCTATTTACAGATGGGCTGTGTACACCTGCAGCGATCGGTAAGCTGCTCTGACAGCTGACGCTTAAAGTTAGTGAGGGAGATATAAGTCTCTAACCTCAGTGAGTTTTGCAATTCCTTTACCTAGCAAAGACTTATAGATGACCTGGAGCCAGTGGGTTTGGCGACAAATATGTAGCAAGGACCAGCCAACAAGAGCATACAGGTCGCAGTGGTGGTTAGTTTATGGGGCTTTGGTGACAAAACGGATGGTACTGTGATAGAATGCATCCAATTTGCTGAGTAGAGTGTTGGAGGCTATTTTGTAAATTACATCGCCGAAGTCAAGGATCGGTAGGATAGTCAGTTTTAAGAGGGTATGTTTGGCAGCATGAGTGAAGGAGGCTTTGTTGCGAAATAGGAAGCCGATTCTAGATTTAATTTTGGATTGGAGATGCTTAATGTGAGTCTGGAAGGAGAGTTTACAGTCTAACCAGACACCTAGGTATTTGTAGTTGTCCACATATTCTAAGTCAGAACCGTCCAGAGTAGTGATGCTGGACGGGCAGGCAGGTGCGGGCAGCAATCGGTTGAAGAGCATGCATTTAGTTTTACTTGTATTTAAGAGCAGTTGGAGGCCACGGAAGGAGTGTTGTATGGCGTTGAAGCTCGTTTGGGGGTTTGTTAACACAATGTCCAAAGAAGGGCCAGATGTATACCGAATGGTGTCGTCTGCGTAGAGGTGGATCAAAGAATCACCCGCAGCAAGAGCGACATCATTGATATAGACAGAGAAAAGAGTCGGCCCGAGAATTGAAACCTGTGGCACACGCATAGAGACTGCCAGAGGTTCGGACAACAGGCCCTCCGATTTGACACACTGAACTCTGTCTGAGAAGTAGTTAGTGAACCAGGCAAGGCAGATAATTATGAGTTTTTTACTCCGCTGGTATCAGCTGGTCTCGGTAACAAATGACTAGTCCTCACTGTCTGAGATCGAGTCAAGACCGATTACAAATGTATCCAAAACCGAGACAAGACCGAGACACTCAACATGTGGTCTGGAGACCAGACTGTACTACAACACTGGTCAATGTCCTTATCCGGGATTTAGCCAAGTCTCTGTGAGAACCAAATTATATGTGTTCGTGTCATGCACCCAGATATCAAGAAAGTCCATATTTGATCAAACTTTGTACATTGATAAATCAAATCAATTATTTGTCACATGCGCCGAATACAACAAGTGGAGACCTTACCGTGAAATGCTTACTTACAAGACCTAAACAAACGGTGCAGTTCAGTGATACAAGCCCTCTTTGTGATTCGAAAACAGTATTTGATACAATAACACTGGAGGAGCTTACCACAGTGGGCTTCAGTAACAGAGCTAATAGTGGAATTCTACTTGATGGGCACAATATTATTCCTGACAATACCCCTGGGAATATGGTAGCAGTATTATGCTCTGTGAAATAGTGGGAGTAGGATCAGTTAACGGGTTGTTTGAGTCGTGTGTTATTACGGGAAAGTGGTATTGTCAGTAGCTACTGCAGAGCCCTCAGAGAACACCTTGTTCCATAAAAAAAACAGCCTGCAGTCTTAAAGTGCACGATGATGCTTGGTATAGATGTTGTGGGCAGTGTACTTGTCAGTTTATTTCTCTTCCTCTATGTTGTGTCAGTTCTTTCCTCTAATCTTACCATAGTACTCTGCCTCTCCTCCTTCAGTCAGACCTGCTAAAAAAAAACATGCAGGGAGGACATCTTTATTATCGTTCCTTTCCCAATATGCCCCCTTAGACACAACTATGACAAAAACAACCAACAAAAATGGGTCACAACTCCTGTAGCTCTGTCACACGCTGGGTCTGTACATAGTCAATGGTAGGCTTCGAGGGGACTCCTATGGTGGGTAGACCTTTAGCTCATCTCTTGGCAGTAGTACTGTAGACTCATTATCACTGACCTCAACCCAGAGTCTCTCAGAGCGTTCACAGTCAGCCAACTGACTCCCCTATCAGACCACAGCAAAATCACAATCTATTTGGACAGAGCAATACTCAACCATGAAGCATCGAAGACGAACAAATAGCATACTATTAACAAATGCTATAGATGGAAGGAAGATAGTGTAGGAAACGACCAAATAAAAAATTGGCCAAGAACAAATCCAATCCTTCCTAGACAACTTCCTGTACAAAATGTTTTCCTGCAATAGTGAAAGTGTAAATTTAGCAGTAGAAAACATGAACAGTATATTTGACCTATCAGCTTACATATCACATTTTAAATTCAAGCATAAAAACCTAAGACAACTGACAACAGTGACAAATGTTTTGATGAAGAATGTAAAAACCTTAGAAAGAAATTAAACACAGAGAACCAGAAAACCTTAGCTTGCTACTTCACTATGGTGAATCACTAAAACAATACAGAAATACACTACGGAAAAAGAAGGAACAGAACGTCAGAAATCAGATCAATCTAAATGAAGAATCCATAGACTCTAACCACTTCTGGGAAAATTGGAAAACACTAAGCAAACAACACGAAGAGTTATCTAATCAAAACGGAGATGTATGGATAAACCACTTCTCCAATATTTTTATAACAAAGAACCAAGAGCGAAAACATATGCATGATTATTTACTAAACTTACAATCAAATATTAAAGACCACCAGAACCCACTGGATTCTCCAATTACATTGGATGAACTACAAGACAAAATACAAACCCTCCAACCCAAAAAGGACTGTGGTGTTGATGGTATACTAAACAAAATGATAAAATATACAGACCACTAATAGGTTTCAAAAAAGATTTTGACTCAATTTGTTATGAGGGTCTGTTATGCAAATTGATGGAAAGCTGTGTTGGAGGAAAAACACATGACAAATCCATGTACACAAAGAACAAGTGTGTAGTTAAAATTGGCAATAAAAACACATGTCTTTCCTCGTGGCCATGGGGTGAGACAGGGATGCACCTTGAGCCCCACCCTCTTCAACATTTACAGTGCCTTCAGAAAGTATTCATACCTTTTGACTTTTACCACATGTTGTTGTTACAAAGTGGGATTAAAAAATATATTTGTCAATTTTTGTCAATGATCTACACAATATACACATGATCTACACAACAAAATCTAACATTGGAAGAAAAAAAAAGTTATGAAAAATAAAACACAAATATTTCTTCATTACATAAGTATTCACACCCCTGAATCAATACATGTTAGAATCACCTTTGTCAGTGATTACAGCTGTGAGTCTTTCTGGCTAAGTCTCTACAAGCTTTGCACACCTGTATTGTACAATATTTGCAAATTATTATTTAAACAATTCTTTAAACTCAAGTTGGTTGTTGATCATTGCTAGACAGCCATTTTCAATTATTGCCATTGATTTTCAAGGGGATTTAAGTCAAAGCTCCTGAGTGGCGCAGTGGTCTAAGGCGCTGCATCTCAGTGCAAGAGGCATCACTACAGTCCCTGGTTTGATTCCAGGCTGTATCACATCCGGCCGTGATTGTGAGTCCCAGAGAGCGGCGCACAATTGGCCCAGTGTCGTCTGGGTTTGGCCGGGGTAGGCCGTCATTGTAAATAAGAATTTGTTCTTAACTGACTTGCCTAGTTAAATAAATACAAAATGTATAAAGAAGCAGTGACTAGGCCACTCAGGAACATTCAATGTTGTCTTGGTAAGCAACTCCAGTGTAGATTTGGTCTGGTGTTTTAGGTTGTTGTCCTACTGAAAGGTGAATTTATCTGCCAGTGTCTGTTGAAAATCAGACTGAACCAGGATGTTGCCTGTGCTTAGCTCTATTTCATTTATTTGTATCATTAAAGAAACTCCCTAGTCCTTGCCGATGACAAGCATACCCATAACATGATGCAGCCACCACCATGCTTGAAAATATGAAGAGTGGTACTCAGTGATGTGTTCTGTTGGATTTGCCCCAAACATAACACTTTGTATTCAGGACATATAGTTAATTTCTTTGCCACATTTTTTGCAGTTTTACTTTTGTGCCTTATTGCAAACAGGATGAATTTTTTATTTATTGTATATGTGTATTCTGTAAAGGCTTCCTTCTTTTCACTCTGTCATTTAGGTTAGTATTGTGGAGTAACTACAATGTTGTTGATCCATCCTCTGTTTTATCCTATCACAGCCATTAAACTCTGTAACTGTTTTAAAGTCACCATTGACCTCATGGTGAAATCCCTGAGTGGTTTCCTTCCTCTCTGGCAACTGAGTTAGGAAGGACTCCTGTATCTTTGTAGTGACTGGGTGTATTGATACACCATCCAAAGTGTATCTAATAACTTCACCATGCTCGAAGGGATAGTCAATGTCTTAGGTGGCATTGTTAAAGCTCTCTGGTTTGTGTTTGAAAATCAGTGCTCGACTAATAATGACCTTAATGATAGTTGTTTGATACAGAAATTAAAATTCACAAATCATGTTAAACACTATTATTGCACACACACATGCAACTTATTATGTGACTTGTTAAGCACATTTTTACTCCTGAATGTATTTAGGCTTGTCATAACAAAGGGGTTGAATACTCATTGACTCAAGCCATTATTAGCTTTTAATTTTTTATTTAACCTTTATTTAACCAGGTAGGTAAGTTGAGAACAAGTTCTCATTTACAATTGCGACCTGGCCAAGATAAAGCAAAGCAGTTCGACACATACCACAACACAGAGTTACACATGGAGTAAAACAAACATACAGTCAATAATACAGTAGAAAAATAAGTCTATATACAATGTGAGCAAATGAGGTCAGATAAGGGAGGTAAAGGCAAAAAAGGCCATGGTGGCAAAGTAAATACAATATAGCAAGTAAAACACTGGAATGGTAGATTTGCAGTGGAAGAAAGTGGAAAGTAGAAATAGAAATAATGGGGTGCAAAGGAGCAAAATAAACAAATAAATAAATAAATACTGTAGGGGAAGAGGTAGTTGTTTGAGCTAAATTATAGATGGGCTATGTACAGGTGCAGTGATCTGTGAGCTGCTCTGACAGCTGGTGCTTAAAGCTAGTGAGGGAGATAAGTGTTTCCAGTTTCAGAGATTTTTGTAGTTCGTTCCAGTCATTGGCAGCAGAGAACTGGAAGGAGAGACGGCCAATGGAGGAATTGGCTTTGGGGGTGACCAGAGAGATATACCTGTTGGAGCGCGTGCTACAGGTGGGTGCTGCTATGCTGACCAGTGAGCTGAGATAAGGGGGGACTTTACCTAGCAGGGTCTTGTAGATGACCTGGAGCCAGTGGGTTTTGCGACGAGTATGAAGCGAGGGCCAGCCAGCAAGAGCGTACAGGTCGCAGTGGTGGGTAGTATATGGGGCTTTGGTGACAAAACAGATGGCACTGTGATAGACTGCATCCAGTTTATTGAGTAGAGTGTTGGAGGCTATTTTGTAAATGACATCGCCGAATTTGTAATTAATTTGTAAACATTTTGAGAAACACAATTCCATTTTGACATTATGGGGTATTGTGTGTAGGCCAGTGACACAAAATCTATATTTAATCATTTAAACACAACAAAATTTGGAAAAAGTCAAGGGATGTGAAATACTTTCTGTATTTCAGCAAATTGGCGAGTGCACTAGAACAGTTTGCAGCACCCGGCCTCACCCTACTGGACTCGGAAATCAAATGTCTACTGTTTGCTGATTATATTATTGATTGTATCTGGTGCTTCTGTCCTGAATGTCAATCTACTATCCCCCATAGTACAAAAGTTGACCTATTCTGTGCAATAAATAAATATTCCAAATATAGTCTGGGACAGTTGTGGGACGCGATAGTGTTACGTGAATTTTCGAATCCCAAGGATAATAATTAACAATCAATAAGCCCCAAGGTTTGTAAGAGAACTGGGTTAATAATAATTAGGCAAGGACTCAGCTTTTCTGCAAAAGGTCTTGTACAGTTTATTCAGTAGAACGTTCTGCAGTTCATTACACAAAACATCTATTATATACAAGGCTCCTCATTTACATATTACACACTACACACTACACACTACACACTAACACACTACACACTACACACTAACACACTACATACTACACACTAACACACTACACACTACACACTAACACACTACACATTACACACTACACACTACACACTACACACTAACACACTAACACACTACACACTAACACACTTACACACTACACACTAACACATAACACACTACACACTACACACTAACACACTACATACTACACACTAACACACTACACACTACACACTACACACTAACACACTACACATTACACACTACACACTACACACTACACACTACACACTACACACTAACACACTAACACACTAACATACTACACGCTACACACTAACACACTACACACTACACACTACACACTAACACACTACACACTAACACACTACACACTACACACTACACACTACACACTAACACACTACACACTTACACACTACACACTACACACTACACACTACACACTAACATACTACACACTACACACTAACACACTACACACTAACACACTACACACTACACACTAACACACTACACACTACACACTACACACTACACACTAACACACTACACATTACACACTACACACTACACACTACACACTACACAATAACACACTACACACTACACACTACACACTAACACACTAACACACTAACACACTACACACTACACACTACACATTACACACTAACACACTACACACTACACACTAACACACTACACACTAACACACTACACATTACACACTACACACTACACACTAACACTACACACTACACACTAACACACTACACACTAACACACTACACACTACACACTAACACACTACACACTACACACTAACACACTACACACTAACACACTAACACACTACACACTACACACTAACACACTAACACACTACACACTACACACTACACACTAACACACTACACAATACACACTAACACACTAACACACTACACACTAACACACTACACACTAACACACTACACACTACACACTACACACTAACACACTACACACTAACACACTACACACTAACACACTACACACTAACACACTACACAATATACACTAACACACTAACACACTACACACTAACACACTAACACTAAGGAGAGTTCATTGTTCTTCCCCAGAACTCTCAACACCGTAAATTCTTACCCAGCCGACAGTATTTTAGTACTCTGAGATTAGGGAAACCTGGAGGGTTCGAGCTAGGTCAGGTCAACCACAGTTTAACAGTTCTTGATGTTTACTTAAACACACAGACCTCCATCCCTCTCCTATCCTAGTCAATCTCATGAGACTTATGCTTAAAACCCTTTAGTTACTTATTCTACAGGCTATATAGACCATATCCCTATATTCAGGGTAGAATTATTTAATCATTTACTCTCAAGCAGGAATTCCTTTAACAGATAGATCCCATCTTCATACAACCACTATCATCAGAAAAACCTTTTTTAACGCAATGTGGCTGAAAGAACAGATCAGAACATTTAGCTTAAAATGTTGATAAACTATGAGGATATTTCTTCACATTATAATTCCAGCAATGCCCAGATGGCAGCGGGCTATAAACGTTAATGTTTCATTAGCAGGAAAACACCATTATCAAAAGTGACCGCAAATGCGATTATGCAGGTAATGCTTTAATTTTAAAGGTGCCTTTTATGGTGAAAATTATCTCTCCCCAAACTTGAAACTCACGCGCTGCTTATATATGTAGTTAGGCTCTACACCCGTTGTAAAGCAAATTAATGTGATTCATTTTAAGAAGTTATTTGTCCACTTTAGTTGTGATACAAACCTTATCAAAACACATAGGACTATGGGCTATGCTACATGAGGTGTGATACTAACCTTATTAAAACATATAGGACTATGGGCAACTAACCTTATTAAACATACAGGACTATGGGCTGGGCTACATGAGTTGTGATACTAACCTTATTAAAACATATAGGACTATGGGCTACTAACCTTATTAAAACATATTGCACTATGGGCTACAAACCTTATTAAAACATATAGGACTATGGACTACTAACCTTATTAAAACATATAGGACTATGGGCTACTAACCTTATTAAAACATATAGGACTATGGGCTACTAACCTTATTAAAACATATAGGACTATGGGCTACAAACCTTATTAAACATATAGGACTATGGGCTACAAACCTTATCAAAACATATAGGACTATGGGCTACTAACCTTATTAAAACATATAGGACTATGGGCAACTAACCTTATTAAACATACAGGACTATGGGCTGGGCTACATGAGTTGTGATACTAACCTTATTAAAACATATAGGACTATGGGCTACTAACCTTATTAAAACATATTGCACTATGGGCTACAAACCTTATTAAAACATATAGGACTATGGACTACTAACCTTATTAAAACATATAGGACTATGGGCTACTAACCTTATTAAAACATATAGGACTATGGGCTACTAACCTTATTAAAACATATAGGACTATGGGCTACAAACCTTATTAAACATATAGGACTATGGGCTACAAACCTTATCAAAACATATAGGACTATGGGCTACTAACCTTATTAAAACATATAGGACTATGGGCTACTAACCTTATTAAAACATATAGGACTATGGGCTACAAACCTTATTAAAACATATAGGACTATGGGCTAGGCTACATGAGGTGTGATACTAACCTTATTAAAACATATAGGACTATGGGCTACTAACCTTATTAAAACATATTGCACTATGGGCTACAAACCTTATTAAAACATATAGGACTATGGACTACTAACCTTATTAAAACATATAGGACTATGGGCTACTAACCTTATTAAAACATATAGGACTATGGGCTACTAACCTTATTAAAACATATAGGACTATGGGCTACAAACCTTATTAAACATATAGGACTATGGGCTACAAACCTTATCAAAACATATAGGACTATGGGCTACTAACCTTATTAAACATATAGGACTATGGGCTACAAACCTTATCAAAACATATAGGACTATGGGCTACTAACCTTATTAAAACATATAGGACTATGGGCTACTAACCTTATTAAAACATATAGGACTATGGGCTACAAACCTTATCAAAACATATAGGACTATGGGCTACTAACCTTATTAAAACATATAGGACTATGGGCAACTAACCTTATTAAACATACAGGACTATGGGCTGGGCTACATGAGTTGTGATACTAACCTTATTAAAACATATAGGACTATGGGCTACTAACCTTATTAAAACATATTGCACTATGGGCTACAAACCTTATTAAAACATATAGGACTATGGACTACTAACCTTATTAAAACATATAGGACTATGGGCTACTAACCTTATTAAAACATATAGGACTATGGGCTACTAACCTTATTAAAACATATAGGACTATGGGCTACAAACCTTATTAAACATATAGGACTATGGGCTACAAACCTTATCAAAACATATAGGACTATGGGCTACTAACCTTATTAAAACATATAGGACTATGGGCTACTAACCTTATTAAAACATATAGGACTATGGGCTACAAACCTTATTAAAACATATAGGACTATGGGCTAGGCTACATGAGGTGTGATACTAACCTTATTAAAACATATAGGACTATGGGCTACTAACCTTATTAAAACATATTGCACTATGGGCTACAAACCTTATTAAAACATATAGGACTATGGGCTACTAACCGTATTAAAACATATAGGACTATGGGCTACTAACCTTATTAAAACATATAGGACTATGGGCTACTAACCTTATTAAATCATATAGGACTATGGGCTACTAACCTTATTAAAACATATAGGACTATGGGCTACTAAACTTATTAAAACATATAGGACTATGGACTAGGCTACATGAGGTGTGATACTAACCTTATTAAACATATAGGACTATGGACTACTAACCTTATTAAAACATATAGGACTATGGGCTACTAACCTTATTAAAACATATAGGACTATGGACTACTAACCTTATTAAAACATATAGGACTATGGACTAGGTTACACGAGGTGTGATGCTAACCATATTAAACATATAGGACTATGGGCTACTAACCTTATTAAAACATATAGGACTATGGACTACTAACCTTATTAAAACATATAGGACTATGGACTACTAACCTTATTAAAACATATAGGACTATGGGCTAGGCTACATGAGGTGTGATGCTAACCTTATTAAACATATAGGACTATGGGCTACTAACCTTATTAAAACATATAGGACTATGGACTACTAACCTTATTAAAACATATAGGACTATGGGCTACTAACCTTATTATAACATATAGGGCTATGGGCTACTAACCTTATTAAAACATATAGGACTATGGGCTACAAACCTTATTAAACATATAGGACTATGGGCTACTAACCTTATTAAAACATATAGGACTATGGGCTAGGATACATGAGGTGTGATACTAACCTTATTAAAACATATAGGACTATGGGCTACTAACCTTATTAAAACATATAGGACTATGGGCTACTAACCTTATTAAAACATATAGGCCTATGGGCTAGGCTACATGAGGCATGTGACTATAATTACAAAAAGTAGAGATAAAAAAGGCAATGTTTCTTGCTTTACGCTCGGCATCATTCACAACAGATAATATATAATTCACAAGTGATAAACTAATATTATCACCCATCAGACTATTCTTGATTTAATCTTGTCTTTACATATACTAAATAATATACTAAATAATATATGTGTGAAATTAGTATTGATGTAGAATGGACCGTTATCATGCACCTGTCTGGAAACAGGGTCAGCAGGGGAAAACAGGGTCTCACGGATCCCTCCGGAACTTTCATTACGCACACCTGTCCCCTATTCCCACTGATTAGTCCTTGTATAAGTGAGCCCTTTGGTTTCCCTCGGGCTGTTCCATTATTGTTAAAATGTCCATTAATGCGTGTGAGTACCTGTGCTGTGTGTTTTGGGCTTTCGTGCCATTGTGCAGATGATTACGGGTCTCGTCCCGTGTGTTAATCGTTGTGCGCTTGTGTTATTTATCAGAGGTACTCCTCGCTCTTTTGTTTGGGTTTCTACCGTGTGTTTTTATTACGTGTATGTTTGGTCTTCGTCCTAGTGCCTTTACACGGCACGCTGTAATTTGGGCTGAATAAAAAAAACTATTACGCATTCCTGCGTCTGTCTCCCGATCCTTCATGCCAACGTGACACAGGGGCAGCAGAGGGAAAAAATACATTTAATCTATGCACTTAAATAGCGAATGGAGGACACTTTTCCCATAGTTCATTTTCATGCCAGCCAGGTAGGCTTTACTCCTGTTGTAAAGAGAAGCAGAGCTTGGAGAAGTCTAATTACTGTGACTAAACGGTCACGTGGAATTTGACTGCCTTCATGATGCGTTGCCGACGGTGTGGTAGTAATACGGTTACCGTAACAGCCCCAATCACAGCAACAAGATTTGAGGCCCGTTGCCATGTGCAAAGGGCAACGAGTGGAGAACAAACACCATTGCAAATTCAACCTATATTTATCTATTTATTTATCTTCCCCAACTATTCATACTACAACAATTTGCACATTGCTAAAACACTGAAATATCTTAATCTTTTTTAAACCTTTTTGAGTGTAATGTTTACTGTTCATTTCTAAACAGTAACAAGGCATGATGGGGG
The DNA here is from genome assembly GCF_965601325.2 of Salmo salar. Taxonomy (NCBI): domain Eukaryota; kingdom Metazoa; phylum Chordata; class Actinopteri; order Salmoniformes; family Salmonidae; genus Salmo; species Salmo salar. The sequence continues at coordinate 12,914,998 of NC_138305.1, forward strand.
ATTTGTCACGGTTGTCGAAAGGAGGAGCGGACCAAAGTGTGTGTCGTTCCACATTTTATTTATACTGCAAAACTATGCGATACATAAATAAACTGAATGACAAAAAACAACAAACCGTGACGCAGAGGTGAAACATATACTACTCAAAATTAATCTCCCACAAACCCAGGTGGGACAAACACCAACTTAAATATTACCTCCAATTAGAGACAACGATGACCAGCTGCCTCTAATTGGAGATCATCCCAAACAAAGCCCAACATAGAAATACAAAACTAGAACATAACAACATAGAAAAACTAAACTAGAAAACCCCCCTGTCAAGCCCTGACCTACTCTACCATCGAAAATAACAGCTTTCTAAGGTCAGGACGTGACAGGATTGGTCTCCTACATGGATCATACAGTAACAAGGCATGATGGGGGTTTGGTCTCCTCCTACAGGGATCATACAGTAACAAGGCATGATGGGGGATTGGTCTCCTCCTACAGGGATCAGTCTCAACCTCCAGTGTCTCAACTCCATGTCTCCTCCCAGCTCAGAACTGCAGTGTTTTTATAAAATGCAATGCCGTGCCCTATCTAATGGAGGTGTGTGTTTCTCCTGCAGTCTTCGTTGCGAGGAGAGAACATCACGGTGTTTGGCTGTCTGAACCACGGCATGCCCCTGTCCCTGAAAGACAACTCCTCGGTCAAATGTGAATCAGGTAGGAGGAGCTGCTGCTTTGATAGAATGTAGTTGCAAAGATTACAGATATCTCTGCATCCAGGCGATTATGCCCATAAGATCAGATAAGCGATAAGAAACTAGCTTGTGATCAAATAAATCTCTCTCCCTCTCTTTCTCTCCCTCTGTCTCTCCCTCCCTCTCTCTGTCTCACCCTCCCTCCCTCTCTCTGTCTCTCCCTCCCTCCCTCCCTCTCTCTCTCTCCCTCCCTCCCTCCCTCCCTCCCTCTCTCTGTCTCTCCCTCCCTCTCTCTCTCTGTCTCTCTCTCTCTCCCTCTCTCTGTCTCTCCCTCCCTCCCTCTCTCTGTCTCTCCCTCCCTCCCTCCCTCTCTCTGTCTCTCCCTCCCTCTCTCTGTCTCTCCCTCCCTCCCTCTCTCTGTCTCTCCCTCCCTCCCTCTCTCTCTCTCTCTCTCTGTCTCTCTCTCCCTCTCTCCCTCTCTCTCTCTCTCTCCCTCCCTCTCTCTGTCTCTCTCTCCCTCCCTCTCTCTGTCTCTCCCTCGCTCCCTACCTCTCTCTATCTCTCCCTCCCTCCCTCTCTCTCTCTCTCTGTCTCTCTCTCCCTCCCTCTCTCTGTCTCTCCCTCCCTCTCTCTCTCTGTCTCTCTCTCCCTCCCTCCCTCTCTCTGTCTCTCCCTCTCTCCCTCCCTCCCTCTCTCTGTCTCTCCCTCCCTCTCTCTCTCTGTCTCTCTCTCTCTCCCTCTCTCTGTCTCTCCCTCTCTCTGTCTCTCCCTCCCTCCCTCCCTCTCTCTGTCTCTCCCTCCCTCTCTCTGTCTCTCCCTCCCTCCCTCTCTCTCTCTCTCCCTCCCTCTCTCTGTCTCTCTCTCCCTCCCTCTCTCTGTCTCTCCTTCCCTCCCTCCCTCTCTCTGTCTCTCCCTCCCTCCCTCTCTCTGTCTCACCCTCGCTCTCTCTGTCTCACCCTCCCTCTCTCTATCTCTCCCTCCCTCTCTCCCTCTCTCTCTCTCTCTCTCTCTCCCTCCCTCTCTCTGTCTCTCTCTCCCTCCCTCTCTCTGTCTCTCCCTCCCTCCCTCTCTCTATCTCTCCCTCCCTCCCTCTCTCTCTCTCTCTGTCTCTCTCTCCCTCCCTCTCTCTGTCTCTCCCTCCCTCCCTCCCTCTCTCTGTCTCTCCCTCCCTCCCTCTCTCTGTCTCACCCTCCCTCTCTCTGTCTCACCCTCCCTCTCTCTGTCTCTCCCTCCCTCTCTCTCTCTGTCTCTCTCTCCCTCCCTCTCTCTGTCTCTGCCCCCCACCCCTCTCCAGACTCTGTATCAGGTTTCCTGTTGTCAGTAAACTCCAGCTCCAACATCACTAAGCTGAGGATCCCCTACCCCCAGACTGGAACCTGGTACCTTAGCCTGAGATCCCTCTGTGCCACCGAACATGGGTGAGATACCTGCTAATACCTTGGGTCAGTAGAGTGTGAGAGAGGCTGGGTCAGTAGAGTGTGAGAGAGGCTGGGTCAGTAGAGTGTGAGAGAGGCTGGGTCAGTAGAGTGTGAGAGAGGCTGGGTCAGTAGAGTGTGAGAGAAGCTGGGTCAGTAGAGTGTGGGAGAGGCTGGGTCAGTAGAGTGTGAGAGAGGCTGGGTCAGTAGAGTGTGAGAGAGGCTGGGTCAGTAGAGTGTGAGAGAGGCTGGGTCAGTAGAGTGTGAGAGAAGCTGGGTCAGTAGAGTGTGGGAGAGGCTGGGTCAGTAGAGTGTGAGAGAGGCTGGGTCAGTAGAGGGTGGGAGAGGCTAGGTCAGTAGAGGGTGGGAGAGGCAGGGTCAGTAGAGGCTGAATAAAGAGGGTGAGAGGCTGGGTCAGTAGAGGCTGAATAAAGAGGGTGAGAGGCTGGGTCAGTAGAGGGTGGGAGAGGCTGGGTCAGTAGAGGGTGGGAGAGGCTGGGTCAGTAGAGTGTGAGAGAGGCTGGGTCAGTAGAGTGTGAGAGAGGCTGGGTCAGTAGAGTGTGAGAGAGGCTGGGTCAGTAGAGGGTGGGAGAGGCTAGGTCAGTAGAGTCTGAATAAAAAGGGTGAGAGGCTGGGTCAGTCATACAGCGAACCCAGTTTACTCATGTCTCTATTAAGGAATTGTACCCACTGATGTGGTGCAGACTCTCTCACCCTCTTTAATCACCCTCTACTGACCCAGCCTCTCACCCTCTTTAATCAACCTCTATTGACCCAGCCTCTCAATCCCCTTTTACTCATCCTCTCCTCCTCTCTCCTCCTCTCTCCTGCTCCTCTCTCCTCCTCTCTCCTGCTCCTCTCTCCTCTCTCCTGTTCCTCTCTCCTGCTCCCATCTCCTCCTCTCTCCTGTTCCTCTCTCCTCCTCTGTCCTGCTCCTCTCTCCTCCTCTCACCTGCTCATCTCTCCTCCTCCTTTCCCCTGCTCCTCTCCCCTGCTCATCTCACCTGCTCATCTCTCCTCCTCCTCCTCTCATCTGCTCCTCTCTGCTGCTCCTCTCTCCTCCTCTCTTCTGCTCCTCTCTCCTCCTCTCTCCTGCTCCTCGTCTCTCCTCCTCTCTCCCCCTCTCTCCTCCTCTCTCCTGCTCCTCGTTCCTGCTCTCTCCTGCTCCTCTCTCCTGCTCCTCGTTCCTCCTCTCTCCTGCTCCTCTCTCCTCCTCTCTCCTGCTCCTCTCTCCTCCTCTCTCCTCCTCTCCTCTTTTTATAGTTCTTCTGTTAGAAACATTTAAATGTGTCTCCTATCCATACAGGCCAATGTCCACCAGTGTAAGGGGTTAAATACAAGCCAACCGATTGGTACATAGGGATGATGATAAGTCTATAAGCAGACTGTAGTTGATTGGCTCAGGAATTGGTAGGAGCTAATTGGTGTACATAATTTATTGAAATTGAATTGCTGCAGGTGTGAGGAATTAACACGAGTTGATTGGTTAGAAAACAATGCTGGGTCTTTTCTCCCTAGTTGGCACTAAATGGAAATTGAAAAAAGTATGTGAGATTGAAGACTACAATATAACTATTTGATATCTGTTGTTGTTGTCCAGGTTTGAGCCGTGTATCAGGGGCCAGTGTATCAGGGGACAGTGTATCAGGGGACAGTGTATCAGGGGACAGTGTATCAGTAGACAGTGTATCAGTGTATCAGGGGACAGTGTATCAGTGTATCAGGGGACAGTGTATCAGGGGACAGTGTATCAGTGTATCAGGGGACAGTGTATCAGTGTATCAGGGGACAGTGTATCAGGGGACAGTGTATCAGGGGACAGTGTATCAGTGTATCAGGGGCCAGTGTATCAGTAGACAGTGTATCAGCATATCAGGGGACAGTGTATCAGGGGACAGTGTATCAGTAGACAGTGTATCAGTGTATCAGGGGCCAGTGTATCAGGGGACAGTGTATCAGGGGCCAGTGTATCAGTAGACAGTGTATCAGTGTATCAGGGGACAGTGTTTCAGGGGCCAGTGTATCAGGGGCCAGTGTATCAAGGGCCAGTGTATCAGGGGACTGTGTATCAGGGGCCAGTGTATCAGTGTATCAGGGGCCAGTGTATCAGGGGACAGTGTATCAGGGGCCAGTGTATCAGTAGACAGTGTATCAGTGTATCAAGGGCCAGTGTATCAGGGGACAGTGTATCAGGGGACAGTGTATCAGGGGCCAGTGTATCAGGGGCCAGTGTATCAGGGGACAGTGTATCAGGGGACAGTGTATCAGGGGACAGTGTATCAGGGACCAGTGTATCAGTAGACAGTGTATCAGTGTATCAGGGGCCAGTGTATCAGTGGACAGTGTATCAGTGGACAGTGTATCAGTGGACAGTGTATCAGTGTATCAGGGGACAGTGTATCAGGGGACAGTGTATCAGTGTATCAGGGGCCAGTGTATCAGGGGACAGTGTATCAGGGGCCAGTGTATCAGGGGACAGTGTATCAGTGTATCAGGGGCCAGTGTATCAGGGGCCAGTGTATCAGGGGACAGTGTATCAGGGGCCAGTGTATCAGTAGACAGTGTATCAGTGTATCAGGGGCCAGTGTATCAGGGGACAGTGTATCAGGGGACAGTGTATCAGTAGACAGTGTATCAGTGTATCAGGGGCCAGTGTATCAGGGGACAGTGTATCAGGGGACAGTGTATCAGGGGACAGTGTATCAGGGGCCAGTGTATCAGTAGACAGTGTATCAGTGTATCAGGGGCCAGTGTATCAGGGGACAGTGTATCAGGGGACAGTGTATCAGGGGCCAGTGTATCAGTAGACAGTGTAACAGGGGCCAGTGTATCAGGGGACAGTGTATCAGTGTATCAGGGGACAATGTATCAGGGGACAGTGTATCAGGGGACAGTGTATCAGGGGACAGTGTATCAGGGGACAGTGTATCAGTGTATCAGGGGACAATGTATCAGGGGACAGTGTATCAGGGGACAGTGTATCAGGGGACAGTGTATCAGGGGCCAGTGTATCAGGGGACAGTGTATCAGTGTATCAGGGGACAGTGTATCAGGGGACAGTGTATCAGGGGCCAGTGTATCAGTGGACAGTGTATCAGTGGACAGTGTATCAGGGGACAGTGTATCAGTGTATCAGGGGACAGTGTATCAGGGGACAGTGTATCAGGGGACAGTGTATCAGTGTATCAGGGGACAGTGTATCAGTGTATCAGGGGACAGTGTATCAGGGGCCAGTATATCAGGGGACAGTGTATCAGTGTATCAGGGTTCCAGTGTATCAGGGGCCAATATATCAGGGGACAGTGTATCAAGGGACAGTGTATCAGGGGACAGTGTATCAGTGTATCAGGGGACAGTGTATCAGGGGACAGTGTATCAGTGTATCAGGGGACAGTGTATCAGTGTATCAGGGGACAGTGTATCAGGGGACAGTGTATCAGGGGACAGTGTATCAGTGTATCAGGGGCCAGTGTATCAGGGGCCAGTGTATCAGGGGCCAGTGTATCAGGGGACAGTGTATCAGGGGCCAGTGTATCAGGGGCCAGTGTATCAGTAGACAGTGTATCAGTGTATCAGGGGCCAGTGTATCAGGGGACAGTGTATCAGGGGCCAGTGTATCAGTAGACAGTGTATCAGTGTATCAGGGGACAGTGTATCAGGGGCCAGTGTATCAGGGGCCAGTGTATCAGGGGCCAGTGTATCAGGGGCCAGTGTATCAGGGGACAGTGTATCAGGGGACAGTGTATCAGGGGACAGTGTATCAGTAGACAGTGTATCAGTGTATCTCGGAGGACAGTGTATAAGTGTATCAAGGGCCAGTGTATCAGGGGACAGTGTATCAGGGGACAGTGTATCAGGGGACAGTGTATCAGGGGACAGTGTATCAGTAGACAGTGTATCAGTGTATCAGGGGACAGTGTATCAGGGGCCAGTGTATCAGGGGCCAGTGTATCAGGGGCCAGTGTATCAGGGGCCAGTGTATCAGTAGACAGTGTATCAGTGTATCAGGGGCCAGTGTATCAGGGGACAGTGTATCAGGGGACAGTGTATCAGGGGCCAGTGTATCAGTAGACAGTGTATCAGTGTATCAGGGGCCAGTGTATCAGGGGCCAGTGTATCAGGGGCCAGTGTATCAGGGGACAGTGTATCAGGGGACAGTGTATCAGTGTATCAGGGGCCAGTGTATCAGGGGACAGTGTATCAGGGGACAGTGTATCAGTGGACAGTGTATCAGTGTATCAGGGGACAGTGTATCAGTGTATCAGGGGACAGTGTATCAGGGGCCAATGTATCAGGGGACAGTGTATCAGGGGACAGTGTATCAGGGGACAGTGTATCAGTGTATCAGGGGACAGTGTATCAGGGGACAGTGTATCAGTGTATCAGTTGACAGTGTATCAGGGGACAGTGTATCAGGGGACAGTGTATCAGGGGACAGTGTATCAGGGGACAGTGTATCAGGGGACAGTGTATCAGGGGACAGTGTATCAGGAGACAGTGTATCAGGAGACAGTGTATCAGGGGACAGTGTATCAGTGTATCAGGGGACAGTGTATTAGTGTATCAGGGGACAGTGTATCAGTGTATCAGGAGACAGTGTATCAGTGTATCAGTGTATCAGGGGACAGTGTATCAGGGGGACAGTGCTGTGGACAGTGTATCAGGGGACAGTGTATCAGTGTATCAGGAGACAGTGTATCAGTGTATCAGTGTATCAGGGGATAGTGTATCAGTGTATCAGGGGACAGTGCAGGGGACAGTGTATCAGGGGGACAGTGTATCAGAGTATCAGGGGACAGTGTATCAGTGTATCAGGGGACAGTGTATCAGGGGCCAATGTATCAGGGGACAGTGTATCAGGGGACAGTGTATCAGGGGACAGTGTATCAGTGTATCAGGGGACAGTGTATCAGGGGACAGTGTATCAGTGTATCAGTTGACAGTGTATCAGGGGACAGTGTATCAGGGGACAGTGTATCAGGGGACAGTGTATCAGGAGACAGTGTATCAGGAGACAGTGTATCAGGGGACAGTGTATCAGTGTATCAGGGGACAGTGTATTAGTGTATCAGGGGACAGTGTATCAGTGTATCAGGAGACAGTGTATCAGTGTATCAGTGTATCAGGGGACAGTGTATCAGGGGGACAGTGCTGTGGACAGTGTATCAGGGGACAGTGTATCAGTGTATCAGGGGATAGTGTATCAGTGTATCAGGGGACAGTGCAGGGGACAGTGTATCAGGGGGACAGTGTATCAGTGTATCAGGGGACAGTGTATCAGTGTATCAGGGGCCAGTGTATCAGGGGCCAGTGTATCAGGGGCCAGTGTATCAGGGGCCAGTGTATCAGGGGACAGTGTATCAGGGGACAGTGTATCAGGGGACAGTGTATCAGGGGACAGTGTATCAGGGGACAGTGTATCAGTGTATCAGGGGCCAGTGTATCAGGGGACAGTGTATCAGGGGACAGTGTATCAGGGGACAGTGTATCAGGGGCCAGTGTAACAGGGGCCAGTGTAACAGGGGCCAGTGTATCAGGGGACAGTGTATCAGTGTATCAGGGGACAATGTATCAGTGGACAGTTTATCAGGGGACAGTGTATCAGTGTATCAGGGGACAGTGTATCAGGGTACAGTGTATCAGGGGACAGTGTATCAGGGGCCAGTGTATCAGTGGACAGTGTATCAGTGGACAGTGTATCAGGGGACAGTGTATCAGTGTATCAGGGGACAGTGTATCAGGGGACAGTGTATCAGTGTATCAGGGGCCAGTGGATCAGCGGCCAGTGTATCAGGGGACAGTGTATCAGGGGACAGTGTATCAGGGGACAGTGTGTACTCTAGCGTTTAAGCAGACTGAATTTGATTTGATTGCTGAGAAAGTAGTCAACCTCTCCCTAGCTGCGACTAAATGTAAAATGAACAAAAAGTCAATGAGACGAGACTTAATATTTTTCCCATTTGATGTCTGTGTCTGTGTGTGTGTGTGTGTGTGTGTGTGTGTGTGTGTGTGTGTGTGTGTGTGTGTGTGTGTGTGTGTGTGTGTGTGTGTGTGTGTGTGTGTGTGTGTGTGTGTGTGATGTCAATGTTTTGTTGTCCAGGTTTGAGCCATGTTCTAACATGACAGCGGAGGTGTACCTGCGCTCCTACCTGACCCCCTGCATCAACGACTGTGGGACCTACGGACAGTGCAAACTGCTACGCACCAACAACTATCTGTACGCTGCCTGCGAGTGCAAAGCAGGTGACTAAGGTTCAAATCAAAGTTGATTGGTCGGGAAAACATTTGGAGATGTTATCGCAGGTGCAGCAAAAATGCTTCTCTTACTCCAACAGTGCAGCAAAAATGTTTCTGTTACTCCAACAGTGCAGCAAAATGTTTCTGTTACTCCAACAGTGCAGCTATTGTAGCCCATAGAAATGCATTGAGTAACACATTCATGAGTTAAAAAAATGTCATAAGGAATATGGTTTTGAAGTGTCTGTCCTGTATCTAGGTTGATACAGTTCCTTCGGAAAGTATTCAGACCACTTGACTTTTTCCACATTTTGTTATGTTACAGCCTTATTCTAAAATTGATTAAATTGTCCCCCCTGAAATATCACATTTACATAAGTATTCAGACCTTTTACTCAGTACTTTGTTGAAGCACCTTTGGCAGTGATTACAGCATCGAGTCTTCTTGGGTATGACGCTACAAGCTTGGCACACCTGTATTTGAGGATTTTCTCCCATTCTTCTCTGCAGATCTTCTCAAGGTCTGTCAGGTTGGATGGGGAACGTTGCTACACAGATATTTTCAGGTCTCTCCAGAGATGTTCGATCGGGCTCTGGCTGGGCCAGTCAGGGACATTCAGAGACTTGTCCCGAAGCCACTCCTGTGACTCTTGGCTGTGTGCTTAGGGTCGTTGTCCAGTTGGAAGGTGAACCGTCGCTCCAGTCTGAGGTCCTGAGCGCTCTGGAGCAGGTTTTCATTAAAGATCTCTGTACTTTTCTCCATTCATCTTTCCCTCGATCCTGACTAGTCTCTCAGTCCCTGCTGCTGAAAAACATTCCCACAGCATGATGCTGCCACCACCATGCTTCACCATAGGGATGGTGCCAGGTTTCCTCCAGATGTGACGCTTGGCATTCAGGCCAAAGAGTTCAATCTTGGTTTCATCAGACCAGAGAATCTTGTTTCTCATGGTCTGAGAGTCTTTAGGTGCCTTTTGGCAAACTCCAAGCGGGCTGTCATGTGCCTTTTACTGAGGAGTGGCTTCCGTCAGGCCATTCTACCATAAAGGCCTGATTGGTGGAGTGCTGCAGAGATGGTTGTCCTTCTGGAAGGTTCTCCCATCTCCACAGAGGAACTCTAGAGCTCTGTCAGAGAGACCATCGGGTTCCTTGTCACCTCCCTGACCAAGGCCCTTCTCCCCCGATTGCTCAGTTTGGCCAGGCGGCCAACTCTAGGAAGAGTCTTGGTGGTTCCAAACTTCATCCATTTAAGAATGATGGAAGCCACTGTGATCTTGGGGACCTTCAATGCTGCAGAAATGTTTTGGTACCCTTCCCCAGATCTGTGCCTCGACACAATCCTGTCTTGGAGGTGTTCAGACAATTCCTTCAACCTCATGGCTTGGTTTTTGCTCTGACATGCACTGTCACCTGTGGGACCTTATATAGACATAGTGTGTGCCTTTCCAAATAATGTCCAATCAATTGAATTTTCCACAGGTGGACTCCAATCAAGTTGTAGAAACATCAAGGATGATCAATGGAAACAGAATGCACAATGAGCTCATATTCCAGTCTCATAGCAAAGACTCTGAATGCTATGTGTAACAGGTCAGGTTTTTTTCTCAGATCAGTCTTGAGAGGTTGAGTAACAACCAGAGCCATGTATCTTAACCTCATCACAGTACTTAATAGTAGTGGCACGTTTCCTAGTAGTAGGGGGTGAAAAGTTCAGAATAACTCACTCTATGCAGCTCTTCAGATTATGTGGTTAAGATCATCCACCTGTCAAACATCCCTATATCTAAGACAGGTTAGGCCCCCCTACCCTAAGGCAGTAATAATGACAAGACAGTTCTGCTTAGAAATACATTGTCAGTTTTAGGCAACAACACAACAGGCACAATTTCACAGTTCACAGAATAGCTGACTGTAACCTACCTCACGTGTAGCCTATCAATAGCTATACAACCTATAGTCTTACAGCATTTATATCAGATATCCCAATAACAAACAAAACAAAACGAACATGATGAATTACACCTGTATGAGAGCCGGCAGGGACTCAAATAATAGAAGTAGCCTGCAACGTTGTTACGGTAATATTCTTCTTCTCCTTTGAATTGGCTAATTAGGCTTAAATGTTCATTATTAACAGTGTCCCTTCTTATCCTTGTCGTCAAACAACTGAAAAGTCCACCACTTTAGATATCCTTTTCTTTCAGGACATAAAGAGAACACAGGAATCCTGGCTCTCCTCTGTAACAATTCTTTGATGTCCATCAGTCTGGCTGTTAGTTAGCTACATCAATTGAACTCATGTTAACCCCAAAGGCAAAAATGACAGTCATTTGGTGGTATGGGACAATCCTCTTCCAGAACTACATTTACATTTTAGTCATTTAGCAGATGCTCTTATCCAGAGCGACTTACAGTAGTCAATGCATACATTTCATGCATTTTTTTGTTGTTGTACTGGCCCCCCGTGGGAATCGAACCCACAACCCTGGCGTTGCAAACACCATGCTCTACCAACTGAACTACCACATCCTCTTTCTCCAAAGACACTAGGTATGGAACAATTCTCTTCCAGAATTACAACGTCCTCCTTCTCCAACGATACTCCAACATAAGTTACTTCCTGAATTCGGCTCCTCTTTACTCCACACCCTCGCGCCACCTCTCCCCAAGGCCTTTTCAGAGCCGGTCGTGACGTCACCTGGCTCATTGTAGTCTTGGAAAGTCCCGGAACAGAACAGATCATATCCCTAGACTCTGCCATAAATGTAAATAAGGTATTTGTTTTTTATTTTCTTAATAATTGTGTAAAAAAATTATGGGTTATTGTCAGTGTATATTGCTGTAACGTAAAAAAAATGTGGAAAAAGTCAATGGGTCTGAATACATTCCGATGGCACTATATAAGAAAGCTCAGGAAATATTTTGGTATTTAATCCCTTTTTTGTTGCCACAAAACATATATATTTAAAATTCTATAACCTTTATTTAACTAAGCATGTCAATTTACAATGACGGCCTACCAAGAGGCTCAAAGTCTCCTGCGGGTCTGGAGTTAAAAATAAAAATGTAGGACAAAACACAACAAGAGAGACACAACAACACTACATAAAGAGATACCTAAGACAACAACACAACACATGGTAGCAACACAACATGGCAACACCACAACATGGTAGCAACACAACATGGCAACAACACAACATGGTAGCAACACAACATGACAACAACACAACATGGTAGCAACACAACATAGCAACAACACAACATGGCAACAGCAGAACATGGTAGCAACACAAACATGGTACAAACATTGTTAGAAACAGCCAACAGCATGAAGGTCAAAAAGGTAGAGATAACAATACACCACACAAAGCGGCCACAGGTGTCAGTAAGAGTGTAAGTGACTGAGTCTTTGAAACATGAGATGGAGTGAAAACTACCCCCTAAATTACTTCCATTCATTTTCTAAACTAGTATCGGGTTTCAGACGAATCCTGTGATACTTCTGGGGTTTGTAGAGCAAAAACGGAGAGTATCCCCTTTCTGTAGCGAGGTCAAATGGTTCCGATGCTATAGACATTTTCGTAAGTAGACCGATTTTCGGGATGTCTTCGGGATGTCTTCTGGATGTCTTTGGGATGTCTTCGGGATGTCTTCTGGATGTCTTTGGGATGTCTTCTGGATGTCTTTGGGATGTCTTCTGGATGTCTTTGGGATGTCTTCGGGATGTCTTCTGGATGTCTTTGGGATGTCTTCGGGATGTCTTCTGGATGTCTTTGGGATGTCTTCGGGATGTCTTCTGGATGTCTTTAGGATGTCGTCGGGATGTCTTCTGGATGTCTTCTGGATGTCTTCGGGATGTCTTCAGGGTGTCTTCAGGATGTCTTCTGACATACAGCACTGTCGCGCACCACTTTCCCACTGACATCAAATCAAATGTATTTGTCACAAACTTACAAGCCCTTAACCAACGATGCGACAAATATGAAGCGAGGGCCAGCCAACGAGAACATACAGGTCGCAGTGGTGGATAATATATGGGGCTTTGGTGACAAAACGGATGGCACTGTGATAGACTGCATCCAGTTTGCTGAGTAGAGTGTTGGAGGCTATTTTGTAAATGACATCGCCAAAGTCAAGGATCGGAAGGATAGTCAGTTTTACGAGGGTATGTTTGGCAGCATCAATGAAGGACGCTTTGTTGCGAAATAGGAAGTTGATTCTAGATTCTAGATTGAATTTTCTATTGGAGATGCTTAAAATGTGAGTCTGGAAGGAGAGTTTACAGTCTAGCCAGACACCTAGGTATTTGTAGTTGTCCACATATTCTAAGTCAGATCCGTCCAGAGTAGTGATGCTGGACGGGCGGGCAGGTGCAGGCAGCGATCGGTTGAAGAGCATGCATTTAGTTTTACTAGCATTTAAGAGCAGTTGGAGGTCACGGGAGGAGAGTTGTATGGCATTGAAGCTCGTCTGGAGGTTAGTTACACAGTGTCCAAAGAAGGGCTAGAAGTATACAGAATGGTGTCGTCTACGTAGAGGTGGATCTGAGAATCACCAGCAGCAAGAGCGACATCATTGATGTATAAAGAAAAAAGAGTCGGCCCGAGAATTGAACCCTGTGGCACTCCCATAGAGACTGCCAGAGGTCCGGACAAGAGGCCCTCTGATTTGAGACACTGAACTCTGTCTGAGAAGTAGTTGGTGAACCAGGCGAGGCAGACGTTTGAGAAACCAAGGCTGTTGAGTCTGCTGATAAGAATGTGATGATTGACAGAGTCGAAAGCTTTGGCCAGGTCGATGAATACGGCTGCACAGTATTGTCTTCTATTGATGGCGTTTATGATATCGTTTGGGACCTTGAGCGTGGCTGAGGTGCACCCATGACCAGCTCGTAAACCAGATTGCATAGTGGAGAAGGTACGGTGGGACTCGAAATGGTGGTGATGTGTTTGATAACTTGGAACTTGAAGACCTTAGAAAGGCAGGGCAGGATAGATATAGGTCTGTAACAGTTTGGGTCTAGAGTGTCTCCCCCTTTGAAGAGGGGGATGATCGCAGCAGCTTTCCAATCTTTGGGAATCTAAGACAATACGAAAGAGAGGTTGAACAGGCTAGTAATAGGGGTTGCAACTATTGCGGCGGATCATTTTAGAAAGAGAGGGTCCAGATTGTCTAGCCCAGCTGATTTGTAGGGATCCAGATTGTGCAGCTCTTACAGAACATCAGCTATCTGGATTTGGGTGAAGGAGAAATGGGGAGGCTTGGGTAAGTTGAAGTGGGGGGTGCAGGGCTGTTTACTGGGGTAGGGGTAGCCAGGTGGAAAGCATGACCAGCCATAGAAAAACGCTTCTTGGAATTCTCAATTATCGTGGATTTATCGGTGGTGACAGTGTTTCCTAGCCTCAGTGCAGTGGGCAGCTGGGAGGAGGTGCTTTTATTCTCCATGGACTTTACAGTGTCCCAGAACTTTTTGGAGTTAGAGCTACAGGATGCAGATTTCTGTTTGAAACATCTAGCCTTTGCTTTCCTAACTGCCTGTTTGGTTCCTAACTTCCTTGAAAAGTTGCATATTGCGGGGGCTACTCGATGCACACCAAACTAGGAGGCCCACGGCACCCCAAGCACACACAGGTTGCACCGGTTCCAAAAAGGGCTTACAGAAGCCACCTTTTTCCCCTAATACTCACATTAGAAGCCTGAACTGTCTGAGCCCCATAGAAGGACCCAGAACCTGCTGCAACTTGGCTATGCTGCTACTGCAGCCCAAGTCCATAGACCCCACAGCACACTGACATGCTGCTACTGCAGCCCAGGTCCATAGACCCCACAGCACACTGATACGCTGCTACTGCAGCCAAGTCCATAGACCCCACAGCACACTGATACGCTGCTACTGCAGCCAAGTCCATAGACCCCACAGCACACTGATACGCTGCTACTGCAGCCAGGTCCATAGACCCCACAGCACACTGATACGCTGCTACTGCAGCCAAGTCCATAGACCCCACAGCACACTGACACCCTGCTACTGCAGCCAGGTCCATAGACCCCACAGCACACTGACATGCTGCTACTGCAGCCAGGTCCATAGACCCCACAGCACACTGACATGCTGCTACTGCAGCCCAGGTCCATAGACCCCACAGCACACTGACATGATGCTACTGCAGCCCAGGTCCATAGACCCCACAGCACACTGACACGCTGCTACTGCAGCCAGGTCCATAGACCCCACAGCACACTGACATGATGCTACTGCAGCCAGGTCCATAGACCCCACAGTTACAAGAACAATACTTACCTTGTGAGCCTGAAATGTCAGAACTCACACAAGGAACCACCAAAACAACAAGTCCGAAACAACAGAATACCATCGACCAGATTTGATGATCTGGTCGATGGGAGCCCGAGGCTCAAACCCAAAGGGAACTGTGGTAACCCTGAAAAATGAAAAGACAAAAACGACAGAACTCTTGTCGTGACTCAATTCAAAAAATCTGAATCTGTCCCCAACCTTGTACTGTACTATGCCCTGGTTAATGTGAGTGTCTGTCTGCGTTACCATACTTTTCTTGTAAACGTGTGTGTGTGTGTGTGTGTGTGTGTGTGTTTGCGTTATCATGTGTGTGTATCTGTGTCTATGTTAACCTGTCTCTCCTGTCTGTGGGTCCAGGCTGGGACGGCTGGGGCTGTACAGACCCCTCGGAGGCGTATTCCTACAGTTTCCAGCTGCTGTCCACCTTGCTGCTCTGCCTCAGTAACCTGATGTTCCTTCCTCCTGTGGTGATCGCTGTCCGCGGACACTACCTTCTGGAGGCCTCTGTGTACATCTTCACCATGTTCTTTTCTACTGTGAGTTATACATACTCTCACTCACTCACACACACACATACACACACTCTCACACACAAACACACCTACACACACTCACACACTCACACTCATACACACACACCTACACACACTCACACACACACACTCAAACACACACTCTCATACACACACCTACACACTCTCACACACACACACACACACTCATACACACACCTACACACACTCTCACACACTCACACATACACACACTCACACATACACACACCTACACACACTCTCACTCACACTCATACACACACCTACACACTCACACTCATACACCCACACACCCACCCACCCAAAAATTGTTTCAGCAAAGTTATTGTTGATGAAATTAACACTGGTGTAAGGGAACACTGACAATAGAGCCCAGATTACCAAAATATTACTGATAATAAGACAATGTTTCTAACATTACAAGGACATCTACCACCACCACCATGCTTCACCATAGGGATGGTGCCAGGTTCCCCATTCATGGCCTGCTCATTGTGGGATAGAAAAGCATGTGAACAATAACACAATCCATGTTTTTAAACTGAAATACTTCACATTATCAAACTTATCTTTATTAATGTAATTTATTTATTCCAGTTCTACCATATTATTATTTTCTTAAATGTGTTCTATTCTAGTTCTACGGTATTTAATGTTATATATTGTGTATAATTTCAGTTCTACCATGCTACGGTATTTAATGTTATATATTGTGTATAATTTCAGTTCTACCATGCGTGTGACCAGCCTGGTATCGTGGTGTTCTGTATCATGGAATACGATGTTCTCCAGTTCTGTGACTTTCTGGGTTCCCTCATGTCTGTCTGGGTCACCGTCATCTCTATGGCCCGGCTCAAGTCTATCATTAAACAGGTTAGTGATCTATCCAACTCTATGCCCAGGCTCAAGTCTATCATTAAACAGGTTAGTGATCTATCCAACTCTATGCCCAGGCTCAAGTCTATCATTAAACAGGTTAGTTATGTATCACAGAAGGTTGGTGGCACCTTAATTGGGAAGAAAGGGCTCGTAGTAATGGCTGCAGCGGAATCAGTGGAATGGTATGAAATACATCAAACACATGGTTTCCATGGTTTCCATGTGTTTGATGCCATTCCATTTGCTCCATTCAGGCCATTATTATGAGCCGTTCTCCCCTCAGCAGCTTCCTGTTTTATCTACAGTGCATTCGGAAAGTATTCAGACCCCTTGCCTTTTATCACATTTTGTTACATTACAGCCTTATTCTAAAATTGATTAAATGTATTTTTTTTCCCTCATCAATGTACACACAATACCCCATAATGACAAAGCGGAAACAGGTTTTTAGACATTTTTGCAAATTTATTAAAAATAAAAAACAGAAATAACTTACTTACATAAGCATTCAGATCCTTTGCTATGAGACTCGAAATTGTGCATGGCACCGACAGAGATGGACGCTTCGCTTCGCGTTCTTAGGAAACTATGCAGTATTTTTATTTTTTTTATGTATTATTTCTTACACTGTTACCCCAGGAAATCTTAAGTCTTATTATTACATACAGAGAGGAAGAACTATTGGATATAAGAGCAACGTCAACTTACCAACATTACGACCAGGAATACGACTTTCCCGAAGCGGATCCTCTGTTTGGACCCAGGACAATGGATCGGATCCCAGTAAGCGATCCAAAACAACGGCAGGGCAGATGGAGCGGTCTTCTGGTCAGGCTCCGCAGACGGGCACATCGCTCACCACTCCCGAGTATACTACTCGCCAATGTCCAGTCTCTTGACAACAAGGTAAACGAAATTCAAGCAAGGGTTGCCTTCCAGAAAGACATCAGAGATTGTAACATTCTCTGTTTCACGGAAACATGGCTCACTCGGGATACGTTAACAGACTCGGTACAGCCACCTGGTTTCTTCACGCATCGCGCCGACAGAAACAAACATCTCTCTGGTAAGAAGAAGGGCGGCGGTGTATGCCTTATGATTAACAAGTTGTGGTGTGATCATAACAACATACTGGAACTCAAGTCCTTTTGTTCACCTGACCTAGAATTCCTTACAATCAAATGCCGACCACATTATCTACCAAGAGAATTCTCTTTGATTATAATCACAGTCGTGTATATCCCCCCCAAGCAGACACATCAACGGCCCTGAAAGAACTTCATTGGACTCTATGTAAACTGGAAACCACATATCCTGAGGCTGCATTTATTGTAGCTGGGAATTTTAGCAAAGCTAATCTGAAAACAAGGCTCCCTAAATTTTATCAGCATATCGAATGCCCGACCCGGGCTGGCAGCATTCTGGATCATTGCTACTCTAACTTCCGCAACGCATACAAAGCCCTAACTCGCCCTCTTTTCGTCAAATCTGACCACGACTCCATTTTGTTGCTCCCAGCCTATAGACAGAAACAAAAAAACACCCGTGCTCAGGTCTATTCAACGCTGGTCCGACCAATCTGATTCCACGCTTCAAGATTGCTTCGATCACATGGACTGGGATATGTTCCGCATAGCGTCGGACAACAACATTGATGTATACGCTGATTCGGTGAGCGAGTTTATTAGCAAGTGCATATTGGTGATGTTGTACCCACGGTGACTATTAAAACTATTCCCCAACAAGAAACCGTGGATTGATGGCAGCATTCGCGCAAAACTGAAAGCACGAACCACTGCTTTTAATCAGGGCAAGGCGACCGGAAACATGACCGAATACAAACAGTGTAGCTATTCCCTCCGCAAGGTAATCAAACAAGCTAAGCATCAGTATAGAGACAAAGTAGAGTCGCAATTCAACGGCTCAGACACGAGACGTATGTGGCAGGGTCTACAGTCAATCACGGATTACAAAAAAGAAAACCAGCCCCGTCGCGGACACCGACGTCTTGCTCCCAGACAAACTAAACAACTTCTTTGCTCGCTTTGAGAACAATACAGTGCCACTGACACAGCCCACTACCAAAACCTGCGGGCTCTCCTTCACCGCAGCCAACGTGAGTAAAACATTTAAATGTGTTAACCCTTGCAGGGCTGCCGGCCCAGACGGCATCCCTAGCCGCATCCTCAGAGCATGCGCAGACCAGCTGGCTGGTGTGTTTACGGACATATTCAATTAATCCCTATCCCAGTCTGCTGTTCCCACATGCTTCAAGAGGGCCGCCATTGTTCCTGTTCCCAAGAAAGCTAAGGTAACTGAGCTAAACGACTATCGCCCCATAGTGTTTTGAGAGACTAGTCAAGGATCTTATCATCACCTCCACCCTACCTGACACCCTAGACCCACTCCAATTTGCTTACCGCCCCAATAGGTCCACAGACGATGCAATCGCAATCACACTTCATACTGCCCATCTAGACAAGAGGAATACCTATATAAGAATGCTCTTCATCGAATACAGCTCAGCATTTAACACCATAGTACCCTCCAAACTCGTCATTAAGCTCGAGA
Source organism: Salmo salar (assembly GCF_965601325.2). Classification (NCBI taxonomy): domain Eukaryota; kingdom Metazoa; phylum Chordata; class Actinopteri; order Salmoniformes; family Salmonidae; genus Salmo; species Salmo salar. Next base: position 12,933,658 of record NC_138305.1, read on the forward strand.
CCCTAGGTCTCAACCCCGCCCTGTGCAACTGGGACCTGGACTTTCTGACATACCGCCCCCAGGTGTTGAGGGTAGGAAACAACATCTCCACCCCGCTGATCCTCAACACTGGGGCCCCACAAGGGTGCGTTCTCATCCCTCTCCTGTACTCCCTGTTCACCCATGACTGCGTGGCCATGCACGCCTCCAACACAGTCATTAAGTTTGCAGACGACACTACAGTGGTAGGCTTGATTACCAACAACGGCCTACAGGGAGGAGGTGAGGGCCCTCGGAGTGTGGTGTCAGGAAAATAACCTCACACTCAACGTCAACAAAACAAAGGAGATGATCGTGTACTTCAGGAAACAGCAGAGGGAGCAGCCCCCTATCCACATTGACGGGACAGTAGTGGAGAAGGTGGAAAGTTTTAATTCCTTGGCGTACACATCACGGACAAACTGAAATGTCCACCTACACAGACAGCATGGTGAAGAAGGCGCAGCAGTGCCTCTTCAACCTCAGGAGGCTGAAGAAATTCGGCTTGTCACCAAAAACACTCACAAACTTTTACAGATGCACAGTCGAGAGCATCCTGTCGGGCTGTATCACCACCTGGTACGGCAACTGCTCTGCCTACAACTGCAAGGCTCTCCAGAGGGTAGTGAGATCTGTGCAACGCATCACCGGGGGCAAACTACCTGCCCTCCAGGACACCTACACCACCCGATATCACAGGAAGGCCAAAAAGATCATCAAGGACAACAACCACCCGAGCCACTGCCTGTTCACCCCGCTATCATCCAGAAGGCGAGGTCAATACAGGTGCATCAAAGCTGGGACTGAGCGACTGAAAAACAGCTTCTATCTCAAGGCCATCAGACTGTTAAACAGCCATCACTAACATTGAGTGGCTGCTGCCAACATACTGACTCAAATCTCTAGCCACTTTAATAATTAAAAATTGGATGTAATAAATGTATCACTAGTAACTTAAACAATGCCCGTTTATACACTGCTCAAAAAAATAAAGGGAACACTTAAACAACACAATGTAACTCCAAGTCAATCACACTTCTGTGAAATCAAACTGTCCACTTAGGAAGCAACACTGATTGACAATACATTTCACATGCTGTTGTGCAAATAGAATAGACAACAGGTGGAAATTATAGGCAATTAGCAAGACAACCCCAATAAAGGAGTGGTTCTGCAGGTGGGGACCACAGACCACTTCTCAGCTCCTATGCTTCCTGGCTGATGTTTTGGTCACTTTTGAATGCTGGCGGTGCTTTCACTCTAGTGGTAGCATGAGACGGAGTCTACAACCCACACAAGTGGCTCAGGTAGTGCAGCTCATCCAAGATGGCACATCAATGCGAGCTGTGGCAAGAAGGTTTGCTGTGTCTGTCAGCGTAGTGTCCAGAGCATGGAGGCGATACCAGGAGACAGGCCAGTACATCAGGAGACGTGGAGGAGGCCGTAGGAGGGCAACAACCCAGCAGCAGGACCGCTACCTCCGCCTTTGTGCAAGGAGGAGCAGGAGAAGCACTGCCAGAGCCCTGCAAAATGACCTCCAGCAGGCCACAAATGTGCATGTGTCTGCTCAAACAGTCAGAAACAGACTCCATGAGGGTGGTATGAGGGCCCGACGTCCACAGGTGGGGGTTGTGCTTACAGCCCAACACCGTGCAGGACGTTTGGCATTTGCCAGAGAACACCAAGATTGGCAAATTCGCCACTGGCGCCCTGTGCTCTTCACAGATGAAAGCAGGTTCACACTGAGCACATGTGACAGACGTGACAGAGTCTGGAGACGCCGTGGAGAACGTTCTGCTGCCTGCAACATCCTCCAGCATGACCGGTTTGGCGGTGGGTCAGTCATGGTGTGGGGTGGCATTTCTTTGGGGGGCCGCACAGCCCTCCATGTGCTCGCCAGAGGTAGCCTGACTGCCATTAGGTACCGAGATGAGATCCTCAGACCCCTTGTGAGACCATATGCTGGTGCGGTTGGCCCTGGGTTCCTCCTAATGCAAGACAATGCTAGACCTCATGTGGCTGGAGTGTGTCAGCAGTTCCTGCAAGAGGAAGGCATTGATGCTATGGACTGACCCGCCCATTCCCCAGACCTGAATCCAATTGAGCACATCTGGGACATCATGTCTCGCTCCATCCACCAACGCCATGTTGCACCACAGACTGTCCAGGAGTTGGCGGATGCTTTAGTCCAGGTCTGGGAGGAGATTCCTCAGGAGACCATCCGACACCTCATCAGGAGCATGCCCAGGTGTTGTAGGGAGGTCATACAGGCACGTGGAGGCCAAACACACTACTGAGCCTCATTTTGACTTGTTTTACGGACATTACATCAAAGTTGGATCAGCCTGTAGTGTGGTTTTCCACTTTAATTTTGAGTGTGACTCCAAATCCAGACCTCCATGGGTTGATCAATTGGATTTCCATTGATTATTTTTGAGTGATTTTGTTGTCAGCACATTCAAATATGTAAAGAAAAAAGTATTTAATAAGATGATTTATTTCATTCAGATCTAGGATGTGTTGTTTAAGTGTTCCCTTTATTTTTTTGAGCAGTATATAATGTTTACATACCCTACATTGCTCATCTCATATGTATATACTGTACTCTATACCATCTACGGCATCTTGCCTATGCCGCACGGCCATCGCTCATCCATATATTTTTATGTACATATTCTTATTCCATCCCTTTAGATGTGTGTGTATTAGGTAGTTGTTGTGGAATTGTTAGATTACTTGTTAGATATTACTGCACTGTCGGAACTAGAAGCACAAGCATTTCGCTACCATGTGTATGTGACCAATACAATTGATTGGAGTCCACCTGTGGTAAATTCAATTGGTTGGACATGATTTGGAAAGACACACCTGTCTATATAAGGTCCCTCCCACAGTTGACAGTGCATGTCAGAGCAAAAACCAAGCCATGAGCTCGAAGGAATTGTCCATAGAGCTCCACGACAGGATTGTGTCAGACCTTTATGGTAGAGTGGCCAGACGAAAGTCACTCCTCAGTGTAAGTAACATGACAGCCCGCTTGGAGTTTGCCAAAAGGCACCAACAGGACTCTCAGACCATGAGAAACAAGATTCTCTGTTTGGCCTGAATGCAAAGCATCACATCTGGAGGAAACATGGCACCATCCCTACGGTGAAGCATGGTGGTGGCAGCATCATGCTGTGGGGATGTTTTCAGCTGCAGGGACTGGGAGACTAGTCAGGATCAAGGGAAAGATGAACGGAGCAAAGTACTGAGAGATCCTTGATGAAAACCTGCTCCAGAGCACTCAGGACCTCAGACTGGGGTGAAGGTTCACTTTCCAATAGGACAATGACCCTAAGCACACAGCCAAGACAACACAGAAGTGGCTTTGGGACAAGTCTCTGAATGTTCTTGAATGGCTCAGCCAGAGCCCGGACTTGAACCCGATTTAACATCTCTGGAGAGACCTGAAAATAGCTGTGCAGCGACGCTCCCCATCCAATCTGACAGAGCTTGAGTGGATCTGCAGAGAAGAATGGGAGAAACTCTCCAAATACAGGTGTGCCAAGCTTGTAGCATCATACCTAAGAAGACTAGAGGCTGTAATCACTGCCAAAGGTGCTTCAACAAAGTACTGAGTAAAGGGTCTGAATACTTATGTAAATGTGATATTTCAGGTTTTTATTTGAAATAAATTTGCAAACATTTCTAAAATCCTTTTTTTGCTTTGTCGTTATGGGGTATTGTGTCTAGATTGATGAGGGGGAAAAACTATTTAGAATCAATTTTAGAATAAGGCTGTAACATAACAAGATGTGGAACACGTCAAAGGGTCTGAATACTTTCTGAATGCAATGTATGTTTGTTAAGTTCTATTAATATCTCCTAGATATAGGACAGACACTAAGCAAACATATGACATCAAAAGGGGCTTCCACTGACTGACAAAGGAGGTAAATTGTTGGCCAATATTACACTGAACAAAAATATAAACGCAACATGCAACAATTTCAAAGATTTAACTGAGTTACAGTCAATTTAAATAAATCCATTGGGCCCAAATGTATGGATTTCACATGACTGGGAATACAGATATGCATCTGATGGTCACAGATACCTTAAAAAAAAGGTAGGGGTGTGGATCAGAAAACCAGTCAGTATCTGGTGTGACCACCATTTGCCTCATGCAGCGGGATACATCTCCTTCACATAGAGTTGATCAGGCTGTTGATTGTGGCCTGTGGAATGTTGTTCCACTCCTCTTCAATGGCTGTGCTAAGTTGCTGGTTATTGCCGGGAACTGGAACCCGCTGTCGTACACATCGATCCAGAGCATCCCAAACGTGCTCAATGGGTGACATGTCTGGTGAGCATGGAAGAACTGGGACATTTTCAGTTTCTAGGAATTGTGTTCAGATCCTTGCGACATGGGGCTGTGCGTTATCATGCTCTCATATGGCGCATCGACAGACGCTGTCTGTCTGTCTGTCTGTCTGTCTGTCTGTCTGTCTGTCTGTCTGTCTGTCTGTCTGTCTGTCTGTCTGTCTGTCTGTCTGTCTGTCTGTCTGTCTGTCAAAGGACAAAGTGCTGTTCACAGTTTATTCTGCAAACACAACAATGTGTAAACTTCAGAACAACTGCAAACCCACCATGCAATCTCCATCAAGGTTTAACAACTCTTTGACCGGAGCTCTAATAATTTGAGAAAAGTTAAATTTATATTTATAATATATATATATTTATAAAAATATATATACAGTTGAAGTTGGACGTTTACATACGCCAAATACATTTGAACTCAGTTTTTCACAATTCCTGATTGATTGATTCCTGAAAATATATTTTGATTGAACACTTTTTTGTTTACTACATGATTCCATATGTGTTATTTCATAGTTGTAATGTCTTCACTATTATTCTACAATGTAGAAAATTGTATAATTCAAGAAAGAACACCAACTCATTCAAGGGTTTAAAACTTATTTTCGGAAGTTTACATACACCTTAGCCAAATACATTTAAACTCAGTTTTTCACAATTCCTGACATTTAATCCTAGTAAAAATTTCCTGTCTTATGTCAGTTAGGATCACCACTTTATTTTAAGAATGTGAAATGTCAGAATAATAGTAGAGAGAATGATTTATTTCAGCTTTTATTTCTTTCATCACATTCCAAGTGGGTCAGAAGTTTACATACACTCAATTAGTATTTGGTAGCATTGCCTTTAAATTGTTTAACTTGGGTCAAACGTTTCTTCCACAAGCTTCCCACAATAAGTTGGGTGAATTTTGGCCCATTCCTCCAGGCAGAGCAGGTGTAACTCAGTCACGTTTGTAGGCCCACAACTTTTCTATAGGATTGAGGGCAGGGCTTTGTGATGGCCACTCCAATACCTTCACTTTGTTTACCTTAAGCCATTTTGCCACAACTTTGGAAGTATCCTTGGGGTCATTGTCCATTTGGAAGACCCATTTGCGACCAAGCTTTATCTTCCTGACTGATGTCTTGAGATGTTGCTTCAATATATCCACATAATTTTTCTTTCCTCATGATGCCATCTATTTTGTGAAGTGCACCAGTCCCTCCTGCAGCAAAGCACCCCCACAACATGATTGTGCCACCCCCGTGCTTCACGGTTGGGATGGCGTTCTTCGGCTTGCAAGCGTCCCGCTTTTCCCCCCCAAACATAACGATGGTCATTATGGTCAAACAGTTTCATCAGACCAGAGGCCATTTCTCCAAAAAGTACGATCTTTGTCCCCATGTCCAGTTGCAAACAATAGTCTGGCTTTTTTATGGCGGTTTTGGAGCAGTGGCTTCTTCCTTGCTAAGCGGCCTTTCAGCTTATGTCGATATAGGACTCGTTTTACTGTGGATATAGATACTTTTGTACCTGTTTTCTCCAGCATCTTCACAAGGTCCTTTGCTGTTGTTCTGGGATTGATTTGCACTTTTCTTACCAAAGTACGTTCATCTCTAGGAGACAGAACGCGTCTCCTTCCTGAGCGGTATGACAGCTGCGTGGTCCCATGGTGTTTATACTTGCGTACTATTGTTTGTACAGGTGAACGTGGTACCTTCAGGCATTTGGAAATTGCTCCCAAGGATGAACCAGACTTCTGAAGGTCTACAATTTTTTTTCTGAGGTCTTTGGCTGATTTCTTTTGATTTTCCCATGATGACAAGCAAAGAGGCACTGAGTTTGAAGGTGGGCCTTGAAATACATCCACAGGTACACCTCCAATTGACTCAAATGATTAGCCTTATAAAGCCATGACATCATTTTCTGGAATTTTCCAAGCTGTTTAAAGGCACAGTCAACTTAGTGTATGTAAACTTCTGACCCACTGGAATTGCGATACAGTGAATTATAAGTGAAATAATCTGTCTGTAAACAACTGTTGGAAAAATGACTTGTGTCATGCACAAAGTAGATGTCCTAACCGACTTGACAAAAACTATAGTTTGTTAACAAGAAATTTGTGGAGTGGTTGAAAAAACGAGTTTTAATGACTCGTGTATGTAAACTTCCGACCTCAACTGTGTATATATATATATATCTGTCGGTGTGTGTGTATACAGGGATGCAGTTACTCAAATAATACAGCAGGTGGCTCCACAACTATACATACATATACCTGGCTCCTTAGTTATGACAAAATTCATACAACTAAAGATGTCTATTTCAACCCTGTTACACCCACTGAAGTTGGTGAGGATGACGAGCACGCAGATGCTCTTCCCTGAGATGTTTTCTGACAGTTTGTGCAGAAATTCTTCGGTTATGCAAACCCACAACCGGACGTGGAGGTTCTGGGCTGACGTGGTTACACGTGGTCTGTGGGTTATGAGGCCGGTTGGACGTACTGACAAATTCTCTAAAACGATGTAGGAGAGGTGGCTTATGGTAGAGAAATTAACATTCAATTCTCTGGCAACATCTCTGGTGGACATTCCTGCAGACAGCATGCCAATTGCACGCTCACTCAAAACTTAAGACATTCTGGCATTGTGTTGTGTGACAAAACATTTTAGAGTGGGCTTTTATTGTCCCCAGCACAAAGTGCACCTTTGTAATTATCATACTGTTTAATCAGCTTCTTGATATTCCACACCTGTTAGATGGATGGATTATCTTGGTAATGTAGAAATGTTCACTAACAGGAATGTAAACACATTTGTGTACACAGTTTGAGAGAAATAAGCTTTTTGTGCGTATGGAATATTTCTGGGATCTTTTATTTCAGCTCATGAAACATGAGACCAACACTTTACACGTTGCGTTTTATATTTCTGTTCAGAATAGAATAATTCATCTCTATAGATAATCTACACATTACAGAGACATACAGTAGAACCATCTTCATATTAGAGAGAAGTAGAAATAGCTGGAACAAAGATGTGGGAGTCAACCATCTGTCGCCGTTTACTCTCAGGTTGTTGGCATTCTGCTGTATTCAACAGTCAACACTAGCAGGTACTTCCTCCCTTCTACCTCCCGTCCCTCCATCCCTCCTTCTGTCTCACTCTGACAGAGACAAAATGAGTGACAAAGAGAGAGGGAGAGCGAGAGAGAGAGAGAAAGGGAGAGGGAGAGAATGGGAGAGAAGTGGTGAGAGCGATGAAGAAATTTTGAGAGAGAGAGAGAGAGAGAGAGAGAGAGAGAGAGAGAGAGACAGAGAGAGAGACAGACAGACAGAGAGAGAGACAGAGAGAGAGACAGAGAGAGAGACAGAGAGACAGAGAGAGGTAAAGGGAGAGTGCCTGACCAAACATCTGCTGTCTTCTAGAGGTTTTCATTTTGCTGAGCGGTGCAGAACACAGCCACTAATCAAATCACACATGTCAGACTGGCAGGGGAGGAGAGTTTTGTGTGTGTGTGTGTGTGTGTGTGTGTGTGTGTGTGTGTGTGTGTGTGTGTGTGTGTGTGTCTGTGTGTGTGTGTGTGTGTGTGTGTGTGTGTGTGTGTGTGTGTGTGTGTGTGTGTGTGTGTGTGTGTGAGTGAGTGATCAGGACCAGCTCCAATAGCACCTGCTAGAAGTATAATGTAAACTGCCCACTGCTGCAGCCAGCCTGATGGTGATGGTGCAGCCAGCCTGATGGTGTAGCCAGCCTGATGGTGTAGCCAGCCTGATGGTGTAGCCAGCCTGATGGTGATGGTGCAGCCAGCCTGATGGTGTAGCCAGCCTGATGGTGTAGCCAGCCTGATGGTGATGGTGCAGCCAGCCTGATGGTGATGGTGCAGCCAGCCTGATGGTGTAGCCAGCCTGATGGTGCAGCCAGCCTGATGGTGATGGTGCAGACAGCCTGATTGTGTAGCCAGCCTGATGGTGCAGCCAGCCTGATGGTGATGGTGTAGCCAGCCTGATGGTGCAGCCAGCCTGATGGTGTAGCCAGCCTGATGGTGCAGCCAGCCTGATGGTGATGGTGTAGCCAGCCTGATGGTGCAGCCAGCCTGATGGTGCAGCCAACCTGATGGTGTAGCCAGCCTGATGGTGTAGCCAGCCTGATGGTGATGGTGCAGCCAGCCTGATGGTGTAGCCAGCCTGATGGTGCAGCCAGCCTGATGGTGATGGTGCAGCCAGCCTGATGCTGCAGCCGGCCTGATGGTGCAGCCAGCCTGATGGTGATGGTGCAGCCAGCCTGATGGTGCAGCCAGACTGATGGTGCTGCCAACCTGATGCTGCAGCCAGCCTGATGGTGCTGCCAGCCTGATGGTGTAGCCAGCCTGATGGTGTAGCCAGCCTGATGCTGCAGCCAGCCTGATGCTGCAGCCAGCCTGATGGTGTAGCCAGCCTGATGGTGCAGCCAGCCTGATGGTGATGGTGTAGCCAGCCTGATGGTGTAGCCAGCCTGATGGTGCAGCCAACCTGATGGTGTAGCCAGCCTGATGCTACCTTCTACCTGGCCTTTACCACATGCCAACTGAGTTTATAAATCTGTTTCTGTTTAACCCTCTCAATCCTGTCTGTCTGTCTGTCTGTCTGTCTGTCTGTCTGTCTGTCTGTCTGTCTGTCTGTCTGGCTGGCTGGCTGGCTGGCTGGCTGGCTGGCTGGCTGGCTGGCTGGCTGGCTGTTTGTCTGGCTGGCTGGCTGGCTGTTAGTGTTTAACCCTCTCCCCTCGCACTCCAGGTGTTGTATTTGCTTGGGGCCATGACTCTCTCCATGGCTCTCCAGTTGGACCGTCACGGCCTGTGGAACCTCCTGGGACCCTCCCTCTTCGCCCTGGGCATCATGGCTGTAGCCTGGGTAAGAATGTCCCCAACACTTACATCCTTTGTCCACTCTCTCTCTCTCTCTCTCTCTCTCTCTCTCTCTCTGTCTCTCTCTGTCTCTCTCTGTCTGTCTCTCTCTGTCTCTCTCTGTCTGTCTCTGTCTGTCTCTCTCTCTCTCTGTCTTTCTCTGTCACTTTCTGTCTGTCTCTCTCTGTCTCTGTCTTTCTCTCTCTGTCTTTCTCTCTCTCTGTCTCTCTCTCTGTCTGTCTGTCTCTCTCTCTCTGTCTTTCTCTCTGTCTCTCTCTCTGTCTGTCTCTCTCTCTTTCTCTGTCTCTGTGTCTCTCTCTGTCTCTCTCTCTTTCTCTGTCTCTGTGTCTCTCTCTGTCTCTCTCTCTCTGTCTCTGTGTCTCTCTCTGTCTCTCTCTCTCTGTCTCTGTGTCTCTCTCTGTCTCTCTCTCTCTGTCTGTCTCTCTCTGTGGGAAACATATGTTTACATTGCCGAAGCAAATGAAATAGATAATAAACAAAAGTGAAATAAACAATAAAAAATTAACAGTAAACATTACAAGATCCAAAAGAATTAAGACATTTCAAATGTCATATTATGTCTATATACAATGTTGTAATGATGTGCAAATAGTTAATCTAAAAAAGGGAAAATAAATAAATATAAATATGGGTTTTATTTACACTGGTTGACCTTTTCATGTGGCAGCAGGTCACAAATCTTGCTGCTGTGATGGAACACTGTGGTATTTGGGAGTTTATCAAAATTGGGTTTGTTTTGAAATTCTTTGTGGATCTGTGTAATCCGAGGGAAATATGTGTCTCTAATATGGTCATACATTTGGCAGGAGGTTAGGAAGTGCAGCTCAGTTTCCACCTCATTTTGTGGGCAGTGTTGCACATAGCCTGTCTTCTCTTGAGAGCCATGTCTGCCTACGGCGGCCTTTCTCAATAGCAAGGCTATGCTCACTGAGTCTGTACATAGTCAAAGCTTTCCTTGAGTTTGGGTCAGTCACAGTGGTCAGGTATTCTGCTACTGTGTACTCGCTGTTTAGGGCCAAATAGCATTCTAGTTTGCTCAGTTTTTTTGTTAATTCTTTCCAATGTGTCAAGTAATTATCTTTTTGTTTTGTCATGATTTGGTTGGGTCTAATTGTGTTCCTGTCCTGGGGCACTTTCTCTCTCTTTTCTGGTTCTAGAAGCAGACCCTTAAACTGGTCTCACACACACACACCACACACACACACACACACACACACACACACACACACACACACACACACACACACACACACACACACACACACACACACACACACACACATAAAAGGACTCCATTACCTATAATGTATGCTTTGGCGCAGCCCAAAGTGTTTCTGTCTGTTTCTGCCTGTCTCTGGAACACATTGTTGCAGTCAGGGCATAAAACAAACACCTGCCACCTAACAAATGCTGGTAGATATAGGTATTGGCGGGTAAGAATGTCTAGTTCACTAGTCACGTAGGCAGGTGGTCAATTTGCAGGGCTCTACAGTGTGAACGTTAAATTTGCATTTTCGCGAATCAAAATAAAGTTAAGTATTAGCACATTTTTCGAGTTGTAATTTATAGCAGAAAACACTGCAGTAGCTGTTTTCAAAGAAATAGGAATCTATATCCCACCTCGCGCAGCAACACTGTGTCACGTCGTTCGTCAGAAGGAGTGGACCAAAGTGCAGAGTGTGTATCGTTCCACATATTTTATTGAACTGTGAAACTATGCAATACACACACATAAACTAAAGAACAAAAACAACAAACCGTGACGAAGAGGTGCAACATACACTCAAAAACAATCTCCCACAAACCCAGGTGGGAAAAACAACTACTTAAGTATGATCTCCAATTAGAGACAATGATGACCAGCTGCCTCTAATTGGAGATCCTCCCAAAAAAGCCTAACATAGAAATACAAGAACTAGAACATAACAACATAGAAAATCTAAACTAGAAAAAAAACCTGTCACGCCCTGACCTACTCAACCATAGAAAAATAACAGCTTTCTATGGTCAGGACGTGACACACTGCTTGGCCAGGAGACGCTGCACACAGGCATAAACATTGGTCTAATTTACTCTAAAATCTACAAAGTGAGACTTTTGTCCTCGTATTTCTTGGCTTATTTACATTGATTTTTGTTCACAAAACCAGTCTGCTGCTTCAACTGTTCTGCTGCTGGTCACGACACGCCCGTTACCACGGTAACCTCCCATCCTTAAAGTTGGCAGTTTGTCTCATCGTATATTTTGGTTAAAAGACTCGGGTCACAAAAAAAAAGAACTTTTGCAATATATCGCATTACTTCTTACTAATAATTGTTTTGTTTTAGAAACATTAAGCATCTGTTTTTATTGGGTGTTTTTTGATGTAATTATATGAAAACAAATATTTTGTCTGGTAAAAAAATCAGTGTCTAGTCGACTTTTCCATCTACCTGCCACAGTCACTGGTGGACCAATAACTACATTTTAGGCTTTGCTATGCATTCTGGGTATTCTGTATGAGGATGGGAGAACATAAACAGTTTTTAGGCTGAGTCCCAAAAGGCACCGTATTTCCTACATAGTGCACTACAGCCGAGACAAAAGTACTGTATAGGGAATAGGCTGCAATTTGGGACCCTACCTTAGTTCTCTCCCCCTGTACGGTACAGTAGTGTAGGTATTAGTCCCAGTGGATACTACCTTAGTTCTCTCCCCCCATACAATCAGTCACTACAAAGATACAGGCATCCTTCCTAGCTCATTTGCCGGAGAGGAAGGAAACCGCTCAGGGATTTCACCATGAGGCCAATCGAGACTTTAAAAGAGATACAGAGTTGAATGGCTGTGGTAGGAGAAAACTGAGGATGAATCAGCAACATTGTAGTTACTCCACAATACTAACCTAATTGACAGAGTGAAAAGAAAGAAGCCTGTACAAAACCACACATCACTGAGTTCATATTTTCAAGCGTGTTGGTGGCTGCGTCATGTTATGGGTATGCTTGTCATCGGCAAGGACTAGGGAGTACAGAATACAGGTATAAGCACAGACAATATCCTAGATGAAAACCTAGTTCAGTCCTCTGTAGTTCTATGTTCTACCCTCCGTATGTGTTTACGTAATGTCTAATGTAGCAGTCTGACTCTGACCGGAGACGCATGGGCCATGCTGCTGAAAGTGACAAGGAGACATCAATTCACACGTCAACCAATCAGCCAATCAATAGCCTTCATTCTGCAGCTCTCCTGGGACCCCAACACACACATGCAACACCGATAACAAACCAGGGCAAAGCCAGACCTGTTAACTTTACAGAACAACTTTACAGAACCGTTAACGTTACATATCAACTTTACATAACTGTTAACTTTACAGAATACCTTTGTATAACTGTTAACTTTACATAAAGGTTTATGTAACTGTTCACTTTACAGAAGAACTTTACATAACTTTTAACTTTACAGAACAGCTTTAGAGAACTACTAATTGTACAGAACTGTTTACTTGACCAAACAGCTTTGCAGAGCTGTTAGCTTTACATAACAACTTTACATAGCTTTACTGAAAACATGACATAACTTTTAACTTTACAGATCAATTTTAGAGAACTACTAATTGTACAGAACTGTTAACTTGACCAAACAGCTTTGCAGAGCTGTTAGCTTTGCATAACAACTTTACATAGCTTTTACTGAAAACATGACATAACTTTTAACTTCACAGAACAATTTTAGAGAACTGTTCACTTTGCAGAGCCGTTCAATTTACAGAACAACTTTACAGAAGTACTAACTTTACAGAAGTACTAACTTTACAGAAGTACTAACTTTACAGGACAACTTTACAGAAGTACTAACTTTACAGGACAACTTTACAGAAGTACTAACTTTACAGAACAACTTTACAGAAGTACTAACTTTACAGGACAACTTTACAGAAGTACTAACTTTACAGATCAACTTTACAGAAGTACTAACTTTACAGGACAACTTTGCAGAACTGTTAACTTGACTCACTAAAGACTTAAAATGGTCCAAGCACAGTGGTGAAATAGGCGTGACAGTGACTCTTCCCCCTCAGGAGGTTGAAAAGGTTTGGCATGGGCCCTGAAATCTTGAAAAGGTTCTACAGCTTTACCAGTGAGAGCATATGGACTGGCTGCATCACTGCTTGGTATGGCAATTGCACCGGCCTCGATCGCATGGTGCAACAGAGGGTTGTGTGGACAACCCAGTACATAACTAGGGCCGTGCGCCCAGCCATACAGGACATCTATCAGGCAGTGTGAAAAGAAGGCCCAGCAAATCGTTAGATTCCAACCACCAAAGCCATAGACTATTTTCTCTGCTGCCGCACGGCAAGAGGTACCGGTCCATCAAGTCTGACTCCAATAGGCTCTTGAACAGCTTCTATCCCCAAGCAATACTGACTGATAAATAGCTAAGAAAATAGCTACACGGACCGAGTTTACCTTGTATTTTATTGACCTTTCATTTCAATCTTGGCACTCTCTATGCCCACTCACAGGGCCCTACACACTACACACACACACAAACACTCACTCCATTATTTCCTCACTCTCACATTTATACTGACTCTACACACCCACCCACTCACATGCAGTGCCTTGCAAAAGTATTCATCCCCATTGGTGTTTTTCCTATTTTGTTGCATTACAATCAGTAATTTAAATAGATATTTATTTGGATTTCATGTAATGGACATACACAAAATAGTCCAAATTGGTGAAGTGAAATGAAAACAATTACTTAAAAAAATACAAAAAAAAAGAAAAGTGATGCATGCATATGAATTCACCCTCTTTGCTATGAAGCCCCTAAATAAGATCTGGTGCAACCAATTACCTTCAGAAGTCACATAATTAGTTAAATAAAGTCCACCTGTGTGCAATCTAAGTGTCACATGATCTGTCACATGATCTCAGTATATATACACCTGTTCTGAAAGGCCCCAGAGTCTGCAACACCACTAAGCAAGGGGCACCACCAAGCAAGCAGCACTATGAAGACCAAGGAGCTCTCCAAACAGGTCAGGGACAAAGTTGTGGAGAAGAACAGATCAGGGTTGGGTTATAAAAAAGTATTTGAAACTTTGAACATCACGGAGCACCATTAAATCCATTATTAAAAAATGGAAAGAATATGGCACCACAACAAACCTGCCAAGAGAGGGCAGCCCACCAAAACTCATGGACCAGGCAAGGAAGGCATTAATCAGAGAGGCAACAAAGAGACCAAAGATAACCCTGAAGGAGCTGCAAAGCTCCACAGCGGAGATTGGAGTATCTGTCCATAGGACCACTTTAAGCCGTACGCTCCACAGAGTTGGGCTTCACGGAAAAGTGGCCAGAAAAAAGCCATTGCTTAAAGAAAAAAATAAGCAAACACGTTTGGTGTTTGCCCAAAGACATGTGGGAGACTCCCCAAACATATGGAAGAAGGTACTCTGGTCAGATGAAACTAAAATTGAGCTTTTTGGCAATCAAGGAAAATGCTATGTCTGGCGCAAACCCACCACCTCTCATCACCCTGAGAATACCATCCACACAGTGAAGCATGGTGATGGCAGCATCATGCTGTGGGATGTTTTTCATCGGCAGGGACTGGGAAACTGGTCAGAATTGAAGGAATGATGGATGACGCTAAATACAGGGAAATTCTTGCGGGAAACCTGTTTCCGTCTTCCAGAGATTTGAGACTGGGACGGAGGTCCACCTTCCAGCAGGACAATGACCCTAAGCATACTGCTAAAAAACAACGAGTGGTTTAAGGGGAAACATTGAAATGTCTTGGAATGACCTAGTCAAAGCCCAGACCTCAATCCAATTGAGAATCTGTGGTATGACTTAAAGATTGCTGTACACCAGCGGAAGCCATCCAACTTGAAGGAGCTGGAGCAGTTTTGCCTTGAAGAAAGGGCAAAAATCCCAGTGGCTAGATGTGCCAGGCTTATAGAGACATACCCCAAGAGACTTGCAGCTGTAATTGCTGCAAAAGGTGGGTCTACAAAGTATTGACTTTGGGGGGGTGAATAGTTATGCACGCTCAAGTTTTCAATTCTTTTGTCTTATTTCTTGTTTGTTTCACAATAAAAAATATATTGCATCTTGAACGTGGTAGGCATTTCTGTAAATCAACTGATACAAACCCCCCAAATATCTATTTTAATTCCATGTTGTAAGGCAACAAAATAGGAAAAATGCCAAGAGGGGTGAATACTTTCGCATGCGACAGTACAAGATGCTGCTACTCTGTTTATCTTATATCCTTTTGCCTTGTCACCTTCCCCCTATTCATATCTACCTCCATCACTCCAGTATCCCTGTCCCCTTCCCCCTATACATATCTACCTCCATCACTCCAGTATCCCTGTCCCCTTCCCCCTATACATATCTACCTCCATCACTCCAGTATCCCTGTCACCTTCCCCCTATACATATCTACCTCTATCACTCCAGTATCCCTGTCCCCTTCCCCCTATACATATCTACCTCCATCACTCCAGCATCCCTGTACATGTAAATATGGTATTGGAACTGACTTTTTAAATAGTTCTTGTATATAGTATGTTTACTTACTGAATTTATTGTGTATTTCATATTTCCTTTTCTTATTTCTCATGTGTTTTTTTCTAGTAATACATTGATATTGATTATCACATTGTTTTGGTTTTGAGTTTTCAAGAAAGACATTTCCCTGTACTTGTTGTGACATTAAGACTTGAAACTTGACTGCTAAGCTGACTAAGTATCCACAAAATGTTGGTATGTAAGTGGTGCAGAGATGTAATAAAACCAAACGGAATGGTGATAAAAGTTTACAAAATCAAAACAAATCCAACTTTAAATGTTTCTATCCCATTTCATCCCATTTTCAGAGATCGGCAGTAGTGTTCTGAACTTCTGTTTTTTTTATACTGTGCTCAGAGTAAATCGGTAACCTAGGAGACAACAGGCAAGATGACGTGGGCTGTTAAAGGTCTGTTAGGCCAAACAGTGTGGATAAAGTGAATTGGTAGCCTAGGAGACAAAAGTCAAGATGACTTGGGTTTGTGTTAAGGGTCTGTTAGTGAACAGAATGAGGGGTGGGAATGTTTCTGACGAAGCAGATCCCATCTGTAAGAACAGTGTGTAGGTGATGAGGAGGTTGAGCCAAGGTGAAGGACTGTGTTTAACATGGAATACATTTTCCTTTATTTAACTTTTATTTATTTTATTTATTTCACCTTTATTTAACCAGGTAGGCGAGTTGAGAACAAGTTCTCATTTGCAACTGCGACCTGGCCAAGATAAAGCAAAGCAGTTGAACAACATACAACAACACAGAGTTACACATGGAGTGAAACAAACATACAGTCAATAATACAGTAGAAAAATAAGTCTATATACAATGTGAGCAAAAGAGGTGAGATAAGGGAGGTAAAGGCAATAAAAAGGCCATGGTGGCAAAGTAAATACAATATAGCAAGTAAAACACTGGAATGGTAGATTTGCAGTGGAAGAAAGTGCAAAGTAGAAATAGAAATAATGCGGTGCAAAGGAGCAAAATAAATAAATAAATACAGTAGGGGAAGAGGGACTTGTTTAGGCTAAATTATAGATGGGCTATGTACAGGTGCAGTGATCTGTGAGCTGCTCTGACAGCTGGTGCTTAAAGCTAGTGAGGGAGATAAGTGTTTCCAGTTTCAGAGATTTTTGTAGTTCGTTCCAGTCATTGGCAGCAGAGAACTGGAAGGAGAAACAGCCAAAGGAGGATTAGGCTTTGGGGGTGACCAGAGAGATATACCTGCTGGAGCTCATGCTATGGTGACCAGTGAGCTGAGATAAGGGGGGACTTTACCTAGCAGGGTCTTGTAGATGACCTGTAGCCAGTGGGTTTGGCGACGACTATGACGCGAGGGCCAGCCAACAAGAGCGTACAGGTCGCAGTGGTGGGTAGTATATGGGTCTTTGGTGACAAAATGGAAGACACTGTGATAAACTGCACCCAGTTTGCTGGGTAGAGTGTTGGAGGCTATATTGTAAATGACATCGCCGAAGTCGAGGATCGGTAGGATGGTCAGTTTTACGAGGGTATGTTTGGCAGCATGAGTGAAGGATGCTTTGTTGCGAAATAGGAAGCCAATTCTAGATTTAACTTTGGATTGGAGATGCTTGATTTGAGTCTGGAAGGAGAGTTTACAGTCTAACCAGACACCTAGGTATTTGTAGTTGTCCACATATTCTAAGTCAGAACCATCCAGAGTAGTGATGCTGGACGTGCGGGCACGTGCGGGCAGCAATCGGTTGAAGAGCATGCATTTAGTTTTACTTGTATTTAAGAGCAGTTGGAGGCCACAGAAGGAGAGTTGTATGGCATTGAAGCTTGTCTGGAGGGTAGTTAACACAGTGTCCAAAGAAGGGCCAGAAGTATACAGAATGGTGTTGTCATGACGTTGGCCTGTGGGTAAGGTTTATGACCCCCCCATAAATACCTTTCTCCTTTCCACTCTCTTTCTGACCCTACTGAAGGACTGCTGTCCTGAAGGACTGCTGTCCTGTTAAATATAGAGAGTCTGGGAACATCAAACAAATGGGGAAAGGAACCATATTTTGGTAATAAAACCAGTTGGAAATATACTTTGGAATGTAATGAGTATGGATGTCAGTTCGATTGTCATCTGAGACATTATGACTGATGACAGGACGACATAAACTGTACCTGGGAAAGTATACACCCTCTAGTTATCAGAGTCACATGGAATTGTTATGCAATTGAAATGTTTGATATTGAAATTGTTTGTTAGGAGATTAAATGTAATTTTAGCTTCCAAATGAGAGAATTGGGTTTTCATAAGGAAAGTGTCCTGCTTGATCAGTGGCCCACCCCTGTGAAGAGACAGGGGTTATAAACGATGAAACACATCCTTCCCCCTCTCCACTATATAAGCCTTTGACGAAAAGATAACCACATGTTCCAGTACGTGAGGTCTGCAGCCTCTACGTTAGAAGGACACACAAGTCAAGTACAGAACTAAGCCAACCTCAGCGTGAGCTTTGATGGCGAATGGTATGAACTTTGAGCTTATTCACTACAGAAGTGATACTTCCTAGCCGTTGAGTTAGCAGCGGCCGCTGTAGACGTGGGCTAGGAAAGGACGGACGATGGATCCAGTCTAACAACGAACAGACGAAGATACCACCACGTATCCAATTTACCACCAGAGACATTCTTCCGAGGACAGGAAGATCTGTTTGCCAACCCGGCCAGCATCTACAACCAATCTACCGAAGCGCAGCTCAGAGTAAATATTTATTGCATTTTCCTTTTCCAAATGGGCGGTAATTTAGAATGCATAAGATAATGTATTTACGATAGCATAGCTGCTGTTTCTTTGTTCCTAAGTCTTCCCGCTCTTTCATTCAAGCCCAACCCCCTTTCCTTTGTGTAACCAGCCATCATACAGGTTCCGTCCACCAGGGACGTTTTCTGTATGACATCATTTGTATTCTGTGTATTTGTAATTCTGTGTGATTAGTTTAGGTATTTAGTAAATAAATAATTAAACCCAATTTTGCATTGCTGATTCAACTTGTTAGCCAGGGTTCGTGAAGATAACCAAGAATTTACAACTTTCATTATGAGACTGAAAATAAGATAAGGGTTAATATTGACTGCTATCGATGTAAAATTTTACTAAGTATTTTAAGAGTTTATTCGGAAGATAACGGCTCTATAAACGTTCTTCCGTGGTGCCCCGACTTTCTAGTTAATTACATTTACATGATTAGCTTAATCAGGTAATATTAATTACCGAGAAATAATTTTATAGGTTAGCATGTTATATCACTTAATCCGGCATAGCCAAAGACACGACAGTGTCGTCTGTGTAGAGGTGGATCAGAGACTCACCAGCAGCAAGAGCGACATCATTGATGTATACAGAGAAAAGAGTTGGCCCAAGAATTGAACCCTGTGGCACCCCCATAGAGACTGCCAGAGGTCCGGACAATAGGCCCTCCGATTTGACACACTGAACTCTATCAGAGAAGTAGTTGGTGAACCAGGCGAGGCAATCATTTGAGAAACCAAGGCTATTGAGTCTGCCGATAAGAATGTGGTGATTGACAGAGTCAAAAGCTTTGGCCAGGTCGATGAATAAGGCTGCACAGTAATGTATTTTATCGATGGCGGTTACGGTATCGTTTAGGACCTTGAGCGTGGCTGAGGTGCACCCATGACCAGCTCTGAAACCAGATTGCATAGCGGAGAAGGTGCGGTGGGATTTGGAAATGGTCGCTAATCTGTTTGTTGACTTGGCTTTCGAAGACCTTAGAAAGGCAGGGTAGGATAGATATGGGTCTGTAGAAGTTTGGATCAAGAGTGTCGCCCCCTTTGAAGAGGGGGATGACAGCAGCTGCTTTCCAACCTTTGGGAATCTCAGACGACATGAAAGAGAGGTTGAACAGGTTAGTAAATGGGGTTGCAACAATTTCGGCAGATAATTTTAGAAAGAAAGGGTCCAGATTGTCTAGCCCTGCTGATTTGTAGGCGTCCAGATCTTGCAGCTCTTACAGAACATCAGCTGACTGGATTTGGGAGAAGGAGAAATGGGGAAGGCTTGGGCGAATAGCTGTGGGTGGTGCAGTGCTGTTGACCGCGTTAGGGGTAGCCAGGTGGAAAGCATGGCCAGCCGTAGAAAAATGCTTATTGAAATTCTCAATTATAGTGGATTTATTGGTGGTGACAGTGTTTCCTAGCCTCAGAGCAGTGGGCAGCTGGGAGGAGGTGCTCTTATTCTCCATGGACTTTACAGTGTCCCAGAACTTTTTGAGTTTGTGTTGCAGGAAGCAAATTTCTGCTTAAAAAAGCTAGCCTTGGCTTTTCTAACTGCCTGTGTGTATTGGTTTCTAACTTCCCTGAAAATCTGCATATCACGGGGGCTGTTCGATGCTAATGCAGAACGCCACAGGATGTTTTTGTGTTGGTTAAGGTCAGTTAGGTCACCTAGCAGCACGAGCTCTGAAGATAGATGGGGGGCAATCAGTTCACATATGGTGTCCAGAGCACAGCTGGGGGCAGAGGGTGGTCTATAGCAGGCGGCAACAGTGAGAGACTTGTTTTTAGAGAGGTGGATTTTTAAAAGTAGAAGTTCAAATTGTTTGGGTACAGACCTGGATAGTAGGACAGAACTCTGCAGGCTATCTCTGCAGTAGATTGCAACACCGAACCCTTTGGCCGTTCTATCTTGTCTGAAAATGTTGTTGTTAGGGATGAAGATTTCAGAGTTTTTGGTGGTCTTCCTAAGCCAGGATTCAGACATGGCTAGGACATCCGGGTTGGCAGAGTGTGCTAAAGCAGTGAATAAAACAAACTTAGGGAGGAGGCTTTTAATGTTAACATGCATGAAACCAAGGCTATTACGGTTACAGAAGTCATCAGAAGAGAGCGCCTGGGGAATAGGAGTGGAGCTAGGCACTGCAGGGCCTGGATTCACCTCTACATCACCAGAGGAATAGAAGAAGAGTAGGATAAGGGTACGGCTAAAAGCTATGAGAATTGGTTGTCTATGACGTCCGGAATAGAGAGTAAAAGGAGCATGTTTCTGGGGGCGATAAAATAGCATGTGTGGGTGGTGGAACTGAAAGGTTGGATAAGGTATAATGAGCAGGGCTAGAGGCTCCACAGTGAAATAAGACAATAAACACTAACCAGAACAGCAATGGACAAGGCATATTGACATTAAGGAGAGGCATGCAAAGACTGCAAAGATTGAGTGGAGACCTTTCCTCTTTTCACAAAGGACTGTGTTGACCGAACACAGAGAGAGAAAAGAGTTCACAGAAAATTGCAAAGTATTCAGTGTCAGGGACAGTGTCAGGGACAGGGACAGGGACAGGGACAGAGTCAGGGACAGGGACAGGGACAGAGTCAGGGACAGGGACAGGGACAGTGTCATGGACAGGGACAGGAACAGGGACAGTGTCAGGGACAGAGACAGTGACAGGGACAGTATCAGGGACAGGGACAGGGACAGAGTCAGGGACAGTATCAGGGACAGGGACAGGAACAGGGACAGAGTCAGGGACAGGGACAGGGTCAGAGTCAGAGTCAGGGACAGTGTCAGGGACAGGGACAGTGTCGGAGACAGGGACAGTGTCGGGGACAGGGACAGTGTCGGGGAAAGGGACAGGGACAGAGTCAGGGACAGTGACAGGGACAGGAACAGGGACATGGACAGGGACAGGAACAGTGTCAGGGACAGGGGCAGAGTCAGGGACAGTGACAGTGTCAGGGACAGTGTCAGGGACAGGGTCAGTGTCGGAGACAGGGACAGTGTCGGGGACAGGGACAGTGTCAGGGACAGGGACAGTGTCGGGGACAGGGAAAGGGACAGGTACAGAGTCAGGGACAGTGACAGTGTCAGGGACAGTGTCAGGGACAGGGACAGGGATAGTGTCGGGAACAGGGACAGTGTCAGGGACAGGGACAGTGTTGGGGACAGGGACAGTGTCGGGGACAGGGACAGTGTCAGGGACAGGGATATGTCGGGGACAGGGTAAGGGACAGGGACAGTGTCGGGGACAGGGACAGGGACAGTGTCGGGGACAGGGAAAGGGACAGGTACAGAGTCAGGGACAGTGACTCAGGGACAGGTACAGAGTCAGGGACAGGACAGTGTCGGGGACAGGGACAGGGACAGGGACAGTGTCGGGGACAGGGAAAGGGACAGAGTCAGGGACAGGGACAGTGTCAGGGACAGGGTCAGGGACAGAGTCAGGGACAGGGACAGGGATAGTGTCGGGGACAGGGACAGTGTCAGGGACAGGGACAGTGTCGGGGACAGGGAAAGGGACAGGTACAGAGTCAGGGACAGTGACAGGGACAGTGACAGTGTCAGGGACAGTGTCAGGGACAGGGACAGTGTCGGAGACAGGGACAGTGTCGGAGACAGGGACAGTGTCGGGGACAGGGCCAGTGTCAGGGACAGGGATTTGTCGGGGACAGGGAAAGGGACAGGGACAGAGTCAGGGACAGAGTCAGGGACAGGGACAGTGTCAGGGACAGCGTCAGGGACAGAGTCAGTGACAGGGACAGGGACAGTGTCGGGGACAGGGACAGGGACAGTGTCTGGGACAGGGACAGTGTCGGGGACAGGGAAAGGGACAGGGACAGAGTCAGGGACAGGGACAGTGTCAGGGACAGCGTCAGGGACAGAGTCAGTGACAGGGACAGGGACAGTGTCGGGGACAGGGACAGGGACAGTGTCAGGGACAGGGACAGTGTCGGGGACAGGGACAGGGACAGGGACAGGGACAGTGTCGGGGACAGGGACAGGGACAGGTTCTCGTGTCTCTACTTGGCTGATCTTAACAAGAACATCCTCACTTCCACTTCTAGCAGAGATAAATGTTGTAGTCCACGAATCTAATTATATTCTATAGTCACTGATAAATGTTGTAGTCTACGAATCTAATTATATTCTGATAAATGTTGTAGTCTACGAATCTAATTATATTCTGATAAATGTTGTAGTCTACGAATCTAATTATATTCTATAGTCACTGATAAATGTTGTAGTCTACGAATCTAATTATATTCTGATAAATGTTGTAGTCTACGAATCTAATTATATTCTATAGTCACTGATAAATGTTGTAGTCTACGAATCTAATTATATTCTGATAAATGTTGTAGTCTACGAATCTAATTATATTCTATAGTCACTGATAAATGTTGTAGTCTACGAATCTAATTATATTCTGATAAATGTTGTAGTCTACGAATCTAATTATATTCTGAGAAATGTTGTAGTCTACGAACCTAATTTGTGCAGAGAAGTAAAGTTTATAAAAGAGAATGTTCTCGATCCATTTGTGAACTAAACATTGTCATCATAAACAGTGCATAATTATATTCTGTAGTCAGTAATAAATTATAATTATATTCTGTAGTCAGTGATGAATTATAATTATATTCTGTAGTCAGTAATAAATGATAATTATATTCTTTAGTCAGTAATAAATGATAATTATATTCTGTAGTCACTGATAAGTGATAAATATATTCTGTAGTCAATGATAAGTGATAAATATATTCTGTAGTCACTCATAAATAAAAACCTAATGGGACCTAATGTTCTCCCAGACACAGCAACTAGTGTGATACTAAGACCGAGACCACGGAGACTGAGATGACAGAGACACGGAGACTGATGACAGAGACACGGAGACTGATGACAGAGACACGGAGACTGAGATGACAGAGACACAGAGACTGATGACAGAGACACGGAGACTGAGATGACAGAGACACGGAGACTGATGACAGAGACACGGAGACTGAGATGACAGAGACACAGAGACTGATGACAGAGACACGGAGACTGAGATGACAGAGACACGGAGACTGATATGACAGAGACACGGAGACTGAGATGACAGAGACACGGAGACTGATATGACAGAGACACGGAGACTGATATGACAGAGACACTGAGACTGAGACTGAGATGACAGAGACACGGAGACTGATGACAGAGACACGGAGACTGAGATGACAGATACACGGAGACTGATGACAGAGACACGGAGACTGATATGACAGAGACACGGAGACTGAGATGACAGAGACACGGAGACTGATGACAGAGACACTGAGACTGAGATGACAGAGACACGGAGACTGATGTGAGAGACACGGAGACTGATGACAGAGACACTGAGACTGAGACTGAGTGGGACAAATGCAGGAAGCAGCTCACTGTGAGATTGCTGCCCAGGGCAAAACACTGGTACACACACACACACACACACACACACACACACACACACACACACACACACACACACACACACACACACACACACACACACACACACACACACAATACATCAGTCAGTAAGGTGTAGAGCATTGTTAATGCGTGTGTGTTGCTAAGTAAGATACTTGATTGAGATAGACTTTTGGAACAACAGATTGTCAGGACAACAGGACCAATACAGCGTGCTAGATTTACTGAAGACATTCCAGCAGAAGTTTACGTCCTAGTTCCTAGACCTATAGATACAGCTAGCAGTTGAACGGTGCTCCCCAGAGTAGGATGCCTTTCTCCTGATCCTATGGACTCTCCTAGTTCCTAGACCTATAGATACAGCGAGCAGTTGAACGGTACTCCCAGAGTAGGATGCCTTTTTCCTGATCCTATGGACTCTCCTAGTTCCTAGACCTATAGATACAGCGAGCAGTTGAACGGTACTCCCAGAGTAGGATGCCTTTCTCCTGATCCTATGGGCTCTCCTATTGCTGCCTAAGGTGCACGTGGTCTTGTTACTACTACTATGTGTTATTGATCTTTTTATAATGTTGTTATTATGTGTTATTGATATTTTTATGATGTTATTATCATGTGTTATTGATCTGGGTCTTGTTAATCATTAACGAAGCTAGTGTTGATAGAACAATGTCCCAACTTGGGATATTTTCTCTGACTGTGTGTGTCTCTGTCTAACCTTCTCCCCCTCCCTCCCCCAACTGTCTGTCTCCCCCTCCCCCAACTGTCTGTCTCACCCTCCCCCAACTGTCTGTCTCCCCCTCCCCTCCCCCAACTGTCTAACTGTCTCCCCTCCCCCTCCCACAACTGTCTAATTGTCTCCCCTCCCCTCCCCAACTGTCTGTGTCTCCCCCCTCCCCTCCCCAACTGTCTAACTGTGTCTCCCCCAACTGTCTAACTGTGTCTCCCCCCTCCACTCCCCAACTGTCTAACTGTGTCTCCCCCCTCCCCTCCCCTCCCCAACTGTCTAACTGTGTCTCCCCCCTCCCCTCCCCAACTGTCTAACTGTGTCTCCCCCCTCCCCTCCCCTCCCCTCCCCAACTGTCTAACTGTGTCTCCCCCTCCCCCCCAACTGTCTAACTGTGTCTCCCCCTCCCCTCCCCTCCCCTCCCCCAACTGTCTAACTGTGTCTCCCCCTCCCCTCCCCAACTGTCTAACTGTATCTCCCCCCTCCCCTCCCCTCCCCAACTGTCTAACTGTGTCTCCCCCCTCCCCTCCCCAACTGTCTAACTGTGTCTCCCCCTCCCCTCCCCTCCCCCAACTGTCTAACTGTGTCTCCCCCCCCCCTCCCCCAACTGTCTAACTGTGTCTCCCCCCTCCCCTCCCCTCCCCAACTGTCTAACTGTGTCTCCCCTCTCCCCTCCCCTCCCCTCCCCAACTGTCTAACTGTGTCTCCCCCTCCCCTCCCCTCCCCCAACTGTCTAACTGTGTCTCCCCCCCCCCTCCCCAACTGTCTAACTGTGTCTCCCCCAACTGTCTAACTGTGTCTCCCCCCTCCCCTCCCCAACTGTCTAACTGTGTCTCCCCCCTCCCCTCCCCTCCCCAACTGTCTAACTGTGTCTCCCCCCTCCCCTCCCCAACTGTCTAACTGTGTCTCCCCCCTCCCCTCCCCTCCCCTCCCCAACTGTCTAACTGTGTCTCCCCCTCCCCCCCCAACTGTCTAACTGTGTCTCCCCCTCCCCTCCCCTCCCCCAACTGTCTAACTGTGTCTCCCCCTCCCCTCCCCAACTGTCTAACTGTATCTCCCCCCTCCCCTCCCCTCCCCAACTGTCTAACTGTGTCTCCCCCCTCCCCTCCCCAACTGTCTAACTGTGTCTCCCCCTCCCCTCCCCTCCCCAACTGTCTAACTGTGTCTCCCCCCCCTCCCCCAACTGTCTAACTGTGTCTCCCCCCTCCCCTCCCCTCCCCAACTGTCTAACTGTGTCTCCCCTCTCCCCTCCCCTCCCCTCCCCAACTGTCTAACTGTATCTCCCCCCTCCCCTCCCCTCCCCAACTGTCTAACTGTGTCTCCCCCCTCCCCTCCCCAACTGTCTAACTGTGTCTCCCCCTCCCCTCCCCTCCCCCAACTGTCTAACTGTGTCTCCCCCCCCCTCCCCCAACTGTCTAACTGTGTCTCCCCCCTCCCCTCCACTCCCCAACTGTCTAACTGTGTCTCCCCCTCCCCTCCCCTCCCCCAACTGTCTAACTGTGTCTCCCCCCTCCCCTCCCCTCCCCTCCCCAACTGTCTAACTGTGTCTCCCCCCTCCCCTCCCCTCCCCAACTGTCTAACTGTGTCTCCCCCTCCCCTCCCCTCCCCAACTGTCTAACTGTATCTCCCCCCTCCCCTCCCCTCCCCAACTGTCTAACTGTGTCTCCCCCTCCCCTCCCCTCCCCTCCCCTCCCCAACTGTCTAACTGTGTCTCCCCCTCCCCTCCCCTCCCCCAACTGTCTAACTGTGTCTCCCCCCTCCCCTCCCCTCCCCAACTGTCTAACTGTGTCTCCCCCTCCCTCCCCAACTGTCTAACTGTGTGTCCCCCCTCCCCTCCCCTCCCCAACTGTCTAACTGTGTCTCCCCCCTCCCCTCCCCTCCCCCAACTGTCTAACTGTATCTCCCCCCTCCCCTCCCCAACTGTCTAACTGTGTCTCCCCCCTCCCCTCCCCTCCCCAACTGTCTAACTGTGTCTCCCCCTCCCCTCCCCTCCCCCAACTGTCTAACTGTGTCTCCCCCCTCCCCTCCCCCTCCCCCAACTGTCTAACTGTGTCTCCCCCCTCCCCTCCCCTCCCCAACTGTCTAACTGTGTCTCCCCCTCCCCTCCCCAACTGTCTAACTGTGTCTCCCCCCTCCCCTCCCCTCCCCTCCCCTCCCCTCCCCTCCCCAACTGTCTAACTGTGTCTCCCCCCTCCCCTCCCCTCCCCAACTGTCTAACTGTGTCTCCCCCTCCCCTCCCCTCCCCTCCCCTCCCCTCCCCTCCCCTCCCCAACTGTCTAACTGTGTCTCCCCCCTCCCCTCCCCTCCCCAACTGTCTAACTGTGTCTCCCCCTCCCCTCCCCCTCCCCTCCCCAACTGTCTAACTGTGTCTCCCCCCTCCCCTCCCCTCCCCAACTGTCTAACTGTGTCTCCCCCTCCCCTCCCCTCCCCTCCCCAACTGTCTAACTGTGTCTCCCCCTCCCCTCCCCCTCCCCTCCCCAACTGTCTAACTTTGTCTCCCCCTCCCCAACTGTCTAACTGTGTCTCCCCCTTCCCCTCCCCAACTGTCTAACTGTGTCTCCCCCCTCCCCAACTGTCTAACTGTGTCTCCCCCCTCTCCCTCCAGACGGTGCGTACAGTGCGACGGCGGCGCTGTTACCCTCCAACCTGGAAGCGCTGGGCGTTCTTCCTGTTCCCGGGGACGATGATAGCAGTTTCAGCCGTGGCGCTCTATGCCTTCGTCGAGACAGAGGACAACTACTTCTACATACACTCTATCTGGCACATGCTGATCGCCGGCAGCGTGGGCTTCCTGCTCCCTCCACGCGCCAAGCCCCGCGCCAAGCTCACACCTCTGAAACGTCGGAGGGGGTGTGGCTACCAGCTGTGCGTCAACGAGCATGAGGAGATGGGATTGGTGGACCCGGTCCCTGCCATAGTCGCTATCAATAGTATTAGTATTAGCTGATACCTGAGATCACTAACTCTGACTGACTGTACCACCTGAGGAGAGGTTTTAGCACCTAATGACTGACTGTACCAGATGGACATAGGATCTAGCACCTATTGACTGACTGTACCAGCTGGACACGGGATCTAGCAGCTACGGACTGACTGTACCAGCTGAGGAAAGGATATAACACCTACTGACTGACTGTACCAGCTGAGGAAAGGATATAGCACCTACTGACTGACTTTACCAGCTGGACATGGGATATAACACCTACTGACTGACTGTACCAGCTGGACATTGGATCTAGCACCTACTGACTGACTGACTGTACCAGCTGGACATGGGATATAACACCTACTGACTGACTGACTGTACCAGCTGAACGTAGGATATAGCACCTAC
Source organism: Salmo salar (assembly GCF_965601325.2). Taxonomy (NCBI): domain Eukaryota; kingdom Metazoa; phylum Chordata; class Actinopteri; order Salmoniformes; family Salmonidae; genus Salmo; species Salmo salar. Next base: position 12,961,759 of record NC_138305.1, read on the forward strand.
TGACTGACTGTACCAGCTGGACATGGGATAGCACCTACTGACTGACTGTACCAGCTGGACATGGGATCTAGCACCTACTGACTGAAAGTACCAGCTGAGGAAAGGATATAGCACCTACTGACTGACTGTACCAGCTGGACATGGGATATAGCACCTACTGACTGACTGTACCAGCTGGACATGGGATCTAGCACCTACTGACTGACTGTACCAGCTGGACATGGGATCTAGCACTTACTGACTGACTGACTGTACCAGCTGGACATGGGATATAGCACCTACTGACTGACTGTACCAGCTGAACATGGGATATAGCACCTACTGACTGACTGTACCAGCTGAACATGGGGTATAGCACCTACTGACTGACTGTACCAGCTGGACATGGGATATAACACCTACTGACTGACTGACTGTACCAGCTGAACGTAGGATATAGTACCTACTGACTGACTATACCAGCTGGACATGGGATCTAGCACCTACTGACTGACAGTACCAGCTGGACACGGGATCTAGCACCTACTGACTGACTGTACCAGCTGGACATGGGTTCTAGCACCTACTGACTGACTGACTGTACCAGCTGGACATGGGATATAACACCTACTGACTGACTGACTGTACCAGCTGGACATGGGATATAGCACCTACTGACTGACTGTACCAGCTGGACATGGGGTATAGCACCTACTGACTGACTGTACCAGCTGGACATGGGATATAACACCTACTGACTGACTGACTGTACCAGCTGAACGTAGGATATAGCACCTACTGACTGACTATACCAGCTGGACATGGGATCTAGCACCTACTGACTGACTGTACCAGCTGGACACGGGATCTAGCACCTACTGACTGACTGTACCAGCTGGACATGGGTTCTAGCACCTACTGACTGACTGACTGTACCAGCTGGACATGGGATATAACACCTACTGACTGACTGTACCAGCTGGACATGGGATATAACACCTACTGACTGACTGACTGTACCAGCTGAACGTAGGATATAGCACCTACTGACTGACTGTACCAGCTGGAAATGGGATCTAGCACCTACTGACTGACTGTACCAGCAGGACATGGGATCTAGCACCTACTGACTGACTGTACCAGCTGGACATGGGATATAGCACCTACTGACTGACTATACCAGCTGGACATGGGATCTAGCACCTACTGACTGACAGTACCAGCTGGACACGGGATCTAGCACCTACTGACTGACTGTACCAGCTGGACATGGGTTCTAGCACCTACTGACTGACTGACTGTACCAGCTGGACATGGGATATAACACCTACTGACTGACTGTACCAGCTGGACATGGGATATAACACCTACTGACTGACTGACTGTACCAGCTGGACATGGGATATAGCACCTACTGACTGACTGTACCAGCTGGACATGGGGTATAGCACCTACTGACTGACTGTACCAGCTGGACATGGGATATAACACCTACTGACTGACTGACTGTACCAGCTGAACGTAGGATATAGCACCTACTGACTGACTGTACCAGCTGGACACGGGATCTAGCACCTACTGACTGACTGTACCAGCTGGACATGGGTTCTAGCACCTACTGACTGACTGACTGTACCAGCTGGACATGGGATATAACACCTACTGACTGACTGTACCAGCTGGACATGGGATATAACACCTACTGACTGACTGACTGTACCAGCTGAACGTAGGATATAGCACCTACTGACTGACTGTACCAGCTGGAAATGGGATCTAGCACCTACTGACTGACTGTACCAGCAGGACATGGGATCTAGCACCTACTGACTGACTGTACCAGCTGGACATGGGATATAGCACCTACTGACTGACTGTACCAGCTCAATGTAGGATATAGAACCTACTGACTGACTGACTGGACCAGCTGGATGTGGGATCTAGCACCTACTGACTGACTGTACCAGCTGGACAGGGGATCTAGCACCTACTGACTGACTGTACCAGCTGGATGAGGGATATAGCACCTACTGACTGACTGTACCAGCTGGACATGGGATCTAGCACCTACTGACTGACTGTACCAGCTGGATGAGGGATATAGCACCTACTGACTGACTGTACAAGCTGAGGATGGGATCTTGCCCTAACTCTGACTGACTGTACCAGCTGAGGATGGGATCTATCACATACTGACTGACTGTACCAGCTGATTAAATCACTGACTGACTGCACCAGCTGATTACATCACTGACTGACTGTACCAGCTGGCAAGGCGATGGGATCTAACACCTACTAACTGTCTGACTGACTGACTTTCTGACCGACTGTCTGACTGATTAGCTGGCTGACTGGCTGGCTGATTGGCTGACTGGCTGGCTGATTGGCTGACTGACTGAGTCTCTGACTGACTGGCTGACTGACTGTCCTTCCATTGCCTTCTCTCCCCGGGGATTCCAGACGGGAAAACAAAGCCAGAGAACTTGAACCAACTGTAATGTAACTAGTTAAAGCAGGCAACACACTTGAGTCTGTCTGTCTGTCTGTCTGTCTGTCTGTCTGTCTGTCTGTCTGTCTGTCTGTCTGTCTGTCTGTCTGTCTGTCTGTCTGTCTGTCTGTCTGTCTGTCTGTCTGTCTGTCTGTCTGTCTGTCTGTCTGTCTGTCTGTATAACAAGTCATGATTATTCAATACTACCATAATTATATTAATATATTGATCTGTTATAGTCATGATTATTCTATACTACCATAATGATATTATTATATTGATCTGTTATAGTCATGATTATTCAATACTACCATAATTAAATTATTATATTGATCTGTTATAGTCATGATTATTCAATACTACTATAATTAAATTATTATATTGATCTGTTATATTCATGATTATTCAATACTACCATAATTAAATTATTATATAGATCTGTTATAGTCATGATTATTCAATACTACCATAATTATATTATTCTATTGATATTGTTGGACTGTACAGTACAGTGAGAGACTATTGTTTGTGGATACTGTACTTTATAAAGACGAAGCTGAGAACACTGCTGCTACCTGACGGTGACTGTAACATTAGGTCTGTACGGTGCCCATATTAGGACACTGTCAGTCTCAGCAGGCGTTATTAGGTCCTGGTAAGACTGAGGATGTCCTAATACAGACACCATAGGTGTGTTATTTAATGATGGTCTGCATTCCAAATGGCACCTTGTTCCCTTTGTAGCTGTACTATTGTTGACCAAGGCCTATGGTGTTGACCAGGGATTATGGTGTTGACCAGGAATTATGGTGTTGACCAGGGCCTATGGTGTTGACCAGGGATTATGGTGTAGACCAGGGCCTATGGTGTTGACCAGGGCCTATGGTGTTGACCAGGGCCTATGGTGTTGACCAGGGATTATGGTGTTGAACAGGGCCCTATGGTGTTGACCAGGATTTATGGTGTTGACCAGGTCTTATGGCTGCTGGTGTTGACCAGGTCTTATGGCTGCTGGTATTGACCAGGTCTTATGGCTGCTGGTGTTGACTAGGTCTTATGGCTGCTGGTGTTGACCAGGTCTTATGGCTGCTGGTATTGACCAGGTCTTGTGGCTGCTGGTGTTGACCAGGTCCTATGGCTGCTGGTATTGACCAGGTCTTATGGCTGCTGGTATTGACCAGGTCCTATGGCTGCTGGTGTTGACCAGGTCCTATGGCTGCTGGTGAACATAGTGCACTATAGGGGGAACAAGCTGCCATTTGGAACACAGCCTGGTCTTCCTCTTGAAGACCTTTCTAGCTGTGTTGATTCGTTCTGTTGTTTGTGCACAGAAAGGGAATTAAATACAACAAGGGCACGTTTTTGTTATTTTTCAACACAATATATTTTGCACTGAGACACAAAAATGTTATAATAGATGCGTGTATAAAGCCTCACCGGTGCCACATTGTCCAAATGTGTAAAATATTGTTGTACTGTGGAATGTTAATAGTCTTTTGGATTGCAATGTATCGCCTTTACACACAGTCTGCTGGTTGTCAACACTACAGGCCATAAAGCCTAAAGAGGGGCAGCTGACTGCCATAGAATTACAGGCCATAAAGCCTAAAGAGGGGCAGCTGACTGCCATAGAATTACAGGCCATAAAGCCTAAAGAGGGGAAGCTGACTGCCATAGATCTGTAGTAAGGCCATAGAGGGGAAGCTGACTGACATAGATCTGTAGTAAGTTCATAGAGGGGAAGCTGCCTGCCATAGAATTACAGGCCATAAAGCCTAAAGAGGGGAAGCTGACTGACATAGATCTGTGGTAAGGCCATAGAAGTGAAGCTGACTGACATAGATCTGTGGTAAGGCCATAGAGGGGAAGCTGCCTGACATAGATCTGTAGTAAGGCCATAGAGTAGAGGGGAAGCTGCTTGCCATAGATCTGTAGTAAGGCCATAGAGGGGAAGCTGACTGCCATAGATCTGTAGTAAGGCCATAGAGGGGAAGCTGCCTGACATAGATCTGTAGTAAGGCCATAGAGGGGAAGCTGACTGCCATAGATCTGTAGTAAGGCCATAGAGGGGAAGCTGCTTGACATAGATCTGTAGTAAGGCCATAGAGGGGAAGCTGCCTGACATAGATCTGTAGTAAGGCCATAGAGGGGAAGCTGCCTGCCATAGATCTGTAGTAAGGCCATAGAGGGGAAGCTGCCTGCCATAGATCTGTGGTAAGGCCATAGATGGGCGGCTGATTGTATAAAACTACAGTACGGCCATAGAGCTATAGGCCACATACAGAGAACAGACAGTACAGGCCATAATATACAGAAGAGCAATTGATTGTTTGTTGCTACGTGAATGCCGTAGAGGTATGGTATGGCCGTATAAAGGGGCAGATGAATGCTTGTAGCTACGTGAATGCCGTAGAGCTATGGTATGGCCGTATAAAGGAGCAGCTGAATGCTTGTAGCTACGTGAATGCCGTAGAGCTATGGTATGGCCGTATAAAGGAGCAGCTGAATGCTTGTAAATGTAGCTACAGTATAGCCATGAATATTGCTACAGTTAGAGTTTAGGCCATAGAGTTACAGTAATGCTAGATATGTTCTGTCCATTAGAGGCCAAAAGGTTTACTCCAGAGATAGAGTATTGACCATACTTACAGAGAGAGGCAGCTGAAAGCTACAGAAGGCCAAAAGGTTTACTCCAGAGATAGAGTATTGACCATACTTACAGAGAGAGGCAGCTGAAAGCTACAGAAGGCCAAAAGGTTTACTCCAGAGATAGAGTATTGACCATACTTACAGACAGAGGCAGCTGAAAGCTACAGAAGGTCAAAAGGTTTACTCCAGAGACATCACAATAAGACCTCAAACCTCCTGTTGTTACAGTCAGGACCTGTTCTACACTGGAACAGAGAATTCACTATAAATAAATGTTTCTTTTTTTTCTGTACTCAATGACGTGTTTATTTGTTTCTGTGTCTCTTAATGTGGAATGAGTGGTGAAGTGGAAAACCAGACATTATGTTTCAGTAGCTGGTATAATGGAAGTCAGCAGTCACCAGTCATCAACACAGAAGAGAAGAGGCAAGGGGGGGAGAGGAGGTTGAGAGGATGAGAAGAGAGGGGGAAGAGAGGAGGAGAGGAGGTTGAGAGGAGGTTGAGAGGAGAGGAGAGAGGGGTAGCAGAGGAGAGGGGAAGAGAAGAGGAGAGAAGAGAGAGGAGGAGGAGGAGAAGAGGGGAGAGGAGGTTGAGAGGACATGAAAGGAGAGGAGAGGAGAGAGGGGTAGCGGAGGACAGGAGAGAAGAAGAGAAGAGGAGGAGAGGAGAGGAAAGAGGGGTAGCAGAGAAGAGGAGAGGAGGAGGAGAAGAGAGGAGAAGAGAGGAGAGGAAGAGGAGAAAAGAGGAGAGGAGGACAGTAGAGGACTCCGGTGAAGTTAGCTATATATTAAAGATTGGGACTTTGCTCATCAATATCTCTTCGATGGAACATGCCAGGGTGATAGAAATACCATATTCTACATATTCTACATCAGCTGAAGATAGAGAAGTTACATCCCTTGTCTTTCCAATTCAGTGTCATATTTATTTTTGGAGGTGAAAATGTCGCTAACACGTTAAGGGACCGTCTTAAAACTGCAACGCCTTCAAGCATTTTGCTACACTCGCATTAACATCTGCTAACCATGTGTCTTTGACCAATACAATTTGATTTGATTGCATGTTAATGAACATTTGTAATATCTTCTCAACCACATAGAGATCTCAAACTAATTTGACATTGTCTTCTCTTGAATCCACGGCAATTAGTTTAACTTTAATTTACTTTATCTATTTTCTTACATTTTAAAATTCATTTTAAATAAAAATACATCCTATAAACGTCAATAGCATCCACCCCATTTGACTTTCATGAATACAACCAAATGTTATTGGTTCAGGGACCTTATCCCTACAATCAACGGCAATTACTTTTGTATTTTTAGACTAAGGCCTAGATTCAAATCAGATCAAGCATTAACCGATGATAGCAGACACATGCATAGCGTAAGTTTTGGCAACAGGTAGCCTAGTCAAATAATTAACATCCAATCACATTAACCGTTAATTTCTCGCGGGAATTCCACTAACGGTCCGTATGTAGCCAAACGTAGCTGCTGCTCATGTTGGTATCTGTACTGATGATGCTTAAAAGCCATGACAGGGAGACATAGTGGAGAGGTAACACGCGTGCAAGTAGTTGCTCCGGACACCACTTGGGTACACTGCAGTAACAACCGAGAGGCTCTTGCTGCCAAGGGAATGCCTGACAGCTTGAAAGATGTTTTGGACATTACAGTACAAATGGTTAACATTGTTAAAGCGAAAGGCCCCTGAAGTCTTGTGTATTTTCTGCACTATGCAATGATATGGGTAGCGACCATGTAACGCTTTTACAACATACAGAAGTGCGCTGGTTATCAAGGGGAAAAGTATTGACACGTTATTTTTAATTGAGAGTGGAGCTTAAAGTTTTCTTTACTGACCATAATTTTCACTTGTCTGACCGCTTGCATGATGATGAGTTTCTCACACGACTGGCCCATCTGGGTGATGTTTTTTCTCGCCTGAATGATCTGAATCTAGGATTGCAAGGGACTCTCCGCAACTATATTCAATGTGCGGGACAAAATTGAGGCTATGATTAAGAAGTTGGAGCTCTTCTCTGTCTGCATTAACAAGGACAACACACAGGTATTTCCATCGTTGTATGATTTTTTTTGTGTGCAAATGAACTCAACCTTACGGACAATGTCAAATGTGATATAGCGAAGCACCTGAGCGAGTTGGGTGCGCAATTACGCAGGTACTTTCCCGAAACGGATGACACAAACAACTGGATTCGTTATCCCTTTCATGCCCTGCCTCCAGTCCACTCACCGATATCTGAACAAGAGAGCCCCATCAGAATTGCAACAAGCGGTTCTGTGAAAATTGAAATTAATCAGAAGCCACTGCCAGATTTCTGAATAGGGCTGCGCTCGGAGTATCCGGCCTTGGTAAATCACGCTGTTAAGACACAGATGCCCTTTGCAACCACGTACCTATGTGAGAGTGGATTCTCGGCCCTCACTAGCATGAAAACTAAATACAGGCACAGACTGTGTGGAAAATGATTTAAGACTGAGACTCTCTCCAATACAACCCAACATTGCAGAGTTATGTGCATCCTTTCAAGTATACCCTTCTCATTAACCTGTGGTGAGTTATTTACAATTTTCAATGAACAAATAAGGTTTAATATGTAAGATGGTTAAATAAAGATACAAATTATTGATTATTATTATATTATTATTTGTGCCCTGGTCCAATAAGAACTCTTTGTCACTTCCCACGAGCTGGGTTGTGACAAAAACTCAAAAACTCACACTCATTCTTATGTTTAATAAATGTATTGTATAGTGTGTCTTACAATGATGGCAAAAAACAACTTTGAGAGTGCGCTGACCCTGGTGCTAGAGGGGGTACAGCTGGAGGTTGAATGACTGAAGGGGTACGGGACTATAAAAAGTTTGGGAACCACTGTTCTAGAATGATACACTGTTGCCTAGCCAACGATGTGGGGTGTTCTAGAATGATACACTGTTGCCTAGCCAACGATGTGGGGTGTTCTAGAATGATACACTGTTGCCTAGCTAACGAGCTCTACCACACTAGAAAAGGTGAAACCTCCGTAAAGCACAGGATGTCATGCCTAAGTTTGCTAATTTTGCCAATTAAAAAATTCTTAAATTAGTTGCCAATATCAGTGGGTTTTGTGATGAATGAGCCATCTGATTCAATGAATGATGGAGCCGAGTTTGCCTTTTTGCCCAAAATTTCATTGAATGCGCTCCAAAGCTTTTTACTATCATTCTTTATATAATTTATCTTTGTTTCATGGTGTAGTTTCTTCTTCTTTTTATTCAATTTAGTCAAATGATTTCTCAATTTGCAGTACGTTTACCAATAGGTTGTACAGCCAGACCTATTTGCCAATTCCTTTTGATTCATCCCTCTCAGCCAACAGTTCTAAATTAGCAATTTATATGGCACAGCAGTACATTTTTGGTCCTTCATTTAAATTGGTATGTATTTTTATTTATCACAATTTTCTTTAACCCTTTTTTGGTCTTTAATGCAGGGCCGACAGACAAATTCCTTACTTTTTCCCTCTTCCATTTTTGTGGTAATGCTGCAATTAGTTGGTTGTATTTTTGGGTAGAGCAGACATTTCCATATGTTTTGTTAGCTGCATGTGTGACATCACTCCACCAGTCCTATTTATGATATAATTTACAAAACTATACCTTTTTTAAACATTTTATTGAAAAAAACGTTGTTTTTTTTATCAATTAATATATTTGAGTTTAACCACAATATTTGTTGTATTATTTGTTCTGTCTGTTCAGGTGGATTAAACTGAAAATGCAACCAATTTTCTAAAGCTTGTTTAAAAAATAACAATATTTTGGAGATTATTTTGTTTTCAAATAACCGAAAGTGAGCAGTTGTAATCTGAATATAGGGAAAAAGACCATTATTGAACATGGGGTGAGACATTCTTACTAATTTACTAGAGAACCATTTCGGATATAAGTATAACTTTTGTATGACTGATGCCTTTGGCGAGAGGTCTAATGCTTTAATATTTAATAATTTCTGCCCTCCGAATTCATATTTGTTATATAAATAGGCCCTTTTAATTGTGTCTGGCATGCTATTCCAAATAAAATAGAACATTTTTTGTTGATATAATTTAAAAAGCAGGTCACTAGGTGTAGGCAAAACCATAAGCAAATAGTTAAACTGTGATATGACTAAAGAGTTAATCAGGGTGATTTTTCAACACAAATAGACAGGTATTTTCCTTTCAATGGTAGCAAGATAATATCTATTTTTTCTAACTTTCTATAACAATTTATTGGAGTGAGATCATTTCTTTCTTTTGGGATTTGTATACTGAGTATGTACACATCTCCGTCAGACCATTTTATTGGTAAACTACACGGTTATGTAAAAGTAGATTTTTTTTTGTGATCCAATACGTAATATCATAATTTTATTTAAATCCAGAGAGGTTAGCAAAAGTATCTAGATCCTCTATGAGGCCGTGGAGAGATTCTATTGTGGTTTTAAAAGAAAACATGAATCATCAGCGTACAATGACACCTTTGTTTTTAAGCTGGGGATTTCTAATCCCTTAATATTGTTGTTGGATCCAATTTTAACAGCTAACATTTCGCTGGCAATAATAAATAGATATGCCAATAGTGGACAACCTTGTTTAACTCCTCTTGACAGTTTAAAACTTTCTGAGATGTAGCCATTATTTACTATTTTACACCTAGTGTTACTATACATAACTTTAGCCCATTTTATAAGAGATTCTCCAAAATTGAAATATTCTAGGCATTTATATATAAACTCCAGATGTACTTTATCAAAAGCCTTTTCAAAATCAGCTATGAAAACCAGGCCTGGTGTCCCCGATAATTCCTAGTATTCTATTGTATCCAGTACTTGTCTTATATTATCTCTAATGTATTGTCCATGTAAAAAACCTGTCTGATTAGGATGAATAATATCTGACAATTCTTTTTTAATTCTATGTGCCAAGCATTTAGCTAGAATTTTTGCACCAGAACACTGAAGTGTAAGAGGTCTCCAATTTTTTAAATGGACTGGATCTTTATATATACCACTTGGATCCTGATTCAGTAATAATGATATCAGACCTTCTTGTTGCGTGGTTAAAACATGCTAATAAAGGTCCTCTGAGCATATAATTTTTTTTTAAACATATTTAGTATACTTTGTATACTTCCACTGGTATGCCATCCAGACCTGGAGTTTTCCCAGGCTTAAAGGCTTTAATTGCATCAAGAAGTTCCTCCTCTGTAATTTGGCCTCACATGAGTCTTTCTGTACAGCTGTTCATTTTACATTATTAATACGTAAAAAGTCCATATAATTAGCTATGGTTAGTGGAGCTGAAGAAGACTGAAATTAAAACATATTCTTAAAGTACTTCACTTCCTCTTTCAAAATATAGCTTGGCGAATCATGCGTGACTCCATTTGTAACACGTTTCAATACATTTTTTACATGTTGAAGATTGAAAAATAATTTGTCTGTATTTTTCCCCATATTCCATCCAGTTCGCTTTATTTTTATATATATACTACACTGGATCTTTCTTGAATAAGTTCCTCCATTTCTTTTAGTTTTTCTTCTAACTTGTGCTGTGCCTCTATGGTACAGTTTTTATTGCTATCTAACTGTACTGTTAGTCCATCAATTTCCTTTGTTAATATGGATTATTTTAACCTAAATTGCTTTTGTTTTATAGATGGCCTCTAAAGGCACATTTAAAAGTGTCCCATACAATAAGGGGATCTGCTGTACCTGTGTTATGTCGAAAAAAGTCAGTTATACTTTTTTCTGTCCTAGTTATAAAAAAAGAACGTTATAAACTATTCTGTCCTAGTTATAAACACGTTGTTATCCAGTAGGCTTTGATTACATTTCCAATATCCTCACCCACGTGGAAATTCAGTAAGAGTAATATATATGCCAATTATGTGATGATCCGACCGCATTCTGTCCCCTATCAACACTTTTTTGACACAAGAAAGAAAGTAATCAAGACGACTAGCTTGATTGAGCCTCCGCCATGTATATCTCACTAGGTCAGGGTATTAAACCTCCTCCGTGTATATCTCACTAGGTCAGGATATTAAACCTCCTCCATGTATATCTCACTAGGTCAGGATATTAAACCTCCTCCATGTATATCTCACTAGGTCAGAATATTAAACCTCCTCCATGTATATCTCACTAGGTCAGGATATTAAACCTCCTCCATGTATATCTCACTAGGTCAGGATATTAAACCTCCTCCATGTATATCTCACTAGGTCAGGATATTAAACCTCCTCCATGTATATCTCACTAGGTCAGGATATTAAACCTCCTCCATGTATATCTCACTAGGTCAGGGTATTAAACCTCCTCCATGTATATCCTGTTGGGGCTCGGGGGCAGTATTGAGACATTTTGAAAAAAATATGTGCCCATTTTTAACTGCCTCCTACACCAACTCAGAAGCTAGGATATGCATATTATTAACACATTCGAATAGAAAACACTCTGAATTTTCTAAAACAGTTTGAATGGTGTCTGTAAGTATAACAAAACTCATATTGCAGGCAAAAACCTGTGAAAAATAGATCCAAAAAAATTAGAATTTTGTGACTGTACTATTTAGTGTCATTGTTTTATAGATACCATAGTGAGAAAGGATTCATTTCGCAACACCTACGGCTTCCACTAGATGTCAACGATCTTTATAAAGTTGTTTGAAGCGTCTATGATAAACAGAGAGCAAATTAGAATCCAAGGAAGTTGACATGTCATCACTTCATTTTTTTGCGCCTGCGCATAAATCTGAGAAACGTGAGTTTGTCATCATTTTTTATCTAGACATAGGATAGGTTGTGTGAAAATATTACTGATGTTTAACGTTAAAAATGGACCAAAAGATTAATGCTAAACAACATTTGACATGTTTGAACGAACATAAATAGATTATTTACTAGGTTTTTTTAGCTTTTCGGCGTGATTTTACCAGCCCCCAACCACGTTTTGTGGGAGCATAATGAACGCTAAGTACTTGGTGTTATTTGGACATAAATTATGAACTTTGTCAAAAGAAACCACATTTGTTCCGGACCTGGAATGCCTTCCGGACCTGGGATCCTGCCTTCTGATGGAGATAATCAAAGGTAAGGGGGTATTTACAATGTTATTATCGATTTTAGATGATGCTAACTGTATAGCATAGCCTGTTGTTCTTAGCATAGCACCCCGTTTATTGCAAAATGTGATTTCCCAGTAAAGTTATTTTGAGATCTGGCCATTCGGTAGCAATTACGAGATGATAATATATTATTCTTTGAATGACAATATTATAATTTACCAATGTTTTCGAATAGTAATTTTGTTATGTTCACCGGAAGCATTTCAGAGAAGAAAAAAATCTGAATTTCACGCTACTGTAAAATGCTGTTTTTGGATATAAATATGAACTTGATGGAACAAAAAATGCATGTATTGTATAACATAATGTCCTAGGAGTGTCATCTGATGGAGATTGACAAAAGTTAGTGCATAATTCAAGCTGGTTTCTGCTTTTGGTGACGCCTGACCTTGAATTGAAAATGGATGTTTGTACTTTTGTGGCTATGTACTGTCCTAACATAATCTAACTTTATGCTTTTGCCGTAAAGCCTCTTTGAAAATCGAACAATGTGGTTAGATTAAGGAGATGTTTATCATTTAAATTGTGTAAAATAGTTGATTGTTTGAGAAATTGAAATTATTCGATTTTTGATGTTTTGAATTTCCAGCCTTGTTAGCAATCCCGGCTCGGGGTTCATTGCTAACCTGTAGCCCCAACAGGATATCTCACTAGGTCAGGATAATAAACCTCCTCCATGTATATCTCACTAGGTCAGGGTATTAAACCTCCTCCATGTATATCTCACTAGGTCAGGATATTAAACCTCCTCCATGTATATCTCACTAGGTCAGGATATTAAACCTCCTCCATGTATATCTGACTAGGTCAGGATATTAAACCTCCTCCATGTATATCTCACTAGGTCAGGGTATTAAACCTCCTCCATGTATATCTCACTAGGTCAGGATATTAAACCTCCTCCATGTATATCTCACTAGGTCAGGATATTAAACCTCCTCCATGTATATCTCACTAGGTCAGGATATTAAACCTCCTCCATGTATATCTCACTAGGTCAGGGTATTTAAGTCTCCATATATCCACTAATTCCAACATATCCATCGCATTCATGAGTGTGTCTGATGGTGATAGTTTGTAGTGTGATTTCCTTTACGGTCCATAGAGGTATTTAAGACCGTATTAAAATCTCCCACCATAATAATAGAGTCTAGTGTTGCTTGCAGAGTTGATCAATTCTTATATATATTTTCAAAGAAGCTTGGATCATCATTATTCGGACCGTATAGGTTAACCTCTTGGGGCTAGGTGGGACGCTAGCGTGCCACCTGTGGTGCACTCCATCAACAGCAGGTGCATTTCAAGAGCGGCAAATTTGAATCCAAATAAATGTCAAAATTCAAATTTTTCAAAAATACAACTATGTTACACCATTTGAAAGATAAACATCTCCTTAATCTAACCACGTTTTACGATTTCAAAAAGGTTTTACGGCGAAAGCATAAATTTAGAGTATGTTAGGACAGTACATTTACAAGAGTTGTGTGTAATGTTTTGTCAAGTCAAAGACAGGGTCACCAAAACCATAAAACCAGCTAAAATGATACACTAACCTTTTACAATCTCCATCAGATGACACTCCTAGGACATTATGTTAGACAATGCATGCATTTTTAGTTCTATCAAGTTCATATTTATATACAAAAACAGCGTTTTACTATGGCATTGATGTTGAGGAAATCGTTTCCCTCCAATAACCGGCAGTCAAGTCAGCGTCACAAATTAAATAATTAAAATTAGAAAACATTGGTAAAATATTATATTGTCATTTAAAGAATTATAGATTTACATCTTTTGAACGCAATCAACTTGCCAGATTTAAAAATAACCTTACTGGGAAATCACACTTTGCAATAATCTGAGCACTGTGCCCAGAAAAATACGCGTTGCGATACAGACTAGACGTCATGTTGGGGAGATCTAAAATCGAAAATACTATGTAAATAATCCATTACCTTTGATTCTCTTCATCAGATGTCACTTCCAGGTATCACAGGTCCATAACGAATGTAGTTTTGTTCAAAAAAGCTCATCATTTATGTCCAAAAATCTCCGTCTCGTTAGCACATGATGTAAGCCAGCCGGACTTCTCGTCATGAACGAGGGGAAAAAATATATTTCCGTTCGTTCAAACATGTCAAACGTTGTATAGCATAAATCATTAGGGCCTTTTTTAACCAGAACATGAATAATATTCAAGGTGGACGAATGCATAGCCTTTTATAACGTATTGGAACGAGGGTACCCAACATGAAGTAGCGCGCCAGGTGTCTAATGGGACATCACCGTTCCATGGCTCTTGTTCGGTCAGATCTCCCTCCAGAAGACTCAAAACACTTTGTAAAGGCTGGTGACATCTAGTGGAAGCAATAGGAAGTGCCAAAATATTCCTAAACCCCTGTGTTTTTCAATGGGATAGGTTTAAAATCAATACAACACATCAGGTATCCACTTCCTGTCAGAAAATGTCTCAGGGTTTTGCCTGCCAAATGAGTTCTGTTATACTCACAGACACCATTCAAACAGTTTTGGAAACTTTAGAGTGTTTTCTATCCATATATAATAAGTATATGCATATTCTAGTTACTGGGTAGGATTAGTAACCAGATTAAATCGGGTACATTTTTTTTATCCAGACGTGCAAATGCTGCCCCCTAGACCCAACAGGTTAATAAGCCATATTTGTTTATTGTGGATAAAGAGTTACCTGTCTAACAGAACACAGAGAGTGTTCTTAAATGGAAGCCTCTCAAACATAATCCAGGTTTAATCAGGAATTCCCCAGGGCAGCTGTTTAGGCCCTTTACTTTTTTCAATCGTTACTAATGACATGCCACGTTTATGTATGCGGATTACTCAACATTTTACACATCAGCTATGACTCAAACTTTACACATCAGCTACAACAGCGAGTGAAATCCCTGCAACACTTAACAAAGACCTGCAATTAGTTTCAGAATGGATGGCAAGTAATAAGTTAGTCCTAAATATTTATAAAACTGAAAGCATTGTATTTGACACAAATCGTTCACTAAACCCTAAACCCCAACTAAATCTTGTAATAAATCAAGTGGAAAGTGAGCAAGTTGAGATGTCTAAACTGCTTGGAGTAACCCTGGATTGTAAACTGTCATGGTCAAAACATGTTGCTACAAGAGTTGCTAAGATGAGAATTCTGTCCATCATAAAGCGATGCTCTGCCTTCTTAACAACACTATCAACAAGGCAGGTCCTACAGGCCCTAGTTTCTACCTTCTTAACAACACTATCAACAAGGCACTAGTTTTGTCACACCTGGACTACTGTTCAGTTGTGTGGTCAGGTGCCACAAAGAGGGACCTCTGAAAATTACAATAGGCTCAGAACAGGGCAGCACGGCTTGGCCTTAAAATGTAGACGGAGAGATTACATTAATAATATGTATGTAAATCTCTCCCGGCTCAAAGTGGAGGAGAATATTGACTTCATCAATTCTTGTTTTTGTGAGAAGTGTTGACATGCTGAATGCTCTGAGGTGTCTGTTTAAACTACTAACACACAGCTCGGACACCCATGCATACTCCAAAAGACATGCCACCAGAGGTCTCTTCCCAATCCCCAAGGCCAGGACAGACTATGGGAGGCGCACAGTACTACAAAGAGCCCTGACTACAGTGGTTCCTCCTTTAAAAGTTGCGTCATACTGCGGTACACCTTGCGTCATACTGCGGTACATGGGATTGATAAAAAAAAAAATGGCTTAATTAATTTGATTAATGTTATGGTATTTCTATTCAGAGAAAAACAAAAAACAAAATCCTCAGTGTTTCCCTTAGGATGGAATGGAAAATATCGCGCTGTACAACGTGACGGTCAGAGGAAGGCTACAGCTTAAGAGGATTGGAGGATTCTAAATTAATAACATTTCCACCCCCTAAATGTAGTGTAACCGATACTCATTTCGCCTATGGTAGGCCTACAGTATATCTACAAATATTTTGCTCAATGATGTGGCTCTCCACCAATAATTACATTTAGAGGATTGGAGGATTCTACATTAATACCTAAGGGGCATTTTCCGTTAGGATCTGTGAGAATATCTAAGTGGCTTTTATATCATTCTAAATTAATAATAAATAATAATAATAATAATAATAATCGCTTTATTTAAAAAGTAACAATATATTTGGAGAGTTAATTTTCATTTAACCTAGAGTGAGCGAGAAAAAGGCAAGTCTTGAATATGGGGTGAGACATTCTCACTAATTTGTAAATAAAGCCAGTTATTTAGAATTATTTATTTCTGGAGAAATCTAACTTTATTATGCAGCAGACATCACCTGCTTATATTCAGTCAACACATATATATTTAGAATATCATGGAATATAATTTAACATTTTTGTTTCTCCATGCTTGTCTCAGAGCAGCGCGAAACGGTGCTGAAATAGATGTCCACAGCAGGAAGCCTACATATAACGATATTTTGGAGATTTTAAACGACAGTGAGCAATTGTAATCTGAATAAAGTTCAACATAATATATGTAAAGGCCAAAATATAATTGTTCTTAACCTGTTAGGGCTAGGGGGCAGCATTTGCACGTCTGGATAAAAAAAATGTACCCGATTTAATCTGGTTACTAATCCTACCCAGTAACTAGAATATGCATATACTTATTATATATGGATAGAAAACACTCTAAAGTTTCTAAAACTGTTTGAATGGTGTCTGTGAGTATAACAGAACTCATTTGGCAGGCAAAACCCTGAGACATTTTCTGACAGGAAGTGGATACCTGATGTGTTGTATTGACTTTAAACCTATCCCATTGAAAAACACAGGGGTTTAGGAATATTTTGGCACTTCCTATTGCTTCCACTAGATGTCACCAGCCTTTACAAAGTGTTTTGAGTCTTCTGGAGGGAGATCTGACCGAACAAGAGCCATGGAACGATGATGTCCCATTAGACACCTGGCGCGCGAGTTCATGTTGGGTACCCTCGTTCCAATACGTTATAAAAGAGTATGCATTCGTCCACCTTGAATATTATTCATGTTCTGGTTAAAAAAGGCCCTAATGATTTATGCTATACAACGTTTGACATGTTTGAACGAACGGAAATATATTTTTTCCCCTCGTTCATGACGAGAAGTCCGGCTGGCTTAGATCATGTGCGAACAAGACAGAGATTTTTGGACATAAATGATGAGCTTTTTTGAACAAAACTACATTCGTTATGGACCTGTGATACCTGGAAGTGACATCTGATGAAGAGAATCAAAGGTAATGGATTATTTACATAGTATTTTCGATTTTAGATCTCCCCAACATGACGTCTAGTCTGTATCGCAACGCGTATTTTTCTGGGCGCAGTGCTCAGATTATTGCAAAGTGTGATTTCCCAGTAAGGTTATTTTTAAATCTGGCAAGTTGATTGCGTTCAAGAGATGTAAATCTATAATTCTTTAAATGACAATATAATATTTTACCAATGTTTTCTAATTTTAATTATTTAATTTGTGACGCTGACTTGACTGCCGGTTATTGGAGGGAAACGATTTCCTCAACATCAATGCCATAGTAAAACGCTGTTTTTGGATATAAATATGAACTTGATAGAACTAAAAATGCATGCATTGTCTAACATAATGTCCTAGGAGTGTCATCTGATGGAGATTGTAAAAGGTTAGTGCATCATTTTAGCTGGTTTTATGGTTTTGGTGACCCTGTCTTTGACTTGACAAAACATTACACACAACTCTTGTAAATGTACTGTCCTAACATACTCTAAATTTATGCTTTCGCCGTAAAACCTTTTTGAAATCGTAAAACGTGGTTAGATTAAGGAGATGTTTATCTTTCAAATGGTGTAAAATAGTTGTATTTTTGAAAAATTTGAATTTTGACATTTATTTGGATTCAAATTTGCCGCTCTTGAAATGCACCTGCTGTTGATGGAGTGCACCACGGGTGGCACGCTAGCGTAAAAATAACCTTACTGGGAAATCACACTTTGCAATAATCTGAGCACTGCGCCCAGAAAAATACGCGTTGCGATACAGACTAGACGTCATGTTGGGGAGATCTAAAATCGAAAATACTATGTAAATAATCCATTACCTTTGATTCTCTTCATCAGATGTCACTTCCAGGTATCACAGGTCCATAACGAATGTAGTTTTGTTCAAAAAAGCTCATCATTTATGTCCAAAAATCTCCGTCTTGTTAGCACATGATCTAAGCCAGCCGGACTTCTCGTCATGAACGAGGGGAAAAAATATATTTACGTTCGTTCAAACATGTCAAACGTTGTATAGCATAAATCATTAGGGCCTTTTTTAACCAGAACATGAATAATATTCAAGGTGGACGAATGCATACTCTTTTATAACGTATTGGAACGAGGGTACCCAACATGAACTCGCGCGCCAGGTGTCTAATGGGACATCATCGTTCCATGGCTCTTGTTCGGTCAGATCTCCCTCCAGAAGACTCAAAACACTTTGTAAAGGCTGGTGACATCTAGTGGAAGCAATAGGAAGTGCCAAAATATTCCTCAGCCCCTGTGTTTTTCAATGGGATAGGTTTAAAGGTAATACAACACATCAGGTATCCACTTCCTGTCAGAAAATGTCTCAGGGTTTTGCCTGCCAAATGAGTTCTGTTATACTCACAGACACCATTCAAACAGTTTTAGAAACTTTAGAGTGTTTTCTATCCATATATAATAAGTATATGCATATTCTAGTTACTGGGTAGGATTAGTAACCAGATTAAATCGGGTACATTTTTTTTATCCAGACGTGCAAATGCTGCCCCCTAGCCCTAACAGGTTAACTGACTTGCCTATTTAAATAAAGCTAAGAGCATAACATTTCTGTACGCTATTTTTTTAAATTCTAGTCTAACCAATATCCAAAAGGAGATTAAGTGGAAATAAAAATCTCATTGATTTATCAAGACCAGTCCCCATGCTTGTCTCATGCTTGTCTCAGAGCAGCGCAAAACAGCATTTTCAAAAAGTATTTTTACCATTATTTTATTAACGAAAGCATAAAGATTTTGATGAAGAAATATTGTTTGCTTCTAACTTCAATATGCTCTTTAAATAATTAAGACCTACACCACTTTTAACAGCACATTACTCAACACTAGTGAGACTAATTTCACCTATGGTAGGCCTATAGTATATCTAAAAATCATTTTTTCAATGATGTGACTCTCTGCCAATAATTACATTTAGAGGATTGGAGGATTCTAAGTTAATATCTAAGGGACATTTTCCATTAGGATTTGTGAGAATATCTGAGGGGCTTTTATATCATTCTAAATGAATTAATAATAATAATACTAATCGCTTTGTTTAAAAAGTAACAATATTTTGGAGATTATTTATTTTTAAACTATCCTAAAGTTAGCGAGAAAAAGACCATTATTGAACATGTGAGACATTCTCACTAATTTGTAAATTAAGCCAGTTTGTTATTTATTTATGTTTTTAGAGGGAGAGAAAAGTCCACCGTCGCCTCATGGTTACGGCCCGGCAAGGGTATCGAACCAGCATCTGTAGCAACGCAGCTGGCACTGCGAAGCAGTGTCTTAGACCGCTGCGCCACTCCGTTAGGAGAATATGGCACTGTACAACGTGACCATTTTCACACCATTGGCGCCGGAGGAGATGGCCGCCGTTTTACGGTCTCCTAACCAATTGTACTATTATGTGTTTTTATTCGCGATATTTGTAACTTATTTTGTACATAATGTTTCTGCCACCGTATCTTACGGCAGAAAATAACTTCTGGATATCAGGACAGCGATCACTCACCTCGGATTAAACTAAGATTTTTTCAACAACAAGCAAGACTCCCACGATATTCTCCAAACACCCCACAGGGCAGACATCCAAATTATTCGTAAAAGGAAGCGACGCAGAGGAAGAAGAGCCGGATGCCTCGTCTGGACCCGCAGAAGGCAACTAGGAAAGCTGCTGTTACCATCAATACTACTCGCCAACGTGCAATCATTGGACAATAAACTAGACGAGGTACGATCACGAAAATCCTACCAAAGGGACATCAAAAACTGTAATATCCTATGTTTCACGGAATCGTGGCTGAATGACGACATGGATATTCAGCTAGCGGGATACATGGCACACTCCGGTAAGATGGGGGGGGGGGGGGGTGCAGCCTGTGCATATTTGTAAACAACAGCTGGTGCACGGAATCTAAGGAAGTCTCTAGATTTTGCTCGCCTGAAGTAGAGTATATTGTGATAAATTGCAGGCCACACTACTTGCCTAGAGAGTTCTCAGCTATACTTTTCGTGGCTGTTTATTTACCACCACAAACAGATAATGGCACTAAGACCACACTCAGTCAGCTGTATAAGGAAATAAGCAAACAGGAAACCACTCACCCAGAGGCGGCGCTCCTAGTGGCCGGAGACTTTAATGCAGGGAAACTTAAATCAGTTCTACCAGATCTCTATCAACATGTTAAATGTGCAACCAGAGGGAGAAATAATTCTAGATCACCTGTACTCCACACACAGAGACGCGTACAAAGCTCTCCCTCGCCCTCCATTTGGTAAATCCGACCACAACTCTATCCTCCTGATTCCTGCTTACAAGCAAAAATTAAAGCAGGAAGCACCAGTGACAAGGTCAATAAAACAATGGTCAGATGAAGCAGATGCGAAACTACAGGACTGTTTTGCTATCACAGACTGGAACATGTTCTGGGATTCTTCTGATGGCATTGAGGAGTACACCACACAAGTCACTGGCTTCATCAATAAGTGCATTGAGGACGTCGTCCCCACAGTGACTGTACGTACATACCCCAACCAGAAGCCATGGATTACAGGCAACATTCGCACTGAGCTAAAGGGTAGAGCTGCCTCTTTCAAGGTGCGGGACTCTAACCCAGAAGCTTACAAGAAATCCCGCTATGCCCTGCGACGAACCATCAAACAGGCAAAGCGTCAATACAGGGCTAAGATTGAATCATACTACACCAGCTCCAATGCTCGTCGGATGTGGCAGGGCTTGCAAACTATTACAGACTACAAAGGTAAGCACAGCCGCGAGCTGCCCAGTGACACGAGCCTACCAGACGAGCTAAATCACTTCTATGCTCATATCGAGGCAAGCAACACTGAGGCATTCATGAGAGCATCAGCTGTTCCGGACGACTGTGTGATCACGCTCTCCGTAGCCGACATGAGTAAGACCTTTAAACAGGTCAACATTCACAAGGCTGCGGGGCCAGATGGATTACCAGGACGTGTGCTCCAGACATGTGCTGACCAACTGGCAGGTGTCTTCACTGACATTTTCAACATGTCCCTGATTGAGTCTGTAATACAGATGATGCAATCTCTATTGCACTCCACACTGCCCTTTCCCACCTGGACAAAAGGAACACCTATGTGAGAATGCTATTCATTGACTACAGCTCAGCGTTCGACACCATAGTACCCTCAAAGCTCATCACTAAGCTAAGGATCCTGGGACTAAACACCTCCCTCTGCAACTGGATCCTGGACTTCCTGCTGGGCCGCCCCCAGGTGGTGAGGGTAGGTAGCAACACATCTGCCACACTGATCCTCAACACTGGAGCTCCCCAGGGGTGCGTGCTCAGTCCCCTCCTGTATTCCCTGTTCACCCACAACTGCATGGCCAGGCACGACTCCAACACCATCATTAAGTTTGCTGACGACACAACAGTGGTAGGCCTGATCACCGACAACGACGAGACAGCCTATAGGGAGGAGGTCAGAGACCTGGCTGGGTGGTGCCAGAATAACAACCTATCCCTCAACGTAACCAAGACTAAGGAGATGATTGTGGACTACAGGAAAAGGAGCACCGAACACGCCCCCATTCACATCAACGGGGCTGTAGTGGAGCAGGTTGAGAGCTTCAAATTCCTTGGTGTCCACATCAACAACAAATTAGAATGGTCCAAACACACCAAGACAGTCGTGACAAAGCCTATTTCCCCTCAGGAAACTAAAAAGATTTGGCATGGGTCCTAAGATCCTCAAAAGGTTCTACAGTTGCAACATCGAGAGCATCCTGACCGGTTGCATCACTGCCTGGTACAGCAATTGCTCGGCCTCCGACCACAAGGCACTACAGAGGGTAGTGCATACGGCCCAGTACATCACTGGGGCAAAGCTGCCTGCCATCCAGGACCTCTACACCAGGCGGTGTCAGAGGAAGGCCCTGAAAATTGTCAAAGACCCCAGCCACCCCAGTCATAGACTGTTCTCTCTACTACCGCATGACAAGCGGTACCGGAGTGCCAAGTCTAGGACAAAAAGGCTTCTCAACAGTTTTACCCCCAAGCCATAAGACTATTTGCATTGTCTATTTGTATTCAGCGTTTCACTGTAAGGTATACACTTGTTGTATTCAGCATTTCACTATAAGGTCTACTGCACCTGTTGTATTCAGCATTTTACTGTAAGGTCTACACTTGTTGTATTCAGCATTTCACTGTAAGGTCTACTACACCTGTTGTATTCAGCATTTCACTGTAAGGTCTACTACACCTGTTGTATTCAGCATTTCACTGTAAGGTCTACTACACCTGTTGTATTCAGCATTTCACTGTAAGGTCTACATCTGTTGTATTCAGCATTTCACTGTAAGGTCTACTACACCTGTTGTATTCAGCATTTCACTGTAAGGTCTACTACACCTGTTGTATTCAGCATTTCACTGTAAGGTCTACACTTGTTGTATTCAGCATTTCACTCTAAGGTCTACCTACACCGGTTGTATTCGGCGCACGTGACAAATAAACTTTGATTGGATTTAATCACAGTCAGTTGAAGAAACATGACAGTTGAAGAAACAGACAGTTGAAGAAACATGAGTGGACTTATGGAAAGGCTCTGTAAGACATTATATATCAGTGTTCGTCAACTAGGTTCGGCCTCGGGCCAAAGTTTTTCTGAGCCAATAGTCAGCAGGCCAGAACATAATAAGTATATAATATTAGCACAATTAATTGGACTGCACTACAAATGTAACATGTTTAACACGTACGCTTAGTACATAATAAATTCAGGGACAATAAGATAATATTTTTGATCTGATTAGGCTTATAAAATCACTGTCTCTATTCAATTATTATTTTTGTCTATTTCTCTGTGCGTTGATTGGTGGGCAAAAACAGGTCTATAGTACGTAGCCTACTGTAGGCTACACTACTTTTTAACGTCAACATTTGTTCAGATAATTTGCTTTGATAGATAAAATGTTGCTCTAAAAAAGTACCGAGAAGAAAGGTGGATAATGAAAATTGAAGTTTCAGAGAAGAATGTACAGAAAGATATGCGTTCATCTCTCCATCTTTTCTCAATAACAAGCCAGTGTGTCTTATTTGCAATGTCAATATCTCTGTTTGCAAATAATTCAATCTCAGATATAATTATGAATTCAAGCATAGACCTTTCGGTGGTATTCCCGCCCCATATAGAGGCCCGACGCAGAAACATTGAATCATTAACTGCAAGCTGCACACACAGATTTATTTTGGCTGGACATATTTTGTAACTTTAAACGTGTTAAATCTGCAGTTACAAGGAAGAGGGAAACAGTCGTGGACATGGTGGATAAATTTGAAGCCTTTACTAGGAAGCTTGAGTCCAGACACATTAAACATTAAGTCTCCTAGAGCTGTCCAGATGTAACCGATGTGAAATGGCTAGTTAGTTAGCGGTGGTGCGCGCTAATAGCGTTTCAATTGGTGACGTCACTCGCTCTGAGACTTGAAGTAGGGTTTCCCCTTGCGTTGCAAGGGCCGCGGCTTTTGTGGCGCGATGGGTAATGATGGTTCGTGGGGAGTCAGTTGTTGATGTGTGCAAGGGTCCCTGGTTCGAGCCCGGGTTGGGGCGAAGAGAGGGACGGAACCTACACTGTTACACTAGGAAGCTTGAGTTGTTGGATTTGGATCTGGCCGCAGCGTTGTCACAGAGGTGATGGAAGATTTCATCAAGCAGCTGAGGGACAACTTCTCCACCAGATCTGAAGACCACAGCATGCCCAAGGATATCGTTCTAATATTATTGTGAGAGGTTATTCTGGGATATTTACATCTCATGCTGACAGTATGTTCTGTTTGTTCTGTCGTTACAAGAGCAGGCTATCCTGACACAGACAGCCTTTTTTTCTTTAAATAATTGTTTTATGTAGGATGCTACATTTTTGACCAGTTGCAATTGTAGGTAGGGCTAATAAAACACATTCTACTGCTATTAGGCTGTTAAGGCTGTTAAGCCACATAGCCTACCTCAGCCAGTTAAGTTAGCCTACCTCAGCCGTCTCCGTCAAGGTCACACAAGTTGAGGTAAACGTCTCCTTCATCGTCACACAAGATGAGGTAAACATCTCCTTTATGGTCACCCAAGTTGAGGTAAACGTCTCCTTCCTCCCCTCATATGATGAGTGGTATAGTCTTAACCCCCCCTCATATGATGAGTGGTATAGTCTTAACCCCCCCTCTCATATGATGAGTGGTATAGTCTTAACCCCCCCCCCCCTCTCATATGATGAGTGGTATAGTCTTAACCCCCCCTCACATGATGACGGGTATAGTCTTAACCCACCCCCCCTCTCATATGATGAGTGGTATAGTATTAACCCCCCCATAAGATGAGTGGTATAGTCTTAACCCCCCCATATGATGAGTGGTATAGTCTTAACCCCCCCATATGATGAGTGGTATAGTCTAAACCCACCCCCCCATATGATGAGTGGTATATTCTAAACCCCCCTCTCATATGATGAGTGGTATAGTCTTAACCCCCCCCTCTAATATGATGATTGGTATAGTCTTAACCCCCCCCCCATATGATGAGTGGTATAGTCTTAACCCCCCCCATATGATGAGTGGTATAGTCTTAACCCCCCCCCCCCCCCTCATATGATGAGTGGTATAGTCTTAACCCCCCCCCTCATATGATGACTGGTATAGTCTTAACCCCCCCCCCTCATATGATGAGTGGTATAGTCTTACCCCCCCCCCCCCCTCATATGATGAGTGGTATAGTCTTAACCCCCTCTCATATGATGAGTGCTATAGTCTTAACCCCCCCCCTCATATGATGAGTGGTATAGTCTTAACCCCCCCCCCCCCCTCATATGATGAGTGGTATAGTCTTAACCCCCCCCCCCTCATATGATGAGTGGTATAGTCTTAACCCCCCCCCTCATATGATGAGTGGTATAGTATTAAACCCCCCCCCCCTCATATGATGAGTGGTATAGTCTTAACCCCCCCTCATATGATGAGTGGTATAGTCTTAAACCCCCTCTCATATGATGAGTGGTATAGTCTTAAACCCCCTCTCATATGATGAGTGGTATAGTCTTAAACCCCCCCTCTCATATGATGAGTGGTATAGTCTTAACCCCCCCCTCATATGATGAGTGCTATAGTCTTAACCCCCCCCTCATATGATGAGTGGTATAGTCTTAACCCCCCTCATATGATGAGTGGTATAGTCTTAAACCCCCTCTCATATGATGAGTGGTATAGTCTTAAACTCCCTCTCATATGATGAGTGGTATAGTCTTAAACCCCCTCTCATATGATGAGTGGTATAGTCTTAACCCCCCCTCATATGATGAGTGGTATAGTCTTAAACCCCCCCTCTCATATGATGAGTGGTATAGTCTTAACCCCCCCCCCTCATATGATGAGTGCTATAGTCTTAACCCCCCCCCCCCCCCTCATATGATGAGTGGTATAGTCTTAACCCCCCCCCCCATATGATGAGTGGTATAGTCTTAAACCCCCCCTCATATGATGAGTGGTACAGTCTTAACCCCCCTCTCATATGATGAGTGGTATAGTCTTAAACCCCCCCTCATATTATGAGTGGTACAGTCTTAACCCCCCTCATATGATGAGTGGTATAGTCTTACCCCCCCCCCCCCATATGATGAGTGGTATAGTCTTAAACCCCCTCTCATATGATGAGTGCTATAGTCTTAACCCCCCCCCCCCCCTCATATGATGAGTGGTATAGTCTTAACCCCCCCCCCCCCTCATATGATGAGTGGTATAGTCTTAACCCCCCCCCTCATATGATGAGTGGTATAGTATTAAACCCCCCCCCCTCATATGATGAGTGGTATAGTAATAACCCCCCCCTCATATGATGAGTGGTATAGTCTTAACCCCCCCTCATATGATGAGTGGTATAGTCTTAAACCCCCTCTCATATGATGAGTGGTATAGTCTTAAACTCCCTCTCATATGATGAGTGGTATAGTCTTAAACCCCCTCTCATATGATGAGTGGTATAGTCTTAAACCCCCCCTCTCATATGATGAGTGGTATAGTCTTAACCCCCCCCTCATATGATGAGTGCTATAGTCTTAACCCCCCCCTCATATGATGAGTGGTATAGTCTTAACCCCCCTCATATGATGAGTGGTATAGTCTTAAACCCCCTCTCATATGATGAGTGGTATAGTCTTAACCCCCCCCCCCCTCATATGATGAGTGGTATAGTCTTAACCCCCCCCCCTCATATGATGAGTGGTATAGTCTTAACCCCCCCCCCTCATATGATGAGTGGTATAGTATTAAACCCCCCCCCCCCTCATATGATGAGTGGTATAGTAATAACCCCCCCCTCATATGATGAGTGGTATAGTCTTAACCCCCCCTCATATGATGAGTGGTATAGTCTTAAACCCCCTCTCATATGATGAGTGGTATAGTCTTAAACTCCCTCTCATATGATGAGTGGTATAGTCTTAAACCCCCTCTCATATGATGAGTGGTATAGTCTTAAACCCCCCCTCTCATATGATGAGTGGTATAGTCTTAACCCCCCCCTCATATGATGAGTGCTATAGTCTTAACCCCCCCCTCATATGATGAGTGGTATAGTCTTAACCCCCCTCATATGATGAGTGGTATTGTCTTAAACCCCCTCTCATATGATGAGTGGTATAGTCTTAAACTCCCTCTCATATGATGAGTGGTATAGTCTTAAACCCCTCCTCATATGATGAGTGGTACAGTCTTAACCCCCCTCTCATATGATGAGTGGTATAGTCTTAAACCCCCCCTCATATTATGAGTGGTACAGTCTTAACCCCCCTCATATGATGAGTGGTATAGTTCTAACCCCCCCTCTCATATGATGAGTGGTATAGTCTTAATCCCCCCTCATATGATGAGTGGTATAGTCTTAACCCCTCCCTCATATGATGAGTGGTTTCGTCTTAACCCCCCTCATATGATGAGTGGTATAGTCTTAACCCCCCCTCTCATATGATTTACATTTACATTACATTTAAGTCATTTAGCAGACGCTCTTATCCAGAGCGACTTACAAAATGGTGCATTCACCTTATGATATCCAATGGAACAACCACTTTACAATAGTGCATCTAAATCTTTTAAGGGGGGGGGGTTAGAAGGATTACTTTATCCTATCCTAGGTATTCCTTAAAGAGGTGGGGTTTCAGGTGTCTCCGGAAGGTGGTGATTGACTCCGCTGTCCTGGCGTCGTGAGGGAGCTTGTTCCACCATTGGGGTGCCAGAGCAGCGAACAGTTTTGACTGGGCTGAGCGGGAGCTGTGCTTCCTCAGAGGTAGGGGGGCCAGCAGGCCAGTGGTGGATGAACGCAGTGCCCTTGTTTGGGTGTAGGGCCTGATCAGAGCCTGAAGGTATGGAGGTGCCGTTCCCTTCACAGCTCCGTAGGCAATCACCATGGTCTTGTAGCGGATGCGAGCTTCAACTGGAAGCCAGTGGAGAGAGCGGAGGAGCGGGGTGACGTGAGAGAACTTGGGAAGGTTGAACACCAGACGGGCTGCGGCGTTCTGGATGAGTTGTAGGGGTTTAATGGCACAGGCAGGGAGCCCAGCCAACAGCGAGTTGCAGTAATCCAGACGGGAGATGACAAGTGCCTGGATTAGGACCTGCGCCGCTTCCTGTGTGAGGCAGGGTCGTACTCTGCGAATGTTGTAGAGCATGAACCTACAGGATCGGGTCACCGCCTTGATGTTAGTGGAGAACGACAGGGTGTTGTCCAGGATCACGCCAAGGATCTTAGCACTCTGGGAGGAGGACACAAGGGAGTTGTCAACCGTGATGGTGAGATCATGGAACGGGCAGTCCTTCCCCGGGAGGAAGAGCAGCTCCGTCTTGCCGAGGTTCAGCTTGAGCTGGTGATCCGTCATCCACACTGATATGTCTGACAGACATGCAGAGATGCGATTCGCCGCCTGGTTATCAGAAGGGGGAAAGGAGAAGATTAATTGTGTGTCGTCTGCATAGCAATGATAGGAGAGACCATGTGAGGATATGACAGAGCCAAGTGACTTGGTGTATAGCGAGAATAGGAGAGGGCCTAGAACAGAGCCCTGGGGGACACCAGTGGTGAGAGCGCATGGTGCGGAGACAGATTCTCGCCACGCCACCTGGTAGGAGCGACCTGTCAGGTAGGACGCAATCCAAGCGTGGGCCGCGCCGGAGATGCCCAACTCGGAGAGGGTGGAGAGGAGGATCTGATGGTTCACAGTATCAAAGGCAGCAGATAGGTCTAGAAGGATGAGAGCAGAGGAGAGAGAGTTAGCTTTAGCAGTGCGGAGAGCCTCCGTGACACAGAGAAGAGCAGTCTCAGTTGAATGCCCAGTCTTGAAACCTGACTGATTAGGATCAAGAAGGTCATTCTGAGAGAGATAGCAGGAGAGCTGGCCAAGGACGGCACGTTCAAGAGTTTTGGAGAGAAAAGAAAGAAGGGATACTGGTCTGTAGTTGTTGACATCGGAGGGATCGAGTGTAGGTTTTTTCAGAAGGGGTGCAACTCTCGCTCTCTTGAAGACGGAAGGGACGTAGCCAGCGGTCAAGGATGAGTTGATGAGCGAGGTGAGGAAGGGGAGAAGGTCTCCGGAAATGGTCTGGAGAAGAGAGGAGGGGATAGGGTCAAGTGGGCAGGTTGTTGGGCGGCCGGCCGTCACAAGACGCGAGATTTCATCTGGAGAGAGAGGGGAGAAAGAGGTCAAAGCACAGGGTAGGGCAGTGTGAGCAGGACCAGCGGTGTCGTTTGACTTAGCAAACGAGGATCGGATATCGTCAACCTTCTTTTCAAAATGGTTGACGAAGTCATCCGCAGAGAGGGAGGAGGGGGGGGGGTGGGGGAGGGGGAGGAGGATTCAGGAGGGAGGAGAAGGTAGCAAAGAGCTTCCTAGGGTTAGAGGCAGATGCTTGGAATTTAGAGTGGTAGAAAGTGGCTTTAGCAGCAGAGACAGAAGAGGAGAATGTAGAGAGGAGTGAGTGAAAGGATGCCAGGTCCGCAGGGTGGCGAGTTTTCCTCCATTTCCGCTCGGCTGCCCGGAGCCTTGTTCTGTGAGCTCGTAGTGAGTCGTCAATGCACGGCGCAGGAGGGGAGGACCGAGCCGGCCTGGAGGATAGGGGACAGAGAAAATCAAAGGATGCAGAAAGGGAGGAGAGGAGGGTTGAGGAGGCAGAATCAGGAGATAGGTTGGAGAAGGTTTGAGCAGAGGGAAGAGATGATAGGATGGAAGAGGAGAGAGTAGCGGGAGAGAGAGAGCGAAGGTTGGGACGGCGCAATACCATCCGAGTAGGGGCAGAGTGAGAAGTGTTGGATGAGAGCAAGAGGGAAAAGGATACAAGGTAGTGGTCAGAGATTTGGAGGGGAGTTGCAATGAGATTAGTGGAAGAACAGCATCTAGTAAAGATGAGGTCAAGCGTATTGCCTGCCTTGTGAGTAGGGGGGGAAGGTGAGAGGATGAGGTCAAAAAAGAGGAGAGGAGTGGAAAGAAGGAGGCACAGAGGAATGAGTCAAAGGTAGACGTGGGGAGGTTAAAGTCACCCAGAACTGTGAGAGGTGAGCCATCCTCAGGAAAGGAACTTATCAAGGCGTCAAGCTCATTGATGAACTCTCCAAGGGAACCTGGAGGGCGATAAATGATAAGGATGTTAAGCTTGAAAGGGCTGGTAACTGTGACAGCATGGAATTCAAATGAGGAGATAGACAGATGGGTCAGGGGAGAAAGAGAGAATGTCCACTTGGGAGAGATGAGGATTCCAGTGCCACCACCCCGCTGGCTCGATGCTCTAGGGGTATGCGAGAACACGTGGGCAGACGAAGAGAGAGCAGTAGGAGTAGCAGTGTTATCTGTGGTAATCCATGTTTCCGTCAGCGCCAGGAAGTCTAGGGACTGGAGGGTAGCATAGGCTGAGATGAACTCAGCCTTGTTGGCTGCAGACCGGCAGTTCCAGAGGCTGCCGGAGACCTGGAACTCCACGTGGGTCGTGCGCGCTGGGACCACCAGGTTAGAGTGGCAGCGGCCACGCGGTGTGAAGCGTTTGTATGGCCTGTGCAGAGAGGAGAGAACAGGGATAGACAGACACATAGTTGACAAGCTACAGAATGTAGCTTATGATATGATGATATGATTAATATGATGAGTGGTATAGTCTTAACCCCCCCCCCCTCATATGATGAGTGGTATAGTCTTAACCCCCCCCCCCTCATATGATGAGTGGTATAGTCTTAAACCCCCCCCCCCCCCCCTCATATGATGAGTGGTATAGTCTTAAACCCCCCAAGAAGTCCCAGCATGTCTCATCAGGATCCAGCTCTGCAGGATCAGGTCTGTATAGGCTATTAGCTGAAGTAAGGTGCATTCCTGTACACACATCCCTAGAGGTTCCCTTACATTACTTAATGAACTCTAAACAGATGTTCTAAGGGACACCCTAGAGGCAGCAAGGTGCTGCGAACTCCAAACAGATGTTCTAAGGGACACCCTAGAAGCAGCAAGGTGCTGCGAACTCCAAACAGATGTTCTTCTAATCTTGCTCCTCAAAAAGAGGCAAAGACAGTCATTTTCTTGTTGTCAACTGCCTCCACATAGAACATCTGATAACCTCTCTGTAACATGAATGGTTCCTTCAGGAGAATATTTTCCTCTTCATCCAGGCCTGATTCAATAACCGTAGTTCTTTAAGGGTTGTAATGCGGTCTTCCCCATCCATCCCAAATATACTGGCAAGGGAAACAATGCCTTTAAATGTTTGGAGTTCGTGCCACCTTGCTGCCTCTAGGGTGTCCCTTACAAGAACATCTGCTTGGCGTTCGTACCACCTTGCTGCCTCTAGGGTGTCCCTTACAAGAATATCTGTGAGGTGAAGGAGTGAGGCCATTTTTGAGGAGTGGTCAAACCTTGTTTTTGTCTGTTGTGTTAATTGATTCAATTGTTAATTGCTAATTGTGTTGTTTAGTAAAGATGACATAGAAGTGACCCAAGTCTCTGATCTCTTTACTGGAGCAGGTATAACTTAATGTACTAAGCACATTCAGCTTGTCAGTATGTCTATATGGTATAGTCTGTCTCCATTCTCATGAGGAAATTAAATAGCATTATAAATACCTGTGGATGTATTTCAAGGCCTACCTTCAAACTCAGTGCCTCTTTGCTTGACATCATGGGAAAATCAAAACAAATCAGCCAAGACCTCAGAAATGAAATTGTAGACCTCAACAAGTCTGGTTTATCCTTGGGAGCAATTTCCAAACACCTGAAGGTACCACGTTCATCTGTACAAACAATAGTGCGCAAGGAAACGCCATGGGACCACGTAGCCGTCATACTGCTCAGGAAGGAGACGCGTTCTGTCTCCTAGAGATGAATGTACTTTGGTGCGAAAAGTGCAAATCAATCCCAGAACAACAGCAAAGAACCTTGTGAAGATGCTGGAGGAAACAGGTACAAAAGTATCTATATCCACAGTAAAACGAGTCCTATATCGACATAACCTGAAAGGCCGCTCAGCGAGGAAGAAGCCACTGCTCCAAACTGCCATAAAAAAGCCAGACTACGGTTTGCAACTGCACATGGGTCAAAGATCATACTTTTTGGAGAAATGGCCTCTGGTCTGATGAAACAAAAATAGGACTGTTTGGCCATAATGACCATCGTTATGTTTGGAGGAAAAAGGGGGAGGTTTGCAAGCAGAAGAACACCATCCCAACCATGAAGCACGGGGGTGGCAGCATTATGTTGTGGGGGTAGTTTCCTGCAGGAGGGACTGGTGCACTTCACAAAATAGATGGCATCATGAGGTAGGAAAATGATGTGGATATATTGAAGCAACATCTCAAGAGATGCGTCAGGAATTTAAAGCTTGGTCACAAATGGGTCTTCCAAATTGACAATGACCCCAAGCATACTTCCAAAGTTGTGGCAAAATGGCTTAAGGACAACAAAGTCAAGGTATTGGAGTGGCCATCACCAAGCCCTGACCTCAATCCATAGAAAATTTGTGGGCAAAACTGAAAAAGTGTGTGCGAGCAAGGAGGCCTACAAAGCTGACTCAGTTACACCAGCTCTGTCAGGAGGAATGGGCCAACATTCACCCAACTTATTGTGGGAAGCTTGTGGAAGGCTACCCGAAACGTTTGACCCAAGTTAAACAATGTTAAGGCAATGCTACCAAATGCTAATTGACTGTATGTAAACTTCTGACCCACTGGGAATGTCATGAAAGAAATAAAAGCTGAAATAAATCATTCTCTCCACTATTATTCTGACATTTCACATTCTCAGAATAAAGTGGTTACCCTAACTGACCTAAGACAGGGAATTACATGTCAGGAATTGTGAAAAACTGATTTTAAATGTATTTGGCTAAGGTGTATGTAATCTTCCGACTTCAATTGTGTATATATATATATATATATACTACCGTTCAAAGGTTTGGGGTCACTTAGAAATGTCCTTGTTTTTGAAAGAAAATCTAATCTTTTGTCCATTAAAATAACATCAAATTGATGAGAAATACGGTGTAGACATTGTTAATGTTGTAAATGTCTATTGTAGCTGGAAACGGCAGATTTTTAATGGAATATCTACATAGGCGTACAGAGGCCCATTGTCAGCAACCATCACTCCTGTGTTCCAATGGCACGTTGTGTTAGCTAATCCAAGTTTATCATTTTAAAAAGGCTAATTGATCATTAGAAAACACTTTTGCAATTATGTTAGCACAGCTGAAAACTGTTGTTCTGAATAAAGAAGCAATAAAACTGGCCTTCTTTAGACTAGTTGAGTATCTGGAGCATCAGCATTTGTGGGTTCGATTACAGGCTCAAAATGGCCAGAAACAAATAACTTTCTTCTGAAACTCATCAGTCTATTCTTGTTCTGAGAAATTAAGGCTATTCCATGTGAGAAATTGCCAAGAAACTGAAGATCTCGTAGTGCGCTGTTTGCTACTCCCTTCACAGAACAGTGCAAACTGGCACTAACCAGAATAGAAAGAGGAGTGGGAGGCCCCGGTGCACAACTGAGCAAGAGGACAAGTACATTAGTGTCTAGTTTGAGGATCAGACGCCTCACAAGTCCTCAACTGGCAGCTTTATTAAATAGTACCCGCAAAACACCGGTCTCAAATTCAACAGTGAAGAGGCGACTCCAGAATGCTGGCCTTCTAGGCAGAGTTGCAAAGAAAAAAAACATATCTCAGACTGGCCAATAAAAATAAAAAATGAAGATGGGCAAAAGAACACAGATTCTGGACAGAGGAACTCTGCCTAGAAGGCCAGCATCCTGGAGTCGCCTCTTTACTGTTGACGTTGAGAGTGGTTATCCCGCCACCATGACATGGGTTCAGCAGATGAGTCCGGTTCCTTCTCTTTAATATAGCGGGGTCATCTCGGTGTTGGCACGCACTCTCAAAGGTACCGGGGAGGATCTTTCAGGGCCAGTTTCTTCTGTGAGAATATAACCAAGATTTCTATTTTTAGCCGGGGGCTGTGCACAGTCGTCCCAATCTCCAGCTGTAATGCTGGTGCCACCTCCTTCTACTTCCCCGTGTGACAACATCTCATTTCCTGAAGGAGGGTATCTTTCGTTCCATCTCCCACACGGTCCTCTGTACCAGGGGTCAAGTAGGCAGGTCTTTGACAAAAGTTCAAGTAGTGCTTTTACACTGTCCATCTTCTGTTTTTAATGTTTTTTTCGTGAGCTTTGAGTCATCTTGTTTTGGAGAGAGAATCTGTCCCGTTAAAAGTCGTAATACAACAGGTGTAGACCTTACAGTGAAATCCTTACTTACAAGCCCTTAACCAACAGTGCAGTTCAAGAAGAGTTAATATTTACCAAATAAACTAAAGTAAAAAAGTAACACAATAAAATTACAATAAGGCTATATTCAGGGGTTACGGTACTGAGTCAATGTGCGGGGGTACAGGTTAGTCGAGGTAATTTGTACATGTAGGTAGAATAACTATGCATTGATAATGTCACGTCGGTCGAAAATATCGGACCAAAGTACAGCGTGGTTGTAGTTCCACATTTTATTAAATCCATGAAACTTTGCAAAACATAAATAACTGAATTTACAAAAACAACAAACCGTGACGCAGAGAGAAACAAACACTACTCAAAAGATAATCACCCACAAAACCCAGGAAGAAAAACCCCTACTTAAATATGATCTCCAATCAGAGGTAACGAGGACCAGCTGCCTCCAATTGGAGATCAACCAAAAAACAACAACAACATAGAAATAGAAAAACTAGAACTTAAACATAGAAATAGAAAACATAGAAAAACACAAAACACCCCGTCACGCCCTGACCTACTCTACCATAGAAAATCACATCTTACTATGGTCAGGACGTGACAGATAATAAACAGCGAGTAGCAGCAGAGGTGTCAATGCGATAAGTCTGGGTGGCCATTTGATGAATTGTTCTGGGATCTTTTCAACTCATGAAACATGGGACCAACTCTTTACATGTTGCGTTTATATTTTTGTTCAGTATATATATTGAAGACCTATTAATAGGACTAACATCTTCATAGTGAAATTGTAGCTTGATTTAAAGAGCCAAAAATGGAGGGAATACGCATTTGTTTTTAATAAGGAACCCCATTAGCTGCTACCAAGGCAGCAGCTACTTTTCCTGGGGTTCAGCAACATTAAGGCAGTTATATACATGTAAAATATTAGATAACATTACATTTTCAAAACACTTTTCACAACACATTAAGTGTGTTCCCTCAGCCCACTATCACATATCTACAATACATAATCCATGTGTACGTGTGTATGTTATCGTGTGTATGTGTGTCTGTGCCTGTGTGTGTGTCTCTTCATAGTCCCTGCTGTTGCATAAGGTATATTACATTTACATTACATTTAAGTCATTTAGCAGACGCTCTTATCCAGAGCGACTTACAAATTGGTGCATTCACCTTATGATATCCAGTGGAACAACCACTTTACAATAGTGCATTTAAATCTTTTAAGGGGGGGGGGGGGGGGGGGGGGTTAGAAGGATTACTTTATCCTATCCTAGGTATTCCTTAAAGAGGTGGGGTTTCAGGTGTCTCCGGAAGGTGGTGATTGACTCCGCTGTCCTGGCATCGTGAGGGATCTGTATCTGTTTTTTTAAAATCTGATTCTGTTGCTTGCATCAGTTACCTGACGTGGAATAGAGTTCCATGTACATTTGTTCCTCCTTTAAAAGTTGCGAGCTTACGCCACGGTACATAGAGGTCATTTGTGGTCTAGTACGGTACCCTGCGTCACCACGTCATTGCTCCAGACCACCACAAGGGGGAGTTAGAGACCTGATTATGCTTTTGGGTCCTACTGTGTCTCTAACTGACAATGAATGGGCGACATAAATCTAAATAGAAACTGATAATTGTGCACAATTTCAGTATTACCTACTAAAACTGTTGTTACACTAAGGTTTATATTATTTTTTATTTTGTTAGGATTATTTTGCTCTTACTGTAGTACTGTAGGCCACTCCCAACCAGTCATGTTGTACAGCGCCGGAGTGGCGCAACGGTCTAAGACGTTGCTGGTTCAATCCCCGTGTCGTCCTCGACTGGGAGACCCATGAGATGACTGTAGGTGTTTGGTTTCTCTCCCTCTAAAAACAGAAATAAATCATTCTAAATAACAAACTGGCTTTATTTACAAATTAGTAACAATGTCTCACTTCATGTTCAAGAATGGCCTTTTTTCTTGCTCATTTTACGTTATTTGAAAACGAAATAATCTCCAAAATATTTAAGGGGCATTGCACTAATAATGGCGCTGACTAGGGAAACATTCCCGCTGTTCTTTGTGCCAGTCTGCACATTCAAAATAAAAACAATGTAACTAATAATGGCATCTTCATGCTTTCATTAATAAAATAATGATGTTGTGTATTTGGGCACCATTAAACTGAAGACATGTTTATCAAAATAACTCCCTGTAATTATTATTACGCGGTTAAACTGATTAATCGTTTAACTGTAATTAACTAGGAGATCGGGGCACCAAGGAAAATATTCAGATTACAAAGTTATAATTTTCATAATATAACTTTCCTATATTATAACATTATATATTATATTATATTATAGTATAGGCCGATTATCTTCTGGTTTAAATGGTGTATTTTACCTCACGTCCATCTCCTTCCAAGCGTCGTAAATTGTTGTATCTGCACGAACCCAGTCTTCACAAAGTCATCCATACATCAACTGTCTTAAAATCATTTATTTACTAAACAAAGTAATTCACAGAAAGCATACAAACAGTAATTATCGTCACAAAGAATTGGTAGAGTAATGTGCCCTAGTGGGCTAAACCGGCATGGTGGCTTGTTAAACCAACAAGGGGGGTCAGCTGAGAAGACCCTACAGAGTTGATAAATATTAACAATTGATATGCTAATCCTTTGCACATGAACGCTCACTCATTCGGGAACAATTGCAATCAATATACATTTACGCTCAGTGTGTCGTCGGGATCCTTGTTGGAGAGTTTTTGTCCTGTTGGAGAGTTTTTGTCCGCGTTCTCTCTCTCTCGGTTAGAATGGATCTTTCAAAGCGACATGCATTAATGTCGTTATAGAATGGATGTTTCGTCGGTCTTCAAGTTCGATGATATCAAATTTCTAGCTGCAGACTATTAATTAATATCAAAGACTTGTTATTATTCTGTCGGTATCGATAGTCTAAAAGTTTAACCACGTGGTATGGTTAAACTTCAGTAGAGGGATGCATGGTCAAACCTTGGCTCTCTCTTCTGAGGTAAGCTGGTCTGCTGAAAGAACTTCTAGGTGGGGGTTTTATACTTGAACCTAGAACAGGCTGTCACATGACGCCTTGTCCTGTCTGTGTCCCTGGGGGCGTGCCGATGACTGAGTTAAGCTTTGAACAGAAATACAATTCTATCACATTAACATCAGTACATAGCCTCTCAACATATTCCAAATAGCTTTAATCTTATTACATCATTGTATACAACCATTTAGATGCAAGTCCCATAGCTGAAGCTATTATATAAACCTTAGTATGGTAATATGGCAATATTGTCTCTACTGAGTATCACAAAATTGTACCAAGCGGACCAGTTCATAGCTGGATTCTTCACCGATCTTTTATACCTTCTCCAGAACATAAATGTCATTCGGTTCCCCAATTCTGTGAGTTGGAAGAATTCCTTTGTCTCTCTATGAAACCCCTCTCTGTCTCAAAACTGGGCCATGAGGCCGGACATTCTCCTTTGGAATTTTACGAGCCCTCTCACCACAGCCTGGGTGGGGGAGGTAGGAAGTGGGATGGTGCAGAGGGAGGGGGTTCAACTGTGTTCTCTGTACCCAGAGAGAGGGCAACGTCATGACAATGATAAAAATACTCTTTCAAAATGCCAATGTTTATTTAGTTATGGATCCATGGATGGGGGCTCCCGTAGTGCAAAATGCATTGCTACAGATGCAGGTTTGATATCCGCCACCGGGAGACCCATGAGGTGGCTTTTGGTTTTAATTTAGAATCCTCCAGTAATTACTGGAGGAGAGTCATGTCATATTTTTTGATATACTGTAGGCCTACCATAGGCGACATGAGTCTCACTAGCGTTGAGTAATGTGCTGTTAAAAGTGGTGTAGGTCTTATTTATTTAAAGAGCATATTGAAGTTAGAAGCAATAGGATTTGAAGCAATAGCCTACAATTATTTTAGCACCGTTTCGCGCTTCTCTGAGACAAGCATTTGGACTGGTCTTGGTAAATCAATTAGATTTACATTTTCACTTAACCTCTATGGGCTAGGTGGGACGCTAGCGTGCCACCCGTGGTGCACTCCATCAACAGCAGGTGCATTTCAAGAGCGGCAAATTTGAATCCAAATAAATGTCAAAATTCAAATTTTTCAAAAATACAACTATTTTACACCATTTGAAAGATAAACATCTCCTTAATCTAACCACGTTTTACGATTTCAAAAAGGTTTTACGGCGAAAGCATAAATTTAGAGTATGTTAGGACAGTACATTTACAAGAGTTGTGTGTAATGTTTTGTCAAGTCAAAGACAGGGTCACCAAAACCATAAAACCAGCTAAAATGATGCACTAACCTTTTACAATCTCCATCAGATGACACTCCTAGGACATTATGTTAGACAATGCATGCATTTTTAGTTCTATCAAGTTCATATTTATATCCAAAAACAGCGTTTTACTATGGCATTGATGTTGAGGAAATCGTTTCCCTCCAATAACCGGCAGTCAAGTCAGCGTCACAAATTAAATAATTAAAATTAGAAAACATTGGTAAAATATTATATTGTCATTTAAAGAATTATAGATTTACATCTCTTGAACGCAATAAACTTGCCAGATTTAAAAATAACCTTACTGGGAAATCACACTTTGCAATAATCTGAGCACCGCGCCCAGAAAAATACGCGTTGCGATACAGACTAGACGTCATGTTGGGGAGATCTAAAATCGAAAATACTATGTAAATAATCCATTACCTTTGATTCTCTTCATCAGATGTCACTTCCAGGTATCACAGGTCCATAACGAATGTAGTTTTGTTCAAAAAAGCTCATCATTTATGTCCAAAAATCTCCGTCTTGTTAGCACATGATCTAAGCCAGCCGGACTTCTCGTCATGAACGAGGGGAAAAAATATATTTCCGTTCGTTCAAACATGTCAAACGTTGTATAGCATAAATCATTAGGGCCTTTTTTAACCAGAACATGAATAATATTCAAGGTGGACGAATGCATACTCTTTTATAACGTATTGGAACGAGGGTACCCAACATGAACTCGCGCGCCAGGTGTCTAATGGGACATCATCGTTCCATGGCTCTTGTTCGGTCAGATCTCCCTCCAGAAGACTCAAAACACTTTGTAAAGGCTGGTGACATCTAGTGGAAGCAATAGGAAGTGCCAAAATATTCCTCAGCCCCTGTGTTTTTCAATGGGATAGGTTTAAAGTCAATACAACACATCAGGTATCCACTTCCTGTCAGAATTTGTCTCAGGGTTTTGACTGCCATATGAGTTCTGTTATACTTACAGACACCATTCAAACAGTTTTAGAAAATTCTGAGTGTTTTCTATCCAAACCTGAACAATAATATGCATATTCTAGCTTCTGAGTCGGTGTAGGAGGCAGTTAAAAATGGGCACATATTTTTTTCAAAATTCTCAATACTGCCCCCTAGCCCCAACAGGCTAATAAACAAATGCAGGTGGCTTACATCTTCAAAATGCTTTATTATCCAAATGTAAAAGCATATACTGTACAGTTCTGCATTTCTTCATCAGCATCTTTATGCTTTCGTTAATAAAATATGGATAAAAATAGTCTTTCAAAATGCAGATGTTGATTTAGTTATGGATCCATAACTAATTAATATAGGCGAAATGAGTATTGGTTACACTACATTTAGGGGGTGGAAATGTTATGCCCCTTAGATATTAATATAGAATCCTCCAGTCCTCTTAAGCTGTAGCCTACCTCTGACCGTCACGTTGTACAATATTATATTTTCCATTCCATTCTAAGGGAAACACTGAGGGTTTCGTTTTTCTTTTTTTTCGGAATAGAAATACCATAATATTAATGAAATGAATTAAGCCAAATTTCTTAAAAATAAATCCCATGTACTATGTTATTACAAAAAAAGGTTTTAAATTCTCTAGTAATGCCAATATGGGAGACTATCAAATGCTTCTCAAAGTTGCCCTATGGTGGTCAAACTAGCACTAACTTGCATTAACCTCTCTTGGGTAGGGGGCAGTATTTTGGCGTCCATATGAAGAAGATGCCCAGAGTAAACTGCCTGCTACTCAGTCCCAGAAGCTAAGATATACATATTATTAGTAGATTTGGATAGAAGACACTCTGAAGTTTCTAAAACTGTTTGAATGATGTCTGTGAGTATAAAATAACTCATATGTCAGGCAAAGACCTGAGAAACAATCCAACCAGGAAGTGTGGAAATCTGAGGTTTGTAGTTTTTCAAGTTATTCCCTATCCAATATACAGTGTCTGTGGGGTCATTTTCCACTTCCTAAGGCTTCCACTGGATGTCAACAGTCTTTAGAACGTTGTTTCATGCGTCTACTGTGAATGGGGAGAGAATAAGAGCCATTGGAATCAGATGACTGAGAAAATGACATGAGCTCAATTGCGTGCACTCACATGAAAGTTAGCTGTGTTCCTTTTCATTTCTGAAGACAAAGGAATCGTCTGGTTGGAATTTTATGGAAGATTTATGATAAAAACATCCTAAGATTGATTCTATACATCGTTTGACATGTTTCTACGAACTGTAATATAACTTTTTTGACTTTTCATCTGAACTCACTGCGCGAGCACAGTGGATTTGGATTACTCGCTTGAACGTGCGAGTAATCCAAACTAACATTTATTCTGGAACTGGGATTCCTGGGAGTGCATTCCGATGAAGATCATCAAAGGTAAGTGAATATTTATAATGTAATTTTTGTCATTTCTGTTGACTCCAAAATAGCGGGTATCTGTATGGCTTGTTTTAATATCTGAGAGCTGTACTCAGATTATTGCAAAGTTTGCTTTCGCCGTAAAGCTTTTTTGAAATCTGACACAGCGGTTGCATTAAGGAGAAGTGTATCTATAATTAGATACAGCGTCCCACATACCCCAGAGAAGTTTAACATAAAAAATGGCTGACAATTAAATAACGTGCCATAGAATGCTGCAGCAGCCCGCAAGGTGTGTTGCAGTATGACGCAACTTTTAAAGGAGGAACCACTGTGCCAGCTAACTAGGTTGCAATGGAGCCCACTTCGCCTGGAATAGCTAACAGATATTTCCAGCAAGGTAGAGGCTGTGTTTATCACGTTCTTGTCCGGGACAATATTGACAATCCAGAGTTCCAATGTGGCAATTGTTTGATAGCGGGGGAACTACAGGAATGAAGTGGCTACGCTTAGCAAGCAAATCTCAGTTCTACTGAACTTACAGGGAAAACGCAAATTGGAACTTTCTCATTCTCATCTCCTATGGTAGGACGCCACTCGGGTCTAATGGATGTTTCCCCGCCTGGTAATCTGTCCCTCTGTGAATGGCCTGTGTTACCTGGAACTAGTTCCCCATCTGTCCCTATCTGAATGGCCTGTGTTACCTGGAACTAGCCTGCCAAGGAAGTCATCTCCATCTGTCCCTATCTGAATGGCCTGTGTCACCTGGAACTAGTTCCCATCTGTCCCTATCTGAATGGCCTGTGTTACCTGGAACTAGTTCTCTATCTGTCCCTATCTGAATGGCCTGTGTTACCTGGAACTAGTACCCCATCTGACCCTATCTGAATGGCTTCCTGGAAATAGTTCCCCATCTGTCCCTATCTGAATGGCCTGTGTTACCTGGAACTAGTTCCCCATCTGACCCTATCTGAATGGCTTCCTGGAAATAGTTCCCCATCTGTCCCTATCTGAATGGCCTGTGTTACCTGGAACTAGTTCCCCATCTGATCCTATCTGAATGGCTTCCTGGAAATAGTTCCCATCTGTCCCTATCTGAATGGCCTGTGTTACCTGGAAATAGTTCCCCATCTGTCCCTTTCTGAATGGCCTGTGTTACCTGGAAGTAGTTCCCATCTGTCCCTATCTGAATGGCCTGTGTTACCTGAAACTAGTTCCC
Source organism: Salmo salar (assembly GCF_965601325.2). Lineage (NCBI taxonomy): Eukaryota > Metazoa > Chordata > Actinopteri > Salmoniformes > Salmonidae > Salmo > Salmo salar. The sequence continues at coordinate 13,004,036 of NC_138305.1, forward strand.
CATCTGTCCCTATCTGAATGGCCTGTGTTACCTGGAACTAGTTTCCATATGTCCCTATCTGAATGGCCTGTGTTACATGGAACTAGTTCCCTATCTGTCCCTATCTGAATGGCTTCCTGGAAATAGTTCCCCATCTGTCCCTATCTGAATGGCCTGTGTTACCAGGAACTAGTTCTTCATCTGTCCCTATCTTAATGGCCTGTGTTACCTGGAACTAGTTCCCAATCTGACCCTATCTGAATGGCTTCCTGGAAATAGTTCCACATCTGTCCCTATCTGAATGGCCTGTGTTACCAGGAACTAGTTCCCCATCTGTCCCTATCTGAATGGCCTGTGTTACCTGGAACTAGTTCCCCATCTGTCCCTTTCTGAATGGCCTGTGTTACCTGGAAATAGTTCCCCATCTGTCCCTTTCTGAATGGCCTGTGTTACCTGGAAGTAGTTCCCATTCGTCCCTATCTGAATGGCCTGTGTTACCTGAAAATAGTTTCCCATCTGTCCCTATCTGAATGGCCTGTGTTACCTGGAACTAGTTTCCATATGTCCCTATCTGAATGGCCTGTGTTACATGGAACTAGTTCCCTATCTGTCCCTATCTGAATGGCTTCCTGGAAATAGTTCCCCATATGTCCCTATCTGAATGGCCTGTGTTACCAGGAACTAGTTCCCCATCTGTCCCTTTCTGAATGGCCTGTGTTACCAGGAACTAGTTCCCCATCTGTCCCTTTCTGAATGGCCTGTGTTACCTGGAACTCGTTCCCCATCTGACCCTATCTGAATGGCTTCCTGGAAATAGTTCCCACATCTGTCCCTATCTGAATGGCCTGTGTTACCTGGAACTAGTTCCCCATCTGAACCTATCTGAATGGCTTCCTGGAAATAGTTCCACATCTGTCCCTATCTGAATGGCCTGTGTTACCAGGAACTAGTTCCCCATCTGTCCCTATCTGAATGGCCTGTGTTACCTGGAACTAGTTCCCCATCTGTCCCTTTCTGAATGGCCTGTGTTACCTGGAACTAGTTCCTTATCTGTCCCTATCTGTATGGCCTGTGTTACCTGGAACTAGTTCCCCATCTGTCCCTATCTGAATGGCCTGTGTTACCTGGAACTAGTTCCCATCTGTCCCTATCTGAATGGCCTGTGTTACCTGGAACTAGTTCCCCATCTGTCCCTATCTGAATGGCTTCCTGGAAATAGTTCCCCATCTGTCCCTATCTGAATGGCCTGTGTTACCTGGAACTAGTTTCCCATCTGTCCCTATCTGAATGGCCTGTGTTACCTGGAACTAGTTTCCCACCTGTCCCTATCTGAATGGCCTGTGTTACCTGGAACTAGTTCCCCATCTGTCCCTATCTGAATGGCCTGTGTTACCAGGAACTAGTTCAACAACTGTCCCTATCTGAATGGCCTGTGTTACCTGGAACTAGTTCCTCCATCTGTCCCTATCTGAATGGCCTGTGTTACCTGGAACTAGTTCCCCATCTGTCCCTATCTGAATGGCCTGTGTTACCTGGAACTAGTTCCCCATCTGATCCTATCTGAATGGCTTCCTGGAAATAGTTCCCATCTGTCCCTATCTGAATGGCCTGTGTTACCTGGAAATAGTTCCCCATCTGTCCCTTTCTGAATGGCCTGTGTTACCTGGAAGTAGTTCCCATCTGTCCCTATCTGAATGGCCTGTGTTACCTGAAACTAGTTCCCCATCTGTCCCTATCTGAATGGCCTGTGTTACCTGGAACTAGTTTCCATATGTCCCTATCTGAATGGCCTGTGTTACATGGAACTAGTTCCCTATCTGTCCCTATCTGAATGGCTTCCTGGAAATAGTTCCCCATCTGTCCCTATCTGAATGGCCTGTGTTACCAGGAACTAGTTCTTCATCTGTCCCTATCTTAATGGCCTGTGTTACCTGGAACTAGTTCCCAATCTGACCCTATCTGAATGGCTTCCTGGAAATAGTTCCACATCTGTCCCTATCTGAATGGCCTGTGTTACCAGGAACTAGTTCCCCATCTGTCCCTATCTGAATGGCCTGTGTTACCTGGAACTAGTTCCCCATCTGTCCCTTTCTGAATGGCCTGTGTTACCTGGAAATAGTTCCCCATCTGTCCCTTTCTGAATGGCCTGTGTTACCTGGAAGTAGTTCCCATTCGTCCCTATCTGAATGGCCTGTGTTACCTGAAAATAGTTTCCCATCTGTCCCTATCTGAATGGCCTGTGTTACCTGGAACTAGTTTCCATATGTCCCTATCTGAATGGCCTGTGTTACATGGAACTAGTTCCCTATCTGTCCCTATCTGAATGGCTTCCTGGAAATAGTTCCCCATATGTCCCTATCTGAATGGCCTGTGTTACCAGGAACTAGTTCCCCATCTGTCCCTTTCTGAATGGCCTGTGTTACCAGGAACTAGTTCCCCATCTGTCCCTTTCTGAATGGCCTGTGTTACCTGGAACTCGTTCCCCATCTGACCCTATCTGAATGGCTTCCTGGAAATAGTTCCCACATCTGTCCCTATCTGAATGGCCTGTGTTACCTGGAACTAGTTCCCCATCTGAACCTATCTGAATGGCTTCCTGGAAATAGTTCCACATCTGTCCCTATCTGAATGGCCTGTGTTACCAGGAACTAGTTCCCCATCTGTCCCTATCTGAATGGCCTGTGTTACCTGGAACTAGTTCCCCATCTGTCCCTTTCTGAATGGCCTGTGTTACCTGGAACTAGTTCCTTATCTGTCCCTATCTGTATGGCCTGTGTTACCTGGAACTAGTTCCCCATCTGTCCCTATCTGAATGGCCTGTGTTACCTGGAACTAGTTCCCATCTGTCCCTATCTGAATGGCCTGTGTTACCTGGAACTAGTTCCCCATCTGTCCCTATCTGAATGGCTTCCTGGAAATAGTTCCCCATCTGTCCCTATCTGAATGGCCTGTGTTACCTGGAACTAGTTTCTCATCTGTCCCTATCTGAATGGCCTGTGTTACCTGGAACTAGTTCCCCACCTGTCCCTATCTGAATGGCCTGTGTTACCTGGAACTAGTTCCTCATCTGTCCCTATCTGAATGGCCTGTGTTACCAGGAACTAGTTCAACAACTGTCCCTATCTGAATGGCCTGTGTAACCTGGAACTAGTTCCCCATCTGTCCCTATCTGAATGGCCTGTGTTACCTGGAACTAGTTCTCTATCTGTCCCTATCTGAATGGCCTGTGTTACCTGGAACTAGTTCCCCATCTGTCCCTATCTGAATGGCCTGTGTTACCTGGAACTAGTTCTCTATCTGTCCCTATCTGAATGGCCTGTGTTACCTGGAACTAGTTCCCCATCTGTCCCTTTCTGAATGGCCTGTGTTACCTGGAACTAGTTCCCTATCTGTCCCTATGTGAATGGCCTGTGTTACCTGGAACTAGTTCCCCATCTGTCCCTATCTGAATGGCCTGTGTTACCTGGAACTAGTTCCCATCTGTCCCTATCTGAATGGCCTGTGTTACATGGAACTAGTTCCCCATCTGCCCCTATCTGAATGGCTTCCTGGAAAAAGTTCCTTATCTGTCCCTATCTGAATGGCCTGTGTTACCAGGAACTAGTTCCCCATCTGTCCCTTTCTGAATGGCCTGTGTTACCTGGAACTAGTTCCCCATCTGACCCTATGTGAATGGCTTCCTGGAAATAGTTCCCAATCTGTCCCTATCTGAATGGCCTATTTTAACTGGAACTAGTTCCCCATCTGACCCTATCTGAATGGCTTCCTGGAAATAGTTCCCCATCTGTCCCTATCTGAATGGCCTGTGTTACCATGAACTACTTCCCTATCTGTCCCTATCTGAATGGCCTGTGTTACCTGGAACTAGTTCCCCACCTGTCCCTATCTGAATGGCCTGTGTTACCAGGAACTAGTTCCCCATCTGTCCCTATCTGAATGGCCTGTGTTACCTGGAACTAGTTCCCCATCTGTCCCTTTCTGAATCGCCTGTGTTACCTGGAACTAGTTCCCTATCTGTCCCTATCTGAATGGCCTGTGTTACCTGGAACTAGTTCCCCATCTGTCCCTATCTGAATGGCCTGTGTTACCTGGAACTAGTTCCCATCTGTCCCTATCTGAATGGCCTGTGTTACCTGGAACTAGTTCCCCATCTGTCCCTATCTGAATGGCTTCCTGGAAATAGTTCCTCATCTGTCCCTATCTGAATGGCCTGTGTTACCTGGAACTAGTTCCCCATCTGACCATATCTGAATGGCTTCCTGGAAATAGTTCCCCATCTGTCCCTATCTGACTGGCCTGTGTTACCAGGAACTAGTTCCCCATCTGTCCCTATCTGAATGGCCTGTGTTACCTGGAACTAGTTCCTCGTCTGTCCCTATCTGAATGGCCTGTGTTACCTGGAAATAGTTCCCCATCTGTCCCTTTCTGAATGGCCTGTGATACCTGGAAGTAGTTCCCATCTGTCCCTATCTGGATGGCCTGTGTTACCTGGAACTAGTTCCCCATCTGTCCCTATCTGAATGGCCTGTGTTACCTGGAACTAGTTCCCCATCTGTCCCTATCTGAATGGCCTGTGTTACCTGGAACTAGTTCCCCATCTGACCCTATCTGAATGGCAGCCTGGAAATAGATCCCATCTGTCCCTATCTGAATGGCCTGTGTTACCAGGAACTAGTTCCCCATCTGTCCCTATCTGAATGGCCTGTGTTACCTGGAACTAGTTCTCTATCTGTCCCTATCTGAATGGCCTGTGTTACCTGGAATTAGTTCCCCATCTGTCCCTTTCTGAATGGCCTGTGTTACCTGGAACTAGTTCCCTATCTGTCCCTATCTGAATGGCCTGTGTTACCTGGAACTAGTTCCCCATCTGTCCCTATCTGAATGGCCTGTGTTACCTGGAACTAATTCCCCATCTGTCCCTATCTGAATGGCCTGTGTTACATGAAACTAGTTCCCCATCTGCCCCTTTCTGAATGGCTTCCTGGAAAAAGTTCCTTATCTGTCCCTATCTGAATGGCCTGTGTTACCAGGAACTAGTTCCCCATCTGTCCCTTTCTGAATGGCCTGTGTTACCTGGAACTAGTTCCCCATCTGACCCTATCTGAATTGCTTCCTGGAAATAGTTCTCCATCTGTCCCTATCTGAATGGCCTGTGTTACCTGGAACTTGTTCCCATCTGCCCCTATCTGAATGGCCTGTATTACCTGAAACTAGTTCCCCATCTGTCCCTATCTGAATGGCCTGTGTTACCTGGAACTAGTTCCCATATGTCCCTATCTGAATGGCCTGTGTTACATGGAACTAGTTCCCCATCTGTCCCTATCTGAATGGCTTCCTGGAAATAGTTCCCCATCTGTCCCTATCTGAAGGGCCTGTGTTACCTGGAACTAGTTCCCTATCTGACCCTATCTGAATGGCTTCCTGGAAATAGTTCCCCATCTGTCCCTATCTGAATGGCCTGTGTTACCAGGAACTAGTTCCCCATCTGTCCCTATCTGAATGGCCTGTGTTACCTGGAACTAGTTCTCCATCTGTCTCTATCTGAATGGCCTGTGTTACCTGGAACTAGTTCCCCATCTGTCCCTTTCTGAATGGCCTTTGTTACCTGGAACTAGTTCCCTATCTGTACCTATCTGAATGGCCTGTGTTACCTGGAACTAGTTCCCCATCTGTCCCTATCTGAATGGCCTGTGTTACCTGGAACTAGTTCCCCATCTGTCCCTTTCTGAATGGCCTGTGTTACCTGGAACTAGTTCCCCATCTGACCCTATCTGAATGGCTTCCTGGAAATAGTTCCCCATCTGTCCCTATCTGAATGGCCTGTGTTACCTGGAACTAGTTCCCTATCTGACCCTATAGTTCCCATCTGTCCCTATCTGGATGGCCTGTGTTACCTGGAACTAGTTCCCCATCTGTCCCTATCTGAATGGCCTGTGTTACCTGGAACTAGTTCCCCATCTGTCCCTATCTGAATGGCCTGTGTTACCTGGAACTAGTTCCCCATCTGACCCTATCTGAATGGCAGCCTGGAAATAGATCCCATCTGTCCCTATCTGAATGGCCTGTGTTACCAGGAACTAGTTCCCCATCTGTCCCTATCTGAATGGCCTGTGTTACCTGGAACTAGTTCTCTATCTGTCCCTATCTGAATGGCCTGTGTTACCTGGAATTAGTTCCCCATCTGTCCCTTTCTGAATGGCCTGTGTTACCTGGAACTAGTTCCCTATCTGTCCCTATCTGAATGGCCTGTGTTACCTGGAACTAGTTCCCCATCTGTCCCTATCTGAATGGCCTGTGTTACCTGGAACTAATTCCCCATCTGTCCCTATCTGAATGGCCTGTGTTACATGAAACTAGTTCCCCATCTGCCCCTTTCTGAATGGCTTCCTGGAAAAAGTTCCTTATCTGTCCCTATCTGAATGGCCTGTGTTACCAGGAACTAGTTCCCCATCTGTCCCTTTCTGAATGGCCTGTGTTACCTGGAACTAGTTCCCCATCTGACCCTATCTGAATTGCTTCCTGGAAATAGTTCTCCATCTGTCCCTATCTGAATGGCCTGTGTTACCTGGAACTTGTTCCCATCTGCCCCTATCTGAATGGCCTGTATTACCTGAAACTAGTTCCCCATCTGTCCCTATCTGAATGGCCTGTGTTACCTGGAACTAGTTCCCATATGTCCCTATCTGAATGGCCTGTGTTACATGGAACTAGTTCCCCATCTGTCCCTATCTGAATGGCTTCCTGGAAATAGTTCCCCATCTGTCCCTATCTGAAGGGCCTGTGTTACCTGGAACTAGTTCCCTATCTGACCCTATCTGAATGGCTTCCTGGAAATAGTTCCCCATCTGTCCCTATCTGAATGGCCTGTGTTACCAGGAACTAGTTCCCCATCTGTCCCTATCTGAATGGCCTGTGTTACCTGGAACTAGTTCTCCATCTGTCTCTATCTGAATGGCCTGTGTTACCTGGAACTAGTTCCCCATCTGTCCCTTTCTGAATGGCCTTTGTTACCTGGAACTAGTTCCCTATCTGTACCTATCTGAATGGCCTGTGTTACCTGGAACTAGTTCCCCATCTGTCCCTATCTGAATGGCCTGTGTTACCTGGAACTAGTTCCCCATCTGTCCCTTTCTGAATGGCCTGTGTTACCTGGAACTAGTTCCCCATCTGACCCTATCTGAATGGCTTCCTGGAAATAGTTCCCCATCTGTCCCTATCTGAATGGCCTGTGTTACCTGGAACTAGTTCCCTATCTGACCCTATCTGAATGGCTTCCTGGAAATAGTTCCCCATCTGTCCCTATCTGAATGGCCTGTGTTACCAGGAACTAGTTCCCCATCTGTCCCTATCTGAATGGCCTGTGTTACCTGGAACTAGTTCCCATCTGTCCCTATCTGAATGGCCTGTGTTACCTGGAACTAGTTCCCCATCTGTCCCTATCTGAATGGCCTGTGTTACGTGGAACTAGTTCCCCATCTGTCCCTTTCTGAATGGCCTGTGTTACCTGGAACTAGTTCCCTATCTGTACCTATCTGAATGGCCTGTGTTACCTGGAACTAGTTCCCCATCTGTCCCTATCTGAATGGCCTGTGTTACCTGGAACTAGTTCCCCATCTGACCATATCTGAATGGCTTCCTGGAAATAGTTCCCCATCTGTCCCTATCTGACTGGCCTGTGTTACCAGGAACTAGTTCCCCATCTGTCCCTATCTGAATGGCCTGTGTTACCTGGAACTAGTTCCTCATCTGTCCCTATCTGAATGGCCTGTGTTACCTGGAAATAGTTCCCCATCTGTCCCTTTCTGAATGGCCTGTGTTACCTGGAAGTAGTTCCCATCTGTCCCTATCTGAATGGCCTGTGTTACCTGGAACTAGTTCCCCATCTGTCCCTATCTGAATGGCCTGTGTTACCTGGAACTAGTTCCCCATCTGTCCCTATCTGAATGGCCTGTGTTACCTGGAACTAGTTCCCCATCTGACCCTATCTGAATGGCAGCCTGGAAATAGATCCCATCTGTCCCTATCTGAATGGCCTGTGTTACCAGGAACTAGTTCCCCATCTGTCCCTATCTGAATGGCCTGTGTTACCTGGAACTAGTTCTCTATCTGTCCCTATCTGAATGACCTGTGTTACCTGGAACTAGTTCCCCATCTGTCCCTTTCTGAATGGCCTGTGTTACCTGGAACTAGTTCCCTATCTGTCCCTATCTGAATGGCCTGTGTTACCTGGAACTAGTTCCCCATCTGTCCCTATCTGAATGGCCTGTGTTACCTGGAACTAATTCCCCATCTGTCCCTATCTGAATGGCCTGTGTTACATGAAACTAGTTCTCCATCTGCCCCTTTCTGAATGGCTTCCTGGAAAAAGTTCCTTATCTGTCCCTATCTGAATGGCCTGTGTTACCAGGAACTAGTTCCCCATCTGTCCCTTTCTGAATGGCCTGTGTTACCTGGAACTAGTTCCCCATCTGACCCTATCTGAATGGCTTCCTGGAAATAGTTCTCCATCTGTCCCTATCTGAATGGCCTGTTTTAACTGGAACTAGTTCCCCATCTGACCCTATCTGAATGGCTTCCTGGAAATAGTTCCTCATCTGTCCCTATCTGAATGGCCTGTGTTACCATGAACTAGTTCCCTATCTGTCCCTATCTGAATGGCCTGTGTTACCTGGAACTAGTTCCCCATCTGTCCCTATCTGAATGGCCTGTGTTTCCTGGAACTTGTTCCCATCTGCCCCTATCTGAATGGCCTGTGTTACCTGAAACTAGTTCCCCATCTGTCCCTATCTGAATGGCCTGTGTTACCTGGAACTAGTTCCCATATGTCCCTATCTGAATGGCCTGTGTTACCTGAAACTAGTTCCCCATCTGTCCCTATCTGAATGGCCTGTGTTACCTGGAACTAGTTCCCATATGTCCCTATCTGAATGGCCTGTGTTACATGGAACTAGTTCCCCATCTGTCCCTATCTGAATGGCTCCCTGGAAATAGTTCCCCATCTGTCCCTATCTGAATGCCTGTGTTACCAGGAACTAGTTCCCTATCTGTCCCTTTATGAATGGCCTGTGTTACCTGGAAATAGTTCCCCATCTGTCCCTATCTGAATGGCCTGTGTTACCTGGAACTAGTTCCCTATCTGACCCTATCTGAATGGCTTCCTGGAAATAGTTCCCCATCTGTCCCTATCTGAATGGCCTGTGTTACCTGGAACTAGTTCTCCATCTGTCTCTATCTGAATGGCCTGTGTTACCTGGAACTAGTTCCCTATCTGTCCCTTTCTGAATGGCCTGTGTTACCTGGAACTAGTTCCCTATCTGTACCTATCTGAATGGCCTGTGTTACCTGGAACTAGTTCCCCATCTGTCCCTATCTGAATGGCCTGTGTTACCTGGAACTAGTTCCCCATCTGTCCCTATCTGAATGGCCTGTGTTACCTGGAACTAGTTCCCCATCTGACCCTATCTGAATGGCTTCCTGGAAATAGTTCCCCACTGTCCCTATCTGAATGGCCTGTGTTACCTGGAACTAGTTCCCTATCTGACCCTATCTGAATGGCTTCCTGGAAATAGTTCCCTATCTGTCCCTATCTGAATGGCCTGTGTTACCAGGAACTAGTTCCCCATCTGTCCCTATCTGAATGGCCTGTGTTACCTGGAACTAGTTCCTCATCTGTCCCTATCTGAATGGCCTGTGTTACCTGGAACTAGTTCCCCATCTGTCCCTTTCTGAATGGCCTGTGTTACCTGGAACTAGTTACCTATCTGTACCTATCTGAATGGCCTGTGTTACCTGGAACTAGTTCCCCATCTGTCCCTATCTGAATGGCCTGTGTTACCTGGAACTAGTTTCCATCTGTCCCAATCTGAATGGCCTGTGTTACCTGGAACTAGTTCCCCATCTGTCCCTATCTGAATGGCTTCCTGGAAATAGTTCCCCATCTGTCTTTATCTGAATGGCCTGTGTTACCTGGAACTAGTTCCCTATCTGTCCCTATCTGAATGGCCTGTGTTACCTGGAACTAGTTCCCTATCTGTCCCTATCTGAATGGCCTGTGTTACCTGGAACTAGTTCCCCATCTGTCCCTATCTGAATGGCCTGTGTTACCAGGAACTAGTTCAACAACTGTCCCTATCTGAATGGCCTGTATTACCTGAAACGAGTTCCCCATCTGTCCCTATCTGAATGGCCTGTGTTACCTGGAACTAGTTCCCATCAGTCCCTATCTGAATGGCCTGTGTTACATGGAACTAGTTCCCCATTTGTCCATATCTGAATGGCTTCCTGGAAATAGTTCCCCATCTGTCCCTATCTGAATGGCCTGTGTAACCAGTATCTAGTTTCCCATCTGTCCCTTTCTGAATGGTCTGTGTTACCTGGAACTAGTTTCCCATCTGTCTCTATCTGAATGGCCTGTGTTACCTGGAACTAGTTCCCCATCTGTCCCTATCTGAATGGCTTCCTGGAAATGGTTCCTATCTGTCCCTATCTGAATGGCCTGTGTTACATGGAACTAGTTCCCCATCTGACCCTATCTGAATGGGTTCCTGGAAATAGTTCCCTATCTGTCCCTATCTGAATGGCCTGTGTTACCTGGAACTAGTTCCCCATCTGACCATATCTGAATGGCTTCCTGGAAATAGTTCCCTATCTGTCCCTATCTTAATGGCCTGTGTTACCTGGAACTAGTTCCCCTATCTGTCCCTATCTGATTGGCCTGTGGTACCTGCAACTAGTTCCCCATCTGTCCCTATCTGAATGGCCTGTGTTACCTGGAACTAGTTCCACATCTGTCCCTATCTGAATGGCCTGTGTTACCTGGAACTAGTTCCCCATCTGTCCCTATCTGAATTGCCTGTGTTACCTGGAACTAGTTCTCCATCTGTCCCTATCTGAATGGCCTGTGTTACCTGGAACTAGTTCCCCATCTGTCCCTTTCTGAATGGCCTGTGTTACCTGGAACTAGTTCCCTATCTGTACCTATCTGAATGGCCTGTGTTACCTGGAACTAGTTCCCCATCTGTCCCTATCTGAATGGCCTGTGTTACCTGGAACTAGTTCCCATCTGTCCCTATCTGAATGGCCTGTGTTACCTGGAACTAGTTCCCCATCTGTCCCTATCTGAATGGCTTCCTGGAAACAGTTCCCCATCTGTCCCTATCTGAATGGCCTGTGTTACCTGGAACTAGTTCCCTATCTGTCCCTATCTGAATGGCCTGTGTTACCTGGAACTAGTTCCCCATCTGTCCCTATCTGAATGGCCTGTGTTACCAGGAACTAGTTCAACAACTGTCCCTATCTGAATGGCCTGTATTACCTGAAACGAGTTCCCCATCTGTCCCTATCTGAATGGCCTGTGTTACCTGGAACTAGTTCCCATCAGTCCCTATCTGAATGGCCTGTGTTACATGGAACTAGTTCCCCATTTGTCCATATCTGAATGGCTTCCTGGAAATAGTTCCCCCATCTGTCCCTTTCTGAATGGCCTGTGTTACCTGGAACTAGTTTCCCATCTGTCTCTATCTGAATGGCCTGTGTTACCTGGAACTAGTTCCCTCGTCTGTCCCTATCTGAATGGCCTGTGTTACCTGGAACTAGTTCCCCATCTGTCCCTATCTGAATGGCTTCCTGGAAATGGTTCCTATCTGTCCCTATCTGAATGGCCTGTGTTACATGGAACTAGTTCCCCATCTGACCCTATCTGAATGGGTTCCTTGAAATAGTTCCCCATCTGTCCCTATCTGAATGGCCTGTGTTACCTGGAACTAGTTCCCCATCTGACCATATCTGAATGGCTTCCTGGAAATAGTTCCCTATCTGTCCCTATCTTAATGGCCTGTGTTACCTGGAACTAGTTCCCCTATCTGTCCCTATCTGATTGGCCTGTGGTACCTGCAACTAGTTCCCCATCTGTCCCTGTCTGAATGGCCTGTGTTACCTGGAACTAGTTCTCCATCTGTCCCTATCTGAATGGCCTGTGTTACCTGGAACTAGTACCCCATCTGTCTCTTTCTGAATGGCCTGTGTTACCTGGAACTAGTTTCCCATCTGTCCCTATCTGAATGGCCTGTGTTACCTGGAACTACTTCCCCATCAGTCCCTATCTGAATTGCCTGTGTTACCTGGAACTAGTTCACCATCTGTCCCTATCTGAATGGCCTGTGTTACCTGGAACCAGTTCCCCATCGGTCCCTATCTGAATGGCTTCCTGGAAATGGTTCCTATCTGTCCCTATCTGAATGTTCTGTGTTACCTGGAACTAGTTCCCCATCTGTCCCTATCTGAATGGCCTGTGTTACCTGGAACTAGTTCCCCATCTGTCCCTTTCTGAATGGCCTGTGTTACCTGGAACTAGTTCCCCATCTGTCCCTATCTGAATGGCCTGTGTTACCTGGAACTAGTTCCCTATCTGTCCCTTTCTGAATGGCCTGTGTTACCTGGTACTAGTTCCCATCTGTCCCTATCTGAATGGCCTGTGTTACCTGGAACTAGTTCCCCAACTGTCCCTATCTGAATGGCCTGTGTTACTTGGAACTATTTCCCCTATCTGTCCCTATCTGAAGGGCCTGTGTTACCTGGAACTAGTTCCCCATCTGTCCCTATCTGAATGGCCTGTGTTACCTGGACTAGTTCCCCACCTGTCCCTATCTGAATGGCCTGTGTTACCTGGAACTAGTTCCCCATATGTCCCTATCTTAATGGCCTGTGTTACCTGGAACTAGTTCCCCTATCTGTCCCTATCTGAATGGCCTGTGTTACCTGGAACTAGTTCTCTATCTGTCCCTATCTGAATGGCCTGTGTTACCTGGAACTAGTACCCCATCTGTCTCTTTCTGAATGGCCTGTGTTACCTGGAACTAGTTCAACATCTGTCCCTATCTGAATAGCCTGTGTTACCTGGAACTAGTTCCCCATCTGTCCCTATCTGAATGGCCTGTGTTACCTGGAACTAGTTCCCTATCTGTCCCTATCTTAATGGCCTGTGTTACCTGGAACTAGTTCCCCCATCTGTCCCTATCTGATTGGCCTGTGGTACCTGGAACTAGTTCCCCATCTGTCTCTTTCTGAATGGCCTGTGTTACCTGGAACTAGTTCAACATCTGTCCCTATCTGAATAGCCTGTGTTACCTGGAACTAGTTCTCCATCTGTCCCTATCTGAATGGCCTGTGTTACCTGGAACCAGTTCCCCATCTGTCCCTATCTTAATGGCTTCCTGGAAATGGTTACCATCTGTCCCTATCTGAATGGCCTGTGTTACCTGGAACTAGTTTCCCATCTGTCCCTATCTGAATGGCCTGTGTTACCTGGAACTAGTTCCCCATCTGTCCCTTTCTGAATGGCCTGTGTTACCTGGAACTAGTTTCCCATCTGTCCCTATCTGAATGGCCTGTGTTACCTGGAACTAGTATTCCATCTGTACCTATCTGAATGGCCTGTGTTACCTGGAACTAGTTCCCTCGTCTGTCCCTATCTGAATGGCCTGTGTTACCTGGAACTAGTTCCCCATCTGTCCCTATCTGAATGGCTTCCTGGAAATGGTTCCTATCTGTCTCTATCTGAATGGCCTGTGTTACCTGGAACCAGTTCCCCAACTGTCCCTATCTGAATTGCTTTCTGGAAATGGTTCCTATCTGTCCCTATCTGAATGGCCTGTGTTACCTGGAACTAGTTTCTCATCTGTCCCTATCTGAATGGCCTGTGTTACCTGGAACTAGTTCCCCATCTGTCCCTTTCTGAATGGCCTGTGTTACCTGGAACTAGTTCCCCATCTGTCCCTTTCTGAATGGCCTGTGTTACCTGGAACTAGTTCCCTATCTGTACCTATCTGAATGGCCTGTGTTACCTGGAACTAGTTCCCCGTCTGTCCCTATCTGAATGGCCTGTGTTACCTGGAACTAGTTCCCATCTGTCCCTATCTGAATGGCCTGTGTTACCTGGAACTAGTTCCCCATCTGTCCCTATCTGAATGGCTTCCTGGAAACAGTTCCCCATCTGTCCCTATCTGAATGGCCTGTGTTACCTGGAACTAGTTCCTTATCTGTCCCTATCTGAATGGCCTGTGTTACCTGGAACTAGTTCCCTATCTGTCCCTATCTGAATGGCCTGTGTTACCTGGAACTAGTTCCCCATCTGTCCCTATCTGAATGGCCTGTGTTACCAGGAACTAGTTCAACAACTGTCCCTATCTGAATGGCCTGTATTACCTGAAACGAGTTCCCCATCTGTCCCTATCTGAATGGCCTGTGTTACCTGGAACTAGTTCCCATCAGTCCCTATCTGAATGGCCTGTGTTACCAGGAACTAGTTCAACAACTGTCCCTATCTGAATGGCCTGTATTACCTGAAACGAGTTCCCCATCTGTCCCTATCTGAATGGCCTGTGTTACCTGGAACTAGTTCCCATCAGTCCCTATCTGAATGGCCTGTATTACCTGGAACTAGTTCCCCATCTGTCCCTTTCTGAATGGCCTGTGTTACCTGGAACTAGTTTCCCATCTGTCTCTATCTGAATGGCCTGTGTTACCTGGAACTAGTTCCCTCGTCTGTCCCTATCTGAATGGCCTGTGTTACCTGGAACTAGTTCCCCATCTGTCCCTATCTGAATGGCTTCCTGGAAATGGTTCCTATCTGTCCCTATCTGAATGGCCTGTGTTACATGGAACTAGTTCCCCATCTGACCCTATCTGAATGGGTTCCTGGAAATAGTTCCCAATCTGTCCCTATCTGAATGGCCTGTGTTACCTGGAACTAGTTCCCCATCTGACCATATCTGAATGGCTTCCTGGAAATAGTTCCCTATCTGTCCCTATCTTAATGGCCTGTGTTACCTGGAACTAGTTCCCCTATCTGTCCCTATCTGATTGGCCTGTGGTACCTGCAACTAGTTCCCCATCTGTCCCTATCTGAATGGCCTGTGTTACCTGGAACTAGTTCCACATCTGTCCCTATCTGAATGGCCTGTGTTACCTGGAACTAGTTCCCCATCTGTCCCTATCTGAATTGCCTGTGTTACCTGGAACTAGTTCTCCAACTGTCCCTATCTGAATGGCATGTGTCACCTGGAACTAGTTACCCCATCTGTCCCTATCTGAATGGCCTGTGTTACATGGAACTAGTTACGCCTCTGTCCCTGTCTGAATGGCCTGTGTTACCTGGAACTAGTTCTCCATCTGTCCCTATCTGAATGGCCTGTGTTACCTGGAACTAGTACCCCATCTGTCTCTTTCTGAATGGCCTGTGTTACCTGGAACTAGTTTCCCATCTGTCCCTATCTGAATGGCCTGTGTTACCTGGAACTACTTCCCCATCAGTCCCTATCTGAATTGCCTGTGTTACCTGGAACTAGTTCACCATCTGTCCCTATCTGAATGGCCTGTGTTACCTGGAACCAGTTCCCCATCGGTCCCTATCTGAATGGCTTCCTGGAAATGGTTCCTATCTGTCCCTATCTGAATGTTCTGTGTTACCTGGAACTAGTTCCCCATCTGTCCCTATCTGAATGGCCTGTGTTACCTGGAACTAGTTCCCCATCTGTCCCTTTCTGAATGGCCTGTGTTACCTGGAACTAGTTCCCCATCTGTCCCTATCTGAATGGCCTGTGTTACCTGGAACTAGTTCCCTATCTGTCCCTTTCTGAATGGCCTGTGTTACCTGGTACTAGTTCCCATCTGTCCCTATCTGAATGGCCTGTGTTACCTGGAACTAGTTCCCTATCTGTCCCTTTCTGAATGGCCTGTGTTACCTGGATCTAGTTCAACATCTGTCCCTATCTGAATGGCCTGTGTTACCTGGAACTAGTTCCCCATCTGTCCCTATCTGAATGGCCTGTGTTACCTGGAACTAGTTCCCCAACTGTCCCTATCTGAATGGCCTGTGTTACTTGGAACTATTTCCCCTATCTGTCCCTATCTGAAGGGCCTGTGTTACCTGGAACTAGTTCCCCATCTGTCCCTATCTGAATGGCCTGTGTTACCTGGAACTAGTTCCCCACCTGTCCCTATCTGAATGGCCTGTGTTACCTGGAACTAGTTCCCCATATGTCCCTATCTTAATGGCCTGTGTTACCTGGAACTAGTTCCCCTATCTGTCCCTATCTGAATGGCCTGTGTTACCTGGAACTAGTTCTCTATCTGTCCCTATCTGAATGGCCTGTGTTACCTGGAACTAGTACCCCATCTGTCTCTTTCTGAATGGCCTGTGTTACCTGGAACTAGTTCAACATCTGTCCCTATCTGAATAGCCTGTGTTACCTGGAACTAGTTCCCCATCTGTCCCTATCTGAATGGCCTGTGTTACCTGGAACTAGTTCCCTATCTGTCCCTATCTTAATGGCCTGTGTTACCTGGAACTAGTTCCCTCATCTGTCCCTATCTGATTGGCCTGTGGTACCTGGAACTAGTTCCCCATCTGTCTCTTTCTGAATGGCCTGTGTTACCTGGAACTAGTTCCCCATCTGTCCCTATCTGAATGGCCTGTGTTACCTGGAACCAGTTCCCCATCTGTCCCTATCTTAATGGCTTCCTGGAAATGGTTACCATCTGTCCCTATCTGAATGGCCTGTGTTACCTGGAACCAGTTCCCCATCTGTCCCTATCTTAATGGCTTCCTGGAAATGGTTACCATCTGTCCCTATCTGAATGGCCTGTGTTACCTGGAACTAGTATTCCATCTGTCCCTATCTGAATGGCCTGTGTTACCTGGAACTAGTTCCCTCGTCTGTCCCTATCTGAATGGCCTGTGTTACCTGGAACTAGTTCCCCATCTGTCCCTATCTGAATGGCTTCCTGGAAATGGTTCCTATCTGTCCCTATCTGAATGGCCTGTGTTTCCTGGAACTAGTTTCCCATCTGTCTCTATCTGAATGGCCTGTGTTACCTGGAACCAGTTCCCCAACTGTCCCTATCTGAATTGCTTCCTGGAAATGGTTCCTATTGGTCCCTATCTGAATGGCCTGTGTTACCTGGAACTAGTTTCTCATCTGTCCCTATCTGAATGGCCTGTGTTACCTGGAACTAGTTCCCCATCTGTCCCTTTCTGAATGGCCTGTGTTACCTGGAACTAGTTCCCCATCTGTCCCTATCTGAATGGCCTGTGTTACCTGGAACTAGTTCCCTATCTGTCCCTTTCTGAATGGCCTGTGTTACCTGGTACTAGTTCCCCATCTGTCCCTATATGAATGGCCTGTGTTACCTGGAACTAGTTCCCTATCTGTCCCTTTCTGAATGGCCTGTGTTACCTGGAACTAGTTCAACATCTGTCCCTATCTGAATGGCCTGTGTTACCTGGAACTAGTTCCCCATCTGTCCCTATCTGAATGGCCTGTGTTACCTGGAACTAGTTCACCAACTGTCCCTATCTGAATGGCCTGTGTTACCTGGAACTATTTCCCCTATCTGTCCCTATCTGAATGGCCTGTGTTACCTGGAACTAGTTCCCCATCTGTCCCTATCTGAATGGCCTGTGTTACCTGGAACTAGTTCCCCACCTGTCCCTATCTGAATGGCCTGTGTTACCTGGAACTAGTTCCCCATATGTCCCTATCTTAATGGCCTGTGTTACCTGGAACTAGTTCCCCCATCTGTCCCTATCTGAATGGCCTGTGTTACCTGGAACTAGTTCTCTATCTGTCCCTATCTGAATGGCCTGTGTTACCTGGAACTAGTACCCCATCTGTCTCTTTCTGAATGGCCTGTGTTACCTGGAACTAGTTCAACATCTGTCCCTATCTGAATGGCCTGTGTTACCTGGAACTAGTTCCCCACCTGTCCTTATCTGAATGGCCTGTGTTACCTGGAACTAGTTCCCCATCTGTCCCTATCTGAATGGCCTGTGTTACCTGGAACTAGTTCCCCATCTGTCCATTTCTGAATGGCCTGTGTTACCTGGAACTAGTTCCCATCTGTCCCTATCTGAATGGCCTGTGTTACCTGGAACTAGTTCCCCATCTGTCCCTTTCTGAATGGCCTGTGTTACCTGGAACCAGTTCCCATCTGTCCCTATCTGAATGGCCTGTGTTACCTGGAACTAGTATTCCATCTGTCCCTATCTGAATGGCCTGTGTTACCTGGAACTAGTTCCCCATCTGTCCCTATCTGAATGGCCTGTGTTACCTGGAACTAGTTCCCATCTGTCCCTATCTGAATGGCCTGTGTTACCTGGAACTAGTATTCCATCTGTCCCTATCTGAATGGCCTGTGTTACCTGGAACTAGTTCCCTCGTCTGTCCCTATCTGAATGGCCTGTGTTACCTGGAACTAGTTCCCCAACTGTCCCTATCTGAATGGCCTGTGTTACCTGGAACTAGTTCCCTCGTCTGTCCCTATCTGAATGGCCTGTGTTACCTGGAACTAGTTCCCCATCTGTCCCTTTCTGAATGGCCTGTGTTACCTGGAACCAGTTCCCCATCTGTCCCTATCTTAATGGCTTCCTGGAAATGGTTCCCATCTGTCCCTATCTGAATGGCCTGTGTTACCTGGAACTAGTTTCCCATCTGTCCCTATCTGAATGGCCTGTGTTACCTGGAACTAGTTCCCCATCTGTCCCTTTCTGAATGGCCTGTGTAACCTGGAACTAGTTCCCCATCTGTCCCTATATGAATGGCCTGTGTTACCTGGAACTAGTTCCCCCATCTGTCCCTATCTGATTGGCCTGTGGTACCTGGAACTAGTTCCCCATCTGTCTCTTTCTGAATGGCCTGTGTTACCTGGAACTTTTTCTCCATCTGTCCCTATCTGAATGGCCTGTGTTACCTGGAACTACTTCCCCATCTGTCCCTATCTGAATTGTCTGTGTTACCTGGAACTAGTTCTCTATCTGTCCCTATCTGAATGGCCTGTGTTACCTGGAACTAGTTCCCTATCTGTCCCTTTCTGAATGGCCTGTGTTACCTGGAACTAGTTCAACATCTGTCCCTATCTGAATGGCCTGTGTTACCTGGAACTAGTTCCCCATCTGTCCCTATCTGAATGGCCTGTGTTACCTGGAACTAGTTCCCCAACTGTCCCTATCTGAATGGCCTGTGTTACCTGGAACTATTTCCCCTATCTGTCCCTATCTGAATGGCCTGTGTTACCTGGAACTAGTTCCTCATCTGTCCCTATCTGAATGGCCTGTGTTACCTGGAACTAGTTCCCCACCTGTCCCTATCTGAATGGCCTGTGTTACCTGGAACCAGTTCCCCATCTGTCCCTATCTTAATGGCTTCCTGGAAATGGTTACCATCTGTCCCTATCTGAATGGCCTGTGTTACCTGGAACTAGTTTCCCATCTGTCCCTATCTGAATGGCCTGTGTTACCTGGAACTAGTTCCCCATCTGTCCCTTTCTGAATGGCCTGTGTTACCTGGAACTAGTTTCCCATCTGTCCCTATCTGAATGGCCTGTGTTACCTGGAACTAGTATTCCATCTGTCCCTATCTGAATGGCCTGTGTTACCTGGAACTAGTTCCCTCGTCTGTCCCTATCTGAATGGCCTGTGTTACCTGGAACTAGTTCCCCATCTGTCCCTATCTGAATGGCTTCCTGGAAATGGTTCCTATCTGTCCCTATCTGAATGGCCTGTGTTTCCTGGAACTAGTTTCCCATCTGTCTCTATCTGAATGGCCTGTGTTACCTGGAACCAGTTCCTCAACTGTCCCTATCTGAATTGCTTCCTGGAAATGGTTCCTATCTGTCCCTATCTGAATGGCCTGTGTTACCTGGAACTAGTTTCTCATCTGTCCCTATCTGAATGGCCTGTGTTACCTGGAACTAGTTCCCGATCTGTCCCTTTCTGAATGGCCTGTGTTACCTGGAACTAGTTCCCCCATCTGTCCCTATCTGAATGGCCTGTGTTACCTGGAACTAGTTCCCTATCTGTCCCTTTCTGAATGGCCTGTGTTACCTGGTACTAGTTCCCCATCTGTCCCTATATGAATGGCCTGTGTTACCTGGAACTAGTTCCCTATCTGTCCCTTTCTGAATGGCCTGTGTTACCTGGAACTAGTTCAACATCTGTCCCTATCTGAATGGCCTGTGTTACCTGGAACTAGTTCCCCATCTGTCCCTATCTGAATGGCCTGTGTTACCTGGAACTAGTTCACCAACTGTCCCTATCTGAATGGCCTGTGTTACCTGGAACTATTTCCCCTATCTGTCCCTATCTGAATGGCCTGTGTTACCTGGAACTAGTTCCCTATCTGTCCCTATCTGAATGGCCTGTGTTACCTGGAACTAGTTCCCCACCTGTCCCTATCTGAATGGCCTGTGTTACCTGGAACTAGTTCCCCATATGTCCCTATCTTAATGGCCTGTGTTACCTGGAACTAGTTCCCCCATCTGTCCCTATCTGAATGGCCTGTGTTACCTGGAACTAGTTCTCTACCTGTCCCTATCTGAATGGCCTGTGTTACCTGGAACTAGTACCCCATCTGTCTCTTTCTGAATGGCCTGTGTTACCTGGAACTAGTTCAACATCTGTCCCTATCTGAATGGCCTGTGTTACCTGGAACTAGTTCCCCACCTGTCCTTATCTGAATGGCCTGTGTTACCTGGAACTAGTTCCCCATATGTCCCTATCTTAATGGCCTGTGTTACCTGGAACTAGTTCCCCCATCTGTCCCTATCTGAATGGCCTGTGTTACCTGGAACTAGTTTCCCATCTGTCCCTATCTGAATGGCCTGTGTTACCTGGAACTAGTTCCCCATCTGTCCATTTCTGAATGGCCTGTGTTACCTGGAACTAGTTCCCATCTGTCCCTATCTGAATGGCCTGTGTTACCTGGAACTAGTTTGCCATCTGTCCCTATCTGAATGGCCTGTGTTACCTGGAACTAGTTCCCTCGTCTGTCCCTATCTGAATGGCCTGTGTTACATGGAACTAGTTCCCCAACTGTCCCTATCTGAATGGCCTGTGTTACCTGGAACTAGTTCCCTCGTCTGTCCCTATCTGAATGGCCTGTGTTACCTGGAACTAGTTCCCCAGCTGTCCCTTTCTGAATGGCCTGTGTTACCTGGAACCAGTTCCCCATCTGTCCCTATCTTAATGGCTTCCTGGAAATGGTTCCCATCTGTCCCTATCTGAATGGCCTGTGTTACCTGGAACTAGTTTCCCATCTGTCCCTATCTGAATGGCCTGTGTTACCTGGAACTAGTTCCCCATCTGTCCCTTTCTGAATGGCCTGTGTAACCTGGAACTAGTTCCCCATCTGTCCCTATATGAATGGCCTGTGTTACCTGGAACTAGTTCCCCCATCTGTCCCTATCTGATTGGCCTGTGGTACCTGGAACTAGTTCCCCATCTGTCTCTTTCTGAATGGCCTGTGTTACCTGGAACTTTTTCTCCATCTGTCCCTATCTGAATGGCCTGTGTTACCTGGAACTACTTCCCCATCTGTCCCTATCTGAATTGTCTGTGTTACCTGGAACTAGTTCTCTATCTGTCCCTATCTGAATGGCCTGTGTTACCTGGAACTAGTTCCCTATCTGTCCCTTTCTGAATGGCCTGTGTTACCTGGAACTAGTTCAACATCTGTCCCTATCTGAATGGCCTGTGTTACCTGGAACTAGTTCCCCATCTGTCCCTATCTGAATGGCCTGTGTTACCTGGAACTAGTTCCCCAACTGTCCCTATCTGAATGGCCTGTGTTACCTGGAACTATTTCCCCTATCTGTCCCTATCTGAATGGCCTGTGTTACCTGGAACTAGTTCCTCATCTGTCCCTATCTGAATGGCCTGTGTTACCTGGAACTAGTTCCCCACCTGTCCCTATCTGAATGGCCTGTGTTACCTGGAACCAGTTCCCCATCTGTCCCTATCTTAATGGCTTCCTGGAAATGGTTACCATCTGTCCCTATCTGAATGGCCTGTGTTACCTGGAACTAGTTTCCCATCTGTCCCTATCTGAATGGCCTGTGTTACCTGGAACTAGTTCCCCATCTGTCCCTTTCTGAATGGCCTGTGTTACCTGGAACTAGTTTCCCATCTGTCCCTATCTGAATGGCCTGTGTTACCTGGAACTAGTATTCCATCTGTCCCTATCTGAATGGCCTGTGTTACCTGGAACTAGTTCCCTCGTCTGTCCCTATCTGAATGTCCTGTGTTACCTGGAACTAGTTCCCCATCTGTCCCTATCTGAATGGCTTCCTGGAAATGGTTCCTATCTGTCCCTATCTGAATGGCCTGTGTTTCCTGGAACTAGTTTCCCATCTGTCTCTATCTGAATGGCCTGTGTTACCTGGAACCAGTTCCCCAACTGTCCCTATCTGAATTGCTTCCTGGAAATGGTTCCTATCTGTCCCTATCTGAATGGCCTGTGTTACCTGGAACTAGTTTCTCATCTGTCCCTATCTGAATGGCCTGTGTTACCTGGAACTAGTTCCCCATCTGTCCCTTTCTGAATGGCCTGTGTTACCTGGAACTAGTTCCCCCATCTGTCCCTATCTGAATGGCCTGTGTTACCTGGAACTAGTTCCCTATCTGTCCCTTTCTGAATGGCCTGTGTTACCTGGTACTAGTTCCCCATCTGTCCCTATATGAATGGCCTGTGTTACCTGGAACTAGTTCCCTATCTGTCCCTTTCTGAATGGCCTGTGTTACCTGGAACTAGTTCAACATCTGTCCCTATCTGAATGGCCTGTGTTACCTGGAACTAGTTCCCCATCTGTCCCTATCTGAATGGCCTGTGTTACCTGGAACTAGTTCACCAACTGTCCCTATCTGAATGGCCTGTGTTACCTGGAACTATTCCCCCTATCTGTCCCTATCTGAATGGCCTGTGTTACCTGGAACTAGTTCCCCATCTGTCCCTATCTGAATGGCCTGTGTTACCTGGAACTAGTTCCCCACCTGTCCCTATCTGAATGGCCTGTGTTACCTGGAACTAGTTCCCCATATGTCCCTATCTTAATGGCCTGTGTTACCTGGAACTAGTTCCCCCATCTGTCCCTATCTGAATGGCCTGTGTTACCTGGAACTAGTTCTCTACCTGTCCCTATCTGAATGGCCTGCGTTACCTGGAACTAGTACCCCATCTGTCTCTTTCTGAATGGCCTGTGTTACCTGGAACTAGTTCAACATCTGTCCCTATCTGAATGGCCTGTGTTACCTGGAACTAGTTCCCCACCTGTCCTTATCTGAATGGCCTGTGTTACCTGGAACTAGTTCCCCATATGTCCCTATCTTAATGGCCTGTGTTACCTGGAACTAGTTCCCCCATCTGTCCCTATCTGAATGGCCTGTGTTACCTGGAACTAGTTTCCCATCTGTCCCTATCTGAATGGCCTGTGTTACCTGGAACTAGTTCCCCATCTGTCCATTTCTGAATGGCCTGTGTTACCTGGAACTAGTTCCCATCTGTCCCTATCTGAATGGCCTGTGTTACCTGGAACTAGTATTCCATCTGTCCCTATCTGAATGGCCTGTGTTACCTGGAACTAGTTCCCTCGTCTGTCCCTATCTGAATGGCCTGTGTTACCTGGAACTAGTTCCCCAACTGTCCCTATCTGAATGGCCTGTGTTACCTGGAACTAGTTCCCTCGTCTGTCCCTATCTGAATGGCCTGTGTTACCTGGAACTAGTTCCCCATCTGTCCCTTTCTGAATGGCCTGTGTTACCTGGAACCAGTTCCCCATCTGTCCCTATCTTAATGGCTTCCTGGAAATGGTTCCCATCTGTCCCTATCTGAATGGCCTGTGTTACCTGGAACTAGTTTCCCATCTGTCCCTATCTGAATGGCCTGTGTTACCTGGAACTAGTTCCATATCTGTCCATTTCTGAATGGCCTGTGTAACCTGGAACTAGTTCCCCATCTGTCCCTATATGAATGGCCTGTGTTACCTGGAACTAGTTCCCCCATCTGTCCCTATCTGATTGGCCTGTGGTACCTGGAACTAGTTCCCCATCTGTCTCTTTCTGAATGGCCTGTGTTACCTGGAACTTTTTCTCCATCTGTCCCTATCTGAATGGCCTGTGTTACCTGGAACTACTTCCCCATCTGTCCCTATCTGAATTGCCTGTGTTACCTGGAACTAGTTCTCTATCTGTCCCTATCTGAATGGCCTGTGTTACCTGGAACTAGTTCCCTATCTGTCCCTTTCTGAATGGCCTGTGTTACCTGGAAC
Source organism: Salmo salar (assembly GCF_965601325.2). Taxonomy (NCBI): domain Eukaryota; kingdom Metazoa; phylum Chordata; class Actinopteri; order Salmoniformes; family Salmonidae; genus Salmo; species Salmo salar. Next base: position 13,028,111 of record NC_138305.1, read on the forward strand.
TAGTTCAACATCTGTCCCTATCTGAATGGCCTGTGTTACCTGGAACTAGTTCCCCATCTGTCCCTATCTGAATGGCCTGTGTTACCTGGAACTAGTTCCCCAACTGTCCCTATCTGAATGGCCTGTGTTACCTGGAACTATTTCCACTATCTGTCCCTATCTGAATGGCCTGTGTTACCTGGAACTAGTTCCTCATCTGTCCCTATCTGAATGGCCTGTGTTACCTGGAACTAGTTCCCCACCTGTCCCTATCTGAATGGCCTGTGTTACCTGGAACTAGTTCCCCATATGTCCCTATCTTAATGGCCTGTGTTACCTGGAACTAGTTCCCCCATCTGTCCCTATCTGAATGGCCTGTGTTACCTGGAACTAGTTCTCTATCTGTCCCTATCTGAATGGCCTGTGTTACCTGGAACCAGTACCCCATCTGTCTCTTTCTGAATGGCCTGTGTTACCTGGAACTAGTTCAACATCTGTCCCTATCTGAATGGCCTGTGTTACCTGGAACTAGTTACCCACCTGTCCTTATCTGAATGGCCTGTGTTACCTGGAACTAGTTCCCCATATGTCCCTATCTTAATGGCCTGTGTTACCTGGAACTAGTTCCCCCATCTGTCCCTATCTGAATGGCCTGTGTTACCTGGAACTAGTTTCCCATCTGTCCCTATCTGAATGGCCTGTGTTACCTGGAACTAGTTCCCCATCTGTCCATTTCTGAATGGCCTGTGTTACCTGGAACTAGTTCCCATCTGTCCCTATCTGAATGGCCTGTGTTACCTGGAACTAGTATTCCATCTGTCCCTATCTGAATGGCCTGTGTTACCTGGAACTAGTTCCCTCGTCTGTCCCTATCTGAATGGCCTGTGTTACCTGGAACTAGTTCCCCAACTGTCCCTATCTGAATGGCCTGTGTTACCTGGAACTAGTTCCCTCGTCTGTCCCTATCTGAATGGCCTGTGTTACCTGGAACTAGTTCCCCATCTGTCCCTTTCTGAATGGCCTGTGTTACCTGGAACCAGTTCCCCATCTGTCCCTATCTTAATGGCTTCCTGGAAATGGTTCCCATCTGTCCCTATCTGAATGGCCTGTGTTACCTGGAACTAGTTTCCCATCTGTCCCTATCTGAATGGCCTGTGTTACCTGGAACTAGTTCCCCATCTGTCCCTTTCTGAATGGCCTGTGTAACCTGGAACTAGTTCCCCATCTGTCCCTATATGAATGGCCTGTGTTACCTGGAACTAGTTCCCTATCTGTCCCTATCTTAATGGCCTGTGTTACCTGGAACTAGTTCCCCCATCTGTCCCTATCTGATTGGCCTGTGGTACCTGGAACTAGTTCCCCATCTGTCTCTTTCTGAATGGCCTGTGTTACCTGGAACTTTTTCTCCATCTGTCCCTATCTGAATGGCCTGTGTTACCTGGAACTACTTCCCCATCTGTCCCTATCTGAATTGCCTGTGTTACCTGGAACTAGTTCTCCATCTGTCCCTATCTGAATGGCCTGTGTTACCTGGAACCAGTTCCCCATCTGTCCCTATCTTAATGGCTTCCTGGAAATGGTTCCCATCTGTCCCTATCTGAATGGCCTGTGTTACCTGGAACTAGTTTCCCATCTGTCCCTATCTGAATGGCCTGTGTTACCTGGAACTAGTTCCCCATCTGTCCCTTTCTGAATGGCCTGTGTTACCTGGAACTAGTTCCCTCATCTGTCCCTATCTGAATGGCCTGTGTTACCAGGAACTAGTTCCCTATCTGTCCCTTTCTGAATGGCCTGTGTTACCTGGTACTAGTTCCCTATCTGTCCCTATATGAATGGCCTGTGTTACCTGGAACTAGTTCTCCATCTGTCCCTTTCTGAATGGCCTGTGTTACCTGGAACTAGTTCAACATCTGTCCCTATCTGAATGGCCTGTGTTACCTGGAACTAGTTCCCCATCTGTCCCTATCTGAATGGCCTGTGTTACCTGGAACTAGTTCCCCAACTGTCCCTATCTGAATGGCCTGTGTTACCTGGAACTATTTCCCCTATCTGTCCCTATCTGAATGGCCTGTGTTACCTGGAACTAGTTCACCATCTGTCCCTATCTGAATGGCCTGTGTTACCTGGAACTAGTTCCCTTCCTGTCCCTATCTGAATGGCCTGTGTTACCTGGAACTAGTTCCCCATATGTCCCTATCTTAATGGCCTGTGTTACCTGGAACTAGTTCCCCTATCTGTCCCTATCTGAATGGCCTGTGTTACCTGGAACTAGTTCTCTATCTGTCCCTATCTGAATGGCCTGTGTTACCTGGAACTAGTACCCCATCTGTCTCTTTCTGAATGGCCTGTGTTACCTGGAACTAGTTCAACATCTGTCCCTATCTGAATGGCCTGTGTTACCTGGAACTAGTTCCCCAACTGTCCCTATCTGAATGGCCTGTGTTACCTGGAACTAGTTCCCTCGTCTGTCCCTATCTGAATGGCCTGTGTTACCTGGAACTAGTTCCCCATCTGTCCCTTTCTGAATGGCCTGTGTTACCTGGAACCAGTTCCCCATCTGTCCCTATCTTAATGGCTTCCTGGAAATGGTTCCCATCTGTCCCTATCTGAATGGCCTGTGTTACCTGGAACTAGTTTCCCATCTGTCCCTATCTGAATGGCCTGTGTTACCTGGAACTAGTTCCCCATCTGTCCCTTTCTGAATGGCCTGTGTAACCTGGAACTAGTTCCCCATCTGTCCCTATATGAATGGCCTGTGTTACCTGGAACTAGTTCCCCCATCTGTCCCTATCTGATTGGCCTGTGGTACCTGGAACTAGTTCCCCATCTGTCTCTTTCTGAATGGCCTGTGTTACCTGGAACTTTTTCTCCATCTGTCCCTATCTGAGATTCCTGTGTTACCTGGAACTACTTCCCCATCTGTCCCTATCTGAATTGCCTGTGTTACCTGGAACTAGTTCTCTATCTGTCCCTATCTGAATGGCCTGTGTTACCTGGAACTAGTTCCCTATCTGTCCCTTTCTGAATGGCCTGTGTTACCTGGAACTAGTTCAACATCTGTCCCTATCTGAATGGCCTGTGTTACCTGGAACTAGTTCCCCATCTGTCCCTATCTGAATGGCCTGTGTTACCTGGAACTAGTTCCCCAACTGTCCCTATCTGAATGGCCTGTGTTACCTGGAACTATTTCCACTATCTGTCCCTATCTGAATGGCCTGTGTTACCTGGAACTAGTTCCTCATCTGTCCCTATCTGAATGGCCTGTGTTACCTGGAACTAGTTCCCCACCCGTCCCTATCTGAATGGCCTGTGTTACCTGGAACTAGTTCCCCATATGTCCCTATCTTAATGGCCTGTGTTACCTGGAACTAGTTCCCCCATCTGTCCCTATCTGAATGGCCTGTGTTACCTGGAACTAGTTCTCTATCTGTCCCTATCTGAATGGCCTGTGTTACCTGGAACCAGTACCCCATCTGTCTCTTTCTGAATGGCCTGTGTTACCTGGAACTAGTTCAACATCTGTCCCTATCTGAATGGCCTGTGTTACCTGGAACTAGTTCCCCACCTGTCCTTATCTGAATGGCCTGTGTTACCTGGAACTAGTTCCCCATATGTCCCTATCTTAATGGCCTGTGTTACCTGGAACTAGTTCCCCCATCTGTCCCTATCTGAATGGCCTGTGTTACCTGGAACTAGTTTCCCATCTGTCCCTATCTGAATGGCCTGTGTTACCTGGAACTAGTTCCCCATCTGTCCATTTCTGAATGGCCTGTGTTACCTGGAACTAGTTCCCATCTGTCCCTATCTGAATGGCCTGTGTTACCTGGAACTAGTATTCCATCTGTCCCTATCTGAATGGCCTGTGTTACCTGGAACTAGTTCCCTCGTCTGTCCCTATCTGAATGGCCTGTGTTCCCTGGAACTAGTTCCCCAACTGTCCCTATCTGAATGGCCTGTGTTACCTGGAACTAGTTCCCTCGTCTGTCCCTATCTGAATGGCCTGTGTTACCTGGAACTAGTTCCCCATCTGTCCCTTTCTGAATGGCCTGTGTTACCTGGAACCAGTTCCCCATCTGTCCCTATCTTAATGGCTTCCTGGAAATGGTTCCCATCTGTCCCTATCTGAATGGCCTGTGTTACCTGGTACTAGTTTCCCATCTGTCCCTATCTGAATGGCCTGTGTTACCTGGAACTAGTTCCCCATCTGTCCCTTTCTGAATGGCCTGTGTAACCTGGAACTAGTTCCCCATCTGTCCCTATATGAATGGCCTGTGTTACCTGGAACTAGTTCCCTATCTGTCCCTATCTTAATGGCCTGTGTTACCTGGAACTAGTTCCCCCATCTGTCCCTATCTGATTGGCCTGTGGTACCTGGAACTAGTTCCCCATCTGTCTCTTTCTGAATGGCCTGTGTTACCTGGAACTTTTTCTCCATCTGTCCCTATCTGAATGGCCTGTGTTACCTGGAACTACTTCCCCATCTGTCCCTATCTGAATTGCCTGTGTTACCTGGAACTAGTTCTCCATCTGTCCCTATCTGAATGGCCTGTGTTACCTGGAACCAGTTCCCCATCTGTCCCTATCTTAATGGCTTCCTGGAAATGGTTCCCATCTGTCCCTATCTGAATGGCCTGTGTTACCTGGAACTAGTTTCCCATCTGTCCCTATCTGAATGGCCTGTGTTACCTGGAACTAGTTCTCCATCTGTCCCTTTCTGAATGGCCTGTGTAACCTGGAACTAGTTCCCCATCTGTCCCTATCTGAATGGCCTGTGTTACCAGGAACTAGTTCCCTATCTGTCCCTTTCTGAATGGCCTGTGTTACCTGGTACTAGTTCCCTATCTGTCCCTATATGAATGGCCTGTGTTACCTGGAACTAGTTCCACATCTGTCCCTTTCTGAATGGCCTGTGTTACCTGGAACTAGTTCAACATCTGTCCCTATCTGAATGGCCTGTGTTACCTGGAACTAGTTCCCCATCTGTCCCTATCTGAATGGCCTGTGTTACCTGGAACTAGTTCCCCAACTGTCCCTATCTGAATGGCCTGTGTTACCTGGAACTATTTCCCCTATCTGTCCCTATCTGAATGGCCTGTGTTACCTGGAACTAGTTCACCATCTGTCCCTATCTGAATGGCCTGTGTTACCTGGAACTAGTTCCCTTCCTGTCCCTATCTGAATGGCCTGTGTTACCTGGAACTAGTTCCCCATATGTCCCTATCTTAATGGCGTGTGTTACCTGGAACTAGTTCCCCAATCTGTCCCTATCTGAATGGCCTGTGTTACCTGGAACTAGTTCTCTATCTGTCCCTATCTGAATGGCCTGTGTTACCTGGAACTAGTACCCCATCTGTCTCTTTCTGAATGGCCTGTGTTACCTGGAACTAGTTCAACATCTGTCCCTATCTGAATGGCCTGTGTTACCTGGAACTAGTTCCCCATCTGTCCCTATCTGAATGGCCTGTGTTACCTGGAACTATTTCCCATATCTGTCCCTATCTGAATTGCCTGTGTTACCTGGAACTAGTTCCCCATATGTCCCTATCTTAATGGCCTGTGTTACCTGGAACTAGTTCCTCATCTGTCCCTATCTTAATGGCTTCCTGGAAATGGTTCCCATCTGTCCCTATCTGAATGGCCTGTGTTACCTGGAACTAGTTTCCCATCTGTCCCTATCTGAATGGCCTGTGTTACCTGGAACTAGTTCCCCATCTGTCCCTTTCTGAATGGCCTGTGTAACCTGGAACTAGTTCCCCATCTGTCCCTATATGAATGGCCTGTGTTACCTGGAACTAGTTCCCTATCTGTCCCTATCTTAATGGCCTGTGTTACCTGGAACTAGTTCCCCCATCTGTCCCTATCTGATTGGCCTGTGGTACCTGGAACTAGTTCCCCATCTGTCTCTTTCTGAATGGCCTGTGTTACCTGGAACTTTTTCTCCATCTGTCCCTATCTGAATGGCCTGTGTTACCTGGCACTACTTCCCCATCTGTCCCTATCTGAATTGCCTGTGTTACCTGGAACTAGTTCTCTATCTGTCCCTATCTGAATGGCCTGTGTTACCTGGAACTAGTTCCCTATCTGTCCCTTTCTGAATGGCCTGTGTTACCTGGAACTAGTTCAAGATCTGTCCCTATCTGAATGGCCTGTGTTACCTGGAACTAGTTCCCCATCTGTCCCTATCTGAATGGCCTGTGTTACCTGGAACTAGTTCCCCAACTGTCCCTATCTGAATGGCCTGTGTTACCTGGAACTATTTCCCCTATCTGTCCCTATCTGAATGGCCTGTGTTACCTGGAACTAGTTCCCCATCTGTCCCTATCTGAATGGCCTGTGTTACCTGGAACTAGTTCCCCACCTGTCCCTATCTGAATGGCCTGTGTTACCTGGAACTAGTTCCCCATATGTCCCTATCTTAATGGCCTGTGTTACCTGGAACTAGTTCCCCCATCTGTCCCTATCTGAATGGCCTGTGTTACCTGGAACTAGTTCTCTATCTGTCCCTATCTGAATGGCCTGTGTTACCTGGAACTAGTACCCCATCTGTCTCTTTCTGAATGGCCTGTGTTACCTGGAACTAGTTCAACATCTGTCCCTATCTGAATGGCCTGTGTTACCTGGAACTAGTTCCCCACCTGTCCTTATCTGAATGGCCTGTGTTACCTGGAACTAGTTCCCCATATGTCCCTATCTTAATGGCCTGTGTTACCTGGAACTAGTTCCCCCATCTGTCCCTATCTGAATGGCCTGTGTTACCTGGAACTAGTTTCCATCTGTCCCTATCTGAATGGCCTGTGTTACCTGGAACTAGTTCCCCATCTGTCCATTTCTGAATGGCCTGTGTTACCTGGAACTAGTTCCCATCTGTCCCTATCTGAATGGCCTGTGTTACCTGGAACTAGTATTCCATCTGTCCCTATCTGAATGGCCTGTGTTACCTGGAACTAGTTCCCTCGTCTGTCCCTATCTGAATGGCCTGTGTTACCTGGAACTAGTTCCCCAACTGTCCCTATCTGAATGGCCTGTGTTACCTGGAACTAGTTCCCTCGTCTGTCCCTATCTGAATGGCCTGTGTTACCTGGAACTAGTTCCCCATCTGTCCCTTTCTGAATGGCCTGTGTTACCTGGAACCAGTTCCCTATCTGTCCCTATCTTAATGGCTTCCTGGAAATGGTTCCCATCTGTCCCTATCTGAATGGCCTGTGTTACCTGGAACTAGTTTCCCATCTGTCCCTATCTGAATGGCCTGTGTTACCTGGAACTAGTTCCCCATCTGTCCCTTTCTGAATGGCCTGTGTAACCTGGAACTAGTTCCCCATCTGTCCCTATATGAATGGCCTGTGTTACCTGGAACTAGTTCCCTATCTGTCCCTATCTTAATGGCCTGTGTTACCTGGAACTAGTTCCCCCATCTGTCCCTATCTGATTGGCCTGTGGTACCTGGAACTAGTTCCCTATCTGTCTCTTTCTGAATGGCCTGTGTTACCTGGAACTTTTTCTCCATCTGTCCCTATCTGAATGGCCTGTGTTACCTGGAACTACTTCCCCATCTGTCCCTATCTGAATTGCCTGTGTTACCTGGAACTAGTTCCCCCATCTGTCCCTATCTGAATGGCCTGTGTTACCTGGAACCAGTTCCCCATCTGTCCCTATCTTAATGGCTTCCTGGAAATGGTTCCCATCTGTCCCTATCTGAATGGCCTGTGTTACCTGGAACTAGTTTCCCATCTGTCCCTATCTGAATGGCCTGTGTTACCTGGAACTAGTTCGCCATCTGTCCCTTTCTGAATGGCCTGTGTTACCTGGAACTAGTTCCCCATCTGTCCCTATCTGAATGGCCTGTGTTACCAGGAACTAGTTCCCTATCTGTCCCTTTCTGAATGGCCTGTGTTACCTGGTACTAGTTCCCTATCTGTCCCTATATGAATGGCCTGTGTTACCTGGAACTAGTTCCCCATCTGTCCCTTTCTGAATGGCCTGTGTTACCTGGAACTAGTTCAACATCTGTCCCTATCTGAATGGCCTGTGTTACCTGGAACTAGTTCCCCATCTGTCCCTATCTGAATGGCCTGTGTTACCTGGAACTAGTTCCCCAACTGTCCCTATCTGAATGGCCTGTGTTACCTGGAACTATTTCCCCTATCTGTCCCTATCTGAATGGCCTGTGTTACCTGGAACTAGTTCACCATCTGTCCCTATCTGAATGGCCTGTGTTACCTGGAACTAGTTCCCTACCTGTCCCTATCTGAATGGCCTGTGTTACCTGGAACTAGTTCCCCATATGTCCCTATCTTAATGGCCTGTGTTACCTGGAACTAGTTCCCCCATCTGTCCCTATCTGAATGGCCTGTGTTACCTGGAACTAGTTCTCTATCTGTCCCTATCTGAATGGCCTGTGTTACCTGGAACTAGTACCCCATCTGTCTCTTTCTGAATGGCCTGTGTTACCTGGAACTAGTTCAACATCTGTCCCTATCTGAATGGCCTGTGTTACCTGGAACTAGTTCCCCATCTGTCCCTATCTGAATGGCCTGTGTTACCTGGAACTAGTTCCCCAACTGTCCCTATCTGAATGGCCTGTGTTACCTGGAACTATTTCCCATCTCTGTCCCTATCTGAATTGCCTGTGTTACCTGGAACTAGTTCCCCATATGTCCCTATCTTAATGGCCTGTGTTACCTGGAACTAGTTCCCCCATCTGTCCCTATCTGAATGGCCTGTGTTACCTGGAACTAGTACCCCATCTGTCTCTTTCTGAATGGCCTGTGTTACCTGGAACTAGTTCAACATCTGTCCCTATCTGAATGGCCTGTGTTACCTGGAACTAGTTCACCATCTGTCCCTATCTGAATGGCCTGTGTTACCTGGAACTAGTTCCCCAACTGTCCCTATCTGAATGGCCTGTGTTACCTGGAACTATTTCCCATATCTGTCCCTATCTGAATTGCCTGTGTTACCTGGAACTAGTTCCTCATCTGTCCCTATCTGAATGGCCTGTGTTACCTGGAACCAGTTCCCCATCTGTCCCTATCTGAATGGCTTCCTGGAAATGGTTCCCCACTGTCCCTATCTGAATGGCCTGTGTTACCTGGAACTAGTTTCCCATCTGTCCCTATCTGAATGGCCTGTGTTACCTGGAACTAGTTCCCCTTCTTTCCCTTTCTGAATGGCCTGTGTTACCTGGAACTAGTTCCCCATCTGTCCCTATCTGAATGGCCTGTGTTACCTGGAACTAGTATTCCATCTGTCCCTATCCGAATGGCCTGTGTTACCTGGAACTAGTTCCCTCATCTGTCCCTATCTGAATGGCCTGTGTTACCTGGAACTAGTTCCCCATCTGTCCCTTTCTGAATGGCCTGTGTTACCTGGAACTAGTTCCCCATCTGTCCCTATCTGAATGGCCTGTGTTACCTGGAACTAGTTTCCCATCTGTCCCTATCTGAATGGCCTGTGTTACCTGGAACCAGTTCCCCAACTGTCCCAATCTGAATGGCTTCCTGGAAATGGTTCCAATCTGTCCCTATCTGAATGGCCTGTGTTACCTGGAACTATTTTTTCCCATCTGTCCCTATCTGAATGGCCTGTGTTACCTGGAACTAGTTCCCCATCTGTCCCTTTCTGAATGGCCTGTGTAACCTGGAACTAGTTCCTGCCTGTCCCTATCTGAATGGCCTGTGTTACCTGGAACCAGTTCCCCATCTGTCCCTATCTTAATGGCTTCCTGGAAATGGTTCCCTTCTGTCCCTATCTGAATGGCCTGTGTTACCTGGAACTAGTTCCCCATCTGTCCCTTTCTGAATGGCCTGTGTTAGCTGGAACTAGTTCCCCATCTGTCCCTATCTGAATGGCCTGTGTTACCTGGAACTAGTTTCCCATCTGTCCCTATCTGAATGACCTGTGTTACCTGGAACTAGTTCCCTCGTCTGTCCCTATCTGAATGGCCTGTGTTACCTGGAACTAGTTCCCCATCTGTCCCTTTCTGAATGGCCTGTGTTACCTGGAACCAGTTCCCCATCTGTCCCTATCTTAATGGCTTCCTGGAAATGGTTCCCATCTGTCCCTATCTGAATGGCCTGTGTTACCTGGAACTAGTTTCCCATCTGTCCCTATCTGAATGGCCTGTGTTACATGGAACTAGTTCCCCATCTGTCCCTTTCTGAATGGCCTGTGTAACCTGGAACTAGTTCCCCACCTGTCCCTATCTGAATGGCCTGTGTTACCTGGAACTAGTTCACCATCTGTCCCTTTCTGAATGGCCTGTGTTACCTGGTACTAGTTCCCCATCTGTCCCTATCTGAATGGCCTGTGTTACCTGGAACCAGTTCCCTCATCTGTCCCTTTCTGAATGGCCAGTGTTACCTGGAACTAGTTCAACATCTGTCCCTATCTGAATGGCCTGTGTTACCTGGAACTAGTTCCACATCTGTCCCTATCTGAATGGCCTGTGTTACCTGGAACTAGTTCCCCAACTGTCCCTATCTGAATGGCATGTGTTACCTGAAACTATTTCCCCTATCTGTCCCTATCTGAATGGCCTGTGTTACCTGGAACTAGTTCCCCATCTGTCCCTATCTGAATGGCCTGTGTTACCTGGAACTAGTTCCCCACCTGTCCCTATCTGAATGGCCTGTGTTACCTGGAACTAGTTCCCGATATGTCCCTATCTGAATGGCCTGTGTTACCTGGAACTAGTTCCCACATCTGTCCCTATCTGAATGGCCTGTGTTACCTGGAACTAGTTCTCTATCTGTCCCTATCTGAATGGCCTGTGTTACCTGGAACTAGTACCCCATCTGTCTCTTTCTGAATTACCTGTGTTACCTGGAACTAGTTCAACATCTGTCCCTATCTGAATGGCCTGTGTTACCTGGAACTAGTTCCCCATCTTTCCCTATCTGAATGGCCTGTGTTACCTGGAACTAGTTCCCTATCTGTCCCTATCTTAATGGCCTGTGTTACCTGGAACTAGTTCCCCCATCTGTCCCTATCTGATTGGCCTGTGGTACCTGGAACTAGTTCCCCATCTGTCTCTTTCAGAATGGCCTGTGTTACCTGGAACTAGTTCAACATCTGTCCCTATCTGAATGGCCTGTGTTACCTGGAACTAGTTCCACATCTGTCCCTATCTGAATGGCCTGTGTTACCTGGAACTAGTTCCCCAACTGTCCCTATCTGAATGGCCTGTGTTACCTGGAACTAGTTCCCCCATCTGTCCCTATCTGAATGGCCTGTGTTACCTGGAACTAGTTCCCCATCTGTCCCTATCTGAATGGCCTGTGTTAACCTGGAACTAGTTCCCGATATGTCCCTATCTGAATGGCCTGTGTTACCTGGAACTACTTCCCTATCTGTCCGTATCTTAATGGCCTGTGTTACCTGGAACTAGTTTCCACATCTGTCCCTATCTTAATGGCCTGTGTTACCTGGAACTAGTTCCCTATCTGTCCCTATCTTAATGGCCTGTGTTACCTGGAACTAGTTCCCCCATCTGTCCCTATCTGATTGGCCTGTGGTACCTGGAACTAGTTCCCCATCTGTCTCTTTCAGAATGGCCTGTGTTACCTGGAACTAGTTCCCCATCTGTCCCTATCTGAATGGCCTGTGTTACCTGGAACTACTTCCCCATCTGTCCCTATCTGAATTGCCTGTGTTACCTGGAACTAGTTCTCCATCTGTCCCTATCTGAATGGCCTGTGTTACCTGGAACCAGTTCCCCATCTGTCCCTATCTTAATGGCTTCCTGGAAATGGTTCCCATCTGTCCCTATCTGAATGGCCTGTGTTACCTGGAACTAGTTTCCCATCTGTCCCTATCTGAATGGCCTGTGTTACCTGGAACTAGTTCCTCATCTGTCCCTTTCTGAATGGCCTGTGTTACCTGGAACTAGTTCCCCATCTGTCCCTATCTGAATGGCCTGTGTTACCTGGAACTAATTTTCCATCTGTCCCTATCTGTATGGCCTGTGTTACCTGGAACTAGTTCCCTCGTCTGTCCCTATCTGAATGGCCTGTGTTACCTGGAACTAGTTCCCCATCTGTCCCTTTCTGAATGGCCTGTGTTACCTGGAACCAGTTCCCCATCTGTCTCTATCTTAATGGCTTCCTGGAAATGGATCCGATCTGTCCCTATCTGAATGGCCTGTGTTACCTGGAACTAGTTTCCCATCTCTCCCTATCTCAATGGCCTGTGTTACCTGGAACTAGTTCCCCATCTGTCCCTTTCTGAATGGCCTGTGTAACCTGGAACTAGTTCCCCACCTGTCCCTATCTGAATGGCCTGTGTTACCTGGAACTAGTTCCCCATCTGTCCCTTTCTGAATTGTCTGTGCTACCTGGTACTAGTTACCATCTGTCCCTATCTGAATGGCCTGTGTTACCTGGAACTAGTTCCCTCATCTGTCCCTTTCTGAATGACCTGTGTTACCTGGAACTAGTTCAACATCTGTCCCTATCTGAATGGCCTGTGTTACCTGGAACTAGTTCCCTATCTGTCCCTATCTGAATGGCCTGTGTTACCTGGAACTAGTTCCCCAACTGTCCCTATCTGAATGGCCTGTGTTACCTGGAACTAGTTCCCCATCTGTCCCTATCTGAATGGCCTGTGTTACCAGGAACTATTTCCCATATCTGTCCCTATCTGAATTGCCTGTGTTACCTGGAACTAGTTCTCCATCTGTCCCTATCTGAATGGCCTGTGTTACCTGGAACCAGTTCCCCATCTGTCCCTATCTGAATGGCTTCCTGGAAATGGTTCCCCACTGTCCCTATCTGAATGGCCTGTGTTACCTGGAACTAGTTTCCCATCTGTCCCTATCTGAATGGCCTGTGTTACCTGGAACTAGTTCCCCTTCTGTCCCTTTCTGAATGGCCTGTGTTACCTGGAACTAGTTCCCCATCTGTCCCTATCTGAATGGCCTGTGTTATCTGGAACTAGTATTCCATCTGTCCCTATCTGAATGGCCTGTGTTACCTGGAACTAGTTCCCTCCTCTGTCCCTATCTGAATGGCCTGTGTTACCTGGAACTAGTTCCCCATCTGTCCCTTTCTGAATGGCCTGTGTTACCTGGAACTAGTTCCCCATCTGTCCCTATCTGAATGGCCTGTGTTACCTGGAACTAGTTTCCCATATGTCCCTATCTGAATGGCCTGTGTTACCTGGAAACAGTTCCCCAACTGTCCCAATCTGAATGGCTTCCTGGAAATGGTTCCAATCTGTCCCTATCTGAATGGCCTGTGTTACCTGGAACTAGTTTTTCCCATCTGTCCCTATCTGAATGGCCTGTGTTACCTGGAACTAGTTCCCATCTGTCCCTTTCTGAATGGCCTGTGTAACCTGGAACTAGTTCCCGCCTGTCCCTATCTGAATGGCCTGTGTTACCTGGAACTAGTTCCCTATCTGTCCCTTTCTGAATGGCCTGTGTTACCTGGTACTAGTTCCCCATCTGTCCCTATCTGAATGGCCTGTGTTACCTGGAACTAGTTCCCTATCTGTCCCTTTCTGAATGGCCTGTGTTACCTGGAACTAGTTCAACATCTGTCCCTATCTGAATGGCCTGTGTTACCTGGAACTAGTTCCCCATCTGTCCCTATCTGAATGGCCTGTGTTACCTGGAACTAGTTCCCCAACTGTCCCTATCTGAATGGCCTGTGTTACCTGGAACTATTTCCCCTATCTGTCCCTATCTGAACTGCCTGTGTTACCTGGAACTAGTTCTCTATCTGTCCCTATCTGAATGGCCTGTGTTACCTGGAACCAGTTCCCCATCTGTCCCTATCTGATTGGCTTCCTGGAAATGGTTCCCATCTGTCCCTATCTGAATGGCCTTTGTTACCTGGAACTAGTTTCCCATCTGTCCCTATCTGAATTGCCTGTGTTACCTGGAACTAGTTCCCCATCTGTCCCTTTCTCGAATGGCCTGTGTTACCTGGAACTAGTTCCCCATCTGTCCCTATCTGAATGGCCTGTGTTACCTGGAACTAGTATCCCATCTGTCCCTATCTGAATGGCTTCCTGGAAATGGTTCCCATCTGTCCCTATCTGAATGGCCTGTGTTACCTGGAACTAGTTTCCATCTGTCCCTATCTGAATGGCCTGTGTTACCTGGAACTATTTCCCCATCTGTCCCTATCTGAATGGCCTGTGTTACCTGGAACTAGTTCCTCATCTGTCCCTATCTGAATGGCCTGTGTTACCTGGAACTAGTTCCCCACAGGTCCCTATCTGAATGGCCTGTGTTACCTGGAACTAGTTCCCCATATGTCCCTATCTTAATGGCCTCTGTTACCTGGAACTAATTCCGACATATGTCCCTATCTGAATGGCCTGTGTTACCTGGAACTAGTTCCCCATCTGTCTCTATCTGAATTGCCTGTGTTACCTGGAACTAGTTCTCTATCTGTCCCTATCTGAATGGCCTGTGTTACCTGGAACTAGTTCTCTATCTGTCCCTATCTGAATGGCCTGTGTTACCTGGAACCAGTTCCTATCTGTCCCTATCTGAATGGCTTCCTGGAAATGGTTCCCATATGTCCCTATCTGAATGGCCTGTGTTACCTGTAACTAGTTCCCCATCTGTCTCTATCTGAATTGCCTGTGTTACCTGGAACTAGTTCCCCATCTGTCCCTATCTGAATGGCCTGTGTTACCTGGAACTAGTTCCCCATCTGTCCCTATCTGAATGGCCTGTGTTACCTGGAACTAGTTTGCCATCTGTCCCTATCTGAATGGCCTGTGTTACCTGGAACTAGTTCCCCATCTGTCCCTATCTGAATGGCCTGTGTTACCTGGAACTAGTTCCCCATCTGTCCCTTTCTGAATGGCCTGTGTTACCTGGAACTAGTTCCCCATCTGTCCCTATCTGAATGGCCTGTGTTACCTGGAACTAGTTCCCCGTCCTTCCCTATCTGAATGGCCTGTGTTACCTGGAACTAGTTCCCCATCTGTCCCTATCTGAATGGCCTGTGTTACCTGGAACTAGTTCCCCATCTGTCCCTATCTGAATGGCCTGTGTTACCTGGAACTAGTTCAACATCTGTCCCTTTCTGAATGGCCTGTGTTACCTGGAACTAGTTCCCCATCTGTCCCTATCTGATTGGCCTGTGTTACCTGGAATTAGTTCCCCATCTGTCCCTATCTGAATGGCCTGTGTTACCTGGAACTAGTTCCCCATCTGTCCCTATCTGAATGGCCTGTGTTACCTGGAACTAGTTCCACATCTGTCCCTATCTGAATGGCCTGTGTTACCTGGAACTAGTTCCCCAACTGTCCCTATCTGAATGGCCTGTGTTACCTGGAACTAGTTCCCCCATCTGTCCCTATCTGAATGGCCTGTGTTACCTGGAACTAGTTCCCCATCTGTCCCTATCTGAATGGCCTGTGTTAACCTGGAACTAGTTCCCGATATGTCCCTATCTGAATGGCCTGTGTTACCTGGAACTAGTTACGCTCTGTCCCTATCTGAATGGCCTGTGTTACTTGGAACTAGTTCCCCATCTTTCCCTATCTGAATGGCCTGTGTTACCTGGAACTAGTTACGCTCTGTCCCTATCTGAATGGCCTGTGTTACCTGGAACTAGTTACGCTCTGTCCCTATCTGAATGGCCTGTGTTACTTGGAACTAGTTCCCCATATGTCCCTATCTGAAAGGCCTGTGTTACCTGGAACTAGTTCTCCATCTGTCCCTATCTGAATGGCCTGTGTTACCTGTAACTAGTACCCCATCTGTCTCTTTCTGAATGGCCTGTGTTACCTGGAACTAGTTCCCCATCTGTCCCTATCTGAATGGCCTGTGTTACCTGGAACTAGTTCCCCATCTGTCCCTATGTGAATGGCCTGTGTTACCTGGAACTCGTCTCTATCTGTCCCTACCTGAATTGCCTGTGTTACCTGGAACCAGTTCCTCATCTGTCCCTATCTGAATGGCTTCCTGGAAATAGTTCCCATCTGCCCCTTCTGAATGGCCTGTGTTACCTGGAACTAGTTCCCCATCTGTCCCTTTCTGAATGGCCTGTGTTACCTGTAACTAGTTCCCCATCTGTCCCTATCTGAATGGCCTGTGTTACCTGGAACTAGTTCCTCATCTGTCCCTATCTGAATGGCCTGTGTTACCTGGAACTAGTTCCTCATCTGTCCCTATGTGAATGGCCTGTGTTACCTGGAACTAGTTCTCTATCTGTCCCTATCTGAATGGCCTGTGTTACCTGGAACCAGTTCCTCATCTGTCCCTATCTGAATGGCTTCCTGGAAATAGTTCCCATCTGCCCCTTCTGAATGGCCTGTGTTATCTGGAACTAGTTTCCCATCTGTCCCTATCTGAATGGCCTGTGTTACCTGGAACTAGTTCCCCATCTGTCCCTTTCTGAATGGCCTGTGTTACCTGTAACTAGTTCCCCATCTGTCCCTATGTGAATGGCCTGTGTTACCTGTAACTAGTTCTCTATCTGTCCCTATCTGAATGGCTTCCTGGAACAAGTTCCCCATCTGCCCCTATCTGAATGGCCTGTGTTACCTGGAACTAGTTCCCCATCTGTCCCTATCTGAATGGCCTGTGTTACCTGGAACTACTTCCCCATCTGTCCCTATCTGAATGGCCTGTGTTACCTGGAACTAGTTCCGCATCTGTCCCTATCTGAATGGCCTGTGTTACCTGGAACTAGTTCCCCATCTGTCCCTATCTGAATGGCCTGTGTTACCTGGAACTAGTTCCCCATCTGTCCCTATCTGAATGGCCTGTGTTACCTGGAACTAGTTCCCCATCTGTCCCTATTTGAATGGCCTGTGTTACCTGGAACTAGTTCCCCATCTGTCCCTATCTGAATGGCCTGTGCTACCTGGAACTAGCCTGCCAAGGAAGTCCTCTCCATCTGCTTCCCCTCCTCCATCCTGTAGTGGAGTAGACGGAGAACAGCAAGAAGAATGTTCCAAATCAGCACTGGTCCCATGTCGCAAGTCGTGGAAACCAAAGCCAGCGGCATGTTGTTAAGCAGACTGGAGTGACTACAAGAGGTTCGGAGCAGATTAACATAAGGACTAGCTTCACTGCACTGGTGCCTGATCTACCTGTGCCTTCATAGCTGGGGCTGCATGTGACTGACTCCAACTACTCTGACTTAATTGGAATGCATTTCAATTAACAGGTGTGCCTTCTTAAAAGTACATTTGTGGAATTTCTTTCCTTCTTAATGCGTTTGTGCCAATCAGTTGATATGTAACTAGGTATTTATATCCAAAAACAGCATTTTACAGTAGTGTTTAAATTCAGAATTTTTTTCTCCCTCAAATGCCTAGTAGAAATTTGTGCCCTCAGGCCTGGAGGGCTGTTTTGTTAGACTTCAGTGCTTCAAGGCAGGTCCTACAGGCCCTAGTATATACCTTCTTAACAGCACTATCAACAAGGCAGGTCCTACAGACCCTAGTTTCTACCTTCTTAACAACACTATCAACAAGGCAGGTCCTACAGGCCCTAGTTTCTACCTTCTTAACAACACTATCAACAAGGCAGGTCCTACAGGCCCTAGTTTCTACCTTCTTAACAACACTATCAACAAGGCAGGTCCTACAGGCCCTAGTTTCTACCTTCTTAACAACACTATCAACAAGGCAGGTCCTACAGGACCTAGTTTCTACCTTCTTAACAACACTATCAACAAGGCAGGTCCTACAGGCCCTAGTTTGTACCTTCTTAACAACACTATCAACAAGGCAGGTCCTACAGGCCCTAGTTTCTACCTTCTTAACAACACTATCAACAAGGCAGGTCCTACAGGCCCTAGTTTCTACCTTCTTAACAACACTATCAACAAGGCAGGTCCTACAGGCCCAATTTTCTACCTTCTTAACAGCACTATCAACAAGGCAGGTCCTATAGGCTCTAGTTTTGTCGCACCTGGACTACTGTTCAGTCATGTGGTCAGGTGCCACAAAGAGAACAGGGCAGCACGGCTGGCCCTGGGATGTGGTACCGAGTCAATGTACAGGGGTACGAGGTAGTTGAGGTAATAATGAGACTGTGGGTGTTCTCCTCCCTCCCTCCCTCCAAACCCTCCTCCTCCTCCTCTTCCTCCTCCTCCTCCTCCTCCTCTTCCTCCACCATGCTTCAGCAACCAAGGCTCTGCTGTCCAATAACTGCAAGGGATGGGCCGGGTAACAACGTCTTGGGAAGTTAACTTTCCTGGTGAATTGGGGACAAATACATTGGGTTGAGTTTTCATCGTTGTGTGGAATGTTGACGCTCCCTGAAACAGTCAAGATAATCATGACCAAACTTCCCCTATTTCAAATCACACTTGACATATGTTCATATTATTTTTTTTGTCACAGGTAGGGAAGGCTGTGCCATCAGGAAACTGGTACATTTGTATTCTCTGAGTCACACCATGTCACCATATCTGAGGAATTATTTATCTACTGTTATATACCCGGGAGAATCCTGCTGGCAGCATCTCGTCCTCGCTTCCCCTCTCCTCTCCTCTGCTCTTCTGCTCCTCTCTTCCTCTCCTCTCCTCTCTTCTCTTCCTCTCCTCCTCTCTTCTCCTCTCCTCTCCACTCCTGTCTTCTCTTCTCTTTTCCTCTACTCCTCTCTTGTCTTCTACAATCCTCCTCTCTCTTCCTCTCCTCTCCTATCCTCTCCTGCCCCCTCCTCTCCTCCCCTCTCTCCCCTCTCCTCAATGCAGTAAAGTTAGCTTTATAATAAATATTCAGACTTTGCTTGTCAATACCTCTTCAACAGAACATACCAGGATGATTTTTATTGCCTTTACCTCCCTTATCTCACCTCATTTGCTCACATTGTATATAGACTTATTTTTCTACTGTATTATTGACTGTATGTTTGTTTACTCCATGTGTAACTCTGTGTTGTTGTATGTTGTCGAACTGCTTTGCTTTATCTTGGCCAGGTTGCAGTTGTAAATGAGAACTTGTTCTCAACTGGCCTACCTGGTTAAATAAAGGTAAACTAAAAATATAAAAAAATATATATAATTTACATATTCTGAATCGGCTGACGACAGTGAATGAGCTAATGATTTCTCTGTTCCATTCTGTTTTCAAAAAGTGACTTTACAGTCATTTCGATTGAAGATTCTCTTACAGATTAAAAAGCGGAATTTGCAACCACATGACAAACCAACTGCAAGAAGTTCAGGAACCTCTCCTCTCCAATCAGCGGCAATTACTTTTGTACTATCTTACTTAACATAAAAATATTTCGTTACCTTCAATAGCTTCCACCCCATATAAATTTTATGACTACAACAAACTATTATTGATTGAGGGAGATCTCATTGTATTCAGGACAAAAAGTGAATTGCTTTGCCAAATTTCTTGAAGAATTACTGTAGTGCCTTGTTGCAAACATGATGCATGTTTTGGAATAGGAGGAGGAAGATGAGGACGAGGAAAGGCGGGAGGAGGAAGAGGGAGTGAGAGAGGAGGAGGAGAGGGTGCCAGAGAGGGTGGAGGAGAGGGAGCAAGAGAGGGTGGAGGGAGGGAGGGAGGGAGGGAGGGAGGGAGGGAGGGAGGGGAGGGAGGGAGGGAGGGAGGGAGGGGGGAGGGTGGAGGAGGGAGGGAGGGAGGGAGGGAGGGAGGGAGGGTGGAGGAGGGAGGGAGGGAGTTGGTGAGGGAGGAGGAGGGAGCGAGGGAGGGTGAAGGAGTGAGCAAGAGAGGGAGAGAGGGATGAGGACTAGGGAGGTGGAAGGGAGGAAGAGAGGGGTATGATGAGGAGTATGGCTGGAGGAGGGAGGAGGAAGGGAGGGAGGGAGGGAGGGAGGGAAAGAGGGATGAGGACGAGGGAGGTGGAGGAGAGGAAGAGAGGGGTATGATGAGGAGTATGGCTGGAGGAGGGAGGAGGAAGGGAGGGAGGGAGGGAGGCTGGGGAAGGAGGAGGAGAACACATTCCTAACAGCCTTCTGCTGATTCGACTTTTCTACCTCTCTACTCCCACAGTCTCTTTTTCTTTTCCATTTCCTCCGGATCTGAAATGGCTCAGTGAGGCTTGGCTCTGATCAGCTTAACGATGCAGTGAGGCTAGACTCTGATCAGCTTAACGATGCAGGGAGGCTAGACTCTGATCAGCTTAACGATGCAGGGAGGCTAGGCTCTGATCAGCTTAACGATGTAGGGAGGCTAGACTCTGATCAGCTTAACGATTCAGGGAGGCTCTGATCAGCTTAACAATGCAGGGAGGCTAGACTCTGATCAGCTTAACGATGTAGGGAGGCTAGACTCTGATCAGCTTAACGATGCAGGGAGGCTAGACTCTGATGAGCTTAACGATGCAGAGAGGCTAGACTCTGATCAGCTTAACGATGCAGGGAGGCTAGACTCTGATCAGCTTAACGATGCAGGGAGGCTAGACTCTGATCAGCTTAACGATGCAGGGAGGCTTGACTCTGATCAGCTTAACGATGCAGGGAGGCTAGACTCTGATCAGCTTAACGATGCAGGGAGGCTAGACTCTGATCAGCTTAACGATGCAGGGAGGCTTGACTCTGATCAGCTTAACGATGCAGGGATGCTAGACTCCGATCAGCTTAACGATGCAGGGAGGCTAGACTCTGATCAGCTTAACGATGCAGGGAGGCTAGACTCTGATCAGCTTGACGATGCAGGGAGGCTAGACTCTGATCAGCTTAACGATGCAGGGAGGCTCTGATCAGCTTAACGATGCAGGGAGGCTAGACTCTGATCAGCTTAACGATGCAGGGAGGCTAGACTCTGATCAGCTTAACGATGCAGGGAGGCTTGACTCTGATCAGCTTAACGATGCAGGGATGCTAGACTCCGATCAGCTTAACGATGCAGGGAGGCTAGACTCTGATCAGCTTAACGATGCAGGGAGGCTAGACTCTGATCAGCTTGACGATGCAGGGAGGCTAGACTCTGATCAGCTTAACGATGCAGGGAGGCTCTGATCAGCTTAACAATGCAGGGAGGCTAGACTCTGATCAGCTTAACGATGCAGGGAGGCTCTGATCAGCTTAACGATGCACGGAGGCTAGGCTCTACGTCCAGAATCATAATGCCTTTTTGGAGGGTTTTGTCATTTCTCTGACTTTACACTACACAATGTACAGTATCTTCCTTCAGGGGAATAATGCAACACCTTAATCACAGTGCAGTGTTTTGTGTGAATGCCTGGGCTCAGATACAATACTCAACGTAATGGCGCTAAACTGACACAGCTTACAACAACAGATATTTTCTGTGCATTTAAATGCAGGTGAATTCAAAGACAGAACCTGTTTCGTATTCATGGGTTCCTGGGTGAGATATCTACAGGCATTATGGCTGTAACTCACTGTGACCTGCAGAAAGAGGAAAGTTTTAGAACAGGCTCATTAGCAAGCATTCTTTCTGACTTGTAAATTCCGAGTTGGATTACCGTTCAAAAAAGCCTTTGATTTGACGGCCTGCACATGTGCAGCTCTGACTGATCCCCCACATTACATTGAGTGATTGACTGATTCCCCACGTGCCATTGAGTGATTGACTGATCCCCACGTTATAAATGAGTGATTGACTGATCCCCAAGGTTACATTTGCGGGATTGACTAATCCCCCACATTACAATGAGTGATTGACTGATCCCCTACGTTCCATTGAGTGATTGACTGCTCCCCCACGTTACATTTGAGTGATTGACTGATCCCCCACGTTACAATGAGTGATTGACTGATCTCCCACGTTATAAATGAGGGATTGACTGATCCCCCACGTTACATTGAGTGATTGACTGATTCCCCACGTGCCATTGAGTGATTGACTGATCCCCACGTTATAAATGAGTGATTGACTGATCCCCCACGTTACATTTGCGTGAATGACTAATCCCCCACGTTACAATGAGTGATTGACTGATCCCCTACGTTCCACTGAGTGATTGACTGATCCCCCACGTTACATTTGAGTGATTGACTGATCCCCCACGTTACAATGAGTGATTGACTGATCCCTCACGTTATAAATGAGGGATTGACTGATCCCCCACGTTATAAATGAGGGATTGACTGATCCCCCACGTTACATTGAGTGATTGACTGATCCCCCACGTTACATTGAGTGATTGACTGATCCCCCACGTTATATTGAGTGATTGACTGATCCCTTACGTCATAAATGAGTGATTGACTGATCCCCACGTTACATTTGAGTGATTGACTGATCCCCCACGTTATAAATGAGTGATTGACTGATCCCCTACGGTATAAATGAGTGATTGACTGATCCCCCACATTACATTGAGTGATTGACTGATCCCCCACGTTACATTGAGTGATTGACTGATTTCCTACGTTCCATTGAGTGATTGACTGATCCCCCACGTTCCATTGAGTGATTGACTGATCCCCCACATTACATTTGAGTGATTGACTGATCCCCCACGTTATAAATGAGTGATTGACTGATCCCCCACATTACATTGAGTGATTGACTGATCCCCCACGTTATAAATTAGTGATTGACTGATCCCCCACGTTGCATTGAGTGATTAACTGATCCCCACGTTATAAATAAGTGATTGACTGATCCCCCACGTTATAAATGAGTGATTGACTGATCCCCCACGTTATAAATGACTGATTGCCTGATCCCCTACGTTACATTGAGTGATTAATTGATTCCCCACGTTCCATTGAGTGATTGACTGATCCCCCACGTTACATTGAGTGATTGACTGATCCCCCACGTTATAAATGAGTGATTGACTGATCCCCTATGTTACATTTGAGTGATTGACTGATCCCCCACGTTACATTTTAGTGATTCACTGATTCCCCACGTTCCATTGAGTGATTGACTGATCCCCCACATTATAAATGAGTGATTGACTGATCCCCCACGTTCCATTGAGTGATTGACTGATCTCCCACGTTATAAATGAGTGATTGACTGATCCCCACATTATAAATTAGCGATTGATTGATCCCCCACGTTACATTTGAGTGATTGACTGATCCCCCATGTTACATTTGAATGATTGACTTATCCCCCACGTTCCAAAGAGTGATTGACTGATCCCCCACGTTATAAATGAGGGATTGACTGATCCCCCATGTTATAAATGAGGGATTGACTGATCCCCCAATTTACATTGAGTGATTGACTGATCCCCATGTTACATTGAGTGATTGACTGATCCCCCACATTACATTGAGTGATTGACTGATCCCCCACATTACATTTGAGTGATTGACTGATTGCCCACGTTATAAATGAGTGATTGACTGATCCCCTACGTTATAAATGAGTGATTGACTGATCCCCCACGTTACATTGAGTGATTGACTGATCCCCCACGTTCCATTGAGTGATTGACTGATCCCCCACGTTATAAATAAGTGATTGACTGATCCCCCACGTTATAAATGAGTGATTGACTGATCCCCCACGTTATAAATAAGTGATTGACTGATCCCCCATGTTATAAATGAGTGATTGACTGATCCCCCACATTACATTGAGTGATTGACTGATCCCCCACGTTATAAATTAGTGATTGACTGATCCCCCACGTTGCATTGAGTGATTAACTGATCCCCACGTTATAAATAAGTGATTGACTGATCCCCCACGTTATAAATGAGTGATTGACTGATCCCCCACGTTATAAATAAGTGATTGACTGATCCCCCACGTTATAAATGAGTGATTGACTGATCCCCACGTTATAAATGAGTGATTGACTGATCCCACACGTTATAAATGAGTGATTGACTGATCCCCCACGTTATAAATGAGTGATTGACTGATCCCCCACGTTATAAATGACTGATTGCCTGATCCCCTACGTTACATTGAGTGATTAATTGATTCCCCACGTTCCATTGAGTGATTGACTGATCCCCCACGTTACATTGAGTGATTGACTGATCCCCCACGTTATAAATGAGTGATTGACTGATTCCCCACGTTACATTTGAGTGATTCACTGATTCCCCACGTTCCATTGAGTGATTGACTGATCCCCCACGTTATAAATGAGTGATTGACTGATCCCACACGTTCCATTGAGTGATTGACTGATCTCCCACGTTATAAATGAGTGATTGACTGATCCCCACATTATAAATTAGCGATTGATTGATCCCCCACGTTACATTTGAGTGATTGACTGATCCCCCATGTTACATTTGAATGATTGACTTATCCCCCACGTTCCATTGAGTGATTGACTGATCCCCACGTTCCATTGAGTGATTAACTGATCTCCTACGTTCCATTGAGTGATTGACTCATCCCCCATGTTACATTGAGTGATTGACTGATTTCCTACGTTCCATTGAGTGATTGACTGATCCCCCACGTTCCATTGAGTGATTGACTGATCCCCCACATTACATTTGAGTGATTGACTGATCCCCCACGTTACAATGAGTGATTGACTGATCCCCTACGTTCCAATGAGTGATTGACTGATCCCCCACGTTATAAATGAGGGATTGACTGATCCCCCATGTTATAAATGAGGGATTGACTGATCCCCCAATTTACATTGAGTGATTGACTGATCCCCATGTTACATTGAGTGATTGACTGATCCCCCACGTTACATTGAGTGATTGACTGATCCCCCACATTACATTGAGTGATTGACTGATCCCTTACGTCATAAATGAGTGATTGACTGATCCCCCACGTTACATTTGAGTGATTGACTGATCCCCCACGTTATAAATGAGTGATTGACTGATCCCCTACGTTATAAATGAGTGATTGACTGATCCCCCACATTACATTGAGTGATTGAGTGATCCCCCACGTTACATTGAGTGATTGACTGATCCCCCACGTTCCATTGAGTGATTGACTGATCCCCCACGTTATAAATTAGTGATTGACTGATCCCCCACGTTGCATTGAGTGATTAACTGATCCCCACGTTATAAATAAGTGATTGACTGATCCCCCACGTTATAAATGAGTGATTGACTGATCCCCCACGTTATAAATAAGTGATTGACTGATCCCCCACGTTATAAATGAGTGATTGACTGATCCCCACGTTATAAATGAGTGATTGACTGATCCCCCACGTTATAAATGACTGATTGCCTGATCCCCTACGTTACATTGAGTGATTAATTGATTCCCCACGTTCCATTGAGTGATTGACTGATCCCCCACGTTACATTGAGTGATTGACTGATCCCCCACGTTATAAATGAGTGATTGACTGATCCCCTATGTTACATTTGAGTGATTGACTGATCCCCCACGTTACATTTGAGTGATTCAGTGATTCCCCACGTTCCATTGAGTGATTGACTGATCCCCCACGTTATAAATGAGTGATTGACTGATCCCCCACGTTCCATTGAGTGATTGACTGATCTCCCACGTTATAAATGAGTGATTGACTGATCCCCACATTATAAATTAGCGATTGATTGATCCCCCACGTTACATTTGAGTGATTGACTGATCCCCCATGTTACATTTGAATGATTGACTTATCCCCCACGTTCCAATGAGTGATTGACTGATCCCCCACGTTATAAATGAGGGATTGACTGATCCCCCATGTTATAAATGAGGGATTGACTGATCCCCCAATGTACATTGAGTGATTGACTGATCCCCATGTTACATTGAGTGATTGACTGATCCCCCACATTACATTGAGTGATTGACTGATCCCCCACATTACATTGAGGGATTGACTGATCCCTTACGTTATAAATGAGTGATTGACTGATCCCCCACGTTACATTTGAGTGATTGACTGATCCCCCAGGTTATAAATGAGTGATTGACTGATCCCCTACGTTATAAATGAGTGATTGACTGATCCCCCACGTTACATTGAGTGATTGACTGATCCCCCACGTTCCATTGAGTGATTGACTGATCCCCCACGTTATAAATAAGTGATTGACTGATCCCCCATGTTATAAATGAGTGATTGACTGATCCCCCACGTTATAAATAAGTGATTGACTGATCCCCCACGTTATAAATGAGTGATTGACTGATCCCCCAAATTACATTGAGTGATTGACTGATCCCCCACGTTATAAATTAGTGATTGACTGATCCCCCACGTTGCATTGGGTGATTAACTGATCCCCACGTTATAAATAAGTGATTGACTGATCCCCCACGTTATAAATGAGTGATTGACTGATCCCCCACGTTATAAATAAGTGATTGACTGATCCCCCACGTTATAAATGAGTGATTGACTGATCCCCACGTTATAAATGAGTGATTGACTGATCCCCCACGTTATAAATGAGTGATTGACTGATCCCCCACGTTATAAATGACTGATTGCCTGATCCCCTACGTTACATTGAGTGATTAATTGATTCCCCACGTTCCATTGAGTGATTGACTGATCCCCCACGTTACATTGAGTGATTGACTGATCCCCCACGTTATAAATGAGTGATTGACTGATCCCCTATGTTACATTTGAGTGATTGACTGATCCCCCACGTTACATTTGAGTGATTCACTGATTCCCCACGTTCCATTGAGTGATTGACTGATCCCCCACGTTATAAATGAGTGATTGACTGATCCCCACGTTCCATTGAGTGATTGACTGATCTCCCACGTTATAAATGAGTGATTGACTGATCCCCACATTATAAATTAGCGATTGATTGATCCCCCACGTTACATTTGAGTGATTGACTGATCCCCCATGTTACATTTGAATGATTGACTTATCCCCCACGTTCCATTGAGTGATTGACTGATCCCCACGTTCCATTGAGTGATTGACTGATCTCCTACGTTCCATTGAGTGATTAACTGATCCCCACGTTATAAATAAGTGATTGACTGATCCCCCACGTTATAAATGAGTGATTGACTGATCCCCCACGTTATAAATAAGTGATTGACTGATCCCCCACGTTATAAATGAGTGATTGACTGATCCCCACGTTATAAATGAGTGATTGACTGATCCCCCACGTTATAAATGAGTGATTGACTGATCCCCCACGTTATAAATGACTGATTGCCTGATCCCCTACGTTACATTGAGTGATTAATTGATTCCCCACGTTCCATTGAGTGATTGACTGATCCCCCACGTTACATTGAGTGATTGACTGATCCCCCACGTTATAAATGAGTGATTGACTGATCCCCTATGTTACATTTGAGTGATTGACTGATCCCCCACGTTACATTTGAGTGATTCACTGATTCCCCACGTTCCATTGAGTGATTGACTGATCCCCCACGTTATAAATGAGTGATTGACTGATCCCCCACGTTCCATTGAGTGATTGACTGATCTCCCACGTTATAAATGAGTGATTGACTGATCCCCACATTATAAATTAGCGATTGATTGATCCCCCACGTTACATTTGAGTGATTGACTGATCCCCCATGTTACATTTGAATGATTGACTTATCCCCCACGTTCCATTGAGTGATTGACTGATCCCCACGTTCCATTGAGTGATTGACTGATCTCCTACGTTCCATTGAGTGATTGACTCATCCCCCATGTTACATTGAGTGATTGACTGATTTCCTACGTTCCATTGAGTGATTGACTGATCCCCCACGTTCCATTGAGTGATTGACTGATCCCCCACATTACATTTGAGTGATTGACTGATCCCCCACGTTACAATGAGTGATTGACTGATCCCCTACGTTCCAATGAGTGATTGACTGATCCCCCACGTTATAAATGAGGGATTGACTGATCCCCATGTTACATTGAGTGATTGACTGATCCCCCACGTTACATTGAGTGATTGACTGATCCCCCACATTACATTGAGTGATTGACTGATCCCTTACGTCATAAATGAGTGATTGACTGATCCCCCACGTTACATTTGAGTGATTGACTGATCCCCCATGTTATAAATGAGTGATTGACTGATCCCCTACGTTATAAATGAGTGATTGACTGATCCCCCACATTACATTGAGTGATTGAGTGATCCCCCACGTTACATTGAGTGATTGACTGATCCCCCACGTTCCATTGAGTGATTGACTGATCCCCCACGTTATGAATAAGTGATTGACTGATCCCCCACGTTATAAATGAGTGATTGACTGATCCCCCACGTTATAAATAAGTGATTGACTGATCCCCCACGTTATAAATGAGTGATTGACTGATCCCCCACATTACATTGAGTGATTGACTGATCCCCCACGTTCCATTGAGTGATTGACTGATCCCCCACGTTATAAATAAGTGATTGACTGATCCCCCACGTTATAAATGAGTGATTGACTGATCCCACACGTTATAAATTAGTGATTGACTGATCCCCCACGTTGCATTGAGTGATTAACTGATCCCCACGTTATAAATAAGTGATTGACTGATCCCCCACGTTATAAATGAGTGATTGACTGATCCCCCACGTTATAAATAAGTGATTGACTGATCCCCCACGTTATAAATGAGTGATTGACTGATCCCCACGTTATAAATGAGTGATTGACTGATCCCACACGTTATAAATGAGTGATTGACTGATCCCCCACGTTATAAATGAGTGATTGACTGATCCCCTATGTTACATTGAGTGATTAATTGATTCCCCACGTTCCATTGAGTGATTGACTGATCCCCCACGTTACATTGAGTGATTGACTGATCCCCCACGTTCCATTGAGTGATTGACTGATCCCCCACGTTATAAATGAATGATTGACTGATCCCCTATGTTACATTTGAGTGATTGACTGATCCCCCACGTTACATTTGAGTGATTCACTGATTCCCCACGTTCCATTGAGTGATTGACTGATCCCCCACGTTATAAATGAGTGATTGACTGATCCCCCACGTTCCATTGAGTGATTGACTGATCTCCCACGTTATAAATGAGTGATTGACTGATCCCCACATTATAAATTAGCGATTGATTGATCCCCCACGTTACATTTGAGTGATTGACTGATCCCCCATGTTACATTTGAATGATTGACTTATCCCCCACGTTCCATTGAGTGATTGACTGATCCCCACGTTCCATTGAGTGATTGACTGATCTCCTACGTTCCATTGAGTGATTGACTCATCCCCCATGTTCCATTGAGTGATTGACTGATCCCCCACGTTACATTTGAGTCATTGACTGATCCCCCATGTTACATTTGAGTGATTGACTGATCCCCCACATTACATTCGAGTGATTGACTGATCCCCCATGTTCCATTGAGTGATTGACTGATCCCCCACGTTCCATTGAGTGATTGACTGATCCCCCACGTTATAAATAAGTGATTGACTGATCCCCCACGTTATAAATGAGTGATTGACTGATCCCCACGTTATAAATGAGTGATTGACTGATCCCCCACGTTACATTTGCGTCATTGACTAATCCCCCACGTTACAATGAGTGATTGACTGATCCCCTACGTTCCATTGAGTGATTGACTGATCCCCCACGTTACATTTGAGTGATTGACTGATCCCACACGTTACAATGAGTGATTGACTGATCTCCCACATTATAAATGAGGGATTGACTGATCCCCCACGTTACATTGAGTGATTGACTGATTCCCCACGTGCCATTGAGTGATTGACTGATCCCCACGTTATAAATGAGTGATTGACTGATCCCCCACGTTACATTTGCGTGAATGACTAATCCCCCACGTTACAATGAGTGATTGACTGATCCCCTACGTTCCACTGAGTGATTGACTGATCCCCCATGTTACATTGAGTGATTGACTGATTTCCTACGTTCCATTGAGTGATTGACTGATCCCCCACGTTCCATTGAGTGATTGACTGATCCCCCACATTACATTTGAGTGATTGACTGATCCCCCACGTTACAATGAGTGATTGACTGATCCCCTACGTTCCAATGAGTGATTGACTGATCCCCCACGTTATAAATGAGGGATTGACTGATCCCCCATGTTATAAATGAGGGATTGACTGATCCCCCAATTTACATTGAGTGATTGACTGATCCCCATGTTACATTGAGTGATTGACTGATCCCCCACGTTACATTGAGTGATTGACTGATCCCCCACGTTACATTGAGTGATTGACTGATCCCTTACGTCATAAATGAGTGATTGACTGATCCCCCACATTATAAATGAGTGATTGACTGATCCCCTACGTTACATTTGAGTGATTGACTGATCCCCCATGTTACATTTGAATGATTGACTTATCCCCCACGTTCCATTGAGTGATTGACTGATCCCCCACGTTATAAATGAGTGATTGACTGATCCCCCACGTTATAAATGAGTGATTAATTGATTCCCCACGTTCCATTGAGTGATTGACTGATCCCCCACGTTACATTGAGTGATTGACTGATCCCCCACGTTCCATTGAGTGATTGACTTATCCCCCACGTTATAAATTAGTGATTGACTGATCCCCCACGTTGCATTGAGTGATTAACTGATCCCCACGTTATAAATAAGTGATTGACTGATCCCCCACGTTATAAATGAGTGATTGACTGATCCCCCACGTTATAAATAAGTGATTGACTGATCCCCCACGTTATAAATGAGTGATTGACTGATCCCCACGTTATAAATGAGTGATTGACTGATCCCACACGTTATAAATCAGTGATTGACTGATCCCCCACGTTATAAATGAGTGATTGACTGATCCCCCACGTTATAAATGAGTGATTAATTGATTCCCCACGTTCCATTGAGTGATTGACTGATCCCCCACGTTACATTGAGTGATTGACTGATCCCCCACGTTCCATTGAGTGATTGACTTATCCCCCACGTTATAAATGAGTGATTGACTGATCCTCACATTATAAATTAGCGATTGATTGATCCGCCACGTTACATTTGAGTGATTGACTGATCCCCCATGTTACATTTGAATGATTGACTTATCCCCCACGTTCCATTGAGTGATTGACTGATCCCCACGTTCCATTGAGTGATTGACTGATCTCCTACGTTCCATTGAGTGATTGACTCATCCCCCATGTTCCATTGAGTGATTGACTGATCCCCCTCGTTACATTTGAGTCATTGACTGATCCCCCACGTTAGATTTGAGTAATTGACTGATCCCCCACGTTACATTCGAGTGATTGACTGATCCCCCATGTTCCATTGAGTGATTGACTGATCCCCCACGTTCCATTGAGTGATTGACTGATCCCCCACGTTATAAATAAGTGATTGACTGATCCCCCACGTTATAAATGAGTGATTGACTGATCCCCCACGTTATAAATAAGTGATTGACTGATCCCCCACGTTATAAATGAGTGATTGACTGATCCCCCACATTACATTGAGTGATTGACTGATCCCCCACGTTATAAATTAGTGATTGACTGATCCCCCACGTTGCATTGAGTGATTAACTGATCCCCACGTTATAAATAAGTGATTGACTGATCCCCACGTTATAAATGAGTGATTGACTGATCCCCCACGTTATAAATAAGTGATTGACTGATCCCCCACGTTATAAATGAGTGATTGACTGATCCCCCACGTTGCATTGAGTGATTAACTGATCCCCACGTTATAAATAAGTGATTGACTGATCCCCCACGTTATAAATGAGTGATTGACTGATCCCCCACGTTATAAATAAGTGATTGACTGATCCCCCACGTTATAAATGAGTGATTGACTGATCCCCACGTTATAAATGAGTGATTGACTGATCCCACACGTTATAAATCAGTGATTGACTGATCCCCCACGTTATAAATGAATGATTGACTGATCCCCCACGTTATAAATGAGTGATTAATTGATTCCCCACGTTCCATTGAGTGATTGACTGATCCCCCACGTTCCATTGAGTGATTGACTGATCCCCCACGTTATAAATGAGTGATTGACTGATCCTCACATTATAAATTAGCGATTGATTGATCCCCCACGTTACATTTGAGTGATTGACTGATCCCCCATGTTACATTTGAATGATTGACTTATCCCCCACGTTCCATTGAGTGATTGACTTATCCCCCACGTTATAAATGAGTGATTGACTGATCCTCACGTTATAAATGAGTGATTGACTGATCCCCCACATTACATTGAGTGATTGACTGATCCCCCACGTTATAAATTAGTGATTGACTGATCCCCCACGTTGCATTGAGTGATTAACTGATCCCCACGTTATAAATAAGTGATTGACTGATCCCCCACGTTATAAATGAGTGATTGACTGATCCCCCACGTTATAAATAAGTGATTGACTGATCCCCCACGTTATAAATGAGTGATTGACTGATCCCCACGTTATAAATGAGTGATTGACTGATCCCACACGTTATAAATCAGTGATTGACTGATCCCCCACGTTATAAATGAGTGATTGACTGATCCCCCACGTTATAAATGAGTGATTAATTGATTCCCCACGTTCCATTGAGTGATTGACTGATCCCCCACGTTACATTGAGTGATTGACTGATCCCCCACGTTCCATTGAGTGATTGACTTATCCCCCACGTTATAAATGAGTGATTGACTGATCCTCACATTATAAATTAGCGATTGATTGATCCGCCACGTTACATTTGAGTGATTGACTGATCCCCCATGTTACATTTGAATGATTGACTTATCCCCCACGTTCCATTGAGTGATTGACTGATCCCCACGTTCCATTGAGTGATTGACTGATCTCCTACGTTCCATTGAGTGATTGACTCATCCACCATGTTCCATTGAGTGATTGACTGATCCCCCTCGTTACATTTGAGTCATTGACTGATCCCCCACGTTAGATTTGAGTAATTGACTGATCCCCCACGTTACATTCGAGTGATTGACTGATCCCCCATGTTCCATTGAGTGATTGACTGATCCCCCACGTTCCATTGAGTGATTGACTGATCCCCCACGTTATAAATAAGTGATTGACTGATCCCCCACGTTATAAATGAGTGATTGACTGATCCCCCACGTTATAAATAAGTGATTGACTGATCCACCACGTTATAAATGAGTGATTGACTGATCCCCCACATTACATTGAGTGATTGACTGATCCCCCACGTTATAAATTAGTGATTGACTGATCCCCCACGTTGCATTGAGTGATTAACTGATCCCCACGTTATAAATAAGTGATTGACTGATCCCCACGTTATAAATGAGTGATTGACTGATCCCCCACGTTATAAATAAGTGATTGACTGATCCCCCACGTTATAAATGAGTGATTGACTGATCCCCACGTTATAAATGAGTGATTGACTGATCCCACACGTTATAAATGAGTGATTGACTGATCCCCCACGTTATAAATGAGTGATTGACTGATCCCCCACGTTATAAATGAGTGATTGCCTGATCCCCTACGTTACATTGAGTGATTAATTGATTCCCCACGTTCCATTGAGTGATTGACTGTTCCCCCACGTTACATTGAGTGATTGACTGATCCCCCACGTTCCATTGAGTGATTGACTGATCCCCCACGTTATAAATGAGTGATTGACTGATCCCCTATGTGACATTTGAGTGATTGACTGATCCCCCACGTTACATTTGAGTGATTCACTGATTCCCCACGTTCCATTGAGTGATTGACTGATCCCCCACGTTATAAATGAGTGATTGACTGATCCCCCACGTTCCATTGAGTGATTGACTGATCTCCCACGTTATAAATGAGTGATTGACTGATCCTCACATTATAAATTAGCGATTGATTGATCCCCACGTTACATTTGAGTGATTGACTGATCCCCATGTTACATTTGAATGATTGACTTATCCCCCACGTTCCATTGAGTGATTGACTGATCCCCACGTTCCATTGAGTGATTGACTGATCTCCTACGTTCCATTGAGTGATTGACTCATCCCCCATGTTCCATTGAGTGATTGACTGATCCCCCTCGTTACATTTGAGTCATTGACTGATCCCCCACGTTACATTTGATTGATTGACTGATCCCCCACGTTACATTCGAGTGATTGACTGATCCCCCATGTTCCATTGAGTGATTGACTGATCCCCCACGTTCCATTGAGTGATTGACTGATCCCCCACGTTATAAATAAGTGATTGACTGATCCCCCACGTTATAAATGAGTGATTGACTGATCCCCACGTTATAAATGAGTGATTGACTGATCCCACACGTTATAAATGAGTGATTGACTGATCCCCCACGTTATAAATGAGTGATTGACTGATCCCCCACGTTATAAATGAGTGATTGCCTGATCCCCTACGTTACATTGAGTGATTAATTGATCCCCCACGTTCCATTGAGTCATTGACTGATCCCCCACGTTACATTTGAGTGATTGACTGATCCCTCACGTTACATTTGAGTGATTGACTGATCCCACACATTACATTGAGTGATTGACTGATCCCCCACGTTACATTTGAGTAATTGACTTATCCCCCACGTTACATTTGAGTGATTGACTGATCCCCCACGTTCCATTGAGTGATTGACTGATCCCCCACGTTACATTGAGTGATTGACTGATCCCCCACGTTCCATTGAGTGATTGACTTATCCCCCACGTTATAAATGAGTGATTGACTGATCCTCACATTATAAATTAGCGATTGATTGATCCGCCACGTTACATTTGAGTGATTGACTGATCCCCCATGTTACATTTGAATGATTGACTTATCCCCCACGTTCCATTGAGTGATTGACTGATCCCCACGTTCCATTGAGTGATTGACTGATCTCCTACGTTCCATTGAGTGATTGACTCATCCCCCATGTTCCATTGAGTGATTGACTGATCCCCCTCGTTACATTTGAGTCATTGACTGATCCCCCACGTTAGATTTGAGTAATTGACTGATCCCCCACGTTACATTCGAGTGATTGACTGATCCCCCATGTTCCATTGAGTGATTGACTGATCCCCCACGTTCCATTGAGTGATTGACTGATCCCCCACGTTATAAATAAGTGATTGACTGATCCCCCACGTTATAAATGAGTGATTGACTGATCCCCCACGTTATAAATAAGTGATTGACTGATCCCCCACGTTATAAATGAGTGATTGACTGATCCCCCACATTACATTGAGTGATTGACTGATCCCCCACGTTATAAATTAGTGATTGACTGATCCCCCACGTTGCATTGAGTGATTAACTGATCCCCACGTTATAAATAAGTGATTGACTGATCCCCACGTTATAAATGAGTGATTGACTGATCCCCCACGTTATAAATAAGTGATTGACTGATCCCCCACGTTATAAATGAGTGATTGACTGATCCCCCACGTTGCATTGAGTGATTAACTGATCCCCACGTTATAAATAAGTGATTGACTGATCCCCCACGTTATAAATGAGTGATTGACTGATCCCCCACGTTATAAATAAGTGATTGACTGATCCCCCACGTTATAAATGAGTGATTGACTGATCCCCACGTTATAAATGAGTGATTGACTGATCCCACACGTTATAAATCAGTGATTGACTGATCCCCCACGTTATAAATGAGTGATTGACTGATCCCCCACGTTATAAATGAGTGATTAATTGATTCCCCACGTTCCATTGAGTGATTGACTGATCCCCCACGTTCCATTGAGTGATTGACTGATCCCCCACGTTATAAATGAGTGATTGACTGATCCTCACATTATAAATTAGCGATTGATTGATCCCCCACGTTACATTTGAGTGATTGACTGATCCCCCATGTTACATTTGAATGATTGACTTATCCCCCACGTTCCATTGAGTGATTGACTTATCCCCCACGTTATAAATGAGTGATTGACTGATCCTCACGTTATAAATGAGTGATTGACTGATCCCCCACATTACATTGAGTGATTGACTGATCCCCCACGTTATAAATTAGTGATTGACTGATCCCCCACGTTGCATTGAGTGATTAACTGATCCCCACGTTATAAATAAGTGATTGACTGATCCCCCACGTTATAAATGAGTGATTGACTGATCCCCCACGTTATAAATAAGTGATTGACTGATCCCCCACGTTATAAATGAGTGATTGACTGATCCCCACGTTATAAATGAGTGATTGACTGATCCCACACGTTATAAATCAGTGATTGACTGATCCCCCACGTTATAAATGAGTGATTGACTGATCCCCCACGTTATAAATGAGTGATTAATTGATTCCCCACGTTCCATTGAGTGATTGACTGATCCCCCACGTTACATTGAGTGATTGACTGATCCCCCACGTTCCATTGAGTGATTGACTTATCCCCCACGTTATAAATGAGTGATTGACTGATCCTCACATTATAAATTAGCGATTGATTGATCCGCCACGTTACATTTGAGTGATTGACTGATCCCCCATGTTACATTTGAATGATTGACTTATCCCCCACGTTCCATTGAGTGATTGACTGA
This sequence comes from Salmo salar, assembly GCF_965601325.2. NCBI lineage: Eukaryota > Metazoa > Chordata > Actinopteri > Salmoniformes > Salmonidae > Salmo > Salmo salar. The sequence goes on from NC_138305.1 coordinate 13,064,424, forward strand.
TCCCCACGTTCCATTGAGTGATTGACTGATCTCCTACGTTCCATTGAGTGATTGACTCATCCACCATGTTCCATTGAGTGATTGACTGATCCCCCTCGTTACATTTGAGTCATTGACTGATCCCCCACGTTAGATTTGAGTAATTGACTGATCCCCCACGTTACATTCGAGTGATTGACTGATCCCCCATGTTCCATTGAGTGATTGACTGATCCCCCACGTTCCATTGAGTGATTGACTGATCCCCCACGTTATAAATAAGTGATTGACTGATCCCCCACGTTATAAATGAGTGATTGACTGATCCCCCACGTTATAAATAAGTGATTGACTGATCCACCACGTTATAAATGAGTGATTGACTGATCCCCCACATTACATTGAGTGATTGACTGATCCCCCACGTTATAAATTAGTGATTGACTGATCCCCCACGTTGCATTGAGTGATTAACTGATCCCCACGTTATAAATAAGTGATTGACTGATCCCCACGTTATAAATGAGTGATTGACTGATCCCCCACGTTATAAATAAGTGATTGACTGATCCCCCACGTTATAAATGAGTGATTGACTGATCCCCACGTTATAAATGAGTGATTGACTGATCCCACACGTTATAAATGAGTGATTGACTGATCCCCCACGTTATAAATGAGTGATTGACTGATCCCCCACGTTATAAATGAGTGATTGCCTGATCCCCTACGTTACATTGAGTGATTAATTGATTCCCCACGTTCCATTGAGTGATTGACTGTTCCCCCACGTTACATTGAGTGATTGACTGATCCCCCACGTTCCATTGAGTGATTGACTGATCCCCCACGTTATAAATGAGTGATTGACTGATCCCCTATGTGACATTTGAGTGATTGACTGATCCCCCACGTTACATTTGAGTGATTCACTGATTCCCCACGTTCCATTGAGTGATTGACTGATCCCCCACGTTATAAATGAGTGATTGACTGATCCCCCACGTTCCATTGAGTGATTGACTGATCTCCCACGTTATAAATGAGTGATTGACTGATCCTCACATTATAAATTAGCGATTGATTGATCCCCACGTTACATTTGAGTGATTGACTGATCCCCATGTTACATTTGAATGATTGACTTATCCCCCACGTTCCATTGAGTGATTGACTGATCCCCACGTTCCATTGAGTGATTGACTGATCTCCTACGTTCCATTGAGTGATTGACTCATCCCCCATGTTCCATTGAGTGATTGACTGATCCCCCTCGTTACATTTGAGTCATTGACTGATCCCCCACGTTACATTTGATTGATTGACTGATCCCCCACGTTACATTCGAGTGATTGACTGATCCCCCATGTTCCATTGAGTGATTGACTGATCCCCCACGTTCCATTGAGTGATTGACTGATCCCCCACGTTATAAATAAGTGATTGACTGATCCCCCACGTTATAAATGAGTGATTGACTGATCCCCACGTTATAAATGAGTGATTGACTGATCCCACACGTTATAAATGAGTGATTGACTGATCCCCCACGTTATAAATGAGTGATTGACTGATCCCCCACGTTATAAATGAGTGATTGCCTGATCCCCTACGTTACATTGAGTGATTAATTGATCCCCCACGTTCCATTGAGTCATTGACTGATCCCCCACGTTACATTTGAGTGATTGACTGATCCCTCACGTTACATTTGAGTGATTGACTGATCCCACACATTACATTGAGTGATTGACTGATCCCCCACGTTACATTTGAGTAATTGACTTATCCCCCACGTTACATTTGAGTGATTGACTGATCCCCCACGTTCCATTGAGTGATTGACTGATCCCCCACGTTATAAATAAGTGATTGACTGATCCCCCACGTTCCATTGAGTGATTGACTGATCCCCCACGTTACATTTGAGTGATTGACTGATCCCCCACGTTATAAATAAGTGATTGACTGATCCTCCACGTTATAAATGAGTGATTGACTGATCCCCACGTTATAAATAAGTGATTGACTGATCCCCCACGTTATAAATGAGTGATTGACTGATCCCCACGTTATAAATGAGTGATTGACTGATCCACCACGTTATAAATGAGTGATTGACTGATCCCCCACGTTATAAATTGAGTGATTGACATATCCCCACGTTATAAATGAGTGATTGACTGATCCCCCATGTTATAAATAAGTGATTGACTGATCCCCCAAGTTATAAATGAGTGATTGACTGATCGCCCACGTTATAATTGAGTGATTGACTGATCCCCCACGTTATAAATGAGTGACTGACTGATCCCCCACGTTACATTTGAGTGATTGACTGATCCCCCACATTACATTTGAGTGATTTAGTGATCCCCCACGTTATAAATGAGTGATTGACTGATCCCCCACGTTACATTGAGTGATTGACTGATCCCCCACGTTATAAATGAGTGATTGACTAATCCCCCACATTACATTGAGTGATTGACTGATCCCCCACGTTCCATTGAGTGATTGACTGATCCCCCACGTTATAAATGAGTGTTTGACTGATCCCTCACGTTACATTTGAGTGATTGACTGATCCCCCACGTTACATTGAGTGATTGACTGATCCCCCTCGTTACATTTGAGTCATTGACTGATCCCCCACGTTACATTTGAGTGATTGACTGATCCCCCACGTTACATTCGAGTGATTGACTGATCCCCCATGTTCCATTGAGTGATTGACTGATCCCCCACGTTCCATTGAGTGATTGACTGATCCCCCACGTTATAAATAAGTGATTGACTGATCCCCCACGTTATAAATGAGTGATTGACTGAACCCCACGTTATAAATGAGTGATTGACTGATCCCACACGTTATAAATGAGTGATTGACTGATCCCCCTCGTTACATTTGAGTCATTGACTGATCCCCCACGTTACATTTGAGTGATTGACTGATCCCCCACGTTACATTCGAGTGATTGACTGATCCCCCACGTTCCATTGAGTGATTGACTTATCCCCCACGTTATAAATGAGTGATTGACTGATCCCCTATGTGACATTTGAGTGATTGACTGATCCCCCACGTTACATTTGAGTGATTGACTGATTCCCCACGTTCCATTGAGTGATTGACTGATCCCCCACGTTATAAATGAGTGATTGACTGATCCTCACATTATAAATTAGCGATTGATTGATCCCCCACGTTACATTTGAGTGATTGACTGATCCCCCATGTTACATTTGAATGATTGACTTATCCCCCACGTTCCATTGAGTGATTGACTGATCCCCACGTTCCATTGAGTGATTGACTGATCTCCTACGTTCCATTGAGTGATTGACTCATCCCCCACGTTACATTTGAGTGATTGACTGATCCCCCATGTTACATTTGAATGATTGACTTATCCCCCACGTTCCATTGAGTGATTGACTGATCCCCACGTTCCATTGAGTGATTGACTGATCTCCTACGTTCCATTGAGTGATTGACTCATCCCCCATGTTCCATTGAGTGATTGACTGATCCCCCTCGTTACATTTGAGTCATTGACTGATCCCCCACGTTACATTTGATTGATTGACTGATCCCCCACGTTACATTCGAGTGATTGACTGATCCCCCATGTTCCATTGAGTGATTGACTGATCCCCCACGTTCCATTGAGTGATTGACTGATCCCCCACGTTATAAATAAGTGATTGACTGATCCCCCACGTTATAAATGAGTGATTGACTGATCCCCACGTTATAAATGAGTGATTGACTGATCCCACACGTTATAAATGAGTGATTGACTGATCACCCACATTACATTGAGTGATTGACTGATCCCCCACGTTATAAATTAGTGATTGACTGATCCCCCACGTTGCATTGAGTGATTAACTGATCCCCACGTTATAAATAAGTGATTGACTGATCCCCACGTTATAAATGAGTGATTGACTGATCCCCCACGTTATAAATAAGTGATTGACTGATCCCCCACGTTATAAATGAGTGATTGACTGATCCCCACGTTATAAATGAGTGATTGACTGATCCCACACGTTATAAATGAGTGATTGACTGATCCCCCAAGTTATAAATGAGTGATTGACTGATCCCCCACGTTATAAATGAGTGATTGCCTGATCCCCTACGTTACATTGAGTGATTAATTGATTCCCCACGTTCCATTGAGTGATTGACTGTTCCCCCACGTTAAATTGAGTGATTGACTGATCCCCCACGTTCCATTGAGTGATTGACTGATCCCCCACGTTATAAATGAGTGATTGACTGATCCCCTATGTGACATTTGAGTGATTGACTGATCCCCCACGTTACATTTGAGTGATTCACTGATTCCCCACGTTCCATTGAGTGATTGACTGATCCCCCACGTTATAAATGAGTGATTGACTGATCCCCCACGTTCCATTGAGTGATTGACTGATCTCCCACGTTATAAATGAGTGATTGACTGATCCTCACATTATAAATTAGCGATTGATTGATCCCCACGTTACATTTGAGTGATTGACTGATCCCCCATGTTACATTTGAATGATTGACTTATCCCCCACGTTCCATTGAGTGATTGACTGATCCCCACGTTCCATTGAGTGATTGACTGATCTCCTACGTTCCATTGAGTGATTGACTCATCCCCCATGTTCCATTGAGTGATTGACTGATCCCCCTCGTTACATTTGAGTCATTGACTGATCCCCCACGTTACATTTGATTGATTGACTGATCCCCCACGTTACATTCGAGTGATTGACTGATCCCCCATGTTCCATTGAGTGATTGACTGATCCCCCACGTTCCATTGAGTGATTGACTGATCCCCCACGTTATAAATAAGTGATTGACTGATCCCCCACGTTATAAATGAGTGATTGACTGATCCCCACGTTATAAATGAGTGATTGACTGATCCCACACGTTATAAATGAGTGATTGACTGATCCCCCACGTTATAAATGAGTGATTGACTGATCCCCCACGTTATAAATGAGTGATTGCCTGATCCCCTACGTTACATTGAGTGATTAATTGATCCCCCACGTTCCATTGAGTCATTGACTGATCCCCCACGTTACATTTGAGTGATTGACTGATCCCTCACGTTACATTTGAGTGATTGACTGATCCCACACATTACATTGAGTGATTGACTGATCCCCCACGTTACATTTGAGTAATTGACTTATCCCCCACGTTACATTTGAGTGATTGACTGATCCCCCACGTTCCATTGAGTGATTGACTGATCCCCCACGTTATAAATAAGTGATTGACTGATCCCCCACGTTCCATTGAGTGATTGACTGATCCCCCACGTTACATTTGAGTGATTGACTGATCCCCCACGTTATAAATAAGTGATTGACTGATCCTCCACGTTATAAATGAGTGATTGACTGATCCCCACGTTATAAATAAGTGATTGACTGATCCCCCACGTTATAAATGAGTGATTGACTGATCCCCACGTTATAAATGAGTGATTGACTGATCCACCACGTTATAAATGAGTGATTGACTGATCCCCCACGTTATAAATTGAGTGATTGACATATCCCCACGTTATAAATGAGTGATTGACTGATCCCCCATGTTATAAATAAGTGATTGACTGATCCCCCAAGTTATAAATGAGTGATTGACTGATCGCCCACGTTATAATTGAGTGATTGACTGATCCCCCACGTTATGAATGAGTGACTGACTGATCCCCCACGTTACATTTGAGTGATTGACTGATCCCCCACGTTATAAATGAGTGATTGACTGATCCTCACATTATAAATTAGCGATTGATTGATCCCCACGTTACATTTGAGTGATTGACTGATCCCCCATGTTACATTTTAATGATTGACTTATCCCCCACGTTCCATTGAGTGATTGACTGATCCCCACGTTCCATTGAGTGATTGACTGATCTCCTACGTTCCATTGAGTGATTGACTCATCCCCCATGTTCCATTGAGTGATTGACTGATCCCCCTCGTTACATTTGAGTCATTGACTGATCCCCCACGTTACATTTGATTGATTGACTGATCCCCCACGTTACATTCGAGTGATTGACTGATCCCCCATGTTCCATTGAGTGATTGACTGATCCCCCACGTTCCATTGAGTGATTGACTGATCCCCCACGTTATAAATAAGTGATTGACTGATCCCCCACGTTATAAATGAGTGATTGACTGATCCCCACGTTATAAATGAGTGATTGACTGATCCCACACGTTATAAATGAGTGATTGACTGATCCCCCACGTTATAAATGAGTGATTGACTGATCCCCCACGTTATAAATGAGTGATTGCCTGATCCCCTACGTTACATTGAGTGATTAATTGATCCCCCACGTTCCATTGAGTCATTGACTGATCCCCCACGTTACATTTGAGTGATTGACTGATCCCTCACGTTACATTTGAGTGATTGACTGATCCCACACATTACATTGAGTGATTGACTGATCCCCCACGTTACATTTGAGTAATTGACTTATCCCCCACGTTACATTTGAGTGATTGACTGATCCCCCACGTTCCATTGAGTGATTGACTGATCCCCCACGTTATAAATAAGTGATTGACTTATCCCCCACGTTCCATTGAGTGATTGACTGATCCCCCACGTTACATTTGAGTGATTGACTGATCCCCCACGTTATAAATAAGTGATTGACTGATCCTCCACGTTATAAATGAGTGATTGACTGATCCCCACGTTATAAATAAGTGATTGACTGATCCCCCACGTTATAAATGAGTGATTGACTGATCCCCACGTTATAAATGAGTGATTGACTGATCCACCACGTTATAAATGAGTGATTGACTGATCCCCCACGTTATAAATTGAGTGATTGACATATCCCCACGTTATAAATGAGTGATTGACTGATCCCCCATGTTATAAATAAGTGATTGACTGATCCCCCAAGTTATAAATGAGTGATTGACTGATCGCCCACGTTATAATTGAGTGATTGACTGATCCCCCACGTTATAAATGAGTGACTGACTGATCCCCCACGTTACATTTGAGTGATTGACTGATCCCCCACATTACATTTGAGTGATTTAGTGATCCCCCACGTTATAAATGAGTGATTGACTGATCCCCCACGTTACATTGAGTGATTGACTGATCCCCCACGTTATAAATGAGTGATTGACTAATCCCCCACATTACATTGAGTGATTGACTGATCCCCCACGTTCCATTGAGTGATTGACTGATCCCCCACGTTATAAATGAGTGTTTGACTGATCCCTCACGTTACATTTGAGTGATTGACTGATCCCCCACGTTACATTGAGTGATTGACTGATCCCCCTCGTTACATTTGAGTCATTGACTGATCCCCCACGTTACATTTGAGTGATTGACTGATCCCCCACGTTACATTCGAGTGATTGACTGATCCCCCATGTTCCATTGAGTGATTGACTGATCCCCCACGTTCCATTGAGTGATTGACTGATCCCCCACGTTATAAATAAGTGATTGACTGATCCCCCACGTTATAAATGAGTGATTGACTGATCCCCACGTTATAAATGAGTGATTGACTGATCCCACACGTTATAAATGAGTGATTGACTGATCCACCTCGTTACATTTGAGTCATTGACTGATCCCCCACGTTACATTTGAGTGATTGACTGATCCCCCACGTTACATTCGAGTGATTGACTGATCCCCCATGTTCCATTGAGTGATTGACTGATCCCCCACGTTCCATTGAGTGATTGACTGATCCCCCACGTTATAAATAAGTGATTGACTGATCCCCCACGTTATAAATGAGTGATTGACTGATCCCCACGTTATAAATGAGTGATTGACTGATCCCACACGTTATAAATGAGTGATTGACTGATCCCCCACGTTATAAATGAGTGATTGACTGATCCCCCACGTTATAAATGAGTGATTGCCTGATCCCCTACGTTACATTGAGTGATTAATTGATCCCCCACGTTCCATTGAGTCATTGACTGATCCCCCACGTTACATTTGAGTGATTGACTGATCCCTCACGTTACATTTGAGTGATTGACTGATCCCACACATTACATTGAGTGATTGACTGATCCCCCACGTTACATTTGAGTAATTGACTTATCCCCCACGTTACATTTGAGTGATTGACTGATCCCCCACGTTCCATTGAGTGATTGACTGATCCCCCACGTTATAAATAAGTGATTGACTGATCCCCCACGTTCCATTGAGTGATTGACTGATCCCCACGTTACATTTGAGTGATTGACTGATCGCCCACGTTATAAATAAGTGATTGACTGATCCTCCACGTTATAAATGAGTGATTGACTGATCCCCACGTTATAAATAAGTGATTGACTGATCCCCCACATTATAAATGAGTGATTGACTGATCCCCACGTTATAAATGAGTGATTGACTGATCCCCCACGTTATAAATGAGTGATTGACTGATCCCCCACGTTATAAATTGAGTGATTGACATATCCCCACGTTATAAATGAGTGATTGACTGATCCCCCATGTTATAAATAAGTGATTGACTGATCCCCCAAGTTATAAATGAGTGATTGACTGATCGCCCACGTTATAATTGAGTGATTGACTGATCCCCCACGTTATAAATGAGTGACTGACTGATCCCCCACGTTACATTTGAGTGATTGACTGATCCCCCACATTACATATGAGTGATTTAGTGATCCCCCACGTTATAAATGAGTGATTGACTGATCCCCCACGTTTCTTTGAGTGATTGACTGATCCCCCACGTTATAAATGAGTGATTGACTAATCCCCCACATTACATTGAGTGATTGACTGATCCCCCACGTTCCATTGAGTGATTGACTGATCCCCCACGTTATAAATGAGTGTTTGACTGATCCCTCACGTTACATTTGAGTGATTGACTGATCCCCCACGTTACATTGAGTGATTGACTGATCCCCTACGTTATAAATGAGTTATTGACTGATCCCCCACGTTACATTGAGTGATTGACTGATCCCCCACGTTATAAATGAGTGATTGACTGATCCCCCACTTTATAAATGAGTGATTGACTGATCCCCCACGTTACATTGAGGGATTGACTGATCCCCCATGATATATTTGAGTGATTGACTGATCCCCCATGATATATTTGAGTGATTGACTGATCCCCCACGTTATAAATGAGTGATTGACTGATCCCCTACGTTACATTTGAGTTATTGACTGATCCCCCACGTTACATTGAGTGATTGACTGATCCCCCACGTTACATTGAAGGATTGACTGATCCCCCACGTTTCATTGAGTTTATCACTGATCCCCCACGTTCCAATGAGTGATTGACTGATCCCCCATGTTTCATTGAGTTATTGACTGATCCCCCACATTCCAATGAGTTATTGACTGATCCCCCATGATATATTTGGCGTATTTGGCAGGGTTACGTTAAACTCCACCGGTTCCCCATCTGAGGCCGGGATTCAATCCAATGTGTTTTATAGAGCTGTACACTTTTAAAGGTCATTTAAATGTTACACATCTCAGGATTTGTCAGTCTAAGCCCCTAGATGGCGATATCTACTAAGCTGAGATGTGGAATTGTTTATAGACCATGGACCATTTAGATATTTGATTTGGATGAAACATTTAATTTGACCTTACTGCTGTCAGCCCATAGAAACCCATTGAATAACACATTCATACATGGCAAAACAAACAGTCAGAAAATAAATCAAAAGGAAGTATGTTTTGCTCAGGATTTTTATTTTTTTAAATATGGACCTGGAACGACCCATATTCTATTGATGTGGAATAACCCCATTCATTTCCTATGGACCTCCATGAACTTATCAAGGGTCTGACTTTCGTACGAGTCCTGCCTGTGAAGCTAGTTGTTTCTAAATGGTTCAGACATTTTCTTGAGAAGACCTGTTTCCGGGATGTGTCCTGGTCTCCCAAACAACGTCATCCACGGCACAACTCTGCCATATTCCCCTGTACAGCTCTGCCATATTCCCCCGTACAGCTCTGCCATATTCCCCCGTACAGCTCTGCCATATTCCCCCGTACAGCTCTGCCATATTCCCCCGTACAGCTCTGCCATGTTCTCCCGTACAGCTCTGCCATATTCCCCCGTACAGCTCTGCCATGTTCTCCCGTACAGCTCTGCCATATTCCCCGTACAGCTCTGCCATATTCCCCTGAACAGCTCTACCATATTCCCCTGTACAGCTCTACCATATTCCCCTGTACAGCTCTGACATATTCCCCTGAACAGCTCTACCATATTCCTCTGTACAGCTCTACCATATTCCCCTGTACAGCTCTACCATATTCCCCCGCACAGCTCTGCCATATTCCCCGTACAGCTCTACCATATTCCCCTGTACAGCTCTGCCATATTCTCCTGAACAGCTCTACCATATTCCCCTGTACAGCTCTACCATATTCCCCTGTACAGCTCTGCCATATTCCCCTGTACAGCTCTATCATATTCCCCTGTACAGCTCTATCATATTCCCCTGAACAGCTCTGCCATATTCCCCTGTACAGCTCTGCCATATTCCCCTGTACAGCTCTGCCATATTCCCCGTACAGCTCTGCCATATTCCCCTGTACAGCTCTGCCATATTCCCCGTACAGCTCTGCCATATTCCCCTGTACAGCTCTGCCATATTCCCCGTACAGCTCTGCCATATTCCCCTGTACAGCTCTACCATATTCCCCCGCACAGCTCTGCCATATTCCCCTGTACAGCTCTGCCATATTCCCCGTACAGCTCTGCCATATTCCCCTGTACAGCTCTGCCATATTCCCCGTACAGCTCTGCCATATTCCCCTGTACAGCTCTACCATATTCCCCTGTACAGCTCCACCATATTCACCTGTACAGCTCTGCCATATTCCCCTGTACAGCTCTGCCATATTCAAGTCTTTAGTTTAAAGTCACTGATTTTGATCAATAAAATAGTGATGTCATTATTATGCTAATCCGATTCCCTGTGCGGGATTGGATATATCGGACTCCCAGAAGAAATTATTCTGTGAGGTCACAACAGCTCAACTTCTCCAAGTGACTCCAATGAAAAAAAGAATACAAACATGACAAGCTTGTACACTGGTCTGGTAAATATTCAGAACTACGGACTGCCGAGGACAAGCTTTAAGTTCTGGGTGTCACATTGTCACAAAATTCATGGGGTGATCACTATCACAACTCAACAACACAGCCGTACAACGATGAACATAAATCTGTTTCCTGACAAACTTCAGGACATCAACTGTTATAGGGGGCTTATATTCACCCGAGGAAAGCATTTCTATTTGGCTTTGTTCCGCTGTACGAGGCCGTTCAGAATAGACTGCAGGCTCTAGGGGATTTCAAAGGCTAAATAACAAGAATAAAATGAAAGAAAGGCTTGTAGAGAAGCTTGTAGAGAAGAGGTTTTAAATGTGTTCTGGTTATCTTCTCTGCACTGCTTTGGAATCAGAGCAGGGTCTTCTTCATTCACATTAGTATGGAGGAAGTGCCTGTCAGATTAATTCTGTTTCAAATGAAATAATCATAATAGTACTAACACAGGATCACATTTGTAGTGTGTGTGTGTGTGTGTGTGTGGTGTGTGTGTGTGTGTGTGTGTGTGTGTGTGTGGACTGCAGGCTGCTCCAGTTTAAGATCTCCTGGGTGAGGTGTCTAGCTGAGAGACTGATGTGTGTCTTCAAGTCACACTAAGAGGGCCAGTCTTGTACTCCATCACCTGCAAGTGGCCCAACAGGGAGAAGAGATGGAAGATGTGGTGTGTCTCTCTCTCTCTCTCTCTCTCTCTCTCTCTCTCTCTCTCTCTGTGATAAAGTAGATAAGGGGGTCATCGATTCTGCGGCCTCAGAGCCCAGAGCCCAGACAAAGACCCCAGCAACCCAAGCTGTAGAATGTTCACTTTGCTACCACACAGCAAGCTTCTACCCCCAAGCCATAAAACTGCTGAACAGTTTAAAAAAAAAAATCCCTGTGGAAATCGAATTAGCATAATAAACAAATCCCCATCAAAATAAACTCAGCAAAAAAAGAAACATCCCTTTTTCAGGACCCTGTCTTTCAAAGATAATTCGTACTGTGAGACGCCTAAGACAGAGCTACAGGGAGACAGGACGGACAGTTGATCGTCCTAGCAGTGGCAGACCACGTGTAACACCTGCACAGGATCGGTACATCCGAACATCACACCTGCGGGACACATACAGGATGGCAACAACAACTGCCCGAGTAACACCAGGAACGCACAATCCCTCCATCAGTGCTCAGACTGTCCGCAATAGGCTGAGAGAGGCTAGACTGAGGGCTTGTAGGCCTGTTGTAAGGCAGGTCCTCACCAGACATCACCGGCAACAACGTCGCCTATGGGCACAAACCCACCGTCACTGGATTAAACAGGATTGTCAAAAAGTGCTCTTCACTGATGAGTCAGGATTTTGTCTCATCAGTGGTGATGGTCGGATTCGCGTTTATCGTCGAAGGAATGAGTGTACAACCGAGGCCTGTACTCTAGAGCGGGATCGATTTGGAGGTGGAGAGTCCGTCATGGTCTGGGGCGGTGTGTCACAGCATCATCGGACAGTAACTTCCTGTATGTTTTCGTTAAATAAAGGGAAAAAAATGTTTTTCATATTATATATATATATATATATAATAAAATCTCTCTCTTTATAAATATATAGACATACATACAGTACCAGTCAAAAGTTTGGAAACACTTCCTCATTTATGGGTTTTTCTTTATTTTTACTATTTTCTACATTGTAGAATAATAGTGAAGACATCAAAACAATGAAATAACGCATAAGGAATCGTGTCGTAAACAAAAAAAGTCTTAAACAAATCAAAATATATTTTAGATTCTTCAAAGTAGCCACCCTTTGCCTTGATGACAGCTTTAATTTATGAATGAGGTCCAAGGTAGAGGGTTGGAGGTTGGAGGTGAACAGTCAGACAGCATCAGACAGCATCAGACAGTCCTTGCCCTTTGAAACCCACGTCCACCATTACATATAGCACCGCCCACCAGCTGAAATGACATTAAAAAAATACAAATAAATATATATATTTTTTTATAAATAAGCACACATGTTAAAAGAAATATATCAAACATTTTGGCTGAGAGTTTTCTTTTGTGATGGTGGAGACAAACCAGAACTCCCAATTTCTATCACATCTGGACCTTAATCACACAGCATCAAATTACATTTCAATTCTGTGTTAACCGAGATTAGACTGATCCAAGGAGTGACTACAATCCACACTTTGGTTTTGGTAGAAAAGTCACTGTGAAGAAACGCTTGCATTTTTTGTGGACTTAAAAACATTATTTTACTCAACATCGAACATGTCTGAAGTTACACGTCACACCATTACAACAGTTTAACTGTTTTGGAATACAATTCTGAATATATTTTCTTAAACATCCTGTGTTTTTATTGCTTATTGTTTAACCATTGATGTGTTCTAGGGGCCATTTTGAGATGACATGTCCATCTTTTTGTGAGAAATTAGAAACTTTTATAAAGTATGTATAAAGTATAAATTGCCCACACCTAGATGAGGCCACCAAAAAAAGACTTCACTAATGATTAGTAAAAGGTTTATAAAGACCTATATTAAAAATCTGATGAATGATCTTATGAATCATTCTTAACTACTTTAAAGGTTGTTTATAAATGTGTGAATAACTATGTTACTAACATTTATGAATGTTAGAGTAATACTTATTGATTAATAAACTATTTACTCGTTCATTATAAATGCTGTATTACTTGGTGTTATTACGAAGCGCTACCTCTGTCTCTATGGCTCTCAGAGAGAAGTTCGCGGGAGGAGAGGAGGAGCCCCCTTTACTTTCTCTGTCTGGGAGACACCAGAGGATCCAAGAGGAGCACCTCACTGTGAATCAGACCCCCTCTTAGCTTTACTACTGGAGAGAGACATAAAGCGATTATCATTATGGGACTATGGGAGATATAATTGTATTATATTTTAAATTGTTGTTGCATTGTTGAGAGGGAACGTGTAACTAAGCATTTTGTTGGACGGTGTATAGCATGTGTATCCCGTACAAACGACTAATAATACCTGACACTTGAATTTTGTGAAAATAAGGGAGTGAAATAAGAACAAAGATAAATGTGATGGGGTCCTGTGAGCATCTGACTATTCTCATCTCTGGAACACTCTGTCTTCTTGTCTCCTGTTTTCCTGTCTTCCTGTCTCTGGAACCCTGTTTTCCTGTCTCTGAAACACTGTTTTCCTGTCTCTGCAACACTGTCTTCCTGCCTCTTGAACCCTCTGTCTTCCTGTCTCTGGAACCCTCTGCCCTCCTGTCTCTGGAACCCTCTGTCTTCCTGTCTCTTGAACCCTCTGTCTTCCTGTCTCTGGAACACTGCCTTCCTGCCTCTTGAACCCTCTGCCTTCCTGCCTCTTGAACCCTCTGTCTTCCTGTCTCTGGAACCCTCTGTCTTCCTGTCTCTTGAACCCTAAGTCTTCCTGTCTCTGAAACACTGTCTTCCTGTCTCTGGAAACTTCTGCCTTCCTGCCTCTTGAACCCTCTGTCTTCCTGTCTCTGGAACCCTCTGTCTTCCTGTCTCTGGATCCCTCTGTCTTCCTGTCTCTGGAACCTTCTTCCTTATGCCAACCAGAAGAGAGTGAGAGTGACCCCAATAACTACAGGGGGATATGCATCAACATCAACCTTGGGAAAATCCTCTGCATTATCATTAACAGCAGACTCGTACATTTCCTCAGCCAAAACAATGTACTAAGCAATTGGCTTTTTACCAAATTACCGTACGACAGACCTACCGTACACCCTAATTGACAAACAAACCAAAACAAAGGCAAAGTCTTCTCATGCTTTGTTTATTTCAAAAACGCTTTTGACTCAATTTAGCATGAGGGTCTGCTTTAAAAATTGATGGAAAGTGGTGTTAGGAGAAAAACATACGGCATTCTATAATCCATGTAAATCCATGTACAGTTAAAATTTGCAAAAAACACACATTTCTTTCCACATGGCCGTGGGGTGAGACAGGGATGCAGCTTAAGCCCGACCCTCTTCAACATATATACAACAAATTGGCAAGGGCACTAGAACAGTCTGCAGCACCTAGGCTCACCGTACTAGAACCTGAAGTAAAATGTCTACTGTTTGCTGATGATCTGGTGCTTCTGTCCTCAACCAAGGAGGGCCTACAGCAGCACCTAGATCTTCTGCATAGATTCTGTCAGACCTGGGTTCTGACAGTAAATCTCAGTAAGATGAAAATTATACTATTCCAAAAAAGGTCCAGTTGCCAGGACCACAAATACAAATTCCATCTAGACACCGTTGCCTGAGAGCACACAAAAAACGATACATACCTTGGCCTAAACATCAGCGCCACAGGTAACTTCCACAAAGCTGTGAACGATCTGACAGACAAGGCAAGAAGGGCCTTCTATGCCATCAAAAGGAATATAAAATTCGACATACCAATTAGGATCTGGCTAAAAATACTTGAATCAGTTATAGAACCCATTGTCCTTTATGGTTGTGAGGCCTGGGGTCCACTCCCAATTAAGAATTCACAAAACATCAAATTGAGACTCTGCATGCAGAAGCAAGCTGGTCCTGGGGCTCTATTCACAAACACAAACAGACCCCACAGAGCACCAGGACAGCAACACAAATAGACCCGACCAAATCATGAGAAAACAAAAAGACAATTACTTGACACATTGGAATTTACAAAAAAATGGCGCAAACTACAATGCTATTTGGCCCTAAACAGAGAGTACACAGTGGAAGAATACCTGATCACTGTAACTGACCCAAACTTAAGCAAAGCTTTGACTATGTACAGACTCAGTGAGCATAGCCTTGCTATTGAGAAAGGCCGCCGTAGGCAGACCTGGCTCTCAAGAGAAGACAGACTATGTGCAACACTGCCCACAAAATGAGGTGGAAACCGAGCTGCACTTCCTAACCTCCGGGCCAAATGTAGGACCATATCAGATCAGAAATTTCCACAAAGAATTTGAAAACAAATCCATATCTACTGGGTGAAATACCACAGTGTGCTTCACAGCAGCAAGATTTGTGACCTGTTACCATAATAAAATACCAACCAGTGAAGAACAAACACCATTGTAAATACAACCCATGTTTATTTATTGTCCCTTTTGTACTTTAACTATTTGCACATCGTTACAACACTGTATATATACATAAAATGACACTTGAAATTCTTAAGAAACTTTTGTGAGTTAAATGTTATTGTTAATTTAACTTTTGTTTATTATCTATTTTACTTGCTTTGGCAATGTTAACATGTTTTTTAAAGCCCTTAAATTGAAATTGAATTGAGAGAAAGAGAGAGAAAGGAAAGTGGCATAGCGATAGATAGAGAGAGGGAATACAGGGAGAGAGTGGGCGTGTGTTTTCTTGTCAGAGATTGAGTGTAGCTCTCAGGAGGTGTTTCTGGGTAACAGCTTGCGTGTGAAAACTTCAGCGTAGAAGGTGATTAATGACACTCGCTAAGCTCGAGAGCATGCCCACACAGGCACATGCACAGGCACACACACACACACACACGCAAACACGCACACACACACACACACACACACACACACACACACACACACACACACACACACACACACACACACACACACACACACACACACACACACACACACACACACACTCACACACACACACACGCACAGACACACACAGCCTTGAACTCACTAGCTAAGGTGCTTTGAACATCATCTGAAGCGATCAAGTTGTCCAGAGGGCCTGTACTGCCCCCTGCTGACTGCTGAAGGAACAGCATGGCAAACTATTTCCTAAAAAGTGCACTACTTTTGACCAGAGCCATGTAGGATACCGTTAGGGACGCTGTCAACGATCACTCTGTGATGTGGTTTCCTCTGCTAGATAACACCTGTCTCCTACCCTGGTAATGATCTGGTTTCCTCTGCTAGATAACACCATGTCTCCTACCCTGGTAATGATCTAGTTTCCTCTGCTAGATAACACCTGCCTCCTACCTTGGTAATGATCTGGTTTCCTTTGCTAGATACACCCCTCTCCTACCCTGGTAATGATCTGGTTTCCTCTGCTAGGTAACACCTGTCTCCTACCCTGGTAATGATCTGGTTTCCTCTGCTAGATAACACCATGTCTCCTACCCTGGTAATGATCTAGTTTCCTCTGCTAGATAACACCTGCCTCCTACCTTGGTAATGATCTGGTTTCCTTTGCTAGATACACCCCTCTCCTACCCTGGTAATGATCTGGTTTCCTCTGCTAGGTAACACCCGTCTCCTACCCTGCTAATGATCTGGTTTCCTCTGCTCGATAACACCTGTTTCCTACCCTGGTAATAATCTGGTTTCCTCTGCTAGATAACACCTGTCCTCTACCCTGGTAATGATCTGGTTTCCTCTGCTAGATAACACCATGTCTCCTACCCTGGTAATGATCTGGTTTCCTCTGCTAGATAACACCTGTCCTCTACCCTGGTAATGATCTGGTTTCCTCTGCTAGATAACACCTGCCTCCTACCCTGGTAATGATCTGGTTTCCTCTGCTAGGTAACACCTGCCTCCTACCCTGGTAATGATCTGGTTTCCTCTTCTAGATAACACCTGTCTCCTACCCTGGTAATGATCTGGTTTCCTCTGCTAGATAACACCTGTCTTCTACCGTGGTAATGATCTGGTTTCCTCTGAGTTAATGGAGGAATGAAGTGTAAGAGCAGAGGTGGTCAAATAAAACAGAAAAGCATGGAATGATGGAAAACAAGTGGTCATAAATGCATGTTGTGAGGGTGACATGATCTCTTTCCATAAGCAAAAACCAGTGGTAATTAAAAGGGTTAAAAATAACATCTAATGGTAGTAGCTCCACTCTGGTAGCTCCACTCTGGTAGATCCAATCTGGTAGCTCCACTCTAGTAGCTCCACTCTGGTAGCTCCACTCTAGTAGCTCCACTCTAACAGCTCCACTCTGGTAGCTCCACTCTGGTAGCTCCACTCTAGTAGCTCCACTCTAGTAGCTCCACTCTGGTAGCTCCACTCTGGTAGCTCCACTCTAGTAGCTCCACTCTAGTAGCTCCACTCTAACATCTCCACTCTAACAGCTACACTCTGGTAGCTACACTCTGGTAGCTCCACTCTAGTAGCTCCACTCTGGTAGCTCCACTCTAGTAGCTCCACTCTAGTAGCTCCACTCTAACATCTCCACTCTAACAGCTCCACTCTGGTAGCTCCACTCTGGTAGCTCCACTCTGGTAGCTCCACTCTTCATATTACATTGTGACGTCATGATGTGGGCCAAAAGTTCCATCCAACCTGAACAGCTCTTACACAAAAAGCGCATTATCATCATTTTCATAATTTCAGAGTGTTATTTCTACCTCATAAACCTAGGAAAACATATTTTTAACTGCACTGCCCCTTTAAGTGTCGAGGAGGAACACCTGAAATGGATGATTCCTGGTGTCTGTGACCCGGTTGACAGAGTGGTGAAACAGAGAAGACACTGTCTGTCCTGCTGAGTTTTGAGTCTTTACCCAACAAAGTCAAGTCAGGATGTGTCAGTTAACCCGTGAGAGCTTTTGTCCCGAACCCATTACAGTGTTTTAGGTGCCAAGCTTATGGTCATGTTGCAGCAGTGTGCAGGAAGTGAGATTCCCAGATTTGAGAAGTGTTTTGGAGGACATTAGACAAAGGAACGTGTAGTATCGGAAGACAAATCTGTGTGTAAACTGTAGGGTTACCCATGATGCTGGAGATCAGAAGTCTCCAGTGATAGAAAGGCAGGTTGAGGTTGCCAGGATCAGAGTAGTACAGAAGGTGTCGTATGCTGAGGCAGTGAAGAGAGTAGTAGAGGAAGATGGGTCCAGGGTGAGGATCCTAAGAGGATCCCTGTGAGTAGGCCGAGTCAATAGCTTGGCACACCTGTATTTGGGGAGTTTCTCCCATTTTTCTTTGCAGATCCTCTCAAGCTCTGTAAGGTTGGAGGTGGAGCGTCGCTGCACAGCTATTTTCAGGTCTCTCCAGAGATGTTATATGGAGTTCAAGTCCGGGCTCTGGCTGGGCCACTCAAGGACATTGAGTTATTTGTCACATGTGCCGAATACAACAGCTGTAGACCTTACAGTGAAATGCTTACTTACAAGCTCTTAACCAACCATGCAGTTTTAAGAAAAATATTTACTAAATACATTTAAATAAAAAATAAAAGAGCAACAATAAAATAACAATAACAAGGCTATATACAGGGTGTACCGGTACAGAGTCAATGTGGAGGCTATATACAGGGTGTTACGGTACAGAGTCAATGTGGAGGCTATATACAGGGTGTTACGGTACAGAGTCAATGTGGAGGCTATATACAGGGTGTTACGGTACAGAGTCAATGTGGAGGCAAATATACAGGGTGTTACGGTACAGAGTCAATGTGGAGGCTATATACAGGGTGTTACGGTACAGAGTCAGTGTGGAGGCTATATACAGGGTGTACCGGTACAGAGTCAATGTGGAGGCTATATACAGGGGGTACCGGTACAGAGTCAATGTGGAGGCTATATACAGGGGGTACCGGTACAGAGTCAATGTGGAGACTATATACAGGGTGTTACGGTACAGAGTCAATGTGGAGGCTATATACAGGGTGTTACGGTACAGAGTCAATGTGGAGGCTATATACAGGGGGTACCGGTATAGAGTCAATGTGGAGGCTATATACAGGGGGTACCGGTACAGAGTCAATGTGGAGGCTATATACAGGGGGTACCGGTATAGAGTCAATGTGGAGGCTATATACAGGGGGTACCGGTACAGAGTCAATGTGGAGGCTATATACAGGGGGTTCTGGAACAGAGTCAATGTGGAGGCTATATACAGTGTGTTACGGTACAGAGTCAATGTGGAGGCTATATACAGGGGGTACGGGTACAGAGTCAATGTGGAGGCTATATACAGGGGGTACTGGTACAGAGTCAATGTGGAGGCTATATACAGGGGTTACCGGTACAGAGTCAATGTGGAGGCTATATACAGGGGGTAATGTGCGGGGGTACAGGTTAGTCGAGGTAATTGAGGTAATATGTACAGTTAGGTAGGGGTACAGTGAATATGCATAGATAATCGATAATAAACAGCGAGTAGCAGCTGCATAAAAATAAGGAGGGGGGCGTGTCAATACAAATAGTCCGGGTATTTAGTATTTTTTTGTATTTTAATGGTAGCCATTTGATTAATTGTTCAGCAATCTTATGGATTGGGGGTAGAAGCTGTTAAGGAGCCTTTTGGACCAAGACTTGATGCTCCGGTACTGATTGCCGTGCGGTAGCAGAGAGAACAGAGGATCTGAGGACCCATGATAAATATTTTCCTGAGGGGGAACAGGCATTGTCGTTCCCTCTTCACGACTGTCTTGGTGTGTTTGAACCACGATAGTTTGTGTCACGATTCTCTAAAGCAGAACCCAGAAGCAGACAAGGTGAGTTGAACGAAGGTGAATATTTATTTACAGACTCAAATGTGAAAGCAGAATAATCCAGGAGACGGAGCTGGCAGCGGAGGTGAGTTGGTGAGAGTGAATAGGCAGATCCAATGATGTCACAGAAGCCACCGACGACCAGGCAGGGGTGGGGTGAATGTTCCGGGAGAATGACTGTAGACAGAGTAAACGGAGGTGAGTACAGAACAACAAAACTAACTCTAGTAAACTTGAGGCTGATATGCTGACACAACATACTGTTCATTGCTAACGATCCGGCAGGGAATGGATGTCAGGTCAGAGCTTATGAAGTGGAGAGGTGATGATCAGGACCAGGTGTGCAGATAGCTGATGAGATGCAGGTGCGGGTAATCGAGAGATCTCCCGCCTAGCTTCGTCGCCCGGCAACCAGACAGGGTGCGTTCAGGAACCTCAGGAAACAGACTCCAAGACAGAAAACAGGCAACTCAGGCAGAAAACAGACTCAGGAAGCGGGATTCATGACAGTTTGCTGCTGATGTGGACACCAAGGAACTTGAAGCTCTCAACCTGCTCCACTACAGCCCCGTCGATGAGAATGGGGGCGTGCTCGGCAGTCCTTTTCCTGTAGTCCACGATCATCCCCTTTTATCTTGCTCACGTTGAGGGAGAGGTTATTGTCCTTGCACCATACAGCCAGGTCTCTGACCTCATCCCTGTAGGCTGTCTCATCGTTGTCGGTGATCAGGCCTAGCATCGTTATTTCATTGGCAAACTTAATGATGGTGTTGGAGTCGTGCTTGGCCACGCAGTCATGGGTGAACATGGAATACAGGATTGGACTAAGCACCCCTACCCCTGAGAGGCGCCCCTGTTGAGGATCAGCATGGCAGATATGTTGTTGCCTACCCTTACCACCTGGGGGCGGCCCATCTGGAGGTCCAGGATCCAGCTGCAGAAGGAGGTGTTTAGTCCCAGGGTCCTTGGTGTTGAATGCTGAGCTGTAGTCAATGAATAGCATTCTCACGTAGGTGTTCCTCTTGTCCAGGTGTGAAAGGGCAGTGTTGAGTGCAATAGAGATTGCGCCATCTGTGGACCTGTTGGGGCGGTATGCAAATTGGAGTGGGTCTAGGGTTTCTGGGATAATGGTGTTGATGTGAGCCATGACCAGCCTTTCAAAGCACATCATGCCTACAGACGTGAGTGCTATGGGTCTGAAGTAATTTAGGCAGGTTACCGTAGTGTTCTTGGGGACAGGGACTATGTGATGGTCAGCTTGAAACTTGTAGCTATTACAGACTCGGCCAGGGAAAGGTTGAAAATGTCAGTGAATGCAGTTGCCAGTTGGCCAGTGCATGCTCGGAGTACACATCCTGGTAATCCATCTGGCCCTGCAGCTTTCTGAATGTTGACCTGTTGAAAGGTCTTACTCACATCGGCTACGGCGAGTGTGATCACACAGTCGTCCGGGACAGCCGGTGCTTTCATGCATGCTTCAGTGTTGCTTGCCTTGAAACGGGCATAGAAGTAATTTAGCTCGTCTGGTAGGCTTGTGTCACCGGGCAGTTCGCAGCTGGGCTTCCATTTGTCATCCTAAAACAGTTTGCAAGCCCTGCCACATCCGACAAGTGTCGGACCTGGTGTAGTAGGATTCAATGTTAGTTCTATATTGACGCTTTGCCCGTTTGATGGTTCGTCTGAGGGCATAGCGGGATTTCTTATAAGCATCCGAGTTTGTGTCCTGCTCCTTGAAAGCGGCAGCTCTACCCTTTAGCTCAGTGCAGATGTTGCCTGTAGTCCATGGCTTCTGGTTGGGTTATGTACGTACGGTCACTGTGGAGACAACGTCATCGACACATTTAATGATGAAGCCGGTGACTGATGTGGTGTACTCCTCGCATTTCGTGACAAAAGATTTCTAAATATTTCATTACCGTACTTCGAAGCATGTCAACCGCTGTTTAAAATCAATTTTTATGCAATTTTTCTCGTAAAAAAGCGATAATATTCCGACCGGGAATCTGTGTTTCGGCAAATAGAGGGAAAAACACAAAGACGGGGGCGGCCAGTGCACGAGCTTAAGCCCTTTGTCCTCTGATAGACCACTTAGCAAAAGCGCTCGTGTGTTTCAGCCAGGGCTTTGAATTACGTCATTCAGCTTTTTCCCGGGCTCTGAGCGCCCATGGAAGACGTAGGAAGTGTCACGTTAGAGCAGAGATCCTTTGTAATGGATAGAGATGGCAAAGAATTCAAGAAATGGTCAGACAGGGTACTTCCTGTACAGAATCTTCTCACGTTTTGGCCTGCCAAATGAGTTCTGTTATACTCACAGACACCATTCAAACAGTTTTCGAAACTTTGGAGTGTTTTCCATCCAAAGCTAATAATTATATGCATATTCTAGTTTCTGGGCAGGACTAATAATCAGATTAAATCGGGTATGTTTTTTATCCAGCCGTGAAAATACTGCCCCCTAGCCGTAACAGGTTAAGGAGAAGTGTATCTTTAAAATGGTGTAAAATAGTTGATTGTTTGAGAAATTGAAATTATTCGATTTTTGATGTTTTGTATAGTGTGTCCCGCAGGTGGGACGGTAGCGTCCCACGTAGCCCTGAGAAGTTTTAAGAAACAGATCACCGACCATTTCGAATCCAACCGTACCTTCTCCGCTGTGCAATCCAGTTTTCGAGCTGGTCACGGATGTACCTCAGCCACGCTCAAGGTACTAAACGATGTCATAACCGCCATCGATAAAAGACAGTACTGTGCAGCCGTCTTCATCAACCTGGCCAAAGCTTTCGACTCTGTCAATCACCGTATTCTTATCGGCAGACTCAACAGCCTTAGTTTCTCAAATGTCTGCCTCACCTGGTTCACCAACTACTTCTCAGATAGAGTTCAGTGTGTCAAATCGGAGGGCCTATTGTCCTGACCTCTGGCAGTCTCTATGGGGGTACCCCAGGGTTCAAATCTCGGGCCAACTCTTTTCTCTGTACAGTCTTGGCCAAAAGTTTTGAGAATGACACAAATATTAATTTCCACAAAGTTTGCTGCTTTAGATATTTTTGTCAGGTGTTACTATGGAATACTGAAGTATAATTATAAGCATTTCATGAGTGTCAAAGGCTTTTATTGGGTTTTATTGACAATTACATGAAGTTGATGCAAAGAGTCAATTTTGCAGTGTTGACCCTTCTTTTTCAAGACCTCTGCAATCCGCCCTGGCATGCTGTCAAATAACTTCTGGGCCACATCCTGACTGATGGCAGCCCATTGTTGCATAATCAATGCTTGGAGTTTGTCAGAATTTGTGGGTTTTTGTTTGTCCACACGCCTCTTGAGGATTGACCACAAGTTCTCAATGTGATTAAGGTCTGGGGAGTTTCCTGGCCATGGACCCAAAATATCAATGTTTTGTTCCCAGAGCCACTTAGTTATCAATTTTGCCTTATGGCAAGGTGCTCCATCATACTGGAAAAGGCATTGTTCGTCATCAAACTGTTCCTGGATGGTTGGGAGAAGTTTCTCTCGGAGAATGTGCTGGTACCATTCTTTATTCATGGCTGTGTTCTTAGGCAAAATTGTGAGTGAGCCCACTCCCTTCGCTGAGAACCAACCCCACACATGAATGGTCTCAGGATGCTTTACTGTTGGCATGACATAGGACTGATGGTAGCGCTCACCTTGTCTTCTCCGGACAAGCTTTTTTCCGGATGCCCCAAACAATCGGAAAGGGGATTCATCAGAGAAAATTACTTTACCCCAGTCCTCAGCAGTCCAAACCCTGTACCTTTTGCAGAATATCAGTCTGTCCCTGATGTTTTTCCTGGAGATAAGTGGATTCTTTGCTGCTCTTCAGGACACCAGGCCATCCTCCAAAAGTCTTCACCTCACTGTGCATACAGATGCACTCACACCTGCCTGCTGCCATTCCTGAGCAAGCTCTGTACTGGTGGTGCCCCGATCCCGCAGCTGAATTAACTTTAGGAGCTTGCTGGACTTTCTTGGGCACCCTGAAGCCTTCTTCACAACAATTGAAACGCTCTCCTTGAAGTTCTTGACGATCCGATAAATGGTTGATTTAGGTGCAATCTTACTGGCAGCAATATGCTTGCCTGTGAAGCCCTTTTTGTGCAAAGCAATGATGACGGCACGTGTTTCCTTGCAGGTAACCATGTTTGACAGAGGAAGAACAATGATTCCAAGCACCACTCTCCTTTTGAAGCTTCCAGTCTGTTATTCAAACTCAATCAGCATGACAGAGTGATCGCCAGCCTTGTCCTCGTCAACACTCACACCTGTGTTAACGAGAGAATCACTGACATGATGTCAGCTGGTCCTTCTGTGGCAGGGCTGAAATGCAATGGAAATGTTTTTTGGGGATTCAGTTCATTTGCATGGCAAAAAGGGACTTTGCAATTCATCTGATCACTCTTCATAACATTCTGGCGTATATGCAAATTGCCATCGTACAAACTGAGGCAGCAGACTTTGTGAAAATCTATATTTGTGTCATTCTCAAAACTTTTGGCCACGCCTGTAGATATCAACGATGTCACTCTTGCTGCAGGTGATTCCCTGATCCACCTCTACGCAGATGACACCATTCTGTATACATCTGGCCCTTCTTTGGACACTGTGTTAACAAACCTCCAAACGAGCTTCAATGCCATACAACACTCCTTCCGTGGCCTCCAACTGCTCTTAAACTCTAGTAAAACTAAATGCATGCTTTTCAACCGATCGCTGCCCGCACCCACCCGCCCGACAAGCATCACTACTCTGGACGGCTCTGACTTAGAATATGTGGACAACTATAAATACCTACATAGGTGTCTGGCTAGACTGTAAACTCTCCTTCCAGACTCATATTAAACATCTCCAATACAAAATTAAATCTAGAATCGGCTTCCTATTTCGCAACAAAGCCTCCTTCACTCATGCTGCCAAACATACCCTCGTAAAACTGACCATCCTACCGATCCTCGACTTCAGCGATGTCATTTACAAAATAGCCTCCAACACTCTACTCAGCAAACTGGATGCAGTCTATCACAGTGCCATCCGTTTTGTCACCAAAGCCCCATATACTACCCACCACTGCGACCTGTGTGCTCTCGTCGGCTGGCCCTCACTACATATTCGTTGCCAGACTCACTGGCTCCAGGTCATCTACAAGTCTTTGCTAGGTAAAGCCCCGCCTTATCTCAGCTCACTGGTCACCATAACAACACCCACCCGTAGCACACACTCCAGCAGGTATATCTCACTGGTCATCCCCAAAGCCCACACCTTTGGCTGCCTTTCCTTCCAGTTCTCTGCTGCCAATTACTGGAACAAATTGCAAAAATCGCTGAAGTTGGAGACTTATATCTCCCTCACTAACTTTACGCACCAGCTATCTGAGCAGCTTACCGATCGCTGCAGCTGTACACAGCCCATCTGTAAATAGCCCATCCAATCTACCTACCTCATCCCCATATTGTTTTTATTTACTTTTTTGCTCTTTTTTGCACACCAGTATTTCTACTTGCACATCATCATCTGCACATCTATCACTCCAGTGTTAATTTGCTACATTGTAATTACTTCGCTACTATGGCCTATTTATTTGCACACACTGTACATAGATTTTTCTATTGTGTTATTGACTGTGTGTTTGTTAATTCCATGTGCAACTTGGTGTTGTTGTTTGTGTCGCACTGCTTTGCTTTATCTTGGCCAGGTTGCGGTTGTAAATGAGAATTTGTTCTCAACTGGCCTACCTGGTTAAATAAAGCTGAAATACATATTTTTTAAATAATAAAAATCTAAGCAGTCAATCCAAAGTGCTTCTCTGTAGGAAAGAGAACATTATACGGACACTATACGGACACTATTCGGCCACTATACGGCCACTATACGGACACTATATGGACACCATACGGACACCATACGGACACTATACGGACACTATACGGACACTATACGGACACTATATGGACACTATACTGACACTATACGGACACTATATGGCATGAAGTTTCTGCTGCTGCAACCCCTCCTCCCCTCCTACTTCTCCTCCCCTCCTCCTATCCCCTCCTACCATCTCCTCCTCCTCTCCTCCCCTCCTCCCCTCCTATCCCCTACTCCCTTCCTCCCCTCCTCCTCCTCTCCTCCTCTCCTCCCCTCCTCCTCTCTTCCTCTCCTCCTCTCCTATCACCTATTCCTCTCCTCCTCTCCTCCTCTCCCCTATTCCTCTCCTCCTCTCCTCCTCTCCCCTATTTCTCTCCTCCTATCCCCTATTCCTCTCCTCCTCTCCCCTATTCCTCTCCTCCTATCCCCAATTCCTCTCCTCCTATCCCCTATGCCTCTCCTCCTCTCCCCTATTCCTCTCCTCTTATCCCCTATTCCTCTCCTCCTCTCCCCTATTCCTCTCCTCCTCTCCCCTATTCCTCTCCTCCTATCCCCTATTCCTCTCCTCCTATCCCCTATTCCTCTAATCCTATCCCCTCCTCCCTTCCTCCCCTACTCCTCTCCCCTATTCCTCTCCTCCTCTCCCCTATTCCTCTCCTCCTCTCCCCTATTCCTCTCCTCCTCTCCCCTATTCCTCTCCTCCTCTCCCCTATTCCTCTCCTCCTACACCTCCCCCTCATATTACTGTGGGAATTGATTAGTTCCTTGGTTTGGCATTGCATCCATTCTCCTGGCTGGCGGTATGACTTTCAGACGATGTCATTACCATGGAGACGATAATATGATATTAATATAATATTAATGACTAAACCCAGCTGGGAGGATATTACGTTGGAGGAAATTACAATTACAAACTCCAGCACTGCCAGCCAGCGCTCAAAGATCATTTCAGTTTATCATATTTCTTCCTCATTCATATGACCTTCTCCCTCCCCCTCCTCCCCCCTCTTACTCCTCCTCCCTCACCCTCCCTCCCTCACCCTCCTTCCCTCCCTCACCCTCCTCCTCACTCCCCCTCCTCCTCCCTCTCACTCCTCCTCCCTCCCCCTCCTCCTCCCTCACCCTCCTTCTCTCCCTCATTTTGCTAAAATAACAGCCTCTAGACGCTTCCTATAGCCTCTAATGAGTGTCTGGATTCTGGATGAAGGTATTTTGGACCATTCCTCCTTACAAAACATCCCCAGTTCAGTTAGGTTTGATGGTTGCCCGCTTCAAATCATCCCACAGATTCTCAATGATATTCAGGTCTGGGGACTGGGATGGCCATTCCAGAACATTGTACTTGTTCCTCTGCATAAATGCCCGGGTAGATTTTGAGCAGTGTTTTGGGTCGTTGTCTTGTTGAAATATCCAGCCCCGGCGTAACTTCAACTTTGTGACTGATTCTTCAACATTATTCCCAAGAATCTGCTGATATTGAGTGGAATCCACGCGACCCTCAACTTTAACAAGATTCCCAGTACCGGCACTGGCCACACAGCCCCACAGCATGATGGAACCCCCACCAGATTTTACTGTGCGTAGCAAGTGTTATTCTTGGAACGCTGTGTTCTTTTGCCGCCATGCATAACGTCCCTTGTTATGACCAAATAACTCAATCTTTGTTTCATCAGTCCACAGCACCTTTTTCCAAAATGAAGCTGGCTTGTCCATAATGTGCGTTTGCCTTCCTCAAGCGACTCTGTTTGTGGCGTGTGTGCAGAAAAGGCTTCTTCCGCATCACTCTCCCATACAGCTTCTCCTTGTGCAAAGTGCGCTGAATTTTTGAACGATGCACAGTGACACCATCTGCAGCAAGATGATGTTGTAGGTCTTTGGAGGTGGTCTGTGGGCTGGTGACCGTTCTCACCATCCTTCGCCTTTGCCTCTCCGATATTTTACTTGGCCTGCCACTTCTGGCCTTAACAAGAACTGTGCCTGTGGTCTTCTATTTCCTCACTATGTTCCTCACAGTGGACACTGCCAGCTTACATCTCTGCGATAGCTTTTTGTAGCCTTCCTCTAAACCATAATGTTGAACAATCTTTGTTTTCAGGTCATTTGAGAGTTGTTTTGAGGCCCCCATGTTGCCACTCTTCAGAGGAGAGTCAAAGAGAACAACAACTTGCTATTGGCCACCTTAAATACCTTTTCTCATGATTGGATGCACTTGTCTATGAAGTTCAAGGCTTAATGAGCTCACCAAACCAATTGTGTGTTCCAATTAATCAGTGCTAAGTAGTTACAGGTATTCAAATCAACAGAATGACAAAGGGTGCCCAAATTCTTGCATAGCCTATTTTTCACATCTGATTTAATTTCATACAACTTAATATTGCTACACTAAAAATCTTTGTCTGGACAATACCCCAGTACTCAGCTTTTATTAAAAAAAGAATGGCATGCCACTGTGATCATTTTCTGTGACGACAGAGTAAAGTATTATGCAGCCTCAGAGGGGTGCCCAAACTTTTTCATACGACTGTATATTTGCAACAATTTCTAAAAACCTGTTTATGCTTTGTCATTATGGTGTATTGTGTGTAGAATGCTGAGTGTATATAGTTTTTAATCAATTTTAGAATAATGTTGAAACGTAACAAAATGTGGAAGAAGTAAAGTGGTCTGAATACTTTCTGAATGCAGTGTACCTCATCGGGTTAACACATGATCTCACCTCATCTGTATATCAGATATCCTGTTAGAGCTTTGTGCTGAATCCACTGCAGTGTTTCAGGTGCCACGTCGATCTTATTCCAAGATGTGGGAAGTGTGCCAGTGTGTAGTTTCGGTGGATAGAGTTGTGTGTGTGAACTCTAGGGGAGTCCATGTTGCTGGGGATCAGAAGTGTCCGGTGAGAGAGAGAGGCAGGTTGAGGTGGCTAGAGTCAGAGTAGTGCAGAAGGTGTCGTATGCTGAGGCATTGAAGAAAGTAGAGGAGGATAGGGTCAAGGGTGAAGGATCCTGAGAGGACTAGATCTGTTCCAGCACAGAGGGGTAGTATAATGGATTTATATTATAGTCCAGTTGGGGGCGGTAATGCAACATATTGGATGCATACCGCCGGTTAACTACAAAGAAGAAGATAAAGTACGTCCAGTCCACCTGGTTGACCATGCCTCAGGACTACCTGACATGATGACTCCTTGCTGTCCCTAGTCCACCAGGCCGTGCTGCTGCTCCAGTTTCAACTGTTCTGCCTGCGGCTATGGAACCCTGACCTGTTCACTGGACGTGCTACCTGTCCCAGACCTGCTGTTTTCAACTCTCTAGAGACAGCAGGAGTGGTAGAGATACTCTGAATGATCGGCTATGAAAAGCCAACTGACATTTACTCTTGAGGTGCTGACTTGTTGCACCCTCGACAACTACTGTGATTATTATTGTTTGACCATGCTGGTCATTTATGAACATTTGAACATCTTGGCCATGTTCTGTTATAATCTCCACCCAGCACAGCCAGAAGAGGACTGGCCACCCCTCATAGCCTGCTTCCTCTCTAGGTTTCTTCCTAGGTTTTGGCATTTCTAGGGAGTTTTTCCTAGCCACCGTGCTTCTACACCTGCATTACTTTGGGGAGAGTCAAAAATGGCAGCGAGTAGGGAAGATGAAACAGAGGACGAGTTGGTGAAGGAACAGCTGTGATGGAATGCGAACAATATGGGTGTCAGTTCGGAAGGTATGAAGCTGGAGGATGAGGGCCAAGAACCGGAATGGTCAGTAGTGGAAAGACACAGGAAGAGAAGAGAGATCATGATACAGAAAGCAGTGGAGTGTCTAGTAAAGAAAGCACGAGGGCCAAGGTAGGACGCAGGAGTAGTGATGTGTTGGAGTGGAAAGTAATGATAGTGTTTGATGAGACCACAGGGCCTCACTTACTGTGAATCCTATCAGACTAACTAATGTCGTAGATAAAGAGGAAGGTGAAGTGGAATTAGCTCGGTTCGTTGGAAATTATATATTGTTAATATTTTGTGGTAGCCAGGCTCAGCAAGAGAAGATTCTGCAAATGGAAAAGCTTAATGGGAAGAAGATTGGTTCATATGCTGGGTAGAGGAGTCATCACATTAACAGTCATATCTCTGGTTATTATGCTGGGTAGAGGAGAGAGTCATCACATTAGCAGTCATGTCTCTGGTTATTATGCTGGGTAGAGGAGAGAGATACATAACATTAACAGTCATGTCTCTGGTTATTATGCTGGCTAGAGGAGTCATCACATTAACAGTCATGTCTCTGGTTATTATGCTGGGTAGAGGAGAGAGTCATCACATTAACAGTCATGTCTCTGGTTATTATGCTGGGTAGAGGAGAGAGTCATCACATTAACAGTCATGTCTCTGGTTATTATGCTGGGTAGAGGAGTCATCACATTAACAGTCATGTCTCTGGTTATTATGCTGGGTAGAGGAGAGAGTCATCACATTAACAGTCATGTCTCTGGTTATTATGCTGGGTAGAGGAGTCATCACATTAACAGTCATGTCTCTGGTTATTATGCTGGGTAGAGGAGTCATCACATTAACAGGCATATCTCTGGTTATTATGCTGGGTAGAGGAGTCATCACATTAACAGTCATGTCTCTGGTTATTATGCTGGGTAGAGGAGAGAGTCATCACATTAACAGTCATGTCTCTGGTTATTATGCTGGGTAGAGGAGTCATCACATTAACAGTCATGTCTCTAGTTATTATGCTGGGTAGAGGAGAGAGTCATCACATTAACAGTCATGTCTCTGGTTATTATGCTGGGTAGAGGAGAGAGTCATCACATTAACAGTCATGTCTCTGGTTATTATGCTGGGTAGAGGAGTCATCACATTAACAGTCATGTCTCTGGTTATTATGCTGGGTAGAGGAGAGAGTCATCACATTAACAGTCATGTCTCTGGTTATTATGCTGGGTAGAGGAGTCATCACATTAACAGTCATGTCTCTGGTTATTATGCTGGGTAGAGGAGTCATCACATTAACAGTCATGTCTCTGGTTATTATGCTGGGTAGAGGAGTCATCACATTAACAGTCATGTCTCTGGTTATTATGCTGGGTAGAGGAGTCATCACATTAACAGGCATATCTCTGGTTATTATGCTGGGTAGAAGAGTCATCACATTAACAGTCATGTCTCTGGTTATTATGCTGGGTAGAGGAGTCATCACATTAACAGTCATGTCTCTGGTTATTATGCTGGCTAGAGGAGTCATCACATTAACAGTCATGTCTCTGGTTATTATGCTGGGTAGAGGAGTCATCACATTAACAGTCATGTCTCTGGTTATTATGCTGGGTAGAGGAGAGAGTCATCACATTAACAGTCATGTCTCTGGTTATTATGCTGGGTAGAGGAGTCATCACATTAACAGTCATGTCTCTGGTTATTATGCTGGGTAGAGGAGAGAGTCATCACATTAACAGTCATGTCTCTGGTTATTATGCTGGGTAGAGGAGTCATCACATTAACAGTCATGTCTCTGGTTATTATGCTGGGTAGAGGAGTCATCACATTAACAGTCATGTCTCTGGTTATTATGCTGGGTAGAGGAGTCATCACATTAACAGTCATGTCTCTGGTTATTATGCTGGGTAGAGGAGTCATCACATTAACAGGCATATCTCTGGTTATTATGCTGGGTAGAGGAGTCATCACATTAACAGTCATGTCTCTGGTTATTATGCTGGGTAGAGGAGAGAGTCATCACATTAACAGTCATGTCTCTGGTTATTATGCTGGGTAGAGGAGTCATCACATTAACAGTCATGTCTCTGGTTATTATGCTGGGTAGAGGAGAGAGTCATCACATTAACAGTCATGTCTCTGGTTATTATGCTGGGTAGAGGAGAGAGTCATCACATTAACAGTCATGTCTCTGGTTATTATGCTGGGTAGAGGAGTCATCACATTAACAGTCATGTCTCTGGTTATTATGCTGGGTAGAGGAGAGAGTCATCACATTAACAGTCATGTCTCTGGTTATTATGCTGGGTAGAGGAGTCATCACATTAACAGTCATGTCTCTGGTTATTATGCTGGGTAGAGGAGAGAGTCATCACATTAACAGTCATGTCTCTGGTTATTATGCTGGGTAGAGGAGTCATCACATTAACAGTCATGTCTCTGGTTATTATGCTGGGTAGAGGAGTCATCACATTAACAGTCATGTCTCTGGTTATTATGCTGGGTAGAGGAGTCATCACATTAACAGGCATATCTCTGGTTATTATGCTGGGTAGAGGAGTCATCACATTAACAGTCATGTCTCTGGTTATTATGCTGGGTAGAGGAGAGAGTCATCACATTAACAGTCATGTCTCTGGTTATTATGCTGGGTAGAGGAGTCATCACATTAACAGTCATGTCTCTGGTTATTATGCTGGCTAGAGGAGTCATCACATTAACAGTCATGTCTCTGGTTATTATGCTGGGTAGAGGAGTCATCACATTAACAGTCATGTCTCTGGTTATTATGCTGGGTAGTGCCGCTGGAAGCCTATCAGTGCCGCTGGAAGCCTATCAGTGCCGCTGGAAGCCTATCGGTGCAGCTGGAAGCCTATCGGTGCCGCTGGAAGCTTATCGGTGCCGCTGGAAGCCTATCGGTGCCGCTGGAAGCCTATCGGTGCCGCTGGAAGCCTATCGGTGCCGCTGGAAGCCTATCGGTGCTGCTGGAAGCCTATCGGTGCCGCTGGAAGCCTATCAGTGCCGCTGGAAGCCTATCAGTGCCGCTGAGGTTTGAGAAAGTTAAGTCTGGAAAAGTACAGAGAGGATTCCTGAGTTTCAATGTCAGAGAATTTTTCCCATCCCCACTGCAGTGTTTTTAAATGCCAAAAGAATGGGACATGTAGCTGTTCAGTGTAAAGGAAGGAAATGTGCCAAGTGTGGAGGGGAACATGATTACGGTGAATGTGTGAGCAATGTGAAAGGGGAGAACATAGTGCCGCATTTGGTGGATGCCAGGTACAGATAGAGGCTAGAGAGGCTCAGAGATATAAGATCGGTCATGATGTAATCATATGCAGAGGCTGTAAGACAGATCGGTGGAACTACAGCGAGGACTGAAGGAGTTTCCATGGCTGTTCCTGGACTAACTGGACCTGCTGTCGGGGCTGGTGTTTCCAACGGTCCTGGCATGGTTCAGAAATCTGGTGCTCATGAATGTGCGGCATCAAAAGGACACTTTGATAATGAATAAAGTTGACTTCGTTAGCTTTTATTGGCTAAGGTCATCAATACGACGACTCGGGTTGTGGAAAGCAGAAATGCCAGGTTGAAGGTTAATGTGGAGACGGCAAAAAGAGATATTTGGGGTAACAGAGGTTACTGTTGAAATGGTTGTTGACGTGGTGAACAATCCTAAGGGTGGAGTGTTCCAGAATAATATAGAGGTTAACGGGGTTGGGGGAGTTGGCAGGGTGTGGTAGAAATTAGTCGGGATTTATTTGGGTTTTATTTTCATGGTAGTACATGTATATTTTGGGTTCCCGAGTGGCGCAGCGGTCTAAGGCACTGCATCTACAGACCCTGGTTCGATTTCAGGCTGTATCACAGCGGTCTAAGGCACTGCATCTCAGTGCTAGAGGTGTCTCTACAGACCCTGGTTCGATTCCAGGCTGTATCACAGCGGTCTAAGGCACTGCATCTCAGTGCTAGAGGTGTCTCTACAGACCCTGGTTCGATTCCAGGCTGTATCACAGCGGTCTAAGGCACTGCATCTCAGTGCTAGAGGTGTCTCTACAGACCCTGGTTCGATTCCAGGTTGTATCACAGCGGTCTAAGGCACTGCATCTCAGTGCTAGAGGTGTCTCTACAGACCCTGGTTCGATTCCAGGCTGTATCACAACCGGCTGTGATTGGGAGTCCCATAGGGTGGCGCACAATTGGCCCAGCCTCGTCCGGGTTTGGATGGGGTAGGCCGTCATTGTAAATAAGAATTTGTTCTTAACTGACTTGTTAAATAAAGGTAAAATTGTAAAAAACGTATAACTTTTTCACCGGAGAGACTTGAATCAAAGATGAGAGTCTATCAAGAGACTCTTCCTGTAATTCTTGCTTGCGCAATGAAGATTCAGGCAGAAGTCAATGGAAAATGTCAACAACAAACTAAATCGCTAAAGAACACGTTTATTTTGGCCTGTTCAACGGAAATTGATCAATAGTATAGCCAGTTTGATGCATCTTGTATTGGAAACATGATGATGTTAGGCTTCTGTCTTACCTCTGTCTTATCTCTGTCTTAGGGCTGGCTAAGGCTTATCTCTGTCTTAGGGCTGGCTAAGGCTTATCTCTGTCTTAGGGCTGGCTAAGGCTTGTCTCTGTCTTAGGGCTGTCTTATGGCTGTCTAAGGCCTATCTCTGTCTTAGGGCTGGCTAAGGCCTATCTCTGTCTTATCTCTGTCTTAGGGCTGGCTACGGCCTATCTCTGTCTTATCTCTGTCTTATCTCTGTCTTAGGGCTGGCTAAGGCCTATATCTGTCTTATGGCTGGCTAAGGCCTATCTCTGTCTTATGGCTGGCTAAGGCCTATCTCTGTCTTATCTCTGTCTTACGGCTGTCTAAGGCTTATCTCTGTCTTACCTCTGTCTTAGGGCTGGCTAAGGCCCATCTCTGTCTTAGGGCTGGCTAAGGCTACCACACATTCATGGACGTTACCCTGTACATATTGTGTAGACCTGATTTATGGCATTATTTTTTGTTTTTTAATAATTATTTTATATACACTGCTCAAAAAAATAAAGGGAACACTTAAACAACACAATGTAACTCCAAGTCAATCACACTTCTGTGTAATCAAACTGTCCACTTAGGAAGCAACACTGATTGACAATAAATTTCACATGCTGTTGTGCAAATGGAATAGACAACAGGTGGAAATTATAGGTAATTAGCAAGACACCCCCAATAAAGGAGTGCTTCTGCAGGTGGTGACCACAGACCACTTCTCAGTTCCTATGCTTCCTGGCTGATGTTTTGGTCACTTTTAAATGCTGGCGGTGCTTTCACTCTAGTGGTAGCATGAGACGGAGTCTACAACACACACAAGTGGCTCAGGTAGTGCAGCTCATCCAGGATGGCACATCAATGCGAGCTGTGGCAAGAAGGTTTGCTGTGTGTGTCAGCGTAGTGTCCAGAGCATGGAGGCGCTACCAGGAGACAGGCCAGTACATCAGGAGACGTGGAGGAGGCCGTAGGAGGGCAACAACCCAGCAGCAGGACCGCTACCTCCGCCTTTGTGCAAGGAGGAGCAGGAGAAGCACTGCCAGAGCCCTGCAAAATGACCTCCAGCAGGCCACAAATGTGCATGTGTCTGCTCAAACGGTCAGAAACAGACTCCATGAGGGTGGTATGAGGGCCCGACGTCCACAGGTGGGGGTTGTGCTTACAGCCCAACACCGTGCAGGACGTTTGGCATTTGCCAGAGAACACCAAGATTGGCAAATTCGCCACTGGCGCCCTGTGCTCTTCACAGATGAAAGCAGGTTCACACTGAGCACATGTGACAGACGTGACAGAGTCTGGAGACGCCGTGGAGAATGTTCTGCTGCCTGCAACATCCTCCAGCATGACCGGTTTGGCGGTGGGTCAGTCATGGTGTGGGGTGGCATTTCTTTGGGGGCCGCACAGCCCTCCATGTGCTCGCCAGAGGTAGCCTGACTGACATTAGGTACCGAGATGAGATCCTCAGACCCTTTGTGAGACCATATGCTGGTGCGGTTGGCCCTGGGTTCCTCCTAATGCAAGACAATGCTAGACCTCATGTGGCTGGAGTGTGTCAGCAGTTCCTGCAAGAGGAAGACATTGATGCTATGGACTGGCCTGCCCGTTCCCCAGACCTGAATCCAATTGAGCACATGTGGGACATCATGTCTCGCTCCATCCACCAACGCCACATTGCACCACAGACTGTCTAGGAGTTGGCGGATGCTTTAGTCCAGGTCTGGGAGGATATCCCTCAGGAGACCATCCGCCACCTCATCGGGAGCATGCCCAGGCATTGTAGGGAGGTCATACAGGCACGTGGAGGCCACACACACTACTGAGTCTCATTTTGACTTGTTTTAAGGACATTACATCAAAGTTGGATCAACCTGTAGTGTGGTTTTCCACTTTAATTTTGATTGTGACTCCAAATCCAGATCTCCATGGGTTGATAAATTGGATTTCCATTGATTATTTTTGTGTGATTTTGTTGTCAGCACATTCAACTATGTAAAGAAAAAAGTAGTTAATAAGATTATTTCATTCATTCAGATCTAGGATGTGTTATTTTAGTGTTCCCTTTATTTTTTTGAGCAGTGTATTTTACTTCAGGAATGATGTTGAACCCCTTCTCGGATGAAACCTCTCTCCTGGATGATTAGTCACTCTCCCCCATCCTCACCTACAGGTAATCCTGGCTGGCTGAGTTAGGGCTGGCTGAGTTACTGCTGGCTGAGTTAGGGCTGGCTGAGTTAGGGCTGGCTGAGTTACGGCTGGCTGGCTGAATTAGGGCTGGCTGGCTGAGTTAGGGCGGGCTGGCTGAGTTAGGGCTGGCTGAGTTAGGGCAGGCTGAGTTAGGGCAGGCTGAGTTAGGGCTGGCTGAGTTAGTGCTGGCTGAGTTAGTGCTGGCTGAGTTAGGGCTGGCTGAGTTAGGGCTGGCTGAGTTAGGGCTGGCTGGCTGAGTTAGGGCTGGCTGGCTGAGTTAGGGCTGTCTGGCTGAGTTAGGGCTGGCTGAGTTAGGGCTGGCTGAGTTAGGGCTGGCTGAGTTACTGCTGGCTGAGTTAGGGCTGGCTGAGTTTGGGCTGGCTGGCTGAGTTAGGGCTGGCTGAGTTAGGGCTGGTTGAGTTAGGGCTGGCTGAGTTAGGGCTGGCTGAGTTAGGGCAGGCTGAGTTAGGGCTGGCTGAGTTAGGGCTGGCTGAGTTAGTGCTGGCTGAGATAGTGCTGGCTGAGTTAGGGCTGGCTGAGTTAGTGCTGGCTGAGTTAGTGCTGGCTGAGTTAGGGCTGGCTGAGTTAGGGCTGGCTGGCTGAGTTAGGGCTGGCTGGCTGAGTTAGGGCTGTCTGGCTGAGTTAGGGCTGGCTGAGTTAGGGCTGGCGGAGTTAGGGCTGGCTGAGTTACTGCTGGCTGAGTTAGGGCTGGCTGAGTTAGGGCTGGCTGGCTGAGTTAGGGCTGGCTGAGTTAGGGCTGGCTGAGTTAGGGCTGGTTGAGTTAGGGCTGGCTGAGTTAGGGCAGGTTGAGTTAGGGCTGGCTGAGTTAGTGCTGGCTGAGTTAGTGCTGGCTGAGTTAGTACTGGCTGAGTTAGGGCTGGCTGAGTTAGGGCTGGCTGGCTGAGTTAGGGATGGCTGGCTGAGTTAGGGATGGCTGGCTGAGTTAGGGCTGGCTGGCTGAGTTAGGGCCTGCTGAGTTAGGGCTGGCTGAGTTAGGGCTGGCTGAGTTACTGCTGGCTGAGTTAGGGCTGGCTGAGTTAGGGCTGGCTGAGTTAGGACTGGCTGAGTTAGTGCTGGCTGAGTTAGGGCTGGCTGAGGTAGGGCTGGATGAGTTACTGCTGGCTGAGTTAGGGCTGGCTGAGTTAGGGCTGGCTGAGTAAGTGCTGGCTGAGTTAGAGCTGGCTGAGTTAGGGCTGGCTGAGTTAGGGCTGGCTGAGTTACTGCTGGCTGAGTTAGGGCTGGCTGAGTTAGGGCTGGCTGAGTTAGGGCTGGTTGAGTTAGGGCTGGCTGAGTTAGGGCAGGTTGAGTTAGGGCTGGCTGAGTTAGTGCTGGCTGAGTTAGTGCTGGCTGAGTTAGTGCTGGCTGAGTTAGTACTGGCTGAGTTAGTACTGGCTGAGTTAGGGCTGGCTGAGTTAGGGCTGGCTTTCTGAGTTAGGGCTGTCTGGCTGAGTTAGGGCTGGCTGAGTTAGGGCTGGCTGAGTTACTGCTGGCTGAGTTAGGGCTGGCTGAGTTAGGGCTGGCTGAGTTAGGGCTGGCTGAGTTAGGGCTGGCTGAGTTAGGGCTGGATGAGTTACGGCTGGCTGAGTTAAGGCTGGCTGAGTTAGGGCTGGCTGAGTAAGTGCTGGCTGAGTTAGGGCTGGCTGAGTTAGGGCTGCTGAGTTAGGGCTGGCTGAGTTAGGGCTGGCTGAGTTAGGGCTGGCTGAGTTAGGGCTGGTTGAGTTAGGGCTGGCTGAGTTAGGGCAGGTTGAGTTAGGGCTGGCTGAGTTAGTGCTGGCTGAGTTAGTGCTGGCTGAGTTAGTACTGGCTGAGTTAGGGCTGGTTGAGTTAGGGCTGGCTGGCTGAGTTAGGGCTGTCTGGCTGAGTTAGGGCTGGCTGAGTTAGGGCTGGCTGAGTTAGGGCTGGCTGAGTTAGGGCTGGCTGAGTTACGGCTGGCTGAGTTAGGGCTGGCTGAGTTAGGGCTGGCTGAGTTAGGGCTGGCTGAGTTACTGCTGGCTGAGTTAGGGCTGGCTGAGTTAGGGCTGGCTGAGTTAGGGCTGGATGAGTTACTGCTGGCTGAGTTAAGGCTGGCTGAGTTAGGGCTGGCTGAGTAAGTGCTGGCTGAGTTAGGGCTGGCTGAGTTAGGGCTGGCTGAGTTAGGGCTGGCTGAGTTAGGGCTGGCTGAGTTACTGCTGGCTGAGTTAGGGCTGGCTGAGTTAGGGCTGGCTGAGTTACTGCTGGCTGAGTTACTGCTGGCTGAGTTTCTGCTGGCTGAGATACTGCTGGCTGAGTAAGGGCTGGCTGAGTAAGGGCTGACTGAGTTAGGGCTGGCTGAGTTAGGGCTGGCTGAGTTACAGGCTGGCTGAGTTACTGCTGGCTGAGTTACTGCTGGCTGAGTTACGGCTGGCTAAATTACGGCTGGCTGAGTTACTGCTGGCTGAGTTACTGCTGAATGAGTTACGGCTCGCTGAGTTACTGATTAGGGTCTATTTAATGTTTTTCAATTGACTGATTTCCTTATATGAACTCTAACTCAGTCAAATCTTTCAAATTGATGCACGTTGCGTTTTATATTTATTTTGCCCCTCTGCTCCTCTCTAATTCCCCTCTAATTCCCCTATGCTCCTCTCTAATTCCCCTCTGCTCCTCTCTAATTTCCCTCTGCTTCTCTCTAATTCCACTCTGCTCCTCTCTAATTCCCCTCTGCTTCTCTCTAATTCCCCTCTGCTCCTCTCTAATTCCCCTCTGCTCCTCTCTAATTCCCCTCGGCTCCTCTCTGCTCCTCTCTAATTCCCCTCTGCTCCTCTCTAATTCCACTCTGCTCCTCTCTATTTCCCCTCTAATTCCCCTCTGCTCCTCTCTAATTCCCCTCTGCTCCCTTCTGCTCCTCTCTAATTCCCCTCTGCTCCTCACTAATTCCCTGCTGCTCCTCTCTAATTCCTCTCTAATTCCCCTCTGCTCCCTTCTAATTCCCCTCTGCTCCTCTCTAATTCCCCTCTGCTCCTCCCTAATTCCCCTCTGCTCCCCTCTGCTCCTCTCTAATTCCCCTCTGCTCCTCTGTAATTCCCCTCTAATTCCCCTCTGCTCCTCTCTAATTCCCCTCTGCTCCTCTCTAATTCCCCTCTGCTCCTCTCTAATTCCCCTCTGCTCCTCTCTAATTCCCCTTTAATTCCCCTCTGCTCCCCTCTAATTCCCCTCTGCTCCTCTCTAATTCCCCTCTAATTCCCCTCTGCTCCTCTCTAATTCCCCTCTGCTTCTTTCTAATTCCCCTCTGCTCCTCTCTAATTCCCCTCTGCTCCTCTCTAATTCCCCTCCAATTCCCCTCTGCTCCTCTCTAATTCCCCTCTGCTCCTCTCTAATTCCCCTCTAATTCCCCTCTTCTCCCCTCTAATTCCCCTCTGCTCCTCTCTAATTCCCCTCTGCTCCTCTCTAATTCCCTCTGCTCCTCTCTAATTCCCATTTAATTCCCCTCTGCTCCCCTCTAATTCCCCTCTGCTCCTCTCTAATTCCCCTCTGCTCCTCTCTAATTCCCCTCTGCTCCTCTCTAATTCCCCTCTGCTCCTCTCTAATTCCCCTCTGCTTCTCTCTAATTCCCCTCTGCTCCTCTCTAATTCCCCTCTGCTCCTCTCTAATTCCACTCTGCTCCTCTCTAATTCCCCTCTATTCCCTTCTAATTCCCCTCTGCTCCTCTCTAATTCCCCTCTGCTCCTCTCTAATTCCCCTCTGCTCCTCTCTAATTCCCCTCTGCTCCTCTCTAATTCCCCTCTGCTTCTCTCTAATTCCCCTCTGTTCCTCTCTAATTCCCCTCTGGTCCTCTCTAATTCCCCTCTATTCCCTTCTAATTCCCCTCTGTTCCTCTCTAATTCCCCTCTGCTCCTCTCTAATTCCCCTCTGCTCCTCTCTAATTCCCCTTTGCTCCTCTCTAATTCCCCTCTGCTCCTCTCTAATTCCCCTCTGCTTCTCTCTAATTCCCCTCTGTTCCTCTCTAATTCCCCTCTGCTCCTCTCTAATTCCCCTCTGTTCCTCTCTAATTCCCCTCTGTTCCTCTCTAATTCCCCTCTGTTCCTCTCTATTTCCCCTCTGCTCCTCTCCATCCAACTGGACTTCCAGCTACCAATCCGCTACAACCTCCCCTTTGTCAGGTAAGACCATTTCTGAAAGTGTTCTGTTGTTGGGGGTTTATCAACTGCAAGAAATGGAGACAGACAGTGCCACCGTGTGGTGCGACTTGTGAAGAGCATCTTTAGGACTTAATTTGTTCAAATTGGCTGAACACAGGCAACAAATATCAGACAGTTTAGGTTCAGGGCTTCCCTTCCAGCACCGGGGAACATCCCATCATGCACCACGTCTCTTTCTATGGGCACAAGCACTCTTCCTGACACAAACTGTTCACACCCTTCTTGTTGGTGGAGAGAATGTTGTATGTTTAAAGCATAATTCCTGTAATTATACACACTTTGTCATAGGGTGCAAAATAAAATGTTGCCGTTTTAAAGCAAATTTTCTTGCAATTATATACATTTTGCCATGTCTAAATGTGTATTCATGGGATATTTGAGTGACAAAAAAAATTACAACAATATCTACGGGCTAAATCTTTTAAAATAACAAAACATTAGCTGACATGGGTAAGTTGATCTGGACATACAAGTTATAAATATCTCTCTACGGTGACTGACATGACAAGAGGACCCGATGATGCACTACCCAATTTCAACACAGCACCTTGTGTATTAAACTATTACAACTTTCAAGAGGAAGTTTAAAGCCGAACTGAGTTCCTCATAAAAATAATATCTTTCCTGTGGCGGTTCTCATGAGAGCCGGTTTCATCATAGCGCTTGATAGTTTTTGCAACTGCACTTGAAGAAACTTTCAAAGTTCTTGAAATATATATATACAGTGAGGGGAAAAAAGTATTTGATCCCCTGCTGATTTTGTACGTTTGCCCGCTGATAAAGAAAGGATCAGTCTATAATTTTAATTGAACAGTGAGAGACAGAATAACAACAAAAATATCCAGAAAAACGCATGTCAAAAATGTTATAAATTGATTTGCATTTTAATGAGGGAAATAAGTATTTGACCCTCTCTCAATCAGAAAGATTTATGGCTGCCAGGTGTCTTTTATACAGGTAAGAAGCAATAAAACCGGACTTCTTTAGACTAGTTGAGTATCTGGAGCATCAGCATTTGTGGGTTTGATTATAGGCTCAAAATGGCCAGAAACAAAGAACTTTCTTCTGAAACTCGTCAGTTTGTTCTTGTTCTGAGAAATGAAGGCTATTCCATGCGAGAAATTGCCAAGAAACTGAAGATCTCCTTCAGCGCTGTGTCCTACTCCCTTCACAGAACAGCGCAAACTGGCTCTAACCAGAATAGAAAGAGGAGTGGGAGGCCCCAGTGCACAACTGAGCAAGAGGACATTGAGAAACAGACGCCTCACAAGTCCTCAACTAGCAGCTTCATGAAATAGTACCCGCAAAACACCAGTCTCAACGTCAACAGTGAAGAGGCGACTCTGGGATGCTGGCCTTCTAGGCAGAGTTCCTTCCCATCTTAATCTTTTCTTTTTATTGGCCAGTCTGAGATATGGCTTTTTCTTTGCAACTCTGCCTAGAAGGCCAGCATCTATAATTTTGTCTTGTTTTAGTCAACTGAAATGGAAAGCCATTTTATAGTTTCTTCTGGGTGTAGTATAAAGTAATCCTTGTAACCCCACCCCCCCTTAAAAGATTTAGATGCACTATTGTAAAGTGGTTGTTCCACTGGATATCATAAGGTGAATGCACCAATTTGTAAGTCGCTCTGGATAAGAGCGTCTGCTAAATGACTTAAATGTTAAATGTAAATGTATTTAGTCAGTTATAGTCTCGTCAAT
The DNA here is from genome assembly GCF_965601325.2 of Salmo salar. Classification (NCBI taxonomy): domain Eukaryota; kingdom Metazoa; phylum Chordata; class Actinopteri; order Salmoniformes; family Salmonidae; genus Salmo; species Salmo salar. Next base: position 13,107,141 of record NC_138305.1, read on the forward strand.
TGCCACTGAAAAAATGTGTTTGACAAATATTTCAGTCACTATTTTTGTTGACAAAATGAACAAATCAAATGTATTTATAAAGCTGATATCTCAAAGTGCTGTACAGAAACCCAGCCTAAAACCCCCAAACAGCAAGCAATGCAGGTGTAGAAGCACGGTGGCTAGGAAAAACTACCTAGAAAGGCCAGAACCTAGGAAGAAACCTAGAGAGGAACCAGGCTCTGAGGAGTGGCTGGGAAAAACTCCCTAGAAAGGCCAGAACCTAGGAAGAACCCTAGAGAGGAACCAGGCTATGGGGGGTGGCTAGGAAAAACTCCCTAGAAAGGCCAAAACCTAGGAAGAAACCTAGAGAGGAACCAGGCTATGAGGGGTGGCTAGGAAAAACTCCCTAGAAAGGCCAGAACCTAGGAAGAACCCTAGAGAGTTACCAGGCTATGAGGGGTGGCTAGGAAAAACTCCCTAGAAACGCCAGAACCTAGGAAGAACCCTAGAGAGGAACCAGGCTATGAGGGGTGGCTAGGAAAAACTCCCTAGAAAGGCAGGAACCTAGGAAGAACCCTAGAGAGGAACCAGGCTATGAGGGGTGGCTAGGAAAAACTCCCTAGAAAGGCCAGAACCTAGGAAGAAACCTAGAGAGGAACCAGGCTATGAGGGGTGGCTAGGAAAAACTCCCTAGAAAGGCCAGAACCTAGGAAGAACCCTAGAGAGGAACCAGGCTATGAGGGGTGGCTAGGAAAAACTCCCTAGAAAGGCCAGAACCTAGGAAGAACCCTAGAGAGGAACCAGGCTATGAGGGGTGGCTAGGAAAAACTCCCTAGAAAGGCAGGAACCTAGGAAGAAACCTAGAGAGGAACCAGGAACCAGGTGGGGGAGAGAGGAACTCTGCTCCCCCATCCCCTATTAGAAGACCATAGTGAATGTGACAAGAAGTTGATGATTGTATTGATTCTCTCCAACAGGCCTCACATAGCCACATGCTAACCCACTCCACCCGTCCGATACCTGAACCGTATCTCAAAGATTAGGGAGTTGAGAGATACCAGAGATACCAGCCTTGACTTAAGTGCTATTGTACTGTGTCTCTATTTCTTAAACTGTATTTTTTTTCCCCCTTCTCTGAAATCACATCTTAATTCCGTTTACTTTTTTTTTGTTGTAAAAGATGATATACTATTGGTTAGATCACAACTCTTGGCTGTCATCCTGTCAACGGTCCTCTCTGGTCAGAATGTGAAACGCATGGTGATACTGTCGATTGTCTGTCGATTGTCTGCCGATTGTCTGTCGATTGTCTGCCGATTGTCTGCCGATTGTCTGCCGATTGTCTGTCGATTGTCTGTCGATTGTCTGTTGATTTTCTGTTGATTGTCTACTTGTAGAAATGTTGCAGGTGAGGACCTCTGCTTCAGAGGTCAGGATCTCTGTTACAGGTGAGGACCTCTGCTTCAGAGGTCAGGACCTCTGTTACAGGTGAGGACCTCTGCTTCAGAGGTCAGGACCTCTGTTACAGGTGAGGACCTCTGCTTCAGAGGTCAGGACCTCTGTTACAGGTGAGGACCTCTGCTTCAGAGGTCAGGACCTCTGTTACAGGTGAGGACCTCTGTTTCAAATTGATTGATACCATGTTGCCTTGATGTCCTCATTGGTTTACAGTAGATAGGGCAACAGAATAAACCATTTAACATGATAAACCTGGAGCAAGGTCAATTCACTGCTAAACCAGTTGGAGGCTGTTTTAATTACATTAAATAATTGTAGATAATATGAATTGCAATTTTGAAAAATGTTAATAAAATATGTATTATTACATTGTCTATTTTATGCATTGGATGTAAAAAAAAAAAAAAAAAAAAAAAATGCTGTGGTATTGATACCAGACTCTGATCAATACAAAACATCACTGTCTGCCACGTGGTTAAGAACAGGTGATTTACAAGAAAGCTTTATGTAAAATAGACTGACTACCTTGGCTGCCCCCTCCGGCCACTAAGCAGAAAACACTGTCTTACTCTAGAGAGCCAGTAAACGAGACTTTTTTTTTCCTCGAAATAATTGTCCCTTATTGAATGGTGCTGTGCAACACTGATATGGTTGGGAAGAAGTGTCATTTAACAGAAATACATCCATTTATGTGAATTTGTGACTTTCTCTTGCCTTAGTGCCTGCCACTTTGTAGACACGGTGCAGTTGTCAACACAGACACAGATCCAGTAGGTTAATAATCAGCTGTCATTTACTTTTACTTTCATTTCTTATCTCTTACCACTACAACAACGGAGCCGCACCTCTGTTGCTACCGTTCTTTCGTTTGCAAAAGATGCGATTTTTGTTTATTCTCAAACAATTTATTGCCATTCGATAATGTTCCTCCGCGATTGAAAGCAAACTGTTTACAAGTCATCTGTTCGATGTTGATGTGTAATATTCCCGGTTCCTACGAGCTGCGTTCTGTCAGGCAAGTGACTTGTTTTCTGCAACTATTAAATGTTATTGACTGATCTAGATTTGCCGTCCAGTTCTAACAATATATTTAGTATTGCGATTGCAAAAAAAAAAATCTAATTTAACAGTTATGTGCAATATTCTGTGCTATGCTATTAGCTATAACAATAGCAAAGTTTCGTTTTTGCAACTTGTTATTCGAAATGGTGCTGCTGTCACGTTTTGTTTTCCATTACTCTAATTTATGTTTTTTTCCGATTCCAGTCCCGCAATGGATTTTACCGATGAGGAGGAAGTCTGGTTGGAAAGAATATCTTCAGAGGTAGGGTTTCTAAATCAAAGTCCAGTGTTCATTTATATTGAATTACAAGCTCAATATTGTACATGAATGCCGTTTAGATTAAGATAGTCCTATGCATGCTTGGTAAAATGCTTACAATCATTTGTGTTATCCTAATACTAGTAGTATATTACAGTTTATGAACATAATGTATGCAATCACAATCAGATTCCTCCACTATAAAAACAGATACGTTACAAGGCATTATGGGTACTGTAGTAAACCAGATATGTTTACAGGGTATTATGGGTACTGTAGTAAAACCAGATATTGTTACAGGGCATTATGGGTACTGTAGTAAAACCAGATATGTTTACAGGGTATTATGGGTACTGTAGTAAAACCAGATATGGTTACAGGGCATTATGGGTACTGCAATGCATCATGCTACATACACTCCACCTTATCTGAGATACTGTATCACTGTCTGTGAGATTACGAAGATACTGCCGTCATATATAATCAGTTTCCTCCACCACTTGTTCCACCCCCTCCATAGTTACCACAATGATAACTGTGTCTGATGTTATTAATGAACTGTTTCATAGCCATCGTACTCTTCCTTCATAGGTCCCAGACTGCAGTGAGCTGACAGCCCAGGAGGAACAACTGAGTCAGATGGCTGAACCATGCAGCCTGTTTGAAGCCTTGATATTCCAGATTTCAGCTTCTATCCAGTTTGGACTGAGCAGCCTGCACAGCGCTGTACCTCTGGCCCCAGAAGCAGGCACCAAGCACAGCCACAAGAGGGACGTTGTCTCCTCTCAGTGTAGATGAACCATTCATCGAGAAAGTCCTGCCTTCAAAATGGCACCCTATTTCCTATGGGCACCGTTTTCAAGGTAGTGCACTATATAGGGAATAGGGTGCTCTATGGAACGCAGAAGGATGACATTGGTAAAAAGCTTGAACTGAACTGATTCATGTAGCTACTGATCAATCAACTGATTCTACAACGTCAAGATTAAGTAAGAATACCCACATAGGGCCTGATTCAGACTTAAGATAACTGGACTTAACATGGACTTCAGTAAAAACATCTGGACTGAAGTTCATGTTAAGTCTACTTATGTCAAGTTTGAAACAGTTCCATAAAGAACCAAGAGGACTATTCTGGATACACAATGATAGCCTGGGTTAGGAGAATGGACAGCAACACAAAACTGGAAAACATTGGGAGCAAATAAAGACTCTACTCTAAACCAAATAATTGATTCCAACACAATATGAGCCAACAGACATGGGCACAGACACACACACCTGGATACCTCCGTTCTAAAAGACTGTAGAGGATTCATTATGTCTTGATGTATTTTGTAAATTCTCATGATCATTTTTCTACTTAATTTCTTTACAATTACCATTTTTCTACATGTTAATCTCTACATTTTAAGGTGTTTGAAATACGTTTTCAGTTTGCCAACAGCCATGCACAATAGCTATATAATATCTTATATTAGACAGCAAGCTCAGGTTACATATTATTATAGCACTGTGTTGAAAACGTTCTCAGACAGTGAGATTATTCCTAAAACTGATCGAAACTGCTAAAGCAAGATGAATTTTAAATAATGTTTACATTCTTTTTATGAAGAGATAGAGCATAGATTATTTAGATATCTTAAACTACAGTGCCTAGTGAGTCTACACTTGCACAGTCTTAACATTTTGTTGTTTTAAAATTAAATAAAAAAATTGATTACATTTTTATTTTTTTCCATTCGAGGTACCAAACCCAGTAAGTTCACTGGCGAACGTTAGTATTCAGCTAACCACGGTGTGCGGTCATCAGCTATCCTTTAGCTCGAAAAGCTATCGCCAGTTTTGTACAACGCGATTTAGACCAGAGCATACCGGACCTATTTTCTCTCCATATCCCCAGATTTCTACCGCAGGCTCTGGACATTTACACCTGGATCTTGCAGCTAGCTACCTGCTACCCGAGTGACTATTGGCTAACGTCGGTCCCGGAGCTAACATCAATTATTCCGGAGCTAGCCAGCTGAAGAGTTCCATCAGCCACTCCTGGGCTACAATCACCTATCCGGACCCGTTTTACTGCCGATGCGGAGCCCCACCGGGCCTTCACGACTGGACTACCAACGTTATCTGCCCGAGGGAGTTATCCAACTGGCCCCTCCGTCACGACGTAACCTGAACGCCCATCTGCGGCCTGCTAATCGTTAGCTGTCTTATCGGCTGCTATCTGAATAGGTCTATCGGCCAATGTTCTTGGGCCACTATAACTATTTTGCCAATTGGATTGGTCCCCTCTACCACACGGAACCCCACTAATCTACCGACGGAAACGCACGAGGTGGCTAAAAACAGACCATCTTCTGCCAGCTCGCTACCCATGGCCCGGCTAGCTGTCTGAATCGCCGTGACCCCAACCAACCTCACTACTCACTGGACCCTTATGATCACTCGGCTAAGCATGCCTCTCCTTATTGTCAATATGCCTTGTCCATTGCTGTTCTGGTTAGTGTTTATTGGCTTATTTCACTGTAGAGCCTCTAGCCCTGCTCATTATACCTTATCCAACCTTTCAGTTCCACCACCCACACATGCTATGACATCTTCTGGTTTCAATGATGTTTCTAGAGACAATATCTCTCTCATCATCACTCAATGCCAAGGTTTACCTCCACTGTATTCACATCCTACCATACCTTTGTCTGTACATTATACCTTGAAGCTATTTTATTGCCCCCAGAAACCTCCTTTTACTCTCTATTCCGGACGTCATAGACAACCAGTAGAAAGAAGAGGAAGGGAAGCGCTACTAAGGTACACAATAGTAAATGTTGGTAGACAGAAGGTGCTCTTTGGTAAAAGGGGTGAATTGGTCATCAAAAAGAAAGGAGGACCAAGGCACTCTTCATATAATTGATTAAAATGCCTTTATTAGTATGGCATGTTCAATAGAAACAATGTTTATAAAAATCCGACGCGTTTCGGCTACATGGCCTTCGTCAGGGAGTACAAAGAAATAATACAATGTTCTCTTTTTAACAGCTTTTCCAATTAACCCTAATTTGAAGAAAGTGGATAAAATTGATTGGACACAGCTAGTAAGCAATAGTATACACACTTTAAAGTGAAATACTGTAGATATGTTATCATAAAAATGTAACTCCAAGCTAGAAGTATCAGAACACTTAGAAAGGTAGTGCTAACCTAAAATATGTCTGGGAGAAGTGTCAAGAATAAGAAAGCAGTATATTCCATAGTACACTAGAACACAGCAAAACATGAACAACAAGAGTCTAAACATAGCTGAGGGCAATTGAGCAAAATGTCCACTAGATGACAGCAAATGTACCCATCACAACCCTACAAGAAGGGTGAGAAATCCATATCTTCATTTAAACCCGGGTATTTAGTGGCCTGTAGTTTGTAAATCCAAAAACTTTCCCTTTGGTTTAACTGTTTAAGACGGTCCCCTTTTCTAATAGAGGCCGGGATATGATCAATACCCATAGCTTGTAGGGAGGCAGGGTTGCCATGGTTTAAGGACTTGTAGTGCCTTGCCATGGGGTAGTCTTCATTGCCTACCCGTATGGCGTACTTGTGTTCCGCTAGGTGATCTTGAAGGCGTCTCTTTGTCCGTGCAATGTAGAACACCTTGCACTGTGGACATTCCAATCTATAGATGACATGAGTGGTTTTGCAGTTAATGAAATGCTTGACGTAATACTCCATTTTGGAAGCTGTATCAACAAAATACTTTTTCTGTGCAATATTTCTGCAATGGTTGCACTGGTTACATTTAAAAGAGCCCTTGGATTTGTGGCCAAGCCAAGTTTTTTGAGAGTCACCCGGAAGATAACTGTGGACTAATTTGTCCTTTAGGGTCGGACATCTCTTAAAGCTTATGACTGGTGGCTCAGGAAAGACTTGGCGTAGTAGCGTATCACTTTGGATGATTCCCCAATTATTTTTAATTATTCTTTTAATGTTCTCTGCTTCAGTGCTGTATTTTGTAACAAAATACACTCTCTCTGATGCATCACGAGGCACTCCCCTTCGCAACAAGTTCTCTCTGTCAAGTAATCCAGCCCTTATACCTGCATCTTTCAGGACCTGGACGCTGTAGCCCCGTTTCAAGAAACGATTCTCCAATTCAGCAGATTTGACACTATAGTCTGTTTCCTGATCACAAATTCTGCAGACTCTTTGGAATTGGCCATATGGAATATTCTCTTTTAGCCTTTTGGGGTGAAAACTGTCTGCCCTCAGAATGGTATTCCCATCTGTAGGCTTCCTAAAGATTGATGTGTTCAAACAACCTTTGTCATTTTTACTGATGTCGAGGTCCAAAAAATGAATGTTATCCTTGCTGTACTCCATAGTTAGTTTGATGTTAGGGTTAATTCTGTTAAGGTATTGGTGGAAGGAAATAAATTCATCTTCTGAGCTGGACCAAAACAGGCAAACATCATCAATATAGCGTCCCCACCATATAATCCGGTCAAAGAAATGGTTATTAGAAGGGTCCAAAAATGAAGTAATTTTCCCATTTACCCAAGTACAAACCAGCGTAGGAAGGGCTGTAGCAAGCTCCCGTGGCACATCCTTTGACCTGTTTAAAAATACGGTCCTGAAAGATAAAGATGTTATGATTAAGAGTCCATTCAGTCAGTGAGACAATTAATTCTGTAGGAGGCATCTCAGTTTCAGGTCGGGTACTCAAGAAATGGTGCATAGCTGCCAAACCTTGTTCATGTTCAATGGTGGTGTAAAGAGACTCCACATCCATGGTGACTAAAAAGGAAGCTGTACCTATATTTTTGCCCTCAGCTATGTTTAGACTCTTGTTGTTCATGTTTTGCTGTGTTCTAGTGTACTATGGAATATATTGGTTTCTTATTCTTGACACTTCTCCCAGACATATTTTAGGTTAGAACTACCTTTCAAAGTGTTCTGATACTTCTAGCTTGGAGTTACATTTTTATGATAACATAGCTACAGTATTTCACTTTAAAGTGTGTATACTATTGCTTACTAGGTGTGTCCCATCAATTTTAACCACTCCCTCTTCAAATTAGGGTTAATTGGAAAAGCTGTTAAAAAGAGAACATTGTATTATTTCTTTGTACTCCCTGACGAAGGCCATGCAGCCGAAACGCGTCGGATTTTTATAAACATTGTTTCTATTGAACATGCCATACTAATAAATGCATTTTAATCAATTATATGAAGAGTGCCTTGGTCCTCCTTTCTTTTTGATTGTCATAGACAACCAATTCTCATAGCTTTTAGCCATACCCTTATCCTACTCCTCCCCTGTTCTCTGGTGATGTAGAGGCGAATCCAGGCCCTGCAGTGCCTAGCTCCACTCCTATTCCCCAGGCGCTCTCTTTTGATGACTTCTGTAACCGTAATAGCCTTGGTTTCATGCATGTTAACATTAGAAGCCTCCTCCCTAAGTTTGTTTTATTCACTGCTTTAGCACACTCTGCCAACCCAGATGTCCTAGCCGTGTCTGAATCCTGGCTTAGGAAGACCACCAAAAACTCTGAAATCTCCATCCCTAACAACAACATTTTCAGACAAGATAGAACGGCCAAAGGGGGCGATGTTGCAATCTACTGCAGAGATAGTCTGCAGATTTCTGTCCTACTATCCAGGTCTGTACCCAAACAATTTGAACTTCTACTTTTAAAAATCCACCTCTCTAAAAACAAGTCTCTCACCGTTGCCGCCTGCTATAGACCACCCTCTGCCCCCAGCTGTGCCCTGGACACCATATGTGAACTGATTGCCCCCCCATCTATCTTCAGAGCTCGTGCTGCTAGGTGACCTAAACTGGGACATGCTTAACACCCCAGCCATCCTACGATCTAAGATTGATGCCCTCAATCTCACACAAATTATCAATGAACCTACCAGGTACCACCCCAAAGCCGTAAACACGGGCACCCTCATAGATATCATCCTAACCAACTTGCCCTCTAAATTCACCTCTGCTGTTTTCAACCAAGATCTCAGCGATCACTGCCTCATTGCCTGCATCCGTAATGGGTCAGCGGTCAAATTACCTCCACTCATCACTGTCAAACGCTCCCTGAAACACTTCTGCGAGCAAGCCTTTCTAATCAACCTGGCCCGGGTATCCTGGAAGGATATTGACCTTATCCCTTCAGTAGAGGATGCCTGGGTTTTTTTTTAAATGCCTTCCTCACCATCTTAAATAAGCATGCCCCATTCAAGAAATGTAGAACCAGGAACAGATATAGCCCTTGGTTCTCTCCAGACCTGACTGCCCTTAACCAACACAAAAACATCCTGTGGCGTTCTGCATTAGCATCGAACAGCCCCCGTGATATGCAACGTTTCAGGGAAGTTAGAAACCAATATACACAGGCAGTTAGAAAAGCTAAGGCTAGATTTTTAAAGCAGAAATTTGCTTGCTGCAACACAAACTCAAAAAAGTTCTGGGACACTGTAAAGTCCTTGGAGAATAAGAGCACCTCCTCCCAGCTGCCCACTGCACTGAGGATAGGAAACTCTGTCACCACCAATAAATCCACTGTAATTGAGAATTTCAATAAGCATTTTTCTACGGCTGGCCATGCTATCCACCTGGCTACCCCTACCCTGGACAACAGCACTGCACACCCCACAGCAACTTGCCCAAGCCTTCCTCATTTCTCCTTCTCCCAAATCCAGTCAGCTGATGTTCTGAAAGAGCTGCAAAATCTGGACCCCTGCAAATCAGTTGGCTGACAATCTGGATCCTTTCTTTCTAAAATTATCTGCCAAAATTGTTGCAACCCCTATTACTAGCCTGTTCAACCTCTCGGGTCGTCTGAGATTCCCAAAGATTGGAAAGCAGCTACCCCTCTTCAAAGGGGGGGACACTCTTGACCCAAACTGTTACAGACCTATATCTATCCTACCCTGCCTTTCTAAAGTCTTCAAAAGCCAAGTCAAGAAACAGATTGCCGACCATTTCGAATCCCACCGCACCTTCTCCGCTATGCAATCTGGTTTCAGAGCTGGTCATGGGTGCACCCAGCCACGCTCAACGTCCTAAACGATATCTTAACCGCCATCGATAAGAAACAATACTGTGCAGCCATATTCATTGTATCCAGGTGGCCAAGGTTTGCGACTCTGTCAATCACCACATTCTCATCGGCAGACTCAATAGCCTTGGTTTCTCAAATGATTGCCTCGCCTGGTTCACCAACTACTTCTCTGTGTCAAATCAGAGGGCATGTTGTCCGGGCCTCTGGCAGTCTCTATGGGGGTGCCACAGGGTTAAATTCTTGGGCCAACTCTTTTCTCTGTATACATCAATGATGTCGCTCTTGCTGCTGGTGAGTCTCTGCTCCACCTTCACGCAGACGACACCATTCTGTATACTTCTGGCCCTTCTTTGGACACTGTGTAAAGTTTGCTCTATTTATCATTATAATTCAGTAAATATATCTTGATATGGATTTTTGTCTCTGAGAGGACTTGACCTTTAAGGTCTCCGGTTCAAGCCCTGCTCCTGATGTTCCCTCTCAATTGCTATATTGATGACAGCTAGGCTGTCCACTACCAGGGGTATTCAACTCTTACCCTACGAGATTCGGAACCTGCTGGTTTTCTGTTCTACAGTTGAAGTCGGAAGTTTACATACACTGAGGTTGGAATCAATAAAACGACTACCCAGGCGCACGGCCAGATTCATCTAACACGACTACCCAGGTGCACGGCCAGATTAATCTAACACGACTACACAGGATGGTGAGTTACCCCTGTATAGAGTGGGGTTAGGATGGTGACTTTCCCCTGTGTAGAGTGGGGTTAGGATGGTGAGTTACCCCTGTATAGAGTGGGGTTAGGATGGTGAGTTACCCCTGTGTGGAGGGGGGTAAGGGTGGTGAGTTTCCCCTGTATAGAGTGGGGTAGGGTGGTGAGTTACCCCTGTATAGTGTGGGGTGGTGAGTTTCCCCTGTATAGAGTGGGGTTAGGGTGGTGAGATTCCGCTGTATAGAGTGGGGTTAGGGTGGTGAGTTACCCCTGTATAGAGTGGGGTTAGGGTGGTGAGTTACCCATGTATAGTGTGGGGTGGTGAGTTACCCCTGTATAGAGTGGGGTTAGGGTGGTGAGTTTCCCCTGTATAGAGTGGGGTTAGGGTGGTGAGTTACCCCTGTATAGAGTGGGGTTAGGATGGTGAGTTACCCCTGTGTAGAGGGGGGTTAGGGTAGTGAGTTTCCCCTGTATAGAGTGGGGTTAGGGTGGTGAGTTACCCCTGTATATGTGTGGGGTGGTGAGTTTCCCCTGTATAGAGTGGGGTTAGGGTGGTGATATTCCCCTGTATAGAGTGGGGTTAGGGTGGTGAGTTACCCCTGTATAGAGTGGGATGGTGAGTTACCCCTGTATAGAGTGGGGTGAGGATGGAGAGTTTCCCCTGTATAGAGTGGGGTTAGGGTGGTGAATTACCCCTGTATAGAGTGGGATGGTGAGTTACCCCTGTATAGAGTGGGGTGAGGATGGTGAGTTTCCCCTGTATAGAGTGGGGTTCGGATGGTGAGTTTCCCCTGTATAGAGTGGGGTTAGGATGGTGAGTTACCCCTGTATAGAGAGGGGTGGTGAGTTACCCCTGCATAGAGTGGTGTTAGGGTGGTGAGTTACCCCTGTACAGAGTGGGGTTAGAATGGTGAGTTACCCCTGTATAGAGTGGGGTTAGGATGGTGAGTTTCCCCTGTATAGAGTAGGGTTAGGGTGGTGAGATTCCCCTGTGTAGAGTGAGGTTAGGGTGGAGATTTACCCCTGTATAGAGTGGGGTTAGGGTGGTGAGTTACCCCTGTGTAGAGTGGGATGGTGAGTTACCCCTGTATAGAGTGGGGTTAGGGTGGTGAATAACCTATGTATAGAATGGGGTTAGGGTGGTGAATAACCCCTGTATAGAATGGGGTTAGGGTGGTGAGTTACCTCTGTATAGAGTGGTGTTAGGGTGGTGAGTTACCCCTGTATAGAGTGGTGTTAGGGTGGTGAGTTACCCCTGCATAGAGTGGGGTTAGATTGGTGAGTTTCCCGTGTATAGAGTGGAGTTAGGGTGGTGAGTTACCCCTGTATAGAGTGTGGTGGTGAGTTACCCCTATATAGAGTGGGGTGGTGAGTTACCCCTGTATAGAGTGGGGTTAGGGTGGTGAGATTCCCCTGTATAGAGTGGGGTTAGGGTGGTGAGTTACCCCTGTATAGAGTGGGGTGGTGAGTTACCCCTGTATAGAGTGGGGTTAGGGTGGTGAGATTCCCCTGTATAGAGTGGGGTTAGGGTGGTGAGTTTCCCCTGTATAGAGTGGGGTTAGGGTGATGAGATTCCCCTGTATAGAGTGTGGTTAGGGTGGTGACTTACCCCTATATAGAGTGGGGTTAGTGTGGTGAGTTGCCCCTGTATAGAGTGGGGTTTGGGTGGTGAGTTACCCCTGCATAGAGTCTGGTGGTGAGTTTCCCCTGTATAGAGTGGGGTTAGGGTGGTGAGGTTCCCCTGTATAGAGTGGGGTTAGGGTGATGAGTTTCCCCTGTATAGAGTGTGGTTAGGGTGGTGAGTTACCCCTATATAGAGTGGGGTTTGGGTGGTGAGTTACCCCTGCATAGAGTCTGGTGGTGAGTTTCCCCTGTATAGAGTGGGGTTAGGGTGGTGAGTTTCCCCTGTATAGAGTGGGGTTAGGGTGATGAGTTACCCCTGTATAGATTGGGGTGATGAGTTTCCCCTGTACAGAGTGGGGTTAGGGTGGTGACTTGCCCCTGTATAGAGTGGGGTTAGGGTGGTCAGTTTCCCTTGTATAGAGTGGGGTGGTGAGTTACACCTGTATAGAGTGGGGTTAGGGTGGTAAGTTACCCCTGTATAGACTGGGGTTAGGATGGTGAGTTACCCCTGTATAGAGTGGGGTTAGGGTGGTGAGTTACCCCTGTATAGAGTGGGGTTAGGGTGGTGAGTTACCCCTGTATAGAGTTGGGTTAGGATGGTGAGTTACCCCTGAATAGTGGGGTTAGGATGGTGAGTTACCCCTGTATGGAGTGGGGTTAGGGTGGTGAGTAACCCCTGTATAGAGTGGGGTGGTGAGTTACCCCTGTTTAGAGTGGGGTTAGGGTGGTGAGTTACCCCTGTATAGGGTGGGGTTAGGGTGGTGAGTTACCCCTGTATAGTGTGGGGTGGTGATTTTCCCCTGTATAGAGTGGGGTTAGGATGGTGAGTTACCCCTGTATAGAGTGGGGTTAGGATGGTGAGTTTCCTCTGTATAGAGTGGGGTTAGGGTGGTGAGCTACCCTTGTGTAGAGTGGGGTTAGGATGGTGAGTTTCCCCTGTATAGAGTGGGGTTAGGGTGGTGAGTTACCCCTGTACAGAGTGGGGTTAGGATGGTGAGTTTCCCTTGTATAGAGTGGGGTTAGGGTGGTGAGTTACCCCTGTACAGAGTGGGGTTAGGGTGGTGAGTTACCCCTGTATAGAGTGGGGTGGTGAGTTTCCCCTGTATAGAGTGGGGTTAGGGTGGTGAGTTTCCCCTGTGTAGAGTGGGGTTAGGATGGTGAGTTACCCCTGTATAGAGTGGGGTTAGGATGGTGACTTACCCCTGTGTAGAGGGGGGTTAGGGTGGTGAGTTTCCCCTGTATAGAGTGGGGTTAGGGTGTTGAGTTACCCCTGTATAGAGTGGGGTGGTGAGTTTCCCCTGTATAGAGTGGGTTTAGGTTGGTGAGTTTCCCCTGTATAGAGTGGGGTTAAGGTGGTGAGTTACCCCTGTATAGAGTGGGGTTAGGGTGGTGAGATTCCCCTGTATACAGTGGGGTTAGGGTGGTGAGTTACCCCTGTATAGAGTGGGGTGAGGATGGTGAGTTTCCCCTCTATAGAGTGGGGTTAGGATGGTGAGTTACCCCTTTGTAGAGTGAGGTTAGGATGGTGAGTTACCCCTGTATAGAGTGGGGTTAGGGTGGTGAATTACCTCTGTATAGAGTGGGATGGTGAGTTAACCCTGTATAGAGTGGGGTGAGGATGGTGAGTTTCCCCTGTAGAGATTGGGGTTAGGATGGTGAGTTACCCCAGTATAGAGTGGGGTTCGGATGGTGAATTACCCCTGTATAGAGAGGGGTGGTGCATTACCCCTGTATAGAGTGGTGTTAGGGTGGTGAGTTACCCCTGTACAGAATGGGGTTAGAATGGTGAGTTACCCCTGTATATAGTAGGGTTAGGGTGGTGAGTTTCCCCTGTATAGAGTGGGGATAGGGTGGTGAGATTCCCCTGTATATAGTGGGGTTAGGGTGGTGAGTTACCCCTGTATAGAGTGGGGTTAGGGTGGTGAGTTACCCATGTATAGTGTGGGGTGGTGAGTTACCCCTGTATAGTGTGGGGTTAGGGTGGTGAGTTACCCCTGTATAGAGTGTGATGGTGAGTTACCCCTGTATAGAGTGGGGTTAGGGTGGTGAATAACCCCTGTATAGAATGGTGTTAGGGTGGTGAGTTACCCCTGTATAGAGTGCGGTTAGGGTGGTGAGTTTCCCCTGTATAGATTGGGGTTAGGGTGGTGAGATACCCCTGTATAGAGTGGGGTGGTGAGTTACCCCTGTATAGAGTGGGGTGGTGAGTTACCCCTCTATATAGTGGGGTTAGGGTGGTGAGATTCCCCTGTATAGAGTGGGGTTAGGGTGGTGAGTTACCCCTGTATAGATTGGGGTTAGGGTGGTGAGTTACCCCTGCATAGAGTGGGGTTAGGGTGGTGAGTTACCCCTGTATAGTGTGGGGTGGTGAGTTTCCCCTGTATAGAGTGGGGTTAGGATGGTGAGTTACCCCTGTATTGAGTGGGGTTAGGGTGGTGAGATTCCCCTGTATAGAGTGGGGTTAGGGTGGTGAGTTTCCCCTGTATATAGTGGAGTTAGGTGATGAGTTTCCCCTGTATAGAGTGGGGTTAGGGTGGTGAGTTACCCCTATATGGAGTGGGGTTAGTGTGTTGAGTTGCCCCTGTATAGAGTGGGCTTTGGGTGGTGAGTTACCACAGCATAGAGTCTGATGGTGAGTTTCACCTGTATAGAGTGTGGTTAGGGTGGTGAGTTTCCCCTGTATAGAGTGTGGTTAGGGTGGTGAGTTACCCCTGTATAGATTGGGGTGATGTTTCCCATGTACAGAGTGGGGTTAGGCTGGTGAGTTACCCCAGTATAGAGTGGGGTTAGGATGGTGAGTTACCCCTGTATAGAGAGGGGTGGTGAGTTACCCCTGTATAGAGTGGTGTTAGGGTGATGAGTTACCCCTGTACAGAATGGGGTTAGAATGGTGAGTTACCCCTGTATATAGTAGGGTTAGGGTGGTGAGTTTCCCCTGTATAGAGTGGGGATAGGGTGGTGAGATTCCCCTGTATATAGTGGGGTTAGGGTGGTGAGTTACCCCTGTATAGAGTGGGGTTAGGGTGGTGAGTTACCCATGTATAGTGTGGGGTGGTGAGTTACCCCTGTATAGTGTGGGGTTAGGGTGGTGAGTTACCCCTGTATAGAGTGTGATGGTGAGTTACCCCTGTATAGAGTGGGGTTAGGGTGGTGAATAACCCCTGTATAGAATGGGGTTAGGGTGGTGAGTTACCTCTGTATAGAGTGGTGTTAGGGTGGTGAGTTCCCCCTGTAAAGAGTGGTGTTAGGGTGGTGAGTTACCCCTGTATAGAGTGGGGTTAGGGTGGTGAGTTTCCCCTGTATAGATTGGGGTTAGGGTGGTGAGATACCCCTGTATAGAGTGGGGTGGTGAGTTACCCCTGTATAGAGTGGGGTGGTGAGTTACCCCTCTATATAGTGGGGTTAGGGTGGTGAGATTCCCCTGTATAGAGTGGGGTTAGGGTGGTGAGTTACCCCTGTATAGATTGGGGTTAGGGTGGTGAGTTACCCCTGCATAGAGTGGGGTTAGGGTGGTGAGTTACCCCTGTATAGTGTGGGGTGGTGAGTTTCCCCTGTATAGAGTGGGGTTAGGATGGTGAGTTACCCCTGTATTGAGTGGGGTTAGGGTGGTGAGATTCCCCTGTATAGAGTGGGGTTAGGGTGGTGAGTTTCCCCTGTATATAGTGGAGTTAGGGTGATGAGTTTCCCCTGTATAGAGTGGGGTTAGGGTGGTGAGTTACCCCTATATGGAGTGGGGTTAGTGTGGTGAGTTGCCCCTGTATAGAGTGGGCTTTGGGTGGTGAGTTACCACAGCATAGAGTCTGATGGTGAGTTTCACCTGTATAGAGTGTGGTTAGGGTGGTGAGTTTCCCCTGTATAGAGTGTGGTTAGGGTGGTGAGTTACCCCTGTATAGATTGGGGTGATGTTTCCCATGTACAGAGTGGGGTTAGGCTGGTGAGTTACCCCAGTATAGAGTGGGGTTAGGATGGTGAGTTACCCCTGTATAGAGAGGGGTGGTGAGTTACCCCTGTATAGAGTGGTGTTAGGGTGATGAGTTACCCCTGTACAGAATGGGGTTAGAATGGTGAGTTACCCCTGTATATAGTGGGGTTAGGGTGGTGAGTTTCCCCTGTATATAGTGGCGATAGGGTTGTGAGATTCCCCTGTATATAGTGGGGTTAGGGTGGTGAGTTACCCCTGTATAGAGTGGGGTTAGGGTGGTGAGATTCCCCTGTATACAGTGGGGTTAGGGTGGTGAGTTACCCCTGTATAGAGTGGGATTGTGAGTTACCCCTGTATAGAGTGGGGTGAGGATGGTGAGTTTCCCCTCTATAGAGTGGGGTTAGGATGGTGAGTTACCCCTTTGTAGAGTGAGGTTAGGATGGTGAGTTACCCCTGTATAGAGTGGGGTTAGGGTGGTGAATTACCTCTGTATAGAGTGGGATGGTGAGTTAACCCTGTATAGAGTGGGGTGAGGATGGTGAGTTTCCCCTGTAGAGATTGGGGTTAGGATGGTGAGTTACCCCAGTATAGAGTGGGGTTCGGATGGTGAATTACCCCTGTATAGAGAGGGGTGGTGCATTACCCCTGTATAGAGTGGTGTTAGGGTGGTGAGTTACCCCTGTACAGAATGGGGTTAGAATGGTGAGTTACCCCTGTATATAGTAGGGTTAGGGTGGTGAGTTTCCCCTGTATAGAGTGAGGATAGGGTGGTGAGATTCCCCTGTATATAGTGGGGTTAGGGTGGTGAGTTACCCCTGTATAGAGTGGGGTTAGGGTGGTGAGTTACCCATGTATAGTGTGGGGTGGTGAGTTACCCCTGTATAGTGTGGGGTTAGGGTGGTGAGTTACCCCTGTATAGAGTGTGATGGTGAGTTACCCCTGTATAGAGTGGGGTTAGGGTGGTGAATAACCCCTGTATAGAATGGGGTTAGGGTGGTGAGTTACCTCTTTATAGAGTGGTGTTAGGGTGGTGAGTTCCCCCTGTAAAGAGTGGTGTTAGGGTGGTGAGTTACCCCTGTATAGAGTGGGGTTAGGGTGGTGAGTTTCCCCTGTATAGATTGGGGTTAGGGTGGTGAGATACCCCTGTATAGAGTGGGGTGGTGAGTTACCCCTGTATAGAGTGGGGTGGTGAGTTACCCCTCTATATAGTGGGGTTAGGGTGGTGAGATTCCCCTGTATAGAGTGGGGTTAGGGTGGTGAGTTACCCCTGTATAGATTGGGGTTAGGGTGGTGAGTTACCCCTGCATAGAGTGGGGTTAGGGTGGTGAGTTACCCCTGTCTAGTGTGGGGTGGTGAGTTTCCCCTGTATAGAGTGGGGTTAGGATGGTGAGTTACCCCTGTATTGAGTGGGGTTAGGGTGGTGAGATTCCCCTGTATAGAGTGGGGTTAGGGTGTTGAGTTTCCCCTGTATATATTGGGGTTAGGGTGATGAGTTTCCCCTGTATAGAGTGGGGTTAGGGTGGTGAGTTACCCCTATATGGAGTGGGGTTAGTGTGGTGAGTTGCCCCTGTATAGAGTGGGCTTTGGGTGGTGAGTTACCACAGCATAGAGTCTGATGGTGAGTTTCACCTGTATAGAGTGTGGTTAGGGTGGTGAGTTTCCCCTGTATAGAGTGTGGTTAGGGTGGTGAGTTACCCCTGTATAGATTGGGGTGATGTTTCCCATGTACAGAGTGGGGTTAGGCTGGTGAGTTACCCCAGTATAGAGTGGGGTTAGGATGGTGAGTTACCCCTGTATAGAGAGGGGTGGTGAGTTACCCCTGTATAGAGTGGTGTTAGGGTGATGAGTTACCCCTGTACAGAATGGGGTTAGAATGGTGAGTTACCCCTGTATATAGTGGGGTTAGGGTGGTGAGTTTCCCCTGTATATAGTGGCGATAGGGTTGTGAGATTCCCCTGTATATAGTGGGGTTAGGGTGGTGAGTTACCCCTGTATAGAGTGGGGTTAGGGTGGTGAGTTACCCATGTATAGTGTGGGGTGGTGAGTTACCCCTGTATAGTGTGGGGTTAGGGTGGTGAGTTACTCCTGTATAGATTGGGATGGTGAGTTACCCCTGTATAGAGTGGGGTTAGGGTGGTGAATAACCCCTGTATAGAATGGGGTTAGGGTGGTGAGTTACCTCTGTATAGAGTGGTGTTAGGGTGGTGAGTTCCCCCTGTATAGAGTGGTGTTAGGGTGGTAAGTTACCCCTGTATAGAGTGGGGTTAGGGTGGTGAGTTTCCCCTGTATAGATTGGGGTTAGGGTGGTGAGTTACCCCTGTATAGAGTGGGGTGGTGAGTTACCCCTGTAATTTGTAAGTCGCTCTGGATAAGAGCATCCGCTAAATGTCTAAAATGTAAAATGTAAAAATGTATAGAGTGGGGTGGTGAGTCACCCCTGTATATAGTGGGGTTAGGGTGGTGAGATTCCCCTGTATAGAGTGGGGTTAGGGTGGTGAGTTACCCCTGTATTGATTGGGGTTAGGATGGTGAGTTTCCCCTGTATTGAGTGGGGTTAGGGTGGTGAGATTCCCCTGTATAGAGTGGGGTTAGGATGGTGAGTTACCCCTGTATCGAGTGGGGTTAGGGTGGTGAGATTCCCCTGTATAGAGTGGGGTTAGGGTGGTGAGTTACCCCTGTATAGAGTGGGATGGTGAGTTACCCCTGTATAGAGTGGGGTGAGGATGGTGAGATTCCCCTGTACAGAGTGGGGTTAGGTTGGTGAGTTACCCCTGTATAGAGTGGGGTGGTGAGTTTCCCCTGTATAGAGTGGGGTAGGGTGGTGAGTTTCCCCTGTGTAGAGTGGGGTTAGGATGGTGAGTTACCCCTGTATATAGAGTGGGGTTAGGATGGTGAGTTACCTCTGTATAGAGTGGTGTTAGGGTGGTGAGTTCCCCCTGTATAGAGTGGTTTTAGGGTGGTGAGTTACCCCTGTATAGAGTGGGGTTAGGGTGGTGAGTTTCCCCTGTATAGATTGGCGTTAGGGTGGTGAGTTACCCCTGTATAGAGTGGGGTGGTGAGTTACCCCTGTAATTTGTAAGTCGCTCTGGATAAGAGCGTCTGCTAAATGTCTAAAATGTAAAATGTAAAAATGTATAGAGTGAGGTGGTGAGTCACCCCTGTATATAGTGGGGTTAGGGTGGTGAGATTCCCCTGTATAGAGTGGGGTTAGGGTGGTGAGTTACCCCTGTATTGACTGGGGTTAGGGTGGTGAGTTACCCCTGTATAGAGTGGGGTTAGGGTGGTGAGTTACCCCTGTATAGTGTGGGGTGGTGAGTTTCCCCTGTATAGAGTGGGGTTAGGATGGTGAGTTTCCCCTGTATTGAGTGGGGTTAGGGTGGTGAGATTCCCATGTATATAGTGGGGTTAGGGTGGTGAGTTACCCCTGTATAGAGTGGGGTTAGGGGGGTGAGTTTCCCCTGTATAGAGTGGGGATAGGGTTGTGAGATTCCCCTGTATATAGTGGGGTTAGGGTGGTGAGTTACCCCTGTATAGAGTGGGGTTAGGGGGGTGAGTTACCCATGTATAGTGTGGGGTGGTGAGTTACCCCTGTATAGTGTGGGGTTAGGGTGGTGAGTTACCCCTGTATAGATTGGGATGGTGAGTTACCCCTGTATAGAGTGGGGTTAGGGTGGTGAATAACCCCTGTATAGAATGGGGTTAGGGTGGTGAGTTACCTCTGTATAGAGTGGTGTTAGGGTGGTGAGTTCCCCCTGTATAGAGTGGTGTTAGGGTGGTGAGTTACCCCTGTATAGAGTGGGGTTAGGGTGGTGAGTTTCCCCTGTATAGATTGGGGTTAGGGTGGTGAGTTACCCCTGTATAGAGTGGGGTGGTGAGTTACCCCTGTATAGAGTGGGGTGGTGAGTTACCCCTGTATATAGTGGGGTTAGGGTGGTGAGATTCCCCTGTATAGAGTGGGGTTAGGGTGGTGAGTTACCCCTGTATAGAGTGGGGTGGTGAGTTACCCCTGTATATAGTGGGGTTAGGGTGGTGAGCTACCCCTGTATAGAGTGGGGTTAGGATGGTGAGTTTCCCCTGTATAGAGTTGGGTTAGGGTGGTGAGTTACCCCTGTACAGAGTGGGGTTAGGATGGTGAGTTTCCCCTGTATAGAGTGGGGTTAGGATGGTGAGTTTCCCCTGTATAGAGTGGGGTTAGGGTGGTGAGTTTCCCCTGTACAGAGTGGGGTTAGGTTGGTGAGTTACCCCTGTATAGAGTGGGGTGGTGAGTTTCCCCTGTATAGAGTGGGGTAGGGTGGTGAGTTTCCCCTGTGTAGAGTGGGGTTAGGATGGTGAGTTACCCCTGTATAGAGTGGGGTTAGGATGGTGAGTTACCTCTGTGTAGAGGGGGGTTAGGGTGGTGAGTTTCCCCTGTATAGAGTGGGGTTAGGGTGGTGAGTTACCCCTGTATATGTGTGGGGTGGTGAGTTTGCCCTGTATAGAGTGGGGTTAGGGTGGTGAGATTCCCCTGTATAGAGTGGGGTTAAGGTGGTGAGTTACCCCTGTATAGAGTGGGGTTAGGGTGAGGAGTTACCCGTGTATAGTGTGGGGTGGTGAGTTAAACCTGTATAGAGTGGGGTTAGGGTGGTGAGTTACCGCTGTATAGTGATGGGTGGTGAGTTTCCCCTGTATCGAGTGGGGTTAGGGTGGTGAGATTCCCCTGTATAGAGTGGGGTTAGGGTGGTGAGTTACCCCTGTATAGGGTGGGATGGTGAGTTACCCCTGTATAGAGTGGGGTGAGGATGGTGAGTTTCCCCTGTATAGAGTGGGATTAGGATGGTGAGTTACCCCTGTGTAGAGTGAGGTTAGGATGGGGAGTTACCCCTGTATAGAGTGGGGTTAGGGTGGTGAATTACCCCTGTATAGAGTGGCGTTAGGATGGTGAGTTTCCCCTGTATAGAGTGGGGTTAGGGTGGTGAGCTTCCCCTGTATAGAGTGGGGTTAGGATGGTGAGTTTCCCCTGTATAGAGTGGGGTTAGGGTGGTGAGTTACCCCTGTACAGAGTGGGTTTAGGATGGTGAGTTTCCCCTGTATAGAGTGGGGTTAGGGTGGTGAGTTTCCCCTGTATAGAGTGGGGTTAGGGTGGTGAGTTACCCCTGTATAGAGTGGGGAGGTGAGTTACCCCTGTATAGAGTGGGGTGGTGAGTTACCCCTGTATAGAGTGGGGTGGTGAGTTACCCCTGTATAGAGTGGGGTGGTGAGTTACCCCTGTATAGAGTGGGGTTAAGGTGGTGAGATTCCCCTGTATAGAGTGGGGTTAGGGTGGTGAGTTTCCCCTGTATAGAGTGGGGTTAGGGTGATGAGTTTCCCCTGTATAGAGTGGGGTTAGGGTGGTGAGTTGCCCCTGTATAGAGTGGGGTTTGGGTGGTGAGTTACCCCTGTATAGACTGGGGTGGTGAGTTACCCCTGTATAGAGTGGGGTTAGGGTGGTGAGTTACCTCTGTATATAGTGGGGTTAAAGTGGTGAGTTACCCCTGTATAGAGTGGGGTTAGGGTGGTGAGTTACCCCTGTATAGAGTGGGGTTAGGGTGGTGAGTTACCCCTGTATAGAGTGGGGTTAAAGTGGTGAGTTACCCTGTATAGAGTGGGGTTAAAGTGGTGAGTTACCCCTGTATAGAGTGGGGTTAGGATGGTGAGTTACCCCTGTATAGTGGGGTTAGGGTGGTGAGTTACCTCGGTATATAGTGGGGTTAAAGTGGTGAGTTACCTCTGTATAGAGTGGGGTTAGGTTGGTGAGTTACCCCTGTATAGAGTGAGGTTAGGATGGTGAGTTACCCCTGTATAGAGTGGGGTTAGGGTGGTGAATTACCCCTGTATTGAGTGAGATGATGAGTTACCCCTGTATAGAGTGGGGTGAGGATGGTGAGTTTCCCCTGTATAGAGTGGGGTTAGGATGGTGAGTTACCCCTGTATAGAGTGGGGTTAGGATGGTGAGTTACCCCTGTGTAGAGGGGGGTTAGGGTGGTGAGTTTCCCCTGTATAGAGTGGGGTTAGGGTGGTGAGATTCCCCTGTATATAGTGGGGTTAGGGTGGTGAGTTACCCCTGTATAGAGTGGGGTTAGGGTGGTGAGTTTCCCCTGTATAGAGTGGGGTGGTGAGTTACCCCTGTATAGAGTGGGGTTAGGGTGGTGAGTTACCTCTGTATATAGTGGGGTTAAAGTGGTGAGTTACCCCTGTATAGAGTGGGTTTAGGGTGGTGAGTTTCCCCTGTATAGTGTGGGGTTAGGGTGGTGAGTTACCCCTGTGTAGAGTGGGGTGGTGAGTTACCCCTGTATAGAGTGGGGTGGTGAGTTTCCCCTGTATCGAGTGGGGTTAGGGTGGTGAGATTCTCCTGTATAGAGTGGGGTTAGGGTGGTGAGTTACCCATGTATAGTGTGGGGTGGTGAGTTACCCCTATATAGAGTGGGGTTAGGGTGGTGTGTTACCCCTTTATAGAGTGGGATGGTGAGTTACCCCTGTATAGAGTGGGGTGAGGATGGTGAGTTTCCCCTGTATAGAGTGGGGTTAGGATGGTGAGTTACCCCTGTGTAGAGTGAGGTTAGGATGGTGAGTTACCCCTGTATAGAGTGGGGTTAGGGTGGTGAATTACCCCTGTATAGAGTGGGATGAGGAGTTACCCCTGTATAGAGTGGGGTGAGGATGGTGAGTTGCCCCTGTATAGAGTGGGATGGTGAGTTACCCCTGTATAGAGTGGGGTGAGGATGGTGAGTTTCCCCTGTATAGTGTGGGGTTAGGATGGTGAGTTACCCCTGTATAGAGTGGGGTTAGGATGGTGAGTTACCCCTGTATAGAGAGGGGTGGTGAGTTACCCCTGTATAGAGTGGTGTTAGGGTGGTGAGTTACCCCTGTATAGAGTGGGGTTAGAATGGTGAGTTACCCCTGTGTAGAGGGGGGTTAGGGTGGTGAGTTTCTCCTGTATAGAGTGGGGTTAGGGTGGTGAGATTCCCCTGTATAGAGTGGGGTTAGGGTGGTGAGTTACCCATGTATAGCTAGCTAGCCTACTCCACCAGCCAGCAGTACTGTATCATTTTAGTCAATAAGATTTTTGCAACGTAAGCTTAACTTCCTGAACATTCGAGACGTGTAGTCCACTTGTCATTCCAATCTCCTTTGCATTAGCGTAGCCTCTTCTGTAGCTTGTCTACTATGTGTCTGTCTATCCCTGTTCTCTCTCCTCTGCACAGGCCATACAAACGCTCCACACCGCGTGGCCGCTGCCACTCTAACCTGGTGGTCCCAGCGCGCACGACCCACGTGGAGTTCCAGGTCTCCGGCAGCCTCTGGAACTGCCGGTCTGCGGCCAACAAGCCTGAGTTCATCTCAGCCTATGCTACCCTCCAGTCCCTAGACTTCCTGGCGCTGACGGAAACATGGATTACCACAGATAACACTGCTACTCCTACTGCTCTCTCCTCGTCTGACTACGTGTTCTCGCATACCCCTAGAGCATCGAGCCAGCGGGGTGGTGGCACTGGAATCCTCATCTCTCCCAAGTGGACATTCTCTCTTTCTCCCCTGACCCATCTGTCTATCTCCTCATTTGAATTCCATGCTGTCACAGTTACCAGCCCTTTCAAGCTTAACATCCTTATCATTTATCGCCCTCCAGGTTCCCTTGGAGAGTTCATCAATGAGCTTGACGCCTTGATAAGTTCCTTTCCTGAGGATGGCTCACCTCTCACAGTTCTGGGTGACTTTAACCTCCCCACGTCTACCTTCGACTCATTCCTCTCTGCCTCCTTCTTTCCACTCCTCTCCTCTTTCGACCTCACCCTCTCACCGTCCCCCCCTACTCACAAGGCAGGCAATACGCTTGACCTCATCTTTACTAGATGCTGTTCTTCCACTAATCTCATTGCAACTCCCCTCCAAGTCTCCGACCACTACCTTGTATCCTTTTCCCTCTCGCTCTCATCCAACACTTCTCACTCTGCCCCTACTCGGATGGTATTGCGCCGTCCCAACCTTCGCTCTCTCTCTCCCGCTACTCTCTCCTCTTCCATCCTATCATCTCTTCCCTCTGCTCAAACCTTCTCCAACCTATCTCCTGATTCTGCCTCCTCAACCCTCCTCTCCTCCCTCTCTGCATCCTTTGATTTCCTCTGTCCCCTATCCTCCAGGCCGGCTCGGTCCTCCCCTCCTGCTCCGTGGCTCGACGACTCACTGCGAGCTCACAGAACAGGGCTCCGGGCAGCCGAGCGGAAATGGAGGAAAACTCGCCTCCCTGCGGACCTGGCATCCTTTCACTCCCTCCTCTCTACATTTTCCTCTTCTGTCTCTGCTGCTAAAGCCACTTTCTACCACTCTAAACTCCAAGCATCTGCCTCTAACCCTAGGAAGCCCTTTGCTACCTTCTCCTCCCTCCTGAATCCTCCTCCCCCTCCCCCCCCCCTCCTCCCTCTCTGCGGATGACTTCGTCAACCATTTTGAAAAGAAGGTTGACGACATCCGATCCTCGTTTGCTAAGTCAAACGACACTGCTGGTCCTGCTCACACTGCCCTACCCTGCGCTTTGACCTCTTTCTCCCCTCTCTCTCCAGATGAAATCTCGCGTCTTGTGACGGCCGGCCGCCCAACAACCTGCACACTTGACCCTATCCCCTCCTCTCTTCTCCAGACCATTTCCGGAGACCTTCTCCCCTACCTCACCTCACTCATCAACTCATCCTTGACCGCTGGCTACGTCCCTTCCGTCTTCAAGAGAGCGAGAGTTGCACCCCTTCTGAAAAAACCTACACTCGATCCCTCCGATGTCAACAACTACAGACCAGTATCCCTTCTTTCCTTTCTCTCCAAAACTCTTGAACGTGCCGTCCTTGGCCAGCTCTCTTGCTATCTCTCTCAGAATGACCTTCTTGATCCTAATAAGTCAGGTTTCAAGACTGGGCATTCAACTGAGACTGCTCTTCTCTGTGTCACGGAGGCTCTCCGCACTGCTAAAGCTAACTCTCTCTCCTCTGCTCTCATCCTTCTAGACCTATCTGCTGCCTTTGATACCGTGAACCATCAGATCCTCCTCTCCACCCTCTCCGAGCTGGGCATCTCCGGCGCCGCCCACGCTTGGATTGCGTCCTACCTGACAGGTCGCTCCTACCAGGTGGCGTGGCGAGAATCTGTCTCCGCACCACGTGCTCTCACCACTGGTGTCCCCCAGGGCTCTGTTCTTGGCCCACTCCTATTCTCGCTATACACCAAGTCACTTGGCTCTGTCATATCCTCACATGGTCTCATATCATTGCTATGCAGATGACACACACTTAATCTTCTCCTTTCCCCCTTCTGACAACCAGGTGGCGAATCGCATCTCTGCATGTCTGGCAGACATATCAGTGTGGATGACGGATCACCACCTCAAGCTGAACCTCGGCAAGACGGAGCTGCTCTTCCTCCCGGGGAAGGACTGCCCGTTCCATGATCTCGCCATCACGGTTGACAACTCCCTTGTGTCCACCTCCCAGAGTGCTAAGAGCCTTGGCGTGACCCTGGACAACACCCTGTCGTTCTCCACCAACATCAAGGCGGTGACCCGATCCTGTAGGTTCATGCTCTACAACATTCGCAGAGTACGACCTTGCCTCACACAGGAAGCGGCGCAGGTCCTAATCCAGGCACTTGTCATCTCCCGTCTGGATTACTGCAACTCGCTGTTGGCTGGGCTCCCTGCCTGTGCCATTAAACCCCTACAACTCATCCAGAACGCCGCAGCCCGTCTGGTGTTCAACCTTCCCAAGTTCTCTCACGTCACCCCGCTCCTCCGCTCTCTCCACTGGCTTCCAGTCGAAGCTCGCATCCGCTACAAGACCATGGTGCTTGCCTACGGAGCTGTGAGGGGAACGGCACCTCCGTACCTTCAGGCTCTGATCAGGCCCTACACCCAAACAAGGGCACTCCGTTCATCCACCTCTGGCCTGCTCACCTCCCTACCTCTGAGGAAGCACAGTTCCCGCTCAGCCCAGTCAAAACTGTAAGCTGCTCTGGCACCCCAATGGTGGAACAAGCTCCCTCACGACGCCAGGACAGCGGAGTCAATCACCACCTTCCGGAGACACCTGAAACCCCACCTCTTCAAGGAATACCTGGGATAGGATAAAGTAATCCTTCTAACCCCCCCCTTAACAGATTTAGATACACTATTGTAAAGTGGTTGTTCCACTGGATATTTAAGGTGAATGCACCAATTTGTAAGTCGCTCTGAGTTACCCATGTATAGAATGGGGTTAGGGTGGTGAGTTACCTAAGTATAGAGTGGTGTTAGGGTGGTGAGTTACCCCTGTATAGAGTGGTTTTAGGGTGGTGAGTTACCCCTGTATAGAGTGGGGTGGTGAGTTACCCCTGTATAGAGTGGGGTGGTGAGTTACCCCTGTTTGGAGTGGGGTGGTGAGTTACCCCTGTATAGAGTGGGGTGGTGAGTTGCCCCTGTATAGAGTGGGGTTTGGGTGGTGAGTTACCCCTGCATAGAGTCTGGTGGTGAGTTTCCCCTGTATAGAGTGGTGTTAGGGTCGTGAGTTACCCCTGTGTAGAGGGGGGTTAGGGTGGTGAGTTTCCCCTGTATAGAGTGGGGTTAGGGTGGTGAGATTCCCCTGTATATAGTGGGGTTAGGGTGGTGAGTTACCCCTGTATAGAGTGGGGTTAGGGTGGTGAGTTACCTCTATATACAGTGGGGTTAAAGTGGTGAGTTACCCCTGTATAGAGTGGGGTTAGGGTGGTGAGTTACCCCTGTATAGAGTGGGGTTAGGGTGGTGAGTTACCCCTGTATAGAGTGGGGTTAAAGTGGTGAGTTACCCCTGTATAGAGTGGGGTTAAAGTGGTGAGTTACCCCTGTATAGAGTGGGGTTAGGATGGTGAGTTACCTCTTTATAGTGGGGTTAGGGTGGTGAGTTACCTCGGTATATAGTGGGGTTAAAGTGGTGAGTTACCCCTGTATAGAGTGGGGTTAGGTTGGTGAGTTACCCCTGTATAGAGTGAGGTTAGGATGGTGAGTTACCCCTGTATAGAGTGGGGTTAGGGTGGTGAATTACCCCTGTATTGAGTGAGATGATGAGTTACCCCTGTATAGAGTGGGGTGAGGATGGTGAGTTTCCCCTGTATAGAGTGGGGTTAGGATGGTGAGTTACCCCTGTATAGAGTGGGGTTAGGGTGGTGAGATTCCCCTGTATAGAGTGGGGTTAGGGTGGTGAGTTTCCCCTGTATAGAGTGGGGTTAGGGTGATGAGTTTCCCCTGTATAGAGTGGGGTGATGAGTTTCCCCTGTACAGAGTGGGGTTAGGGTGGTGAGTTGCCCCTGTATAGAGTGGGGTTAGGGTGGTCCGTTTCCCCTGTATAGAGTGGGGTGGTAAGTTACACCTGTATAGAGCGGGGTTAGGGTGGTGAGTTACCCCTGTATAGACTGGGGTTAGGATGGTGAGTTACCCCTGTATAGAGTGGGGTTAGGGTGGTGAGTTACCCCTGTATAGAGTGGGGTTAGGGTGGTGAGTTACCCCTGTATAGAGTGGGGTTAGGATGGTGAGTTACCCCTGTATAGTGGGGTTACGGTGGTGAGTTACCCCTGTATAGAGTGGGGTTAGGGTGGTGAGTTACCCCTGTATTGTGTGGGGTGGTGAGTTTCCCCTGTATAGAGTGGGGTTAGGGTGGTGAGTTACCCCTGTATAGACTGGGGTTAGGATGGTGAGTTACCCCTGTATAGAGTGGGGTTAGGATGGTGAGTTTCCCCTGTATAGAGTGGGGTTAGGGTGGTGAGTTACCCCTGTATAGATTGGGGTTAGGGTGGTGAGTTACCCCTGTATAGAGTGGGGTGGTGAGTTACCCCTGTATAGATTGGGATGGTGAGTTACACCTGTATAGAGTGGGGTGAGGATGTTGAGTTTCCCCTGTATAGAGTGGGGTCAGGGTGATGAGTTTCCCCTGTATAGAGTGGGGTTAGGGTGGTGAGTTGCCCCTGTATAGAGTGGGGTTTGGGTGGTGAGTTACCCCTGCATAGAGTCTGGTGGTGAGTTTCCCCTGTATAGAGTGGGGTTAGGGTGGTGAGTTTCCCCTGTATAGAGTGGGGTGGTGAGTTACCCCTGTATAGAGTGGGGTTAGGGTGGTGAGTTACCTCTGTATATAGTGGGGTTAAAGTGGTGAGTTACCCCTGTATAGAGTGGGGTTAGGGTGGTGAGTTACCCCTGTATAGAGTGGGGTTAGGGTGGTGAGTTACCCCTGTATAGAGTGGGGTTAAAGTGGTGAGTTACCCCTGAATAGAGTGGGGTTAAAGTGGTGAGTTACCCCTGTATAGAGTGGGGTTAGGATGGTGAGTTACCCCTTTATAGTGGGGTTAGGGTGGTGAGTTACCTCGGTATATAGTGGGGTTAAAGTGGTGAGTTACCCCTGTATAGAGTGGGGTTAGGTTGGTGAGTTACCCCTGTAAAGAGTGAGGTTAGGATGGTGAGTTACCCCTGTATAGAGTGGGGTTAGGGTGGTGAATTACCCCTGTATTGAGTGAGATGATGAGTTACCCCTGTATAGAGTGGGGTGAGGATGGTGAGTTTCACCTGTATAGAGTGGGGTTAGGATGGTGAGTTACCCCTGCATAGAGTGGGGTTTGGATGGTGAGTTACCCCTGTATAGAGAGGGGTGGTGAGTTACCCCTGTATAGAGTGGTGTTAGGGTCGTGAGTTACCCCTGTACAGAGTGGGGTTAGGATGGTGAGTTACCCCTGTGTAGAGGGGGGTTAGGGTGGTGAGTTTCCCCTGTATAGAGTGGGGTTAGGGTGGTGAGATTCCCCTGTATATAGTGGGGTTAGGGTGGTGAGTTACCCCTGTATAGAATGGGGATAGGGTGGTGAGTTACCCATGTATAGTGTGAGGTGGTGAGTTACCCCTGTATAGAGTGGGGTTAGGGTGGTGAGTTACCCCTGTATAGAGTGGGATGGTGAGTTACCCCTGTATAGAGTGGGGTTAGGGTGGTGAATAACCCCTGTATAGAATGGGGTTAGGGTGGTGAGTTACCTCTTTATAGAGTGGTGTTAGGGTGGTGATTTACCCCTGTATAGAGTGGGGTTAGGGTGGTGAGTTTCCCCTGTATAGAGTGGGGTTAGGGTGGTGAGTTACCCCTGTATAGAGTGGGGAGGTGAGTTACCCCTGTATAGAGTGGGGTTGGGGTGGTGAGATTCCCCTGTATAGAGTGGGGTTATTGTGGTGAGTTTCCCCTGTATAGAGTGGGGTTAGGGTGGTGACTTACCCCTGTATAGATTGGGGTGGTGAGTTTCCCCTGTATAGAGTGGGGTTAGGGTGATGAGTTTCCCCTGTATAGAGTGGGGTTATTGTGGTGAGTTTCCCCTGTATAGAGTGGGGTTAGGGTGGTGAGTTTCCCCTGTATAGATTGGGGTGATGAGTTTCCCCTGTACAGAGTGGGGTTAGGGTGTTGAGTTGCCCCTGTATAGAGTAGGGTTAGGGTGGTCCGTTTCCCCTATATAGAGTGGGGTGGCGAGTTACACCTGTATAGAGTGGGGTTAGGGTGGTGAGTTACCCCTGTATAGACTGGGGTTAGGATGGTGAGTTACCCCTGTATAGAGTGAGGTTAGGATGGTAAGTTACCCCTGTATAGAGTGGGGTTAGGGTGGTGAATTACCCCTGTATTGAGTGAGATGATGAGTTACCCCTGTATAGATTGGGGTGAGGATGGTGAGTTTCCCCTGTATAGAGTGGGGTTAGGATGGTGAGTTACCCCTGCATAGAGTGGGGTTTAGATGGTGAGTTACCCCTGTATAGAGAGGGGTGGTGAGTTACCCCTGTATAGAGTGGTGTTAGGGTGGTGAATAACCCCTGTATAGAATGGGGTTAGGGTGGTGAGTTACCTCTTTATAGAGTGGTGTTAGGGTGGTGAGTTACCCCTGTATAGAGTGGGGTTAGGGTGGTGAGTTTCCCCTGTATAGAGTGGGGTTAGGGTGGTGAGTTACCCCTGTATAGAGTGGGGAGGTGAGTTACCCCTGTATAGAGTGGGGTTAGGGTGGTGACTTACCCCTGTATAGATTGGGGTGGTGAGTTTCCCCTGTATAGAGTGGGGTTAGGGTGGTGAGTTTCCCCTGTATAGATTGGGGTGATGAGTTTCCCCTGTACAGAGTGGGGTTAGGGTGTTGAGTTGCCCCTGTATAGAGTAGGGTTAGGGTGGTCCGTTTCCCCTATATAGAGTGGGGTGGCGAGTTACACCTGTATAGAGTGGGGTTAGGGAGGTGAGTTACCCCTGTATAGACTGGGGTTAGGATGGTGAGTTACCCCTGTATAGAGTGAGGTTAGGATGGTAAGTTACCCCTGTATAGAGTGGGGTTAGGGTGGTGAATTACCCCTGTATTGAGTGAGATGATGAGTTACCCCTGTATAGATTGGGGTGAGGATGGTGAGTTTCCCCTGTATAGAGTGGGGTTAGGATGGTGAGTTACCCCTGCATAGAGTGGGGTTTAGATGGTGAGTTACCCCTGTATAGAGAGGGGTGGTGAGTTACCCCTGTATAGAGTGGTGTTAGGGTGGTGAATAACCCCTGTATAGAATGGGGTTAGGGTGGTGAGTTACCTCTTTATAGAGTGGTGTTAGGGTGGTGAGTTACCCCTGTATAGAGTGGGGTTAGGGTGGTGAGTTTCCCCTGTATAGAGTGGGGTTAGGGTGGTGAGTTACCCCTGTATAGAGTGGGGAGGTGAGTTACCCCTGTATAGAGTGGGGTTAGGGTGGTGAGATTCCCCTGTATAGAGTGGGGTTATTGTGGTGAGTTTCCCCTGTATAGAGTGGGGTTAGGGTGGTGACTTACCCCTGTATAGATTGGGGTGGTGAGTTTCCCCTGTATAGAGTGGGGTTAGGGTGATGAGTTTCCCCTGTATAGAGTGGGGTTATTGTGGTGAGTTTCCCCTGTATAGAGTGGGGTTAGGGTGGTGAGTTTCCCCTGTATAGATTGGGGTGATGAGTTTCCCCTGTACAGAGTGGGGTTAGGGTGGTGAGTTGCCCCTGTATAGAGTAGGGTTAGGGTGGTGAGTTACCCCTGTATAGAGTGAGGTTAGGATGGTAAGTTACCCCTGTATAGAGTGGGGTTAGGGTGGTGAATTACCCCTGTATTGAGTGAGATGATGAGTTACCCCTGTATAGATTGGGGTGAGGATGGTGAGTTTCCCCTGTATAGAGTGGGGTTAGGATGGTGAGTTACCCCTGCATAGAGTGGGGTTTGGATGGTGAGTTACCCCTGTATAGAGAGGGGTGGTGAGTTACCCCTGTATAGAGTGGTGTTAGGGTCGTGAGTTACCCCTGTACAGAGTGGGGTTAGAATGGTGAGTTACCCCTGTATAGAGTGGGGTTAGGATGGTGAGTTACCCCTGTGTAGAGGGGGGTTAGAGTGGTGAGTTTCCCCTGTATAGAGTGGGGTTAGCGTGGTGAGATTCCCCTGTATATAGTGGGGTTAGGGTGGTGAGTTGCCCCTGTATAGAGTGGGGTTAGGGTGGTGAGTTACCCATGTATAGTGTGAGGTGGTGAGTTACCCCTGTATAGAGTGGGGTTAGGGTGTTGAGTTACCCCTGTATAGAGTGGGATGGTGAGTTACCCCTGTATAGAGTGGGGTTAGGGTGGTGAATAACCCCTGTATAGAATGGGGTTAGGGTGGTGAGTTACCTCTTTATAGAGTGGTGTTAGGGTGGTGAGTTTCCCCTGTATAGAGTGGGGTTAGGGTGGTGAGTTACCCCTGTATTGAGTGGGGAGGTGAGTTACCCCTGTATAGAGTGGGGTTAGGGTGGTGAGATTCACCTGTATAGAGTGGGGTTAGGGTGGTGACTTACCCCTGTATAGATTGGGGTGGTGAGTTTCCCCTGTATAGAGTGGGGTTAGGGTGATGAGTTTCCCCTGTATAGAGTGGGGTTATTGTGGTGAGTTTCCCCTGTATAGAGTGGGGTTAGGGTGGTGAGTTTCCCCTGTATAGATTGGGGTGATGAGTTTCCCCTGTACAGAGTGGGGTTAGGGTGGTGAGTTGCCCCTGTATAGAGTGGGGTTAGGGTGGTCCGTTTCCCCTGTATAGAGTGGGGTGGAGAGTTACACCTGTATAGAGTGGGGTTAGGGTGGTGAGTTACCCCTGTATAGACTGGGGTTAGGATGGTGAGTTACCCCTGTATAGAGTGGTGTTAGGGTGGTGAGTTACCCTGTATAGAGTGGGGTTAGGGTGGTGAGTTACCCCTGTATAGAGTGGGGTTAGGATGGTGAGTTACCCCTGTATAGTGGGGTTACGGTGGTGAGTTACCCCTGTATAGAGTGGGGTTAGCGTGGTGAGATTCCCCTGTATATAGTGGGGTTAGGGTGGTTAGTTGCCCCTGTATAGAGTGGGGTTAGGGTGGTGAGTTTCCCCTTTATAGAGTTGGGTTAGGATGGTGAGTTACCCCTGCATAGAGTGGGGTTTGGATGGTGAGTTACCCCTGTATAGAGAGGGGTGGTGAGTTACCCCTGTATAGAGTGGTGTTAGGGTCGTGAGTTACCCTTGTACAGAGTGGGGTTAGAATGGTGAGTTACCCCTGTATAGAGTGGGGTTAGGATGGTGAGTTACCCCTGTGTAGAGGGGGGTTAGAGTGGTGAGTTTCCCCTGTATAGAGTGGGGTTAGCGTGGTGAGATTCCCCTGCATATAGTGGGGTTAGGGTGGTGAGTTGCCCCTGTATAGAGTGGGGTTAGGGTGGTGAGTTACCCATGTATAGTGTGAGGTGGTGAGTTACCCCTGTATAGAGTGGGGTTAGGGTGTTGAGTTACCCCTGTATAGAGTGGGATGGTGAGTTACCCCTGTATAGAGTGGGGTTAGGGTGGTGAATAACCCCTGTATAGAATGGGGTTAGGGTGGTGAGTTACCTCTTTATAGAGTGGTGTTAGGGTGGTGAGTTTCCCCTGTATAGAGTGGGGTTAGGGTGGTGAGTTACCCCTGTATTGAGTGGGGAGGTGAGTTACCCCTGTATAGAGTGGGGTTAGGGTGGTGAGATTCCCCTGTATAGAGTGGGGTTAGGGTGGTGACTTACCCCTGTATAGATTGGGGTGGTGAGTTTCCCCTGTATAGAGTGGGGTTAGGGTGATGAGTTTCCCATGTATAGAGTGGGGTTATTGTGGTGAGTTTCCCCTGTATAGAGTGGGGTTAGGGTGGTGAGTTTCCCCTGTATAGATTGGGGTGATGAGTTTCCCCTGTACAGAGAGGGGTTAGGGTGGTGAGTTGCCCCTGTATAGAGTGGGGTTAGGGTGGTCCGTTTCCCCTGTATAGAGTGGGGTGGCGAGTTACACCTGTATAGAGTGGGGTTAGGGTGGTGAGTTACCCCTGTATAGACTGGGGTTAGGATGGTGAGTTACCCCTGTATAGAGTGGTGTTAGGGTGGTGAGTTACCCCTGTATAGAGTGGGGTTAGGGTGGTGAGTTACCCCTGTATAAAGTGGGGTTAGGATGGTGAGTTACCCCTGTATAGTGGGGTTACGGTTGTGAGTTACCCCTGTATAGAGTGGGGTTAAGGTGGTGAGTTACCCCTGTATAGTGTGGGGTGGTGAGTTTCCCCTGTATAGAGTGGGGTTAGGATGGTGAGTTACCCCTGTATAGAGTGGCGTTAGGATGGTGAGTTACCCCTGTATAGAGTGGGGTTAGGGTGGTGAGCTACCCCTGTATAGAGTGGGGTTAGGATGGTGAGTTTCCCCTGTATAGAGTGGGGTTAGGGTGGTGAGCTACCCCTGTATAGAGTGGGGTTAGGATGGTGAGTTTCCCCTGTATAGAGTGGGGTTAGGGTGGTGAGTTACCCTTGTACAGAGTGGGGTTAGGATGGTGAGTTTCCCCTGTATAGAGTGGGGTTAGGGTGGTGAGTTTCCCCTGTACAGAGTGGGGTTAGGTTTGTGAGTTACCCCTGTATAGAGTGGGGTGGTGAGTTTCCCCTGTATAGAGTGGGGTAGGGTGGTGATTTTCCCCTGTGTAGAGTGGGGTTAGGATGGTGAGTTACCACTGTATAGAGTGGGGTTAGGATGGTGAGTAACCTCTGTTTAGAGGGGGAATAGGGTGGTGAGTTTCCCCTGTATAGAGTGGGGTTAGCGTGGTGAGATTCCCCTGTATAGAGTGGGGTTATTGTGGTGAGTTTCCCCTGTATAGAGTGGGGTTAGGGTGGTGAGTTACCCCTGTATTGAGTGGGGAGGTGAGTTACCCCTGTATAGAGTGGGGTTAGGGTGGTGAGATTCCCCTGTATAGAGTGGGGTTAGGGTGGTGACTTACCCCTGTATAGATTGGGGTGGTGAGTTTCCCCTGTATAGAGTGGGGTTAGGGTGGTGAGTTACCCCTGTATTGAGTGGGGAGGTGAGTTACCCCTGTATAGAGTGGGGTTAGGGTGGTGAGATTCCCCTGTATAGAGTGGGGTTAGGGTGGTGACTTACCCCTGTATAGATTGGGGTGGTGAGTTTCCCCTGTATAGAGTGGGGTTAGGGTGATGAATTTCCCCTGTATAGAGTGGGGTTATTGTGGTGAGTTTCCCCTGTATAGAGTGGGGTTAGGGTGGTGAGTTTCCCCTGTATAGATTGGGGTGATGAGTTTCCCCTGTACAGAGTGGGGTTAGGGTGGTGAGTTGCCCCTGTATAGAGTGGGGTTAGGGTGGTCCGTTTCCCCTGTATAGAGTGGGGTCGCGAGTTACACCTGTATAGAGTGGGGTTAGGGTGGTGAGTTACCCCTGTATAGACTGGGGTTAGGATGGTGAGTTACCCCTGTATAGAGTGGTGTTAGGGTGGTGAGTTACCCCTGTATAGAGTGGGGTTAGGGTGGTGAGTTACCCCTGTATAGAGTGGCGTTAGGATGGTGAGTTTCCCCTGTATAGTGTGGGGTGGTGAGTTTCCCCTGTATAGAGTGGGGTTAGGATGGTGAGTTACCCCTGTATAGAGTGGCGTTAGGATGGTGAGTTTCCCCTGTATAGAGTGGGGTTAGGGTGGTGAGCTACCCCTGTATAGAGTGGGGTTAGAATGGTGAGTTTCCCCTGTATAGAGTGGGGTTAGGGTGGTGAGTTACCCCTGTACAGAGTGGGGTTAGGATGGTGAGTTTCCCCTGTATAGAGTGGGGTTAGGGTGGTGAGTTTCCCCTGTACAGAGTGGGGTTAGGTTTGTGAGTTACCCCTGTATAGAGTGGGGTGGTGAGTTTCCCCTGTATAGAGTGGGGTAGGGTGGTGAGTTTCCCCTGTGTAGAGTGGGGTTAGGATGGTGAGTTACCACTGTATAGAGTGGGGTTAGGATGGTGAGTTACCTCTGTTTAGAGGGGGAATAGGGTGGTGAGTTTCGTCCGGTATAGAGTGGGGTTAGCGTGGTGAGATTCCCCTGTATAGAGTGGGGTTAAGGTGGTGAGATTCCCCTGTATAGAGTGGGGTTAGGGTGAGGAGTTACCCATGTATAGTGTGGGGTGGTGAGTTACCCCTGTATAGAGTGGGGTTAGGGTGGTGAATTACCCCTGTATAGAGTGGCGTTAGGATGGTGAGTTTCCCCTGTATAGAGTGGGGTTAGGGTGGTGAGCTACCCCTGTATAGAGTGGGGTTAGGATGGTGAGTTTCCCCTGTATAGAGTGGGGTTAGGGTGGTGAGTTACCCCTGTACAGAGTGGGGTTAGGATGTTGAGTTTCCCCTGTATAGAGTGGGGTTAGGGTGGTGAGTTTCCCCTGAATATAGTGGGGTTAAAGTGGTGAGTTACCCCTGTATAGAGTGGGGTTAGGGTGGTGAGTTACCCCTGTATAGAGTGAGGTTAGGGTGGTGAATTACCCCTGTATAGAGTGGGGTTAAAGTGGTGAGTTACCCCTGTATAGAGTGGGGTTAGGTTGGTGAGTTACCCCTGTATAGAGTGAGGTTAGGATGGTGAGTTACCCCTGTATAGAGTGGGGTTAGGGTGGTGAATTACCCCTGTATTGAGTGAGATGATGAGTTACCCCTGTATAGATTGGGGTGAGGATGGTGAGTTTCCCCTGTATAGAGTGGGGTTAGGATGGTGAGTTACCCCTGCATAGAGTGGGGTTTGGATGGTGAGTTACCCCTGTATAGAGAGGTGTGGTGAGTTACCCCTGTATAGAGTGGTGTTAGGGTCGTGAGTTACCCCTGTACAGAGTGGGGTTAGAATGGTGAATTACCCCTGTATAGAGTGGGGTTAGGATGGTGAGTTACCCCTGTGTAGAGGGGGGTTAGGGTGGTGAGTTTCCCCTGTATAGAGTGGGGTTAGCGTGGTGAGATTCCCCTGTATATAGTGGGGTTAGGGTGGTGAGTTGCCCCTGTATAGAGTGGGGTTAGGGTGGTGAGTTACCCATGTATAGTGTGAGGTGGTGAGTTACCCCTGTATAGAGTGGGGTTAGGGTGTTGAGTTACCCCTGTATAGAGTGGGATGGTGAGTTACCCCTGTATAGAGTGGGGTTAGGGTGGTGAATAACCCCTGTATAGAATGGGGTTAGGGTGGTGAGTTACCTCTTTATAGAGTGGTGTTAGGGTGGTGAGTTTCCCCTGTATAGAGTGGGGTTAGGGTGGTGAGTTACCCCTGTATTGAGTGGGGAGGTGAGTTACCCCTGTATAGAGTGGGGTTAGGGTGGTGAGATTCCCCTGTATAGAGTGGGGTTAGGGTGGTGACTTACCCCTGTATAGATTGGGGTGGTGAGTTTCCCCTGTATAGAGTGGGGTTAGGGTGATGAGTTTCCCCTGTATAGAGTGGGGTTATTGTGGTGAGTTTCCCCTGTATAGAGTGGGGTTAGGGTGGTGAGTTTCCCCTGTATAGAGTGGGGTGGTGAGTTACCCCTGTATAGAGTGGGGTTAGGGTGGTGAGTTACCCCTGTATAGAGTGGGGTTAGGATGGTGAGTTACCCCTGTATAGTGGGGTTACGGTGGTGAGTTACCCCTGTATAGAGTGGGGTTAGGGTGGTGAGTTACCCCTGTATAGTGTGGGGTGGTGAGTTTCCCCTGTATAGAGTGGGGTTAGGATGGTGAGTTACCCCTGTATAGAGTGGCGTTAGGATGGTGAGTTTCCCCTGTATAGAGTGGGGTTAGGGTGGTGAGTTACCCCTGTACAGAGTGGGGTTAGGTTTGTGAGTTACCCCTGTATAGAGTGGGGTGGTGAGTTTCTCCTGTATAGAGTGGGGTAGGGTGGTGAGTTTCCCCTGTGTAGAGTGGGGTTAGGATGGTGAGTTACCACTGTATAGAGTGGGGTTAGGATGGTGAGTTACCTCTGTTTAGAGGGGGAATAGGGTGGTGAGTTTCCCCTGTATAGAGTGGGGTTAGCGTGGTGAGATTCCCCTGTATAGAGTGGGGTTAAGGTGGTGAGATTCCCCTGTATAGAGTTGGGTTAGGGTGAGGAGTTACCCATGTATAGTGTGGGGTGGTGAGTTACCCCTGTATAGAGTGGGGTTAGGGTGGTGAGTTACCCCTGTATAGTGATGGGTGGTGAGTTTCCCCTGTATCGAGTGGGGTTAGGGTGGTGAGTTTCCCCTGTATCGAGTGGGGTTAGGGTGGTGAGATTCCCCTGTATAGAGTGGGGTGAGGATGGTGAGTTTCCCCTGTATAGAGTGGGATTAGGATGGTGATTTACCCCTGTGTAGAGTGAGGTTAGGATGGTGAGTTACCCCTGTATAGAGTGGGGTTAGGGTGGTGAATTACCCCTGTATAGAGTGGCGTTAGGATGGTGAGTTTCCCCTGTATAGAGTGGGTTTAGGGTGGTGAGCTACCCCTGTATAGAGTGGGGTTAGGATGGTGAGTTTCCCCTGTATAGAGTGGGGTTAGGGTGGTGAGTTACCCCTGTACAGAGTGGGGTTAGGATGGTGAGTTTCCCCTGTATAGAGTGGGGTTAGGGTGGTGAGTTTCCCATGTATATAGTGGTGGTTAAAGTGGTGAGTTACCCCTGTATAGAGTGGGGTTAGGGTGGTGAGTTACCCCTGTATAGAGTGGGGTTAGGGTGGTGAATTACCCCTGTATTGAGTGAGATGATGAGTTACCCCTGTATAGATTGGGGTGAGGATGGTGAGTTTCCCCTGTATAGAGTGGGGTTAGGATGGTGAGTTACCCCTGCATAGAGTGGGGTTTGGATGGTGAGTTACCCCTGTATAGAGAGGGGTGGTGAGTTACCCCTGTATAGAGTGGTGTTAGGGTCGTGATTTACACCTGTACAGAGTGGGGTTAGAATGGTGAGTTACCCCTGTATAGAGTTGGGTTAGGATGGTGAGTTACCCCTGTGTAGAGGGGGGTTAGGGTGGTGAGTTTCCCCTGTATAGAGTGGGGTTAGGGTGGTGAGATTCCCCTGTATATAGTGGGGTTAGGGTGGTGAGTTACCCCTGTATAGAGTGGGGTTAGGGTGGTGAGTTACCCATGTATAGTGTGAGGTGGTGAGTTACCCCTGTATAGAGTGGGGTTAGGGTGGTGAGTTACCCCTGTATAGAGTGGGATGGTGAGTTACCCCTGTATAGAGTGGGGTTAGGGTGGTGAATAACCCCTGTATAGAATGGGGTTAGGGTGGTGAGATACCTCTTTATAGAGTGGTGTTAGGGTGGTGAGTTTCCCCTGTATAGAGTGGGGTTAGGGTGGTGAGTTACCCCTGTATTAAGTGGGGAGGTGAGTTACCCCTGTATAGAGTGGGGTTAGGGTGGTGAGATTCCCCTGTATAGAGTGGGGTTAGGGTGGTGACTTACCCCTGTATAGATTGGGGTGGTGAGTTTCCCCTGTATAGAGTGGGGTTAGGGTGATGAGTTTCCCCTGTATAGAGTGGGGTTATATTGGTGAGTTTCCCCTGTATAGATTGGGGTTAGGGTTGTGAGTTTCCCCTGTATAGATTGGGGTGATTAGTTTCCCCTGTACAGAGTGGGGTTAGGGTGGTGAGTTGCCCCTGTATAGAGTGGGGTTAGGGTGGTCCGTTTCCCCTGTATAGAGTGGGGTGGCGAGTTACACCTGTATAGAGTGGGGTTAGGGTGGTGAGTTACCCCTGTATAGACTGGGGTTAGGATGGTGAGTTACCCCTGTATAGAGTGGTGTTAGGGTGGTGAGTTACCCCTGTATAGAGTGGGGTTAGGGTGGTGAGTTACCCCTGTATAGAGTGGGGTTAGGGTGGTGAGTTACCCCTGTATAGAGTGGGGTTAGGATGGTGAGTTACCCCTGTATAGTGGGGTTACGGTGGTGAGTTTCCCCTGTATAGAGTGGGGTTAGGATGGTGAGTTACCCCTGTATAGAGTGGCGTTAGGATGGTGAGTTTCCCCTGTATAGAGTGGGGTTAGGGTGGTGAGCTACCCCTGTATAGAGTGGGGTTAGGATGGTGAGTTTCCCCTGTAGAGAGTGGGGTTAGGGTGGTGAGTTACCCCTGTACAGAGTGGGGTTAGGATGGTGAGTTTCCCCTGTATAGAGTGGGGTTAGGGTGGTGAGTTTCCCCTGTACAGAGTGGGGTTAGGTTTGTGAGTTACCCCTGTATAGAGTGGGGTGGTGAGTTTCCCCTGTATAGAGTGGGGTAGGGTGGTGAGTTTCCCCTGTGTAGAGTGGGGTTAGGATGGTGAGTTACCCCTGTATAGAGTGGGGTTAGGATGGTGAGTTACCTCTGTGTAGAGGGGGGTTAGGGTGGTGAGTTTCCCCTGTATAGAGTGGTGTTAGGGTGGTGAGTTATCCCTGTATATGTGTGGGGTGGTGAGTTTCCCCTGTATAGAGGGGGGTTAGGGTGGTGAGATTCCCCTGTATAGAGTGGGGTTAAGGTGGTGAGATTCCCCTGTATAGAGTGGGGTTAGGGTGAGGAGTTACCCATGTATAGTGTGGGGTGGTGAGTTACCCCTGTATAGAGTGGGGTTAGGGTGGTGAGTTACCCCTGTATAGAGTGGTGTTAGAGTGGTGTTAGGGTGGTGAGTTATCCCTGTATATGTGTGGGGTGGTGAGTTTCCCCTGTATAGAGGGGGGTTAGGGTGGTGAGATTCCCCTGTATAGAGTGGGGTTAAGGTGGTGAGATTCCCCTGTATAGAGTGGGGTTAGGGTGAGGAGTTACCCATGTATAGTGTGGGGTGGTGAGTTACCCCTGTATAGAGTGGGGTTAGGGTGGTGAGTTACCCCTGTATAGTGATGGGTGTTGAGTTTCCCCTGTATCGAGTGGGGTTATGGTGGTGAGATTCCCCTGTATAGAGTGCGGTGAGGATGGTGAGTTTCCCCTGTATAGAGTGAGGTTAGGATGGTGAGTTACCCCTGTATAGAGTGGGGTTAGGGTGGTGAATTACCCCTGTATAGAGTGGCGTTAGGATGGTGAGTTTCCCCTGTATAGAGTGGGGTTACGGTGGTGTGCTACCCCTGTATAGAGTGGGGTTAGTATGGTGAGTTTCCCCTGTATAGAGTGGGGTTAGGGTGGTGAGTTACGCCTGTACAGAGTGGGGTTAGGATGGTGAGTTTCCCCTGTATAGAGTGGGGTTAGGGTGGTGAGTTACCCCTGTATAGAGTGGGGTTAGGGTGGTGAGTTACCCCTGTATAGAGTGGGGTTAAAGTGGTGAGTTACCCCTGTATATAGTGGGGTTAGGGTGGTGAGTTACCCCTGTATAGAGTGGGGTTAGGGTGGTGAGTTTCCCCTGTATAGAGTGGGGTGGTGAGTTACCCCTGTATAGAGTGGGGTTAGGGTGGTGAGTTACCTCTGTATATAGTGGGGTTAAAGTGGTGAGTTACCCCTGTATAGAGTGGGTTTAGGGTGGTGAGTTTCCCCTGTATAGTGTGGGGTTAGGGTGGTGAGTTACCCCTGTGTAGAGTGGGGTGGTGAGTTACCCCTGTATAGAGTGGGGTGGTGAGTTTCCCCTGTATCGAGTGGGGTTAGGGTGGTGAGATTCCCCTGTATAGAGTGGGGTTAGGGTGGTGAGTTACCCATGTATAGTGTGGGGTGGTGAGTTACCCCTATATAGAGTGGGGTAAGGGTGGTGTGTTACCCCTTTATAGAGTGGGATGGTGAGTTACCCCTGTATAGAGTGGGGTGAGGATGGTGAGTTTCCCCTGTATAGAGTGGGGTTAGGATGGTGAGTTACCCCTGTGTAGAGTGAGGTTAGGATGGTGAGTTACCCCTGTATAGAGTGGGGTTAGGGTGGTGAGTTTCCCCTGTATAGAGTGGGGTTATTGTGGTGAGTTTCCCCTGTATAGATTGGGGTTAGGGTAGTGAGTTTCCCCTGTATATATTGGGGTGATGAGTTTCCCCTGTACAGAGTGGGGTTAGGGTGGTGAGTTGCCCCTGTATAGAGTGGGTTTAGGGTGGTGAGTTTCCCCTGTATAGTGTGGGGTTAGGGTGGTGAGTTACCCCTGTGTAGAGTGGGGTGGTGAGTTACCCCTGTATAGAGTGGGGTGGTGAGTTTCCCCTGTATCGAGTGGGGTTAGGGTGGTGAGATTCCCCTGTATAGAGTGGGGTTAGGGTGGTGAGTTACCCATGTATAGTGTGTTGTGGTGAGTTACCCCTATATAGAGTGGGGTAAGGGTGGTGTGTTACCCCTTTATAGAGTGGGATGGTGAGTTACCCCTGTATAGAGTGGGGTGAGGATGGTGAGTTTCCCCTGTATAGAGTGGGGTTAGGATGGTGAGTTACCCCTGTGTAGAGTGAGGTTAGGATGGTGAGTTACCCCTGTATAGAGTGGGGTTAGGGTGGTGAGTTTCCCCTGTATAGAGTGGGGTTATTGTGGTGAGTTTCCCCTGTATAGATTGGGGTTAGGGTGGTGAGTTTCCCCTGTATAGATTGGGGTGATGAGTTTCCCCTGTACAGAGTGGGGTTAGGGTGGTGAGTTGCCCCTGTATAGAGTGGGGTTAGGGTGGTCCGTTTCCCGTGTATAGAGTGGGGTGGAGAGTTACACCTGTATAGAGTGGGGTTAGGGTGGTGAGTTACCCCTGTATAGACTGGGGTTAGGATGGTGAGTTACCCCTGTATAGAGTGGTGTTAGGGTGGTTAGTTACCCCTGTATAGAGTGGGGTTAGGGTGGTGAGTTACCCATGTATAGTGTGAGGTGGTGAGTTACCCCTGTATAGAGTGGGGTTAGGGTGGTGAGTTACCCCTGTATAGAGTGGGATGGTGAGTTACCCCTGTATAGAGTGGGGTTAGGGTGGTGAATAACCCCTGTATAGAATGGGGTTAGGGTGGTGAGTTACCTCTTTATAGAGTGGTGTTAGGGTGGTGAGTTTCCCCTGTATAGAGTGGGGTTAGGGTGGTGAGTTACCCCTGTATTGAGTGGGGAGGTGAGTTACCCCTGTATAGAGTGGGGTTAGGGTGGTGAGATTCCCCTGTATAGAGTGGGGTTAGGGTGGTGACTTACCCCTGTATAGATTGGGGTGGTGAGTTTCCCCTGTATAGAGTGGGGTAAGGGTGTTGAGTTACCCCTGTATAGAGTGGGGTGAGGATGGTGAGTTTCCCCTGTATAGAGTGGGGTTAGGATGGTGAGTTACCCCTGCATAGAGTGGGGTTTGGATGGTGAGTTACCCCTGTATAGAGAGGGGTGGTGAGTTACCCCTGTATAGAGTGGTGTTAGGGTCGTGAGTTACCCCTGTACAGAGTGGGGTTAGAATGGTGAGTTACCCCTGTATAGAGTTGGGTTAGGATGGTGAGTTACCCCTGTGTAGAGGGGGGTTAGGGTGGTGAGTTTCCCCTGTATAGAGTGGGGTTAGGGTGGTGAGATTCCCCTGTATATAGTGGGGTTAGGGTGGTGAGTTACCCCTGTATAGAGTGGGGTTAGGGTGGTGAGTTACCCATGTATAGTGTGAGGTGGTGAGTTACCCCTGTATAGAGTGGGGTTAGGGTGGTGAGTTACCCCTGTATAGAGTGGGATGGTGAGTTACCCCTGTATAGAGTGGGGTTAGGGTGGTGAATAACCCCTGTATAGAATGGGGTTAGGGTGGTGAGTTACCTCTTTATAGAGTGGTGTTAGGGTGGTGAGTTTCCCCTGTATAGAGTGGGGTTAGGGTGGTGAGCTACCCCTGTATTGAGTGGGGAGGTGAGTTACCCCTGTATAGAGTGGGGTTAGGGTGGTGAGATTCCCCTGTATAGAGTGGGGTTAGGGTGGTGACTTACCCCTGTATAGATTGGGGTGGTGAGTTTCCCCTGAATAGAGTGGGGTTAGGGTGATGAGTTTCCCCTGTATAGAGTGGGGTTATATTGGTGAGTTTCCCCTGTATAGATTGGGGTTAGGGTGGTGAGTTTCCCCTGTATAGATTGGGGTGATGAGTTTCCCCTGTACAGAGTGGGGTTAGGGTGGTGAGTTGCCCCTGTATAGAGTGGGGTTAGGGTGGTCCGTTTCCCCTGTATAGAGTGGGGTGGCGAGTTACACCTGTATAGAGTGGGGTTAGGCTGGTGAGTTACCCCTGTATAGACTGGGGTTAGGATGGTGAGTTACCCCTGTATAGAGTGGTGTTAGGGTGGTGAGTTACCCCTGTATAGAGTGGGGTTAGGGTGGTGAGTTACCCCTGTATAGAG
Organism: Salmo salar; assembly: GCF_965601325.2. Taxonomy (NCBI): domain Eukaryota; kingdom Metazoa; phylum Chordata; class Actinopteri; order Salmoniformes; family Salmonidae; genus Salmo; species Salmo salar. The sequence continues at coordinate 13,150,641 of NC_138305.1, forward strand.
TGGGGTTAGGGTGGTGAGTTACCCCTGTATAGAGTGGGGTTAGGATGGTGAGTTACCCCTGTATAGTGGGGTTACGGTGGTGAGTTTCCCCTGTATAGAGTGGGGTTAGGATGGTGAGTTACCCCTGTATAGAGTGGCGTTAGGATGGTGAGTTTCCCCTGTATAGAGTGGGGTTAGGGTGGTGAGCTACCCCTGTATAGAGTGGGGTTAGGATGGTGAGTTTCCCCTGTATAGAGTGGGGTTAGGATGGTGAGTTACCCCTGTACATAGTGTGGTTAGGATGGTGAGTTTCCCCTGTATAGAGTGGGGTTAGGGTGGTGAGTTTCCCCTGTACAGAGTGGGGTTAGGTTTGTGAGTTACCCCTGTATAGAGTGGGGTGGTGAGTTTCCCCTGTATAGAGTGGGGTAGGGTGGTGAGTTTCCCCTGTGTAGAGTGGGGTTAGGATGGTGAGTTACCCCTGTATAGAGTGGGGTTAGGATGGTGAGTTACCTTTGTGTAGAGGGGGGTTAGGGTGGTGAGTTTCCCCTGTATAGAGTGGTGTTAGGGTGGTGAGTTACCCCTGTATATGTGTGGGGTGGTGAGTTTCCCCTGTATAGAGGGGGGTTAGGGTGGTGAGATTCCCCTGTATAGAGTGGGGTTAAGGTGGTGAGATTCCCCTGTATAGAGTGGGGTTAGGGTGAGGAGTTACCCATGTATAGTGTGGGGTGGTGAGTTACCCATGTGGGGTCGGGTGGGGTTAGGGTGGTGAGTTACCCCTGTATATTGATGGGTGGTGAGTTTCCCCTGTATAGAGTGGGGTTATGGTGGTGAGATTCCCCTGTATAGAGTGCGGTGAGGATGGTGAGTTTCCCCTGTATAGAGTGGGATTAGGATGGTGATTTACCCCTGTGTAGAGTGAGGTTAGGATGGTGAGTTACCCCTGTATAGAGTGGGGTTAGGGTGCTGAATTACCCCTGTATAGAGTGGCGTTAGGATGGTGAGTTTCCCCTGTATAGAGTGGGGTTAGGGTGGTGAGCTACCCCTGTATAGAGTGGGGTTAGTATGGTGAGTTTCCCCTGTATAGAGTGGGGTTAGGGTGGTGAGTTACGCCTGTACAGAGTGGGGTTAGGATGGTGAGTTTCCCCTGTATAGAGTGGGGTTAGGGTGGTGAGTTACCCCTGTATAGAGTGGGGTTAGGGTGGTGAGTTACCCCTGTATAGAGTGGGGTTAAAGTGGTGAGTTACCCCTGTATATAGTGGGGTTAGGGTGGTGAGTTACCCCTGTATAGAGTGGGGTTAGGGTGGTGAGTTTCCCCTGTATAGAGTGGGGTGGTGAGTTACCCCTGTATAGAGTGGGGTTAGGATGGTGAGTTACCTCTGTATATAGTTGGGTTAAAGTGGTGAGTTACCCCTGTATAGAGTGGGGTGGTGAGTTACCCCTGTATAGAGAGGGGTGGTGAGTTACCCCTGTATAGAGTGGTGTTAGGGTCGTGAGTTACCCCTGTACAGAGTGGGGTTAGAATGGTGAGTTACCCCTGTATAGAGTTGGGTTAGGATGGTGAGTTACCCCTGTGTAGAGTGGGGTTAGGGTGGTGAGTTTCCCCTGTATAGAGTGGGGTTAGGGTGGTGAGATTCCCCTGTATATAGTGGGGTTAGGGTGGTGAGTTACCCCTGTATAGAGTGGGGTTAGGGTGGTGAGTTACCCATGTATAGTGTGAGGTGGTGAGTTACCCCTGTATAGAGTGGGGTTAGGGTGGTGAGTTACCCCTGTATAGAGTGGGATGGTGAGTTACCCCTGTATAGAGTGGGGTTAGGGTGGTGAATAACCCCTGTATAGAATGGGGTTAGGGTGGTGAGTTACCTCTTTATAGAGTGGTGTTAGGGTGGTGAGTTTCCCCTGTATAGAGTGGGGTTAGGGTGGTGAGTTACCCCTGTATTGAGTGGGGAGGTGAGTTACCCCTGTATAGAGTGGGGTTAGGGTGGTGAGATTCCCCTGTATAGAGTGGGGTTAGGGTGGTGACTTACCCCTGTATAGATTGGGGTGGTGAGTTTCCCCTGTATAGAGTGGGGTTAGGGTGATGAGTTTCCCCTGTATAGAGTGGGGTTATATTGGTGAGTTTCCCCTGTATAGATTGGGGTTAGGGTGGTGAGTTTCCCCTGTATAGATTGGGGTGATGAGTTTCCCCTGTACAGAGTGGGGTTAGGGTGGTGAGTTGCCCCTGTATAGAGTGGGGTTAGGGTGGTCCGTTTCCCCTGTATAGAGTGGGGTGGCGAGTTACACCTGTATAGAATGGGGTTAGGGTTGTGAGTTACCCCTGTATAGACTGGGGTTAGGATGGTGAGTTACCCCTGTATAGAGTGGTGTTAGGGTGGTGAGTTACCCCTGTATAGAGTGGGGTTAGGGTGGTGAGTTACCCCTGTATAGAGTGGGGTTAGGGTGGTGAGTTACCCCTGTATAGAGTGGGGTTAGGATGGTGAGTTACCCCTGTATAGTGGTGTTACGGTGGTGAGTTTCCCCTGTATAGAGTGGGGTTAGGGTGGTGAGTTACCCATGTATAGTGTGAGGTGGTGAGTTACCCCTGTATAGAGTGGGGTTAGGATGGTGAGTTACCCCTGTATAGAGTGGGGTTAGGATGGTGAGTTACCTCTGTGTAGAGGGGGGTTAGGGTGGTGAGTTTCCCCTGTATAGAGTGGTGTTAGGGTGGTGAGTTACCCCTGTATATGTGTGGGGTGGTGAGTTTCCCCTGTATAGAGGGGGGTTAGGGTGGTGAGATTCCCCTGTATAGAGTGGGGTTAAGGTGGTGAGATTCCCCTGTATAGAGTGGGGTTAGGGTGAGGAGTTACCCATGTATAGTGTGGGGTGGTGAGTTACCCCTGTATAGAGTGGGGTTAGGGTGGTGAGTTACCCCTGTATATTGATGGGTGGTGAGTTTCCCCTGTATCGAGTGGGGTTATGGTGGTGAGATTCCCCTGTATAGAGTGCGGTGAGGATGGTGAGTTTCCCCTGTATAGAGTGGGATTAGGATGGTGATTTACCCCTGTGTAGAGTGAGGTTAGGATGGTGAGTTACCCCTGTATAGAGTGGGGTTAGGGTGCTGAATTACCCCTGTATAGAGTGGCGTTAGGATGGTGAGTTTCCCCTGTATAGAGTGGGGTTAGGGTGGTGAGCTACCCCTGTATAGAGTGGGGTTAGTATGGTGAGTTTCCCCTGTATAGAGTGGGGTTAGGGTGGTGAGTTACGCCTGTACAGAGTGGGGTTAGGATGGTGAGTTTCCCCTGTATAGAGTGGGGTTAGGGTGGTGAGTTACCCCTGTATAGAGTGGGGTTAGGGTGGTGAGTTACCCCTGTATAGAGTGGGGTTAAAGTGGTGAGTTACCCCTGTATATAGTGGGGTTAGTGTGGTGAGTTACCCCTGTATAGAGTGGGGTTAGGGTGGTGAGTTTCCCCTGTATAGAGTGGGGTGGTGAGTTACCCCTGTATAGAGTGGGGTTAGGATGGTGAGTTACCTCTGTATATAGTGGGGTTAAAGTGGTGAGTTACCCCTGTATAGAGTGGGGTGGTGAGTTACCCCTGTATAGAGTGGGATGGTGAGTTACCCCTGTATAGAGTGGGGTTAGGGTGGTGAATAACCCCTGTATAGAATGGGGTTAGGGTGGTGAGTTACCTCTTTATAGAGTGGTGTTAGGGTGGTGAGTTTCCCCTGTATAGAGTGGGGTTAGGGTGGTGAGTTACCCCTGTATTGAGTGGGGAGGTGAGTTACCCCTGTATAGAGTGGGGTTAGGGTGGTGAGATTCCCCTGTATAGAGTGGGGTTAGGGTGGTGACTTACCCCTGTATAGATTGGGGTGGTGAGTTTCCCCTGTATAGAGTGGGGTTAGGGTGATGAGTTTCCCCTGTATAGAGTGGGGTTATATTGGTGAGTTTCCCCTGTATAGATTGGGGTTAGGGTGGTGAGTTTCCCCTGTATAGATTGGGGTGATGAGTTTCCCCTGTACAGAGTGGGGTTAGGGTGGTGAGTTGCCCCTGTATAGAGTGGGGTTAGGGTGGTCCGTTTCCCCTGTATAGAGTGGGGTGGCGAGTTACACCTGTATAGAATGGGGTTAGGGTTGTGAGTTACCCCTGTATAGACTGGGGTTAGGATGGTGAGTTACCCCTGTATAGAGTGGTGTTAGGGTGGTGAGTTACCCCTGTATAGAGTGGGGTTAGGGTGGTGAGTTACCCCTGTATAGAGTGGGGTTAGGGTGGTGAGTTACCCCTGTATAGAGTGGGGTTAGGATGGTGAGTTACCCCTGTATAGTGGTGTTACGGTGGTGAGTTTCCCCTGTATAGAGTGGGGTTAGGGTGGTGAGTTACCCATGTATAGTGTGAGGTGGTGAGTTACCCCTGTATAGAGTGGGGTTAGGATGGTGAGTTACCCCTGTATAGAGTGGGGTTAGGATGGTGAGTTACCTCTGTGTAGAGGGGGGTTAGGGTGGTGAGTTTCCCCTGTATAGAGTGGTGTTAGGGTGGTGAGTTACCCCTGTATATGTGTGGGGTGGTGAGTTTCCCCTGTATAGAGGGGGGTTAGGGTGGTGAGATTCCCCTGTATAGAGTGGGGTTAAGGTGGTGAGATTCCCCTGTATAGAGTGGGGTTAGGGTGAGGAGTTACCCATGTATAGTGTGGGGTGGTGAGTTACCCCTGTATAGAGTGGGGTTAGGGTGGTGAGTTACCCCTGTATATTGATGGGTGGTGAGTTTCCCCTGTATCGAGTGGGGTTATGGTGGTGAGATTCCCCTGTATAGAGTGCGGTGAGGATGGTGAGTTTCCCCTGTATAGAGTGGGATTAGGATGGTGATTTACCCCTGTGTAGAGTGAGGTTAGGATGGTGAGTTACCCCTGTATAGAGTGGGGTTAGGGTGCTGAATTACCCCTGTATAGAGTGGCGTTAGGATGGTGAGTTTCCCCTGTATAGAGTGGGGTTAGGGTGGTGAGCTACCCCTGTATAGAGTGGGGTTAGTATGGTGAGTTTCCCCTGTATAGAGTGGGGTTAGGGTGGTGAGTTACGCCTGTACAGAGTGGGGTTAGGATGGTGAGTTTCCCCTGTATAGAGTGGGGTTAGGGTGGTGAGTTACCCCTGTATAGAGTGGGGTTAGGGTGGTGAGTTACCCCTGTATAGAGTGGGGTTAAAGTGGTGAGTTACCCCTGTATATAGTGGGGTTAGTGTGGTGAGTTACCCCTGTATAGAGTGGGGTTAGGGTGGTGAGTTTCCCCTGTATAGAGTGGGGTGGTGAGTTACCCCTGTATAGAGTGGGGTTAGGATGGTGAGTTACCTCTGTATATAGTGGGGTTAAAGTGGTGAGTTACCCCTGTATAGAGTGGGGTGGTGAGTTACCCCTGTATAGAGAGGGGTGGTGAGTTACCCCTGTATAGAGTGGTGTTAGGGTCATGAGTTACCCCTGTACAGAGTGGGGTTAGAATGGTGAGTTACCCCTGTATAGAGTTGGGTTAGGATGGTGAGTTACCCCTGTGTAGAGTGGGGTTAGGGTGGTGAGTTTCCCCTATATAGAGTGGGGTTAGGGTGGTGAGATTCCCCTGTATATAGTGGGGTTAGGGTGGTGAGTTACCCCTGTATAGAGTGGGGTTAGGGTGGTGAGTTACCCATGTATAGTGTGAGGTGGTGAGTTACCCCTGTATAGAGTGTGGTTAGGGTGGTGAGTTACCCCTGTATAGAGTGGGATGGTGAGTTACCCCTGTATAGAGTGGGGTTAGGGTGGTGAATAACCCCTGTATAGAATGGGGTTAGGGTGGTGAGTTACCTCTTTATAGAGTGGTGTTAGGGTGGTGAGTTTCCCCTGTATAGAGTGGGGTTAGGGTGGTGAGTTACCCCTGTATTGAGTGGGGAGGTGAGTTACCCCTGTATAGAGTGGGGTTAGGGTGGTGAGATTCCCCTGTATAGAGTGGGGTGGTGAGTTACCCCTGTATAGAGTGGGGTTAGGATGGTGAGTTACCTCTGTATATAGTGGGGTTAAAGTGGTGAGTTACCCCTGTATAGAGTGGGGTGGTGAGTTACCCCTGTATAGAGAGGGGTGGTGAGTTACCCCTGTATAGAGTGGTGTTAGGGTCATGAGTTACCCCTGTACAGAGTGGGGTTAGAATGGTGAGTTACCCCTGTATAGAGTTGGGTTAGGATGGTGAGTTACCCCTGTGTAGAGTGGGGTTAGGGTGGTGAGTTTCCCCTATATAGAGTGGGGTTAGGGTGGTGAGATTCCCCTGTATATAGTGGGGTTAGGGTGGTGAGTTACCCCTGTATAGAGTGGGGTTAGGGTGGTGAGTTACCCATGTATAGTGTGAGGTGGTGAGTTACCCCTGTATAGAGTGTGGTTAGGGTGGTGAGTTACCCCTGTATAGAGTGGGATGGTGAGTTACCCCTGTATAGAGTGGGGTTAGGGTGGTGAATAACCCCTGTATAGAATGGGGTTAGGGTGGTGAGTTACCTCTTTATAGAGTGGTGTTAGGGTGGTGAGTTTCCCCTGTATAGAGTGGGGTTAGGGTGGTGAGTTACCCCTGTATTGAGTGGGGAGGTGAGTTACCCCTGTATAGAGTGGGGTTAGGGTGGTGAGATTCCCCTGTATAGAGTGGGGTTAGGGTGGTGACTTACCCCTGTATAGATTGGGGTGGTGAGTTTCCCCTGTATAGAGTGGGGTTAGGGTGATGAGTTTCCCCTGTATAGAGTGGGGTTATATTGGTGAGTTTCCCCTGTATAGATTGGGGTTAGGGTGGTGAGTTTCCCCTGTATAGATTGGGGTGATGAGTTTCCCCTGTACAGAGTGGGGTTAGGGTGGTGAGTTGCCCCTGTATAGAGTGGGGTTAGGGTGGTCCGTTTCCCCTGTATAGAGTGGGGTGGCGAGTTACACCTGTATAGAATGGGGTTAGGGTTGTGAGTTACCCCTGTATAGACTGGGGTTAGGATGGTGAGTTACCCCTGTATAGAGTGGTGTTAGGGTGGTGAGTTACCCCTGTATAGAGTGGGGTTAGGGTGGTGAGTTACCCCTGTATAGAGTGGGGTTAGGGTGGTGAGTTACCCCTGTATAGAGTGGGGTTAGGATGGTGAGTTACCCCTGTATAGTGGTGTTACGGTGGTGAGTTTCCCCTGTATAGAGTGGGGTTAGGGTGGTGAGTTACCCATGTATAGTGTGAGGTGGTGAGTTACCCCTGTATAGAGTGGGGTTAGGGTGGTGAGTTACCCCTGTATAGAGTGGGATGGTGAGTTACCCCTGTATAGAGTGGGGTTAGGGTGGTGAATAACCCCTGTATAGAATGGGGTTAGGGTGGTGAGTTACCTCTTTATAGAGTGGTGTTAGGGTGGTGAGTTACCCCTGTATTGAGTGGGGAGGTGAGTTACCCCTGTATAGAGTGGGGTTAGGGTGGTGAGATTCCCCTGTATAGACTGGGGTTAGGGTGGTGACTTACCCCTGTATAGATTGGGGTGGTGAGTTTCCCCTGTATAGAGTGGGGTTAGGGTGATGAGTTTCCCCTGTATAGAGTGGGGTTATATTGGTGAGTTTCCCCTGTATAGATTGGGGTTAGGGTGGTGAGTTTCCCCTGTATAGATTGGGGTGATGAGTTTCCCCTGTACAGAGTGGGGTTAGGGTGGTGAGTTGCCCCTGTATAGAGTGGGGTTAGGGTGGTCCGTTTCCCCTGTATAGAGTGGGGTGGCGAGTTACACCTGTATAGAATGGGGTTAGGGTTGTGAGTTACCCCTGTATAGAGTGGTGTTAGGGTGGTGAGTTACCCCTGTATAGAGTGGGGTTAGGGTGGTGAGTTACCCCTGTATAGAGTGGGGTTAGTGTGGTGAGTTACCCCTGTATAGAGTGGGGTTAGGATGGTGAGTTACCCCTGTATAGTGGTGTTACGGTGGTGAGTTTCCCCTGTATAGAGTGGGGTTAGGATGGTGAGTTACCCTGTATAGAGTGGTGTTAGGATGGTGAGTTTCCCCTGTATAGAGTGGGGTTAGGGTGGTGAGCTACCCCTGTATAGAGTGGGGTTAGGATGGTGAGTTTCCCCTGTATAGAGTGGGGTTAGGGTGGTGAGTTACCCCTGTACAGAGTGGGGTTAGGATGGTGAGTTTCCCCTGTATAGAGTGGGGTTAGGGTGGTGAGTTTCCCCTGTACAGAGTGGGGTTAGGTTTGTGAGTTACCCCTGTATAGAGTGGGGTGGTGAGATTCCCCTGTATAGAGTGGGGTAGGGTGGTGAGTTTCCCCTGTGTAGAGTGGGGTTAGGATGGTGAGTTACCCCTGTATAGAGTGGGGTTAGGATGGTGAGTTACCTCTGTGTAGAGGGGGGTTAGGGTGGTGAGTTTCCCCTGTATAGAGTGGTGTTAGGGTGGTGAGTTACCCCTGTATATGTGTGGGGTGGTGAGTTTCCCCTGTATAGAGGGGGGTTAGTGTGGTGAGATTCCCCTGTATAGAGTGGGGTTAAGGTGGTGAGATTCCCCTGTATAGAGTGGGGTTAGGGTGAGGTGTTACCCATGTATAGTGTGGGGTGGTGAGTTACCCCTGTATAGAGTGGGGTTAGGGTGGTGAGTTACCCCTGTATATTGATGGGTGGTGAGTTTCCCCTGTATCGAGTGGGGTTATGGTGGTGAGATTCCCCTGTATAGAGTGCGGTGAGGATGGTGAGTTTCCCCTGTATAGAGTGGGATTAGGATGGTGATTTACCCCTGTGTAGAGTGAGGTTAGGATGGTGAGTTACCCCTGTATAGAGTGGTGTTAGGGTGGTGAATTACCCCTGTATAGAGTGGCGTTAGGATGGTGAGTTTCCCCTGTATAGAGTGTGGTTAGGGTGGTGAGCTACCCCTGTATAGAGTGGGGTTAGTATGGTGAGTTTCCCCTGTATAGAGTGGGGTTAGGGTGGTGAGTTACGCCTGTACAGAGTGGGGTTAGGATGGTGAGTTTCCCCTGTATAGAGTGGGGTTAGGGTGTTGAGTTACCCCTGTATAGAGTGGGGTTAGGGTGGTGAGTTACCCCTGTATAGAGTGGGGTTAAAGTGGTGAGTTACCCCTGTATATAGTGGGGTTAGGGTGGTGAGTTACCCCTGTATAGAGTGGGGTTAGGGTGGTGAGTTTCCCCTGTATAGAGTGGGGTGGTGAGTTACCCCTGTATAGAGTGGGGTTAGGATGGTGAGTTACCTCTGTATATAGTGGGGTTAAAGTGGTGAGTTACCCCTGTATAGAGTGGGGTGGTGAGTTACCCCTGTATAGAGAGGGGTGGTGAGTTACCCCTGTATAGAGTGGTGTTAGGGTCGTGAGTTACCCCTGTACAGAGTGGGGTTAGAATGGTGAGTTACCCCTGTATAGAGTTGGGTTAGGATGGTGAGTTACCCCTGTGTAGAGTGGGGTTAGGGTGGTGAGTTTCCCCTGTATAGAGTGGGGTTAGGGTGGTGAGATTCCCCTGTATATAGTGGGGTTAGGGTGGTGAGTTACCCCTGTATAGAGTGGGGTTAGGGTGGTGAGTTACCCATGTATAGTGTGAGGTGGTGAGTTACCCCAGTATAGAGTGGGGTTAGGGTGGTGAGTTACCCCTGTATAGAGTGGGATGGTGAGTTACCCCTGTATAGAGTGGGGTTAGGGTGGTGAATAACCCCTGTATAGAATGGGGTTAGGGTGGTGAGTTACCTCTTTATAGAGTGGTGTTAGGGTGGTGAGTTTCCCCTGTATAGAGTGGGGTTAGGGTGGTGAGTTACCCCTGTATTGAGTGGGGAGGTGAGTTACCCCTGTATAGAGTGGGGTTAGGGTGGTGAGATTCCCCTGTATAGAGTGGGGTTAGGGTGGTGACTTACCCCTGTATAGATTGGGGTGGTGAGTTTCCCCTGTATAGAGTGGGGTTAGGGTGATGAGTTTCCCCTGTATAGAGTGGGGTTATATTGGTGAGTTTCCCCTGTATAGATTGGGGTTAGGGTGGTGAGTTTCCCCTGTATAGATTGGGGTGATGAGTTTCCCCTGTACAGAGTGGGGTTAGGGTGGTGAGTTGCCCCTGTATAGAGTGGGGTTAGGGTGGTCCGTTTCCCCTGTATAGAGTGGGGTGGCGAGTTACACCTGTATAGAATGGGGTTAGGGTTGTGAGTTACCCCTGTATAGACTGGGGTTAGGATGGTGAGTTACCCCTGTATAGAGTGGTGTTAGGGTGGTGAGTTACCCCTGTATAGAGTGGGGTTAGGGTGGTGAGTTACCCCTGTATAGAGTGGGGTTAGGGTGGTGAGTTACCCCTGTATAGAGTGGGGTTAGGATGGTGAGTTACCCCTGTATAGTGGTGTTACGGTGGTGAGTTTCCCCTGTATAGAGTGGGGTTAGGATGGTGAGTTACCCTGTATAGAGTGGTGTTAGGATGGTGAGTTTCCCCTGTATAGAGTGGGGTTAGGGTGGTGAGCTACCCCTGTATAGAGTGGGGTTAGGATGGTGAGTTTCCCCTGTATAGAGTGGGGTTAGGGTGGTGAGTTACCCCTGTACAGAGTGGGGTTAGGATGGTGAGTTTCCCCTGTATAGAGTGGGGTTAGGGTGGTGAGTTTCCCCTGTACAGAGTGGGGTTAGGTTTGTGAGTTACCCCTGTATAGAGTGGGGTGGTGAGTTTCCCCTGTATAGAGTGGGGTAGGGTGGTGAGTTTCCCCTGTGTAGAGTGGGGTTAGGATGGTGAGTTACCCCTGTATAGAGTGGGGTTAGGATGGTGAGTTACCTCTGTGTAGAGGGGGGTTAGGGTGGTGAGTTTCCCCTGTATAGAGTGGTGTTAGGGTGGTGAGTTACCCCTGTATATGTGTGGGGTGGTGAGTTTCCCCTGTATAGAGGGGGGTTAGGGTGGTGAGATTCCCCTGTATAGAGTGGGGTTAAGGTGGTGAGATTCCCCTGTATAGAGTGGGGTTATGGTGAGGAGTTACCCATGTATAGTGTGGGGTGGTGAGTTACCCCTGTATAGAGTGGGGTTAGGGTGGTGAGTTACCCCTGTATAGTGATGGGTGGTGAGTTTCCCCTGTATCGAGTGGGGTTATGGTGGTGAGATTCCCCTGTATAGAGTGCGGTGAGGATGGTGAGTTTCCCCTGTATAGAGTGGGATTAGGATGGTGATTTACCCCTGTGTAGAGTGAGGTTAGGATGGTGAGTTACCCCTGTATAGAGTGGGGTTAGGGTGGTGAATTACCCCTGTATAGAGTGGCGTTAGGATGGTGAGTTTCCCCTGTATAGAGTGGGGTTAGGGTGGTGAGCTACCCCTGTATAGAGTGGGGTTAGTATGGTGAGTTTCCCCTGTATAGAGTGGGGTTAGGGTGGTGAGTTACGCCTGTACAGAGTGGGGTTAGGATGGTGAGTTTCCCCTGTATAGAGTGGGGTTAGGGTGGTGAGTTACCCCTGTATAGAGTGGGGTTAGGGTGGTGAGTTACCCCTGTATAGAGTGGGGTTAAAGTGGTGAGTTACCCCTGTATATAGTGGGGTTAGGGTGGTGAGTTACCCCTGTATAGAGTGGGGTTAGGGTGGTGAGTTTCCCCTGTATAGAGTGGGGTGGTGAGTTACCCCTGTATAGAGTGGGGTTAGGGTGGTAAGTTACCTCTGTATATAGTGGGGTTAAAGTGGTGAGTTACCCCTGTATAGAGTGGGTTTAGGGTGGTGAGTTTCCCCTGTATAGTGTGGGGTTAGGGTGGTGAGTTACCCCTGTGTAGAGTGGGGTGGTGAGTTACCCCTGTATAGAGTGGGGTGGTGAGTTTCCCCTGTATCGAGTGGGGTTAGGGTGGTGAGATTCCCCTGTATAGAGTGGGGTTAGGGTGGTGAGTTACCCATGTATAGTGTGGGGTGGTGAGTTACCCCTATATAGAGTGGGGTAAGGGTGGTGTGTTACCCTTTATAGAGTGGGATGGTGAGTTACCCCTGTATAGAGTGGGGTGAGGATGGTGAGTTTCCCCTGTATAGAGTGGGGTTAGGATGGTGAGTTACCCCTGTGTAGAGTGAGGTTAGGATGGTGAGTTACCCCTGTATAGAGTGGGGTTAGGGTGGTGAGTTTCCCCTGTATAGAGTGGGGTTATTGTGGTGAGTTTCCCCTGTATAGATTGGGGTTAGGGTGGTGAGTTTCCCCTGTATAGATTGGGGTGATGAGTTTCCCCTGTACAGAGTGGGGTTAGGGTGGTGAGTTGCCCCTGTATAGAGTGGGGTTAGGGTGGTCCGTTTCCCGTGTATAGAGTGGGGTGGTGAGTTACCCCTGTATATGTGTGGGGTGGTGAGTTTCCCCTGTATAGAGGGGGGTTAGGGTGGTGAGATTCCCCTGTATAGAGTGGCGTTAAGGTGGTGAGATTCCCCTGTATAGAGTGGGGTTAGGGTGAGGAGTTACCCATGTATAGTGTGGGGTGGTGAGTTACCCCTGTATAGAGTGGGGTTAGGGTGGTGAGTTACCCCTGTATAGTGATGGGTGGTGAGTTTCCCCTGTATCGAGTGGGGTTATGGTGGTGAGATTCCCTTGTATAGAGTGCGGTGAGGATGGTGAGTTTCCCCTGTATAGAGTGGGATTAGGATGGTGATTTACCCCTGTGTAGAGTGAGGTTAGGATAGTGAGTTACCCCTGTATAGAGTGGGGTTAGGGTGGTGCATTACCCCTGTATAGAGTGGCGTTAGGATGGTGAGTTTCCCCTGTATAGAGTGGGGTTAGGGTGGTGAGCTACCCCTGTATAGAGTGGGGTTAGTATGGTGAGTTTCCCCTGTATAGAGTGGGGTTAGGGTGGTGAGTTACGCCTGTACAGAGTGGGGTTAGGATGGTGAGTTTCCCCTGTATAGAGTGGGGTTAGGGTGGTGAGTTACCCCTGTATAGAGTGGGGTTAGGGTGGTGAGTTACCCCTGTATAGAGTGGGGTTAAAGTGGTGAGTTACCCCTGTATATAGTGGGGTTAGGGTGGTGAGTTACCCCTGTATAGAGTGGGGTTAGGGTGGTGAGTTTCCCCTGTATAGAGTGGGGTGGTGAGTTACCCCTGTATAGAGTGGGGTTAGGGTGGTAAGTTACCTCTGTATATAGTGGGGTTAAAGTGGTGAGTTACCCCTGTATAGAGTGGGTTTAGGGTGGTGAGTTTCCCCTGTATAGTGTGGGGTTAGGGTGGTGAGTTTCCCCTGTGTAGAGTGGGGTGGTGAGTTACCCCTGTATAGAGTGGGGTGGTGAGTTTCCCCTGTATCGAGTGGGGTTAGGGTGGTGAGATTCCCCTGTATAGAGTGGGGTTAGGGTGGTGAGTTACCCATGTATAGTGTGGGGTGGTGAGTTACCCCTATATAGAGTGGGGTAAGGGTGGTGTGTTACCCCTTTATAGAGTGGGATGGTGAGTTACCCCTGTATAGAGTGGGGTGAGGATGGTGAGTTTCCCCTGTATAGAGTGGGGTTAGGATGGTGAGTTACCCCTGTGTAGAGTGAGGTTAGGATGGTGAGTTACCCCTGTATAGAGTGGGGTTAGGGTGGTGAGTTTCCCCTGTATAGAGTGGGGTGATGAGTTTCCCCTGTACAGAGTGGGGTTAGGGTGGTGAGTTGCCCCTGTATAGAGTGGGGTTAGGGTGGTCCGTTTCCCGTGTATAGAGTGGGGTGGCGAGTTACACCTGTATAGAGTGGGGTTAGGGTGGTGAGTTACCCCTGTATAGACTGGGGTTAGGATGGTGAGTTACCCCTGTATAGAGTGGTGTTAGGGTGGTGAGTTACCCCTGTATAGAGTGGGGTTAGGGTGGTGAGTTACCCATGTATAGTGTGAGGTGGTGAGTTACCCCTGTATAGAGTGGGGTTAGGGTGGTGAGTTACCCCTGTATAGAGTGGGATGGTGAGTTACCCCTGTATAGAGTGGGGTTAGGGTGGTGAATAACCCCTGTATAGAATGGGGTTAGGGTGGTGAGTTACCTCTTTAGAGAGTGGTGTTAGGGTGGTGAGTTTCCCCTGTATAGAGTGGGGTTAGGGTGGTGAGTTACCCCTGTATTGAGTGGGGAGGTGAGTTACCCCTGTATAGAGTGGGGTTAGGGTGGTGAGATTCCCCTGTATAGAGTGGGGTTAGGGTGGTGACTTACCCCTGTATAGATTGGGGTGGTGAGTTTCCCCTGTATAGAGTGGGGTTAGGGTGATGAGTTTCCCCTGTATAGAGTGGGGTTATTGTGGTGAGTTTCCCCTGTATAGATTGGGGTTAGGGTGGTGAGTTTCCCCTGTATAGAGTGGGGTTAGGGTGGTGAGCTACCCCTGTATAGAGTGGGGTTAGGATGGTGAGTTTCCCCTGTATAGAGTGGGGTTAGGGTGGTGAGTTACGCCTGTACAGAGTGGGGTTAGGATGGTGAGTTTCCCCTGTATAGAGTGGGGTTAGGGTGCTGAGTTACCCCTGTATAGAGTGGGGTTAGGGTGGTGAGTTAACCCTGTATAGAGTGGGGTTAAAGTGGTGAGTTACCCCTGTATATAGTAGGGTTAGGGTGGTGAGTTACCCCTGTATAGAGTGGGGTTAGGGTGGTGAGTTTCCCCTGTATAGAGTGGGGTGGTGAGTTACCCCTGTATAGAGTGGGGTTAGGGTGGTGAGTTACCTCTGTATATAGTGGGGTTAAAGTGGTGAGTTACCCCTGTATAGAGTGGGTTTAGGGTGGTGAGTTTCCCCTGTATAGTGTGGGGTTAGGGTGGTGAGTTACCCCTGTGTAGAGTGGGGTGGTGAGTTACCCCTGTATAGAGTGGGGTGGTGAGTTTCCCCTGTATCGAGTGGGGTTAGGGTGGTGAGATTCCCCTGTATAGAGTGGGGTTAGGGTGGTGAGTTACCCATGTATAGTGTGGGGTGGTGAGTTACCCCTATATAGAGTGGGGTTAGGGTGGTGTGTTACCCCTTTATAGAGTGGGATGGTGAGTTACCCCTGTATAGAGTGTGGTGAGTATGGTGAGTTTCCCCTGTATAGAGTGGGGTTAGGATGGTGAGTTACCCCTGTGTAGAGTGAGGTTAGGATGGTGAGTTACCCCTGTATAGAGTGGGGTTAGGGTGGTGAGTTTCCCCTGTATAGAGTGGGGTTATTGTGGTGAGTTTCCCCTGTATAGATTGGGGTTAGGGTGGTGAGTTTCCCCTGTATAGATTGGGGTGATGAGTTTCCCCTGTACAGAGTGGGGTTAGGGTGGTGAGTTGCCCCTGTATAGAATGGGGTTAGGGTGGTCCGTTTCCCCTGTATAGAGTGGGGTGGCGAGTTACACCTGTATAGAGTGGGGTTAGGGTGGTGAGTTACCCCTGTATAGACTGGGGTTAGGATGGTGAGTTACCCCTGTATAGAGTGGTGTTAGGGTGGTGAGTTTCCCCTGTATAGAGTGGGGTTAGGGTGATGAGTTTCCCCTGTATAGAGTGGGGTTATATTGGTGAGTTTCCCCTGTATAGATTGGGGTTAGGGTGGTGAGTTTCCCCTGTATAGATTGGGGTGATGAGTTTCCCCTGTACAGAGTGGGGTTAGGGTGGTGAGTTGCCCCTGTATAGAGTGGGGTTAGGGTGGTCCGTTTCCCCTGTATAGAGTGGGGAGGCGAGTTACACCTGTATAGAGTGGGGTTAGGGTGGTGAGTTACCCCTGTATAGACTGGGGTTAGGATGGTGAGTTACCCCTGTATAGAGTGGTGTTAGGGTGGTGAGTTACCCCTGTATAGAGTGGGGTTAGGGTGGTGAGTTACCCCTGTATAGAGTGGGGTTAGGGTGGTGAGTTACCCCTGTATAGAGTGGGGTTAGGATGGTGAGTTACCCCTGTATAGTGGGGTTACGGTGGTGAGTTTCCCCTGTATAGAGTGGGGTTAGGATGGTGAGTTACCCCTGTATAGAGTGGGGTTAGGATGGTGAGTTTCCCCTGCATAGAGTGGGGTTAGGGTGGTGAGTTACCCCTGTACAGAGTGGGGTTAGGATGGTGAGTTTCCCCTGTATAGAGTGGGGTTAGGGTGGTGAGTTTCCCCTGTACAGAGTGGGGTTAGGTTTGTGAGTTACCCCTGTATAGAGTGGGGTGGTGAGTTTCCCCTGTATAGAGTGGGGTAGGGTGGTGAGTTTCCCCTGTGTAGAGTGGGGTTAGGATGGTGAGTTACCCCTGTATAGAGTGGGGTTAGGATGGTGAGTTACCTCTGTGTAGAGGGGGGTTAGGGTGGTGAGTTTCCCCTGTATAGAGTGGTGTTAGGGTGGTGAGTTACCCCTGTATATGTGTGGGGTGGTGAGTTTCCCCTGTATAGAGGGGGGTTAGGGTGGTGAGATTCCCCTGTATAGAGTGGGGTTAAGGTGGTGAGATTCCCCTGTATAGAGTGGGGTTAGGGTGAGGAGTTACCCATGTATAGTGTGGGGTGGTGAGTTACCCCTGTATAGAGTGGGGTTAGGGTGGTGTGTTACCCCTGTATAGTGATGGGTGGTGAGTTTCCCCTGTATCGAGTGGGGTTATGGTGGTGAGATTCCCCTGTATAGAGTGCGGTGAGGATGGTGAGTTTCCCCTGTATAGAGTGGGATTAGGATGGTGATTTACCCCTGTGTAGAGTGAGGTTAGGATGGTGAGTTACCCCTGTATAGAGTGGGGTTAGGGTGGTGAATTACCCCTGTATAGAGTGGCGTTAGGATGGTGAGTTTCCCCTGTATAGAGTGGGGTTAGGGTGGTGAGCTACCCCTGTATAGAGTGGGGTTATTATGGTGAGTTTCCCCTGTATAGAGTGGGGTTAGGGTGGTGAGTTACGCCTGTACAGAGTGGGGTTAGGATGGTGAGTTTCCCCTGTATAGAGTGGGGTTAGGGTGGTGAGTTACCCCTAAATAGAGTGGGGTTAGGGTGTTGAGTTACCCCTGTATAGAGTGGGGTTAAAGTGGTGAGTTACCCCTGTATATAGTGGGGTTAGGGTGGTGAGTTACCCCTGTATAGAGTGGGGTTAGGGTGGTGAGTTTCCCCTGTATAGAGTGGGGTGGTGAGTTACCCCTGTATAGAGTGGGGTTAGGGTGGTGAGTTACCTCTGTATATAGTGGGGTTAAAGTGGTGAGTTACCCCTGTATAGAGTGGGTTTAGGGTGGTGAGTTTCCCCTGTATAGTGTGGGGTTAGGGTGGGGAGTTACCCCTGTGTAGAGTGGGGTGGTGAGTTACCCCTGTATAGAGTGGGGTGGTGAGTTTCCCCTGTATCGAGTGGGGTTAGGGTGGTGAGATTCCCCTGTATAGAGTGGGGTTAGGGTGGTGAGTTACCCATGTATAGTGTGGGGTGGTGAGTTACCCCTATATAGAGTGGGGTAAGGGTGGTGTGTTACCCCTTTATAGAGTGGGATGGTGAGTTACCCCTGTATAGAGTGGGGTGAGGATGGTGAGTTTCCCCTGTATAGAGTGGGGTTAGGATGGTGAGTTACCCCTGTGTAGAGTGAGGTTAGGATGGTGAGTTACCCCTGTATAGAGTGGGGTTAGGGTGGTGAGTTTCCCCTGTATAGAGTGGGGTTATTGTGGTGAGTTTCCCCTGTATAGATTGGGGTTAGGGTGGTGAGTTTCCCCTGTATAGATTGGGGTGATGAGTTTCCCCTGTACAGAGTGGGGTTAGGGTGGTCCGTTTCCCGTGTATAGAGTGGGGTGGCGAGTTACACCTGTATAGAGTGGGGTTAGGGTGGTGAGTTACCCCTGTATAGACTGGGGTTAGGATGGTGAGTTACCCCTGTATAGAGTGGTGTTAGGGTGGTGAGTTACCCCTGTATAGAGTGGGGTTAGGGTGGTGAGTTACCCATGTATAGTGTGAGGTGGTGAGTTACCCCTGTATAGAGTGGGGTTAGGGTGGTGAGTTACCCCTGTATAGAGTGGGATGGTGAGTTACCCCTGTATAGAGTGGGGTTAGGGTGGTGAATAACCCCTGTATAGAATGGGGTTAGGGTGGTGAGTTACCTCTTTATAGAGTGGTGTTAGGGTGGTGAGTTTCCCCTGCATAGAGTGGGGTTAGGGTGGTGAGTTACCCCTGTATTGAGTGGGGAGGTGAGTTACCCCTGTATAGAGTGGGGTTAGGGTGGTGAGATTCCCCTGTATAGAGTGGGGTTAGGGTGGTGACTTACCCCTGTATAGATTGGGGTGGTGAGTTTCCCCTGTATAGAGTGGGGTTATTGTGATGAGTTTCCCCTGTATAGATTGGGGTTAGGGTGGTGAGTTTCCCCTGTATAGAGTGGGGTTAGGGTGGTGAGCTACCCCTGTATAGAGTGGGGTTAGGATGGTGAGTTTCCACTGTATAGAGTGGGGTTAGGGTGGTGAGTTACGCCTGTACAGAGTGGGGTTAGGATGGTGAGTTTCCCCTGTATAGAGTGGGGTTAGGGTGGTGAGTTGCCCCTGTATAGAGTGGGGTTAGGGTGGTCCGTTTCCCGTGTATAGAGTGGGGTGGCGAGTTACACCTGTATAGAGTGGGGTTAGGGTGGTGATTTACCCCTGTATAGACTGGGGTTAGGATGGTGAGTTACCCCTGTATAGAGTGGTGTTAGGGTGGTGAGTTACCCCTGTATAGAGTGGGGTTAGGGTGGTGAGTTACCCATGTATAGTGTGAGGTGGTGAGTTACCCCTGTATAGAGTGGGGTTAGGGTGGTGAGTTACCCCTGTATAGAGTGGGATGGTGAGTTACCCCTGTATAGAGTGGGGTTAGGGTGGTGAATAACCCCTGTATAGAATGGGGTTAGGGTGGTGAGTTACCTCTTTATAGAGTGGTGTTAGGGTGGTGAGTTTCCCCTGTATAGAGTGGGGTTAGGGTGGTGAGTTACCCCTGTATTGAGTGGGGAGGTGAGTTACCCCTGTATAGAGTGGGGTTAGGGTGGTGAGATTCCCCTGTATAGAGTGGGGTTAGGGTGGTGACTTACCCCTGTATAGAGTGGGGTGGTGAGTTACCCCTGTATAGAGTGGGGTTAGGGTGGTGAGTTACCTCTGTATATAGTGGGGTTAAAGTGGTGAGTTACCCCTGTATAGAGTGGGTTTAGGGTGGTGAGTTTCCCCTGTATAGTGTGGGGTGGTGAGTTACCCCTGTATAGAGTGGGGTTAGGGTGGTGAGTTACCCCTGTATAGTGATGGGTGGTGAGTTTCCCCTGTATCGAGTGGGGTTATGGTGGTGAGATTCCCCTGTATAGAGTGCGGTGAGGATGGTGAGTTTCCCCTGTATAGAGTGGGATTAGGATGGTGATTTACCCCTGTGTAGAGTGAGGTTAGGATGGTGAGTTACCACTGTATAGAGTGGGGTTAGGGTGGTGAATTACCCCTGTATAGAGTGGGGTTAGGGTGGTGAGTTACCCCTGTATTGAGTGGGGAGGTGAGTTACCCCTGTATAGAGTGGGGTTAGGGTGGTGAGATTCCCCTGTATAGAGTGGGGTTAGGGTGGTGACTTACCCCTGTATAGATTGGGGTGGTGAGTTTCCCCTGTATAGAGTGGGGTTAGGGTGATGAGTTTCCCCTGTATAGAGTGGGGTTATTGTGGTGAGTTTCCCCTGTATAGATTGGGGTTAGGGTGGTGAGTTTCCCCTGTATAGAGTGGGGTTAGGGTGGTGAGCTACCCCTGTATAGAGTGGGGTTAGGATGGTGAGTTTCCCCTGTATAGAGTGGGGTTAGGGTGGTGAGTTACGCCTGTACAGAGTGGGGTTAGGATGGTGAGTTTCCCCTGTATAGAGTGGGGTTAGGGTGGTGAGTTACCCCTGTATAGAGTGGGGTTAGGGTGGTGAGTTAACCCTGTATAGAGTGGGGTTAAAGTGGTGAGTTACCCCTGTATATAGTAGGGTTAGTGTGGTGAGTTACCCCTGTATAGAGTGGGGTTAGGGTGGTGAGTTTCCCCTGTATAGAGTGGGGTGGTGAGTTACCCCTGTATAGAGTGGGGTTAGGGTGGTGAGTTACCTCTGTATATAGTGGGGTTAAAGTGGTGAGTTACCCCTGTATAGAGTGGGTTTAGGGTGGTGAGTTTCCCCTGTATAGTGTGGGGTGTTGAGTTACCCCTGTATAGAGTGGGGTTAGGGTGGTGAGTTACCCCTGTATAGTGATGGGTGGTGAGTTTCCCCTGTATCGAGTGGGATTATGGTGGTGAGATTCCCCTGTATAGAGTGCGGTGAGGATGGTGAGTTTCCCCTGTATAGAGTGGGATTAGGATGGTGATTTACCCCTGTGTAGAGTGAGGTTAGGATGGTGAGTTACCCCTGTATAGAGTGGGGTTAGGGTGGTGAATTACCCCTGTATAGAGTGGCGTTAGGATGGTGAGTTTCCCCTGTATAGAGTGGGGTTAGGGTGGTGAGCTACCCCTGTATAGAGTGGGGTTAGTATGGTGAGTTTCCCCTGTATAGAGTGGGGTTAGGGTGGTGAGTTACGCCTGTACAGAGTGGGGTTAGGATGGTGAGTTTCCCCTGTACAGAGTGGGGTTAGGGTGGTGAGTTACCCCTGTATAGAGTGGGGTTAGGGTGGTGAGTTACCCCTGTATAGAGTGGGGTTAAAGTGGTGAGTTACCCCTGTATATAGTGGGGTTAGGGTGGTGAGTTACCCCTGTATAGAGTGGGGTTAGGGTGGTGAGTTTCCCCTGTATAGAGTGGGGTGGTGAGTTACCCCTGTATAGAGTGGGGTTAGGGTGGTGAGTTACCTCTGTATATAGTGGGGTTAAAGTGGTGAGTTACCCCTGTATAGAGTGGGTTTAGGGTGGTGAGTTTCCCCTGTATAGTGTGGGGTTAGGGTGGTGAGTTACCCCTGTGTAGAGTGGGGTGGTGAGTTACCCCTGTATAGAGTGGGGTGGTGAGTTTCCCCTGTATCGAGTGGGGTTAGGGTGGTGAGATTCCCCTGTATCGAGTGGGGTTAGGGTGGTGAGTTACCCATGTATAGTGTGGGGTGGTGAGTTACCCCTATATAGAGTGGGGTAAGGGTGGTGTGTTACCCCTTTATAGAGTGGGATGGTGAGTTACCCCTGTATAGAGTGGGGTGATGATGGTGAGTTTCCCCTGTATAGAGTGGGGTTAGGATGGTGAGTTACCCCTGTGTAGAGTGAGGTTAGGATGGTGAGTTACCCCTGTATAGAGTGGGGTTAGGGTGGTGAGTTTCCCCTGTATAGAGTGGGGTTATTGTGGTGAGTTTCCCCTGTATAGATTGGGGTTAGGGTGGTGAGTTTCCCCTGTATAGATTGGGGTGATGAGTTTCCCCTGTACAGAGTGGGGTTAGGGTGGTGAGTTGCCCCTGTATAGAGTGGGGTTAGGGTGGTCCGTTTCCCGTGTATAGAGTGGGGTGGCGAGTTACACCTGTATAGAGTGGGGTTAGGGTGGTGAGTTACCCCTGTATAGACTGGGGTTAGGATGGCGAGTTACCCCTGTATAGAGTGGTGTTAGGGTGGTGAGTTACCCCTGTATAGAGTGGGGTTAGGGTGGTGAAACCCATGTATAGTGTGAGGTGGTGAGTTACCCCTGTATAGAGTGGGGTTAGGGTGGTGAGTTACCCCTGTATAGAGTGGGATGGTGAGTTACCCCTGTATAGAGTGGGGTTAGGGTGGTGAATAACCCCTGTATAGAATGGGGTTAGGGTGGTGAGTTACCTCTTTATAGAGTGGTGTTAGGGTGGTGAGTTTCCCCTGTATAGAGTGGGGTTAGGGTGGTGAGTTACCCCTGTATTGAGTGGGGAGGTGAGTTACCCCTGTATAGAGTGGGGTTAGGGTGGTGAGATTCCCCTGTATAGAGTGGGGTTAGGGTGGTGACTTACCCCTGTATAGATTGGGGTGGTGAGTTTCCCCTGTATAGAGTGGGGTTAGGGTGATGAGTTTCCCCTGTAAAGAGTGGGGTTATTGTGGTGAGTTTCCCCTGTATAGATTGGGGTTAGGGTGGTGAGTTTCCCCTGTATAGAGTGGGGTTAGGGTGGTGAGCTACCCCTGTATAGAGTGGGGTTAGGATGGTGAGTTTCCCCTGTATAGAGTGGGGTTAGGGTGGTGAGTTACGCCTGTACAGAGTGGGGTTAGGATGGTGAGTTTCCCCTGTATAGAGTGGGGTTAGGGTGGTGAGTTGCCCCTGTATAGAGTGGGGTTAGGGTGGTCCGTTTCCCGTGTATAGAGTGGGGTTAGGGTGGTGAGTTACCTCTGTATATAGTGGGGTTAAAGTGGTGAGTTACCCCTGTATAGAGTGGGTTTAGGGTGGTGAGTTTCCCCTGTATAGTGTGGGGTTAGGGTGGTGAGTTACCCCTGTGTAGAGTGGGGTGGTGAGTTACCCCTGTATAGAGTGGGGTGGTGAGTTTCCCCTGTATCGAGTGGGGTTAGGGTGGTGAGATTCCCCTGTATCGAGTGGGGTTAGGGTGGTGAGTTACCCATGTATAGTGTGGGGTGGTGAGTTACCCCTATATAGAGTGGGGTAAGGGTGGTGTGTTACCCCTTTATAGAGTGGGATGGTGAGTTACCCCTGTATAGAGTGGGGTGAGGATGGTGAGTTTCCCCTGTATAGAGTGGGGTTAGGATGGTGAGTTGCCCCTGTGTAGAGTGAGGTTAGGATGGTGAGTTACCCCTGTATAGAGTGGGGTTAGGGTGGTGAGTTTCCCCTGTATAGAGTGGGGTTATTGTGGTGAGTTTCCCCTGTATAGATTGGGGTTAGGGTGGTGAGTTTCCCCTGTATAGATTGGGGTGATGAGTTTCCCCTGTACAGAGTGGGGTTAGGGTGGTGAGTTGCCCCTGTATAGAGTGGGGTTAGGGTGGTCCGTTTCCCGTGTATAGAGTGGGGTGGCGAGTTACACCTGTATAGAGTGGGGTTAGGGTGGTGAGTTACCCCTGTATAGACTGGGGTTAGGATGGTGAGTTACCCCTGTATAGAGTGGTGTTAGTGTGGTGAGTTACCCCTGTATAGAGTGGTGTTAGGGTGGTGATACCCATGTATAGTGTGAGGTGGTGAGTTACCCCTGTATAGAGTGGGGTTAGGGTGGTGAGTTACCCCTGTATAGAGTGGGATGGTGAGTTACCCCTGTATAGAGTGGGGTTAGGGTGGTGAATAACCCCTGTATAGAATGGGGTTAGGGTGGTGAGTTACCTCTTTATAGAGTGGTGTTAGGGTGGTGAGTTTCCCCTGTATAGAGTGGGGTTAGGGTGGTGAGTTACCCCTGTATTGAGTGGGGAGGTGAGTTACCCCTGTATAGAGTGGGGTTAGGGTGGTGAGATTCCCCTGTATAGAGTGGGGTTAGGGTGGTGACTTACCCCTGTATAGATTGGGGTGGTGAGTTTCCCCTGTATAGAGTGGGGTTAGGGTGATGAGTTTCCCCTGTATAGAGTGGGGTTATTGTGGTGAGTTTCCCCTGTATAGATTGGGGTTAGGGTGGTGAGTTTCCCCTGTATAGAGTGGGGTTAGGGTGGTGAGCTACCCCTGTATAGAGTGGGGTTAGGATGGTGAGTTTCCCCTGTATAGAGTGGGGTTAGGGTGGTGAGTTACGCCTGTACAGAGTGGGGTTAGGATGGTGAGTTTCCCCTGTATAGAGTGGGGTTAGGGTGGTGAGTTGCCCCTGTATAGAGTGGGGTTAGGGTGGTCCGTTTCCCGTGTATAGAGTGGGGTGGCGAGTTACACCTGTATAGAGTGGGGTTAGGGTGGTGAGTTACCCCTGTATAGACTGGGGTTAGGATGGTGAGTTACCCCTGTATAGAGTGGTGTTAGGGTGGTGAGTTACCCCTGTATAGAGTGGGGTTAGGGTGGTGAGTTACCCATGTATAGTGTGAGGTGGTGAGTTACCCCTGTATAGAGTGGGGTTATGGTGGTGAGTTACCCCTGTATAGAGTGGGATGGTGAGTTACCCCTGTATAGAGTGGGGTTAGGGTGGTGAATAACCCCTGTATAGAATGGGGTTAGGGTGGTGAGTTACCTCTTTATAGAGTGGTGTTAGGGTGGTGAGTTTCCCCTGTATAGAGTGGGGTTAGGGTGGTGAGTTACCCCTGTATTGAGTGGGGAGGTGAGTTACCCCTGTATAGAGTGGGGTTAGGGTGGTGAGATTCCCCTGTATAGAGTGGGGTTAGGGTGGTGACTTACCCCTGTATAGATTGGGGTGGTGAGTTTCCCCTGTATAGAGTGGGGTTAGGGTGATGAGTTTCCCCTGTATAGAGTGGGGTTATTGTGGTGAGTTTCCCCTGTATAGATTGGGGTTAGGGTGGTGAGTTTCCCCTGTATAGAGTGGGGTTAGGGTGGTGAGCTACCCCTGTATAGAGTGGAGTTAGGATGGTGAGTTTCCCCTGTATAGAGTGGGGTTAGGGTGGTGAGTTACGCCTGTACAGAGTGGGGTTAGGATGGTGAGTTTCCCCTGTATAGAGTGGGGTTAGGGTGGTGAGTTACCCCTGTATAGAGTGGGGTTAGGGTGGTGAGTTAACCCTGTATAGAGTGGGGTTAAAGTGGTGAGTTACCCCTGTATATAGTAGGGTTAGGGTGGTGAGTTACCCCTGTATAGAGTGGGGTTAGGGTGGTGAGTTTCCCCTGTATAGAGTGGGGTGGTGAGTTACCCCTGTATAGAGTGGGGTTAGGGTGGTGAGTTACCTCTGTATATAGTGGGGTTAAAGTGGTGAGTTACCCCTGTATAGAGTGGGTTTAGGGTGGTGAGTTTCCCCTGTATAGTGTGGGGTTAGGGTGGTGAGTTACCCCTGTGTAGAGTGGGGTGGTGAGTTACCCCTGTATAGAGTGGGGTGGTGAGTTTCCCCTGTATCGAGTGGGGTTAGGGTGGTGAGATTCCCCTGTATAGAGTGGGGTTAGGGTGGTGAGTTACCCATGTATAGTGTGGGGTGGTGAGTTACCCCTATATAGAGTGGGGTTAGGGTGGTGTGTTACCCCTTTATAGAGTGGGATGGTGAGTTACCCCTGTATAGAGTGGGGTGAGGATGGTGAGTTTCCCCTGTATAGAGTGGGGTTAGGATGGTGAGTTACCCCTGTGTAGAGTGAGGTTAGGATGGTGAGTTACCCCTGTATAGAGTGGGGTTAGGGTGGTGAGTTTCCCCTGTATAGAGTGGGGTTATTGTGGTGAGTTTCCCCTGTATAGATTGGGGTTAGGGTGGTGAGTTTCCCCTGTATAGATTGGGGTGATGAGTTTCCCCTGTACAGAGTGGGGTTAGGGTGGTGAGTTGCCCCTGTATAGAGTGGGGTTAGGGTGGTCCGTTTCCCCTGTATAGAGTGGGGTGGCGAGTTACACCTGTATAGAGTGGGGTTAGGGTGGTGAGTTACCCCTGTATAGACTGGGGTTAGGATGGTGAGTTACCCCTGTATAGAGTGGTGTTAGGGTGGTGAGTTACCCCTGTATAGAGTGGGGTTAGGGTGGTGAGTTACCCCTGTATAGAGTGGGGTTAGGATGGTGAGGTACCCCTGTATAGAGTGGTGTTAAAGTGGTGAGTTACCCCTGTATAGAGTGGGTTTAGGGTGGTGAGTTTCCCCTGTATAGTGTGGGGTTAGGGTGGTGAGTTACCCCTGTGTAGAGTGGGGTGGTGAGTTACCCCTGTATAGAGTGGGGTGGTGAGTTTCCCCTGTATCGAGTGGGGTTAGGGTGGTGAGATTCCCCTGTATAGAGTGGGGTTAGGGTGGTGAGTTACCCATGTATAGTGTGGGGTGGTGAGTTACCCCTATATAGAGTGGGGTAAGGGTGGTGTGTTACCCCTTTATAGAGTGGGATGGTGAGTTACCCCTGTATAGAGTGGGGTGAGGATGGTGAGTTTCCCCTGTATAGAGTGGGGTTAGGATGGTGAGTTACCCCTGTTTAGAGTGAGGTTAGGATGGTGAGTTACCCCTGTATAGAGTGGGTTAGGGTGGTGAGTTTCCCCTATATAGAGTGGGGTTATTGTGGTGAGTTTCCCCAGTATAGATTGGGGTTAGGGTGGTGAGTTTCCCCTGTATAGATTGGGGTGATGAGTTTCCCCTGTACAGAGTGGGGTTAGGGTGGTGAGTTGCCCCTGTATAGAGTGGGGTTAGGGTGGTCCGTTGCCCGTGTATAGAGTGGGGTGGCGAGTTACACCAGTATAGAGTGGGGTTAGGGTGGTGAGTTACCCCTGTATAGACTGGGGTTAGGATGGTGAGTTACCCCTGTATAGAGTGGTGTTAGGGTGGTGAGTTACCCCTGTATAGAGTGGGGTTAGGGTGGTGAGTTACCCATGTATAGTGTGAGGTGGTGAGTTACCCCTGTATAGAGTGGGGTTAGGGTGGTGAGTTACCCCTGTATAGAGTGGGATGGTGAGTTACCCCTGTATAGAGTGGGGTTAGGGTGGTGAATAACCCCTGTATAGAATGGGGTTAGGGTGGTGAGTTACCTCTTTATAGAGTGGTGTTAGGGTGGTGAGTTTCCCCTGTATAGAGTGGGGTTAGGGTGGTGAGTTACCCCTGTATTGAGTGGGGAGGTGAGTTACCCCTGTATAGATTGGGGTTAGGGTGGTGAGTTTCCCCTGTATAGAGTGGGGTTAGGGTGGTGAGCTACCCCTGTATAGAGTGGGGAGGTGAGTTACCCCTGTATAGATTGGGGTTAGGGTGGTGAGTTTCCCCTGTATAGAGTGGGGTTAGGGTGGTGAGCTACCCCTGTATAGAGTGGGGTTAGGGTGGTGAGTTACGCCTGTACAGAATGGGGTTAGGGTGGTGAGTTACCTCTTTATAGAGTGGTGTTAGGGTGTTGAGTTTCCCCTGTATAGAGTGGGGTTAGGGTGGTGAGTTACCCCTGTATTGAGTGGGGAGGTGAGTTACCCCTGTATAGATTGGGGTTAGGGTGGTGAGTTTCCCCTGTATAGAGTGGGGTTAGGGTGGTGAGCTACCCCTGTATAGAGTGGGGTTAGGGTGGTGAGTTACGCCTGTACAGAGTGGGGTTAGGATGGTGAGATTCCCCTGTATAGAGTGGGGTTAGGGTGGTGAGTTACCCCTGTATAGAGTGGGGTTAGGGTGGTGAGTTACCCCTGTATAGAGTGGGGTTAAAGTGGTGAGTTACCCCTGTATATAGTAGGGTTAGGGTGGTGAGTTACCCCTGTATAGAGTGGGGTGGTGAGTTACCCCTGTATAGAGTGGGGTTAGGGTGGTGAGTTACCTCTGTATAGAGTGGGGTGGTGAGTTACCCCTGTATAGAGTGGGGTTAGGGTGGTGAGTTACCTCTGTATATAGTGGGGTTAAAGTGGTGAGTTACCCCTGTATAGAGTGGGTTTAGGGTGGTGAGTTTCCCCTGTATAGTGTGGGGTTAGGGTGGTGAGTTACCCCTGTGTAGAGTGGGGTGGTGAGTTACCCCTGTATAGAGTGGGGTGGTGAGTTTCCCCTGTATCGAGTGGGGTTAGGGTGGTGAGATTCCCCTGTATAGAGTGGGGTTAGGGTGGTGAGTTACCCATGTATAGTGTGGGGTGGTGAGTTACCCCTATATAGAGTGGGGTTAGGGTGGTGAGTTACCCCTGTATAGAGTGGGGTTAGGGTGGTGAGTTACCCCTGTATAGAGTGGGGTTAGGATGGTGAGTTACCCCTGTATAGTGGGGTTACGGTGGTGAGTTTCCCCTGTATAGAGTGGGGTTAGGATGGTGAGTTACCCCTGTATAGAGTGGTGTTAGGATGGTGAGTTTCCCATGTATAGAGTGGGGTTAGGGTGGTGAGCTACCCCTGTATAGAGTGGGGTTAGGATGGTGAGTTTCCCCTGTATAGAGTGGGGTTAGGGTGGTGAGTTACCCCTGTACAGAGTGGGGTTAGGATGGTGAGTTTCCCCTGTATAGAGTGGGGTTAGGGTGGTGAGTTTCCCCTGTACAGAGTGGGGTTAGGTTTGTGAGTTACCCCTGTATAGAGTGGGGTGGTGAGTTTCCCCTGTATAGAGTGGGGTAGGGTGGTGAGTTTCCCCTGTGTAGAGTGGGGTTAGGATGGTGAGTTACCCCTGTATAGAGTGGGGTTAGGATGGTGAGTTACCTCTGTGTAGAGGGGGGTTAGGGTGGTGAGTTTCCCCTGTATAGAGTGGTGTTAGGGTGGTGAGTTACCCCTGTATATGTGTGGGGTGGTGAGTTTCCCCTGTATAGAGGGGGGTTAGGGTGGTGAGATTCCCCTGTATAGAGTGGGGTTAAGGTGGTGAGATTCCCCTGTATAGAGTGGGGTTAGGGTGAGGAGTTACCCATGTATAGTGTGGGGTGGAGAGTTACCCCTGTATAGAGTGGGGTTAGGGTGGTGTGTTACCCCTGTATAGTGATGGGTGGTGAGTTTCCCCTGTATCGAGTGGGGTTATGGTGGTGAGATTCCCCTGTATAGAGTGCGGTGAGGATGGTGAGTTTCCCCTGTATAGAGTGGGATTAGGATGGTGATTTACCCCTGTGTAGAGTGAGGTTAGGATGGTGAGTTACCCCTGTATAGAGTGGGGTTAGGGTGGTGAATTACCCCTGTATAGAATGGGGTTAGGGTGGTGAGTTACCTCTTTATAGAGTGGTGTTAGGGTGGTGAGTTTCCCCTGTATAGAGTGGGGTTAGGGTGGTGAGTTACCCCTGTATTGAGTGGGGAGGTGAGTTACCCCTGTATAGATTGGGGTTAGGGTGGTGAGTTTCCCCTGTATAGAGTGGGGTTAGGGTGGTGAGCTACCCCTGTATAGAGTGGGGAGGTGAGTTACCCCTGTATAGATTGGGGTTAGGGTGGTGAGTTTCCCCTGTATAGAGTGGGGTTAGGGTGGTGAGCTACCCCTGTATAGAGTGGGGTTAGGGTGGTGAGTTACGCCTGTACAGAATGGGGTTAGGGTGGTGAGTTACCTCTTTATAGAGTGGTGTTAGGGTGTTGAGTTTCCCCTGTATAGAGTGGGGTTAGGGTGGTGAGTTACCCCTGTATTGAGTGGGGAGGTGAGTTACCCCTGTATAGATTGGGGTTAGGGTGGTGAGTTTCCCCTGTATAGAGTGGGGTTAGGGTGGTGAGCTACCCCTGTATAGAGTGGGGTTAGGGTGGTGAGTTACGCCTGTACAGAGTGGGGTTAGGATGGTGAGATTCCCCTGTATAGAGTGGGGTTAGGGTGGTGAGTTACCCCTGTATAGAGTGGGGTTAGGGTGGTGAGTTACCCCTGTATAGAGTGGGGTTAAAGTGGTGAGTTACCCCTGTATATAGTAGGGTTAGGGTGGTGAGTTACCCCTGTATAGAGTGGGGTGGTGAGTTACCCCTGTATAGAGTGGGGTTAGGGTGGTGAGTTACCTCTGTATAGAGTGGGGTGGTGAGTTACCCCTGTATAGAGTGGGGTTAGGGTGGTGAGTTACCCCTGTATAGAGTGGGGTTAGGGTGGTGAGTTACCCCTGTATAGAGTGGGGTTAGGATGGTGAGTTACCCCTGTGTAGAGTGGGGTGGTGAGTTACCCCTGTATAGAGTGGGGTGGTGAGTTTCCCCTGTATCGAGTGGGGTTAGGGTGGTGAGATTCCCCTGTATAGAGTGGGGTTAGGGTGGTGAGTTACCCATGTATAGTGTGGGGTGGTGAGTTACCCCTATATAGAGTGGGGTTAGGGTGGTGAGTTACCCCTGTATAGAGTGGGGTTAGGGTGGTGAGTTACCCCTGTATAGAGTGGGGTTAGGATGGTGAGTTACCCCTGTATAGTGGGGTTACGGTGGTGAGTTTCCCCTGTATAGAGTGGGGTTAGGATGGTGAGTTACCCCTGTATAGAGTGGTGTTAGGATGGTGAGTTTCCCCTGTATAGAGTGGGGTTAGGGTGGTGAGCTACCCCTGTATAGAGTGGGGTTAGGATGGTGAGTTTCCCCTGTATAGAGTGGGGTTAGGGTGGTGAGTTACCCCTGTACAGAGTGGGGTTAGGATGGTGAGTTTCCCCTGTATAGAGTGGGGTTAGGGTGGTGAGTTTCCCCTGTACAGAGTGGGGTTAGGTTTGTGAGTTACCCCTGTATAGAGTGGGGTGGTGAGTTTCCCCTGTATAGAGTGGGGTAGGGTGGTGAGTTTCCCCTGTGTAGAGTGGGGTTAGGATGGTGAGTTACCCCTGTATAGAGTGGGGTTAGGATGGTGAGTTACCTCTGTGTAGAGGGGGGTTAGGGTGGTGAGTTTCCCCTGTATAGAGTGGTGTTAGGGTGGTGAGTTACCCCTGTATATGTGTGGGGTGGTGAGTTTCCCCTGTATAGAGGGGGGTTAGGGTGGTGAGATTCCCCTGTATAGAGTGGGGTTAAGGTGGTGAGATTCCCCTGTATAGAGTGGGGTTAGGGTGAGGAGTTACCCATGTATAGTGTGGGGTGGAGAGTTACCCCTGTATAGAGTGGGGTTAGGGTGGTGTGTTACCCCTGTATAGTGATGGGTGGTGAGTTTCCCCTGTATCGAGTGGGGTTATGGTGGTGAGATTCCCCTGTATAGAGTGCGGTGAGGATGGTGAGTTTCCCCTGTATAGAGTGGGATTAGGATGGTGATTTACCCCTGTGTAGAGTGAGGTTAGGATGGTGAGTTACCCCTGTATAGAGTGGGGTTAGGGTGGTGAATTACCCCTGTATAGAGTGGCGTTAGGATGGTGAGTTTCCCCTGTATAGAGTGGGGTTAGGGTGGTGAGCTACCCCTGTATAGAGTGGGGTTATTATGGTGAGTTTCCCCTGTATAGAGTGGGGTTAGGGTGGTGAGTTACGCCTGTACAGAGTGGGGTTAGGATGGTGAGTTTCCCCTGTATAGAGTGGGGTTAGGGTGGTGAGTTACCCCTAAATAGAGTGGGGTTAGGGTGTTGAGTTACCCCTGTATAGAGTGGGGTTAAAGTGGTGAGTTACCCCTGTATATAGTGGGGTTAGGGTGGTGAGTTACCCCTGTATAGAGTGGGGTTAGGGTGGTGAGTTTCCCCTGTATAGAGTGGGGTGGTGAGTTACCCCTGTATAGAGTGGGGTTAGGGTGGTGAGTTACCTCTGTATATAGTGGGGTTAAAGTGGTGAGTTACCCCTGTATAGAGTGGGTTTAGGGTGGTGAGTTTCCCCTGTATAGTGTGGGGTTAGGGTGGTGAGTTACCCCTGTGTAGAGTGGGGTGGTGAGTTACCCCTGTATAGAGTGGGGTGGTGAGTTTCCCCTGTATCGAGTGGGGTTAGGGTGGTGAGATTCCCCTGTATAGAGTGGGGTTAGGGTGGTGAGTTACCCATGTATAGTGTGGGGTGGTGAGTTACCCCTATATAGAGTGGGGTAAGGGTGGTGTGTTACCCCTTTATAGAGTGGGATGGTGAGTTACCCCTGTATAGAGTGGGGTGAGGATGGTGAGTTTCCCCTGTATAGAGTGGGGTTAGGATGGTGAGTTACCCCTGTGTAGAGTGAGGTTAGGATGGTGAGTTACCCCTGTATAGAGTGGGGTTAGGGTGGTGAGTTTCCCCTGTATAGAGTGGGGTTATTGTGGTGAGTTTCCCCTGTATAGATTGGGGTTAGGGTGGTCCGTTTCCCGTGTATAGAGTGGGGTGGCGAGTTACACCTGTATAGAGTGGGGTTAGGGTGGTGGGTTACCCCTGTATAGACTGGGGTTAGGATGGTGAGTTACCCCTGTATAGAGTGGTGTTAGGGTGGTGAGTTACCCCTGTATAGAGTGGGGTTAGGGTGGTGAGTTACCCATGTATAGTGTGAGGTGGTGAGTTACCCCTGTATAGAGTGGGGTTAGGGTGGTGAGTTACCCCTGTATAGAGTGGGATGGTGAGTTACCCCTGTATAGAGTGGGGTTAGGGTGGTGAATAACCCCTGTATAGAATGGGGTTAGGGTGGTGAGTTACCTCTTTATAGAGTGGTGTTAGGGTGGTGAGTTTCCCCTGCATAGAGTGGGGTTAGGGTGGTGAGTTACCCCTGTATTGAGTGGGGAGGTGAGTTACCCCTGTATAGAGTGGGGTTAGGGTGGTGAGATTCCCCTGTATAGAGTGGGGTTAGGGTGGTGACTTACCCCTGTATAGATTGGGGTGGTGAGTTTCCCCTGTATAGAGTGGGGTTAGGGTGATGAGTTTCCCCTGTATAGAGTGGGGTTATTGTGATGAGTTTCCCCTGTATAGATTGGGGTTAGGGTGGTGAGTTTCCCCTGTATAGAGTGGGGTTAGGGTGGTGAGCTACCCCTGTATAGAGTGGGGTTAGGATGGTGAGTTTCCACTGTATAGAGTGGGGTTAGGGTGGTGAGTTACGCCTGTACAGAGTGGGGTTAGGATGGTGAGTTTCCCCTGTATAGAGTGGGGTTAGGGTGGTGAGTTGCCCCTGTATAGAGTGGGGTTAGGGTGGTCCGTTTCCCGTGTATAGAGTGGGGTGGCGAGTTACACCTGTATAGAGTGGGGTTAGGGTGGTGATTTACCCCTGTATAGACTGGGGTTAGGATGGTGAGTTACCCCTGTATAGAGTGGTGTTAGGGTGGTGAGTTACCCCTGTATAGAGTGGGGTTAGGGTGGTGAGTTACCCATGTATAGTGTGAGGTGGTGAGTTACCCCTGTATAGAGTGGGGTTAGGGTGGTGAGTTACCCCTGTATAGAGTGGGATGGTGAGTTACCCCTGTATAGAGTGGGGTTAGGGTGGTGAATAACCCCTGTATAGAATGGGGTTAGGGTGGTGAGTTACCTCTTTATAGAGTGGTGTTAGGGTGGTGAGTTTCCCCTGTATAGAGTGGGGTTAGGGTGGTGAGTTACCCCTGTATTGAGTGGGGAGGTGAGTTACCCCTGTATAGAGTGGGGTTAGGGTGGTGAGATTCCCCTGTATAGAGTGGGGTTAGGGTGGTGACTTACCCCTGTATAGAGTGGGGTGGTGAGTTACCCCTGTATAGAGTGGGGTTAGGGTGGTGAGTTACCTCTGTATATAGTGGGGTTAAAGTGGTGAGTTACCCCTGTATAGAGTGGGTTTAGGGTGGTGAGTTTCCCCTGTATAGTGTGGGGTGGTGAGTTACCCCTGTATAGAGTGGGGTTAGGGTGGTGAGTTACCCCTGTATAGTGATGGGTGGTGAGTTTCCCCTGTATCGAGTGGGGTTATGGTGGTGAGATTCCCCTGTATAGAGTGCGGTGAGGATGGTGAGTTTCCCCTGTATAGAGTGGGATTAGGATGGTGATTTACCCCTGTGTAGAGTGAGGTTAGGATGGTGAGTTACCCCTGTATAGAGTGGGGTTAGGGTGGTGAATTACCCCTGTATAGAGTGGGGTTAGGGTGGTGAGTTACCCCTGTATTGAGTGGGGAGGTGAGTTACCCCTGTATAGAGTGGGGTTAGGGTGGTGAGATTCCCCTGTATAGAGTGGGGTTAGGGTGGTGACTTACCCCTGTATAGATTGGGGTGGTGAGTTTCCCCTGTATAGAGTGGGGTTAGGGTGATGAGTTTCCCCTGTATAGAGTGGGGTTATTGTGGTGAGTTTCCCCTGTATAGATTGGGGTTAGGGTGGTGAGTTTCCCCTGTATAGAGTGGGGTTAGGGTGGTGAGCTACCCCTGTATAGAGTGGGGTTAGGATGGTGAGTTTCCCCTGTATAGAGTGGGGTTAGGGTGGTGAGTTACGCCTGTACAGAGTGGGGTTAGGATGGTGAGTTTCCCCTGTATAGAGTGGGGTTAGGGTGGTGAGTTACCCCTGTATAGAGTGGGGTTAGGGTGGTGAGTTAACCCTGTATAGAGTGGGGTTAAAGTGGTGAGTTACCCCTGTATATAGTAGGGTTAGTGTGGTGAGTTACCCCTGTATAGAGTGGGGTTAGGGTGGTGAGTTTCCCCTGTATAGAGTGGGGTGGTGAGTTACCCCTGTATAGAGTGGGGTTAGGGTGGTGAGTTACCTCTGTATATAGTGGGGTTAAAGTGGTGAGTTACCCCTGTATAGAGTGGGTTTAGGGTGGTGAGTTTCCCCTGTATAGTGTGGGGTGTTGAGTTACCCCTGTATAGAGTGGGGTTAGGGTGGTGAGTTACCCCTGTATAGTGATGGGTGGTGAGTTTCCCCTGTATCGAGTGGGGTTATGGTGGTGAGATTCCCCTGTATAGAGTGCGGTGAGGATGGTGAGTTTCCCCTGTATAGAGTGGGATTAGGATGGTGATTTACCCCTGTATAGAGTGGGGTTAGGGTGGTGAATTACCCCTGTATAGAGTGGCGTTAGGATGGTGAGTTTCCCCTGTATAGAGTGGGGTTAGGGTGGTGAGCTACCCCTGTATAGAGTGGGGTTAGTATGGTGAGTTTCCCCTGTATAGAGTGGGGTTAGGGTGGTGAGTTACGCCTGTACAGAGTGGGGTTAGGATGGTGAGTTTCCCCTGTATAGAGTGGGGTTAGGGTGGTGAGTTACCCCTGTATAGAGTGGGGTTAGGGTGGTGAGTTACCCCTGTATAGAGTGGGGTTAAAGTGGTGAGTTACCCCTGTATATAGTGGGGTTAGGGTGGTGAGTTTCCCCTGTATAGAGTGGGGTTAGGGTGGTGAGCTACCCCTGTATAGAGTGGGGTTAGTATGGTGAGTTTCCCCTGTATAGAGTGGGGTTAGGGTGGTGAGTTACGCCTGTACAGAGTGGGGTTAGGATGGTGAGTTTCCCCTGTATAGAGTGGGGTTAGGGTGGTGAGTTACCCCTGTATAGAGTGGGGTTAGGGTGGTGAGTTACCCCTGTATAGAGTGGGGTTAAAGTGGTGAGTTACCCCTGTATATAGTGGGGTTAGGGTGGTGAGTTACCCCTGTATAGAGTGGGGTTAGGGTGGTGAGTTTCCCCTGTATAGAGTGGGGTGGTGAGTTACCCCTGTATAGAGTGGGGTTAGGGTGGTGAGTTACCTCTGTATATAGTGGGGTTAAAGTGGTGAGTTACCCCTGTATAGAGTGGGTTTAGGGTGGTGAGTTTCCCCTGTATAGTGTGGGGTTAGGGTGGTGAGTTACCCCTGTGTAGAGTGGGGTGGTGAGTTACCCCTGTATAGAGTGGGGTGGTGAGTTTCCCCTGTATCGAGTGGGGTTAGGGTGGTGAGATTCCCCTGTATCGAGTGGGGTTAGGGTGGTGAGTTACCCATGTATAGTGTGGGGTGGTGAGTTACCCCTATATAGAGTGGGGTAAGGGTGGTGTGTTACCCCTTTATAGAGTGGGATGGTGAGTTACCCCTGTATAGAGTGGGGTGAGGATGGTGAGTTTCCCCTGTATAGAGTGGGGTTAGGATGGTGAGTTACCCCTGTGTAGAGTGAGGTTAGGATGGTGAGTTACCCCTGTATAGAGTGGGGTTAGGGTGGTGAGTTTCCCCTGTATAGAGTGGGGTTATTGTGGTGAGTTTCCCCTGTATAGATTGGGGTTAGGGTGGTGAGTTTCCCCTGTATAGATTGGGGTGATGAGTTTCCCCTGTACAGAGTGGGGTTAGGGTGGTGAGTTGCCCCTGTATAGAGTGGGGTTAGGGTGGTCCGTTTCCCGTGTATAGAGTGGGGTGGCGAGTTACACCTGTATAGAGTGGGGTTAGGGTGGTGAGTTACCCCTGTATAGACTGGGGTTAGGATGGTGAGTTACCCCTGTATAGAGTGGTGTTAGGGTGGTGAGTTACCCCTGTATAGAGTGGGGTTAGGGTGGTGAAACCCATGTATAGTGTGAGGTGGTGAGTTACCCCTGTATAGAGTGGGGTTAGGGTGGTGAGTTACCCCTGTATAGAGTGGGATGGTGAGTTACCCCTGTATAGAGTGGGGTTAGGGTGGTGAATAACCCCTGTATAGAATGGGGTTAGGGTGGTGAGTTACCTCTTTATAGAGTGGTGTTAGGGTGGTGAGTTTCCCCTGTATAGAGTGGGGTTAGGGTGGTGAGTTACCCCTGTATTGAGTGGGGAGGTGAGTTACCCCTGTATAGAGTGGGGTTAGGGTGGTGAGATTCCCCTGTATAGAGTGGGGTTAGGGTGGTGACTTACCCCTGTATAGATTGGGGTGGTGAGTTTCCCCTGTATAGAGTGGGGTTAGGGTGATGAGTTTCCCCTGTATAGAGTGGGGTTATTGTGGTGAGTTTCCCCTGTATAGATTGGGGTTAGGGTGGTGAGTTTCCCCTGTATAGAGTGGGGTTAGGGTGGTGAGCTACCCCTGTATAGAGTGGGGTTAGGATGGTGAGTTTCCCCTGTATAGAGTGGGGTTAGGGTGGTGAGTTACGCCTGTACAGAGTGGGGTTAGGATGGTGAGTTTCCCCTGTATAGAGTGGGGTTAGGGTGGTGAGTTGCCCCTGTATAGAGTGGGGTTAGGGTGGTCCGTTTCCCGTGTATAGAGTGGGGTTAGGGTGGTGAGTTACCTCTGTATATAGTGGGGTTAAAGTGGTGAGTTACCCCTGTATAGAGTGGGTTTAGGGTGGTGAGTTTCCCCTGTATAGTGTGGGGTTAGGGTGGTGAGTTACCCCTGTGTAGAGTGGGGTGGTGAGTTACCCCTGTATAGAGTGGGGTGGTAAGTTTCCCCTGTATTGAGTGGGGTTAGGGTGGTGAGATTCCCCTGTATCGAGTGGGGTTAGGGTGGTGAGTTACCCATGTATAGTGTGGGGTGGTGAGTTACCCCTATATAGAGTGGGGTAAGGGTGGTGTGTTACCCCTTTATAGAGTGGGATGGTGAGTTACCCCTGTATAGAGTGGGGTGAGGATGGTGAGTTTCCCCTGTATAGAGTGGGGTTAGGATGGTGAGTTACCCCTGTGTAGAGTGAGGTTAGGATGGTGAGTTACCCCTGTATAGAGTGGGGTTAGGGTGGTGAGTTTCCCCTGTATAGAGTGGGGTTATTGTGGTGAGTTTCCCCTGTATAGATTGGGGTTAGGGTGGTGAGTTTCCCCTGTATAGATTGGGGTGATGAGTTTCCCCTGTACAGAGTGGGGTTAGGGTGGTGAGTTGCCCCTGTATAGAGTGGGGTTAGGGTGGTCCGTTTCCCGTGTATAGAGTGGGGTGGCGAGTTACACCTGTATAGAGTGGGGTTAGGGTGGTGAGTTACCCCTGTATAGACTGGGGTTAGGATGGTGAGTTACCCCTGTATAGAGTGGTGTTAGTGTGGTGAGTTACCCCTGTATAGAGTGGGGTTAGGGTGGTGATACCCATGTATAGTGTGAGGTGGTGAGTTACCCCTGTATAGAGTGGGGTTAGGGTGGTGAGTTACCCCTGTATAGAGTGGGATGGTGAGTTACCCCTGTATAGAGTGGGGTTAGGGTGGTGAATAACCCCTGTATAGAATGGGGTTAGGGTGGTGAGTTACCTCTTTATAGAGTGGTGTTAGGGTGGTGAGTTTCCCCTGTATAGAGTGGGGTTAGGGTGGTGAGTTACCCCTGTATTGAGTGGGGAGGTGAGTTACCCCTGTATAGAGTGGGGTTAGGGTGGTGAGATTCCCCTGTATAGAGTGGGGTTAGGGTGGTGACTTACCCCTGTATAGATTGGGGTGGTGAGTTTCCCCTGTATAGAGTGGGGTTAGGGTGATGAGTTTCCCCTGTATAGAGTGGGGTTATTGTGGTGAGTTTCCCCTGTATAGATTGGGGTTAGGGTGGTGAGTTTCCCCTGTATAGAGTGGGGTTAGGGTGGTGAGCTACCCCTGTATAGAGTGGGGTTAGGATGGTGAGTTTCCCCTGTATAGAGTGGGGTTAGGGTGGTGAGTTACGCCTGTACAGAGTGGGGTTAGGATGGTGAGTTTCCCCTGTATAGAGTGGGGTTAGGGTGGTGAGTTGCCCCTGTATAGAGTGGGGTTAGGGTGGTCCGTTTCCCGTGTATAGAGTGGGGTGGCGAGTTACACCTGTATAGAGTGGGGTTAGGGTGGTGAGTTACCCCTGTATAGACTGGGGTTAGGATGGTGAGTTACCCCTGTATAGAGTGGTGTTAGGGTGGTGAGTTACCCCTGTATAGAGTGGGGTTAGGGTGGTGAGTTACCCATGTATAGTGTGAGGTGGTGAGTTACCCCTGTATAGAGTGGGGTTAGGGTGGTGAGTTACCCCTGTATAGAGTGGGATGGTGAGTTACCCCTGTATAGAGTGGGGTTAGGGTGGTGAATAACCCCTGTATAGAATGGGGTTAGGGTGGTGAGTTACCTCTTTATAGAGTGGTGTTAGGGTGGTGAGTTTCCCCTGTATAGAGTGGGGTTAGGGTGGTGAGTTACCCCTGTATTGAGTGGGGAGGTGAGTTACCCCTGTATAGAGTGGGGTTAGGGTGGTGAGATTCCCCTGTATAGAGTGGGGTTAGGGTGGTGACTTACCCCTGTATAGATTGGGGTGGTGAGTTTCCCCTGTATAGAGTGGGGTTAGGGTGATGAGTTTCCCCTGTATAGAGTGGGGTTATTGTGGTGAGTTTCCCCTGTATAGATTGGGGTTAGGGTGGTGAGTTTCCCCTGTATAGAGTGGGGTTAGGGTGGTGAGCTACCCCTGTATAGAGTGGAGTTAGGATGGTGAGTTTCCCCTGTATAGAGTGGGGTTAGGGTGGTGAGTTACGCCTGTACAGAGTGGGGTTAGGATGGTGAGTTTCCCCTGTATAGAGTGGGGTTAGGGTGGTGAGTTACCCCTGTATAGAGTGGGGTTAGGGTGGTGAGTTAACCCTGTATAGAGTGGGGTTAAAGTGGTGAGTTACCCCTGTATATAGTAGGGTTAGGGTGGTGAGTTACCCCTGTATAGAGTGGGGTTAGGGTGGTGAGTTTCCCCTGTATAGAGTGGGGTGGTGAGTTACCCCTGTATAGAGTGGGGTTAGGGTGGTGAGTTACCTCTGTATATAGTGGGGTTAAAGTGGTGAGTTACCCCTGTATAGAGTGGGTTTAGGGTGGTGAGTTTCCCCTGTATAGTGTGGGGTTAGGGTGGTGAGTTACCCCTGTGTAGAGTGGGGTGGTGAGTTACCCCTGTATAGAGTGGGGTGGTGAGTTTCCCCTGTATCGAGTGGGGTTAGGGTGGTGAGATTCCCCTGTATAGAGTGGGGTTAGGGTGGTGAGTTACCCATGTATAGTGTGGGGTGGTGAGTTACCCCTATATAGAGTGGGGTTAGGGTGGTGTGTTACCCCTTTATAGAGTGGGATGGTGAGTTACCCCTGTATAGAGTGGGGTGAGGATGGTGAGTTTCCCCTGTATAGAGTGGGGTTAGGATGGTGAGTTACCCCTGTGTAGAGTGAGGTTAGGATGGTGAGTTACCCCTGTATAGAGTGGGGTTAGGGTGGTGAGTTTCCCCTGTATAGAGTGGGGTTATTGTGGTGAGTTTCCCCTGTATAGATTGGGGTTAGGGTGGTGAGTTTCCCCTGTATAGATTGGGGTGATGAGTTTCCCCTGTACAGAGTGGGGTTAGGGTGGTGAGTTGCCCCTGTATAGAGTGGGGTTAGGGTGGTCCGTTTCCCCTGTATAGAGTGGGGTGGCGAGTTACACCTGTATAGAGTGGGGTTAGGGTGGTGAGTTACCCCTGTATAGACTGGGGTTAGGATGGTGAGTTACCCCTGTATAGAGTGGTGTTAGGGTGGTGAGTTACCCCTGTATAGAGTGGGGTTAGGCTGGTGAGTTACCCCTGTATAGAGTGGGGTTAGGATGGTGAGGTACCCCTGTATAGAGTGGTGTTAAAGTGGTGAGTTACCCCTGTATAGAGTGGGTTTAGGGTGGTGAGTTTCCCCTGTATAGTGTGGGGTTAGGGTGGTGAGTTACCCCTGTGTAGAGTGGGGTGGTGAGTTACCCCTGTATAGAGTGGGGTGGTGAGTTTCCCCTGTATCGAGTGGGGTTAGGGTGGTGAGATTCCCCTGTATAGAGTGGGGTTAGGGTGGTGACTTACCCCTGTATAGATTGGGGTGGTGAGTTTCCCCTGTATAGAGTGGGGTTAGGGTGATGAGTTTCCCCTGTATAGAGTGGGGTTATTGTGGTGAGTTTCCCCTGTATAGATTGGGGTTAGGGTGGTGAGTTTCCCCTGTATAGAGTGGGGTTAGGGTGGTGAGCTACCCCTGTATAGAGTGGGGTTAGGATGGTGAGTTTCCCCTGTATAGAGTGGGGTTAGGGTGGTGAGTTACGCCTGTACAGAGTGGGGTTAGGATGGTGAGTTTCCCCTGTATAGAGTGGGGTTAGGGTGGTGAGTTGCCCCTGTATAGAGTGGGGTTAGGGTGGTCCGTTTCCCGTGTATAGAGTGGGGTGGCGAGTTACACCTGTATAGAGTGGGGTTAGGGTGGTGAGTTACCCCTGTATAGACTGGGGTTAGGATGGTGAGTTACCCCTGTATAGAGTGGTGTTAGGGTGGTGAGTTACCCCTGTATAGAGTGGGGTTAGGGTGGTGAGTTACCCATGTATAGTGTGAGGTGGTGAGTTACCCCTGTATAGAGTGGGGTTAGGGTGGTGAGTTACCCCTGTATAGAGTGGGATGGTGAGTTACCCCTGTATAGAGTGGGGTTAGGGTGGTGAATAACCCCTGTATAGAATGGGGTTAGGGTGGTGAGTTACCTCTTTATAGAGTGGTGTTAGGGTGGTGAGTTTCCCCTGTATAGAGTGGGGTTAGGGTGGTGAGTTACCCCTGTATTGAGTGGGGAGGTGAGTTACCCCTGTATAGAGTGGGGTTAGGGTGGTGAGATTCCCCTGTATAGAGTGGGGTTAGGGTGGTGACTTACCCCTGTATAGATTGGGGTGGTGAGTTTCCCCTGTATAGAGTGGGGTTAGGGTGATGAGTTTCCCCTGTATAGAGTGGGGTTATTGTGGTGAGTTTCCCCTGTATAGATTGGGGTTAGGGTGGTGAGTTTCCCCTGTATAGAGTGGGGTTAGGGTGGTGAGCTACCCCTGTATAGAGTGGAGTTAGGATGGTGAGTTTCCCCTGTATAGAGTGGGGTTAGGGTGGTGAGTTACGCCTGTACAGAGTGGGGTTAGGATGGTGAGTTTCCCCTGTATAGAGTGGGGTTAGGGTGGTGAGTTACCCCTGTATAGAGTGGGGTTAGGGTGGTGAGTTAACCCTGTATAGAGTGGGGTTAAAGTGGTGAGTTACCCCTGTATATAGTAGGGTTAGGGTGGTGAGTTACCCCTGTATAGAGTGGGGTTAGGGTGGTGAGTTTCCCCTGTATAGAGTGGGGTGGTGAGTTACCCCTGTATAGAGTGGGGTTAGGGTGGTGAGTTACCTCTGTATATAGTGGGGTTAAAGTGGTGAGTTACCCCTGTATAGAGTGGGTTTAGGGTGGTGAGTTTCCCCTGTATAGTGTGGGGTTAGGGTGGTGAGTTACCCCTGTGTAGAGTGGGGTGGTGAGTTACCCCTGTATAGAGTGGGGTGGTGAGTTTCCCCTGTATCGAGTGGGGTTAGGGTGGTGAGATTCCCCTGTATAGAGTGGGGTTAGGGTGGTGAGTTACCCATGTATAGTGTGGGGTGGTGAGTTACCCCTATATAGAGTGGGGTTAGGGTGGTGTGTTACCCCTTTATAGAGTGGGATGGTGAGTTACCCCTGTATAGAGTGGGGTGAGGATGGTGAGTTTCCCCTGTATAGAGTGGGGTTAGGATGGTGAGTTACCCCTGTGTAGAGTGAGGTTAGGATGGTGAGTTACCCCTGTATAGAGTGGGGTTAGGGTGGTGAGTTTCCCCTGTATAGAGTGGGGTTATTGTGGTGAGTTTCCCCTGTATAGATTGGGGTTAGGGTGGTGAGTTTCCCCTGTATAGATTGGGGTGATGAGTTTCCCCTGTACAGAGTGGGGTTAGGGTGGTGAGTTGCCCCTGTATAGAGTGGGGTTAGGGTGGTCCGTTTCCCCTGTATAGAGTGGGGTGGCGAGTTACACCTGTATAGAGTGGGGTTAGGGTGGTGAGTTACCCCTGTATAGACTGGGGTTAGGATGGTGAGTTACCCCTGTATAGAGTGGTGTTAGGGTGGTGAGTTACCCCTGTATAGAGTGGGGTTAGGGTGGTGAGTTACCCCTGTATAGAGTGGGGTTAGGATGGTGAGGTACCCCTGTATAGAGTGGTGTTAAAGTGGTGAGTTACCCCTGTATAGAGTGGGTTTAGGGTGGTGAGTTTCCCCTGTATAGTGTGGGGTTAGGGTGGTGAGTTACCCCTGTGTAGAGTGGGGTGGTGAGTTACCCCTGTATAGAGTGGGGTGGTGAGTTTCCCCTGTATCGAGTGGGGTTAGGGTGGTGAGATTCCCCTGTATAGAGTGGGGTTAGGGTGGTGAGTTACCCATGTATAGTGTGGGGTGGTGAGTTACCCCTATATAGAGTGGGGTAAGGGTGGTGTGTTACCCCTTTATAGAGTGGGATGGTGAGTTACCCCTGTATAGAGTGGGGTGAGGATGGTGAGTTTCCCCTGTATAGAGTGGGGTTAGGATGGTGAGTTACCCCTGTTTAGAGTGAGGTTAGGATGGTGAGTTACCCCTGTATAGAGTGGGTTAGGGTGGTGAGTTTCCCCTATATAGAGTGGGGTTATTGTGGTGAGTTTCCCCAGTATAGATTGGGGTTAGGGTGGTGAGTTTCCCCTGTATAGATTGGGGTGATGAGTTTCCCCTGTACAGAGTGGGGTTAGGGTGGTGAGTTGCCCCTGTATAGAGTGGGGTTAGGGTGGTCCGTTGCCCGTGTATAGAGTGGGGTGGCGAGTTACACCTGTATAGAGTGGGGTTAGGGTGGTGAGTTACCCCTGTATAGACTGGGGTTAGGATGGTGAGTTACCCCTGTATAGAGTGGTGTTAGGGTGGTGAGTTACCCCTGTATAGAGTGGGGTTAGGGTGGTGAGTTACCCATGTATAGTGTGAGGTGGTGAGTTACCCCTGTATAGAGTGGGGTTAGGGTGGTGAGTTACCCCTGTATAGAGTGGGATGGTGAGTTACCCCTGTATAGAGTGGGGTTAGGGTGGTGAATAACCCCTGTATAGAATGGGGTTAGGGTGGTGAGTTACCTCTTTATAGAGTGGTGTTAGGGTGGTGAGTTTCCCCTGTATAGAGTGGGGTTAGGGTGGTGAGTTACCCCTGTATTGAGTGGGGAGGTGAGTTACCCCTGTATAGATTGGGGTTAGGGTGGTGAGTTTCCCCTGTATAGAGTGGGGTTAGGGTGGTGAGCTACCCCTGTATAGAGTGGGGAGGTGAGTTACCCCTGTATAGATTGGGGTTAGGGTGGTGAGTTTCCCCTGTATAGAGTGGGGTTAGGGTGGTGAGCTACCCCTGTATAGAGTGGGGTTAGGGTGGTGAGTTACGCCTGTACAGAATGGGGTTAGGGTGGTGAGTTACCTCTTTATAGAGTGGTGTTAGGGTGTTGAGTTTCCCCTGTATAGAGTGGGGTTAGGGTGGTGAGTTACCCCTGTATTGAGTGGGGAGGTGAGTTACCCCTGTATAGATTGGGGTTAGGGTGGTGAGTTTCCCCTGTATAGAGTGGGGTTAGGGTGGTGAGCTACCCCTGTATAGAGTGGGGTTAGGGTGGTGAGTTACGCCTGTACAGAGTGGGGTTAGGATGGTGAGTTTCCCCTGTATAGAGTGGGGTTAGGGTGGTGAGTTACCCCTGTATAGAGTGGGGTTAGGGTGGTGAGTTACCCCTGTATAGAGTGGGGTTAAAGTGGTGAGTTACCCCTGTATATAGTAGGGTTAGGGTGGTGAGTTACCCCTGTATAGAGTGGGGTGGTGAGTTACCCCTGTATAGAGTGGGGTTAGGGTGGTGAGATACCTCTGTATAGAGTGGGGTGGTGAGTTACCCCTGTATAGAGTGGGGTTAGGGTGGTGAGTTACCTCTGTATATAGTGGGGTTAAAGTGGTGAGTTACCCCTGTATAGAGTGGGTTTAGGGTGGTGAGTTTCCCCTGTATAGTGTGGGGTTAGGGTGGTGAGTTACCCCTGTGTAGAGTGGGGTGGTGAGTTACCCCTGTATAGAGTGGGGTGGTGAGTTTCCCCTGTATCGAGTGGGGTTAGGGTGGTGAGATTCCCCTGTATAGAGTGGGGTTAGGGTGGTGAGTTACCCATGTATAGTGTGGGGTGGTGAGTTACCCCTATATAGAGTGGGGTTAGGGTGGTGTGTTACCCCTTTATAGAGTGGGATGGTGAGTTACCCCTGTATAGAGTGGGGTGAGGATGGTGAGTTTCCCCTGTATAGAGTGGGGTTAGGATGGTGAGTTACCCCTGTGTAGAGTGAGGTTAGGATGGTGAGTTACCCCTGTATAGAGTGGGGTTAGGGTGGTGAGTTTCCCCTGTATAGAGTGGGGTTATTGTGGTGAGTTTCCCCTGTATAGATTGGGGTTAGGGTGGTGAGTTTCCCCTGTATAGATTGGGGTGATGAGTTTCCCCTGTACAGAGTGGGGTTAGGGTGGTGAGTTACCCATGTATAGTGTGAGGTGGTGAGTTACCCCTGTATAGAGTGGGGTTAGGGTGGTGAGTTACCCCTGTATAGAGTGGGATGGTGAGTTACCCCTGTATAGAGTGGGGTTAGGGTGGTGAATAACCCCTGTATAGAATGGGGTTAGGGTGGTGAGTTACCTCTTTATAGAGTGGTGTTAGGGTGGTGAGTTTCCCCTGTATAGAGTGGGGTTAGGGTGGTGAGTTACCCCTGTATTGAGTGGGGAGGTGAGTTACCCCTGTATAGAGTGGGGTTAGGGTGGTGAGATTCCCCTGTATAGAGTGGGGTTAGGGTGGTGACTTACCCCTGTATAGATTGGGGTGGTGAGTTTCCCCTGTATAGAGTGGGGTTAGGGTGATGAGTTTCCCCTGTATAGAGTGGGGTTATTGTGGTGAGTTTCCCCTGTATAGATTGGGGTTAGGGTGGTGAGTTTCCCCTGTATAGAGTGGGGTTAGGGTGGTGAGCTACCCCTGTATAGAGTGGGGTTAGGATGGTGAGTTTCCCCTGTATAGAGTGGGGTTAGGGTGGTGAGTTACGCCTATACAGAGTGGGGTTAGGATGGTGAGTTTCCCCTGTATAGAGTGGGGTGGCGAGTTACACCTGTATAGAGTGGGGTTAGGGTGGTGAGTTACCCCTGTATAGAGTGGGATGGTGAGTTACCCCTGTATAGAGTGGGGTTAGGGTGGTGAATAACCCCTGTATAGAATGGGGTTAGGGTGGTGAGTTACCTCTTTATAGAGTGGTGTTAGGGTGGTGAGTTTCCCCTGTATAGAGTGGGGTTAGGGTGGTGAGTTACCCCTGTATTGAGTGGGGAGGTGAGTTACCCCTGTATAGAGTGGGGTTAGGGTGGTGAGATTCCCCTGTATAGAGTGGGGTTAGGGTGGTGACTTACCCCTGTATAGATTGGGGTGGTGAGTTTCCCCTGTATAGAGTGGGGTTAGGGTGATGAGTTTCCCCTGTATAGAGTGGGGTTATTGTGG
Source organism: Salmo salar (assembly GCF_965601325.2). NCBI lineage: Eukaryota > Metazoa > Chordata > Actinopteri > Salmoniformes > Salmonidae > Salmo > Salmo salar. The sequence continues at coordinate 13,195,540 of NC_138305.1, forward strand.
TGAGTTTCCCCTGTATAGATTGGGGTTAGGGTGGTGAGTTTCCCCTGTATAGAGTGGGGTTAGGGTGGTGAGCTACCCCTGTATAGAGTGGGGTTAGGATGGTGAGTTTCCCCTGTATAGAGTGGGGTTAGGGTGGTGAGTTACGCCTGTACAGAGTGGGGTTAGGATGGTGAGTTTCCCCTGTATAGAGTGGGGTTAGGGTGGTGAGTTACCCCTGTATAGAGTGGGGTTAGGGTGGTGAGTTAACCCTGTATAGAGTGGGGTTAAAGTGGTGAGTTACCCCTGTATATAGTAGGGTTAGGGTGGTGAGTTACCCCTGTGTAGAGTGGGGTGGTGAGTTACCCCTGTATAGAGTGGGGTGGTGAGTTTCCCCTGTATCGAGTGGGGTTAGGGTGGTGAGATTCCCCTGTATAGAGTGGGGTTAGGGTGGTGAGTTACCCATGTATAGTGTGGGGTGGTGAGTTACCCCTATATAGAGTGGGGTTAGGGTGGTGTGTTACCCCTTTATAGAGTGGGATGGAGAGTTACCCCTGTATAGAGTGGGGTGAGGATGGTGAGTTTCCCCTGTATAGAGTGGGGTTAGGATGGTGAGTTACCCCTGTGTAGAGTGAGGTTAGGATGGTGAGTTACCCCTGTATAGAGTGGGGTTAGGGTGGTGAGTTTCCCCTGTATAGAGTGGGGTTATTGTGGTGAGTTTCCCCTGTATATATTGGGGTTAGGGTGGTGAGTTTCCCCTGTATAGATTGGGGTGATGAGTTTCCCCTGTACAGAGTGGGGTTAGGGTGGTGAGTTGCCCCTGTATAGAGTGGGGTTAGGGTGGTCCGTTTCCCCTGTATAGAGTGGGGTGGCGAGTTACACCTGTATAGAGTGGGGTTAGGGTGGTGAGTTACCCCTGTATAGACTGGGGTTAGGATGGTGAGTTACCCCTGTATAGAGTGGTGTTAGGGTGGTGAGTTACCCCTGTATAGAGTGGGGTTAGGGTGGTGAGTTACCCCTGTATAGAGTGGGGTTAGGATGGTGAGGTACCCCTGTATAGTGGGGTTACGGTGGTGAGTTTCCCCTGTATAGAGTGGGGTTAGGATGGTGAGTTACCCCTGTATAGAGTGGTGTTAAAGTGGTGAGTTACCCCTGTATAGAGTGGGTTTAGGGTGGTGAGTTTCCCCTGTATAGTGTGGGGTTAGGGTGGTGAGTTACCCCTGTGTAGAGTGGGGTGGTGAGTTACCCCTGTATAGAGTGGGGTGGTGAGTTTCCCCTGTATCGAGTGGGGTTAGGGTGGTGAGATTCCCCTGTATAGAGTGGGGTTAGGGTGGTGAGTTACCCATGTATAGTGTGGGGTGGTGAGTTACCCCTATATAGAGTGGGGTAAGGGTGGTGTGTTACCCCTTTATAGAGTGGGATGGTGAGTTACCCCTGTATAGAGTGGGGTGAGGATGGTGAGTTTCCCCTGTATAGAGTGGGGTTAGGATGGTGAGTTACCCCTGTTTAGAGTGAGGTTAGGATGGTGAGTTACCCCTGTATAGAGTGGGTTAGGGTGGTGAGTTTCCCCTATATAGAGTGGGGTTATTGTGGTGAGTTTCCCCAGTATAGATTGGGGTTAGGGTGGTGAGTTTCCCCTGTATAGATTGGGGTGATGAGTTTCCCCTGTACAGAGTGGGGTTAGGGTGGTGAGTTGCCCCTGTATAGAGTGGGGTTAGGGTGGTCCGTTTCCCGTGTATAGAGTGGGGTGGCGAGTTACACCTGTATAGAGTGGGGTTAGGGTGGTGAGTTACCCCTGTATAGACTGGGGTTAGGATGGTGAGTTACCCCTGTATAGAGTGGTGTTAGGGTGGTGAGTTACCCCTGTATAGAGTGGGGTTAGGGTGGTGAGTTACCCATGTATAGTGTGAGGTGGTGAGTTACCCCTGTATAGAGTGGGGTTAGGGTGGTGAGTTACCCCTGTATAGAGTGGGATGGTGAGTTACCCCTGTATAGAGTGGGGTTAGGGTGGTGAATAACCCCTGTATAGAATGGGGTTAGGGTGGTGAGTTACCTCTTTATAGAGTGGTGTTAGGGTGGTGAGTTTCCCCTGTATAGAGTGGGGTTAGGGTGGTGAGTTACCCCTGTATTGAGTGGGGAGGTGAGTTACCCCTGTATAGATTGGGGTTAGGGTGGTGAGTTTCCCCTGTATAGAGTGGGGTTAGGGTGGTGAGCTACCCCTGTATAGAGTGGGGAGGTGAGTTACCCCTGTATAGATTGGGGTTAGGGTGGTGAGTTTCCCCTGTATAGAGTGGGGTTAGGGTGGTGAGCTACCCCTGTATAGAGTGGGTTTAGGGTGGTGAGTTACGCCTGTACAGAATGGGGTTAGGGTGGTGAGTTACCTCTTTATAGAGTGGTGTTAGGGTGTTGAGTTTCCCCTGTATAGAGTGGGGTTAGGGTGGTGAGTTACCCCTGTATTGAGTGGGGAGGTGAGTTACCCCTGTATAGATTGGGGTTAGGGTGGTGAGTTTCCCCTGTATAGAGTGGGGTTAGGGTGGTGAGCTACCCCTGTATAGAGTGGGGTTAGGGTGGTGAGTTACGCCTGTACAGAGTGGGGTTAGGATGGTGAGTTTCCCCTGTATAGAGTGGGGTTAGGGTGGTGAGTTACCCCTGTATAGAGTGGGGTTAGGGTGGTGAGTTACCCCTGTATAGAGTGGGGTTAAAGTGGTGAGTTACCCCTGTATATAGTAGGGTTAGGGTGGTGAGTTACCCCTGTATAGAGTGGGGTTAGGGTGATGAGTTTCCCCTGTATAGAGTGGGGTGGTGAGTTACCCCTGTATAGAGTGGGGTTAGGGTGGTGAGTTACCTCTGTATATAGTGGGGTTAAAGTGGTGAGTTACCCCTGTATAGAGTGGGTTTAGGGTGGTGAGTTTCCCCTGTATAGTGTGGGGTTAGGGTGGTGAGTTACCCCTGTGTAGAGTGGGGTGGTGAGTTACCCCTGTATAGAGTGGGGTGGTGAGTTTCCCCTGTATCGAGTGGGGTTAGGGTGGTGAGATTCCCCTGTATAGAGTGGGGTTAGGGTGGTGAGTTACCCATGTATAGTGTGGGGTGGTGAGTTACCCCTATATAGAGTGGGGTTAGGGTGGTGTGTTACCCCTTTATAGAGTGGGATGGTGAGTTACCCCTGTATAGAGTGGGGTGAGGATGGTGAGTTTCCCCTGTATAGAGTGGGGTTAGGATGGTGAGTTACCCCTGTGTAGAGTGAGGTTAGGATGGTGAGTTACCCCTGTATAGAGTGGGGTTAGGGTGGTGAGTTTCCCCTGTATAGAGTGGGGTTATTGTGGTGAGTTTCCCCTGTATAGATTGGGGTTAGGGTGGTGAGTTTCCCCTGTATAGATTGGGGTGATGAGTTTCCCCTGTACAGAGTGGGGTTAGGGTGGTGAGTTGCCCCTGTATAGAGTGGGGTTAGGGTGGTCCGTTTCCCCTGTATAGAGTGGGGTGGCGAGTTACACCTGTATAGAGTGGGGTTAGGGTGGTGAGTTACCCCTGTATAGACTGGGGTTAGGATGGTGAGTTACCCCTGTATAGAGTGGTGTTAGGGTGGTGAGTTACCCCTGTATAGAGTGGGGTTAGGGTGGTGAGTTACCCCTGTATAGAGTGGGGTTAGGATGGTGAGGTACCCCTGTATAGTGGGGTTACGGTGGTGAGTTTCCCCTGTATAGAGTGGGGTTAGGATGGTGAGTTACCCCTGTATAGAGTGGTGTTAAAGTGGTGAGTTACCCCTGTATAGAGTGGGTTTAGGGTGGTGAGTTTCCCCTGTATAGTGTGGGGTTAGGGTGGTGAGTTACCCCTGTGTAGAGTGGGGTGGTGAGTTACCCCTGTATAGAGTGGGGTGGTGAGTTTCCCCTGTATCGAGTGGGATTAGGGTGGTGAGATTCCCCTGTATAGAGTGGGGTTAGGGTGGTGAGTTACCCATGTATAGTGTGGGGTGGTGAGTTACCCCTATATAGAGTGGGGTAAGGGTGGTGTGTTACCCCTTTATAGAGTGGGATGGTGAGTTACCCCTGTATAGAGTGGGGTGAGGATGGTGAGTTTCCCCTGTATAGAGTGGGGTTAGGATGGTGAGTTACCCCTGTTTAGAGTGAGGTTAGGATGGTGAGTTACCCCTGTATAGAGTGGGTTAGGGTGGTGAGTTTCCCCTATATAGAGTGGGGTTATTGTGGTGAGTTTCCCCAGTATAGATTGGGGTTAGGGTGGTGAGTTTCCCCTGTATAGATTGGGGTGATGAGTTTCCCCTGTACAGAGTGGGGTTAGGGTGGTGAGTTGCCCCTGTATAGAGTGGGGTTAGGGTGGTCCGTTTCCCGTGTATAGAGTGGGGTGGCGAGTTACACCTGTATAGAGTGGGGTTAGGGTGGTGAGTTACCCCTGTATAGACTGGGGTTAGGATGGTGAGTTACCCCTGTATAGAGTGGTGTTAGGGTGGTGAGTTACCCCTGTATAGAGTGGGGTTAGGGTGGTGAGTTACCCATGTATAGTGTGAGGTGGTGAGTTACCCCTGTATAGAGTGGGGTTAGGGTGGTGAGTTACCCCTGTATAGAGTGGGATGGTGAGTTACCCCTGTATAGAGTGGGGTTAGGGTGGTGAATAACCCCTGTATAGAATGGGGTTAGGGTGGTGAGTTACCTCTTTATAGAGTGGTGTTAGGGTGGTGAGTTTCCCCTGTATAGAGTGGGGTTAGGGTGGTGAGTTACCCCTGTATTGAGTGGGGAGGTGAGTTACCCCTGTATAGATTGGGGTTAGGGTGGTGAGTTTCCCCTGTATAGAGTGGGGTTAGGGTGGTGAGCTACCCCTGTATAGAGTGGGGAGGTGAGTTACCCCTGTATAGATTGGGGTTAGGGTGGTGAGTTTCTTCCTGTATAGAGTGGGGTTAGGGTGGTGAGCTACCCCTGTATAGAGTGGGTTTAGGGTGGTGAGTTACGCCTGTACAGAATGGGGTTAGGGTGGTGAGTTACCTCTTTATAGAGTGGTGTTAGGGTGTTGAGTTTCCCCTGTATAGAGTGGGGTTAGGGTGGTGAGTTACCCCTGTATTGAGTGGGGAGGTGAGTTACCCCTGTATAGATTGGGGTTAGGGTGGTGAGTTTCCCCTGTATAGAGTGGGGTTAGGGTGGTGAGCTACCCCTGTATAGAGTGGGGTTAGGGTGGTGAGTTACGCCTGTACAGAGTGGGGTTAGGATGGTGAGTTTCCCCTGTATAGAGTGGGGTTAGGGTGGTGAGTTACCCCTGTATAGAGTGGGGTTAGGGTGGTGAGTTACCCCTGTATAGAGTGGGGTTAAAGTGGTGAGTTACCCCTGTATATAGTAGGGTTAGGGTGGTGAGTTACCCCTGTATAGAGTGGGGTTAGGGTGATGAGTTTCCCCTGTATAGAGTGGGGTGGTGAGTTACCCCTGTATAGAGTGGGGTTAGGGTGGTGAGTTACCTCTGTATATAGTGGGGTTAAAGTGGTGAGTTACCCCTGTATAGAGTGGGTTTAGGGTGGTGAGTTTCCCCTGTATAGTGTGGGGTTAGGGTGGTGAGTTACCCCTGTGTAGAGTGGGGTGGTGAGTTACCCCTGTATAGAGTGGGGTGGTGAGTTTCCCCTGTATCGAGTGGGGTTAGGGTGGTGAGATTCCCCTGTATAGAGTGGGGTTAGGGTGGTGAGTTACCCATGTATAGTGTGGGGTGGTGAGTTACCCCTATATAGAGTGGGGTTAGGGTGGTGTGTTACCCCTTTATAGAGTGGGATGGTGAGTTACCCCTGTATAGAGTGGGGTGAGGATGGTGAGTTTCCCCTGTATAGAGTGGGGTTAGGATGGTGAGTTACCCCTGTGTAGAGTGAGGTTAGGATGGTGAGTTACCCCTGTATAGAGTGGGGTTAGGGTGGTGAGTTTCCCCTGTATAGAGTGGGGTTATTGTGGTGAGTTTCCCCTGTATAGATTGGGGTTAGGGTGGTGAGTTTCCCCTGTATAGATTGGGGTGATGAGTTTCCCCTGTACAGAGTGGGGTTAGGGTGGTGAGTTGCCCCTGTATAGAGTGGGGTTAGGGTGGTCCGTTTCCCCTGTATAGAGTGGGGTGGCGAGTTACACCTGTATAGAGTGGGGTTAGGGTGGTGAGTTACCCCTGTATAGACTGGGGTTAGGATGGTGAGTTACCCCTGTATAGAGTGGTGTTAGGGTGGTGAGTTACCCCTGTATAGAGTGGGGTTAGGGTGGTGAGTTACCCCTGTATAGAGTGGGGTTAGGATGGTGAGTTACCCCTGTATAGTGGGGTTACGGTGGTGAGTTTCCCCTGTATAGAGTGGGGTTAGGATGGTGAGTTACCCCTGTATAGAGTGGCATTAGGATGGTGAGTTTCCCTTGTATAGAGTGGGGTTAGGGTGGTGAGCTACCCCTGTATAGAGTGGGGTTAGGATGGTGAGTTTCCCCTGTATAGAGTGGGGTTAGGGTGGTGAGTTACCCATGTATAGAGTGGGGTTAGGATGGTGAGTTTCCCCTGTATAGAGTGGGGTTAGGGTGGTGAGTTTCCCCTGTACAGAGTGGGGTTAGGTTTGTGAGTTACCCCTGTATAGAGTGGGGTGGTGAGTTTCCCCTGTATAGAGTGGGGTAGGGTGGTGAGTTTCCCCTGTGTAGAGTGGGGTTAGGATGGTGAGTTACCCCTGTATAGAGTGGGGTTAGGATGGTGAGTTACCTCTGTGTAGAGTGGGGTTAGGGTGGTGAGTTTCCCCTGTATAGAGTGGGGTTAGGGTGGTGAGTTACCCCTGTATATGTGTGGGGTGGTGAGTTTCCCCTCTATAGAGGGGGGTTAGGGTGGTGAGATTCCCCTGTATAGAGTGGGGTTAAGGTGGTGAGATTCCCCTGTATAGAGTGGGGTTAGGGTGAGGAGTTACCCATGTATAGTGTGGGGTGGTGAGTTACCCCTGTATAGAGTGGGGTTAGGGTGGTGAGGTACCCCTGTATAGTGATGGGTGGTGAGTTTCCCCTGTATCGAGTGGGGTTATGGTGGTGAGATTCCCCTGTACAGAGTGCGGTGAGGATGGTGAGTTTCCCCTGTATAGAGTGGGATTAGGATGGTGATTTACCCCTGTGTAGAGTGAGGTTAGGATGGTGAGTTACCCCTGTATAGAGTGGGGTTAGGGTGGTGAATTACCCCTGTATAGAGTGGCGTTAGGATGGTGAGTTTCCCCTGTATAGAGTGGGGTTAGGGTGGTGAGCTACCCCTGTATAGAGTGGGGTTAGGATGGTGAGTTTCCCCTGTATAGAGTGGGGTTAGGGTGGTGAGTTACGCCTGTACAGAGTGGGGTTAGGATGGTGAGTTTCCCCTGTATAGAGTGGGGTTAGGGTGGTGAGTTACCCCTCTATAGAGTGGGGTTAGGGTGGTGAGTTACCCCTGTATAGAGTGGGGTTAAAGTGGTGAGTTACCCCTGTATATAGTGGGGTTAGGGTGGTGAGTTACCCCTGTATAGAGTGGGGTTAGGGTGGTGAGTTTCCCCTGTATAGAGTGGGGTTAGGGTGGTGAGTTACCTCTGTATATAGTGGGGTTAAAGTGGTGAGTTACCCCTGTATAGAGTGGGTTTAGGGTGGTGAGTTTCCCCTGTATAGTGTGGGGTTAGGGTGGTGAGTTACCCCTGTGTAGAGTGGGGTGGTGAGTTACCCCTGTATAGAGTGGGGTGGTGAGTTTCCCCTGTATCGAGTGGGGTTAGGGTGGTGAGATTCCACTGTATAGAGTGGGGTTAGGGTGGTGAGTTACCCATGTATAGTGTGGGGTGGTGAGTTACCCCTGTATAGAGTGGGGTGAGGATGGTGAGTTTCCCCTGTATAGAGTGGGGTTAGGATGGTGAGTTACCCCTGTGTAGAGTGAGGTTAGGATGGTGAGTTACCCCTGTATAGAGTGGGGTTAGGGTGGTGAATTACCCCTGTATAGACTGGGATGGTGAGTTACCACTGTATAGAGTGGGGTGAGGATGGTGAGTTGCCCCTGTATAGAGTGGGATGGTGAGTTACCCCTGTATAGAGTGGGGTGAGGATGGTGAGTTACCCCTGTATAGAGTGGTGTTAGGGTGGTGAGTTACCCCTGTATAGAGTGGGGTTAGAATGGTGAGTTACCCCTGTGTAGAGGGGGGTTAGGGTGGTGAGTTTCTCCTGTATAGAGTGGGGTTAGGGTGGTGAGATTCCCCTGTATAGAGTGGGGTTAGGGTGGTGAGTTACCCATGTATATTGTGGGGTGGTAAGTTACCCCTGTATAGAGTGGGGTTAGGGTGGTGAGGTACCCCTGTATAGAGTGGGATGGTGAGTTACCCCTGTATAGAGTGAGGTTAGGGTGGTGAATAACCCCTGTATATAATAGGGTTAGTGTGGTGAGTTACCTAAGTATAGAGTGGTGTTAGGGTGGTGAGTTACCCCTGTATAGAGTGGTTTTAGGGTGGTGAGTTACCCCTGTATAGAGTGGGTTTAGGGTGGTGAGTTTCCCCGATATAGTGTGGGGTTAGGGTGGTGAGTTACCCCTGTGTAGAGTGGGGTGGTGAGTTACCCCTGTATAGAGTGGGGTGGTGAGTTACCCCTGTTTGGAGTGGGGTGGTGAGTTACCCCTGTATAGAGTGGGGAGATGAGTTTCCCCTGTACAGAGTGGGGTTAGGGTGGTGAGTTGCCCCTGTATAGAGTGGGGTTAGGGTGGTCCGTTTCCCCTGTATAGAGTGGGGTGGTGAGTTACACCTGTATAGAGTGGGGTTAGGGTGGTGAGTTACCCCTGTATAGACTGGGGTTAGGATGGTGAGTTACCCCTGTATAGAGTGGGGTTAGGGTGGTGAGTTACCCCTGTATAGAGTGGGGTTAGGGTGGTGATTTACCCCTGTATAGAGTGGGGTTAGGATGGTGAGTTACCCCTGTATAGTGGGGTTACGGTGGTGAGTTACCCCTGTATAGAGTGGGGTTAGGGTGGTGAGTTACCCCTGTATTGTGTGGGGTGGTGAGTTTCCCCTGTATAGAGTGGGGTTAGGATGGTGAGTTACCCCTGTATAGAGTGGCGTTAGGATGGTGAGTTTCCCCTGTATAGAGTGGGGTTAGGGTGGTGAGCTACGCCTGTATAGAGTGGGGTTAGGATGGTGAGTTTCCCCTGTATAGAGTGGGGTTAGGGTGGTGAGTTGCCCCTGTATAGAGTGGGGTTAGGGTGGTCCGTTTCCCCTGTATAGAGTGGGGTGGTGAGTTACACCTGTATAGAGTGGGGTTAGGGTGGTGAGTTACCCCTGTATAGACTGGGGTTAGGATGGTGAGTTACCCCTGTATAGAGTGGGGTTAGGGTGGTGAGTTACCCCTGTATAGAGTGGGGTTAGGGTGGTGAGTTACCCCTGTATAGAGTGGGGTTAGGATGGTGAGTTACCCCTGTATAGTGGGGTTACGGTGGTGAGTTACCCCTGTATAGAGTGGGGTTAGGGTGGTGAGTTACCCCTGTATTGTGTGGGGTGGTGAGTTTCCCCTGTATAGAGTGGGGTTAGGATGGTGAGTTACCCCTGTATAGAGTGGCGTTAGGATGGTGAGTTTCCCCTGTATAGAGTGGGGTTAGGGTGGTGAGCTACGCCTGTATAGAGTGGGGTTAGGATGGTGAGTTTCCCCTGTATAGAGTGGGGTTAGGGTGGTGAGTTACCCCTGTATAGATTGGGGTTAGGGTGGTGAGTTACCCCTGTATAGAGTGGGGTGGTGAGTTACCCCTGTATAGAGTGGGATGGTGAGTTACCCCTGTATAGAGTGTGGTGAGGATGGTGAGTTTCCCCTAGTATAGAGTGGGGTTAGGGTGGTGAGTTTCCCCTGTATAGAGTGGGGTTAGGGTGATGAGTTTCCCCTGTATAGAGTGGGGTTAGGGTGGTGATTTACCCCTGTATAGAGTGGGGTTTGGGTGGTGAGTTACCCCTGCATAGAGTCTGGTGGTGAGTTTCCCCTGTATAGAGTGGGGTTAGGGTGGTGAGTTTCCCCTTTATAGAGTGGGGTGGTGAGTTACCCCTGTATAGAGTGGGGTTAGGGTGGTGAGTTACCTCTGTATATAGTGGGGTTAAAGTGGTGAGTTACCCCTGTATAGAGTGGGGTAAGTGTGGTGAGTTACCCCTGTATAGAGTGGGGTTAGGGTGGTGAGTTACCCCTGTATAGAGTGGTGTTAGGATGGTGAGTTTCCCCTGAATAGAGTGGGGTTAAAGTGGTGAGTTACCCCTGTATAGAGTGGGGTAGGGTGGTGAGTTTCCCCTGTGTAGAGTGGGGTTAGGATGGTGAGTTACACCTGTATAGAGTGGGGTTAGGATGGTGAGTTACCTCTGTGTAGAGGGGGGTTAGGGTGGTGAGTTTCCCCTGTATAGAGTGGGGTTAGGGTGGTGAATTACCCCTGTATAGTGATGGGTGGTGAGTTTCCCCTGTATCGAGTGGGGTTAGGGTGGTGAGATTCCCCTGTATAGAGTGGGGTTAGGGTGGTGAGTTACCCCTGAATAGAGTGGGATGGTGAGTTACCCCTGTATAGAGTGGGGTGAGGATGGTGAGTTTCCCCTGTATAGAGTGGGATAAGGATGGTGAGTTACCCCTGTGTAGAGTGAAGTTAGGATGGTGAGTTACCCCTGTATAGAGTGGGGTTAGGGTGGTGAATTACCCCTGTATAGAGTGGCGTTAGGATGGTGAGTTTCCCCTGTATAGAGTAGGGTTAGGGTGGTGAGCTACCCCTGTATAGAGTGGGGTTAGGATGGTGAGTTTCCCCTGTATAGAGTGGGGTTAGGGTGGTGAGTTACCCCTGTACAGAGTGGGGTTAGGATGGTGAGTTTCCCCTGTATAGAGTGGGGTTAGGGTGGTGAGTTTCCCCTGTACAGAGTGGGGTTAGGTTGGTGAGTTACCCCTGTATAGAGTGGGGTGGTGAGTTTCCCCTGTATAGAGTGGGGTAGGGTGGTGAGTTTCCCTTGTGTAGAGTGGGATTAGGATGGTGAGTTACCCCTGTATAGAGTGGGGTTAGGATGGTGAGTTACCTCTGTGTAGAGGGGGGTTAGGGTGGTGAGTTACCCCTGTATATGTGTGGGGTGTTGAGTTTCCCCTGTATAGAGTGGGGATAGGGTGGTGAGATTCCCCTGTATAGAGTGGGGTTAAGGTGGTGAGTTACCCCTGTATAGAGTGGGGTTAGGGTGAGGAGTTACCCATGTATAGTGTGGGATGGTGAGTTACCCCTGTATAGAGTGGGGTTAGGGTGGTGAGTTACCCCTGTATAGTGATGGGTGGTGAGTTTCCCCTGTATCGAGTGGGGTTAGGGTGGTGAGATTCCACTGTATAGAGTGGGGTTAGGGTGGTGAGTTACCCCTGTATAGAGTGGGATGGTGAGTTACCCCTGTATAGAGTGGGGTGAGGATGGTGAGTTACCCCTTTATAGACTGGGGTTAGGATGGTGAGTTACCCCTGTATAGAGTGGGGTTAGGGTGGTGAGTTACCCATGTATATTGTGGGGTGGTAAGTTACCCCTGTATAGAGTGGGGTTAGGGTGGTGAGGTACCCCTGTATAGAGTGGGATGGTGAGTTACCCCTGTATAGAGTGAGGTTAGGGTGGTGAATAACCCCTGTATATAATAGGGTTAGTGTGGTGAGTTACCTAAGTATAGAGTGGTGTTAGGGTGGTGAGTTACCCCTGTATAGAGTGGTTTTAGGGTGGTGAGTTACCCCTGTATAGAGTGGGTTTAGGGTGGTGAGTTTCCCCGATATAGTGTGGGGTTAGGGTGGTGAGTTACCCCTGTGTAGAGTGGGGTGGTGAGTTACCCCTGTATAGAGTGGGGTGGTGAGTTACCCCTGTTTGGAGTGGGGTGGTGAGTTACCCCTGTATAGAGTGGGGAGATGAGTTTCCCCTGTACAGAGTGGGGTTAGGGTGGTGAGTTGCCCCTGTATAGAGTGGGGTTAGGGTGGTCCGTTTCCCCTGTATAGAGTGGGGTGGTGAGTTACACCTGTATAGAGTGGGGTTAGGGTGGTGAGTTACCCCTGTATAGACTGGGGTTAGGATGGTGAGTTACCCCTGTATAGAGTGGGGTTAGGGTGGTGAGTTACCCCTGTATAGAGTGGGGTTAGGGTGGTGATTTACCCCTGTATAGAGTGGGGTTAGGATGGTGAGTTACCCCTGTATAGTGGGGTTACGGTGGTGAGTTACCCCTGTATAGAGTGGGGTTAGGGTGGTGAGTTACCCCTGTATTGTGTGGGGTGGTGAGTTTCCCCTGTATAGAGTGGGGTTAGGATGGTGAGTTACCCCTGTATAGAGTGGCGTTAGGATGGTGAGTTTCCCCTGTATAGAGTGGGGTTAGGGTGGTGAGCTACGCCTGTATAGAGTGGGGTTAGGATGGTGAGTTTCCCCTGTATAGAGTGGGGTTAGGGTGGTGAGTTGCCCCTGTATAGAGTGGGGTTAGGGTGGTCCGTTTCCCCTGTATAGAGTGGGGTGGTGAGTTACACCTGTATAGAGTGGGGTTAGGGTGGTGAGTTACCCCTGTATAGACTGGGGTTAGGATGGTGAGTTACCCCTGTATAGAGTGGGGTTAGGGTGGTGAGTTACCCCTGTATAGAGTGGGGTTAGGGTGGTGAGTTACCCCTGTATAGAGTGGGGTTAGGATGGTGAGTTACCCCTGTATAGTGGGGTTACGGTGGTGAGTTACCCCTGTATAGAGTGGGGTTAGGGTGGTGAGTTACCCCTGTATTGTGTGGGGTGGTGAGTTTCAACTGTATAGAGTGGGGTTAGGATGGTGAGTTACCCCTGTATAGAGTGGCGTTAGGATGGTGAGTTTCCCCTGTATAGAGTGGGGTTAGGGTGGTGAGCTACGCCTGTATAGAGTGGGGTTAGGATGGTGAGTTTCCCCTGTATAGAGTGGGGTTAGGGTGGTGAGTTACCCCTGTATAGATTGGGGTTAGGGTGGTGAGTTACCCCTGTATAGAGTGGGGTGGTGAGTTACCCCTGTATAGAGTGGGATGGTGAGTTACCCCTGTATAGAGTGTGGTGAGGATGGTGAGTTTCCCCTAGTATAGAGTGGGGTTAGGGTGGTGAGTTTCCCCTGTATAGAGTGGGGTTAGGGTGATGAGTTTCCCCTGTATAGAGTGGGGTTAGGGTGGTGATTTACCCCTGTATAGAGTGGGGTTTGGGTGGTGAGTTACCCCTGCATAGAGTCTGGTGGTGAGTTTCCCCTGTATAGAGTGGGGTTAGGGTGGTGAGTTTCCCCTTTATAGAGTGGGGTGGTGAGTTACCCCTGTATAGAGTGGGGTTAGGGTGGTGAGTTACCTCTGTATATAGTGGGGTTAAAGTGGTGAGTTACCCCTGTATAGAGTGGGGTAAGTGTGGTGAGTTACCCCTGTATAGAGTGGGGTTAGGGTGGTGAGTTACCCCTGTATAGAGTGGTGTTAGGATGGTGAGTTTCCCCTGAATAGAGTGGGGTTAAAGTGGTGAGTTACCCCTGTATATAGTGGGGTAGGGTGGTGAGTTTCCCCTGTGTAGAGTGGGGTTAGGATGGTGAGTTACACCTGTATAGAGTGGGGTTAGGATGGTGAGTTACCTCTGTGTAGAGGGGGGTTAGGGTGGTGAGTTTCCCCTGTATAGAGTGGGGTTAGGGTGGTGAATTACCCCTGTATAGTGATGGGTGGTGAGTTTCCCCTGTATCGAGTGGGGTTAGGGTGGTGAGATTCCCCTCTATAGAGTGGGGTTAGGGTGGTGAGTTACCCCTGAATAGAGTGGGATGGTGAGTTACCCCTGTATAGAGTGGGGTGAGGATGGTGAGTTTCCCCTGTATAGAGTGGGATAAGGATGGTGAGTTACCCCTGTGTAGAGTGAAGTTAGGATGGTGAGTTACCCCTGTATAGAGTGGGGTTAGGGTGGTGAATTACCCCTGTATAGAGTGGCGTTAGGATGGTGAGTTTCCCCTGTATAGAGTAGGGTTAGGGTGGTGAGCTACCCCTGTATAGAGTGGGGTTAGGATGGTGAGTTTCCCCTGTATAGAGTGGGGTTAGGGTGGTGAGTTACCCCTGTACAGAGTGGGGTTAGGATGGTGAGTTTCCCCTGTATAGAGTGGGGTTAGGGTGGTGAGTTTCCCCTGTACAGAGTGGGGTTAGGTTGGTGAGTTACCCCTGTATAGAGTGGGGTGGTGAGTTTCCCCTGTATAGAGTGGGGTAGGGTGGTGAGTTTCCCTTGTGTAGAGTGGGATTAGGATGGTGAGTTACCCCTGTATAGAGTGGGGTTAGGATGGTGAGTTACCTCTGTGTAGAGGGGGGTTAGGGTGGTGAGTTACCCCTGTATATGTGTGGGGTGTTGAGTTTCCCCTGTATAGAGTGGGGATAGGGTGGTGAGATTCCCCTGTATAGAGTGGGGTTAAGGTGGTGAGTTACCCCTGTATAGAGTGGGGTTAGGGTGAGGAGTTACCCATGTATAGTGTGGGATGGTGAGTTACCCCTGTATAGAGTGGGGTTAGGGTGGTGAGTTACCCCTGTATAGTGATGGGTGGTGAGTTTCCCCTGTATCGAGTGGGGTTAGGGTGGTGAGATTCCACTGTATAGAGTGGGGTTAGGGTGGTGAGTTACCCCTGTATAGAGTGGGATGGTGAGTTACCCCTGTATAGAGTGGGGTGAGGATGGTGAGTTACCCCTTTATAGACTGGGGTTAGGATGGTGAGTTACCCCTGTATAGAGTGGGGTTAGGGTGGTGAGTTACCCCTGTATAGAGTGAGGTTAGGGTGGTGAGTTACCCCTGTTTAGAGTGGGGTTAGGATGGTGAGTTACCCCTGTATAGTGGGGTTACGGTGGTGAGTTACACCTGTATAGAGTGGGGTTAGGGTGGTGAGTTACCACTGTAGAGTGTGGGGTGGTGAGTTTCCCCTGTATAGAGTGGGGTTAGGATGGTGAGTTACCCCTGTATAGAGTGGCGTTAGGATGGTGAGTTTCCCCTGTATAGAGTGGGGTTAGGGTGGTGAGCTACCCCTGTATAGAGTGGGGTTAGGGTGGTGAGCTACCCCTGTATAGAGAGGGGTTAGGATGGTGAGTTTCCCCTGTATAGAGTGGGGTTAGGGTGGTGAGTTACCCCTGTACAGAGTGGGGTTAGGATGGTGAGTTTCCCCTGTATAGAGTGGGGTTAGGGTGGTGAGTTTCCCCTGTACAGAGTGGGGTTAGGTTGGTGAGTTACCCCTGTATAGAGTGGGGTGGTGAGTTTCCCATGTATAGAGTGGGGTAGGGTGGTGAGTTTCCCCTGTGTAGAGTGGGGTTAGGATGGTGAGTTACCCCTGTATAGAGTGGGGTTAGGATGGTGAGTTACCTCTGTGTATTGGGGGGTTAGGGTGGTGAGTTTCCCCTGTATAGAGTGGGGTTAGGGTGGTGAGTTACCCCTGTATATGTGTGGGGTGGTGAGTTTCCCCTGTGTAGAGGGGGGTTAGGGTGGTGAGTTACCCCTGTATATGTGTTGGGTGGTGAGTTTCCCCTCTATAGAGTGGGGATAGGGTGGTGAGATTCCCCTGTATAGAGTGGGGTTAAGGTGGTGAGTTACCCCTGTATAGAGTGGGGTTAGGGTGAGGAGATATCCATGTATAGTGTGGGATGGTGAGTTACCCCTGTATAGAGTGGGGTTAGGGTGGTGAGTTACCCCTGTATAGTGATGGGTGGTGAGTTTCCCCTGTATCGAGTGGGGTTAGGGTGGTGAGATTCCCCTGTATAGAGTGGGGTTAGGATGGTGAGTTACCCCTGTATAGAGTGGGATGGTGAGTTACCCCTGTATAGAGTGGGGTGAGGATGGTGAGTTACCCCTGTATAGACTGGGGTTAGGATGGTGAGTTACCCCTGTATAGAGTGGGGTTAGGGTGGTGAGTTACCCCTGTATAGAGTGAGGTTAGGGTGGTGAGTTACCCCTGTATAGAGTGGGGTTAGGATGGTGAGTTACCCCTGTATAGTGGGGTTACGGTGGTGAGTTACACCTGTATGGAGTGGGGTTAGGGTGGTGAGTTACCCCTGTAGAGTGTGGGGTGGTGAGTTTCCCCTGTATAGAGTGGGGTTAGGATGGTGAGTTACCCCTGTATAGAGTGGCGTTAGGATGGTGAGTTTCCCCTGTATAGAGTGGGGTTAGGGTGGTGAGCTACCCCTGTATAGAGTGGGGTTAGGATGGTGAGCTACCCCTGTATAGAGAGGGGTTAGGATGGTGAGTTTCCCCTGTATAGAGTGGGGTTAGGGTGGTGAGTTACCCCTGTACAGAGTGGGGTTAGGATGGTGAGTTTCCCCTGTATAGAGTGGGGTTAGGGTGGTGAGTTTCCCCTGTACAGAGTGGGGTTAGGTTGGTGAGTTACCCCTGTATAGAGTGGGGTGGTGAGTTTCCCCTGTATAGAGTGGGGTAGGGTGGTGAGTTTCCCCTGTGTAGAGTGGGGTTAGGATGGTGAGTTACCCCTGTATAGAGTGGGGTTAGGATGGTGAGTTATCTCTGTGTAGAGGGGGGTTAGGGTGGTGAGTTTCCCCTGTATAGAGTGGGATCAGGATGGTGAGTTACCCCTGTGTAGAGTGAGGTTAGGATGGTGAGTTACCCCTGTATAGAGTGGGGTTAGGGTGGTGAATTACCCCTGTATAGAGTGGGATGGTGAGTTAACCCTGTATAGAGTGAGGTTAGGGTGGTGAATAACCCCTGTATAGAATGGGGTTAGGGTGGTGAGTTTCCCCTGTATAGAGTGGGGTTAGGATGGTGAGTTACCCCTGTATAGAGTGGGTTTAGGATGGTGAGTTACCCCTGTATAGAGAGGGGTGGTGAGTTACCCCTGTATAGAGTGGTGTTAGGGTGGTGAGTTACCCCTGTATAGAGTGGGGTTAGGATGGTGAGTTACCCCTGTGTAGAGGGGGGTTAGGGTGGTGAGTTTCCCCTGTATAGAGTGGGGTTAGGGTGGTGAGATTCCCCTGTATAGAGTGGGGTGAGGGTGGTGAGTTACCCATGTATATTGTGTGGTGGTGAGTTACCCCTGTATAGAGTGGGGTTAGGGTGGTGAGTTACCCCTGTATAAAGTGGGATGGTGAGTTAACCCTGTATAGAGTGAGGTTAGAGTGGTGAATATCCCCTGTATAGAATGGGGTTAGGGTGGTGAGTTACCTATGTATAGAGTGGTGTTAGGGTGGTGAGTTACCCCTGTATAGAGTGGTTTTAGGGTGGTGAGTTACCCCTGTATAGAGTGGGGTTAGGGTGGTGAGTTTCCCCTGTATAGTGTGGGGTTAGGGTGGTGAGTTACCCCTGTGTAGAGTGGGGTGGTGAGTTACCCCTGTATAGAGTGGGGTGGTGAGTTACCCCTGTATAGAGTGGGGTGTTGAGTTACCCCTGTATAGAGTGGGGTGGGGAGTTACCCCTGTATAGAGTGGGGTGGTGAGTTACCCCTGTATAGAGTGGGGTTAGGGTGGTGAGATTCCCCTGTATAGAGTGGGGTTAGGGTGGTGAGTTTCCCCTGTATAGAGTGGGGTTAGGGTGATGAGTTTCCCCTGCATAGAATGGGGTTAGGGTGGTGAGTTGCCCCTGTATAGAGTGGGGTTTGGGTGGTGATTTACCCCTGCATAGAGTCTGGTGGTGAGTTTCCCCTGTATAGAGTGGGGTGGTGAGTTACCCCTGTATAGAGTGGGGTTAGGGTGGTGAGTTACCTCTGTATATAGTGGGGTTAAAGTGGTGAGTTACCCCTGTATAGAGTGGGGTTAGGGTGGTGAGTTACCCCTGTATAGAGTGGGGTTAGGGTGGTGAGTTACCCCTGTATAGAGTGGGGTTAAAGTGGTGAGTTACCCCTGTATAGAGTGGGGTTAAAGTGGTGAGTTACCCCTGTATAGAGTGGGGTTAGGATGGTGAGTTACCCCTGTATAGTGGGGTTAGGGTGGTGAGTTACCTCGGTATATAGTGGGGTTAAAGTGGTGAGTTACCCCTGTATAGAGTGGGGTTAGGTTGGTGAGTTACCCCTGTATAGAGTGGGGTTAGGGTGGTGAGTTACCCCTGTATAGAGTGGGGTTAGGATGGTGAGTTACCCCTGTGTAGAGTGAGGTTAGGATGGTGAGTTAACCCTGTATAGAGTGGGGTTAGGGTGGTGAGTTACCCCTGTATAGAGTGGGGTTAGGGTGGTGAGATTCCCCTGTATAGAGTGGGGTTAGGGTGGTGAGTTACCCCTATATAGAGTGGGGAGGTGAGTTACCCCTGTATAGAGTTGGGTTAGGGTGGTGAGTTACCCCTGTATAGAGTGGGATGGTGAGTTACCCCTGTATAGAGTGAGGTTAGGGTGGTGAATAACCCCTGTATAGAATGGGGTTAGGGTGGTGAGTTACCTATGTATAGAGTGGTGTTAGGGTGGTGAGTTACCCCTGTATAGAGTGGTTTTAGGGTGGTGAGTTACCCCTGTATAGAGTATGGTTAGGGTGGTGAGATCCCCCGTATAGAGTGGGGTTAGGGTGGTGAGTTACCCCTGTATATAGTGGGGTGGTGAGTTACCCCTGTATAGAGTGGGGTGGTGAGTTACCCCTGTATAAAGTGGGGTGGTGAGTTACCCCTGTATAGAGTGGGGTGTTGAGTTACCCCTGTATAGAGTGGGGTGGTGAGTTACCCCTGTATAGAGTGGGGTTAGGGTGGTGAGATTCCCTTGTATAGAGTGGGGTTAGGGTGTTGAGTTTCCCCTGTATAGAGTGGGGTTAGGGTGATGAGTTTCCCCTGTATAGAGTGGAGTTAGGGTGGTGAGTTGCCCCTGTATAGAGTGGGGTTTGGGTGGTGAGTTACCCCTGCATAGAGTCTGGTGGTGAGTTTCCCCTGTATAGAGTGGGGTTAGGGTGGTGAGTTACCTCTCTATATAGTGGGGTTAAAGTGGTGAGTTACCCCTGTATAGAGTGGGGTTAGGGTGGTGAGTTACCCCTGTATAGAGTGGGGTTATTGTGGTGAGTTACCCCTGTATAGAGTGGGGTTAAAGTGGTGAGTTACCCCTGTATAGAGTGGGGTTAAAGTGGTGAGTTACCCCTGTATAGAGTGGGCTTATAATGGTGAGTTACCCCTGTATAGTCCGGTTAGGGTGGTGAGTTACCTCGGTATATAGTGGGGTTAAAGTGGTGAGTTACCCCTGTTTAGAGTGGGGTTAGGTTGGTGAGTTACCCCTGTATAGAGTGGGGTTAGGGTGGTGAGTTACCCCTCTATAGAGTGGGGTTAGGATGGTGAGTTACCCCGCTATAGAGTGGGGTGGTGAGGTACCCCTGTATAGAGTGGGGTTAGGGTGGTGAGTTACCCATGTATAGTGTGGGGTGGTGAGTTACCCCTGTATAGAGTGGGGTTAGGGTGGTGTGTTACCCCTTTATAGAGTGGGATAGCGAGTTACCCCTGTATAGAGTGGGGTTAGGGTGGTGAGTTACCCCTGTATAGAGTGGGGTTAGGGTGGTGAGATTCCCCTGTATAGAGTGGTGTTAGGGTGGTGAGTTTCCCCTGTATAGAGTGGGGTTAGGGTGATGAGTTTCCCCTGTATAGAGTGGGGTTAGGGTGGTGAGTTGCCCTTGTATAGAGTGGGGTTTGTGGGGTGATTTATACCTGCATAGAGTCTGGTGGTGAGTTTCCCCTGTATAGAGTGGGGTAAGGGTGTTGAGTTTCCCCTGTATAGAGTGGGGTGGTGAGTTACCCCTGTATAGAGTGGGGTTAGGGTGGTTAGTTACCCCTGTATAGAGAGGGATGGTGAGTTACACCTGTATAGTGTGGTGTTAGGGTGGTGAGTTACCCCTGTGTAGAGTGGGGTTAGGGTGGTGAGATTGCCCTGTATAGAGTGGGGTTAGGGTGGTGAGTTACCCCTGTATAGAGTGGGGAGGTGAGTTACCCCTGTATAGAGTGGGGTTAGGGTGGTGAGTTACCCCTGTATAGAGTGGGATGGTGAGTTACCCCTGTATAGAGTGAGGTTAGGGTGGTGAATAACCCCTGTATAGAATGGGGTTAGGGTGGTGAGTTACCTATGTATAGAGTGGTGTCAGGGTGGTGAGTTACCCCTGTATAGAGTGGTTTTAGCGTGGTGAGTTACCCCTGTATAGAGTGGGGTTAGGGTGGTGAGATCCCCCATATAGAGTGGGGTTAGGGTGGTGAGTTACCCCTGTATAGAGTGGGGTGGTGAGTTACCCCTGTATAGAGTGGGGTGGTGAGTTACCCCTGTATAGAGTGGGGTGGTGAGTTACCCCTGTATAGAGTGGGGTGGTGAGTTACCCCTGTATATAGTGGGGTTAGGGTGGTGAGATTCCCCTGTATAGAGTGGGGTTAGGGTGGTGAGTTTCCCCTGTATAGAGTGGGGTTAGGGTGATGAGTTTCCCCTGTATAGAGTGGGGTTATGGTGGTGAGTTGCCCCTGTATAGAGTGGGGTTTGGGTGGTGAGTTACCCCTGCATAGAGTGGGGTTAGGGTGGTGAGTTACCCCTGTATAGAGTGGGGTTAAAGTGGTGAGTTACCCCTGTATAGAGTGGGGTTAAAGTGGTGAGTTACCCCTGTATAGAGTGGGGTTAAAGTGGTGAGTTACCCCTGTATAGAGTGGGCTTAGGATGGTGAGTTACCCTGTATAGTGCGGTTAGGGTGGTGAGTTACCTCGGTATATAGTGGGGTTAAAGTGGTGAGTTACCCCTGTTTAGAGTGGGGTTAGGTTGGTGAGTTACCCCTGTATAGAGTGGGGTTAGGGTGGTGAGTTGCCCTTGTATAGAGTGGGGTTTGTGGGGTGATTTACACCTGCATAGAGTCTGGTGGTGAGTTTCCCCTGTATAGAGTGGGGTAAGGGTGTTGAGTTTCCCCTGTATAGAGTGGGGTGGTGAGTTACCCCTGTATAGAGTGGGGTTAGGGTGGTTAGTTACCCCTGTATAGAGAGGGATGGTGAGTTACACCTGTATAGTGTGGTGTTAGGGTGGTGAGTTACCCCTGTATAGAGTGGGGTTAGGGTGGTGAGATTGCCCTGTATAGAGTGGGGTTAGGGTGGTGAGTTACCCCTGTATAGAGTGGGGAGGTGAGTTACCCCTGTATAGAGTGGGGTTAGGGTGGTGAGTTACCCCTGTATAGAGTGGGATGGTGAGTTACCCCTCTATAGAGTGAGGTTAGGGTGGTGAATAACCCCTGTATAGAATGGGGTTAGGGTGGTGAGTTACCTATGTATAGAGTGGTGTTAGGGTGGTGAGTTACCCCTGTATAGAGTGGTTTTAGCGTGGTGAGTTACCCCTGTATAGAGTGAGGTTAGGGTGGTGAGATCCCCCATATAGAGTGGGGTTAGGGTGGTGAGTTACCCCTGTATAGAGTGGGGTGGTGAGTTACCCCTGTATAGAGTGGGGTGGTGAGTTACCCCTGTATAGAGTGGGGTGGTGAGTTACCCCTGTATAGAGTGGGGTGGTGAGTTACCCCTGTATATAGTGGGGTTAGGGTGGTGAGATTCCCCTGTATAGAGTGGGGTTAGGGTGGTGAGTTTCCCCTGTATAGAGTGGGGTTAGGGTGATGAGTTTCCCCTGTATAGAGTGGGGTTATGGTGGTGAGTTGCCCCTGTATAGAGTGGGGTTTGGGTGGTGAGTTACCCCTGCATAGAGTGGGGTTAGGGTGGTGAGTTACCCCTGTATAGAGTGGGGTTAAAGTGGTGAGTTACCCCTGTATAGAGTGGGGTTAAAGTGGTGAGTTACCCCTGTATAGAGTGGGCTTAGGATGGTGAGTTACCCCTGTATAGTGCGGTTAGGGTGGTGAGTTACCTCGGTATATAGTGGGGTTAAAGTGGTGAGTTACCCCTGTTTAGAGTGGGGTTAGGTTGGTGAGTTACCCCTGTATAGAGTGGGGTTAGGGTGGTGAGTTACCCCTGTATAGAGTGGGGTTAGGATGGTGAGTTACCCCTCTATAGTGTGGGGTGGTGAGGTACCCCTGTATAGAGTGGGGTTAGGGTGTTGAGTTACCCATGTATAGTGTGGGGTGGTGAGTTACCCCTGTATAGAGTGGGGTTAGGGTGGTGTGTTACCCCTTTATAGAGTGGGATAGCTTGTTACCCCTGTATAGAGTGGGGTTAGGGTGGTGAGTTACCCCTGTATAGAGTGGGGTGGTGAGTTACCCCTGTATAGAGTGGGGTGGTGAGTTACCCCTGTATAGAGTGGGGTTAGGGTGGTGAGATTCCCCTGTATAGAGTGGGGTTAGGGTGGTGAGTTTCCCCTGTATAGTGTGGGGTTAGGGTGATGAGTTTCCCCTGTATAGAGTGGGGTTAGGGTGGTGAGTTGCCCCTGTATAGAGTGGGGTTTGGGTGGTGATTTACCCCTGCATAGAGTCTGGTGGTGAGTTTTGCCTGTATAGAGTGGGGTAACGGTGTTGAGTTTCCCCTGTATAGAGTCGGGTGGTGAGTTACCCTTGTATAGAGTGGGGTTAGGGTGGTGAGTTACCTATGTATAGAGTGGTGTTAGGGTGGTGAGTTACCCCTGTATAGAGTGGTTTTAGCGTGGTGAGTTACCCCTGTATAGAGTGAGGTTAGGGTGGTGAGATCCCCCATATAGAGTGGGGTTAGGGTGGTGAGTTACCCCTGTATAGAGTGGGGTGGTGAGTTACCCCTGTATAGAGTGGGGTGGTGAGTTACCCCTGTATAGAGTGGGGTGGTGAGTTACCCCTGTATAGAGTGGGGTGGTGAGTTACCCCTGTATATAGTGGGGTTAGGGTGGTGAGATTCCCCTGTATAGAGTGGGGTTAGGGTGGTGAGTTTCCCCTGTATAGAGTGGGGTTAGGGTGATGAGTTTCCCCTGTATAGAGTGGGGTTATGGTGGTGAGTTGCCCCTGTATAGAGTGGGGTTTGGGTGGTGAGTTACCCCTGCATAGAGTGGGGTTAGGGTGGTGAGTTACCCCTGTATAGAGTGGGGTTAAAGTGGTGAGTTACCCCTGTATAGAGTGGGGTTAAAGTGGTGAGTTACCCCTGTATAGAGTGGGCTTAGGATGGTGAGTTACCCCTGTATAGTGCGGTTAGGGTGGTGAGTTACCTCGGTATATAGTGGGGTTAAAGTGGTGAGTTACCCCTGTTTAGAGTGGGGTTAGGTTGGTGAGTTACCCCTGTATAGAGTGGGGTTAGGGTGGTGAGTTACCCCTGTATAGAGTGGGGTTAGGATGGTGAGTTACCCCTCTATAGTGTGGGGTGGTGAGGTACCCCTGTATAGAGTGGGGTTAGGGTGTTGAGTTACCCATGTATAGTGTGGGGTGGTGAGTTACCCCTGTATAGAGTGGGGTTAGGGTGGTGTGTTACCCCTTTATAGAGTGGGATAGCTTGTTACCCCTGTATAGAGTGGGGTTAGGGTGGTGAGTTACCCCTGTATAGAGTGGGGTGGTGGTTACCCCTGTATAGAGTGGGGTGGTGAGTTACCCCTGTATAGAGTGGGGTTAGGGTGGTGAGATTCCCCTGTATAGAGTGGGGTTAGGGTGGTGAGTTTCCCCTGTATAGTGTGGGGTTAGGGTGATGAGTTTCCCCTGTATAGAGTGGGGTTAGGGTGGTGAGTTGCCCCTGTATAGAGTGGGGTTTGGGTGGTGATTTACCCCTGCATAGAGTCTGGTGGTGAGTTTTGCCTGTATAGAGTGGGGTAACGGTGTTGAGTTTCCCCTGTATAGAGTCGGGTGGTGAGTTACCCTTGTATAGAGTGGGGTTAGGGTGGTTAGTTACCTCTGTATATAGTGGGGTTAAAGTGGTGAGTTACCCCTGTATAGAGTGGGGTTAGGGTGGTGAGTTACCCCTGTATAGAGTGGGGTTAGGGTGGTGAGTTACCCCTGTTTAGAGTATGGTTGAAGTGGTGAGTTACCCCTGTATAGAGTGGGGTTAAAGTGGTGAGTTACCCCTGTATAGAGTGTGGTTAGGATGGTGAGTTACCCCTGTATAGTGGGGTTAGGGTGGTGAGTTACCTCGGTATATAGTGGGGTTAGGATGGTTAGTTTCACCTGTGTAGAGTGAGGTTAGGATGGTGAGTTACCCCTGTATAGAGTGGGGTTAGGGTGATGAATTACCCCTGTATAGAGTGGGATAGTGAGTTACCCCTGTATAGAGTGGGGTGAGGATGGTGAGTTGCCCCTGTATAGAGTGGGATGGTGAGTTACCCCTGTATAGAGTGGGGTGAGGATGGTGAGTTTCCCCTGAATAGAGTGGGGTTAGGATGGTGAGTTACCCCTGTATAGAGTGGGGTTAGGATGGTGAGTTACCCCTGTATAGAGAGGGGTGGTGAGTTACCCCTGTATAGAGTGGTGTTAGGGTGGTGAGTTACCCTGTATAGAGTGGGGTTAGGATGGTGATTTACCCCTGTGTTGAGGGGGGTTAGGGTGGTGAGTTTCCCCTGTATAGAGTGGGGTTACGGTGGTGAGATTCCCGTGTATAGAGTGGGGTTAGGGTGGTGAGTTACCCATGTATATTGTGTGGTGGTGAGTTACCCCTGTATAGAGTGGGGTTAGGGTGGTGAGTTTAACCCTGTATAGAGTGCGATGGTGAGTTACCCATGTATAGAGTGAGGTTAGGGTGGTGAATAACCCCTGTATAGAATGGGGTTAGGGTGGTGAGTTACCTATGTAAAGAGTATTGCTAGGGTGGTGAGTTACCCTTGTATAGAGTGGTTTTAGGGTGGTGAGTTACCCCTGTATAGAGTGGGGTTAGGGTGGTGAGATTCCCCTGTATAGAGTGGGGTTAGGGTGGTGAGTTACCCCTGTATAGAGTGGGGTGGTGAGTTACCCCTGTATAGAGTGGGGTGGTGAGTTACCCCTGTATAGAGTGGGGTGGTGAGTTACCCCTGTATAGAGTGTGGTGGTGAGTTACCCCTGTATAGAGTGGGGTGGTGATTTAGCCCTGTATAGAGTGGGGTTAGGGTGGTGAGATTCCCTGTATAGAGTGGTGTTAGGGTGGTGAGTTTCCCCTGTATAGAGTGGGGTTAGGGTGATGAGTTTCCGCTGTATAGAGTGGGGTTAGGGTGGTGAGTTGCCCCTGTATAGAGTGGGGTTTGGGTGGTGAGTTACCCCTGCATAGAGTCTGGTGGTGAGTTTCCCCTGTATAGAGTGTGGTTAGGGTGGTGAGTTACCTCTCTATATAGTGGGGTTAAAGTGGTGAGTTACCC
This sequence comes from Salmo salar, assembly GCF_965601325.2. Lineage (NCBI taxonomy): Eukaryota > Metazoa > Chordata > Actinopteri > Salmoniformes > Salmonidae > Salmo > Salmo salar. The sequence continues at coordinate 13,220,564 of NC_138305.1, forward strand.
CTGTATAGAGTGGGGTTAGGGTGGTGAGTTACCCCTGTAAAGAGTCGGGTTAGGGTGGTTAGTTACCCCTGTATAGAGTGGGGTTAAAATGGTGAGTTACCCCTGTATAGAGTGGGGTTAAAGTGGTTAGTTACCCCTGTATAGAGTGGGGTTAGGATGGTGAGTTACCCCTGTATCGTGGGGTTAGGGTGGTGAGTTACCTCGGTATATAGTGGAGTTAAAGTGGTGAGTTACCCCTGTTTAGAGTGGGGTTAGGTTGGTGAGTTACCCCTGTATAGAGTGGGTTTAGGGTGGTGAGTTACCCCTGTATAGAGTGGGGTTAGGATGGTGAGTTACCCCTCTATAGAGTGGGGTGGTGAGGTACCCCTGTATAGAGTGGGGTTGGCGTGCTGAGTTACCCCTGTATACAGTGGGGTTAGGCTGGTGAGTTACCCCTGTATAGAGTGGGGTTAGGGTGGTGAGTTACCCCTGTATAGAGTGGGGTTAGGGTGGTGAGTTACCCCTGTATAGAGTGGGGTTAGGGTGGTGAGTTACCCATGTATAGTGTGGGGTGGTGAGTTACCCCTGTATAGAGTGGGGTTAGGGTGGTGTGTTACCCCTTTATAGAGTGGGATAGGGAGTTACCCCTGTATAGAGTGGGGTTAGGGTGGTGAGTTACCCCTGTATAGAGTGGGGTGGTGAGTTTCCCCTGTATAGAGTGGGGTTAGGATGGTGAGTTACCCCTGTATCGAGTGGGGTTAGGATGGTGAGTTTCCCCTGTATAGAGTGGGGTTAGGGTGGTGAGCTACCCCTGTATAGAGTGGGGTTAGGATGGTGAGTTTCCCCTGTATAGAGTGGGGTTAGGGTGGTGAGTTACCCCTGTACAGAGTGGGGTTAGGGTGGTGAGTTTCCCCTGTATAGAGTGGGGTTCGGATGGTGAGTTTCCCCTGTATCGAGTGGGGTTAGGATGTTGAGTTTCCCCTGTATAGAGTGGGGTTAGGGTGGTGAGCTACCCCTGTATAGAGTGGGGTTAGGATGGTGAGTTTCCCCTGTCAAGAGTGGGGTTATGGTGGTGAGTTACCCCTGTACAGAGTGGGGTTAGGTTGGTGAGTTACCCCTGTATAGAGTGGGGTGGTGAGTTTCCCCTGTATAGATTGAGGTAGGGTGGTGAGTTTCCCCTGTGTAGAGTGGGGTTAGGATGGTGAGTTACCCCTGTATAGAGTGGGGTTAGGATGGTGAGTTAACCCTGTGTAGAGGGGGGTTAGGGTGGTGAGTTTCCCCTGTATAGAGTGGGGTTAGGGTGGTGAGTAACCCCTGTATATGTGTGGGGTGGTGAGTTTCAACTGTATAGAGTGGGGTTAGGGTGGTGAGATTCCCCTGTATAGAGTGGGGTTAAGGTGGTGAGTTACCCCTGTATAGAGTGGGGTTAGGGTGGGGAGTTACCCATGTATAGTGTGGGGTGGTGAGTTACCCCTGTATAGAGTGGGGTTAAGGTGGTGAGTTAACCCTGTATAGTGATGGGTGGTGAGTTTCCCCTGTATCGAGTGGGGTTAGGGTGGTGAGATTCCCCTGTATAGAGTGGGGTTAGGGTGGTGAGTTACCCCTGTATAGAGTGGGATTGTGAGTTACCCCTGTATAGAGTGGGGTGAGGATGGTGAGTTTCCCCTGTATAGAGTGGGGTTAGGATGGTGAGTTACCCCTGTGTAGAGTGAGGTTAGGATGGTGAGTTACCCCTGTATAGAGTGGGGTTAGGGTGGTGAATTACCCCTGTATAGAGTGGGATGGTGAGTTACCCTTGTATAGAGTGGGGTGAGGATGGTGAGTTGCCCCTGTATAGAGTGTGATGGTGAGTTACCCCTGTGTAGAGTGGGGTGAGGATGGTGAGTTTCCCCTGTATAGAGTGGGGTTAGGATGGTGAGTTACCCCTGTATAGAGTGGGGTTAGGATGGTGAGTTACCCCTGTATAGAGTGGGGTTAGGATGGTGAGTTACCCCTGTATAGAGTGGGGTTAGGGTTGTGAGTTACCCCTGTATATGTGTGGGGTGATGAGTTTCCCCTGTATAGAGTGGGGTTAGGGTGGTGAGATTCACCTGTATAGAGTGGGGTTAGGATGGTGAGTTACCCCTGTATAGAGTGGGGTTAGGATGGTGAGTTACCCCTGTATAGAGAGGGGTGGTGAGTTACCCCTGTATAGAGTGGTGTTAAGGTGGTGAGTTACCCCTGTATAGAGTGGGGTTAGGATGGTGAGTTACCCCTGTGTAGAGGGGGGTTAGGGTGGTGAGATTCCTCTGTATAGAGTGGGGTTAGGGTGGTGAGTTACCCATGTATATTGTGTGGTGGTGAGTTACCCCTGTATAGAGTGGGGTTAGGGTGGTGATTTACCCCTGTATAGCGTGGGATGGTGAGTTACCCCTGTATAGAGTGAGGTTATGGTGGTGAATAACCCCTGTTTAGAACGGGGTTAGGGTGGTGAGTTACCTATGTATAGAGTGGTGTTAGGTTGGTGAGTTACCCCTGTATAGAGTGGTTTTAGGGTGGTGAGTTACCCCTGTATAGAGTGGGGTTAGGGTGGTGAGTTTCCCCTGTATAGAGTGTGGTTAGGGTGGTGAGTTACCCCTGTATAGAGTGGGGTGGTGAGTTACCCCTGTATAGAGTGGGGTGGTGGGTTACCCCTGTATAGAGTGGGGTGGTGAGTTACCCCTGTATAGAGTGGGGTTATGTTTGTGAGATTCCCTGTTTAGAGTGGGGTTAGGGTGGTGAGTTTCCCCTGTATAGAGTGGGGTTAGGGTGATGAGTTTCCCCTGTATAGAGTGGGGTTAGGGTGGTGAGTTTCCCCTGTATAGAGTGGGGTGGTGAGTTACCCCTGTATAGAGTGGGGTTAGGGTGGTGAGTTACCTCTGTATATAGTGGGGTTAAAGTGGTGAGTTACCCCTGTATAGAGTGGGGTTAGGGTGGTTAGTTACCCCTGTATAGAGTGGGGTTAGGGTGGTGAGTTACCCCTGTATAGAGTGGGGTTAAAGTGGTGAGTTACCCCTGTATAGAGTGGGGTTAAAGTGGTGAGTTACTCCTGTATAGAGTGGGGTTAGGATGGTGAGTTACCCCTGTATATAGTGGGGTTAAAGTGGTGAGTTACCCCTGTATAGAGTGGGGTTAGGTTGGTGAGTTACCCCTGTATAGAGTGGAGTTAGGGTGGTGAGTTAACCCTGTATAGAGTGGGGTTAGGATGGTGAGTTACCCCTGTATAGAGTGGGGTTAGAGGGTGAGTTTCCCCTGTATAGAGTGGGGTGGTGAGTTACCCCTGTATAGAGTGGGGTTAGGGTGGTGAGTTACCTCTGTATATAGTGGGGTTAAAGTGGTGAGTTACCCCTGTATAGAGTGGTGTTAGGGTGGTTAGTTACCCCTGTATAGAGTGGGGTTAGGGTGGTGAGTTACCCCTGTATAGAGTGGGGTTAAAGTGGTTAGTTACCCCTGTATAGAATGGGGTTAAAGTGGTGAGTTACTCCTGTATAGAGTGGGGTTAGGATGGTGAGTTACCCCTGTATATAGTGGGGTTAAAGTGGTGAGTTACCCCTGTATAGAGTGGGGTTAGGTTGGTGAGTTACCCCTGTATAGAGTGGGGTTAGGGTGGTGAGTTACCCCCGTATAGAGTGGGGTTAGGATGGTGAGTTACCCCTGTATAGAGTGGGGTTAGAGGGTGAGATTCCCCTGTGTAGTGTCGTGTCTTTGGCTATGCCGGATTAAGTGATATGACATGCTAACCTATAAAATTCTTTCTCTGTAATTAATATTACCTGATTAAGCTAATCATGTAAATGTAATTAACTAGAAAGTCGGGGCACCACGGAATAACGTTTATAGAGCCGTTATCTTCCGAATAAACTCTTAAAATACTTAGTAATATTTTACATCGATAGCAGTCAATATTAACCCTCATCTTATTTTCAGTCTCATAATGAAAGTTGTAAATTCTTGGCTATCTTCACAAACCCTGGCTAACAAGTTGAATCAGCAATACAAAATTGGGTTTAATTATTTATTTAGTAAATACGTAAACTAATCACACAGAATTACAAATACACAGAATACAAATGATGTCATACAGAAAACGTCCCTGGTAGACGGAACCTGTATGATGGCTGGTTACACAAAGGAAAGGGGGTTGGGTTTGAATGAAAGAGCGGGAAGACTTAGGAACAAAGAAACAGCAGCTATGCTATCGTAAATACATTATCTTATGCATTCTAAATTACCGCCCATTTGGAAAAGGAAAATGCAATAAATATTTACTCTGAGCTGCGCTTCGGTAGATTGGTCGTAGATGCTGGCCGGGTTGGCCAACAGATCTTCCTGTCCTCGGAAGAATGTCTCTGGTGGTAAATTGGATACGTGGTGGTATCTTCGTCTGTCTGTTAGACTGGATCCGTCGTCCGTCATTTCCTAGCCCCCGTCTACAGCGGCCGCTGCTAACTCAACGGCTAGGAAGTATCACTTCTGTAGTGAATAAGCTCAAAGTTCATACCATTCGCCACCAAAGCTCACGCCGAGGTTGGCTTAGTTCTGTACTTGACATGTGTGTCCTTCTAACGTAGAGGCTGCAGACCTCACGTACTGGAACGTGGTTATCTTTTCGTCAAAGGCTTATATAGTGGAGAGGGGGAAGGATGTGTTTCATCGTTTATAACCCCTGTCTCTTCACAGGGGTGGGCCACTGATCAAGCAGGGCACTTTCCTTATGAAAACCCAAATCTCTCATTTGGAAGCTAAAATTACATTTAATCTCCCAACAAACAATTTCAATATCAAACATTTCAATTGCATAACAATTCCATGTGACTCTGATAACTAGAGGGTGTATACTTTCCCAGGTACAGTTTATGTCACCCTGTCATCAGTCATAATGTCTCAGATGACAACCGAACTGACATCCATACTCATTACGTTCCAAAGCATATTTCCAACTGGTTTTATTACCAAAATATGGTTCCTTTCCCCATTTGTTTGATGTTCCCAGACTCTCTATATTTAACAGGACAGCAGTCCTTCAGGACAGCAGTCCTTCAGTAGGGTCAGAAAGAGAGGGGAAGGGAGAAAGGTATTTATGGGGGGGTCATAAACCTTACCCACAGGCCAACGTCATGACAGTAGATTGCGGTTAGAGGGTGAGATTCCCCTGTGTAGAGTGGGGTTAGAGGGTGAGATTCCCCTGTGTAGAGTGGGGTTAGAGGGTGAGATTCCCCTGTGTAGAGTACGGTTAGAGGGTGAGATTCCCCTGTGTAGAGTGGGGTTAGAGGGTGAGATTCCCCTGTGTAGAGTGGGGTTAGGGGAAGTTGATCCAAATGGGGAAGTGGAGCTACCTTTGTTTCTAGGACACCAAACACAAAATATATAATTTTACAAAATATTTAGAAAGAGGTCATTTCATGGAGCCCCAACTCCCTTCCCCCTAGACTTACCAACCTTATATTTTTTATTTGTTTTATTTTTTCACCTTTATTTAACCAGGTAGGCCAGTTGAGAACAAGTTCTCATTTACAACTGCGACCTGGCCAAGATAAAGCAAAGCAGTGCGCCACAAACAACACAGAGTTACACATGGAGTAAACAAACATACAGTCAATAACACGATAGATAAATCAAATGCAAATGATGTAAGATAAGGGAGGTAAGGCAATAAATAGGCCATAGTGGCAAAGAAATTATAATTATACACTGGCGTGATAGATGTGCAGAAGATGAACGTGCAAGTAGAGATACTGGGGTGCCCTTTGAAGAGGGGGAGAAACTCCCCACCCTCTCACACTAAACCTACCAACCTTACTCTGACTCCGCCTACCCCTCACACTAAACCTACCAACCTTACTCTAACCACCCCCCCTCACACTAAACCTACCAACCTTACTCTATCCCCCCTCACACTAAATCTACCAACCTTACTCTAACCCCCCCACACTAAACCTACCAACCTTGCTCTAACCACCCCTCACACTAAACCTACCAACCTTACTCTAACCCCCCCACACTAAACCTACCAACCTTACTCTAACCACCCCTCACACTAAACCTACCAACCTTACTCTAACCCCCCCACACTAAACCTACCAACCTTACTCTAACCACCCCCCCTCACACTTAACCTACCAACCTTACTCTAACCACCCCCCTCACACTTAACCTACCAACATTACTCTAACCACACCGCTCACACTAAACCTACCAACGTTACTCGAACCCTCCCTCACACTAAACCTACCAACCTTACTCTAAACCCCCCTCACACTAAACCTACCAACCTTACTCTAACCCCCCCTCACACTACACTTACCAACCTTACTCTAACCCCCCCTCACACTAAACCTACCAACCTTACTCTATCCCCCCTCACACTAAACCTACCAACCTTATTCTATCCCCCCTCACACTAAACCTACCAACCTTACTCTAACCATCCCCCCTCACACTAAACCTACCAACCTTACTCTAACCCCCTCACACTAAATCTACCAACCTTACTCTAACCCCCCTCACACTAAACCTACCAACCTTACTCTAACCCCCCCTCACACTAAACCCACCAACCTTACTCTAGCCCCCTTCACACTAAACCTACCAACCTTACTCTAACCCCCCCACACTAAACCTACCAACCTTACTCTAACCCCCCCTCACACTTAACCTACCAACCTTACTCTAACCACCCCCTCTTACACTTAACCTACCAACCTTACTCTAACCCCCCCACACTAAACCTACCAACCTTACTCTAACCACCCCCCTCACACTAAACCTACCAACCTTACTCTAAACCCCCCTCACACTAAACCTACCAACCTTACTCTAACCCCCCCTCACACTAAACCTACCAACCTTACTCTAACGCCCCTCACACTAAACCTACCAACCTTATTCTATCCCCCCTCACACTAAACCTACCAACCTTACTCTAACCATCCCCCCTCACACTAAACCTACCAACCTTACTCTAACCCCCTCACACTAAACCTACCAACCTTACTCTAACCCCCTCACACTAAACCTACCAACCTTACTCTAACCCCCTCACACTAAACCTACCAACCTTACTCTAACCCCCCTCACACTAAACCTACCAACCTTACTCTAACCCCCCTCACACTAAACCTACCAACCTTACTCTAGCCCCCTTCACACTAAACCTACCAACCTTACTCTAACCCCCCTCACACTAAACCTACCAACCTTACTCTAACCCCCCTCACACTAAACCTACCAACCTTACTCTAACCCCCCTCACACTAAACCTACCAACCTTACTCTAACCCCCCTCACACTAAACCTACCAACCTTACTCTAACCCCCCCTCACACTAAACCTACCAACCTTACTCTAACCCCCCCTCTCACACTAAACCTACCAACTTTATTCTAGCCCCCCCACACTAAACCTACCAACCTTACTCTATCCCCCTTCACACTAAACCTACCAACCTTACTCTAACCCCCCTCACACTAAACCTACCAACCTTACTCTAACCATCCCCCCAGTAGCCCTTGATGCTAAACCTACCAACCATTTTCTCCTCTACAGCTCTAGATTCACACACAACCACATGTACACACACAACCACATGTACACACACAACCACATGTACACAAACACACACACACACATATACACACAAACACAAACATATATACACACAAACACACACATATACACACAAACACACACACACACAACTGCAGCGGAACCCCAAATTATGGTTAGCCACTCATGAAGTTAGTTTTGCTTGTGGAAACCGAGCTGCCATCTTTAATGGCATAATGTTTGGTAAATGATATGTTTCTAATTATGAAGCGTTTGATCCCACTTCCATTCATCTGGAGACCTAGCATGTGTGTAGCACGCTAGTGTGTGTATGTGTGACTTCAGGGGGGGAACTTTTTCTGAATCGCGTTCTGTCTCTGACACTATATAAATTACTGTTATAAAGAGGGAGAAAAGCAGAAGGGTTGGCATCTCATCATAGACTGATTAATATGCAGGAGGGTTGGCATCTCATTATAGACTGATAATATGCAGGAGGGTTGGCATCTCATCATAGACTGATTAATATGCAGGAGGGTTGGCATCTCATCATAGACTGATTAATATGCAGGAGGGTTGGCATCTCATCATAGACTGATTAATATGCAGGAGGGTTGGCATCTCATCGTAGACTGATTAATATGCAGGAGGGTTGGCATCTCATCATAGACTGATTAATTTGCAGTTGGTCTGTGATGACGTAATTCTGTGATCTAACGGTTTATCTGTGATTTAGGTCTAGTCTAAACCTTTCTGAAAATGCATTAAAATAAAAAAACAAAAAATCTTTGCTACCAGACCACATTATATTCTAAATGGCTTTTCAATATGTATCTGAACGAGTTCTTTAAAAGCATACTGTGAGATGCACAATGAATCCATACTACACTGAGAGTACAAAACATTAAGAACACTAATATTGAGTTTCACCCAATCTTTTGCCCTCAGAACAGCCTCAATTCGTCGGGGCATGGACTCTACAAGGGGTCGAAAGCGTTCTACAGGGATGCTGGCCCATGTTGTATCAAGTTGGCTGAATGTCAAAAATGACGGGAAAAGATTCAGCTGGCCGGCCTCCCAAGTGGCCCTGCGGTCTAAGGCACTGCATCGCAGTGCTAGAGGCGTCACTACAAGACCCGGGTTCGATCCCAGGCTGTATCACAAGCGGCCGTGACCGGGAGTCATAGGGCGGCGTACAATTGGCCCAGTATCGTCCAGGTTAGGGGAAGGTTCGACCGGGGGTGCTTTACTTGGCTCATCATGCTCTAGCGACTCCTTGTGGCGGGCCTGGCGCCTGAACTCGGTCGTCAGTTGAGCGATGTTTCCTCCGACGCATTGGTGCGGCTGGCTTCCAGGTTAAGCGGGTAGGTGTTAAGAAGCGCGGTTTGGCGGGTCATGTTGTTTCGGAGGACGCATGACTCGACCTTCGCCTCCCGAGCCCGTTGGGGAGTTAAAACTAAGAAAACAATATTGAAAATGGGGGGAAAATACAAAACAAAAACAAAGGAAAAAAGATTCAGTTTACGGCTCCCATGGTGTGTATTGTACTATCATCCAGTGGATGTAAACGCTATTACATTACATATGTGTGCCTGCTACATTTTCATTGACTCAGAGAGGCTTGTTAACAGGCTTTAAACTGACTTCCATGTAAGCTAAAGGGAAATGCATCACGTCTTGACTAGTCTTTCCAGCCAGACAGCTTCCTTCTAAAGGGAAATGCAACACGTCTTGACTAGTCTTTCCAGCCAGACAGCTTCCTTCTAAAGGGAAATGCAACACGTTTTGACTAGTCTTTCCAGCCAGACAGCTTCCTTCTAAAGGGAAATGCAACACATCTTGACTAGTCTTTCCAGCCAGACAGCTTCCTTCTAAAGGGAAATGCAACACGTCTTGACTAGTCTTTCCAGCCAGACAGCTTCCTTCTAAAGGGAAATGCATCACGTCTTGACTAGTCTTTCCGGGCTGGCAGCTTCCTTCTAAAGGGAAATGCAACACGTCTTGACTAGTCTTTCCAGCCAGACAGCTTCCTTCTAAAGGGAAATGTAACACATCTTGACTAGTCTTTCCAGCCAGACAGCTTCCTTCTAAAGGGAAATGCATCACGTCTTGACTAGTCTTTCCAGGCTGGCAGCTTCCTTCTAAAGAGAAATGCAACACATCTTGACTAGTCTTTCCAGCCAGACAGCTTCCTTCTAAAGGGAAATGCATCACGTCTTGACTAGTCTTTCCAGCCAGACAGCTTCCTTCTAAAGGGAAATGAAACACATCTTGACTAGTCTTTCCAGCCAGACAGCTTCCTTCCGCAATCTTTGAATGCTTCAGTTTAAAAGGTCTGTTCAAGTTCCGGCATATATTTGGGTGTGGGAATGAGTCAGAAATGGGAAGCGCGTCACTGGTAACATCACTGCTGTATCCCCTTGTTACCCTAGCTAAACATGAGTACAATTTCCACCCGCATTTTCAGCCCCGCCTACCCAAACTTGTGATTTGTTGAGGAGCTGACATTCTTCCCAGACCTTGTACCGTAACCTACAGGCTTACGTTGCTCCAAGATCTGGGAAACTACGACTTCACAAGGGCAATACAACAACAGTCCACTGTATTCTACAGCTCTTCAGCCCTCTCTGTATTGTCTTATATCCAGACATAGCAAATATAGGAGTAAATTGCTCCAAGGCTGTCAGCTCAAGCGGTGTTAAAAATGTCAAACCTGCTACAAAGCACGATCAGATTGAATCCCAGCCAAAGGTTCCTTATTTACATTTTCTCTATGAACAAATGCGTGTCATCTTTGTTCTTGCACAGTTGCCTGTAGCTGTGAGGAATACCTCAGAATGGTAAAATCCAGTTAGCATTCAGAGAGGGAGAATGAGTGACTAGTGAGAACCAGCGACAGCACCTGGGTCCGAGAGCTCTGTCCCATGGGATTTTCTTTTTGAGTCCATTACAGTCACATCCATTTCCATCACGATTCATACACTATACACATCTGGACAAGAGGAACACCTATGTAAGAATGCTGTTTGTTGACTACAGCATTCAACACTATTGTTCCCTCCAAGCTCGACACCAAGCTCAGAGCCCTGGGTCTGGACACCACCCTCTGCAACTGGATCCAGGACTTCCTGACGGGCAGAAGACAGGCTGCGAGCATTGGAAACCGCACCTCCTCCACACTGATTCTTAACAGAAAGGGCACCCCAAGGGTGTGTCCTCAGTCCTCTGCTGTACTCCCTGTTCACCCACAACTGGGTGGCTTTGCACGACACCTACTCCATCATCTAGTTTGCTGATGACACCACGGTTGTAGGTCTGATAGCCAACAACGACGAGTCAGCCTATAGGGAGGAGGTAGGTGAACTGTTATTTGAGGTGCCAGGACAATAACCTCTCCCCCAACATCAGAAAAACAAAGGAATTGATTGTTGACTTCAGAAAGCAGAGGAAGGAACATTCAACATGACTGCAGTAGAGAGTTAGCAGTTTTAAGTTCCTCAGCGTCCACGTCACTGACATGGACCAACAACACAACCACTCTTGTCAAATCAAATCATATTTTATTTGTCACATAAGATGAATACAACAGGTGTAGACCTTACAGTGAAATGCTTACTTACAAGCTCTTAACCAACAATGCAGTTTTAAGAAAATATCTAAACAAGGAAGAAATAAAAGTAACAAATAATTAGAGCAGCAGTAAAATAACAATAGCGATGGCTTGGGGGTAGAAGCTGTTTAGAAGCCTCTTGGACCTAGACTTGGTGCTTCGGTCCCGCTTGCCGTGCAGTAGCTGAGAGAACAGTCCATGACTAGGGTGGCTGGAGTCTTTGACAATTTTTAGGGCCTTCCTCTGACACCACCTGGTATAGAAGTCCTGGATTGCAGGAAGCTTGGCCCCGGTGATGCACTGAGCTATACGCACTACCCTATGTAGTGCCTTGCGGTCGGAGGCCGAGCAGTTGCCGTACCAGTCAAAGATGCAACCCGTCAGGATTGTCTCGATGTTGCAGCTGTAGAACCTTTTTAGGATCTGTGGACCGATGTCAAATATTTTCCGTCTCCTGTGGGGGAATATGTTTGGTCGTGCTCTCTTCACAACTGTCTTGGTGTGCTTGGACCATGTTAGTTTGTTGGTGATGTGGACGCCAAGGAACTTGAAGCTCTCAACCTGCTCCACTACAGCCCCGTTGATGAGAATGGAGGCATGCTCGGTCCTCCATTTCCTGTAGTCCACAATCATCTCCTTTGTCTTGATCACGTTGAGGGAGAAGTTGTTGTCCTCCCTGACCACGGCCCTTCTCCCCCGATTTCTCAGTTTGCTCAGGCAGCCAGCTTTAGGAAGAGTCTTGGTGGTTCCAAACTTCCAATAAATCATTTGGAGGCCACTCTGTTCTTGGGGACCTTCAATGCTTCAGAACTTTTTTGGTACCCTTCCCCAGATCTGTGCCTCGACACAATCCTGTCTCGGAGCTCTACGGACAATTCCTTCGACATCATGGCTTCGTTTTGCTCTGATATGCACTGTCAACAGTGGCACCTTATATAGACAGGTGTGTGCCTTTCCAAATCATGTCCAATCAATTGAATTTACTACAGGTGGACTCCAATCAAGTTGTAAAAACATCTCAAGGATGATTTTTCATTTAATCTATGTTAGAATAAGGCTGTAACATAATTTTTTGGGGGAAAAAGTCAAAGGGTCTGAATACTTTCCAAATGCACTGTAAATGTCCCAAAGCAAAAAATATACACAAAAAATACATTATCTTATGAAATGTATTTAGAAAGGGGTACAAGACAGGGGGCCCCCTTTCCCCCATTCCTGTTTACATTTACATTTATGTCATTTAGCAGACGCTCTTATCCAGAGCGACTTACAAATTGGTGCATTCACCTTATGATTTCCAGTGGAACAACCACTTTACAATAGTACATCTATATATTTTTTGGAGGGGGAGGGTGGGGGGGGGTTAGAAGGATTACTTAATCCTATCCCAGGTATTACTTAAAGAGGTGGGGTTTCAGGTGTCTCCGGAAGGTGGTGATTGACTCCGCTGTCCTGGCGTCGTGAGGGAGTTTGTTCCACCATTGGGGTGCCAGAGCAGCGAACAGTTTTGACTGGGCTGAGCGGAAACTGTGCTTCCACAGAGGTAGGGAGGCGAGCAGGCCAGAGGTGGATGAACGCAGTGCCCTTCTTTGGGTGTAGGGACTGATCAGAGCCTGAAGGTACGGGGGTGCCGTTCCCCTCACAGCTCCGTAGGCAAGCACCATGGTCTTATAGCAGATGTGAGCTTCAACTGGAAGCCAGTGGAGTGTGCGGAGGAGCGGGGTGACGTGAGAGAACTTGGGAAGGTTGAACACCAGACGGGCTGCGGCGTTCTGGATGAGTTGTAGGGGTTTGATGGCACAGGCAGGGAACCCCGCCAACAGCGAGTTGCAGTAATCCAGACGGGAGATGACAAGTGCCTGGATTAGGACCTGCACCGCTTCCTGTGTGAGGCAGGGTCGTACTCTGCGAATGTTGTAGAGCTTGAAACTACAGGATCGGGTCACCGCCTTGATGTTAGCGGAGAACGACAGGGTGTTGTCCAGGGTCACACCAAGGCTCTTAGCACTCTGGGAGGAGGACACAATGGAGTTGTCAACCGTGATGGCGAGATCATGGAACGGGCAGTCCTTCCCCGGGAGGAAGAGCAGCTCCGGCTTGCCGAGGTTCAGCTTGAGGTGGTGATCCGTCATCCACACTGATATCTCTGCCAGACATGCAGAGATGCGATTCGCCACCTGGTTATCAGAAGGGGGAAAAGAGAAGATTAATTGTGTGTCGTCTGCGTAGCAATGGTAGGAGAGACCATGTGAGGATATGACAGAGCCAAGTGACTTGGTGTATAGCGAGAATAGGAGAGGGCCTAGAACTGAGCCGTGGGGGACACCAGTGGTGAGAGCACGTGGTGCGGAGACGGATTCTTGCCATGCCACCTGGTAGGAGCAACCTGTCAGGTAGGACGCAATCCAAGAGTGAGCCGCACCGGAGATGCCCAACTCGGAGAGGGTGGAGAGGAGCATCTGATGGTTCACAGTATCAAAGGCAGCAGATAGGTCTAGAAGGATGATAGCAGAGGAGAGAGAGTTAGCTTTAGCAATGCGGAGAGCCTCCGTGACACAGAGAAGAGCAGTCTCAGTTGAATGACCAGTCTTGAAACCTGACTGATTTGGATCAAGAAGGTCATTCTGAGAGAGATAGCAAGAGAGCTGGCCAAGGACGGCACGCTCAAGAGTTTTGGAGAGGAAAGAAAGAAGGGATACTGGTCTGTAGTTGTTGACATTGGAGGGATCGAGTGTAGGTTTTTTGAGAAGGGGTGCAACTCTCGCTCTCTTGAAGACGGAAGGGACGTAGCCAGCGGTCAAGGATGAGTTGATGAGCGAGGTGAGGTAAGGGAGAAGGTCTCCGGAAATGGTCTGGAGAAGAGAGGAGGGGATAGGGTCAAGCGGGCAGGTTGTTGGGCGGCCAGCCGTCACAAGTCGCAAGATTTAATCTGGAGAGAGAGGGGAGAAAGAGGTCAAAGCATAGGGTAGGGCAATGTGAGCAGGACCAGCGATGTCGTTAGACTTAACAAACGAGGATCGGATGTCGTCAACCTTCTTTTCAAAATGGTTGACAAAGTCGTCCAGAGAGAGGGAGGGGGGGGGAGGGGGAGGAGGATTCAGGAGGGAGGAGAAGGTGGCAAAGAGCTTCCTAGGGTTAGAGGCAGATGCTTGGAATTTAGAGTGGTAGAAAGTGGCTTTAGCAGCAGAATCAGAGGAAGAAAATGTGGAGAGGAGGGAGTGAAAAGATGCCAGGTCTGCAGTGAGGCTAGTTTTCCTCCATTTCCGCTCGGCTGCCCGGAGCCCTGTTCTGTGAGCTCGCAATGAGTCGTCAAGCCACGGAGCAGGAGGGGAGGACCGAGCCGGCCGGGAGGATAGGGGACATAGAGAGTCAAAGGATGCAGAAAGGGAGGAGAGGAGGGTTAAGGAGGCAGAATCAGGAGATTGGTTGGAGAAGGATTGAGCAGAGGGAAGAGATGATAGGATGGAAGAGGAGAGAGTAGCAGGAGAGAGAGAGCGAAGGTTGCGACAGTCCCAAATAATCCATAGTTATATCCAAATTGCGGCGTTTTGTTCGTGTGTTCAAGACACTACCTGAAGGGTAAATAAGGGTCACGCGCCCGACGCGTTTCGTGACAAAAACATTCTAAATATTCCATTACCGTACTTCGAAGCATGTCAACCGCTGTTTAAAATCAATTTTTATGCCATTTTTCTCGTAAAAAAGCGATAATATTCTGACCGGGAAAGCGTGTTTACGTTCAAAGAGAGAGAAAATAAAAACATCTCGTGCCCTCGTGTACGAGCCCCAGTCTGATGGTCCTCTGACAGGCCACTATCCAAACGCACTAATGTGTTTCAGCCAGGGGCTGCCTCGATATCATTCAGCTTTTTCCCGGGTTCTGAGAGCCTATGGGAGCCGTAGGAAGTGTCACGTTACAGCAAATATCCTCAGTCTTCAATAAACAGAGCCAAGATGAACAAGTACTTGTCAGACAGGCCACTTCCTGTAAGAAATCTTCTCAGGTTTTTGCCTGCCATATGAGTTCTGTTATACTCACAGACACCATTCAAACAGTTTTAGAAACTTTAGGGTGTTTTCTATCCAAAGCCAATAATTATATGCATATTCTAGTTACTGGGCAGGAGTAGTAACCAGATTAAATCGGGTACGTTTTTTATCCGGCCGTGCAAATACTACCCCCTATCCCCAACAGTTACTTTGTAGCGCCACCTTTTGCTGCGATTACAGCTGTAAGTCGCTTGGGGTATGTCTCTATCAGTTTTGCACATCGAGAGACTGAAATTTTTGCCCATTCCTCCTTGCAAAATAGCTCGAGCTCAGTGAGGTTGGATGGAGAGCGTTTGTGAACAGCAGTTTTCAGTTCTTTCCACAGATTCTCGATTGGATTCAGGTCTGGACTTTGACTTGGCCATTCTAACACCTGGATATGTTTATTTGTGAACCATTCCATTGTAGATTTTGCTTTATGTTTTGGATCATTTTCTTGTTGGAAGACAAATCTCCGTCCCAGTCTCAGGTCTTTTGCAGACTCCATCAGGTTTTCTTCCAGAATGGTCCTGTATTTGGCTCCATCCATCTTCCCATCAATTTCAACCATCTTCCTTGCCCCTGCTGAAGAAAAGCAGGCCCAAACCATGATGCTGCCACCACCATGTTTGACATTGGGGATGGTGTGTTCAGGGTGATGAGCTGTGTTGCTTTTACGCCAAACATAACGTTTTGCATTGTTGCCAAAAAGTTCAATTTTGGTTTCATCTGACCAGAGCACCTTCATCCACATGTTTGGTGTGTCTCCCAGGTGGCTAGTGGCAAACTTTAAACGACACTTTTTATGGATATCTTTAAGAAATGGCTTTCTTCTTGCCACTCTTCCATAAAGGCCAGATTTGTGCAGTATACGACTGATTGTTGTCCTATGGACAGAGTCTCCCACCTCAGCTGTAGATCTCTGCAGTTCATCCAGAGTGATCATGGGCCTCTTGGCTGCATCTCTGATCAGTCTTCTCCTTGTATGAGCTGAAAGTTTAGAGGGACGGCCGGGTCTTTGTAGATTTGCAGTGGTCTGATACTCCTTCCATTTCAATATTATCGCTTGCACAGTGCTCCTTGGGATGTTTAAAGCTTGGGAAATCTTTTTGTATCCAAATCCAGCTTTAAACTTCTCCACAACAGTATCTCGGACCTGCCTGGTGTGTTCCTTGTTCTTCATGATGCTCTCTGCGCTTTAACTGGACCTCTGAGACTATCACAGAGAAGGTGCATTTATACGGAGACTTGATTACACACAGGTGGATTCTATTTATCATCATTAGTCATTTAGGTCAACATTGGATCATTCAGAGATCCTCACTGAACTTCTGGAGAGAGTTTGCTGCACTGAAAGTAAAGGGGCTGAATAATTTTGCACATCCAATTTTTCAGTTTTTTATTTGTTAAAAAAGTTTGAAATATCCAATAAATTTCGTTCCACTTCATAATTGTGTCCCACTTGTTGTTGATTCTTCACAAAAAATTACAGTTTTATATCTTTATGTTTGAAGCCTGAAATGTGGCAAAAGGTCGAAAAGTTCAAGGGGGCCGAATACTTTCGCAAGGCACTGTATACTCACAGACACCATTCAAACAGTTTTAGAAACTTTAGGGTGTTTTCTATCCAAATCAAACAATTATATGCATATTCTAATTTCTGGGCAGTAGTAATAACCAGATTAAATCGGGTATGTTTTTTATCCGGCCGTGCAAATACTGCCCCCTACCCTAGAGAGGTTATTCAGCTAGATAACTTGGTACAGTATTCTTCCGTGAAACCCACCCAGTGCACCGTGTCCTATGAAGCCGTAGCTAACTAGCATGCTAGCATCCAATAACACACGGTTAGCACCAATACTTGGTTACAACAAACTACCAATGGATCATTCGTGTCCGTGTCTAGTTCCTTTCATAACGCAGAAGTAATTAATTAAACGTTGGCTAGCTAACACAAAGTCAGTCCTGCTAGCTACACAAGTGAACTACACAACTCGAAAGCTTACGTTGCAAAAATCTTATTGACTAAAAATGATACAGTACTGCTAGCTGGTAGCTGGTAGAGTTGGCTAGCTAGCAGTGGCTGCGTTTACCTTTATCTTTGATACAAAGACAACTATGTAGCTAGCTAACGTTACACTAATCAAATCGTTCCGTTGTAATGTATTTAGTTTCTACAGTACCGCTAGTTGGTAAAGTTGGCTAGCTAGCAGTGGCTGTGGTGTTGTGATGTTGACGCCGTTTGGAAAATGACGCGAACGAACAAATACAGCTGGCTAGCTAACCTTGTTAGTTTCTCAAAGTTAGTTTCTCAAAGCTACACCTACACCTTTATCCTTGATGCAAAGACAACTATGTAGCTAACTAGCTAACATTACACTAATCAAATCGTTCCGTTGTAATGTAAGGAATGTAAGGAAATGTAATATTACCCGCGGAGCGAAGAACAGCACGACTACTCACTCCAGCATCCAGATGTTTGACCTGGAAATTGAACCGCTTGCAGAAAGAATTAGACAGGGCCCAAACGTAACAGGTATCAGTACCCTGTAAAGTAATCTTATTTGCAGAAGATCCCCTGATATATCTGCCTAATATTGAAAACTCAATGCCCAATTTGCGAAAAATATTTTCCGAATGCTGAAAAAATCTCAGGTTATACAATATTACGTGGAACCCCCCCAAAATAATGGCTATAAGAAAAATATAAAAAAGAACTCACTATCTACAGCAGTCCTTTAAGTGGTCCACAAAAAATATTAAATACTTAAGATGCTTAATAAGTGATAAACAACAAATATATAAAGATATTGTTATTCCATTGTATACACAGTGATCTTTGCTCCCCAGTATGCATGTAGGAGTCAAACTGTTATGGTTGTGACAGTCACTCACCAACCTCTCCACTTTAACGTCTAAAACCTCTCCACTTTAACATCTAAAACCTCTCCACTTTAACATCTAAAACCTCTCCACTTTAACATCTAAAACCTCTCCACTTTAACATCTAAAACCTCTCCACTTTAACATCTAAGGACCAGAGATGATAAAGCTGAAATGAACTAACCAATCAACAGTGAAACACTTGACCTTTTGTGGCCCCTCTGTCCAATCTGAAACACATAAACTTTTACATAACAAAGAACACATACCACTCCATCTAGTGCAGAGGTATTATACATAGATAATATATATTGGGCTTATGCCACAAACCTTACTATTAATGAAGCTGTAAAATACAATACAATATGATGAATAAAGACAATCCTCTCAACATTGATTTCAGTTGCATTTCACCTTCATTTAGCTTGTGTTTGAAAATGATTTGATTTTGCTACTTTCATTTCTTACTTAGAGAGTTAAAGTTAAAGTTTCATTAAATTGTTTGTTAGGTTTCAATTGTAGTTAAACCAGCTGCATTATTTGCTTACATTGTTTTGGTGTTGGATTTAGCCTTCATTTTGGAAAGAGAACTTGCATTAGCTTGCTGGAGAACATTTCTGAAATAATTCTTTCCACCTACTTAACTCATCCATAAAATTTGTTAGAATTCAACAATGGAGTTTAATTATCTTTTTTTTTTTTAGTTTCTATCAGTTTGATTTCAAATTTGAAATTGTTATTCACAATGAAAGTTACACTTTCCTAAAATTGTTATGGGTGATGTCATACGTTTTCAATTGGCTTACCTAGTAAAATACAATGGGCTGTTAATTAGAACAACACTAGGCAAAAGTTTAGAATAAGCTGCAGGTAATGTGTTCATTACGCTGCGGGTAATGTGTTCATTACGCTGCGGGTAATGTGTTCATTACACTGCGGGTAATGTGTTCATTACGCTGCGGGTAATGTGTTCATTACGCTGCGGGTAATGTGTCATTAAGCTGCGGGTAATGTGTTCATTACGCTGCGGGTAATGTATCAATAAAATATTGGAATAACCTTTACTCACAAAAACAGATTTAATTTTTCTTAAACATACAACACACTACAAAAACAATCTACCTGTTCAAAAATGAAAAGAACACAGATAATTCCCCAGTACTATCCTTTGATGAGGCCATGAAAACGAACTACACAACGTAGAATGTAGAATGACATTCATTGAACGTGGACTTGGAATTACAATATTACAGTTCAACCACATGACAAGACAGTGAAAAACAATAAAATACAGCATATGTAATTAAAGTGCAGACATGTGGCTAAACTAGGACAGAATGCAATTCATCAAGGATCACAAATGTTACAACATCAAAATAAAAAAAGAACACACCCTTGTACACAAAAAGTGAGCATTATGTGCTTCGCATGACACATACCTTAAATTGGGTTAAAAGCCTCTTCAAACTAAGCCTAAAGAATCAAAAGGGATACAAGGAAATGAAGGTCAAGGCTCCAGCTAACTGAATGAACCTCCTCCCCCAGCATCAGATCAAGGCTCCAGCTAACTGAATGAACCTCCTCCCCAGCATCAGATCAAGGCTCCAGCTAACTGATGAAGCTCCTCCCCAGCATCAGGTCAAGGCTCCAGCTAACTGAATGCACCTCCTCCCCAGCATCAGGTCAAGGCTCCAGCTAACTGAATGAACCTCCTCCCCCAGCATCAGGTCAAGGCTCCAGCTAACTGAATGAACCTCCTTCCCCAGCATCAGATCAAGGCTCCAGCTAACTGAATGCACCTCCTCCCCAGCATCAGGTCAAGGCTCCAGCTAACTGAATGAACCTCCTCCCCCAGCATCAGGTCAAGGCTCCAGCTAACTGATGAACCTCCTCCCCCAGCATCAGATCAAGGCTCCAGCTAACTGAATGAACCTCCTCCCCAGCATCAGGTCAAGACTCCAGATAACTGAATGAACCACACAACTACAGGACTACCACTACTGACCACCACTACTGACCACACAACCACTATTGTTTGTACAGATGAACGTGGTACCTTCAGGCATTTGGAAACTGCTCCCAAGGATGAACCAGACTTGTGGAGGTCTAAAATGTTTTTTCTGAGGTCTTGGCTGATTTCTTTTGATTTTCCCATGATGTCAAGCAAAGAGTTTGAAGGTAGGCCTTGAAATACATCCACAGGTACACCTCCAATTGACTCAAATGATGTCAATTAGCCTATCAGAAGCTTCTAAAGCCATGACATCATTTTCAGAAATTTTCCAAGCTGTTTACAGGCACAGTCAACTTAGTGTATGTAAACTTTTGACCCACTGGAATTGTGATACAGTGAATTATAAGTGAAATAATCTGTCTGTAAACAATTGTTGGAAAAATGTCTTGTGTCATGCAAGAAGTAGATGTCCTAACCGACTTGCCAAAACTATAGTTTGTTAACAAGAAATGTGTGGAGTGGTTGAAAAACGAGTTTTAATGACTCCAACCTAAGTGTCTGTAAACTTCCGACTTCAACTGTAGGTACTAATGTAACCTATATGGTGCATCGTTAACCCTAATAGAAGAATAACCATTTCCTCTTCTACGGTTCCTAACGCTAACCATTTCCTCTTCCTTTCATCAAACAGCTACGCCTTTATTTGAGTGTATCTCAGTCTTCTCATCTCAGTTTATTTAGTCCCGTTGTTACTGTAAAACCACTGCATCAAATATTAACACCTCTTAAAGCCCAGCGCTGATGGATCTATGAGTCAAACTCCTCAAACCACAATCTGATTTGGTTTGTAGAAATGATTAAGGCACGAGGAGAACCTCTCTTTGTGTTCTCATAACAGAGGTAGAGAAAGGATAACCTCTCTGTGGTCTCATAACAGAGCTAGAGAAAGGAGAACCTCTCTGTGGTCTCATAACAGAGGCAGAGAAAGGATAACCTCTCTTTGTGTTCTCATAACAGAGCTAGAGAAAGGAGAACCTCTCTTTGTGGCCTCATAACAGAGCTAGAGAAAGGAGAACCTCTCTTTGTGTTCTCATAACAGAGCTAGAGAAAGGAGAACCTCTCTTTGTGTTCTCATAACAGAGCTAGAGAAAGGAGAACCTCTCTGTGGTCTCATAACAGAGCTAGAGAAAGGAGAACCTCTCTGTGGTCTCATAACAGAGCTAGAGAAAGGAGAACCTCTCTTTGTGTTCTCATAACAGAGCTAGAGAAAGGAGAACCTCTCTGTGGTCTCATAACAGAGCTAGAGAAAGGAGAACCTCTCTGTGGTCTCATAACAGAGCTAGAGAAAGGAGAACCTCTCTGTGGTCTCATAACAGAGCTAGAGAAAGGAGAACCTCTCTGTGGTCTCATAACAGAGCTAGAGAAAGGAGAACCTCTCTGTGGTCTCATAACAGAGCTAGAGAAAGGAGAACCTCTGTGTGGTCTCATAACGGAGCTAGAGAAAGGAGAACCTCTGTGTGGTCTCATAACGGAGCTAGAGAAAGGAGAACCTCTCTTTGTGGCCTCATAACGGAGCTAGAGAAAGGAGAACCTCTCTTTGTGGCCTCATAACGGAGCTAGAGAAAGGAGAATCTCTCTTTCTGGCCTCATAACGGAGCTAGAGAAAGGACTCCTGAGAGGCAGGCAGCCAGAGAATGCTGTTTTCAACAGTCATTCACTGAACAAAGAGCAGCTGAAAGTTCAGCATAGCAAGACGGGAGGAATGGAGGAAGAGAGGAGTTTAACTGGATGAGTGGAGGAGACCAGGAGAAAAGTGGAGGAATGGAGGAGAGGAGGAGAGGAGGAGTTTTGCTTTCCCTGCAATTGATTCTTTGTCAAAGACCAAGAGAGAGAGAGCTGCTGCAGCTTCTCAGTGACAGACATAAGTCCAATCTCCTCGGTTTGCTGCTTTAAATTATTTAGCTGTTGGAGAGGGCAAACCACATACTAAGAATAGATCTCAAACTGGGAAACCCCTAGTTGTGATTGAGCAAACCTTAAACAGCTAGAGAAAAATGGGGACGACAGAGAGTGAGAGAGAGAACGAGAAATAAATAGACAGACAGATAGATGATGATCACGTTTACTTAAGTTAGTTTTCCTGTGAGTTCACTTTTTTTCCCCCGACGACTGGACTGACGGGCTGACAGATTGAGGGAGAGAAAGGAATGTTGTTTCCCCTACACTCCGTTCCGTCTCCTCGACCAGTCAGTCCCTCCTGCCAGGACGTGTCGTGAGCCGATGCTGCCTGACAGGTTAATATTTATGCTGTCAATTAGGAGACTATAACCTGGTCGTTACGAGGTGACGCTGACAGATGTGGGGTGAGAGAGGAGAGAATGGTTGACTGGATGCAGTCACCTCAAGGCCGGTTCAAGGAATAAGCGACATAAACGGCCACTAGGGGGCCCTCCATCCCAAAACATTATAATATGCGGTCGGGGTCTTAACTTCCTGTTGAGAGTAAGAATAGTAGAATACAACAGGCGACATTTAAACATGTGGTTGTGTATCAGCAGTTTCTCTTGTCATGTCAGTCACTGACAGTCCCTCAAAGATCCATGTCAGCTAACACATTTTAGATTGGTAGTTAGTCTAGCCAGCTATCTAAACTTGTAGTAATCATGGCTGAATACTGAGCAGGCATTCTGGGTACGTGCCCATGGGCCCTGACCTCCAGGGGTCACCCATTAATTTGATTTTTTTGTTAGTCATTCTCACTCAGACGTCATATTAAAAAGGCCTAGTGCAGAAAAACAAATGTGATTTTCCTGTGTTTTATGTGGTACACTATGAGGTTGGAGTAATACTGTGAAATGCCCTTTTAGTGTAAAAGCTGTTTACAAAGACCTTCTGAAATTTCAGCCAGTCATGGTCACCAGTCACCAATAAGAAAGAGTTCCATACCTCTCTGCCAATTACAGCTCATTTTCAGTTTCCCCCTCCCCATTTTGTCACGCCCTGACCTGAGAGAGCCTTTTTATGTCTCTATTTAGGTTTGGTCAGGGTGGGATTTGGGTGGGCATTCTATGTCCCTTTTTCTATGTGTTTGCATTTCTTTGTTTTGGCCGGGTGTGGTTCTCAATCAGGGACAGCTGTCTATCGTTGTCTCTGATTGGGAGCCATACTTAGGCAGCCCGTTTTTCCGTTGGGGTTTGTGGGTAGTTATTTTCCTGTTTAGTTCTTGATAACCTGACAGAACTGTTGCTAGTCGTTTTTGTTTATTTTTGTTTAATTTGTTTATTTTGTAAAGTGTTCATTCTTTCTGTCTTCCCTGTGGCTCAGTTGGCAGAGCATGGTGTTTGCAACGCCAGCATGGTGTGTGCAATGCCAGGGTTGTGGATTCTGGCCGCAAAACCTGATATCAAATGAGGAGGGTAGGGGGGTGACTAGTGTCGGTGGTGGCTCCGGTGCGGGTCGCCGCCCCCGCCCAGACCCCGGATCCGGCCAGGGTGCCGGGCTGAACGCCGTGCCTGGATTGGGCATTGACGCAGAGGAAGGCTCCGACCTTGGAGCGGGACTGGAAGCCGTGCCTGGACTGGGCATTGGCGCAGAGGAAGGCTCCTGCCATGGAGCGGGACTGGACACCGTGCCTGAACTGGAGAACAGAAAGATGCATGATCTGCATCCATGTGCCTGTCACAAATTCCCAGTCCTGTTACGTACTGGGCTGGGGAGGCGCACTGGAGGCCTGGTGCGTGGAGCCGGCACAGATGGCACCGGACTGATGACACGCTCTTCATCACGCCTGCGCTGTAGCCTACTCCTTGCTAACTCTTCTCTCCGGTATCCCTCATTGCACTCCTCCATCGACTCCCATTCGGGCTCTGGCACTCTCCGCTGCTCGGCCGACCACCCCTCGTGCCCCCCCCCCAAAAAAACTCTTGGGGTTTCTGTGGCCGCGGTCCCCGGCGTCGTCGCTGTCCTTCCTGAGTCCTCTGCGACTCCCGCCAAGGAAGGATCTCGTGTCCTCCCATGATTTCTTCCCAGGTCCAAAACTCCTTTACCTCCGTCACACGCTGCTTGGTCCTTGCTTGGTGGGATATTCTGTCACGCTCGTAGAAAAGGTCGGACCAAGGCGCAGCGTGAATTGAGTTCCACATATTTTATTAAAGTGAAACTAAGAAAACAACAAACATACAACAAACGTGAAGTCGTAGTGCTCAACACACTAACACAAAACAATATCCCACAAAGCAGGTGGGAAACAGGGAACCCTTAAGTATGATCCCCAATTAGAGACAACAAACATCAGCTGCCTCTAATTGGGAACCATACCAAGAGCTCCAACATAGAAATGAAAAGACTAAAACACCCCCTAGTCACGCCCTGACCTACAACACCATAGAGAACCAAGGGCTCTCCCTAAATTACCTTAGATTGTAAACTGTCATGGTCAAAACATATAGATTAAATGGTTGTAAAGATGGGGAGAGGTCTGTCCGTAATAAAGCGATGCTCTGCTTTTTTGACACCACACTCCAAAAATAAAGTTCTGCAGGCACTAGTTTTGTCTAATCTTGATTATTGTCCAGTCGTGTGGTCCAGTGCTGCAAGGAAAGACCTAGTTAAGCTGCAGCTGGCCCAGAACAGAGCGGCACGTTTTGCTCTTAATTGTAATCAGAGGGCTGATATAAATACTATGCATGCCAGTCTCTCTTTGCCAAGAGTTGAGGAGAGACTGACTGCATCACTTCTTTTTTTTATAAGAAACATTAATGTGTTTAAAATCCCAAATTGTTTGCATAGTCAACTTACACACAGCTCTGACACACTCACTTATCCCACCAGACATGCCACCAGGGGTCTTTTCACAGTCCCCAAATCCAGAACAAATTGAAGAAAGCGTACCGTATTATATAGAGCCATTATTGCATGGAACTTCCTTCCGTCTCATATTGCTCAAATAAACAGCAAACCTGGTTTAAAAAAACAGATAAAGCAACACCTCTCAGCACAACACCTCTCCCCTATTTGATCTAGATAGTTTGTGTGTCTGTATTGATATGTAGGCTACGTGTGCCTTTTAAAAAATGTATGTAGTTCTGTCCTTGTCTATTAATGTTCTGTATTATGTCATGTTTCATGTTCTGTGTGAACCCCAGGAAGAGTAGCTGCTGCTTTTGTAACAGCTAATGGGGATCCTAATAAAATACCCCAAAATCGCCCCCCCCCCCCCCCCCCCCCCTTTCCCTCAGAACATTCTCAGTTCGTCGCATGGGAAAGGGAAAGGGGATACTTGTCAGTTGCAAAAATGTATTAATTTAACTGAAATGTGTCTTCTGCATTTAACCCCTCTGAATCAGAGACGTGGGACGGCTGACTCTACAAGGCATTGCACGCGTTCTACAGGGATGCTGGCCCATGTTGACTCCAATGCTTCCCACATTTGTGTCAAGTTGGCTGGATGTCCTTTGGGTGGTGAACCATTCTTGATACACATGGAAAACTGTTGAGTGTGAAAAACCCATCAGCGTTGCAGTTCTTGACGCACTCAAACCGGTGCGCCTGGCAACTACCATACCCCATTTAAAGACACTTCAATATTTTCTTTTACCCATTTATTCTCTGAATGGCACACATACACAATCCATGTCTTAATTGACTCAAGGCTTAAAAAATATTCTTCAACTTGTCTCCTCCCCTTCATCCTCACTGATTGAAGTCAAAAAGGGATCATAGCTTTCACCTGAATTCAGCTGGTCAGTCTATGTATTGGAAAGATCAGGTGTTCATAATGTTTTGTACACTCAGTGTACAGTTATTAAACACTGTGAAGGATTGGCTGTATGTCTTTAACAACATAATTACAAGAGTCGTGGAGGATGGGAGGAGAGGGAGGAGTTTCCATTTTTTCTCTGCTCTCAGCATGATGGAATGACTGGAGGTGGGACAGAGAGAGGGAAAGAGAGAGAGAGAGAGAGAGGGAGAGAGGGGGAGAGAGAGAGTTGCCATGTCAAACAGCTTACCGCAATTAACATGTATTCATGGCTTACAAGGCCTCCCTTCATACAACAGACTACATCAAACTGGTATGCTTCAGGTGGAAGAGATGTTTTCTCTGATGAGAGACAGGTTCCTTCCCTATAATTATACTACTCCCTTCCCAGCTAGCACATTTTGTTCCTTGGAAGTTGTGGGAACGTATGTCTTTTGGTTTCACATTGGTTAACAGATCGAAGCCATACGTTTCCTGACCGGTGAAACAGATTTTAATTTATTTTTTCATTGTGAGAACAGAAGTAAAAATTTGAAAACGTTCCTTTGTAAATTTTACTTGGAGGTTTCATTAACGCTCTGAGAACAGAAGTGAACATTTGAAAACGTTCCGCTTAACAAGTCATAATAAATTGCATGGACTTATTCTGTGTAATAGTGTTTAACATGACTTCTCTGTATCCCACACATACAATTATCCCTCAATCAAGTACTGAATTTCAAGCACAAATTCAACCACAAAGAATAGGGAGGTTTTTCAATGCCTTGCAAAGAAGTACAACGATTGGTCGATGTGTGTAAAAAAAAAAAAAAAAGCAGAATATGGAAAAAGGAAGCCTGTACAGAATAAAAATATTCCAAAACATTGCATCTTGTTTGCAACAAGGCACATAAGGTCAAAATGTGGCAAAGAAATTCACTTTTTGTCTTGAATACAAGGCGTTGTGTTTGGAGCAAATCCAACACATCACTGAGTACCATTCTTCCTATTTTCAAGAATGGTGGCTGCATCATGTTATGGGTATGCTTGTCATCAGTAAGGACGAGGGAGTTTTTTAGGATAAAAATAAATGTAATAGAGCTAAGCACAGGCGACATCCTAGAGGAAAACCTGGTTCAGTCTGCTTTCCACCAGACACTGGGAGATGAATTCACCTACAGTGCCTTGCAAAAGTATTCATCCCCCTTGGTGTTTTTCCTATTTTGTTGCATTACAACCTGTAATTTAAATTGATTTTATTTGGATTTGATGTAATGGACATACACAAAATAGTCCAAATTGGTGAAGTGAAATTTTTAGGAGTGCGAATGCTCAGTAGAGTAATCTACTGTACTCTACTGAGCTCTACCGTGCTGTTCTGTAATCTACTGTATTCTACTGAGCTCTACTGTGCTGTACTGTAATCTACTGTATTCTACTGAGCTGTACTGTAATCTACTGTACTCTACTGAGCTCTACTGTGCTGTACTGTAATCGACTGTATTCTACTGAGCTGTACTGAGCTGTACTGTAATCTACTGTATTCTACTGAGCTGTACTGTAATCTACTGTATTCTACTGAGCTGTACTATAATCTACTGTACTCTACTGAGCTCTACTGTGCTGTACTGTAATCTACTGTATTCTACTGAGCTCTACCGTGCTGTACTGTAATCTACTGTACTCTACAGAGCTGTACTGTAATCTACTGTACTCTACTGAGCTCTACTGCGCTGTACTGTAATCTACTGTACTCTATTGTACTCTACTGAGCTGTACTGTAATCTACTGTACTCTACTGAGCTCTACTGCGCTGTACTGTACTCTACTGAGCTGTACTGTGCTGTACTGTAATCTACTGTATTCTACTGAGCTGTACTGTAATCTACTGTACTCTACTGAGCTCTACCGTGCTGTACTGTAATCTACTGTATTCTACTGAGCTCTACTGTTCTGTACTGTAATCTATTGTATTCTACTGCGCTGTACTGTAATCTACTGTACTCTACTGAGCTCTACCGTGCTGTACTGTAATCTACTGTACTCTACTGAGCTCTACCGTGCTGTACTGTAATCTACTGAACTCTACCGAGTGGCACAGCGGTCTAAGGCACATCGTCTAAGTGGTAGAGGCGTCACTACAGCCCCTGGTTCGATGTTGGCAATTATTTTAATGATTACTTCATTGGCAAATTGTGCAAACTTAGGCAGGAAAGGCCAACAACGAACAGGGAGCCATCACATTCACACAGCTGAAACCTCATTATTTCTGACACATAGCAGACACACCATGCTTTCAGGCACATAGCTGACACCCCATTTCGTCTGACAAATAGCTGACACCCCATTCTTTCAGACACCTAGCTGACACCCCATTTTCTCTGACACATAGCTGAATCCTAATTCAGTGTTGGTGTTTAATAACTGAGCTATGGGAAAAGTTCTTTCTGACAAATAGCTGACACCCCATTTCATCTGACACACAGCTGACACCCAATTTTTTCTGACACCCCATTCTTTCAGACACCTAGCTGACAACCCATTCTTGATGACACTCAGCTGACACCACATTATTTCTGACTCATTGCTGACACCACATTCTTTCTGACACATAGCTGACAACCCATTGTTAATGACACATAGCTGACACCCAATTCTTTTAAACACATAGCTGACACCCAATTCTTTTAAACACACAGCTGACACCCCATTATTTCTGACACAAGCTGACACCCCATTCTTTCTGACTCATAGCTGACACCCAATTATTTTAAACACATAGCTGACACACCATTTCTTCTGACTCATAGCTGACACCCCATTCTATCCGACACTTCATTGACACCCCATAGCTGACACCCAATTCTTTCTGACACAAAGATGACACCCCATTGACAACCAATTCTTAATGACACATACCTGACACCCCATTCTTTCTGACACATACCTGACTCCCAATTCATTCTGACACATACCTGACTCCCAATTCTTTCTGACACCCCATTCTTTCTGACACATAGCTGAATCCTAATTCAGTGTTGGTGTTTAATAACTGAGCTATGGGAAAAGTTGACATGTAAAAACCAGCGGTAGGTTTTACCCAAATTCTGCATCTGCACTGTTATTCCATTTTAGTCATTTAGCAGACGCTCTTATCCAGAGCAACTTACAGTAGTGAATGCATACATTTCAATTTCATTTCATGCATTTTTTTATTTTATTTTTGTACTGGCCCCCCGTGGGAATCAAACCCACCACCCTGGCGTTGCAAACACCATGCTCTACCAACTGAGCCACAGTGAAGGCGTTTTTAGTAAATGTGTTTTTATAAAATGTTCAGTGTAAAATGTGAAAAGTTTTTTTTAAACATAAAGTTGTATAGTTTGTTACATTTTTAAATCAATGTTTTTTGTTTGGCACACAACTTAAGTGAAAAATCTCTCAGTGCAGTTCCGTTACCGTGGAAACGCCATCTATTCAATCAGACCTCATTAAGAGTGGGCGTGGCCAACACACCTGAACACACTTAACAAGATAGAGGATAGAGAGAGTTTTTCTGATGCTGAGAAAGGAATATGCAGTACATTCAAAAATTATTCAGACCTCTTCACTTTTTCCACATTTTGTTAGGTTACAAACTTATTCTGAAATTGATTAAATCGTTTTTTCCCCCTCATCATTCTACACACAATACCCCATAATGACGAAGCAAAAACAGTTTTTTTTACACTTTGCAAATGTAAAAAAAAAAAATGAAAAAATGAGGACATGGCTTTAAATAGAACCATGAGGATACGTTATGCTGAACTACTGAAATTTCCACAAAAGAACGTTGTTTCTTAACGTTCTCTGAACTATTTGAGAATATTCCCAACGTCAAACCAGTTGGAGAAAGTTCCTAGGACATTACCAAAATGTAATTAAATGTAACCATGTTTGAACTTTTAGGAAACGTTCTGTTAAAGTAATGAAATACCAAGAAAAAAAAAATATATATATATTGTTTTTTTTTGTCAAGTTCCTTAAATGTGCTGAGAAAAGCCAAGCAATTATCCTACACCATTCCTAAAAAGTTGTGGGAAGATTGTCTGCAAAATAACCATAGGACAACCATACTCTCACCAACCTCTTAGAAACATATGGTTCTCAGAACGTTACGTGCTAACTGGGCTCTCTCTCGTTCTCTTTCCTTCTGGCTCTAGCTCTCTCCTCAACAAGAACTGCTAGTGATTAAACAGAGGGAGGGAACACTGGGAAAAGAAGAGAGAGGAAGTGAGAGAGGAGGGAAAGTGGGAGGAGAGGTGGTTGTGGAGTTACTTGTCAGTGTAGCCTGAGTTAAAGTCACAGCAAACCCTTTCCCCATTATTCTACAGGCAGCAGCTGTCACCAGCAGAAACACAGAGGACCACTTCCTGTGGTTAGGGAACAGAGACAACTAAGCCTCAGAGTAGGAGTGCTAATCCAGAATCAGTTTAATATTAAATATTAAAGGTTATATAGACAGAGGGGACCTGATCCTAGATCAGCACCCTTTTACTCTAAAAGTCTTTATGAATATGATCCCTGGACTCCACCATGTTGACTATAACTTATGGACAACATAACGATTACGTCATCTGTCTGCATGCTTTACGTACAGCTCAACCGCCATCGAAAAATCCCAACTCACATCGGGTTGACAGGCCAGACCAGAGAAGGGAGAACATCAGCTATCTTTATAATGCTATGCTCCTCTGTGGCAGGGCCACGTCTTCTTGATGAATTTTGTTGTGGTATTTATGGCTTCGGTTTCAACACTTTGTTCCTGTTTCCCCCTCAAACCACTCATTTACATTTTACATTACGTCATTTAGCAGACGCTCTTATACAGAGCGACTTACAAATTGGTGCATTCACCTTATGATATCCAGTGGAACAACCACTTTACAATAGTACATCTATATGTGTTCCACCATTGGGGTGCCAGAGCAGCGAACAGTTTTGACTGGTTTTGACACAACATGCATTAGGGGTGTATGTGTGCATGTGTGTGTGTGTGTGTGTGTCTGTGTGTGTCTGTGTGTAGGCCAAGGACAGAGGCAGGTCCAGGTCTTAAATCAGTCCCTTAGACAAAAGGTTTCCTGTACAGAGAGATCTGTCCTCATCATATTGAACGGACAGACATACACATAGCTGGATGGAGGCGACTGACATCTGTTTATACACGTTGTCAAACACACACCTCACATGCACCATGAGAGAGAGACATTTCCATTTTAAATAATTTTTTTACATTTTAAAAAGCATTTGCTGCAATTCATGGGGGGGTACATGGAGAGGTATACAGAGATGTATATGCAGGGGTATATGGAGGGGTACATGGAGGGGTACATGGAGGGATATATTGAAGGGTATATGGAGGGATATATGGAGGGGTATATTGAAGGGTATATGGAGGGATATATGGAGGGGTATATTGAAGGGTATATGGAGGGT
Source organism: Salmo salar (assembly GCF_965601325.2). Taxonomy (NCBI): domain Eukaryota; kingdom Metazoa; phylum Chordata; class Actinopteri; order Salmoniformes; family Salmonidae; genus Salmo; species Salmo salar. The sequence goes on from NC_138305.1 coordinate 13,251,794, forward strand.
ATATGGAGGGGAATATTGAAGAGTAAAAGGATGGGTATATGGAGTGGTACATGGAGGGGTGTACAGAGCAGTATATGGAGGGGTATTTTGAGGGGTATATGCAGGGGTATAAGGAAGGCTATATGGAGGGGTATATGGAGGGATATATTGAAGGGTATATGGAGGGATATAATGAAGGGTATATGGAGGGATATAATGAAGGGTAGATGGAGGGGTATATTGAAGGGTATATGGAGGGATATATTGAAGGGTATATGGAGGGGTATGTTGAAGGGTATATGGAGGGGTATATGGAGGGGAATATTGAAGGGTATAAGGATGGGTATATGGAGTGGTATATGGAGGGGTGTACAGAGCGGTATATGGAGGGGTATTTTGAGGGGTATATGCAGGGGTATAAGGAAGGCTATATGGATGGGTATATGGAGGGATATATTGAAGGGTATATGGAGGGATATAATGAAGGGTATATGGAGGGATATATTGAAGGGTATATGGAGGGATATATTGAAGGGTATATGGAGGGGTATATGGAGGGGTATATTGAAGGGTATATGGAGGGATATATTGAAGGGTATATGGAGGGATATAATGAAGGGTATATGGAGGGGTATATTGAAGGGTATATGGAGGGGTATATTGAAGGGTATATGGAGGGGTATATGGAGGGGAATATTGAAGGGTATAAGGATGGGTATATGGAGGGGTATATGGAGGGGTATACAGAGCGGTATATGGAGGGGTATTTTGAGGGGTATATGCAGGGCTATATGGAGGGATATATTGAAGGGTATATGGAGGGATATAATGAAGGGTATATGGAGGGATATAATGAAGGGTATATGGAGGGGTATATTGAAAGGTATATGGAGGGATATATTGAAGGGTATATGGAGGGGTATGTTGAAGGGTATTTGGAGGGGTATATTGAAGGGTATATGGAGGGTATATGGAGGGGTATATTGAAGGGTATATGGAGGGGTATATGGAGGGGTATATTGAAGGGTATAAGGAGGGGTATGTTGAAGGGTATATGGAGGGGTATATGGAGGGGAATATTGAAGGGTATAAGGAGGGGTATATTGAAGGGTATATGGAGTGGTATTAGGAGGGGTATATGGATGGTTATATTGAAGGGTATAAGGAGAGGTATATGGAGGGGTATAAGGAAGGGTATATGGAGGGATATATTGAAGGGTATATGGAGGGATATATTGAAGGGTATATGGAGGGGTATATTGAAGGGTATATGAAGGGGTATAAGGAGGGGTATATGGAGGGGTATTTTGAGGGGATTATGGAGGGGTATATGGAGGGGAAAATGGAGGGGTATATTGAAGGATATAATGAAAGGTACTGTATATGGAAGGGTATATAGAGGGGTATATGGAGGGAAATATTGAACGGTATATGGAGGGGTATATGGAGGGATATATTGAAGTTTATATGGAGGGGTATATTGAGGGGTGTATTGAAGGTTATATGGAGGGAAAAATGGAGGGTATTTAGAGGGGTATATGGAGGCGTATATTGATGGATATTTTGAAAGGCACTGTATATGGAAGGGTATATAGAGGGGTATATGGAGGGGTATATTGAGGGGTATATGGAGGGGTATAGGGAGGGGTACATGGAGGGGTATATTGAAGGGTATATGGAGGGGTATATGGAGGGGTATATTGAAGGGTATATGGAGTGGTATATTCAGGGTATATGGAGGGGTATATTGAGGGATATATTGAAGGGTATATGGAGGGGTATATGGAGAGGTACATGGAGGGATATATTGAAGGGTATATTGATGGATATATTGAAAGGCACTGTATATGGAAATGTATATGGAGGGTATATGGAGGGATGTATTGAAGGGTATATGGTGGGGTAAATGGAGGGGTACATGGAGGGGTATATGTAGTGGTATTTTCAGGGGTATATGGAGGGGTAGATGGAGGGGTATATTGAAGGGTATAAGGAGGGGTATATTGAAGGGTATTTTGAAGGGTATATGGAGGGTATATGGAGGGGTAAATGGAGGTGTTTTATTTTATTTATTTTATTTATTTCACCTTTATTTAACCAGGTAGGCAAGTTGAGAACAAGTTCTCATTTACAATTGCGACCTGGCCAAGATAAAGCAAAGCAGTTCGACAACATACAAAAACACAGAGTTACACATGGAATAAACAAACATACAGTCAATGATGCAGTAGAAAAAAAATAAAAAACCTAAATAAAAATAAAAAATAAAAATAAAAAAAATAAATAAAAATAAGACTATATACAATGTGAGAAAATGATGTGAGATAAGGGAGGTAAAGGCAAAAAAATGCCATGGTGGCAAAGTAAATAAAGTATAGCCAGATAAACACTGGAATGGTAGATTTGTAGTTTGAAGAAAGTTCAGAGATAAAATATAAATAATATGGTGCAAAGGAGCAAAATAAATAAAATAAATAAATACAGTAGGGGGAAGAGGTAGTAGTTTGGGCTAAATTATAGATGGGCTATGTACAGGTGCAGTGATCTGTGAGCTGCTCTGACAGCTGGTGCTTAAAGCTAGTGAGGGAGATAAGTGTTTCCAGTTTCAGAGATTTTTGTAGTTCGTTCCAGTCATTGGCAGCAGAGAACTGGAAGGAGAGACGACCAAAGGAGGAGTTGGCTTTAGGGGTGACCAGAGAGATATACCTGCTGGAGCGCGTGCTACAGGTGGGTGCTGCTATGGTGACCAGTGAGCGGAGATAAGGGGGGACTTTACCTAGCAGGGTCTTGTAGATGACCTGGAGCCAATGTGTTTGGCGACGATTATGAAGCGAAGGCCAGCCAACGAGAGCGTACAGGTCGCAGTGGTGGGTAGTATATGGGGCTTTGGTGACAAAACGGATGGCACTGTGATAGACTGCATCCAGCTTGTTGAGTAGGGTATTGGAAGCTATTTTGTAAATGACATCGCCGAAGTCGAGGATCGGTAGGATGGTCAGTTTTACGAGGGTATGTTTGGCAGCATGAGTGAAGGATGCTTTGTTGCGAAATAGGAAGCCAATTCGAGATTTCACTTTGGATTGGAGATGATTGATGTGAGTCTGGAAGGAGAGTTTACAGTCTAACCAGACACCTAGGTATTTGTAGTTGTCCACAAATTCTAAGTTAGAACCGTCCAGAGAAGTGATGCTGGACAGGCGGGCAGGTGCAGGCAGCGATCGGTTGAAGAGCATGCATTTAGTTTTACTTGTGTTTAGGAGCAGTTGGAGACCACGGAAGGAGAGTTGAATGGCATTGAAGCTCGTCTGGAGGGTTGTTAACACAGTGTCCAAAGAAGGGCCAGAAGTGTACAGAATGGTGTCGTCTGCGTAGAGGTGGATCAGAGATTCACCAGCAGCAAGAGCGACATCATTTATGTATACAGAGAAAAGAGTTGGTGTAATTTGAAGGGTATAAGGAGGGGTATATTGAGGGATATATTGAAGGGTATATGGAGGGGTATATGGAGGGGTATAAGGAGGCGTATATTGAAGGGTATATTGAAGGGTATATGGAGGGTATATGGAGGTGTAAATGGAGGGGTATATGGAGGGATATATTGAAGGGTAAATCTAGGGGTATATTGAAAGGTATATTGGAGGGTATATGGAGGGGTATATTGAAGGGTATATTGGAGGGTATATGGAGGGGTATATGGAGGGATATATTGAAGGGTAAATCTAGGGGTATATTGAAGGGTATATGGAAGGGTATATGGAGGGATATATTGAAGGGTATATGGAGGGTATATGGAGGAGTATATGGAGGGTATATGGAGGGGTATATTGAAGGGTATATGGAGGTGTATATGGAGGGGTATATGGAGGGTATATGGAGGGTTATTTTGAGGGGTATATGGAGGGTATATGGAGGGGTATATGGAGGGGTATATTGAGGGGTAAATTGAAGGGTATATTGACGAGTATATGGAGAGGTATATTGAGGAGTATATGGAGGGATATATTGAAGGGTATATTGAAGGGTTTATGGAGGGGTATATGGAGGGGTATATTGAAGGGTATATTGAAGGGTTTATGGAGGGGTATATGGAGGTTATATGGAGGGGTATATGGAGGGTATATTGAAGGGTATATGGAGGGGTATGTGGAGGGGTATATGGAGGGGTATATGGAGGGTATATGGAGGGATATATGGAGGGGTATATGGAAGGGTATATTGAAGTGTATATGGAAGGGTATATGGAGGGGTATATTGAGGGGTATAAGGAGGGGTATATGGAGGGGTATATTGAGGTGTATATGGAGGGATATATTGAAGGGTATATGGAGGGATATATGGAGGGGTATATTGAAGGGTATATGGAGGGATATATGGAGGGGTATATTGAAGGGTATATGGAGGGTATATGGAGGGGTATATGGAGGGGTATATTGATGGGTATATGGAGGGGTATATGGAGGGGAATTTTGAAGGGTATAAGGATGGGTATATGGAGATGTATATGGAGGGGTATACAGAGCGGTATATGGAGGGGTATTTTGAGGGGTATATGGAGGGGTATATGGAGGGATATATTGAAGGGTATATGGAGGGATATAATGAAGGGTATATGGAGGGATATAATGAAGGGTATATGGAGGGGTATATTGAAAGGTATATGGAGGGATATATTGAAGGGTATATGGAGGGGTATGTTGAAGGGTATATGGAGGGGTATATTGAAGGGTATATGGAGGGTATATGGAGGGTATATGGAGGGGTATATTGAAGGGTATATGGAGGGGTATATGGAGGGGTATATTGAAGGGTATATGGAGGGGTATGTTGAAGGGTATATGGAGGGGTATATGGAGGGGTATATTGAAGGGTATAAGGAGGGGTATGTTGAAGGGTATATGGGGGGGTATATGGAGGGGAATATTGAAGGGTAATAGAAGGGGTATATTGAAGGGTATATGGAGTGGTATTAGGAGGCGTATATGGAGGGTTATAAGGAAGGGTATATGGAGGGATATATTGAAGGGATATATTGAAGGGTATATGGAGGGGTATATTGAAGGGTATATTGAAGGGTATATGAAGGGGTATAAGGAGGGGTATTTTGAGGGGATTATGGAGGGGTATATGGAGGGAAATATGGAGGGGTATATTGAAGGATATAATGAAAGGTACTGTATATGGAAGGGTATATAGAGGGGTATATGGAGGGAAATATTGAAGGGTATATGGAGGGGTATATGGAGGGATATATTGAAGTTTATATGGAGGGGTATATTGAGGGGTGTATTGAAGGTTATATGGAGGGAAAAATGGAGGGTATTTAGAGGGGTATATGGAGGCGTATATTGATGGATATTTTGAAAGGCACTGTATATAGAAGGGTATATAGAGGGGTATATGGATGGGTATATTGAGGGGTATATGGAGGGGTATAGGGAGGGGTACATGGAGGGGTATATTGAAGGTTATATGGAAGGGTATATGGAGCTGTATATGGAAGGGTATATGGAGGGGTATATTGAGGGGTATAAGGAGGGGTACATGGAGGGTATATGAAGGGGTATATGGAGCGTTATATGGAGGGATATACCGAGGGGTATATTGAAGGGTATAAGGAGGGGTATTTTGAAGGGTATATTGAAGGGTATATGGAGGGTATATGGAGGTGTATATGGAGTGGTATATGGAGGGGTATATGGAGGTATAATTTGAAGGGTGTAAGGAGGGGTATTTTGAGGGGTATATTGAAGGGTATAAGGAGGGGTATATGGAGGGGTATAAGGTGAGGTATATTGAAGGGTATATGGAGGGGTATATGGAGGGGTATATGGAGGGGTACATGGAGGGGTTTATGGAGGGTTATATGGAGGGATATATTGAAGGTTATATGGAGTGGTATTTTCAGGGGTATATGTAGGGGTAGATGGAGGGGTATATTGAAGGGTATAAGGAGGCGTATATTGATTGGTATATTGAAGGGTATATGGAGGTGTAAATGGAGGGGTATATGGAGGGGTATATGGAGGGATATATTGAAGGGTAAATCTAGGGGTATATTGAAGGGTATATTGGAGGGTATATGGAGAGATATATTGAAGGGTAAATCTAGGGGTATATTGAAGGGTATATGGAGGGGTATATGGAGGGGTACAAGGAGGGGTTTATGGAGGGTTATATGGAGGGATATATTGAAGGGTATATGGAGTGGTATTTTCAGGGGTATATGGAGGGGTAGATGGAGGGGTATATTGAAGGGTATAAGGAGGCGTATATTGAATGGTATTTTGAAGGGTATATGGAGGGTATATGGAGGTGTAAATGGAGGGGTATATGGAGGGGTATATGGAGGGATATATTGAAGGGTAAATCTAGGGGTATATTGAAGGGTATATTGGAGGGTATATATTTAGGGGTATATTGAAGGGTATATGGAGGGTATATGGAGGAGTATATGGAGGGTATATGGAGGGGTATATGGAGGGGTATATTGAAGGGTATATGGAGGTGTATATGGAGGGGTATTTGGAGGGTATATGGAGGGGTATATTGAGGGGTATATGGAGGGTATATGGAGGGGTATATGGAGGGGTATATTGAGGGGTAAATTGAAGGGTATATTGACGAGTATATGGAGAGGTATATTGAGGAGTATATGGAGGGGTATATTGAAGGGTATATGGAGGGTATATGGAGGGGTATAGGGAGGGGTATATTGAGGGGTAAATTGAAGGGTATAGTGACGAGTATATGGAGAGGTTTATTGACGAGTATATGGAGGGATATATTGAAGGGTATATGGAGGGGTATATTGAAGGGTATATGGAGGGGTATATGGAGGGGTATATGGAGGTTATATGGTGGGGTATATGGAGGGGTATATGGAGTGTATATTGAAGGGTATATGGAGGGGTATATGGAGGGATATATGGAGGGGTACATGGAAGGGTATATGGAGGGGTATATTGAGGGGTATAAGGAGGTGTATATAGAGGGGTATATTGAGATGTATATGGAGGTGTATGTTGAAGGGTATATGGAGGTGTATTTGGAGGGGTATATGGAGGGGTATATGGAGGGTATATGGAGGGATATATGGAGGGGTAAATGGAGGGATATATGGAGGGGTATATGGAGGGGATATTAAGGGGTATATGGAGGGGTATATGGAGGGGGATTTGGAGGGGTATATTGAAGGGTATTTGGAGGGTATATTGAGGGATATATTGAAGGGTATATTGAGGGGTGTGTTGAAGGGTATAAGGAGGGGTATTTTGAGGGTTATAAGAGGGGTATATGGAGGTGTATGTTGAGAGGTATTTGGAAGGGTACGTTGAAGGGTATATTGTTGGGTAAATCGAGAGGTACTGTATATGCAGGGGTGTGTTGAAGGGTATATGGAGGGTTATATTGAAGGGTATATGGAGGCTTATATGGAGGGGTCCATGGAGGGGTATATTAAGGGGTATATTAAGGGGTGTGTTGAAGGGTATGTTGAGGGGTATATTAAGGGGTGTGTTGAAGGGTATGTTGAGGGGTATATTAAGGGGTGTGTTGAAGGGTATGTTGACGGGTATATTAAGGGGTGCGTTGAAGGGTATGTTGAGGGGTATATTAAGGGGTGTGTTGAGGGGTATATGGAGATAAGTTCAAATTCGTATTTACATTGACTGCCTACCAAAATGCAAAAGGCTTCCTGCGTGTTCATATCCTGGGATTAAAAATAAAATAAAAAATATTGTTCAAAACACACATCACAACAAGAGAGAAACTTTACCTGTTCTTGTCTAATGATGTTCTGTATTGTGTTTCATGTTTTGTGTGGAACCCCAGGAAGAATAGCTATTCCTTTTGTAACAGCTAATGGGGATCCTAATAAAATACCAAATACCAAGTACAACACCACATAAAGAGAGACCTAAGACAACAACATAGCATGGCAGCAACACATGACAACACAGCATGACAACACAGCATGACAACACAGCATGGTAGCAACACAGCATGGTAGAAACACAGCATGGTAGCAACACAGCATGGTAGAAGCACAACATGACAACACAGCATGGTAGCAACACAACATGACAACACAGCATGGTAGCAACACAACATGACAACAACATGGTAGCAACACAACATGGCAACAACATGGTAGCATGTTGGAGGTGTTCAGAACAAGGTTAAGGGCAGAGAAAGCTTGTTGGACACTAAGAAAGCTTTGTTGTAGAGCATTTAACACAAAATCCTGGGAGGGGCCAGCTGAGTATAAGACTGTATCATCTACATATAAATGGATGAGAGAGCTTCCTACTGCCTGAGCTATGTTGTTGATGTAAATTGAGAAGAGCGGGGGGCCTAGGATCGAGCCTTGGGGTACTCCCTTGGTGACAGGCAGTAGCTGAGACCGCAGAGAGGAGAGACATGTTAAAAATGTCAGAGATAGGCTTTGCGATGATAGGGGTGGGAGATGGGGTGGGAGATGAGGAAATGTTGGACGGGGCAAGGAGGCATGGCAGAGTCAAATAGGAATCCTGACTTAATGAAGTGGTGATTAAAGAGCTCGGCCATGTGCTTCTTGTCAGTAACAACCACATCATCAACATTAAGGGACATGGGCAGCTGAAGTGGTATTTTGGGCAGCTGTAGGGGTATGTTGAGAGGTATATGGAGGGCTATTTCGAGGGGTATATGGAGGGGTATATTGAAGGGTATATGGAGGGGTATATGGAGGGGTATATGGAGGGTATATGGAGGGGTATATTGAAGGGTATATGGAGGGGTATATGGAAGGGTATATGGAGGGGTATATTGAAGGGTATATTGAAGGGTATATTGAAGGGTATATGGAGGGATATATGGAGGGGTATATGGAGGGGTATATTGAAGGGTATATGGAGGGGTATATTGAAGGGTATATTGAAGGGTATATTGAGGGATATATGGAGGGGTATATGGAGGGGTATATGGAGGGGTATATGGAAGAATATATGGAGGGGTATATGGAGGGGAATATTGAAGGGTATATGGAGGGGTATATTGAAGGGGTATATAGAGGGGTATATGGAGGGGTATATGGAGGGGTATTTTGAAGGGTATATTGAAGGGTATATGGAGGGGTATATGGAGGGGTATATGGAGGGGTATATTGAAGGGTATATTGAAGGGTGTATGGAGGGGTATATGGAGGGGTATATTGAAGGGTATATTGAAGGGTATATGGAGGGGTATATGGAGGGGTATATTGAAGGGTATATTGAAGGGTGTATGGAGGGGTATATTGAAGGGTATATGGAGGGGTATATGGAGGGGTATATGAAGGGGTATTTTGAAAATACTGGTAAGTAGAAAGCCCTAACACCCCAAACATGTAACCATATTTTTAGTGGATAAAACCAATTTATTTGAAGGAAAACAGCTAACTTCCTGTATTTCAAAATGTTTTGCCATGGGTCAGAGACAAACATTTGCAGTTGTATAATGATATTCTATACATTTTGCCATGGGGCAGAGACAAAATATTGAGTTTTAAAGCCAATTTCCTGCTAATCTACACACATTTTGACATGAAACTGAGAGAATATTTTGTAGTTTTAAAGTAACTGTCCAGTGAAAATCTCACTTTTAAAAGTTAACATTCTGTTAACTCACAGCCAAATCATTTTGTTGATTCAGCCTATACTTGTACTTGTGGCCAGAGCATAAATTGGAGAGAAAAAAATGATTGCTTCAGAAATGAAGAGGATGAGCTGGTCTATTAGCAGTCTATTAGCGGTCTATTAGCGGTCTATTAGCGGTCTATTCGCGGTCTATTAGCGGTCTATTAGCGGTCTATTCGCGGTCTATTAGCGGTCTATTAGCGGTCTATTCGCAGTCTATTAGCGGTCTATTAGCGGTCTATTAGCGGTCTATTAGCGGTCTATTTGCGGTCTATCCGCGGTCTATTAGCGGTCTATCAGCGGTCTATTAGCGGTCTATCAGCAGTCTATCAGCGGTCTATTAGTGGTCTATTAGCGGTCTATTAGCGGTCTATTAGCAGTCTATCAGCGGTCTATTAGCGGTCTATTAGCAGTCTATTCAAGGTCTATTGGCGGTCTATTAGCGGTCTATTAGCGGTCTATTAGCGGTCTATTCACGTTAATATTTTGAATGACCGGTATAAACCTGCACCATTCTGTTGTTGGGGTATGCCCACACCATTCTGTTGTTGGGCTATGCCCACACCATTCCATCAGAGAAAAACTGCTTTTTAACATACTTAATTAACATTTTGGGGAAGGAAAATTATTTCACTCACATTGTAATTAAGTACCGGTCATATTTCATAGAAATCTACAAACACTGGACAGTTACTTTAAAAGGTGGGAAAAAAACCCTGCAAAATATTGGTTTTAAACTGTATAACTGATCAATTGCACAATCATACCATGTCATTTAATGATTTAAAACAAAACAAAATGCATTAATAAGCTATTTGGCTACTGAATCTGCGTTCGCCACAGCTTCCGAGCTCTATAGCTTCCATCCAAAAACAAATCCTGTCAAATGACATCAACACATACTGGAGGAGTCCAGTGAAAATCTCACTTTTAAAAGTTAACATTCTGTTAACTCACAGCCAAATAATTTTGTTGATTCAGCCTATACTTGTACTTGTGGCCAGAGCATAAATTGAAAAAAATGATTGCTTCAGAAATGAGGAGGATGAGCTGGTCTATTAGCAGTCTATTAGCTGTCTATTAGTGGTCTATTCGCGGTCTATTCGCAGTCTATTCGCAGTCTATTAGCGGTCTATTCGCAGTCTATTAGCGGTCTATTAGCGGTCTATTTGCGGTCTATTAGCGGTCTATCCGCGGTCTATTAGCGGTCTATTAGCGGTCTATCAGCGGTCTATTAGCGGTCTATTAGTGGTCTATCAGCGGTCTATCAGCGGTCTATTAGCGGTCTATTAGCGGTCTATTAGCGGTCTATCAGCGGTCTATTAGCGGTCTATTAGTGGTCTATTCGCGTTAATATTTTGAATGACCGGTATAAACCTGCACCATTCTGTTGTTGGGGTATGCCCACACCATTCTGTTGTTGGGGTATGCCCACACCATTCCATCAGAGAAAAACTGCTTTTTAACATACTTAATTAACATTTTGGGGGAAGGAAAATTATTTTACTCACATTGTAATTAAGTACTGGTCATATTTCATAGAAATCTACAAACACTGGACAGTTACTTTAAAAGGTGGGAAAAAAACCCCTGCAAAATATTGGTTTTAAACTGTATAACTGATCAATTGCACAATCATACCATGTCATTTAATGCTTTAAAACAAAACAAAATGCATTAATAAGCTATTTGGCTACTGAATCTCCGTTCGCCACAGCTTCCGAGCTCTATAGCTTCCATCCAAAAACAAATCCTGTCAAATGACATCAACACATACTGGAGGAGTTACTGGCTAGCTACAGTGGCTACCTTAGCTAATTAACTATCTATGTCACATCAACACATACTGGAGGAGTTACTGGCTAGCTGGAGGGGCTAGCTGAGCTAATTAATTATCTATGTCACATCAGCACATACTGGAGGAGTTACTGGCTAGCTGGAGGGGCTAGCTTAGCTAATTAACTATATACGTCACATCAACACATACTGGAGGAGTTACTGGCTAGCTACAGTGGCTAGCTTAGCTAATTAACTATCTACGTCACATCAACACATACTGGAGGAGTTACTGGCTAGCTACAGTGGCTAGCTTAGCTAATGATTTAGCAATGTCACATCAACACATACTGGAGGAGTTACTGGCTAGCTACAATTGTCTAGCTTTGCTAATTAACTATCTACGTCACATCAACACATACTGGAGGAGTTACTGGCTAGCTACAGTGGCTAGCTTAGCTAATGATTTAGCAATGTCACATCAACACATACTGGAGGAGTTACTGGCTAGCTACAATTGGCTAGCTTAGCTAATGAACTGTCTAAGTTGGTCACAGCTCGCACGACCAGAAATACACATTGATGAACCACCAAAGGCACACCCCATTTCTGTTCTAAAATTGAGAAAGAGGAGGAGTTGGATCATTTTTCGTGCCCAAAGTCGACCGTAAAATTGAATTTCCTGAAATTCTATACATTTTGCCATTCCTTATTATGTGTTTATATGCTCTCTCGGGGGCCCCCAGATAGCATATGATTTAAAAAATATAAAGTACCAGTCAAAAGTTTGGACACACCTACTCATTCCAGGGATTTTTTAATTTTTAAAAAATGTTCTACATTGTAGAGTAATAGTGAAGAAATCAAAACTATGAAACAACACATACGGAATCATGTAGTAACCAAAAAAGTGTGAAACAAATCAAAATATATTTAATATTTGAGAATCTTCAAAGTAGCCACACTTTGCCTTGATGACAGCTTTTTCATGAGGTAGAAATCTGGAATGCAGTTTAATTTATATGTGTGCCTTGTTAAAAATTAATTTGTGGAATTTATTTCCTTCTTAATCCCAATCAATTGTGTTTGTGAAAATGTAGGGGTGGTATACAGAAGACAGCCCTATTTGGTAAAATACCAAGTCTTTATTATGGCAAGAACAGCTTAAAATAAGCAAAGAGAAATGATAGTCCATCATTACTTTAACCTCTTGACGTTACCCTAGGATAGGGGGCGCCACAGCACATTTTGGAAAAAATGTGTGCCCATTTTCAATGGCCTACTAATCAAACTCAGAAGCTAGGATATGCATATAATTAATACCTGTGGATAGAAATCACCCTAAAGTTTCTAAAACTGTTTGAATGGTGTCTGTGAGTATAACAGAACTCATATGGCAGTCAAAACCCCGAGACCGATTGAAACAGGAAGTGGAATTCTGAATTGTGGACTCAACTTCACGTCGTTGCCTATTATTCACACCGTGAACTATCGTTATTTGAGCACTTCCTATTGCTTCCACAAGATGTCGCCAGTCTTTACAAAGTGTTTTGAGCCTTCTACTGTCGAAACTCAGTGAATGAGACGCGTTGGAAATTGGTCACAGCGGGAGGGCCATCACCATTATGACGCCGGCGGCCCTGTCTACCCCCACCTTTGGAAACGTTTTGAAACACATTGAAATCGTCCCCCTCGAATCTTATTGGCTCTCTTGTTGAAACAGGCCCTGAAGATTTATGTTATACAACGTTTGACATGTTTGAACGAACCTAAATGGGAAAAAATTGTTTTTTTCCGACACGGCTGTCCCGCGGCCGGCAGAGCTTTTGGATACTGCCTTCAGACGCGCTAACAACAGCAAGCTAATGGAACATAAAGGATGGACTTTTTCAACCGAAAATACATCTGTTGTGGACCTGGGATTCCTGCAAGTGCTTTCTGATGAAGACAACTAAAGGTAAGGGATTATTGACAATATTATACAACATTAGATGTGATATGCGATTGTTCCAAGATGGCACCGAGCTGTATTTACTAGCTCATTTTCTGAGTATCGCATCCCCTTTTATCGCTAAGTGTGATTACCCAGTAAAGTTATTTTTAAACCTGGTATGACAGGTGCGAGAGATATTCATCTATAAATCTTAGAATGACAATATTACATTTTAAACATGTTTTCGAATAGTAATTCAGTAAATTGTAGCACTGTTTCGTAGTCAACGTCAGACGCCGATGTAAAATGCTGTTTTCATATATAAATATGAACTTTATTGAACAAAAGAATGCATGCATTGTGTAACATGATGTCCTAGGTGTGTCATCTGATGAAGTTTGTAAAAGTTTAGTGCTGCATTTAGCTGTTTTTTGGTTATTTGTGATGCATGTGGTTGGTCGGAAAATGGCTATGTTGCTGCTTTTTACGATGGACTCCTCTAACATAATCTAATGCTTTGCTTTTCCTGTAAAACCTTTTTGAAATCGGACGACGTGGGTCGATTCAGGAGAGGTGTATCTATAAAACGATATAATTATTATTATTTTAATTTTTTTTCAAATTATTTAATTTTGTTATGCTAATGGCGATATGATTTTTCACTGGATTTTGATCCTGCTGACGGGATGAGACGCTGAAGAGGTTTTAAGACATGAAGGTCAGTCAATCCAGAAAATGTCAAGAATTTTGAAAGTTTCTTCAAGTGCAGTCGCACAAACCATCAAGCTCTACGATAAAACTGTCTCTCATGAGGACCGCCAAAAGAAAGGAAGACCCAGAGTTACCTCTGCTGCAGAGGATAATTTAATTTGAGTTACCAGCCTCAGAAATTGCACCCCAAATAAATGCTTCAAAGAGTTCAAGTAACAGACACATATCAACATCAACTGTTCAGAGGAGACTGCATGAATCGGGCCTTCATGGTCGAATTGCTGCAAAGAAACCACTACCAATGGACACCAATAAGAAGAAGAGACTTGCTTGGGCCAAGAAACATGAGCAATGGACATTAGACTGGTGGAAATCTATCCTTTGGTCTTTGTGAGACGCAGGGTAGATGAACGGATGATCTCTGCATGTTTGGTTCCCACCGTGAAGCATGGAGGAGGTTTGATGTTGTGGGGGTGCTTTGCTGGTGACACTGTTGGTGATTTATTTATAATTCAAGGCACACTTAACCAGCATGGCTACCACAGCATTCTGCAGCGATACGCCATCCCATCTGGTTTGTGCTTTGCGGGATGATCATAGGTTTTTCAACAGGACAATGACCCAACACACCTCCAGGCTGTGAAAGGGCTATTTGACCAAGAAGGAGAGTGATGGAGTGCAGCATCAGATGACCTGACCTCCACAATCACCCGACCTCAACCCAATTCAGATGGTTTTGGATGAGTTGGACAGCAAAGTAAAGGAAAAGCAGCCAACAAGTGCTCAGCATATGTGGGAACTCCTTCAAGACTGTTAGAAAAGCATAACAGGTGAAGCTGGTTGAGAGAATGCCAAGAGTGTGCAAAGCTGTCATCAAGGCAAAGGGTGGCTACTTTGAAGAATCTCAAATACAAAATCTATTTAGATTTTTTTTAACACTTTTTTGGTAACTACATGATTCCATATGTGTTATTTCATAGTTTTGACATCTTCATTATTATTCTACAATGTAGAAAATAGTAAAAAATTAAGAAAAACCCTCAAATGAGTAGGTGTGCCCAAACATTGACTGGTACTGTATATTGATATCGATAATTACATTTTTCCTAGAAAAAAAATATTATTATTGATGTCAAAAATTGGTTTCTCCATTGAATCCTACGGGAAATTACTGATACCAAAAATGTAGTTATTGATATTGATAAGTCAATTTTATAAAAAAATTCATTGAGTGTACAAAACATTTGGATCACCTTCCAAATAATGAGTTGCACCCCCTTTTGTCCTCAGAACAAATCTCATATGACTGTACAATGTACAATACCAAAACTAAAACAAGCACATACAACAGCTAACTGTTGATAAACAGAAATATAGACAATAAACACATTAACAAACGAAAGTCAATCAAACAAACACATTCTTCCTTATAACAATCCTCTTTCAGCTGTCTGAATTGCCCTATGGACTTCAAAGCATCCAATGAAATGTATTTTGGAGATTATTCCAAATATAGGCTGATTTACATAACTCTGTAGACAACAAAGGAGTTAACCAACCCTGTGAATTTTATTTATTTATTTATTTTTATTTCACCTTTATTTAACCAGGTAGGCCAGTTGAGAACAAATTCTCATTTACAACTGCGACCTGGCCAAGATAAAGCAAAGCAGTGCGACACAAACAACAACACAGAGTTGCACATGGAATAAACAAAAGTACAGTCAATATCACATTTTTACATTTACATTTTAGTCATTTAGCAGACGCTCTTATCCAGAGCGACTTACAGTAGTGAATGCATACATTTCAATTCATTTCATACATTTTTATTTTTTACGTACACAATAGAAAAATCTATGTACAGTGTGTGCAAATGAGGTAGGATAAGGGAGGCAAGGCAATAAATAGTCCATAGTAGCGAAGTAATTACAATTTAGCAAATTAACACTGGAGTGATAGATGTGCAGATGATGATGTGCAAGTAGAAATACTGGTGTGCAAAAGAGAAGATAAAAACAAAAACAATATGGGGATGTCGGTAGATTGGATGGGCTATTTACAGATGGGCCGTGTACAGCAGCATCGATCGGTAAGCTGCTCTGTAACACTCTTCGTCGTCAGACGATACAGAGAAATCATCGTCGGAGAAAGTGGACCAATACGCAGCGGGGTTATGTGTACTCATTTTCTTTATTACTGGATAAGAAGGCAAAACCGAAAACAAAATACGTACACAAGAAAAACACAATGACGACGACGACGACGACGACGACTACGACGACTACGACGACTACGACGACTACGACGACTAACAGGCTTGTAAGGCACACCGCTATACAAAGCATATAATCTCCCACACTAAACAAACCCACACACATACCTATATATAGGACTCTCAATCAGAGGAAAATAGAAACACCTGCCTCCAATTGAGAGTCCACACCCAAACCTAAACATAGAAAAACTAAACTAGACAGAACGTAGAAAATACAACCTAGAACATACCCAACACCCAGAACTAACAAATCACACACCCTAAACACAACCAACCACCCTGAACCAACCAAAACAAATTCCCTCTGCCACGTCCTGACCAAACTACAATACAAATAATACCTAAATACTGGTCAGGACGTGACATGCTCTGACAGCTGATGCTGGAAGTTAGTTAGGGAGATATAAGTCTCCAACTTCAGCAATTTTTGCAATTCGTTCTAGTCATTGGCAGCAGAGAACTGGAAGGAAAGGCGGCCAAAGGTGGTGTTGGCTTTGGGGATGACCAGTGAAATATACCTGCTGGAGCGCGTGCTACGGGTGGGTGCTGCTTTGGTGACCAGTGAGCTGAGATAAGGCAGAGCTTTACTTAGCAAAGACTTATAAATGACCTGGAGCCAGTGGGTCTGGCGACGAATATGTAGCAAGGACCAGCCAACGAGAGCATACTGGTCGCAATGGTGGGTAGTATATGGGGCTTTGGTGACAAAATGGACGGATGGCACTGTGATAAACTGCATCCAATTTGCTGAGTAGAGTGTTGGAGGCTATTTTGTAAATGACATCGCCGAAGTCAAGGATCAGCAGGAAGGTCAGTTTTACGAGGGTATGTTTGGCAGCATGAGTGAAGGAAGCTTTGTTGCGAAATAGGAAGCCAATTCTAGATTTAACTTTGGATTGGAGATGTTTAATGTGAGTCTG
This sequence comes from Salmo salar, assembly GCF_965601325.2. Lineage (NCBI taxonomy): Eukaryota > Metazoa > Chordata > Actinopteri > Salmoniformes > Salmonidae > Salmo > Salmo salar. Next base: position 13,269,044 of record NC_138305.1, read on the forward strand.
GAAGGAGAGTTTACAGTCTAGCCAGACACCTAGGTATTTATAGTTGTCCACATATTCTAAGTCAGAACCGTCCAGAGTAGTGATGCTAGGCGGGAAGGCGGGTGCGGGCAGTGATTGGTTGAAGAGCATGCATTTAGTTTTACTAGAGTTTAAGAGCAGTTGGAGGCCACGGAAGGAGAGTTGTATGGCATTGAAGCTCGTCTGGAGGATAGTTAACACAGTGTCCAAAGTTTGATAACTTGTCATTTTAAATCTTAACAGTGATGTTAGGTGAGGAGCAGGGCTTTGCAAACAAAAAGAGAGTAAAGATGTAATCCATTGTACGTGACGTTAAAGAGGTCCAGACAACCTTCTGGTAAAGAACGCAGTGATGAGTAATAAAACTGTCTCCTGTCATAAAACGAAGGGCTCTATGATAAACACCATCCAGGAGTTTAACAGTAGAGGCAGCTGCACTTTGATAAATATTATCACCATAACAACAACAAGTAGAAAGGTTGATAAATAGTATCACCATAACAACAACAGGTAGAAAGGTTGATAAATAGTATCACCATAACAACAGGTAGAAAGGTTGATAAATAGCATCACCATAACAACAACAGGTAGAAAGGTTGATAAATAGTATCACCATAACAACAGGTAGAAAGGTTGATAAATAGTATCACCATAACAACAGGTAGAAAGGTTGATAAATAGCATCACCATAACAACAGGTAGAAAGGTTGATAAATAGTATCACCATAACAACAACAGATTGAAAGGTTGATAAATAGTATCACCATAACAACAACAGGTAGAAATGTTGACAAATAGTATCACCATAACAACAGGTAGAAAGGTTGATAAATAGTATCACCATAACAACAACAGGTAGAAAGGTTGATAAATAGTATCACCATAACAACAACAGATAGAAAGGTTGATAAATAGTATCACCATAACAACAACAGGTAGAAAGGTTGATAAATAGTATCACCATAACAACAACAGGAAGAAAGGTTGATAAATAGTATCACCATAACATCAACAGGAAGAAAGGTTGATAAATAGTATCACCATAACAACAGCAGGAAGAAAGGTTGATAAATAGTATCACCATAACAACAACAGGTAGAAAGGTTGATAAATAGTATCACCATAACAACAACAGGTAGAAAGGTTGATAAATAGTATCACCATAAAAACAACAGGAAGAAAGGTTGATCAATAGTATCACCATAACAACAGGTAGAAAGGTTGATAAATAGTATCACCATAACAACAGGTAGAAAGGTTGATAAATAGTATCACCATAACAACAGGTAGAACGTTTCATAAATAGTATCACCATAACAACAGGTAGAAAGGTTGATAAATAGTATCACCATAACAACAACAGGTAGAAAGGTTGATAAATAGTATCACCATAACAACAACAGATAGAAAGGTTGATAAATAGTATCACCATAACAACAACAGGTAGAAAGGTTGATAAATAGTATCACCATAACAACAACATAACTTAAGTTCTTGTGAACATTACAAGTTTTGAACTTCTATTTGCTATTTATGGCCTGTAGGCCTCATTGACCAAAGGTCATACAACTCGTTTTTGAGTAACAAAAGCATAATGTATGGATTATTTTGACTATAACATCTACTCAGATGAAACATATTGTGCTATTTATCAGACTACTTTGTGTCAACGTTTAACAGTTGTCTTTAACAGTTGTCTTTAACAGTTGTCTTTGTAAGCGCGTCTCCCCTCCAAGTTGGCAATGTTTATCACTATAGTTTCGATTGACTCTGTCGGAACAATTCGAAGCAGGATTTTATGTCATCAACCCGGGATATGGCGCATCACGTTGACCCTGTGTTCATCCTGATTACATTTTCAGCCAACAGCCGACCTCTCCTCTCAGGGGGGGATGAAGACCAGGATAAATTCACATTCTTTGACCCGGAATGTAACAACAACCTCAGCAGGACCCTCTTCCTCATCGCTGGATTGTTCCACATCGGTTGTCTCTTGGTCTGGATTATATTCTGTGTTGTCTTCAACTTCTGACCCTTCCTCCTCTAATGCATCTTCACTGTCAGTTTCCTGGCCTCTCTCCCTCCTCACCAGTGTCATGATCAAAGATATGATCAAGAGCCTCACATAGGGTACACCGTTTGGTCATTGTGCTGCCACAGAATGAATTGTGAGCTTTATATACCAGAGCTGCGAGAAAAGTTATATATACTGCTCAAAAAAATAAAGGGAACACTAAAATAACACATCCTAGATCTGAATGAATGAAATAATCTTATTAAATACTTTTTTCTTTAAATAGTTGAATGTGCTGACAACAAAGTCACACAAAAAGAATCAATGGAAATCCAATTTATCAACCCATGGAGGTCTGGATTTGGAGTCACACTCAAAATTAAAGTGGAAAACCACACTACAGGCTGATCCAACTTTGATGTAATGTCCTTAAAACAAGTCAAAATTAGGCTCAGTAGTGTGTGTGGCCTCCACGTGCCTGTATGACCTCCCTACAACATCTGGGCATGCTCCTGATGAGGTGGCGGATGGTCTCCTGACGGATCTCCTCCCAGACCTGGACTAAAGCATCCGCCAATTCCTGGACAGTCTGTGGCGTTGGTGGATGGAGCGAGACATGATGTCCCAGATGTGCTCAATTGGATTCAGGTCTGGGGAACGGGCGGGCCAGTCCATAGCATCAATGCCTTCCTCTTGCAGGAACTGCTGACACACTCCAGCCACATGAGGTCTAGCATTGTCTTGCATTAGGAGGAACCCAGGGCCAACCGCACCAGCATATGGTCTCACAAGGGGTCTGAGGATCTCATCTCGGTACCTAATGGCAGTCAGGCTACCTCTGGCGAGCACATGGAGGGCTGTGCGGCCCCCCAAAGAAATGCCACCCCACACCATGACTGACCCACCGCCAAACCGAACATGCTGGAGGATGTTGCAGGCAACAGAACGTTCTCCACGGCGTCTCCAGACTCTGTCACGTCTGTCACGTGCTCAGTGTGAACCTGCTTTCATCTGTGAAGAGCACAGGGTGCCAGTGGCGAATTTGCCAATCTTGGTGTTCTCTGGCAAATGCCAAACGTCCTGCACAGTGTTGGGCTGTAAGCACAACCCCCACCTGTGGACGTCGGGCCCTCATACCACCCTCACGGAGTGTGTTTCTGACCGTTTGAGCAGACACATGCACATTTGTGGCATGCTGGAGGTCATTTTGCAGGGCTCTGGCAGTGCTCCTCCTGCTCCTCCTTGCACAAAGCCGGAGGTAGCGGTCCTGCTGCTGGGTTGTTGCCCTCCTACGGCCTCCTCCACGTCTCCTGATGTACTGGCCTGTCTCCTGGTAGCGCCTCCATGCTCTGGACACTACGCTGACAGACACAGCAAACCTTCTTGCCACAGCTCGCATTGATGTGCCATCCTGGATGAGCTGCACTACCTGAGCCACTTGTGTGGGTTGTAGACTCCATCTCATGCTACCACTAGAGTGAAAGCACCGCCAGCATTCAAAAGTGACCAAAACATCAGCCAGGAAGCATAGGAACTGAGAAGTGGTCTGTGGTCCCCACCTGCAGAACCACTCCTTTATTGGGGGTGTCTTCCTAATTGCCTATAATTTCCACCTGTTGTCTATTCCATTTGCACAACAGCATGTGAAATTTATTGTCAATCAGTGTTGCTTCCTAAGTGGACAGTTTGATTTCACAGAAGTGTGATTGACTTGGAGTTACATTGTGTTGTTTAAGTGTTCCCTTTATTTCTTTGAGCAGTGTATATACATATTATATATTATTGAAACAATGTTTGCGAATGTTTGTGAGAATGTCAACAGGTGTGATTCCCGTGGGGGAAAGATTCGATTGGGGAAAGATTCCCGTGGAGTTGCCATGGAAGCCAAGAAGGGGAGCGAGGTGTGTGTGTGCGCAAACACACATGCATGTGGGGGTCTGGGAGAGGAAGTGTGTCCATCTGATGAATGTGCATGTGCCTGAACTAAATTTTGTACACTAATTGTAGTCTCACCGATTCATTTCTAATGACCTGGTAATTTTTGACCGGGAACACCACAGGTGTACAAAAGTTAAATAAAACACCCAAAATGTAATGAAAATCATCCAAATGTATTGTGTGTGTTCAGATGCCCTGTGTGGACAAAGCCATGGAACCTTATGACAATCAGATTAAATGAACTACATTTTTCATGGAGATAACATGTAAATGGGTCCTATTCGACCAGAACACAACAGGAGGGTTAAAGGATTGGAGCAGCGACAGCGACGTTTAAAGGATTGGAGCAGCAACAGCGATGTTTAAAGGCTTAGCGCAGCGACAGCAATGTTTAAAGGATTGGAGCAGCGACAGCGATGTTTAAAGGTTAAGCGCTGCGACAGCGATGTTTAAAGGATTGGAGCAGCGACAGCGATGTTTAAAGGATTGGAGCAGCAACAGCGATGTTTAATAAAGGATTGGAGCAGCGACAGCGATGTTTAAAGGCTTAGCGCTGCGACAGCGATGTTTAAAGGATTGGAGCAGCGACAGCGATGTTTAAAGGATTGGAGCAGCGACAACGATGTTTAAAGGATTGGAGCAGCAACAGCGATGTTTAAAGGATTGGAGCAGCGACAGCGATGTTTAAAGGATTGGAGCAGCGACAGCGATGTTTAAAGGATTGGAGCAGCGACAGCGATGTTTAAAGGATTGGAGCAGCGACAGCGATGTTTAAAGGATTGGAGCAGCAACAACAACGTTTAAAGGATTGGAGCAGCGAAAGCATTGTTTAAACAAGGCTGTCACCGCCCCAGGCCTTTAAACATGGCTGTAGCTGCTCCAGGCCTTTAAACATGGCTGTAGCTGCCCGAGGCCTTTAAACATGGCTGTAGCTGCCCCAGCCCTTTAAACATGGCTGTAGCTGCCCCAGGCCTTTAAACATGGCTGTTGCTGCCCCAGGCCTTTAAACATGGCTGTTGCTGCCCCAGGCCTTTAAACATGGCTGTAGCTGCCCCAAGCCTTTAAACATGGCTGTAGCTTCCCCAGGCCTTTAAATATGGCTGTAGCTGCCCCAGGCCTTTAAACATGGCTGTAGCTGCCCCATGCCTTTAAACATGGCTGTAGCTGCCCCAGGCCTTTAAACATGGCTGTAGCTGCCCCAGGCTTTTAAACATGGCTGTAGCTGCCCCAGGCCTTTAAACATGGTTGTAGCTTCCCCAGGCCTTTAAACATGGCTGTAGCTGCCCCAGGCCTTTAAACATGGCTGTAGCTGCCCAGGCCTTTAGACATGGCTGTAGCTGCTCCAAACTCTTACCCTCCATGAACAATTTATGTGATTTTCTGTTTGTTTACCGAGGTTTGCTAGTTATAACAATAAAACCAGCGGAGGGCCTGCTCTCTCTTCTCTTTCCTCCCTCTTCTCCTTCTCTTTCTCTTGTTTGTCACCCTTCTATCTTTCCCTCCTTCTCAATCTCCCTCCCTCTCTGTCTCTCCTTCCCTTCCTCTCTCCTTCCCTCTCTTGCCCTCTCTTTATATCCCTCTCTCTCTCCCTACCTCCCTCTTTTTCTCTCCCTCTCTCGCACTCTCTCTTGTTGTCCCTACATCCCTCGCTCTCACTCTGTATTTCTCTCTCTCTCTTGGCCGATTACCAAATCTTGCAGCCGGCCAGGCTCTCACACCCATCCTTGGCCGGTGTTGGAATTAATTGCTGAGTATAGAACAGCCTAGCAACCAGTCTACCCAGCAACACATATCAACAGGTTGTCACACCAGTTTTCCTTCTACGGATCCTTCTCTCTCGCTCTTTCTCTCGCTGTCTCTCTCTCTCTCCATCCCTCTTTCCTCCTCCCTTAAATGAAAAGCGCTGACGCTAGCTAATGATACAACGACAGAGGAATACCGATGACATCATATTCCATTTCTTAGAGCTTAATGAAAAACATTCAATGGCTCCTTGTTTCCTTCAGTTAGAAAATGGAGTCTGGGGCTGAAAAAGCAATAACTTGGTTTAGATACCTTGGCTCACGACCCGCATGGAAATAAAAGGAAAAGATGTCAATCACTATGCAAAAGAATCAGAAAACATACAAACTTACAAATGAGAACACATACATTAGGTGAGACAATATCTGATTAACTATTCTGTCGCAATTATCCAAATTCTACAGCTTCTCTCCTTCTCTCAGATGTTAATAAAACTCTAGTCTATCTTTACAGACCTCTGAAAGGTCAAATGAATGTGTCTGCAGATCCTGGGCCCTGCAGCCTGGGTGAGTCTGGCTCTGGCCCAGCAGTGTAAAAGTGAGTTATATATTCCTCTGGAATGTGGAGGGAAATTGAAAATAGAGTTAGAGGTAACAGGGAAGAGGATATTAAAAATAATGAAATAAAAGTAAGTTGGAGAGAAGAAGAAGGCCAAGTCTGAGACGCTGCAGGGGTTGTTAGGAAAACCTGGAACTCTTTGGTCTGAGATAGAGACATTATGAAACCAAGCTGGAGAACAGGACCCCGGGCTAGTGAAGGGTTAGAATGCACTGGAACCCAGGCTACTAGATGGTTAGAACAGACTGGAACCCAGATATCTAGATGGTTAGAACAGACTGGAACCCAGGCTACTAGATGGTTAGAACAGACTGGAACCCAGATATCTAGATGGATAGAACAGACTGGAACCCAGGCTACTAGATGTTTAGAACAGACTGGAACCCAGATATCTAGATGGTTAGAACAGACTGGAACTCAGGCTACTAGATGGTTAGAACAGACTGGAACCCAGGCTACTAGATGGTTAGAACAGACTGGAACCCAGGCTATTAGATGGTTAGAACAGACTGGAACCCAGGTTATTAGATGGTTAGAATGCACTGGAACCCAGGCTACTAGATGGTTAGAACAGTCTGGAACCCAGGCTACTAGATGGTTAGAACAGACTGGAACCCAGGCTATTAGATGGTAAGAACAGACTGGAACCCAGGCTACTAGATGGTTAGAACAGGCTGGAACCCAGGCTATTAGATGGTAAGAACAGATTGGAACCCAGATATCTAGATGGTTAGAACAGACTGGAACCCAGGCTATTAGATGGTTAGAACAGACTGGAACCCAGGCTACTAGATGGTTAGAACAGACTGGAACCCAGGCTATTAGATGGTTAGAACAGACTGGAACTCAGGCTACTAGATGATTAGAACAGACAGGAACCCAGATATCTAGATGGTTAGAACGAGACTGGAACCCAGATATCTAGATGGTTAGAACAGACTGGAACCCGGGCTATTAGATGGTTAGAACAGACTGGAACCCAGGCTACTAGATGGTTAGAACAGACTGGAACCCAGATATCTAGATTGTTAGAACAGACTGGAACTCAGGCTATTAGATGGTAAGAACAGACTGGAACCCAGATATCTAGATGGTTAGAACAGACTGGAACCCAGGCTACTAGATGGTTAGAACAGACTGGAACCCAGATATCTAGATGGTTAGAACAGACTGGAACTCAGGCTACTAGATGGTTAGAACAGACTGGAACTAAGGCTACTAGATGGTTAGAATGCACCGGAACCCAGATATCTAGATGGTTAGAACAGACTGGAACCTACACTACCAGATGGTTAGAACAGACTGGAACTCAGATATCTAGATGGTTAGAACGAGACTGGAACCCAGATATCTAGATGGTTAGAACAGACAGGAACCCAGATATCTAGATAGTTAGAACAGACTGGAACCCAGGCTATTAGATGGTTAGAACAGACTGGAACCCAGGCTACTAGATGGTTAGAACAGACTGGAACTCAGGCTACTAGATGGTTAGAACAGACTGGAACCCAGGCTACTAGATGATTAGAACGAGACTGGAACCCAGATATCTAGATGGTTAGAACAGACTGGAACCCAGATATCTAGATGGTTAGAACAGACTGGAACCCAGATATCTAGATGGTTAGAACAGACTGGAACCCAGATATCTAGATGGTTAGAACAGACTGGAACTCAGGCTACTAGATGGTTAGAACAGACTGGAACCCAGATATCTAGATGGTTAGAACGAGACTGGAACTCAGGCTACTAGATGGTTAGAACAGACTGGAAACCAGATATCAAATGGTTAGAACAGACTGGAACCCAGGCTACTAGATGGTTAGAACAGACTGGAACTCAGGCTACTAGATGGTTAGAACAGACTGGAACTCAGGCTATTAGATGATTAGAACAGACTGGAACTCAGGCTACTAGATGGTTAGAACAGACTGGAACCCAGGCTACTAGATGGTTAGAACGAGACTGGAACCCAGATATCTAGATGGTTAGAACAGACTGGAACTCAGGCTACTAGATGGTTAGAACAGACTGGAACCCAGGCTACTAGATGATTAGAACAGACTGGAACTCAGGCTACTAGATGGTTAGAACAGACTGGAACCCAGGCTACTAGATGGTTAGAACGAGACTGGAACCCAGATATCTAGATGGTTAGAACGGACTGGAACCCAGGCTACTAGATGGTTAGAACAGACTGGAACCCAGGCTACTAGATGGTTAGAACAGACTGGAACCCAGGCTACTAGATGGTTAGAACAGACTGGAACCCAGGCTACTAGATGGTTAGAACGAGACTGGAACCCAGATATCTAGATGGTTAGAACGAGACTGGAACCCAGATATCTAGATGTTTAGAACAGACTGGAACCCAGATATCTAGATGTTTAGAACAGACTGGAACCCAGATACCTAGATGGTTAGAACAGACTGGAACCCAGGCTACTAGATGATTAGAACGAGACTGGAACCCAGATATCTAGATGTTTAGAACAAGACTGGAACCCAGATATCTAGATGTTTAGAACAGACTGGAACCCAGATACCTAGATGGTTAGAACAGACTGGAACCCAGGCTACTAGATGGTTAGAACAGACTGGAACCCAGATATCTAGATGGTTAGAACGAGACTGGAACCTAGATATCTAGATGGTTAGAACGAGACTGGAACCCAGATATCTAGATGGTTAGAACAGACTGGAACTCAGGATATAGCTAGGTTAGGGGAGAATGGGGTGTGGGTTAGGGTTAGGAGAGGGAGTGGTGTGGTTAGGGTTAGGGGAGAATCGGGTTAGCGTTAGGGTTTGGCTTAAGAGAGGGTGTGGTGTGGTTTGGTTTATGTGAGAATGGGGTGTGGGTTTGGGTTAGGGGAGGGAGTGGTGTGGTGTGGTGTGGTTAGGGGAGGGAGTGGTTAGGGGAGGGTGTGGTGTGGTGTGGTGTGGTTAGGGGAGGGAATGGTGTGGTTAGGGGAGGGAGTGGAGTGGTTAGGGGAGGGAGTGGTGTGGTGTGGTTAGGGGAGGGTGTGGTTAGGGGAGGGAGTGGTGTGGTGTGGTGTGGTTAGGGGAGGGTGTGGTGTGGTGTGGTGTGGTTAGGGGAGGGTGTGGTGTGGTGTGGTTAGGGGAGGGTGTGGTGTGGTGTGGTTAGGGGAGGGTGTGGTGTGGTTAGGGGAGGGAGTGGTGTGGTGTGGTTAGGGGAGGGTGTGGTGTGGTTAGGGGAGGGTGTGGTTATGGGAGGGTGTGGTGTGGTTAGGGTGTGGTGTGGTTAGGGGAGGGTATGGTGTGGTTAGGGGAGGGTGTGGTTAGGGGAGGGTGTGGTGTGGTTAGGGGAGGGTGTGGTTATGGGAGGGTGTGGTGTGGTTAGGGTGTGGTGTGGTTAGGGGAGGGTGTGGTGTGGTTAGGGTGTGGTGTGGTTAGGGGAGGGTATGGTGTGGTTAGGGGAGGGTGTGGTTAGGGGAGGGTGTGGTGTGGTTAGGGGAGGGTGTGGTGTGGTTAGGGTGTGGTGTGGTTAGGGGAGGGTGTGGTGTGGTTAGGGGAGGGTGTGGTTGGTGGAGGGTGTGGTGTGGTTAGGGGAGGGTGTGGTTATGGGAGGGTGTGGTGTGGTTAGGGTGTGGTGTGGTTAGGGGAGGGTGTGGTGTGGTTAGGGGAGGGTGTGGTTAGGGGAGGGTGTGGTTAGGGGAGGGTGAGTCAGAAGATAAGAGGGCTCACTAAGAGCAGGAGGCACTCTAATAGAGGGGAGATTTCTCTGCCTTTCCCTCCCACCGCTCTAACTGCTAACAGCTGCTCTGGCAGGAACAGACCCAGGCCGGGTTCACTCTTCATGTGCCCAAATGGCACCCTATTCCCTAGTAAGCCCATAGGACCCTGGTCCAAAGTAGTGCGCTATGTAGGGGATAGAGTGCCATTTGGGACAAATCCTATGAATATACTTCATGTCCACTCCTCCATAACCTAATACCCCAGCCAGCCCACAGAGAGGCAGGCAGGGAGAACAAAGAGAAATTGCTCCACAGAACTGATGTCCATCCAGACTTTGAAGTTTATCAAAGCTCTGCAGAGATTGCCTCTGGCATGTGACAAGTCATTTTCTATCAGACAATGTAATGCAATGCAGCTCTCTCTCTTTCTCTTTCTGTGTTTTCCATCCATTCATCTATCCACACTGAAACAAACATCTAATACCTGGAGAGATGTTACATTTACATTTTAGTCATTTAGCAGACACTCTTATCCAGAGCGACTTACAGTAGTGAATGCATATATTTCATACATTTCATTTCATGCATTTTTTTGTACTGGCCCCCCGTGGGAATCAAACCCACAACCCTGGCGTTGCAAACACCATGCTCTACCAAATGAGCAACAGGGAAGGCCATGTGTGCCATGTGTGCTGTTCTCACTGGCTGTTCTCACTGGCTGTTCTCACTGGCTGTTCTCTCTGGCTGTTCTCTCTGGCTGTTCTCTCTGGCTGTTCTCACTGGCTGTTCTCATTGGCTGTTCTCATTGGCTGTGCTCTCTGGCTGTTCTCACTGGCTGTTCTCACTGGCTGTTCTCTCTGGCTGTTCTCACTGGCTGTTCTCTCTGGCTGTTCTCACTGGCTGTTCTCACTGGCTGTTCTCTCTGGCTGTTCTCTCTGGCTGTTCTCTCTGGCTGTTCTCTCTGGCTGTCCTCTCTGGCTGTCCTCATTGGCTGTCCTCTCTGGCTGTTCACACTGGCTGTTCTCTCTGGCTGTTCTCACTGGCTGTTCGCACTGGCTGTTCGCACTGGCTGTTTTCTCTGGCTGTTCTCACTGGCTGTTCTCACTGGCTGATCTCACTGGCTGTTCTCACTGGCTGTCTTCTCTGGCTGTTCTCTCTGGCTGTCCTCTCTGGCTGTCCTCATTGGCTGTCCTCTCTGGCTGTTCACACTGGCTGTTCTCTCTGGCTGTTCTCACTGGCTGTTCGCACTGGCTGTTCGCACTGGCTGTTTTCTCTGGCTGTTCTCACTGGCTGTTCTCACTGGCTGATCTCACTGGCTGTTCTCACTGGCTGTCTTCTCTGGCTGTTCTCACTGGCTGTTCTCCATGGCTGTTCTCATTGGCTGTTCTCACTGGCTGTTCTCACTGGCTGTTATCACTGGCTGTTCTCACTGGCTGTTCTCTCTGGCTGTTCTCTCTGGCTGTTCTCACTGGCTGATCTCACTGGCTGTTCTCACTGGCTGTCTTCTCTGGCTGTTCTCACTGGCTGTTCTCACTGGCTGTTCTCATTGGCTGTTCTCACTGGCTGATCTCACTGGCTGTTATCACTGGCTGTTCTCACTGGCTGTTCTCTCTGGCTGTTCTCTCTGGCTGTTCTCACTGGCTGTTCTCACTGGCTGTTCTCTCTGGCTGTTCTCACTGGCTGTTCTCACTGGCTGTTCTCACTGGCTGTTCTCACTGGCAGTTCTCACTGGCTGTTCTCTTTGGCTGTTCTCTTTGGCTGTTCTCACTGGCAGTTCTCACTGGCTGTTCTCACTGGCTGTTCTCATTGGCTGTTCTCTCTGGCTGTTCTCATTGGCTGTTCTCATTGGCTGTTTTCATTGGCTGTTCTCGCTGGCAGTTCTCTCTGGCTGTTCTCACTGGCTGTTCTCACTTGTTCAGGCTGTATGAGAAACCTATAGTAGGAACACACTCACAATCCTTCAACATGTTGACTGTCTTTGAGATAGTCAATAAGAGTTGCACATTTCCAGTATCTTACCTAACATTTCCATTTTTCCCAGAAATCCTGATTGGAGGAATCCAGATTTCCTGCTTATTCCCTCCTGATTCAGGCAATCTTCCAACCAGCATCTCTGCGAACCTGGACATTTGGTAAAGATTCTCGAATGTTGCAACCCTACTAATAACGTGATATATTATTATGGCAGTTTCACACATTAATGTATAAATGGAACTATGGCATGTTGTTTTATGCATTTAGCAAAACATCAACGTAAACTACAAATAATAGACGTCCAATAATCGATCCTGAGGAACATCGCCAGGAGGTGGATAATTACAAAACCATTTCACCCTTTCAAATCACGACTACACTTGACTTCCTCTCAGCTGATCTGAGAAAGACAGAGAGAGAGCACTAACAGAAAACAGTTGAGTTATTGTAATTATACATTTGTAATCAGGTTCTACCCTCAGAATCATTATATACTTATGAAAACATCCAAATACAACATCATAACATGCAATTAAATTAAAATGAGAATATGCAACGACAACAAAAAATTGCACCGCCTGGGCTGCTGTGCTGGTCCTCTGGGCTCAGCCAGCCATGGAACATTCTGGTAGAGAGACGGATGGCCCAAACCATTTTCATGTTCTTCCTGGTCATTGATCAGACAGATAGTTTCATTAAGAAGGCCTCTGCACAGTCAGGCTTCCTTACTGACTGTCTGATGACTGTCTGTCTGATGACTGTCTGTCTGATGATTGACTGACTGTCTGATGACTGACTGTCTGACTGATGACTGACTGTCTGACTGATGACTGACTGCCTGATGATTGACTGACTACCTGATGATTGACTGACTGTCTGTCTGATGATTGACTGTCTGACTGATGACTGACTGTCTGATGACTGACTGTCTGACTGATGACTGACTGTCTGATGACTGTCTGTCTGATGATTGACTGACTGTCTGATGATTGACTGACTGTCTGATGACTGACTGACTGTCTGATGACTGACTGACTGTCTGATGACTGATTGTCTGACTGATGACTGACTGTCTGACTGATGACTGACTGACTGTCTGTCTGATGATTGACTGTCTGACTGATGACTGTCTGTCTGATGACTGACTGTCTGACTGATGACTGACTGACTGATGACTGACTGTCTGACTGATGACTGACTGTCTGATGACTGTCTGTCTGATGATTGACTGACTGTCTGATGACTGACTGTCTGACTGATGACTGACTGTCTGACTGATGACTGACTGTCTGACTGATGACTGACTGCCTGATGATTGACTGACTGCCTGATGATTGACTGACTGTCTGACTGATGACTGACTGTCTGACTGATGACTGACTGCCTGATGATTGACTGACTGTCTGTCTGATGATTGACTGTCTGACTGATGACTGACTGTCTGATGACTGACTGTCTGACTGATGACTGACTGACTGATGACTGACTGTCTGACTGATGACTGACTGTCTGATGACTGTCTGTCTGATGATTGACTGACTGTCTGATGACTGACTGTCTGACTGATGACTGACTGACTGACTGATGACTGAATGTCTGACTGATGACTGACTGCCTGATGATTGACTGTCTGTCTGATGATTGACTGACTGTCTGACTGATGACTGACTGTCTGACTGATGACTGACTGCCTGATGATTGACTGACTGTCTGTCTGATGATTGACTGTCTGACTGATGACTGACTGTCTGATGACTGACTGTCTGACTGATGACTGACTGTCTGATGACTGTCTGTCTGATGATTGACTGACTGTCTGATGACTGACTGATGATTGACTGACTGTCTGATGACTGACTGTCTGATGACTGACTGTCTGACTGATGACTGACTGTCTGACTGATGACTGTCTGACTGATGACTGTCTGTCTGATGACTGACTGTCTGACTGATGACTGACTGTCTGATGACTGACTGTCTGACTGATGTCTGACTGACTGATGACTGACTGTCTGACTGATGACTGACTGTCTGTCTCTCTCTCTTTCCTCTTCTCTCTCTCCCCTCCTCTCTCTCTACCGTCCTCTCTTTCTTCCCTCCTTCTCTCTCTCTCTTCCCTCCTCTCTCTCTCCCTTCCTCTCTCTCTTCCCTCCTCTCTCTCTTCCCTCCTCTCTCTCTCCTCCTCTCTCTCCCCTCCTCTCTCTCTTTTCCCTCTTCTCTCTCTCCCCTCCTTTCTCTCTTCCGTCCTCTCTTTCTTCCCTCCTCTCTCTCTTCCCTCCTCTCGCTCTCTTCCCTGCTCTCTTTCTTCCCTCTCCCTCTCTCTTCTCTTCTCTCCTCTCTATCTTCCCTCTTCTCTCTCTCCCTCTCTCCCCTTCTCCCTCTCTCTACTTAATTTGTCTTCCTTTCCCTCCCCTTCTCTCTATGTCTGTCCTGAGGTTGAGTTAATATGCCTCACTAATATGTGTACTGTTCCAACCCACATCTGGCCTAAAGCAAACAGGCTAGCTGGTAAACCCACCACTGGACTTTTCATTCAGAAAATCAGCTTTATGAATATTAATGGTCTGTTAAATAACTGTTAAGTACTTATGTAAGCAGCCATCATAAGAGGAAAACCATGTTTGACAGTAGTCAAGCCAAAAGCAAACATATAATTCGCTGCTGTAATAACCATCATAGCTAATCAAAAGACAACATGGCAAGCTAGAAGCTATGCTAACATAGCAAGCCACTGTAAATAGCCCATCCAACCAACTACCTACCTCAACCCCATATATGTTTTTGTTTTTCTGCTCTTTTGCACACCAGTGTTTCTACTTGCACATCCTTATCTGCACATATATCACTCCAGTGTAAATTGCTAAATTGTACTTACTTTGCCACTATTGGCCTATTTATTGCCTTACCTCCTTACTTCATTTGCACACACTGTATACAGATTCTTCGATTGTGTTATTGACTGTATGTTTGTTTATGTGTAACTCTGTGTAACTCTGTGTTGTTGTTTTTGTCACACTGCTTTGCTTTATCTTGGCCAGGTTGCAGTTCTCAACTGGCCTACCTGGTTAAATAAAGGTGAAATAAAAAATAAAATTAAAAATAGCCAGCATACCCAACATAGCTAGCCGATAGCAATCATAGTTAGCCGATAGCAATCATAGCTAGCCGATACCCAACATAGCTAGCCGATAGCAATCATAGCTAGCCGATAGCAATCATAGCTAGCCGATAGCAATCATAGCTAGCCGATAGCAATCATAGTTAGCCGTTAGCCTAGCATGTGAGCTGTGAGAAGTGGCCCCAATACCTCCTAAGGCAGTGGTCATCAACTTTTACTGAGTCAAGATCACTTTCTGAGTCAAAATGCCGAGATCTACCGCTCTGTTTTTTATTTTTATTAACATGACTTAAAAAAATGCAAGCCTATGCAACATTAATCTATTAAAAACAGTACTGTAGCAATGGGGTTTGTGCAGTAGGCTATATGTCCAATGTATTATCATTGCATAGTCTTCCATTGAATTGCCCTGTAAATGCATTGTTGTTCTAACCATTTAAAAATATATATTTAAAAATTTGAGGAAGGCTATATGATCACACCGGTAGTAGATCAGTCGCTGTATTACTTGTGAGCTGTGGCATGTATTCATTGGAGCCAGGGGGGGGGATGACCGACAATAAAAACCCTCAGTATATGGAGTATATCTATTTGATGCTGTCTGGTCAAAAATATGATGATAGTGTTGCCGCCAGTAGCATTGAATGCAAAGGAAGCCAGTGAGCATTTGGCCTCCCTTGATGAAACAAAAGTATAAAATAATAGCTAATCAGCATTGAGCTAAACTGAGAAAAAAAAGGTGTACAGGGAAGTCAGTTTGGATTTGGCTTCACACCAATCTCATCACGTAAAAAGTAAAACGTCCTTGGCAGACATTTTTGTTGAGTGTTTTATCTCATTGCGTCATCCTCCGATGACTAGCTAGCTAGCTAAAATTGATCATTTCCAAAATTAGCCATTGATGGAGTTTGGACTTGTGGTTTTACTTAATTATCCATATTGGCCAATGATTATAACGTCGACTTTGATCCAAACATAAATCCATACATTGTACCCCTGGCCTGAGACGATGTAAGTTCAACATGTAGCTAGAGGCAGTAGGCTAATGATGGAGGCTGGGTCAGTAGCTGAGATGGAGGCTGTATTTAATCTGTCAGACTACAGGGTTAGTAGCTGAGATGGAGGCTGTATTTAATCTGCCAGACTACAGGGTTAGTAGCTGAGATGGAGGCTGTATTCAGTCTGTCAGACTACTGGGTTAGTAGCTGAGATGGAGGCTGTATTCAGTCTGTCAGACTACTGGGTTAGAGATTGAGATGGAGGCTGTATTTAATCTGTCAGACTACAGGGTCAGTAGCTGAGATGGAGGCTGTATTCAGTCTGTCAGACTACTGGGTTAGAGGTTGAGATGGAGGCTGTATTTAATCTGTCAGACTACTGGGTTAGAGGTTGAGATGGAGGCTGTATTCAGTCTGTCAGACTACAGGGTTAGTAGTTGAGATGGAGGCTGTGCTTAATCTGTCAGACTACAGGGTTATACTGACAGAGCCCCCCCCCCCCCCTCTCTCCCCCAGCTGGCTGTTCTGCTAAAGAAACAAACACAGGCCTTGCTCTCTAAGCTTCTGAATGATAACAATAACAAACCACAATCACTCAGCTACAACCACATCCCAAATCGCACTCTATTCCCTATATAGAGTGCACTACATTTGACCAGGGCTGGCACCCTATTCCCTATATAGTACAATACTTTTGACCAGAGCCCTATGGTCCCCTATTCCCTATTTAGTGCACTACTTTTGACCAGAGCCCTATGGTCCCCTATTCCCTATATAGTGCACTACTTTAGACCAGAGCCCTATGGGACCCTATTCCCTATATAGTGCACTACTTTAGACCAGAGGCCTATGGCACCCTATTCCCTATATAGTGCACTACTTTAGACCAGAGCCCTATGGTCCCCTATTCCCTATATTGTGCACTACTTTTGACCAGAGCCCTATGGTCCCCTATTCCCTATATAGTGCACTACTTTAGTCCAGAGCCCTATGGGACCCTATTCCCTATATAGTGCACTACTTTAGACCAGAGCCCTATGGCACCCTATTCCCTATATAGTGCACTACTTTAGACCAGAGCCCTATGGAACCCTATTCCCTATATAGAGTGCACTACTTTAGACCAGAGCCCTATGCAACCTTATTCCCTATATATAGTGCACTACTTTAGACCAGAGCCCTATGGAACCCTATTCCCTATATATAGTTCACTACTTTAGACCAGAGCCCTATGGCACCCTATTCCCTATATATAGTGCACTACTTTAGACCAGAGCCATATGGCACCCTATTCCCTATATAGTATATAAGCTGGACACTTATAAGATATGCCCTCCGATGAACCATAAAACAGGCAAAGCGTCAATACAGGACTACCACTGAATCCTACTACACCTTGTTGGATTGTTGGATGTGGCAGGGCTTGCAAACTAACACGGACTACAAGGGGAAACACAGCTGTGAGCTGCCCAGTGACACGTGCCTACCAGACGAGCTAAATCACTTCTATGCTCGCTTCGAGGCAAGCAACACTGAAGCATGCAGCTGTTCCAGACGACTGTGTGATCACGCTCTCCGTAGCCGATGTGAATAAGACCTTTAAACAGGTCAACATTCACAAGGCCGCAGGGCCAGATGGATTACCAGGACGTGTACTCCGAGCATGCACTGACCAACTGGCAAGTGTCTTCACTGACATTTTCAACCTCTCCCTGTCCGAGTCTGTAATACCAACATGTTTCAAGCCGACCACCATAGTCCCTGTACCCAAGAACACTAAGGTAACCTGCCTAAATGACTGTCGACCCGTAGTACTCACATCTGTAGCCATGAAGTGCTTTGAAAGGCTGGTCATGGCTCACATCAACACCATTATCCCAGAAACCCTAGACCCACTCCAATTTGCATACCGCCCCAACAGATCCACAGATGCTGCAATCTCTATTGCACTCTACACTGCCCTTTCCCACTAGGACAAAAGGAAAATATGCGTGAGAATGCAATTCATTGACTACAGCTCAGCGTTCAACACCATTGTGCCCTCAAAGCTCATCACTAAGCTAAGGACCCTGGGACTAAACACCTCCCTCTGCAACTGGATCCTGGACTTCCTGATGGGCCGCCCCCAGGTGGTGAGGGTTAGTAGCAACACATCTGACACGCTGATCCTCAACACGGGGACCCCTCAGGGATGCGTGCTCATTCCCCTCCTGCATTCCCTGTTCACCCACGACTGCGTGGCCAAGCACGACTCCAACACCATCATTAAGTTTGCCGACGACACAACAGTGATAGGCCTGATCACCAACAACGATGAGACAGCCTATAAGGAGGAGTGTGGTGTGGTGACCTGGCAGTGTGGTGCCAGGATAACAACCTCTCCCTCAACATGATCAAGACAAAGGAGATGATTGTGGACTACAGGAAAAGGAAGACCGAGCAAGCCCCCATTCTCATCGACGGGGCTGTAGTGGAGCAGGTTGAGGGCTTCAAGTTCCTTGCTGTCCACTTCACCAGCAAACTATCATGGTCCAAACACACCAAGACAGTCGTGAAGAGGGCACGACAAAACCTATTCCCCCTCAGGAGACTGAAAAGATTTGGGTCCTCAGATCTTCAAAAAGTTCTACAGATGCGCCATTGAGAGCATCCTGACTGGTTGCATTACTTTCTGGTATGGCAACTGCATGGTTTCCGACCGTAAGGCGCTACAGAGGGTAGTGCGTACGGCCCAGTACATCACTGGGGCCAAGCTTCCTGCCATCCAGGACCACTATACCAGGTGGTGTCAGAGGAAGGCCCTAAAAAAATGCCAAAGACTCCAGCCACCCTAGTCATAGACTGTTCTCTCTGCTACCGCACGGAAAGCGGTACCGGAGTGCCAACTCTAGGTCCAAAAGGATTCTTAACAGCTTCTACCCCCAAGCCATAAGACTCCTGAACAGCTAATCATATGGCTACCCGGTGTCACGTCCTGACCAGTAAAGGGGTTATTTGTAATTAGAGTTTGTTCAGGACGTGGCAGGGGGTATTTGTTTTATATAGTTTTGAGTGTGTGTTTATGTAGAGGGGCGTTTGATTTGTGTTTCTGATTTGATTTTGATTTTGATTTTGATTTGATTTGATTTCTGGGGTTTTTGGTTTAGTTCTATGTTGTATAGTTCTATGACTGTTTCTAGTGTGTTTATTTCTGTTTAGTAATTGGGATTGGGGCCTTCAATTGGAGGCAGCTGGTTATCGTTGCCTCTGATTGAAGGTCCTATATTTAGGAGTATGTTTGTATTGGGAATTGTGGGAGGTTGTTTTGCACTGCTAGGGTTAGCCTGCAAACTGTTATGTTGTCGGCCGTTTTCTTGTTTTTGTGAAGTGCTCGTGGTTATTTAAAATAAACGTCAAAATGAGCACTCAACCCACTGCGCCTTGGTCCAATTCATACGACAGTCGTTACACCCGGACTATTTGCATTTTTACGCTGCTGCTACTATTATCTATGCATAGTCACTTTACCTCTACCTATATGTACATATTACCTGAATTACCTTGACTAACCTGTGCCCCCGCACATTGACTTTGTACCAGTAGCCCCCTGTATATATCCTCGAAACTGTTATTTATACCTCAACACCAGGATCATGATGTAACAGACTCTTAACCTCTAGGCTACCTGAACACCAGGATCATGATGTAACAGACCCTTAACCTCTAGACTACCTCAACACCAGGATCATGATGTAACAGACTCTTAACCTCTAGACTACCTGAACACCAGGATCATGATGTAACAGTTTACGATTCTTGTTGTTGTTTTTTGTCCCAAACACTGCACACAACGCCACAAGTTAGTAACGTCTGTAACCAAAGAAAATCTGATCAAAATAAATAATGTCCTCAGTCCCAGGACCATCATTCTTGAAATACAATTTAATCTGAATATTTATAAAGAACAAACATAAACACTGTGATCCAGCTTCTGGCCAAGCTAATAAAGCCCGATTTAGTGTTCACAACTTGAGAGTGTAGTGGAAGAATCAGTGTTAAGAGAGCAGAAAAGAACTTTGACCTCTCTGTTTCAGCTCTGTTTGGTTGGGTACATTAGACCCTGCTGAGCCCAGAACAGGCTGACGATCCCTCTGTTCTGATCTGTTATCAGGACCTACTCTCCTCTCTCTGTCTGTCTGTCTGTCTGTCTGTCTGTCTGTCTGTCTGTCTGTCTGTCTGTCTGTCTGTCTGTCTGTCTGTCTGTCTGTCTGTCTGTCTGTCTGTCTGTCTGTCTGTCTGTCTGTCTGTCTGTCTGTCTACAGGCTAAAGGATGACTGTTACCAAGCTGTTTGTGTTAGTTTAAAGGTGCACTATGTCACATTTTCTAGGCCATTTAGATTTCCTAAGAGAACACTTAACAAATGAAGAATGCACTTAGAAAACGACCTGAAAAACCCCAGTAATTCTTTCCTTTTTCCACTTACACCCCCCCCCCCCCCCCCCCCAAAAAAAAATACTGTACACTGTTGTTGTCTTGGATTGGAATGCTTCCATGCTTCATTGTATTCATGACAACAGTAAATACATTTATGAAGTATTGAAGACAGAAATTACTCAGTCTTCCATCAACCTGAGAACTCTCTCCTCCTCCTCCCTCCCCCTCTTCTTCCTCCTCCTCCTCCTGTTTTTCATCATCCTCCTCATCCTCCTCCTCCTCATCCTCCTCATCCTCCTCCCTCCCCGTCTTCCTCCTCCGCCTCCTCCTCATCCTCCTCCTCCTCCTCATTCTCCTTCTCCTATTTTTCATCATCCTCCTCATCCTCCTCCCTCCCCGTCTTCCTCCTCCTCCTCCTCTTCCTCATCATCCTCATCCTCCTCCTCCTCCTCATCCTCCTCCTCCTCCTCCTCATCCTCCTCATCCACCTATTTTTCCCTCCTCCTCATCCTCCGCTTCCTTCTTCGCTGTTGAAGTTGGCCTGATCCTCCACGTGGCAGCAGAAGGCCCAGAAGGCCTATAGCAGCCTTATCATAATACCAGAGGATTAACAACACATCACTGAAGTAGGTTGAAGGAGAGGGTGTGACGACACCATAACAAATGCTTAGCCCACCTCTGTGATGTCACCTTACACAAACACAGGGGTCTGGAGTAAGACTACAGTTGCATAGTAAAGTAGGTATAATCCCTTCCGTGTTCCATTTCAACATGTCCTCCCCTTCCTCCGTATCATAACAGACCAGCGCCCGGTTTCCCCAGAAGCATCCTAATAAGGCTCAGTAGGATCCGATGATTATAAGAGGAACTTAGTCTTCAGATGCTTTTGGGAAACTGGGCCCTGGCCCTCTAAGAGAGTGGAGAACAGAAAGAGGCATGATCTGCATCCATGTGCCTGTCACAAATTCCCAATAAGGAATTTGTTTCTATTTCACCATAATCTGTGATAGTGGGTTGGTATCCAAAATGGCACCAGCAGACAGGTTCAGGGAAGGGCTTCATCCCAAACGGCACACTATTCCCTAACTACAGAAACATCAGCTATATGAGCTGGTTCACACATCACCTCTAACACAACGTCTCCCTGAAAGGGACATGAAGAGATGAAGGTGGCAAGGAGAGATAGAGGAGACAGGGAGAGATGGAGGAGACAGGGAGAGATGAAGGAGACAGGGAGAGATGGAGGAGACAGGGAGAGATGGAGGAGACAGGGAGAGGAGACAAGGAGAGATAGAGGAGACCGGGAGAGATGGAGGAGACCGGGAGAGATGGAGGAGACCGGGAGAGATGGAGGAGACATTGAGAGATGGATGAGACAGGGAGAGATGGAGGAGACAGGGAGAGATGGAGGAGGCAGGGAGAGATGGAGGAGGCAGGGAGAGATGGAGGAGACCGGGAGAGATGGATGAGACAGGGAGAGTTGGATGAGACAGGGAGAGATGGATGAGACAGGGAGAGATGGATGAGACAGGGAGAGGTGGACGAGACAGGGAGAGATGGACGAGACAGGGAGAGATGGACGAGACAGGGAGAGATTGAGGAGACCGGGAGAGATTGAGGAGACAAGGAGAGATGGAGGAGAGAAGGAGAGAGAAGGAGAGAAATAGAGAAAAGGAGAGAAAGAGAGAGAGAGAGAGAGAGAGAGAGAGAGAGAGAAAGGAGAGAGAGAGGAAAGAGAGGAGACAGAGAAGGAGAGAGAGAGAGAGAGAGAGAAGGAGAGAGAGAAGGAGAGACAGAGAAGGAGAGAGAGAGAGGGAGAGAGAGGGAGAGAGGGAGGGAGAGAGAGAGAAGGAAAGAAGGAGAGAGAGAAGAGTGTAATGTATAGATGTGTATACCACTTTTTGTACTGACTACATTTCGATGTGGTTGTCATTGTAGAAAGTGGAGGACTGTGAAAGGTCTCTACTGAGGGGTGTAGGAGGGTGTATGGAGCTGTAGGAGGGTGTATGGGGCTGTAGGAGGATGTATGTGGCTATAGGAGGGAATATGGGGCTGAAGGGTGGTGTAGGAGGGTGTATGGGGCTGTAGGGGGGTGTAGGAGGGTGTATGGGGCTGAAGGGTGGTGTAGGAGGGTGTATGGGGCTGTAGGGGGTGTAGGAGGGTGTATGGGGCTGTAGGGGGTGTAGGAGGGTGTATTGGGCTGTAGGGGGGTGTAGGAGGGTGTATGGGGCTGTAGGAGGGTGTATGGGGCTGAAGGGTGGTGTAGGAGGGTGTATGGGGCTGTAGGGGGGTGCAGGAGGGTGTGGGGGGCTGTAGGGGGTGTAGGAGGGTGTATGGGGCTGTAGGGGGTGTAGGAGGGTGTATGGGGCTGTAGGGGGGTGTAAGAGGGTGAAAGCCCTGCCCTGGAGGGAAAGCCCTGCCCTCAATTTTTATGGAATGGTCTGCCTACCCATGTGAGAGACGCAGACTCGGTCTCAACCTTTAAGTCTTCATTGAAGACTCATCTTTTCAGTAGGTCCTATGACTGAATGTAGTCTGGCCCAGGAGTGTGAAGATGAACGGAAAGGCACTGAAGCAATGAACCGCCCTGGCTGTCTCTGCCTGGCCGGTTCCCGTCTCTCCACTGGAATTCTCTGCCTCTACCCCTATTACAGGGGCTGAGTCACTGGCTTACTGGTGCTCTTCCATGCCGTTCCTAGGAGGGGTGCGTCACTTGAGTGGGTTGAGTCACTGACGTGGTCTTCCTGTCTGGGTTGGCGCCCCCCCTTGGGTTGTGCCGTGGCGGAGATCTTTGTGGGCTATACTCGGCCTTGTCTCAGGATGGTAAGTTGGTGGTTGAAGGTATCTCTCTAGTGGTGTGGGGGCTGTGCTTTGGCAAAGTGAGTGGGGTTATATCCTGCCTGTTTGGCCCTGTCCGGGGGTATCATCAGATGGGGCCACAGTGTCTCCTGACCCCTCCTGTCTCAGCCTCCAGTATTTATGCTGCAGTAGTTTGTGTCGGGGGGCTAGGGTCAGTCTGTTATATCTGGAGTATTTCTCCTGTCTTATCCGGTGTCCTGTGTGAATTTAAGTATGCTCTCTCTAATTCTCTCTTTCTTTCTTTCTTTCTTTCTCTCGGAGGACCTGAGCCCTAGGACCATGCCTCAGGACTACCTGGCATGATGACTCCTTGTTGTCCCCAGTCCACCTGGCCGTGCTGCTGCTCCGGTTTCAACTGTTCTGCCTGCGGCTATGGAACCCTGACCTGTTCACAGTGATTATTATTATTTGACCCTGCTGGTCATTTATGAACATTTGAACATCTTGGCCATGTTCTGTTATAATCTCCACCCGGCACAGCCAGAAGAGGACTGGCCACCCCTCATAGCCTGGTTCCTCTCTAGGTTTCTTCCTAGGTTTTGGCCTTTCTAGGGAGTTTTTCTTAGCCTCCGTGCTTCTACACCTGCATTGCTTGCTGTTTGGGGTTTTAGGCTGGGTTTCTGTACAGCACTTTGAGATATCAGCTGATGTAAGAAGGGCTCTATAAATACATTTGATTTGATTTTATTTTGATTTAGGGTGGTGTAGGAGGGTGTAGGAGGGTTTAGGAGGGTGTATGGGCTGTAGGAGGGTGTAGGAGGGTGCAGGGTGGTGTAGAAGGGTGTAGTAGGGTGTAGGGTACAGTGGTTGGGGATGTAGGAGGGTTTAGGAGGGTTTAGGAGGGTGTAGGAGGGTGTATGGGGCTGTAGGGGGGTGTAGGAGGAGGTATGTGGCTGTATTTGGGTGTAGGAGTGTGTGTGGGGCTGTAGGGGGGTGTGGGAGGGTGTATGGGGGTGTATGACGGTTGGAAGGGTGTATGAGGGTGTAGGGCGTTTTAGGAGGGTGTATGGGGCTGTAGGGGTGTGTTGGAGGGTGTAGGAGGGTGTAGGAGGGTGTATGAGGGTGTAGGAGGGTATAGAAGGGTGTAGGAGGGTGTATGGGGCTGTAGGAAGGTGTTGGAGGGTGTGTGGAGCTGTAGGAGGGTGTAGGAGGGTGTATGGAGCTGTAGGGGGGTGTAGGAGGGTGTATGTGGCTGTAGTAGGGTGTAGGAGGGTGTAGGTTGGGGTGTATGAGGGTGTAGGAGGGTCCCGTGTGGCTCAGTTGGTGTTTGCAACGCTAGGGTTGTGGGTTCGATTCCCGGGGGGGACCAGTATGGAGAAAAAATGAAATGTATGAAATGTATGCATTCACTACCGTAAGTCGCTCTGGATAAGAGCGTCTGCTAAAATGTAAATGTAGGAAGGTGTATGGGGGTATATGAGGGTGCTGGGTGGTGTAGGGTTCAGTGGTTAGGGCTGTAGAAGGGTATAGGGTACACCACCCATGCCTAAAGCACACAAACTCTAAAGAGAGAAAAATTGAGCATTTTGGGTTTTACCACAACTAATGTGTACGCACACACACACTCACACAAAGAGACACACACAAAAACACAAACACACACAAACACAAACATACACAGGTTGCTGATCGAGGATCAGGTCACTTGTCCATATAGTTCTATTCATTATGATGTAAAAGGTCAAAGGGATCCTAGATCAGCACTCCTACTCTGGCTGCTTTGTGATTACAGGTCCTACTCTGGCTGCTTTGTGATTAGAGGCCGGCTGGGCGCGGTCGGTCCTGGCGCGCGGTCGGCCGGTTGGCTGCGTGATTCAGGCCGACGGCGCGGTCAGGCCTGGTCTGTCTGCTTTGTGATTACAGGTCCTGGTATGGGCTGCTTTGTGATTACAGGTCCTGATCTGGTCTGCTTTGTGATTACAGGCCGGCGTCGCGGTCGGTCCTGGTGGGCTGCTTTGTGATTACAGGCCGGTCGCTGCGTGATCGGCCGGCTGCGTTTTGTGATTACAGGACCTGGTCTGGTCTGCTTTGTGATTACAGGCCGGCGCGCGGTCGGACCTGGTCTGTCTGCTTTGTGATTACGGAGGCGTCGCGGTCGGTCCTGGTCTGCTGCTTGTGATTACAGGACCTGGTCTGTCTGCTTTGTGATTACAGGTATGGTCTGTCTGCTTTGTGATTACAGGACCTGGTCTGTCTGCTTTGTGATTACAGGTCCTGGTCTTGTCTGCTTTGTGATTACAGGTCCTGGTCTTGTCTGCTTTGTGATTACAGGTCCTGGTCTTGTCTGCTTTGTGATTACAGGTCCTGGTCTGGTCTGCTTTGTGATTACAGGTCCTACTCTGTCTGCTTTATGATTACAGGTCCTACTCTGTCTGCTTTGTGATTACAGGTCCTGGTCTTGTCTGCTTTGTGATTACAGGTCCTGGTCTGTCTGCTTTGTGATTACAGGTCCTGGTCTGGTCTGCTTTGTGATTACAGGTCCTGGTCTGGGCTGCTTTGTGATAACAGGTCCTGGTCTGGTCTGCTTTGTGGTTACAGGTCCTGGTCTTGTCTGCTTTGTGATTACAGGTCCTGGTCTGTCTGCTTTGTGATTACAGGTCCTGGTCTGTCTGCTTTCTGATTACAGGTCCTGGTCTGGTCTGCTTTGTTATTACAGGTCCTGGTCTGTCTGCTTTGTGATTACAGGTCCTGATCTGGTCTGCTTTGTGATTACAGGTCCTTGTCTGGTCTGCTTTGTGATTACAGGTCCTACTCTGTCTGTTTTGTGATTACAGGACCTGGTCTGTCTGCTTTGTGATTACAGGTCCTACTCTGTCTGCTTTCTGATTACAGGTTCTGGTCTGGTCTGCTTTGTGATTACAGGTCCTAGTCTGGTCTGCTTTGTGATTACAGGTCCTGGTCTGTCTGCTTTCTGATTACAGGTCCTGGTCTGTCTGTATGTGATTACAGGTCCTGGCCTGTCTGCTTTGTGATTACAGGTCCTACTCTGTCTGCTTTGTGATTACAGGTCCTACTCTGTCTGCTTTGTGATTACAGTTCCTGGTCTGGTCTGTTTTGTGATTACAGGTCCTGGTCTGTCTGTTTGTGATTACAGGTCCTGGCCTGTCTGCTTTGTGATTACAGGTCCTACTCTGTCTGCTTTGTGATTAGAGGTCCTGGTCTGGTCTGCTTTGTGATTACAGGTCCTGGTCTGTCTGCTTTGTGATTACAGGTCCTGGTCTGGTCTGCTTTGTGATTACAGGTCCTGATCTTGTCTGCTTTGTGATTACAGGTCCTGGTCTGGTCTGCTTTGTGATTACAGGTCCTGGTCTGGTCTGCTTTGTGATTACAGGTCCTACTCTGTCTGCTTTGTGATTACAGGTCCTGGTTTGTCTGCTTTGTGATTATATATCCTGGTCTGGGCTGCTTTGTGATTACAGGTCCTGGTCTGGTCTGCTTTGTGATTACAGGTCCTGGTCTGTCTGCTTTGTGATTACAGGTCCAACTCTGTTTGCTTTGTGATTACAGGTCCTGGTCTGGTCGGCTTTGTGATTACAGGTCCTGGTCTTGTCTGCTTTGTTTTTTACAGGTCCTGGTCTGGTCTGCTTTGTGATTTCAGGTCCTGGTCTAGTCTGTTTTGTTATTACAGGTCCTGGTCGGTCTGCTTTGTGATTACAGGTCCTACTCTGGCTGCTTTGTGATTACAGGTCCTGGTCTGTCTGCTTTGTGATTACAGGTCCTGTTCTGGACTGCTTTGTGATTATAGGTCCTGGTCTGGTCTGCTTTGTGATTACAGGTCCTGGTCTGGGCTGCTTTGTGGTTACAGGTCCTGGTCTGGTCTGCTTTGTGATTACAGGTCCTGGTCTGTCTGTTTTGTGATTACAGGTCCTGGTCTGGTCTGCTTTGTGATTACAGGTCCTGGTCTGTCTGCTTTGTGATTACAGGTCCTACTCTGGCTGCTTTGTGATTACAGGTCCTACTCTGTCTGCTTTGTGATTACAGGTCCTGGTCTGTCTGCTTTGTGATTACAGGTCCTGGTCTGGTCTGCTTTGTGATTACAGGTCCTGGTCTGGTCTGCTTTGGGATTACAGGTCTTGTCTGCTTTGGGATTACAGGTCCTGGTATGGGCTGCTTTGTGATTACAGGTCCTGGTCTGGGCTGCTTTGTGATTACAGGTCCTGGTCTGGTCTGCTTTGTGATTACATGTCCTGGTCTTGTCTGCTTTGTTTTTTACAGTTCCTGGTCTGGTCTGCTTTGTGATTAGAGGTCCTGGTCTGGTCTGCTTTGTGATTACAGGTCCTGGTCTGTCTGCTTTGTGATTACAGGTCCTGGTCTGTCTGCTTTGTGATTACAGGTCCTGGTCTGGTCTGCTTTGTGATTACAGGTCCTGGTCTGTCTGCTTTGTGATTACAGGTCCTACTCTGGTCTGCTTTGTTATTACAGGTCCTACTCTGTCTGCTTTGTGATTACAGGTCCTGGTCTGGCTGCTTTGTGATTACAGGTCCTGGTCTGGGCTGCTTTGTGATTACAGGTCCTGGTCTGGGCTGCTTTGTGATTACAGGTCCTGGTCTGGGCTGCTTTGTGATTACAGGTCCTGGTCTGTCTGCTTTGTGATTACAGGTCCTACTCTGTCTGCTTTGTGATTACAGGTCCTGGTCTGGTCTGCTTTGTGATTGCAGGTCCTGGTCTGTCTGCTTTGTGATTACAGGTCCTGGTCTGGTCTGCTTTGTGATTGCAGGTCCTGGTCTGTCTGCTTTGTGATTACAGGTCCTGGTCTGGTCTGCTTTGTGATTACAGATCCTTGTCTGGCTGCTTTGTGATTACAGGTCCTGGTCTTCATCATTGTATTAAGAGTCTATGTTACCAAGACAACAACCCTTTGACCTAACTCCCCTTCTCCTGGGTCAGTGTCATGTTTCAGACTGGATTGGTCTGGGGGTAGGGGTGTGGGAGTGTCATGTCTGCCTCCCTCTCTCAGTTTGCTCTCCTTCTTCCCCTTCTTTCCTCCCCCTAACTCATTATGGGTTTCGATGAAGGACGGCGTCAGAATCCGGCTCAATTATTCTGCCTCCCCCAGCCTCTCCATCTCCTCGCCATTGCATCTCCCTGCCTCTACCCCTCTCTCTCTCTCCCTCCTCCTTTCTCCCCCTGCCTCCCCTCTACCCCCAGCACACCTGATGACAGACCAGAGGATTTAGCCGTCATTGTAAATAATAATTTGTTCTTAACTGACTTGCCTAGTTAAATAGAAATTATATAAAAAAAATTAAAATACTAAATATATATATAATTATGACCGAAAAGAGCTTCTGGATATCAGAACAGTGATTTCTCACCTTGAATTGGGCGAAGATTTTTTCTTTTATGAGTCCGACGCTAAGGATATACTACTTCTCTGAGACCAGGCCTAAATCCCCATCATTTACGTGAAGAAAAGAGGGAAATACAGGGGGCGGAGATCTACCAGCATGTCACATGTGCAACCACTCGATTCATCCAATGGCATTGAGGAGTATACCACCTCAGTCACCGGCTTCATCAATAAGTGCATTGACCACGTCGTCCCCACAGTGACCGTACGTACATATCCCAATCAGTAGCCATGGATTATAGGCAACATCCGCACCGAGCTAAAGGCTAGAGCTGCCGCGTTCAAGGAGCGGGACAGTAATCCGGACGCTTATAAGAAATCCCGCTATGCCCTCAGACGAACCATCAAACAGGCAAATCGTCAATACATGACTAAGATTGAATACTACTACATCGGCTTTGACGCACGTCAGATGTGGCAGGGCTTGCAAACTATTACGGACTACAAAGGGATATCAAATAAAATCAAATGTATTTATATAGCCCTTCTTACATCAGCTGATATATCAAAGTGCTCTACAGAAACCCAGCCTAAAACCCCAAACAGCAAGCAATGCAGGTGTAGAAACACGAGGGAAAAAACAAGTTAATCAATTTTAGAATAAGGTTGTAACGTAAAAAATGTGGAAAAGGTCAAGGGGTCTGAATACAGCAGCGAGTTGCCTTAGTGACGCGAGCCTAACAGACAAGCTAAATGCCTTTATGCTCGCTTCGAGGCAAGCAACACTGAATCATACATGAGAGCACCAGCTGTTCCAGATGACTGTGTGATCACGTTATCCGTAGCCGATATGAGCAAGACCTTTAAACAGGTCAACATTCAAGGACTCCAGGACATGTGCTCAGAGCATGCACAGACCAACTGGCAAGCATCTGTAATACCTACATGTTTCAACCTGTACTTCCTGTTCACCCATGACTGCATGGCCAAATATTCAGACCCCTTGATCTTTTCCACATTTTTTACGTTACAACCTTATTCTAAAATTGATGGAATTGTTTTTTTCCCTCATCAATCTACACACAATACCCCATAATGACAAAGCAAAAACAGATTTTTTTTTTAAACATTCGCAAATGTATAAAAAAGCTAACACTGAAATATCACACTTGCATAAGTATTCAGACCCTTTACTCAGTACTTTGTTGAAGCACTTTTGGCAGCGATTACAGCCTTCAGTCTTCTTGGATATGACGCTAAAAGCTTGGCACACATGTATTTGGGGAGTTTCTCCCATTCTTCTCTGCAGATCCTCTCAAGCTCTGTCAGGTTGGATGTGGAGCGTTTCTGCACAGCTATTTTCAGGTCTCTCGCAATGTTCAATTAGGTTCAAGTCGGGGCTCTAGCTGGGCCTCTGAAGGATATTCAATTTTGCACCACCCTATGGGACTCCCAACCACGGCCAGTTGTGATACAGCCTGGAATCGAACCAGGGTTTGTAGTGATGCCTGAGAAGCAGTGCCTTAGACTGCTGCGCCACAGAGGAGCAGGTTTTCATCCAGGATCTGTCTGTACTTTGCTCTTTTCATCTTTGCCTAGATCCTGACTAGTCTCCCAGTGTGCCCAAGCACAACTCCAACACCGTCATTAAGTTTGCTGATGACACAACAGTGGTAAGCCTGATCACTGACAACAATGGCGGCCTATAGGGAGGAGGTCAGAGAACTGGCAGTGTGTTGTCAGGACAACAACCTCTCCCTCAGCATGAGCAGGACAAAGGAGCTGATTGTGGACTACAGGAAAAGGAGGGCCAAACACACCTCCACTCACATTGACAGGGCTGTAGTGGAGCAGGTTGAGAGTTTCAAGTTCCTTGGTGTCCACATCACCAACAAATTATCATGGTCCAAACACATCAAGACAGATCCTCCAAAAGTTCTACAGCTGCACCATCGAGAGCATCCTGACCAGTTAACAATGACCCCCCCCCCCCCCCTTTTATTTTACACTGCTGCTACTTACTGTTTATTATCTATGCATAATCACTTTACCCCCACCTACATGTACAAATTACCTTGACTAACCTGTACCCCCGCACATTGACTCTGTACTGGTACCCCCTGTATGTAGCCTCATTATTTTATTGTGTTACTTTTTATTTAATTTTTAATTAAATGTTTTACTTTAGTTTATAATTATTCTTTAGTTACTTTAGTTCATTTAGTAAATATTTAGGTAACTTTATTTCTTTAACTGCATTGTTGGTTAAGGGCTTGTAACTAAGCATTTCACGGTAAGGTCCACACCTGTCGGTGCATGTGACAAATACAAGTTGATTTGATTTGAGGTTTTAAGTTCCAGTGGAATGTAAACATAGTTTCCAATTGAGCCGATATATGCAGTGTTTACTTTGAATGCAGTCTCCGTGAATGCGGGAACATTGCCTTTAAATTTCAATCACAATACGGCGAAAATCTTCCCCGGGCTGGATTAAATCTAGTCCTAAATCTTCTCTTTCCACGATTTCCCTTTCATGACTGTTATATCTCAGACACACCAGTAGGCTAGTGTGCTCTACCACCCACAACTTAGCACCTCTGAGCAGAGTGTTGGCTATTTTGTCTTCACACAGCAAAGACCTTGAAGTCGTCAGCTGCTCAGCCTCGTTAAAATGTTCCAAACCAGAAGGTGGTAGTAGCGTTGTTGGGCAATGCATGTCCAAGTGTGTTGATAAGGTCATGGTCTAGATTCCAATGTTAGCTAGCTAGCTAGCTTCGCTAATGTTGCTATTTTTGTAGAAAGCCCTTGTTGACACTAGCCAGATGGCCACAGCAAGATAACTACCTGGCAAGATGATGAAAAAACGATTACATTTACTCTCCATTATCCCCATACCTCCAGTGCCAGCCCATAGCCAAATGTTTAGGTAGCTAACATTAGCATATAACTCAAGATGACAAGATGGTGCCGAAAAAACCCGTCTTTGCAAATTTTTTGTGTTTTATTTCCTACATTATTTGCTCAGAACATTTCTAGTAAATTATTGTTCTTATTTTTTCTCTTTTGGATGATGTGTGTATTGTTATTGTATTGTTAGATATTTCTGCACTTGTTGGACCTAAAAACATAAGCATTTCACTGCACCTGCGATAACATCTGCAAAACTGTGTACGTGACCAATAAACTTTGATTTAATTTAAGACAGGAGGAGGGAGGAGGGGGAGGAGAGGGAGATGCAATGGGGAGGAGAGGGCTGGTGGAGGCAGAATAATTTAGCTGAATTCCGACTTCGTCCTTCATCGGAACCCATAATGAGGTAGGAGGAGGGGAAGAGGAAAGGGTAGTGGGAGAGCAAAGAGAGTGGGGGAGGCAGACCTGACGCAACCCCCTCCCCATATCACGCCAGCCCCCTCCCCACATCTGAAACATGACGCTGACCCAAGAGAAAGGGGGAGTTTTGGAAGGGAGGGAGAAGGGGAGTTGGGTGTGCTTGGTAAAAGGGTTGTTGTCTGGGCAACAAAGGCTCTTTATCAACTGAGATGCACTGTTTCTGAAGACCTCTACAAAGCCCTCTAACTGAGGAGCTGGTTTACATAGTGGTTGTTTCCTCTGCTTAGGCAAATCCACAGCTGCCTGGAGAAACGTTTACCATTCAAGACTGGGTGTAAAACAAAACTACACCGGACAACTGAGGGCTTCTACTCTGAGACACTCCATGTTGTTGGGTTGTGTCCCAAACAGTACCCTATCCCCAATAGGATGCACTACTTGGGCTCTGTTTTGGCCAGGGCCTGTAGGGCACCGGCCAAAGAAGTGCATTAATATAGGGGATACGGTGCCATTCGGGATGCAGTTGTGGATCTCTGCTAAGAAGACTCTCTACGTCTGAGAAGAATATTCGAGATATCTGTCTCATTTCTCAAAACAACAACTAAATACTTTCTGTATAATCAAGACGTTCAAATTATTCAGTTATTTGACTGGCCTGACAAGGAGAAGATTTGATTTGATAAAGCACAGGATGTTCAAATTATTGAGTTATTTGACTGGCATGACGAGACATTTATATTTGATAAAGCACAGCCACAGAAACAGCAAGAATACTTTCTCCAAACGTGTTTTAGACATGATGAGTAATGATGTTAGGCAGGAATATATCGTTATGGAGACAGGCTCTATTTTGGATAGAATTACTAACTATTTATATTCAGCAATACTGGGTTTGTAAATCTGGAACTGATTCTGTTTTTAAAGTTAATTGTGAGAGTAGGAAGAAAAATAAGAGAGTGCGAGAAAGAGAAATAGGGAGAGAGAGAGAGAGAGCGAGAGTAATGTACAATATATATAGAGTCCACAAAAGTGGATAAATATTTGACCCCAATAACTACCGGGGATAAATGATGAATGAATCAATCAACAACAACCTTGGAAAAATCCTCTGCATTATCATTAACAGCAAACTCATACATTTCCTCAGTGAAAACAATGTACTGAGAAAATAGGCTTTTTACCAAATTACTGTATGATTACTGTACGACAGACCATGTATTCAACCTGCACACCCTAATTGACAAATAAACAAACCAAAACAAAGGCAAAGCCTTCTTATGCTTTGTTGATTTCAAATTAAGCTTTTGACTCAATTTGGCAATTTGGTTTGCTATTGAAATTGATAGAAAGTGGTGTTGGGGGAAAAACATACAACATTATGAAATCCATGTCCACAAACATCAAGTGTGCAGTTAAATTTGGCAAAAAACACACACATAGATCATAGGGTCCAATGAGCAGGCCGGGAGATGGGCCTAGCTTCGGGGCTGGGCCACTAGCAGTGGTAAAGGCCACTAGCAGTGGTAAAGACTGCTAGCAGTGGTAAAGGCTGCTAGCAGTGGTAAAGGCTGCTAGCAGTGGTAAAGGCCGCTAGCAGTGGCTAACAATGACTAAATAGCTAGTAGCTAATTAGCTGGTTAGCTTCTGATGGCTAGCCTCTGATGGAGGTTCTGGCTATGAGGCCTAAAAATAGCAGATCCAAGTCACATTGGGTGAGGTGGGTTTCCGGAAGGTATATTTAACTTAAAAAAAAAAAAAAAGAGATTGAAATACATTGAAATATATACAAAAAAAAGATGAAAAAAAACTACATTTACACGGGAGAACGACAAACAACATCTGCACTGCTACGCCATCTTGGAAACCTAGTAACCGAAAGGTTGTAAGATCGAGTCCCTAAGCTGACAAGGTAAGAATCTGTCTTTCTGCCCCTGAACAAGGCAGTTAACCCACTGTCCCTAGGCCATCATTGAAAATAAGAATTTGTTCTTAACTGACTTGCCTTGTTAAATAAAGGTTAAAGGTAAAATAAAAAATGAATAATAAATAATAAATAATAAAATAAATAAATAAAGAGCCAATCAGCAACTCAGTTCCTGACTCTACTGTGCTGAGAGAGACAAGAGTTGATTGGACAGACAGAGTGAGTGGACAATACAAGGAGAGAGAGAGCGAGCTAACCAAGGAGGGCCTACAGCAGCACCTGGATATTCTGCACAGATTCTGTCAGACCTGGGCCCTGACAGACCTGGGCCCTGACAGACCTGGGCCCTGACAGACCTGGGCCCTGACAGTACATCTCAGTAAGACAAAAATAATGGTGTTCCAAAAAAAGTTCCAGTTGCCAGGACCACGAATACACATTCCATCTAGACACCGTTGCCCTAGAGCACACAAAAAAACGATACATACCTCGGCCTAAACATCAACGCCACAGGTAACTTCCACAAGGCTGTGAATGATCTGAGAGACAAAGCAAGAAAGGCCTTCTATGCCATCTAAAGGAACATAAAACTCAACATACCAATTAGGATCTGGCAAAAAATATTTAAATCAGTTATAGAACACATTGCCCTTTATGGTTGTGAGGTCTGGGGTCCGCTCCCAACCAAAAATTCACAAAATAGGACAAACATCAAATTGAGACTCTGCATGCAGAAGCAAGCTGGTCCTGGGGATCTATTCACGAACACAAATAGACCCCACATTGCCCCAGGACAATAATACAATTAGACCCAACCAAATCATGAGAAAACAAAAAGATAATTACTTGACACATTGGAAAGAATTAACAATAAAAAACAGAGCAAACTAGAATGCTATTTGGCCCTAAACAGAGAGTACACAGTGGCAGAATACCTGACCACTGTGACTGACCCAAAATTAAGGAAAGCTTTGACATTGTACAGACTCAGTGAGCATAGCCTTGTTATTGAGAGAAGTCACCGTAGGCAGACCTGGCTCTCAAGAGAAGACAGGCTATGTGCACACTGCCCACAAAATGAGGTGGAAACTGAGCTGCACTTCCTAACCTCTTGCCAAATGTATGACCATATTAGAGACACATATTTCCCTCAGGCTACACAGACCCACAAAGAATTCAAAAACAAACCCAGTTCTATTGGGTGAAATACCACAGTGTGCTTCACAGAAGCAAGATTTGTGACCTGTTGCCACGAGAAAAGGGCAACCAGTGAAGAACAAACACCATTGTAAACACAACCCATATTTACGTTAATTTATTTCCCCTTTTTTTGTAATTTAACTATTTGCACATCGTTACAACACCAGCACGTCTTCCGGATCCATGGACTCCCGGTGGACATGGTCTCCGTCCGGGGTCCTCAGTTCTCGTCCCCGTTCTGGAAGACGTTCTGCACGCTCATTGGGTCGTCGGCCAGCCTGTCCACTGTGTTCCACCCGCAGTCCAACGGCCAGTCGTAGCGAGCCAACCATGACCTAGAGACGACTCTTCGTTGCCTTGCCTCTGCCAACCCCACCACCTGGAGGCAGCAACACATGTGGGTTGAATACGCCCACTACATGCTGTAAACACAGTCCAGTTCAGCTAGTCACGACCGCCCATGCTGTAAACACAGTCCAGTTCATCTAGTCACAACCACCCATGCTGTAAACACAGTCCAGTTCATCTAGTCATGACCGCCCATGCTGTAAACACAGTCCAGTTCATCTAGTCACGACCGCCCATGCTGTAAACACAGTCCAGTTCATCTAGTCACGACCGCCCATGCTGTAAACACAGTCCAGTTCATCTAGTCACGACCGCTCATGCTGTAAACACAGTCCAGTTCATCTAGTCACAACCGCCCATGCTGTAAACACAGTCCAGTTCAACTAGTCACGACCGCCCATGCTGTAAACACAGTCCAGTTCATCTAGTCACGACCGCTCATGCTGTAAACACAGTCCAGTTCATCTAGTCATGACCGCTTATGCTGTAAACACAGTCCAGTTCAAAGTAAATGGCACAGATCCATATATGGCAACGGTCTATTTGCATTATAGGCCTACTTCAGCTCTGATTGGTTATGCCACACAGGTCTGTGTAGAGTACAGGCTAAATCATGCGTGTCAATGCAATATAATCCTACACTGATGCGTTCCGCCAAAAACAAAATCTCTTGCATAGTTAGTTTTGTTTTGGTATGTTGCATTGAAAGTGGCTAATATTGCGTAGATTCGATCACAATAGTAAAGGGAAACGTTGATAATGTTAAGTGCTAGGGTCACCAACCTTTTCTTAGTCAAGATCACTTTCTGAGTCAAAATGCTGAGATCTACCGCTCAGATTATATATTTTTTATACATGCATTAAAAAAACGTAAGCCTATGCAACATTAACCAATTAAAAAACAGTTCTGTTTCAACGAGGTTTGTGCAGTAAGCTATAGGTCCAATACATTATCACCGTATATTGGCTTTGCTTGAATTGCCCTGCCAATGCATTGTTGTTTGGGCAATTAAAAAAAAATAGATTTCAGCATTTGAGTTAGGCTATATGATCACACCAGTAATAGATCTGTTGTTGTATCACTTGTGAGGCACAACTGATTGAGCATACCTTAAAATGATTTGCTTTTTAGTCTCAGCGGAGGGAGAGAAGAGCAGACTGAGGGTCCGCCTCTCAACATCCCACCGCTCTCCTTTTCCTCCACTGACACTGACCAAAAACGGACACCGTCTTCCAGCTGATGGCGAAACTCGAGTCTCACTGCAATATTTCTGCCTCATGCACAAATTCACGTTGCTACTCCTATGAGAAAAGTGAAATATTCCTAGATATTAAAAAAGACCCAAGCCTCTCATAATAACAATGCAAACCTATAGATACACTTTCTTACTCATTTATTACTGTTGAGCTGCTTGTTGTAGCGCTGAGTGGAAATAGGAAGAACACACATTTTATGGGTTATAAAAGTGTTGATACAAAGTGTTGACAGTGCTGAGGAAGAACTTAAACATGAACTGTCTTTGCTGTATTCGTTGACAGTCTCTCTCTAGTCATTTCAACGTTTTTGCTGTATCTTTCTTTCATGCCTGCTACATTACTGCAGACACGGTAATCTCAGCCATCCTATTGGCCAGCGGTAGGCCTATAGTGTACAGTTCATCTACCCAGGGCATGCAGGGTAGCTGAACTGGGTGCACCTACCGCCAACAGGAGACAAATAAAAAAATAAAAAATAGACTGAGGGTCCGTCTCTCAACATCCCTCTCCTTTTCCTTCACTGACACTGACCAAAAACGGACACTAGGCTTTATCATTGTTTTCTTTTACAGAAATGTTTGGCGATCGACTAGAAATACCTTAGAGATCAACGTGCCCACTGCTCTAGAATGTTGAGTGAAATTCTATCTCATGCTTCTCTCTGTGGGCTGATAGCATTGGGGCCTTCTGCATGCGTGTGAACGAGCGCAGTTTAGAGGGAACATTGGCCGTAATATGACATTTGAAATGTCTCTATTCCTTTTGGAACTTTTGTGAGTTTAATGTTTACTATTCACTTTAAAATTTCACTTTTTGTTTATTATCTATTTCACTTGCTTTGGGAACGTCAACATATGTTTACCATGCCAATAAACATTCCAATAAAGCCCCTTGTATTGAATTACGTTTAATTGAATTGAGAAAGAAAGAGAGGGAGAGATAAGAGAGGGTTGGGTGCGAAGTCATAACATTTTCCTTCCCAATCAGGCCTGTCTGTGGGGAATGCAGTTTGAAGCACAAGTGGTGCATTATTATGATGGCCAGTGAATGAGGGGAGCAGGGGGAGAATGTGTGAGGAGGGTTTGGTCTAGGGTAGACATGTGACCCAGTGATGTGACCCAGGGCTTGTGGAGTCCAGGGGGATTGTGACCCAGTGATGTGACCCAGGGCTGGTCGAGTCCAGGGATGTGACCCAGGGCTGGTGGAGTCCAGGGATGTGACCCAGGGCTGGTGGAGTCCAGGGGGATTGTGACCCAGTGATGTGACCCAGGGCTGGTCGAGTCCAGGGATGTGACCCGGGGCTGGTGGAGTCCAGGGGGATTGGGGTCTGATTCAGAGCAGCTGAAGAGAGAAAGAGAGAGAACGAGAGCTTCTCTGTCTGTGTTTTGGGCACTGGCTTGGCTCCCCCATGCCTCAGGCATGATGGTACACAGCCAACTTCTCTCTCTGAGAAGTGTTGTTTTAGGTTGTTTTGGGTCTAGCAGCAGCCCATGGAGATAACTCTACCTTGATGTCTAGGAGCAGCCCAAGGAGATAACTCTACCTTGATGTCTGGCAGCAGTCCATGGAGATAACTCTACCTTGATGTCTGGCAGCAGCCCATGGAGATAACTCTACCTTGATGTCTAGCAGCAGTCCATGGAGATAACTCTACCTTGATGTCTGGCAGCAGCCCATGGAGATAACTCTACCTTGATGTCTAGCAGCAGCCCATGGAGATAACTCTACCTTGATGTCTGGCAGCAGCCCATGGAGATAACTCTACCCTGATGTCTGGCAGCAGCCCAAGGAGATAACTCTACCCTGATGTCTAGCAGTAGCCCAAGGAGATAACTCTACCTTGATGTCTAGCAGCAGCCCATGGAGATAACTCTACCTTGATGTCTGGCAGCAGCCCATGGAGATAACTCTACCTTCATGTCTAGGAGCAGCCCATGGAGATAACTCTACCTTGATGCCTAGCAGCAGCCCAAGGAGATAACTCTACCTTGATGTCTGGCAGCAGCCCATGGAGATAACTCTACCTTGATGTCTGGCAGCAGCCCATGGAGATAACTCTACCTTGATGTCTGGCAGCAGCCCATGGAGATAACTCTACCTTGATGTCTAGCAGCAGCCAAAGGAGATAACTCTGCCTTGATGTCTGGCAGCAGCCCATGGAGATATCTCTACCCTGATGTCTAGCAGCAGCCCAATGAGATAACTCTACCTGGTGTCTAGCAGCAGCCCAAGGAGATAACTCTACCTTGATGTCTAGCAGCAGCCCAAGGAGATAACTCTGCCTTGATGTCTGGCAGCAGCCCATGGAGATAACTCTACCTTTGTGTCTAGCAGCAGCCCATGGAGATAACTCTACCTTGATGTCTGGCAGCAGCCCATGGAGATAACTCTACCCTGATGTCTAGCAGCAGCCCAAGGAGATAACTCTACCTTGATGTCTGGCAGCAGCCCATGGAGATAACTCTACCCTGATGTCTGGCAGCAGCCCAAGGAGATAACTCTACCTTGATGTCTGGCAGCAGCCCAAGGAGATAACTCTACCTTGATGTCTGGCAGCAGCCCAAGGAGATAACTCTGCCTTGATGTCTAGGAGCAGCCCATTGAGATAACTCTACCTTTATGTCTAGCAGCAGCCCAAGGAGATAACTCTACCTTGATGTCTGGCAGCAGCCCAAGGAGATAACTCTACCTTGATGTCTGGCAGCAGCCCAAGGAGATAACTCTACCTTGATGTCTGGTAGCAGCCCATGGAGATAACTCTACCTTGATGTCTGGCAGCAGCCCATGGAGATAACTCTACCTTGATGTCTGGCAGCAGCCCAAGGAGATAACTCTACCTTGATGTCTGGCAGCAGCCCGTGGAGATAACTCTACCCTGATGTCTAGCAGCAGCCCAAGGAGATAACTCTACCTTGATGTCTAGCAGCAGCCCATGGAGATAACTCTACCTTGATGTCTCTCGCTCTCTTTCAGCAGTAGGCCGGCTTGAAAAAAATACCACAGTTTACTATTGAATACTACAGTATTTGTTTTTTGTTTGTAATATATATTTTTCAAACAATATAAACATATACACAGAAAAGACAACAGACCACAGACAGACGCACACAAATATCAACGACATCACACCTGTCTAGACCAACAGATAGAATACTAGAGTACTTACTGAAGAATGTTTTAGTAAACTGTAGAATACTCTACTACACACTGTAGTATACCTCCATCATGTGTAGTACATACTATAGAATGTTATAGTACACTGTAGAATACTATAGTAAATACTATGGTATTTAACTTTAAAAAAAATACAGTCTGCAAAAACACTACACTTTTTAAACTATAGTAAATACTATAGTAGTAGTTTGCATGCACCCTGCCCATCCCCCTCCTCTGTATCACAATTTGTGCCACCCATAAGTGAGAAACCTACATGCCATGTATAGACCATATATTGTGTTCCCTATTATTTATAGAAAAGAGCAGAAGTTTTGAACTATCTGTTCAGACCCCAGTTCTATCTATCTGTCTGTCTGTCTGTCTGTCTGTCTGTCTGTCTGTCTGTCTGTCTGTCTGTTATGGAAAATGTGCTATTTTTGTATTTCTCCAGTAGATTTCCTGAAGGAGATATCCTCTACTTCTATGTCAAAGATAATACAACAAAAACACTATAGTAACTAATAGAGTATACTACAATCCTCAAAAACACTATATTAATGACTATAGTAGGTTCTGTATCTCTCTCTCTCTCTCTCTCTCTCTCTCTCTCTCTCTAGCAGTTCATCATTTCTCTCATTCAGCAGTAGGGTAACTCTTTCTCCTTCAGCAGTAGGTCATCTCTCTCTCTCCTTTAGTAGTAGGTCATCTCTCTCTCCTTCAGTAGTAGGTCATCTCTCTCTCCTTTAGCAGTAGGTCATCTCTCTCTCTCCTTTAGCAGTAGGTCATCTCTCTCTCCTTTTGCAGTAGGTCATCTCTCTCCTTCAGCTGTAGAACCTCTCTCAATTCAATTTCACATGTCTGTCAGGGCCCAGGTCTGTCAGGGCCCAGGTCAGTCAGGGCCCAGGTCTGTCAGGGCCCAGGTCTGACAGAATCTGTGCAGAAGATCTAGGTGCTGCTGTAGGCCCTCGGTGGTTGGGGACAGAAGCACCAGATCATCTGCAAACAGTAGACATTTAACTTCAGATTCTAGTAGGGTGAGGCCGGGTGCTGCAGAATGTTCCAGTACCG
The DNA here is from genome assembly GCF_965601325.2 of Salmo salar. Classification (NCBI taxonomy): domain Eukaryota; kingdom Metazoa; phylum Chordata; class Actinopteri; order Salmoniformes; family Salmonidae; genus Salmo; species Salmo salar. Next base: position 13,310,006 of record NC_138305.1, read on the forward strand.
TCACCAATTCATTGACATATAAATGTAAGATGTAACATCTGCTTCCAACTTAAACTTTAAAACACTTAGATCCCCTGAACGCAGCTCACTCTCCAGATCCCAATCACCTGAATGCAGCTCACTGTCCAGATCCCAATCACCTGAACGCAGCTCACTGTCCAGATCCCAATCACCTGAACGCAGCTCACTGTCCAGATCCCAATCACCTGAACGCAGCTCACTGTCCAGATCCCAACCACCTGAACGCAGCTCACTGTCCAGATCCCAACCACCTGAACGCAGCTCACTATCCAGATCCCAATCCCCTGAACGCAGCTCACTGTCCAGATCCCAATCACCTGAACGCAGCTCACTCTCCAGATCCCAACCACCTGAACGCAGCTCACTGTCCAGATCCCAACCACCTGAACGCAGCTCACTGTCCAGATCCCAATCACCTGAACGCAGCTCACTTTCCAGATCCCAATCACCTGAACGCAGCTCACTCTCCAGATCCCAACCACCTGAACGCAGCTCACTGTCCTGATCCCAACCACCTGAACGCAGCTCACTGTCCAGATCCCAACCACCTGAACGCAGCTCACTGTCCAGATCCCAACCACCTGAACGCAGCTCACTGTCCAGATCCCAACCACCTGAACGCAGCTCACTGTCCAGATCCCAATCCCCTGAACGCAGCTCACTGTCCAGATCCCAACCACCTGAACGCAGCTCACTGTCCAGATCCCAACCACCTGAACGCAGCTCACTCTCCAGATCCCAACCACCTGAACGCAGCTCACTGTCCAGATCCCAACCACCTGAACGCAGCTCACTGTCCAGATCCCAATCACCTGAACGCAGCTCACTTTCCAGATCCCAATCACCTGAACGCAGCTCACTCTCCAGATCCCAACCACCTGAACGCAGCTCACTGTCCTGATCCCAACCACCTGAACGCAGCTCACTGTCCAGATCCCAACCACCTGAACGCAGCTCACTGTCCAGATCCCGACCACCTGAACGCAGCTCACTGTCCAGATCCCAACCACCTGAACGCAGCTCACTGTCCAGATCCCAACCACCTGAACGCAGCTCACTGTCCAGATCCCAATCCCCTGAACGCAGCTCACTGTCCAGATCCCAATCACCTGAACGCAGCTCACTCTCCAGATCCCAACCACCTGAACGCAGCTCACTGTCCAGATCCCAACCACCTGAACGCAGCTCACTGTCCAGATCCCAATCACCTGAACGCAGCTCACTTTCCAGATCCCAATCACCTGAACGCAGCTCACTCTCCAGATCCCAACCACCTGAACGCAGCTCACTGTCCTGATCCCAACCACCTGAACGCAGCTCACTGTCCAGATCCCAACCACCTGAACGCAGCTCACTGTCCAGATCCCAACCCCCTGAACGCAGCTCACTGTCCAGATCCCAATCACCTGAATTCTGATCACAGTGCTCTAATGAAACTGGGTTAGCCCCAGGCTCTAATAAAACTGGGTTTGTCTCTGTTCACACACCTGTATGTAATTATCACACACTGTTTAGTTCAGTTCTTTGCATCCCATCAATGTGAGGTATTGTTTGTTTTATTACACACTTCTATTTGGAGCTCTGTTTTTCCCGTAATTTAATCCTCCCGTGTATGATAGATTTTGCCTGCCTCACTAACAACACCTTTTGCCTTTTCCCTGCCTGTACTGTTGCCTTTTTGGACCCTCTGTGTATGACCTTCTGCCTGCCCCTGGACCCAGCTACCTGCCTCCTCCTGTGTATGACCTTCTGCCTGCCCCTGGACCCAGCTACCTTCCTCCTCCTGTGTATGACCTTCTGCCTGCCCCTGGACCCAGCTTCCTGTCTCCTCCTGTGTATGACCTTCTGCCTGCCCCTGGACCCAGCTTCCTGTCTCCTCCTGTGTATGACCTTCTGCCTGCCCCTGGACCCAGCTACCTGCCCCTGGACCCAGCTACCTGCCTCCTCCTGTGTATGACCTGCTGCCTGCCCCTGGACCCAGCTACCTGCCCCTGGACCCAGCTACCTGCCTCCTCCTGTGTATGACCTTCTGCCTGCCCCTGGACCCAGCTACCTGCCTCCTCCTGTGTATGACCTTCTGCCTGTCCCTGGACCCAGCTATCTGCCTCCTCCTATGTATGACCTTCTGCCTGCCCCTGGACCCAGCTACCTGCCTCCCCCTGTGTATGACCTTCTGCCTGCCCCTGGACCCAGCTACCTGCCTCCTCCTGTGTATGACCTTCTGCCTGCCCCTGGACCCAGCTACCTGCCTCCTCCTGTGTATGACCTTCTGCCTGCCCCTGGACCCAGCTACCTGCGTCCTCCTGTGTATGACCTTCTACCTGCCCCTGGATCCAGCTTCCTGTCTCCTCCTGTGTATGACCTGCTGCCTGCCCCTGGACCCAGCTACCTGCCCCTGGACCCAGCTACCTGCCTCCTCCTGTGTATGACCTTCTGCCTGCCCCTGGACCCAGCTACCTGCCTCCTCCTGTGTATGACCTTCTGCCTGCCCCTGGACCCAGCTACCTTCCTCCTCCTGTGTATGACCTTCTGCCTGCCCCTGGACCCAGCTACCTGCCTCCTCCTGTGTATGACCTTCTGCCTGCCCCTGGACCCAGCTACCTGTCTCCTCCTGTGTATGACCTTCTGCCTGCCCCTGGACCCAGCTACCTGCCTCCTCCTGTGTATGACCTTCTGCCTGCCCCTGGATCCAGCTTCCTGTCTCCTCCTGTGTATGACCTTCTGCCTGCCCCTGGACCCAGCTACCTGCCCCTGGACCCAGCTACCTGCCTCCTCCTGTGTATGACCTTCTGCCTGCCCCTGGACCCAGCTACCTGCCTCCTCCTGTGTATGACCTTCTGCCTGCCCCTGGACCCAGCTACCTGCCTCCTTCTGTGTATGACCTTCTGCCTGCCCCTGGATCCAGCTACCTGCCTCCTCCTGTGTATGACCTTCTGCCTGCCCCTGGACCCAGCTACCTGCCTCCTCCTGTGTATGACCTTCTACCTGCCCCTGGATCCAGCTTCCTGTCTCCTCCTGTGTATGACCTTCTGCCTGCCCCTGGACCCAGCTACCTGCCCCTGGACCCAGCTACCTGCCTCCTCCTGTGTATGACCTTCTGCCTGCCCCTGGACCCAGCTACCTGCCTCCTCCTGTGTATGACCTTCTGCCTGCCCCTGGACCCAGCTACCTGCCTCCCCCTGTGTATGACCTTCTGCCTGCCCCTGGACCCAGCTACCTGCCTCCTCCTGTGTATGACCTTCTGCCTGCCCCTGGACCCAGCTACCTGCCTCCTCCTGTGTATGACCTTCTGCCTGCCCCTGGACCCAGCTACCTGTGTCCTCCTGTGTATGACCTTCTACCTGCCCCTGGATCCAGCTTCCTGTCTCCTCCTGTGTATGACCTGCTGCCTGCCCCTGGACCCAGCTACCTGCCCCTGGACCCAGCTACCTGCCTCCTCCTGTGTATGACCTTCTGCCTGCCCCTGGACCCAGCTACCTGCCTCCTCCTGTGTATGACCTTCTGCCTGCCCCTGGACCCAGCTACCTTCCTCCTCCTGTGTATGACCTTCTGCCTGCCCCTGGACCCAGCTACCTGCCTCCTCCTGTGTATGACCTTCTGCCTGCCCCTGGACCCAGCTACCTGTCTCCTCCTGTGTATGACCTTCTGCCTGCCCCTGGACCCAGCTACCTGCCTCCTCCTGTGTATGACCTTCTGCCTGCCCCTGGATCCAGCTTCCTGTCTCCTCCTGTGTATGACCTTCTGCCTGCCCCTGGACCCAGCTACCTGCCCCTGGACCCAGCTACCTGCCTCCTCCTGTGTATGACCTTCTGCCTGCCCCTGGACCCAGCTACCTGCCTCCTCCTGTGTATGACCTTCTGCCTGCCCCTGGACCCAGCTACCTGCCTCCTTCTGTGTATGACCTTCTGCCTGCCCCTGGATCCAGCTACCTGCCTCCTCCTGTGTATGACCTTCTGCCTGCCCCTGGACCCAGCTACCTGCCTCCTCCTGTGTATGACCTTCTGCCTGCCCCTGGACCCAGCTACCTGCCTCCTTCTGTGTATGACCTTCTGCCTGCCCCTGGATCCAGCTACCTGCCTCCTCCTGTGTATGACCTTCTGCCTGCCCCTGGACCCAGCTACCTGCCTCCTCCTGTGTATGACCTTCTACCTGCCCCTGGATCCAGCTTCCTGTCTCCTCCTGTGTATGACCTTCTGCCTGCCCCTGGACCCAGCTACCTGCCTCCTCCTGTGTATGACCTTCTGCCTGCCCCTGGATCCAGCTTCCTGTCTCCTCCTGTGTATGACCTTCTGCCTGCCCCTGGACCCAGCTACCTGCCCCTGGACCCAGCTACCTGCCTCCTCCTGTGTATGACCTTCTGCCTGCCCCTGGACCCAGCTACCTGCCTCCTCCTGTGTATGACCTTCTGCCTGCCCCTGGACCCAGCTACCTGCCTCCTTCTGTGTATGACCTTCTGCCTGCCCCTGGATCCAGCTACCTGCCTCCTCCTGTGTATGACCTTCTGCCTGCCCCTGGACCCAGCTACCTGCCTCCTCCTGTGTATGACCTTCTGCCTGCCCCTGGACCCAGCTACCTGCCTCCTTCTGTGTATGACCTTCTGCCTGCCCCTGGATCCAGCTACCTGCCTCCTCCTGTGTATGACCTTCTGCCTGCCCCTGGACCCAGCTACCTGCCTCCTCCTGTGTATGACCTTCTACCTGCCCCTGGATCCAGCTTCCTGTCTCCTCCTGTGTATGACCTTCTGCCTGCCCCTGGACCCAGCTACCTGCCCCTGGACCCAGCTACCTGCCTCCTCCTGTGTATGACCTTCTGCCTGCCCCTGGACCCAGCTACCTGCCTCCTCCTGTGTATGACCTTCTGCCTGCCCCTGGACCCAGCTACCTGCCTCCCCCTGTGTATGACCTTCTGCCTGCCCCTGGACCCAGCTACCTGCCTCCTCCTGTGTATGACCTTCTGCCTGCCCCTGGACCCAGCTACCTGCCTCCTCCTGTGTATGACCTTCTGCCTGCCCCTGGACCCAGCTACCTGTGTCCTCCTGTGTATGACCTTCTACCTGCCCCTGGATCCAGCTTCCTGTCTCCTCCTGTGTATGACCTGCTGCCTGCCCCTGGACCCAGCTACCTGCCCCTGGACCCAGCTACCTGCCTCCTCCTGTGTATGACCTTCTGCCTGCCCCTGGACCCAGCTACCTGCCTCCTCCTGTGTATGACCTTCTGCCTGCCCCTGGACCCAGCTACCTTCCTCCTCCTGTGTATGACCTTCTGCCTGCCCCTGGACCCAGCTACCTGCCTCCTCCTGTGTATGACCTTCTGCCTGCCCCTGGACCCAGCTACCTGTCTCCTCCTGTGTATGACCTTCTGCCTGCCCCTGGACCCAGCTACCTGCCTCCTCCTGTGTATGACCTTCTGCCTGCCCCTGGATCCAGCTTCCTGTCTCCTCCTGTGTATGACCTTCTGCCTGCCCCTGGACCCAGCTACCTGCCCCTGGACCCAGCTACCTGCCTCCTCCTGTGTATGACCTTCTGCCTGCCCCTGGACCCAGCTACCTGCCTCCTCCTGTGTATGACCTTCTGCCTGCCCCTGGACCCAGCTACCTGCCTCCTTCTGTGTATGACCTTCTGCCTGCCCCTGGATCCAGCTACCTGCCTCCTCCTGTGTATGACCTTCTGCCTGCCCCTGGACCCAGCTACCTGCCTCCTCCTGTGTATGACCTTCTACCTGCCCCTGGACCCAGCTACCTGCCTCCTCCTGTGGTCCTTTACAAATAAACACCTGCTGCTCCCTGCTCTGGAAACCAGCTCTCTGCCTCACATCGTGTTCATTACAGAAGAGGGTTAAGCTGCATCCCTGTCTCACCACACGGGTGTCTATGTTTTTGGTTGGATAGGTTTCTCAATTTCTTTCTTAGGTTTTTGCATTCTTCATCAAACCATTTGGCATTGTTGTTAATTTTCTTTGTTTTTCTGTTTGAAATGTTTTAGATTTGATAGGGAAGCTGAGAGGTCTAATATACTGTTTAGGTTTTCTACTGCCAAGTTTACATCTTCACTATAACAGTGGAATGTTTTGTCCAGAAAGTTGTCTGAAAGGGATTGAATTTGTTGTTGCCTAATTATTTTTTGGTAGGTTTCCACACTACTTTCCTTCCATCTATAGCATTTCTTAATATTACTCAGTTCCTTTGGCTTTGATGCCTCATGATTGAGTATTGAAATGTTCAAGTAGACTGTGCTTTTGCTGTGGTCTGATAAGGGAATCAGTGGACTGACTGTGAACGCTCTGAGAGACTCTGGGTTGAGGTCAGTGATAAAGTAGTCTACAGTACTACTGCCAAGAGATTAGCTATATGTGTACCTACCATAGGAGTCTCCTCGAAGCCTACCATTGACTATGTACAGACCCAGTGTGCGACAGAGCTGCAGGAGTTGTGACCCGTTTTTCTAGGTTATGTTGTCATAGTTGTGCCAAGGGGGGCATATGGGGGATGGAATGCTGTCACCTCCAGGTAGGAGTTTGTCCCCCTGTGTGCTGAGGGTGTCAGGTTCTTGTCCAGTTCTGGCATTTAGGTCGCCACAGACTAGTACATGTCCCTGGGCCTGGAAATGATTGATCTCCGCTCCAGGATGGAGAAGCTGTCTTCATTAAAGTATGGGGATTCTAGTTGGGGGATATAGGTAGGATGGAGAAGCTGTCTTCATTATAGTATGGGGATTCTAGTGGGGGGATATAGGTAGGATGGAAAAGCTGTCTTCATTAAAGTATGGGGATTCTAGTGGGGGGATATAGGTAGGATAGAGAAGCTGTCTTCATTATAGTATGGGGATTCTAGTGGGGGGATATAGGTAGGATGGAGAAGCTGTCTTCATTATAGTATGGGGATTCTAGTGGGGGGATATAGGTAGGATGGAGAAGCTGTCTTCATTATAGTATGGGGATTCTAGTGGGGGGATATAGGTAGCACACAGGAGGACATTTTTCTTTGTTAAGATCATTTTCTTTTGAATTTCTAGCCAGATGTAAAATGTTCCTGTTTTGATTAATTTAATAGAGGGAGTTAGGTCTGGTCTATACCAAATTAGCGTACCCCCTGAGTCCATTCCCTAATTCACACCTGGTAGTTTGGTGGATGGGACTACCAGCTCTCTGTAACCTAGAGGGCAACCAGTGGGTCCGTCTCCTCTATACCACCCACCTGGTGTGTTGTGGATGGGACTACCAGCTCTCTGTAACCTAGAGGGCAACCAGTGGGTCCATCTCCTCTATACCACCCACCTGATAGTGTGGTGGATGGGACTACCAGCTCTCTGTAACCTAGAGGGCAACCAGTGGGTCTATCTCCTCTATACCAGGTTTCTTGTAGGATGACAATGTCTGTATTTCCAATTTCTTTGATGAAGTTCAGGTTCCTGCTGTTTAGGCCAAGGGCAGATGACCTCAGGCCTGGGATATTCCAGGATGAGATAGTGAAGGCTTTGTGTTCCATAAAGTGTCCAGTGTTGTTAGTCGTGTGGTTTGGCCTCAGGCCAGTAAGGCTGAGCAGAGCCTGCTGAGCATCTGGTTCATGCCATTGGCTTGGGCTGGTGGGGGTGGGCCTGTTTGCCTGCTCACGGCCTGGGTGTATGTTGAGGCCCTCTTTGCAGGAGTGGGGGGCATGGGGTGGGCAGGAGAGGCATAGGTCTGATCTGAGGGCACCTAAATGGGGTGTGAGCATGGTTGACTTGGGGGGGTGTTGATTGGTGGGGGTGGGGGTGTGGCTGGTGATGCTAGTCTAGATGTAGGCGTGGAATCCTGCACCAGGTGATGGTCTGTGTGGAAGATGAAGTTGCTTATTTTCCCATTTTTATAATAGTCAGCAAAAAGTGTCTCTTGATTTTCCATGAGTTTTTTTTTGTACTCTTTTCGTGCCTTATAATTTTTTTTACATCCAGAGGGTACTGTATTGTAATTACCTCGTAACAGCAGGGGGCGGCTTCAAAGGCCTCTGCATTTGGGTGGGGTAGGCTGTGAGACTCTCCTGCCATTGTTGGGCTCAAGGGCTTTGACATCTCTCACTTCACACCTCAGTGCTAATTGAAGTTGTATCTATTCTGTACTAGCAACCTTGGTAGCCTTAAATTAGCATTCAGTCCTTATTAATAGAATATATCATTGTAATGGATTTTTCTTCGAGGCTTTAAAAATAAAAAATAGTTTCAGACTAAACATGACTCACTCAGTTCCAGGTTGGATGGTGTTTTCAGGTTTCTGTTGGGTTTTTTTTGTCAGAGAACTTGCTGAATAGCTTGGAAATAAAAATGTTTGGTAGTAGGAATTCTTCCAGGTAATTTTGTTCAAAATCAGGTTGTAGATTTGTAGTTTTGATTTGGAGTGAAGGTTATGTTGTGGAGGGTAGTATCCTGTATATGTCCTGGTGACATAGTGAAGGTTATGTTGTAGAGGGTAGTATTCTGTATATGTCCTGGTGACATAGTGAAGGTTATGTTGTAGAGGGTAGTATCCTGTATATGTCCTGGTGACATAGTGAAGGTTATGTTGTGGAGGGTAGTATCCTGTATATGTCCTGGTGACATAGTGTTGTAGAGGGTAGTATCCTGTATATGTCCTGGTGACATAGTGAAGGTTATGTTGTAGAGGGTAGTATCCTGTATATGTCCTGGTGACATAGTGTTGTAGAGGGTAGTATCCTGTATATGTCCTGGTGACATAGTGTTGTGGATGGTAGTATCCTGTATATGTCCTGGTGACATAGTGTTGTGGAGGGTAGTATCCTGTATATGTCCTGGTGACAGTGTTGTAGAGGGTAGTGTCCTGTATATGTCCTGGTGACATAGTGTTGTGGAGGGTAGTATCCTGGATATGTCCTGGTGACATAGTGTTGTTTAGGGTAGTATCCTGTATATGTCCTGGTGACAGTGTTGTAGAGGGTAGTATCCTGTATATGTCCTGGTGACATAGTGAAGGTTATGTTGTGGAGGGTAGTATCCTGTACATGTCCTTGCCAAAAAATCCAAGGTTATCTAACTCTAAATCTATATGTTTGTAAAAACATACTGAAAAACGCGGGAGCTCACATGCAGCTCTCTCTCTCCCTCTCTCTCTCTGTCCCTTTATCTCCCTCTCGCTGTTAGTCTGTCTCTCTCTGCCTCTCTTTGCCTCTCTCTGTCTCTCTCTATCTTCCTCTCCCTCTCTCCCTCTCTCTCTCTGTCCCTTTATCTCTCTCTCCCTCTCAAACTGTCTCTGCCTCTGTCTCTCACTCTCGCTCTCTCTTTCTCTCTCTCTCTTTCACTCTCTCCCTTTCTCTCTCTGTCTACCTCTCTCTCCCTTTCTCTGTCTTTCTCTCCCTTTCTCTGTTTCTCTCTGCCTCTCTTCTTTTCTCTGTTTCTCTCTGCCTCTCTCCCTTTCTCTGTTTCTCTCTGTCTCTCTGTCTCTCTCTGTCTCTCTCTCTCCCTTTCTCTCTCTGTCTACCTCTCTATCTCTCTCTCTCTCTCTTTCTACCTCTCACTCCCTTTTTCTCTGTCTACCTCTCTCTCCCTTTCTCTCTCTCTCTACCTCTCACTCTCCCTCTCTCTCTCTCTACCTCTCACTCTCCCTCTCTCTCTCTCTACCTCTACCTCTCCCTTTCTCTCTCTGTCTACCTCTCACTCTCTCTCTCTCTTTCTACCTCTCACTCTCCCTTTCTCTCTCTCTCTACCTCTCACTCTCCCTTTCTCTCTCTCTACCTCTCCCTTTCTCTCTCTCTCTACCTCTCACTCTCTCTCTTTCTACCTCTCTCTCTCCCATTCTCTGTTTCTCTCTACCTCTCACTCTCCCTTTCTCTCTCTCTCTACCTCTCACTCTCCCTCTCTCTCTCTCTACCTCTACCTCTCCCTTTCTCTCTCTGTCTACCTCTCACTCTCTCTCTCTCTTTCTACCTCTCACTCTCCCTTTCTCTTTCTCTCTACCTCTCACTCTCCCTTTTCTCTCTCTCTCTCTACCTCTCCCTTTCTCTCTCTGTCTACCTCTCACTCTCTCTCTCTCTCTCCCCTTCTCTCTCTGTCTACCTCTCACTCTCTCTCTCTCTCTCACTCTCCCTTTCTCTGTTTCTCTCTCTCTCTCTCATGCTCCATTTCTCTCTCTATCTACCTCACTCTCCCTTTCTCTCTCTCTACCTCTCTCTCCCTTTCTCTGTTTCTCTCTCTCTCTCTCCCTTTCTCTCTCTGTCTACCTCTCACTCTCCCTGTTCTCTCTCTCTCTACCTCTCCCTTTCTCTCTCTGTCTACCTCTCACTCTCTCTCTCCCCTTCTCTCTCTGTCTACCTCTCACTCTCTCTCTCTCTCTCTCTCTCTCTCTCTCTCTCTCTCTCTCTCACTCTCCCTTTCTCTGTTTCTCTCTCTCTCTCACGCTCCATTTCTCTCTCTATCTACCTCACTCTCCCTTTCTCTCTCTCTACCTCTCTCTCCCTTTCTCTGTTTCTCTCTCTCTCTCTCCCTTTCTCTCTCTGTCTACCTCTCACTCTCCCTTTCTCTGTGTCTCTCTCTCTCTCACGCTCCCTTTCTCTCTCATGCTCCCTTTCTCTCTCTCTCTCACGCTCCCTTTCTCTCTCTCTCTCACTCTCCCTTTCTCTCACTCTCCCTTTCTCTCACTCTCCCTTTCTCTCCCTTTCTCTCACTTTCTCTCACTCTGTGTGTCTGTGTGTCTCTCTCTCTCTCTCTCTGGTACTCTCTTTCTCTCTTTTTTATGATGGGACTAACTGTGTATTACAACAACATACAGAGAGTTGCATAGTGTTATTCATACTAAATCTGTTCTCTTCTAATGCTTAGAAAACATTCTCCTGGTAGGACTACTGAATGTCAATGAACTAGGAACAGGAATGATTTGTTTGAATTAATCAGGTGTGAAACGAGCCCAATGGAGTGGAAGCTAGCTAATGAAGGAAACATGAATGACTTATTATTTATTATTAAAACATTTCAAAAGAAAATCTACATTCATAATAACCTGTTTGTCTGAACGTCCTAAATAGTATATAGAAAACAATTAATGTTGTCATTTATTCTGTTGTTTAAGCTCTGCAGCGATACACCATCCCATCTGGTTTGCATTTAGTGGGACTATCATTTGTTTTTCAACAGGTCAATGTCCCTACACACCTGCAGGCTGTGTAAGGGCTATTTGACCAAGAAGGAGAGTGATGGAATGCTTCATCAGATAACCTGGTTTCCACAATCCCCCTACTTTAACCCATTTGAGATGGTTTGGGAACTCCTTCAAGACTGTTGGAAATGCATTTCAGGTAAAGCTGGTTGAGAGAATGCCAAGAGTGTGCAAAGCTGTCATCAAGGCGAAAGGTGTCTACTTGGAAGACTGTAAAATATAAAATATATTTTGTTTTGTTTAACAATTGTTTGGTTACTACATGATTCCATATGTGTTATTTCATAGCGTTGATGTCTTCAGTATTATTCTGCAATATATAAAATAGTAAAAATAAATAAAAACCCTTGAAAGAGTAGGCGTGTCCAAATTTTTGACTGGTACTCATCATCCTCACAACTGGACAGTTTTTGTTTATGCATTTGCTTTCCAAACTGTACGTTTTTCCCGCAAATGTATTTCGAAATTTGCGAAAGGCAAACTGACAGCCGCAACCAACCATGTATATATAATCTATAGATGGCATTTCCCATTCAAATCAAGACTGGCAGCCATTGCTAGTGTACCAATGAATTTAACACTCAAATTGCCAGGGTTAAAGGTCACAAAACCATTCTATGGTCACAACACAAAAGCTGCTCTATATTGGCCGTGACTACAGGCCAAATTGCAGCCCGTACGTGCTTGTGTTAACAGTTAATACACAGCAAAATTGTTTTTAGAAGCTAGTGATGCTCTTTTGGTCTCTGGTGTTCAGACAGAAGTCAAATCAATTAATCAGAGGTCGCTGCAGCACAACACACCCCCCTCTCTCTGAGTGAGTCAACAAACTCTCGTGTCTGTCCCCTGAGGGTGGTTATCAATAAGAAAGTAGAGAAGCATGTTTCTTTAAGACCCATACATCTCAGCCTTTCTTGGCCACTGCCTCCCCTGCCTCCAAAATGGCACCGTTACCATAGTGCACTACTGTTGACCAGGGCCCATAGGGAATAGGGTACCGTTTTTCGTATACAAACTAACTTTCTGTTTCGTAGGGGCCCCATATGGCTCTGGTCAATAGGGTGCCATTTGGGCCGATGAGTCACAGCAGCTATTGAAGTTTTAATGGAGTGCCATGGCCAATTACAACACACAGCTGTCCCCGCACCTGTGGAAATTAACTTATGACCCATGTCAGCAAGTTCTGTTGGGCTTTTTCTCTCCATCTCTCTTTTCTCTCTCTCACCCATTTAACTCTTATTCTCTTCAGCCTCTCTTCTGGGGGAGTCAAAGAGATGAGAGGTCTCTGAGAAGAGAACAGCCAGAATCACTAAAACAGTATAGAAATACACAAAAGACAAAAGAAGGAACAACATGTCAGAAATCAACTCAATGTACTTCAGAATCAAATCACTTTTCGGAAAATTGGAAGACTCTAAACAAACCACTTCTCCAATCGTTTAGGCCATACAACAAAGAACAAACAGTAAAAACATATGCATGATCAATTGCAAATCTTATAATCAACTATTAAGAATACCAGAACACACTGGATTCTCCAATTACATTAAAGACTACCAGAACCCACTGGATTCACCAATAACAGTGGATGTACTACAGTACAAAATACATACCTTACAACCCAAAAAGGCCTGTTGTGTTGATGGTATCAAGCAAATAACTGTTGGTCTCATGGTAATTGACTGTTAATTAACATAAACACACTTACATTTTTTACATTTTAGCAGACGCTCTTATCCAGAGCGATTTACAGTAGTGAATGCATACATTTCATACATTTTTTTTTTATTTCTTCTTTCTCCGTACTGGCCCTCCGTGGGAATCGAACCCACAATCCTGGCATTGCAAACACCATGCTCTACCAACTGAGCCACAGGGAAGAACAGTGGCTCAGTTCCAAAGACCATTTAGCATCTCTTCCACACACAGCCTACAAGCCACCGATGCAGACCTTTGGAACATCTACATTTTAAAAAGTCTAATAAATGAATGTAATATAGCCTACACCATCACAATAAATCCATCACGATCACTGTCCTCAAACTCCCTGTCATAAATCAGCCAAGGCGCAGCGTGCTGGTAATTCCACATTCTTTATTTTGAAGTGAAACCGAACAAAACAATAAACAGGATAAACAGAAACGTGACGTTCTGGGGCTGCTCAAAGGCAGCTACACAAAAACAAGATCCCACAACACAAGGAGGGAAAAAGGGCTGCCTAAGTATGGTTCCCAATCAGAGACAACGATGGACAGCTGCCTCTGATTGGAAACCACACTCAGCCAAAACAAAGAAATAGAAAAACTAGATTGCCCACCCCACATCACACCCTGACCTAACCAAACTAGAGGAAAATAAATGTCTCTAAGGTCAGGGCGTGACAACACCATCACTATAAATCCAGCATTTATTTTAGACAGGTCTAAAATTATATGAAGAAAATGTAGTCTATTTCAAAAGAACAGAATAGCATACTCTGAGTTGTCCATATGTTAGGTCCTGATGTGGCTGTGCCATATGGCTGTGGGCGACACAAGTTCATTTAGCAGGTCCTGATGTGGCTGTGGGGCTACACTAGTTCATTTAGCAGGTCCTGATGTGGCTGTGGGGCTACACTAGTTCATTTAGCAGGTCCTGATGTGGCTGTGCCATATGGCTGTCGGGCTACACTAGTTCATTTAGCAGGTCCTGATGTGGCTGTGGGCTACACTAGTTCATTTAGCAGGTCCTGATGTGGCTGTGCCATATGGCTGTGGGCTACACTAGTTCATTTAGCAGGTCCTGATCTGGCTGTGCCATATGGCTGTGGGCTACATTCGTTCATTTAGCAGGTCCTGATGTGGCTGTGGGCTACACTAGTTCATTTAGCAGACTAGATTTGCTCAATATTCCGTGGCATTATTTTATACTATTTTATAGTATGGAGAATACAATTTAACGAAGCTGAATAAAATAGAAAGGATGCTTTCTCCAAACGATTTGAGGGAGTGCGCCCATGCAGCTGTTCTGTGTTGAGCGGTGTTGAGCGGTTAACAAAGAAATAAGTCCTCCTATATGCTTAATTTACAGTTATTAACCTGTTAGGCCTAGGGGGCAGCATTTGCACGTCTGGATAAAAAAAATGTACCCGATTTAATCTGGTTACTAATCCTACCCAGTAACTAGAATATGCATATACTTATTATATATGGATAGAAAACACTCTAAAGTTTCTAAAACTGTTTGAATGGTGTCTGTGAGTATAACAGAACTCATTTGGCAGGCAAAACCCTGAGACATTTTCTGACAGGAAGTGGATACCTGATGTGTTGTATTACCTTTAAACCTATCCCATTGAAAAACACAGGGGCTGAGGAATATTTTGGCACTTCCTATTGCTTCCACTAGATGTCACCAGCCTTTACAAAGTGTTTTGAGTCTTCTGGAGGGAGATCTGACCGAACAAGAGCCATGGAACGATGATGTCCCATTAGACACCTGGCGCGCGAGTTCATGTTGGGTACCCTCGTTCCAATACGTTATAAAAGAGTATGCATTCGTCCACCTTGAATATTATTCATGTTCTGGTTAAAAAAGGCCCTAATGATTTATGCTATACAACGTTTGACATGTTTGAACGAACGTAAATATATTTTTTCCCCTCGTTCATGACGAGAAGTCCGGCTGGCTTAGATCATGTGCTAACAAGACGGAGATTTTTGGACATAAATGATGAGCTTTTTTGAACAAAACTACATTCGTTATGGACCTGTGATACCTGGAAGTGACATCTGATGAAGAGAATCAAAGGTAATGGATTATTTACATAGTATTTTCGATTTTAGATCTCCCCAACATGACGTCTAGTCTGTATCGCAACGCGTATTTTTCTGGGCGCAGTGCTCAGATTATTGCAAAGTGTGATTTCCCAGTAAGGTTATTTTTAAATCTGGCAAGTTGATTGCGTTCAAGAGATGTAAATCTATAATTCTTTAAATGACAATATAATATTTTACCAATGTTTTCTAATTTTAATTATTTAATTTCTGACGCTGACTTGACTGCCGGTTATTGGAGGGAAACGATTTCCTCAACATCAATGCCATAGTAAAACGCTGTTTTTGGATATAAATATGAACTTGATAGAACTAAAAATGCATGCATTGTCTAACATAATGTCCTAGGAGTGTCATCTGATGGAGATTGTAAAAGGTTAGTGCATCATTTTAGCTGGTTTTATGGTTTTGGTGACCCTGTCTTTGAATTGACAAAACATTACACACAACTCTTGTAAATGTACTGTCCTAACATACTCGAAATTTATGCTTTCGCCGTAAAACCTTTTTGAAATCGTAAAACGTGGTTAGATTAAGGAGATGTTTATCTTTCAAAGGGTGTAAAATAGTTGTATGTTTGAAAAATTTGAATTTTGACATTTATTTGGATTCAAATTTGCCGCTCTTGAAATGCACCTGCTGTTGATGGAGTGCACCACGGGTGGCACGCTAGCGTCCCACCTAGCCCATAGAGGTTAATGTAACTTTAGTTGTTCTACAAATGTTGGGCTGATATGTTTAGATGTTGAATACATTGTAAGGCTGCATGATGAGACTCTAATGATGATTTGAAAACAGTCCCTTGAAAGGCATGAGCTCTGCTTAGTTTTTTTGTGCCGGCTGTACACAGTTCATCAGTCTCTCGTTCACAATTTGACAAGCACTTGATATTGTGTGGAATTTCACGGCGGCATCCCCTTTGTGTGGTCGTAATGCACCCTAAAAAAAATCCATGCCTTTGCGGCCAGTGGCCGTTGTGCCCTTTGGTTAAATATTTGTGGCCCAAAGTGCTGCGTTGTGCCCTTCTCCCTGAGTGCTGCCTGCTCTGAAGCATCTATCACTCACTCACATGGCTGTCCATCACGTGATCGGGTCTTTCTCACAGGCTACAAGTGAAGACAGACACATCGGAGACACAACTACGCACGCTCTTATCCAATTCCGAGGTGCATATTGAATATATTGGAAGAATTGTCCACATATACTTTTCGTCAGCCAACAAGATGAGTAGACCTAACGAACAGCAAAAGCACTAGCCTATGTCAATCTACTGCCCCCCCATAGTACAACAGTTGACTTATTCTATTCTGTGCAAGAAATAAATATTCCAAACATAGTCTGGGACAGTTATGAGATGCAATAGATCCCAAATTAATACAACCACTAGCATCAAAAAAACTTGTTTATGCAATGTGGCTGACACAACAGATCAGAACGTTTAGCTTAAAATGTTGATAAACTATTAGGCTATTTCTTTACATTATAAGCGCAGTAATGTCTAGGTATTTTCTTGATGCTATGACAGTCTGCTGGTGATCCCGCTAAATTCTGGAAAACTTTTAACTCACTTAAACGAGGAAACTCCTTGACTTCCCTGCCGAAGCAAATTACATCGGTCTCTGGGATCATCAGTGACCCAACTGAAATGTGTGATGTTTTTAATAAGCATTTTATTTCTGCTGGTTTTCTTTTCGAAAGAAAAAATGGCCAACATGATCCTGACCGGTCTATTGTTTCAGTCCCTCGGCCTTCAGCTGATGTGGAAATAGTAAGCCAGTTTTTTAAGTTTCCAAAAAGTCACAGAAGATGAGGTCTTATCTGCACTATCTGCTATAGATTCTAAGAAATCATTAGGCGCTGACAATCTGGATCCATATTTACTCAAGTGTGCAGCACCTATTATTGCTGGTGTAGTGACGCATATCTTTAAATCAAACATTTGTCATAGGAAAGATTCCTAAATCTTGGAAAACAGCATTTGTTTTACCACTCCTCAAGGGAGGTGATGGTAGTGAATTGGATAATTATTGGCCCATCTCTAAGCTCTCCTGTTTGGCTAAAATTCTAGAGTCATTGGTGAATAGACAACTGCAATCTTTTTTAACTGTTAACAATACTCTTTCTAGTAATCAATCTGGCTTCAGACCTAAACACAGTACTATTACAGCCACTGTACGTGTTGCAAATGATATTACTAATGCCCTAGATAATAGAAAGTACTGTGCCGCCTTGTTCATAGATTTATCAAACGCTTTTGACACTGTAGACCATGCGACACTTTTGGGTAAGCTGTCGTCAATAGCACTGGGATTGGATGCCTGTCGTTGGTTTCATGACTATCTAAAGGATAGAAGTCAGGCTGTTAGAGTCGATGGCATCCAGTCGGAGCCATTGGAGTTGGTTAAAGGGGTCCCGCAAGGTTCTATACTTGGTCCATTACTGTTCACTCTCTACATAAACAATAACGGTGATGAGATAAGAAAGTGTCAAATTCATTTATATGCTGATGACACTGTCATGTACTCTATTGCTTCAACGGCTGACTATGCATTATCATTATTGGAGACAGATTTTAAGATATTACAAGGGTATTTTATACAGCTGAAACTGTGGCTCAGTTGGTAGAGCATGGTGTTTGCAACGCCAGCATGGTGTGTGCAACGCCAGGGTTGTGGGTAAGATTCCCACGGGGGGCCAGTACAAAATTATTATTTTTTTAAATGCATGAAATGAAAATGAAATGTACGTATTCACTACTGTAAGTTGCTCTGGATAAGAGCGTCTGCTAAATGACTAAAATGTAAAAATGAAACTTGTTTTAGATGCAAAGAAAACACATTTTATGATTTTTTATAGGTTCAAAAAGTTGGTTGAAAATACACTTGCACTTACGAGCTTAGATGGTTCTCAAATTAATCAGGTCTCTGCTGTCACGTCCTGACCAGCAGAGGGAGCAATTGTATTAGTTTTGGTCAGGACGTGGCAGGGTTTTTGTGTGTTAAGTGTTGTGTTGGTGATTGGACTCAATTGAAGGCAGGTGTGTTGAGTTGCCTTTGATTGTGAGTCCTATATAGTAGTGTGTGTTTTTCTTTGGGGATGTGGGTAGTTGTTTTTGCACTGCGTTAGTTAGCCTGCAAAACTGTTGCTGTCTTGTTTATTGTTTTTTCCTGTGGATGCCTTACTTGAGTATTAAAAAACTATGAGTATCCACATTCCCGCTGCGCCTTGGTCCATTTTTGAAGACAGCTGTGACAGAACTACCCACCACAACAGGACCAAGCAGCGGAGGAATGCTGGCGAGGACTGGGGAACACAGCGGGTAAGGGAACCCGAGAGGCAGCCCCAATACTTTTTTTGGGGGGGGCACAAGGGCTGTTTGACGGGGCGAGGATGGAGCCCCGTACCCTGTTCAGGCTGAAACAGACTGGACAGGTCCCGTGCTTTGGGGTTGGGGCTGTGGTGAGGCCTGGGATTTTCAGGCTGGTAGGCACAATACCAGCGCCCCGCATGTGCCAGGGTGAAGTAAGCATCGAGCCTGAAGGGGTGATGCCAACCCTGCGCTCAAGACCGCCAGTGCGCCTCTACGGTCCGGTGTTTCCCGCTACACGCACTAGCATGGAGGTGCGTGTCTCCAGGCTGGCACGTCCGGTACCAGCCCCATGCATCAGGCGTCTAGTGCGTCAGCCCAGCCTCGCCAGTCAAGAGTCGCCAGAGCTGCCCGCCAGTCAAGAGCGGCCCGACTGCCCGGAGCTGCCAGAGTGGCCCGACTGCCCGGAGCTGCCAGAGCGGCCCGACTGCCCGGAGCTGCCAGAGCGGCCCGACTGCCCGGAGCTGCCAGAGTGGCCCGACTGCCCTCCGGCCCAGCCCGAGTGGCCCGCCTGTCCTCCGGCCCAGCCCGAGTTGCCGCCTGTCCTCCGGCCCAGCCCGAGTGGCCCGCCTGTCCTCCGGCCCAGCCCGAGTGGCCCGCCTGTCCTCTGGCCCAGCCCGAGTGGCCCGCCTGTCCTCCGGCCCAGCCCGAGGGGCCCGCCTGTCTTCCGGCCCAGCCCGAGGGGCCCGCCTGTCCTCCGGCCCAGCCCGAGTGGCCCGCCTGTCCTCCGGCCCAGCCCGAGTGGTCCGCCTGTCCTCCGGCCCAGCCAGAGTGGCCCGCCTGTCCTCCAGCCCAGCCAGAGTGGTCCGTCTGCCAGGGTCAGCCCGAGTGGCCCGTCTGCCCGGCGCAGCTATCGGTGCCACCGAAGTGGGTGACGCCGAAGGTGGAGCGAGGTCCACGTCCCGCACCTGAGCCACCTCCAGGATAGGTGGGTTGGGGAGGGAGGGTGTAGCACAGTGCCGTTGTTGACGGCAGCCACCCTCCCTTCCCTCCCTTATTGTTTAGGGGTTATTGTTTATTGGTTTTGTTGGGGTATTGGGGATTTTTTTTGTGTTTTCTTTTTTAAGGTGCATTCCGGGTTCTGCACCTTGAGGGGGGGGGGGGGGGGTACTGTCACGTCCTGACTAGCAGAGGGAGCAATTGTATTAGTTTTGGTCAGGACGTGGCAGGGTTTTTGTGTAAGTGTTGTGTTGGTGATTGGACTCCCAATTGAAGGCAGGTGTGTTGAGTTGGCTTTGATTGGGAGTCCTATATAGTAGTGTGTGTTTTTCTTTGGGGTTGTGGGTAGTTGTTTTTGCACTGCGTTAGTTAGCCTGCATAACTGTTGCTGTCTTGTTTATTGTTTTTTTCCCTGTGGATGCCTTACTTGAGTATTAAAAAACTATGAGTATCCACATTCCCGCTGCGCCTTGGTCCATTTTTGAAGACAGCTGTGACATCTGCATATAAATACTTAGGGATATGGTTGGATGATAAACTGTCTTTTAAAATGCATGTTGACGAACTTTGTAAACGACTAAAAATCAAGCTAGGCTCCCTCTATAGAAACAGGACATGTTTGTCCTCTACAAAGTACAAATAGAAGACAAATTGTGCAAGCTACTTTTATGTCTGTTATAGATTATGGGGATATTATTTACATGCTACGGCATCAACACTTAAATCGCTGGATGCTACTTATCATTGCGCACTTACTTTTATTACGGGTGCTATCTATAGAACTCACCACTGTGTTTTATATCAAAATGTGGGTTGGACTTCGCTGTCCGTGAGACGAGAACAACTTAATCTCATGTTTGTCTTTAAAGCACTTCTGAATAAGCTACCTTCTTATTTATCATCACTCATCAATATTAGAATTATAATTCCTAAAACCAGGTCTCAAGCATGGATTACACTTGAGGCCCATGCGATTTGGGAATGGGTATGGCTGCCTTTTCCTGTTACGATTTTTATTTTTGTATTGCTTGTAACTGTTTCGGGCAATGCAAGTTCTTGTGCTGTTAGGGGAATAACCTGTGTGTACATGTAATCTGTAGCTGTATTTTTTTGTGTTATCTGTAATCGTTTTGTTTGTCTTGTGTAGTTTCTTAATCATTGTACCTAAACTGTATGTGTGAACATCTACAGTGGGGGAAAAAAGTATTTGATCCCCTGCTGATTTTGTACGTTTGCCCACTGACAAAGAAAGGATCAGTCTATAATTTTAATGGTAGGTTTATTTGAACAGTGAGAGACAGAATAACAACAAAAATATCCAGAAAAACACATGTCAAAAATGTTATAAATTGATTTGCATTTTAATGAGGGAAATAAGAATTTGACCCCCTCTCAATCAGAAAGATTTCTGTCTCCCAGGTGTCTTTTATACAGGTCACGAGCTGAGATTAGGAGCACACTCTTAAAGGGAGTGCTCCTAACTGCAGCTTGTTATCTGTAAAAAAGACACCTGTCCACAGAAGCAATCAATCAGATTCCAAACTCTCCACCATGGCCAAGACCAAAGAGCTCTCCAAGGATGTCAGGGACAAGATTGTAGACCTACACAAGGCTGGAATGGGCTACAAGACCATCGCCAAGCAGCTTGGTGAGAAAGTGACAACATTTGGTGCGATTATTCGCAAATGGAAGAAACACAAAAGAACTGTCAATATCCCTCGGCCTGGGGCTCCATGCAAGATCTCACCTCGCGGAGTTGCAATGATCATGAGAACGGTGAGGAATCAGCCCAGAACTACACAGGAGGATCTTGTCAATGATCTCAAGGCAGCTGGGACCACAGTCACCAAGAAAACAATTGGTAACACACTACGCCGTGAAGGACTGAAATCCTGCAGCGCCCGCAAGGTCCCCCTGCTCAAGAATACATATACATGCCCGTCTGAAGTTTGCCAATGAATATCTGAATGACTCAGAGGACAACTGGTGAAAGTGTTGTGGTCAGATGAGACCAAAATGGAGCTCTTTGACAACAACTCAACTAGCCGTGTTTGGAGGAGGAGGAATGCTGCCTATGACCTCAAGAACACCATCTCCACCGTCAAACATGGAGGTGGAAACATAATGCTTTGGGGGTGTTTTTATGCTAAGGGGACAGGATAACTTCACCGCATCAAAGCGACGATGGACGGGGCCATGTACCGTCAAATCTTGGGTGAGAACCTCCTTCCCTCAGCCAGGGCATTGAAAATGGGTCGTGGATGGATATTCCAGCATGACAGTGACCCAAAACACACGGCCAAGGCAACAAACGAGTGGCTCAAGAAGAAGCACATTAAGGTCCTGGAGTTGCCAAACGTCAGCCTCGAAACCTTAATGACTTGGAGAAGATCTGTAAAGAGGAGTGGGACAAAATCCCTCCTGAGACGTGTGCAAACCTGGTGGCCAACTACAAGAAACGTCTGACCTCTGTGATTGCCAACAAGGGTTTTGCCACCAAGTACTAAGTCATGTTTTGCAGAGGGGTCAAATACTTATTTCCCTCATTAAAATGCTAATCATTTTCTAACATTTTTTACATGCGTTTTTCTGGATTTTTTTGTTGTTATTCTGTCTCTCACTGTTCAAATAATCCTACTATTAAAATTATAGACTGATCATTTCTTTGTAAGTGGGCAAATGTACAAAATCAGCAGGGGATCAAATACTTTTTTCCCCCACTGTATACGCAGGGCCCAGCTGTAAAAGAGACCTTGGTCTCAGTCTGTGTTCCTTGTTGAAATAAAGTTATAAAAATATATATATATATTAAATGTGCAGACGGCAGTAGGCTGCGCGAATGTTCCATAAGCAGAAAACACCATTATCAAAAGTGACCGCAAATGCAATTATGCAGGTAATGCTTTTATTATAAAGGTGCATTTTATGGTGAAAATGTTATTCCCCAAACTTGAAACTCAAGCGCTGCTTATATATGTAGTTAGGCTCTACACCGGTTGTAAAGCGAATTAATGTGATTAATTTTAAGAAGTTATTTGGCCACTTTAGTATGCCAGTTAGGCTCTTGTAAAAAGGATTAATGTGCTTAATTTTAAATGAGGTGTGTGACTATGATTACAAAAAGTTGCAAAAAAAAGGCATTGTTTCTCATGCTGGGCATCATTCACAAGTGATCATTTATAATTATAGGCTAATATTGTCACCCATCATAATATTATTGATTTAATCTTGTCTTTACATTTACTAAATGATATATATGTGAAATTAGTTTTGATGTAGAATGGACCATTATCATGCACCTGTATCGAAACAGGGTCAGCCGGGGAAAAATACATGTCATCTATGCACTTAAATAGCGAATGGAGGAAGCTTTTCCCATAATTAATTTTCATGCCAGCCAGGAAGGCTATACTCCTGTTGTAAATAGAAGCCATTTGCTTAATATTAGGATAGTTGAGAAATAAGTATAGTAAGCCTATAGAAAGCTGAAGGGATCCTCCTCTTTTTAGTAGAGGCCATCACTCTGTTTTCTCGCGTAATTGTGTAGCCTATAGAAATGTTGCGCAACATGAGCTCATGGGCTCTCATGAAGTGTTTGATTAGATTTTCCATTACATTTGCACTGATGTCAGAGTGATTAGAGGGACAACAGAGTGCTGAGTACCAGGCAGTTAGCAAGTTTGGCAGGCTACTAATGACCAGCAGCATCAGAGCTTGGAGAAGCCTAATTACCGTGACTAAACAGTAACATGGAATTTGACTGCCTTCATGACTCGTGACCGCCTGTGTGGTGGTAATACGGTCACCACAACAGCCCTATCCATAACCCAAAGGACATCAAGCCAACTTGACACAACTCTGGGAAGCATTGGAGTCAACATGGGCCAGCATCTCTGTGAAACAACTTGTTGAGTCCATGACCAGATGAATTGTGGCTGTTCTGAGGGCAACAGGGGGTGCAACTCAATATTAGAAAGGTTTTCTTAATGTTTTGTACACTCAGTGTATATGTCAATGAATTGGTGACGGTACTAGAACAGTCTGCAGCACCCGGTCTCAACCTACTAGAATCTGAAGTCAAATGTCTACTGTCTGCAGATGATCTGGTGCTTCTGTCACCAACCAAGGAGGGCCTACAGCAGCACCTAGATCTTCTGCACAGATTCTGTCAGACCTGGGCCCTGACAGTAAATCTCAGTAAGACAAAAATAATGGTGTTTCAAAAAAGGTC
The DNA here is from genome assembly GCF_965601325.2 of Salmo salar. Classification (NCBI taxonomy): domain Eukaryota; kingdom Metazoa; phylum Chordata; class Actinopteri; order Salmoniformes; family Salmonidae; genus Salmo; species Salmo salar. The sequence goes on from NC_138305.1 coordinate 13,333,514, forward strand.
CAGTTGCCAGGACCAGAAATACAAATTCCATCTAGACACCGTTGCCCTAGAACATACACAAAACTATACATATCTCGCCCTAAACAACAGCGCCACAGGTAACTTCCACAAGGCTGTGAACAGTCTAAGAGGCAAGAGAAGAAGGGCATTCTATGCCATCAAAAGGAACATGCAATTTGAAATCCCAAAAAGGATCTGTCTAAAAATCAGTTATAGAACCCATTACCTTTTATGGTTGTGAGGTCTGCGGTCCTCTCACCAACCAAAAATTCACAAAATAGGACAAAATATCCTCCAAATTAAAACACTGATTGCCACTAATTATCAAAATCCAGAAAATAGCTATTACAAATCTACAACCACCAAAAAATAAGTGATTCTCAAACCTTCCATAACAAAGCCCTTACCTACAGAGAGATTAACCTTGAGAAGAGTCCCCTCAGCCAGCAGGTACCGATCACAAACACAAACAGACCCCACAGAGCCCCAGGACAGCAACACAAACAGACCCCACAGAGCCCCAGGGCAGCAACACAAACAGACCCCACAGAGCCCCAGGGCAGCAACACAAACAGACCCCACAGAGCCCCAGGACAGCAACACAAACAGACCCCACAGAGCCCCAGGACAGCAACACAACCAAATCATGAGAAAACAAAAAAGATAATTACCTGACACATTGGAAAGAATTAACAACAACAACAATGCAAACTAGCATGCTATGGAGGTCAGGGCTTTGTGATGGCCACTCTAATACCTTGTCTTTGTTGTCCTTAAGCCATTTTGTCACAACTTTGGAAGTATGCTTGGGGTCATTGTTCATTTGGAAGACCCATTTGCGACCAAGCTTTAACTTCCTGACTGATGTCTTGAGATGTTGCTTCAATGTATCCACATAATTTTCCTGCCTCATGATGCCATCTATTCTGTGAAGTGCACCAGTCCCTCCTGCAGCAAAGCACCCCCACAACATGATGCTGCAACCTCCGTGCTTCACGGTTGGGATGGTGTTCTTTGGCTTGCAAGCCTCCCCCTTTTTCCGCCAAACATAACGATGGTCATTATGGCCAAACAGTTCTACTTTTGTTTCATCAGACCAGAGGACATTTCTCCAAAAAGTACGATCTCTGTCCCCATGTGCAGTTGCAAACCGTAGTCTGGCTTTTTTATGGCAGTTTTGGAGCAGTGGCTTCTTCCTTGCTAAGCGGCCTTTCAGGTTATGTCGATATAGGACTTGTTTTACTGTGGATATAGATACTTTGTACCTGTTTCCTCCAGTATCTTCACAAGGTCATTTGCTGTTGTTCTGGGATTGATTTGCACTTTTCGAACCAATGTACGTTCATGTCTAGGAGACAGAACACATCTCCTTCCTGAGCGGTATGATGGCTGTGTGGTCCCATGGTGTTTATACTTGTGTACTATTGTTTGTCCAGATGAACGTGGTACCTTCAGGCATTCGGAAATTGCTCCCAAGGATGAACCAGACTTTTGACTGGTACTGTATATATTTACAAAAAACATTTACATGGGGGACTGGAAATGATGCAGACAAATACATTAATAGAAGCTACAATCTATCTGCTATATTAAAGCTGATCTACCCCTAAACATAAAAATAATCAAATAAATATGTTCTCTTGTTTGAGCGATGGGTGTTTAAAATGGCTTCCAGAGAAGGTCAGGTAACTGTTCTCTTTATCACACGCCGTCCGTCTTCAGGCAAATGAAGTCTCTGGCTCCAGATGGAGTGGTACAGGACTCAAACCTGGGTAGACTAGCTAACAGGAACTCTTCAGACCCTAATCTCCCTCTGTCTTCAGCCTCATTAACGCTCAGGTTCCAAAAGGCTGCAGGACTCCAACCTGAGTAGACTAGCAGGATTAAAGTCCTTGTTCTCATTTTGAAGGGCTGTGATCTCAGCAGAGGTCCTGTGATGGAATCAGAGTGGCAGGTCGCTCAGGGGGATGAACAGAATACCAGGACCTGGTAGGGGAAAGGAGGAAAGGTATGACGCGTCAGAGTTCAGGGATTAGTGTAATGTCCATTTTCATTTTCATTTGACCTTAATTTAACCAAATAAATGAGTCATATGAGACTCAATTTCTTTTTCAATCAAGTACTTAACTGAAAGACAACAGAATATAATAAAGATTTTTACTGAATAGTTTGGGGGTAGACCTCATCTCCCAAGAATGCTCCTCAGAGCCATATGCTGGACAGCTGGTATCGAAACCCCCATGCTACGGGAAAGGAGCTCCAATCATGGGCTTTGATAGGTCAAGAATTGTAATGTCTTAAAGGGACAGTGTTATTAATAGGTAAAGTACTGTAGCCATGTATTAAAGAACTTGTTCTCAAGTGGCCTACCTGGTTAAATAAAGGTGACCTGAAACACTAACACAGGCAATCACACAGGCCTTAAACACTAACACACAAACACACAGAACTGAAACACCAAACACACACAAACACGCAGACCTGAAACACACACAAACACACTTATTATTAGGTTTAGGGGGTTATTTCTTATTATTATTTTTGTTATTATATAATCACCTGGTACACGCCGGGGACACGATAAGAGTCACTGGCAGGGAATTCGTAACAAGTCCTCTGAAGTGTGCGTGTGTGTGTGTGTGTGTGTGTGTTGGGGGAGGGTTGATCCATCCTGTTAAGTACTACAGGAAATGACTAGCTATTCCAGTTAATACTCGCGTATCAGCGTCTAGGAAAAGTACCATCTATGCAATCAAATGCATTCCTTTCTATACCGTCCCCCTTAACAGCTACATCAACAGAATGACACTGAACCATCTGGAGAAAGTCAGACATTCAATCAAAAAAGGTACTGGAAAATGTCTGGAAAAACAATTTAAAAAAAAACAATGTTATTACATATTCAGAAAGTTTATCAAAAGTTTTGCAATAGCCTCAAGACTCATAATGCCAATTTAGATGTAATAAAGCACAATAATTTAAGAAAACATACCTAGTCTGTTATCACTGACAATGTCCATTAGCCTACTAGATAAATATACAGCATCAGTGGAAGCTATATGAAGCATATTGGTGTGATGTACAGTGCATTCGGACAGTATTCAGACCCCTTGTCACAGTTGACTTGGACTGGTGTAGAGGCGGAATCAGATGCAGGAGACAGGTGCTGAAGGTGAGTGTCTTTTAATAAATTGACACACACAAAAAAGCCGCGAGGCACAGGGCGCTACATACAGTCTGCCTGGGAAAAACACATTCCCATAAACACGAAAAAAATATATTCACACGGCACAAAAGCAAGGGGCGCAGCCCGGTAAATCTTCTGACGAAAACTGTCAGTAAAAATGTATAAATCACGGCCCACCGTCCTGAGTGGACAATAAACAATCCCGCACAAAACCCCAACTGAAAACACACACTAAATAAGGCCCCACTAATGACAGACACGGAACAGACAGACAAAACCAAGACACAGAAACAACGATCGGTGGCAGCTAATAGACCGGCGACGACGACCGCCGAGCGCCACCCGACCGAGGAGGGGCGCCACTTTCGTTGGATACTGTGACACCCCTTCACTTTTTCCACATTTTGTCACTTTACAATCTTATTCTGAAATGGATTCAACAGGGTTTTTCCCCTCATTTAAACACAATACCCCATAATGACAAAGCGAAAACAGGTTTTTTAGAAATGTTTGCATTTTAAAATAAATATAAAACACTGAAATATCACATTTACAAATTTATAAAAAAAAAAAAACTGAAATATCACATTTACATAAGTATTCAGACCCTTTACTCAGTACTTTGTTGAAGCAACTTTGGCAATGATTACAGCCTTAAGTCTTATTGGGTATGACGCTACAAGCTTGGCACACCTGTATTTGGGGAGTTTCTCCCATTGTTCTCTGCGGATCCTCTCAAGCTCTGTCAGGTTGTATGGGGAGCATCGCTGCACAGCTATTTTCAGGTAACTCCAGAGATGTTCGATTGGGTTCAGGTCTGGGATCTGGCTGGGCCACTCAAGGACATTCAGAGACTTGTCCCGAAGCCACTCCTGCGTTCACTTGGCTGTGTGCTTAGGGTTGTTGTGAACCTTCCATCACCACAGCATGATGCTTCCATCACCATGCTTCACCATAGGGATGGTATTGGCCAGGTGATGAGCTGTGCCTGGTTTTCTCGAGGCGTGACCCTTGGCATTCAGGCCAAAGAGTTCAATCTTGGTTTCATCAGACCAGAGAATCTTGTATCTCATGGTCTGAGAGTCCTTTAGGTGCCATTTGGCAAGCTCCAAGAGGGCTGTCATGTTCATTTTACTGAGGAGTGGCTTCCATCTGTCCACTTTACCATAAATGCCTGATTGGTGGAGTGCTGCAGAGATGATTGTCCTTCTGGAAGGTTCTCCCATCTCCACAGAGGAACTCTGGAGCTCTGTCAGAGTTACAATCGGGTTCTTGGTCACCTCCTTAACCAATTCCCTTCTTCCACGCTTCAAGATTGTTTCGATCATGTGGGACATGTTCTGGATAGCATCGGACAACAACGTTGATGTATACGCTGATTCGGTGAGCGAGTTTATTAGCAAGTGCATCGGTGATGTTGTACCCACAGCGACAATTAAAACCTTCCCCAACCAGAAACCATGGATTGATGGCAGCATTCGAGCAAAACTGAAAGCGCGAACCACTGCTTTTAATCAGGGCAAGGCCATCAGACTGTTAAACAGCCATCACTAACACAGAGGCTGCTGCCAACATACTGACTCAAATCTCTAGCCACTTAATAATAAAAAATTGGATGTAACAAATGTATCACTAGTCACTTTAAACAATGCCACTTTATATAATGTTTACATACCCTACATTACTCATCTCATATGTATATACTGTACTCTATACCATCTACTGCATCTTGCCTATGCCGTTCGGCCATCGCTCATCCATATGTATATATTCTTATTCATTCCTTTACACTTGTGTGTACAAGGTAGTTGTTGTGAAATTGGTAGATTACTTGTTAGATATTACTGCACTGTCGGAACTAGAAGCACAAGCATTTCACTACGCTCGCATTAACATCTGCTAACCATGTGTATGTGACCAATAAAATTTGACCTGATTTGATTTGATTCTCCCCCAATCGCTAAGTTTGGCCGGGTGGCCAGCTCTAGGAAGAGTCTTGGTGATTCTGAACTTCTGCCATTTATGAATGATGGAGACAACTGTGTTCTAGAGAACCTTCAATGCTGCAGAAATGTTTTGCTTCCTTTCCCAAGATCTGTGCCTCGACACAATCATGTCTCGGAGCTCTACGTTTCTGTTTTATTTATTTGTAATAAATTAGCAAAATGTTCTAAAATCCTGTTTTTCCACATTTTGTTACATTACAGCCTTTTTCTAAAATGTATTAAATAAAAAGAAATCCTCATCAATCTACACACAATACCCCACAATGACATCACAATACCCCACAATGACATCACAATACTCACAATGACAAAGCGAAAAGTGAGGAGGTCTGAATACTTTCGGAATTATATTGTAGTGGTAGGCCTACTGTATTAATCAAATACTTGTTATTCATTTACTCTGTAGGGATGTTTTATGAAAAGTACTTTAGTGAGAATTTTTGCAACATCCATTGATACAGTCCACATTATAGACAAGCGCATGCTGGGCCTTTTTACAGTGTTGTAACTTACTGGATAAATGAAGAGAGAAAGAAAAAGAAAGAGAGAGAGAGGGCCAAGGAGTAGTATTCTCTCCAGCCGTGAGAGGAAAGGAGAGGAGAGGAGAGGAGATCCAGCTACAGCAGACCTTTACCACATGCTTCCCCACAGCTTCTGTGTAGAATGAGGCTGAGAGAATTAAGTGTTGGGGTATTGTGGAGCTGTGCTTAACATTACCATGACAATAGTGCCACTCGACTTCTCCTCCATCTAACTTTTCAGACCAAGGGCCCTTGTCCCGTTCTAATAAAACTGTTTGCAGCCATCACTGACGTGACGTTGTGTTTCTATTCTGTTCCCTAGAGCAGAGAGAGAGTAAATAGGCGTAACACTTTCTTTTAAACAGAGCCGAGAGGAGAAATCTATCCTACTCTAGTCAGAGAGATGTTATGAAATCTATCCTACTCTAGTAAGAGAGATGTTATGAAATCTATCCTACTCTAGTCAGAGAGATGTTATGAAATCTATCCTACTCTAGTCAGAGAGATGTTATGAAATCTATCCTACTCTAGTAAGAGAGATGTTATGAAATCTATCCTACTCTAGTAAGAGAGATGTTATGAAATCTATCCTACTCTAGTCAGAGAGATGTTATGAAATCTATCCTACTCTAGTCAGAGAGATGTTATGAAATCTATCCTACTCTAGTCAGAGAGATGTTATGAAATCTATCCTACTCTAGTCAGAGAGATGTTATGAAATCTATCCTACTCTAGTCAGAGAGATGTTATGAAATCTATCCTACTCTAGTCAGAGAGATGTTATGAAATCTATCCTACTCTAGTCAGAGAGATGTTATGAAATCTATCCTACTCTAGTCAGAGAGATGTTATGAAATCAAACAAATAAACAAATAAACAAATAAACGTTGTGTTTTTTTTGGGGGAAAAACATTTAATACAAATGTAAAGCCCTAATTAACTTGACAAATTGTGAAATCCTTAATAAATGATTATAAATCAATGAAAAATGGTGTAGTAATGATAATAATGGTAGTTATAATGTAATAATATGAATATTATTGAACAATAGGCTAGAATAACTTTAGCTAACTTTTGCACCATAATTAGACTCTGCTGGAGTAGAGAAGAGGCCAGTCCTATATGCTTTTGTTATTTTGTGGTCAATGAAAGCCTTTTCTTCCTACTGTATTGTCAGAGGCGAGTCAATGAACTTCCCAGTGACTCTGGTGCTTTGTGTCAACAGGCATCTTTTGTATCCTCAAATTATTTCAATAGAAAAGCAAACAGAATGGAATCTACGAAATTTGATCAATTAGTAATTGAACACCTCCCAAACATGAACTGTATTACTAATATTAAAACATATATTGGCTATAATATTTTTTGGGGAAACCATTTTCAAATGTTGAGCATTTAATCAAATAATAATGTAGGTCTACATATTATGAAGATATATTTGTGTTTATATTCATCTTACACTACAGTCTATATTTTGGGAGGGGTAAGGTGAGGGGTGAGGAGGGGGAGAGTAAAAGGGGTATGTGTTGATTTACCAATGACAGATGTATTTGACAAAAGTCAGTTAATAAACCAAGTGACTGCTTCATTCAACCAGTTAAACTGAGTCACTGCTTCATTCAGCCAGTTAAACTGAGTCACTGCTTCATTCAGCCAGTTAAACTGAGTCTCTGCTTCATTCAGCCAGTTAAACTGAGTAACTGCTTCATTCAGCCAGTTAAACGGAGTCACTGCTTCATTCAGCCAGTTAAACGGAGTCACTGCTTTATTCAGCCAGTTAAACTGAGTCTCCGCTTCATTCAGCCAGTTAAACTGAGTCACTGCTTCATTCAGCCAGTTAAACTGAGTCACTGCTTCATTCAGCCAGTTAAACTGAGTCACTGCTTTATTCAGCCAGTTAAACTGAGTCTCCGCTTCATTCAGCCAGTTAAACTGAGTCACTGCTTCATTCAGCCAGTTAAACTGAGTCACTGCTTCATTCAGACAGTTAAACTGAGTCTCTGCTTCATTCAGCCAGTTAAAGCAGGTCACTGCTTCATTCAGCCAGTAAAACTGAGTCTCTGCTTCATTCAGCCAGTTAAAGCAGGTCACAGCTTCATTCAGCCAGTTAAACTGAGTCTCTGCTTCATTCAGCCAGTTAAACTGAGTCACTGCTTCATTCAGCCAGTTAAACTGAGTGACTGCTTCATTCAGCCAGTTAAACTGAGCCTCTGTTTCATTCAGCCAGTTAAACTGAGTCTCTGCTTCATTCAGCCAGTTAAACTGAGTGACTGCTTCATTCAGCCAGTTAAACTGAGTCACTGCTTCATTCAGCCAGTTAAACTGAGTCACTGCTTCATTCAGCCAGTTAAACTGACTCACTGCTTCATTCAGCCAGTTAAACTGAGTCTCTGCTTCATTCAGCCAGTTAAACTGAGTCACTGCTTCATTCAGCCAGTTAAACTGAGTCTCTGCTTCATTCAGCCAGTTAAACTGAGTCTCTGCTTCATTCAGCCAGTTAAACTAGTCACTGATTCATTCAGCCAGTTAAACTGAGTCACTGCTTCATTCAACCAGTTAAACCAAGTCACTGCTTCATTCAGCCAGTTAATCCAAGTCACTGCTTCATTCACCAGTTAAACCGAGTCTCTGCTTCATTCAGCCAGTTAAACTGAGTCACTGCTTCATTCAGCCAGTTAAACCAAGTCACTGCTTCATTCAAGCAGTGAATTACCGACTTGCAGTATAAAGAAGACCTCTGCAGAAGTCTGACAACACTCCTTTCCCAACTCTGTCAGACTGAAAACAGTCTACATGACCGGTTGTATTAGATGTAGTGCATTGTAAAGGCCTATAGATATTCTATACCAAGATAAATTAACCTTGTGTAGATATGCTGAAGTATGAAGGGGAAAAAAAACTGCAACCAGAGAATTTGAAACTAAAAAACTATTTCCTGAAAGTGTCGTCTGCAAAACTTGAGTCTGTTCCATATCTGGTTAACTTGGCGTGGCCCGCAGCTGGGTTGTTGTTATGGATGGTCGCGCAGCCCAAGGCCTTTGATTGGAGAGAATGATCAGTAGATAAATAAACAGGTCTATCTGGAAGCTCCTTTTGTGTTGCTTTTTGAAAGACACCCAAATGTCAATGTTTATTCCTTCTGGTAAACAGGACTATTTAGAAAGCGAGCGCAGCAGCGCTCCAAGCTCCTCCTGCCGTAATAGTAGACCTATTTTAATGCTACAAGACTCAATCCAGACTGCATGGGCTCTATCCAAGGATCAACAAGGTATTTGTGATTTATATCGAAAGGTCAACGAGATAGAAAATAACTAACAGCCCATAACCCGAACCCTAACCCAAAATAGTGAGTCAATGCAACAACAATATTTTATGACGAAGAGGATCAACGATATTGAAAATAACGAATTAGTGATTGTGAAACTTTCCCCACATTCTACAAAACAGTTTGTCAACAGTCACATTAAGGTGAATGAACAAACAGAACAACAGTAACATGTGACATAATATGGGCCATGTCATGAATGTAGACTACGTCACCGAGCCAGTCAGTCTTACAGTGGAATTAGACTCTTTTTTTCTAAACAGTGAATACATCTTCTTATAACAATTTGAAGGCTTCTCTGTATTGATAGGCTATAATACACTATTCAGGTAGACAGCCCACACAACACAGAATTTACTTCCTTTAAACCTGGAACTTTTTCCTTATGTTTTTGACAGGAATCATATTTATTCAATATTTATTTTGAAAGTTTGGATGTGACATTGACACATCCCACTAGGCTCACACTGGTTGAATAAACATTGTTTCAACGTCATTACATTACATTGAACCAACGTGGAATAGATGTTGAATTGACGTCTGTCCCCAGCGGGATGTAGGATTAATAAATTACTTTTAAACTACATTTATTTACCAATATACAGTATGTACAAGTCCACCATATAGTTTCATTAAATACATAGATATGCCATCAGTCACCCAATATCAATGATATCATGTTAAAATATTAAAATATAGACAGTGAACTGTTTTTTTATAAAAACCTTGCATTGTTAATCTCTGTGTAACAAAATAGAACCACATCTGTTTACATGTAGTATATACATGGACTACAGTAGGGCCTGGTGTTATATGTAGTATATACATGGACTACAGCAGGCCTGGTGTTATATGTAGTATATACATGGACTACAGCAGGCCTGGTGTTACATGTAGTATATACATGGACTACAGCAGGCCTGGTGTTATATGTAGTATATACATGGACTGCAGTAGGCCTGGTGTTACATCTAGTATATACATGGACTGCAGTAGGCCTGGTGTTACATGTAGTATAAACATGGACTGCAGTAGGCCTGGTGTTACATGTAGTATATACATGGACTACAGTAGACCTGGTGTTACATGTAGTATATACATGGACTACAGTAGACCTGGTGTTACATGTAGTATAAACATGGACTACAGTAGGCCTGGTGTTACATCTAGTATATACATGGACTACAGTAGACCTGGTGTTACATGTAGTATATACATGGACTACAGTAGACCTGGAGTTACATGTAGTATATACATGGACTACAGTAGACCTGGTGTTCAGGTGTCCATGTCTCCATTTCTGATGGAGACATAATGTTACTGAATATAATATTTGCATAGAAAATACTAACTTGATTCGATATTTTCAGTACTAACTTGATTCGATATTTTCAGTACAAAAAAAAAGTCATATTTAAAAAAAAAGCAAATTATGGTTATGCAACAAAAAAAATTGCATTTGATGCTCTTTGGAGTAGTAGCTTCTTCCTTCAATAGCATTGGCCAGACAGACTGGCATCTGTTTGGAAAGGCAAATGTTTAAACTTTATCTGAACAACAGTCTGAGTTTGTAAGACCATCAACGTGTTTATCTGTCCAACAGTCTGAGTTTGTAAGGCCATCAACGTGTTTATCTGTCCAACAGTCTGAGTTTGTAAGGCCATCAACGTGTTTATCTGAACAACAGTCTGAGTTTGTAAGGCCGTCAACGTGTTTATCTGAACAACAGTCTGAGTTTGTAAGGCCATCAACGTGTTTATCTGAACAACAGTCTGAGTTTGTAAGGCCGTCAACGTGTTTATCTGAACAACAGTCTGAGTTTGTAAGGCCATCAACGTGTTTATCTGAACAACAGTCTGAGTTTGTAAGGCCATCAACGTGTTTATCTGAACAACAGTCTGAGTTTGTAAGGCCATCAACGTGTTTATCTGAACAACAGTCTGAGTTTGTAAGGCCGTCAACGTGTTTATCTGTCCAACAGTCTGAGTTTGTAAGACCATCAACGTGTTTATCTGTCCAACAGTCTGAGTTTGTAAGGCCATCAACGTGTTTATCTGTCCAACAGTCTGAGTTTGTAAGGCCATCAACGTGTTTATCTGAACAACAGTCTGAGTTTGTAAGGCCGTCAACGTGTTTATCTGAACAACAGTCTGAGTTTGTAAGGCCGTCAACGTGTTTATCTGAACAACAGTCTGAGTTTGTAAGGCCATCAACGTGTTTATCTGAACAACAGTCTGAGTTTGTAAGGCCGTCAACGTGTTTATCTGAACAACAGTCTGAGTTTGTAAGGCCATCAACGTGTTTATCTGTCCAACAGTCTGAGTTTGTAAGGCCGTCAACGTGTTTATCTGAACAACAGTCTGAGTTTGTAAGGCTGTCAACGTGTTTATCTGTCCAACAGTCTGAGTTTGTAAGGCCGTCAACGTGTTTATCTGTCCAACAGTCTGAGTTTGTAAGGCCATCAACGTGTTTATCTGTCCAACAGTCTGAGTTTGTAAGGCCATCAACGTGTTTATCTGAACAACAGTCTGATATATATATTTTACTATGAGGAGAGTTTAAAGGAGAAATGCTAGTAGAATCAGAACAGATAAAGTCACTGCGGTCACAACACCACAGCTTCCCGAAGCAGAACCACCTGATCCGGTGCTCCTCTCCACTAACTCCGGTTCTGACACCGGGAAGTCCCCATCATCTTCCTCGTAGTCTTCTGACCCACTGCCGTCCTCCACCGTCACAGGAGCTTCGAAGCACAGGCTCTTCATGCTAATCTTGACATACTCGCAGATGGTCCTCTCGGTCCCGTCGCACACGCACGAATCCAACAGCTCCGCTTTGGGTATTTTGCGCATGTCTGCAATCACATTCCGACAAGCATTCGTGCAGGTTGCCCCGCTGAAAAGTTTCCCGCAGTAGATTAAATAGTCTCGCATGGCGGAACTGCACTGCTGGTCTCTCTCACACTGCATACGGGCCTCGGTGCAGCCCATATTGCTAGTCCTGGGGAGGCATGGCTCGATGGCCCGCTTGGTGTTCCGGCAGATGGGGTCCGAAGCACAGCTGCAGTCCTCAAGCGCGGGCCCGTTCTTCGTCAGGTTGAGCTGCACCAGAGAGGAGATGCAGTGACTGGGACACCTCTTCCTGTCCCCTCTCAGTACAGCAGCGCACGCCTGCATGTACTGCCCATATGCGTAATGGCACTCAGGCTCCGTCTGACAGTTCATGATGGCCTGCCAGCAGATTAACCTGCGGCTGTGGGAAGACGATGCCACCGATAAGCAGCCCAAAAACAAAAACACACAACCGACAGGCCACACCAACCTGCAGGAGCCGTGTGCCAAAGCCTCAAAACTGGCCATTTTAGTGATGACTGTGACTGAAAGGATAGAATTACACCAGGTTCATCCCTACGTATTTCATACCTTCAAAGACTGCACTAGACATAAAATATCAACATTCCCGGGATCAGACCATTGGTAGTGTGTAAAGAGAAGAGGCTGCTGTACGTATCCCGTTCTGCAGTAGCTTCACTGCTCTGTTTGAAAACTCCGTCAAAGTGGTTGGAAGAAAGTTATCCATAAGTGCCAAATAAAATGAAAACAGAAAAGTTTTTGAACAAGAAAACCACACAACTGTTGGTAACCCACTGGTTTATTCCATTCCAGTACTGGTAGTGGAATCCCTCCGCCGCCTCAGCTCCTGTGCTTTCCTGATCTCGTCTTCCACTATTCTAGCAGCCGCTTCCCGTCCCCTCTCTCCTCTCCGTGGACAGAGCTGAGCGCTCAGTAAGTCCGTCCATAGGTTATAAGGAGCTATTACACGGCAGACAATGTGCATCCACGAGACAGCGCTAATCACCGGTAAGTACGTATGCATAGGAACACAAACCAAATATCAGAGGAAAACAGAAACTCTGATTCTCCCAAAGTGATCTCTCTCTCTCTCTCTCTCTCTCTCTCTCTCTCTATCTTGCTCCGTTTGTCTTTCTCTACCCCCCCTCCCCTGTTGGCCCTCGCTGCCGAACTTCAGCAGCTTTCTTTTCTATTGGCCAGCCAGCCGCCTGTTGTAAATGTCGTCGGGCCATGGGCGGGACTCTAGGGTGGAGCTTTGGGAACACTCCTTCTCAATCCCTCTCTCCAAACGATCAACTGTACAGAGGACAGAGGATCAACGCGTTGACCCAATGAACTCACTTCGTGCACAATTAACAAGTTATTCTACAGTCAAGGATTGGCCGATGCTATAGCATAAGCATAGATCGGATAATTGTAAATAATTGTAAATTTTGCGGTGCAAAGTTTTCTTTGTCAAACAGGAGGGTTGCAGCTGCAGATATGGGGTGCTCTACATAACATAAAACACACACACACACACACACACACACACACACACACACACACACACACACACACACACACACACACACACACACACACACACACACACACACACACACACACACAAAACAAACAAATAAATAGTATACTGGTAATGTGATGGATTAGTTAGATAACAAGGTCAACAGCAGCTGCACTAACACAGCAACACAGCAAAAGCTAAGAAAACAATGCAAAGTAAGACATATATAAAACAAGTTTCACTACAGTGAGCTATGGGGGACTGAGTAAGTATCATGTTTTAACCAAGTTTCACTACGGTGAGCTATGGGGGACTGAGTCAGTATCATGTTTTAACCAAGTTTCACTACAGTGAGCTATGGGGGACTGAGTCAGTATCATGTTTTAACCAAGTTTCACTACGGTGAGCTATGGGGGACTGAGTCAGTATCATGTTTTAACCAAGTTTCACTACGGTGAGCTATGGGGGACTGAGTCAGTATCATGTTTTAACCAAGTTTCACTACGGTGAGCTATGGGGGACTGAGTCAGTATCATGTTTTAACCAAGTTTCACTACGGTGAGCTATGGGGGACTGAGTCAGTATCATGTTTTAACCAAGTTTCACTACGGTGAGCTATGGGGGACTGAGTCAGTATCATGTTTTAACCAAGTTTCACTACGGTGAGCTATGGGGGACTGAGTCAGTATCATGTTTTAACCAAGTTTCACTACGGTGAGCTATGGGGGACTGTGTCAGTATCATGTTTTAACCAAGTTTCACTACAGTGAGCTATGGGGGACTGAGTCAGTATCAATCTTGGAAACTTCATAGTCAAGTAACCTAAATGGGCCTATTGCAACGGATATTGGCCAATGTACTAACACAAGATAATCTCTCCTTAAACCATCAATATGCTTTTAATCGCTCACACAGGTGATCTCAATTGCAACTATCACTGGTCACTGGGATTTATGTCCTTTACTAGACTAATGGGGATTTATATCCTTTACTAGACTAATGGGGATTTATGTCCTTTACTAGACTAATGGGGACGCCTTCTGACGGGGTCCTTTACTAGACTAATGGGGATTTATGTCCTTTACTAGACTAATGGGGATTTATGTCCTTCTGACGGGGTAGCCCGACTAATGGGGATTTATGTCCTTTACTAGACTAATGGGGATTTATGCCCTGCGGGGGCCTATACTAGACTAATGGGGATTTATGTCCTTTACTAGACTAATGGGGATTTATGTCCTTTACTAGACTAATGGGGATTTATGTCCTTTACTAGACTAATGGGGATTTATGTCCTATACTAGACTAATGGGGATTTATGTCCTTTACTAGACTAATGGGGATTTATGTCCTATACTAGACTAATGGGGATTTATATCCTTTACTAGACTAATGGGGATTTATATCCTTTACAAGACTAATGGGGATTTATGTCCTTTACTAGACTAATGGGGATTTATGTCCTTTACTAGACTAATGGGGATTTATGTCCTATACTAGACTAATGGGGATTTATGTCCTTTACTAGACTAATGGGGATTTATGTCCTTTACTAGACTAATGGGGATTTATGTCCTATACTAGACTAATGGGGATTTATGTCCTTTACTAGACTAATGGGGATTTATATCCTTTACTAGACTAATGGGGATTTATATCCTTTACTAGACTAATGGGGATTTATGTCCTTTACTAGACTAATGGGGATTTATGTCCTTTACTAGACTAATGGGGATTTATGTCCTTTACTAGACTAATGGGGATTTATATCCTTTACTAGACTAATGGGGATTTATGTCCTTTACTAGACTAATGGGGATTTATGTCCTTTACTAGACTAATGGGGATTTATGTCCTTTACTAGACTAATGGGGATTTATGTCCTTTACTAGACTAATGGGGATTTAGATTTTGTACTAGACTATCAAGTTAGAATAGCTATCGTATCTATCTATCTTTAGCTTGCATGCCTGCTTGCTTGCAAAATTGGTAGCCTTTTTATTAAAGCAAGCAACAAACTGAATGTACTGAATAAGACTCACATTCCTTTCGGTCTTTTACTCCGATTTTAGCAGAGACGCAGAGAAGCGTATTTAGTTTCTTTAAAAAAGGAACCACCAGTCAGGAGGATACAGACAACTCAAGAGGTATGCCTATATATGTGGAAAATATACAGTACCAGTCAAAGTTTGGACACACCTACTCATTGTTTTTTTGTTGTTTTTTTTTTACTATTTTCTACATTGTAGAGCAATAGTGAAAACATAAAACTTTGAGATAACACATATGGATTCATGTAGTAACCAAAAAAGAGTTAAACAAATCAACATATATTTTAGATTTTAGATTCTTCAAAGTAGACACCATTTGCCTTGATGACAGCTTTGCACACTCTTGATTCCTCATGTGTTACTTCATAGTTTTGATATCTTTGCTATTAATATACATTGTAAAAAATATTAAAAACATAGAAAAACCCTTGAATGAGTAGGTGTGTCCAAACTTTTGACTGGTATTCTATATATTTTTTTTTACTTAGAATTAAGCATAATGATTATGGGTCTATATTGTAGGAAAAAGCTGTTGTTGTCACACCCTGATCTGTTTCACCTGTCTTTGTGATTGTCTCCACCCCCTCCAGGTGTCACCCATCTTCCCCATTATCCCCTGTGTATTTAGACCTGTGTTCTCTGTTTGTCTGTTGCCAGTTCGTCTTGTTTGTTCAAGTCAACCAGCATTTTGTGTTTCAGCTCCTGCTCTCCCCCATCTCTCTTTTCCTCGCCCTCCTGGTTTTGACCCTTGCCTGTCCTGACTCCAAGCCCGCCTTCCTAACCACTCTGCTGGCCCCTGACCCCGAGCCTGCCTGCCGACCTGTACATTTGCCCCCCTCTGGATTACCGACCTTTGCCTTAACCTGACCCTGAGCCTGCCTACCGCCCTGTACTGTTGCCCCACCTCTGGTTTACTGACCCCTGCCTGCCTTGACCTGTCTATTGCCTGCCCCTGTTGGAATATTAAACTATTGTTTGTTCAACACATTCTGCATCTGGGTGTTACCATCATACCTGATAGTACGAACTGGCCATGAATGACCCAGCAGACCCGGGCCAGCTGCGCAATGCCATCTCCTCCCAAGGAGCCTCCATTGGTAAGCACGAGGAATTGCTTCTTGGGCTGATGGAGGGTGTCCAAATGTTGGCTGAGTGCCATGACCGGGAGTTGGACATGCTGCTGGAGCAATTCCACGGGTCATCTGGGGTGCAGCCTGCCACAGTAGTAACCCCACCTCCCCTCAGCAACTCGAGGGAGTCGAGCACCTGTTGGGCGTTTTTAGCTCAGTGTGCCCTCATTTTCGAGCTTCAGCCCTCCTCCTTCCTCTCGGATCGCTCCAAAATAGCCTACCTCATCACACTGATGTCTGGAAGGTTTCTCACCGGGGCTACCGTCGTATGGGAACAGCAGCTGGCCATATGAGCATAGCCTGGAGGGGTTCGTGGGAGAGGTGAGGAAGGTCTTTGATGCCCTGTTCTCCAGGAGAAAAGCTGCTCGGAAGCTAATCCAGCTCCGGCAGTACGCCAAAACTGTGGCCGACTATGCAGTGGATTTCCGTACATTGGCAGCAGAGAGTGTGTGGAATCCGGAAGCACTGTTCGACATGTTCCTGCACGGTGTCTCAGAGGAGGTTAAGGATGAGCTTATGGCTTGGGAGTTACCCACAGATTTTGACTCCCTGATCGCTTTGAGCATCCGCATCGATGGGCGATTACGGGAACGATGGATGGAAAGGGAATTAGATTTCACTCGCACGTCCAGGGATTCTACCTCACCTCCGAGTCATCCCGGAAGTCCCCGACGGTTCCGTGGCCGAGAGCACCCGAGATTTCCTGACCTTCCTCGAGAGTCACCGAGGAGGGCAGAGGCACTGTTTCCCGAGCCCATGCAACTAGGCAGGGCTGGGCTGTCGCCAGCGGAATGGCAACACCGGATTAGCAAAAGGAACTATCTGTATTGCGGGACTTTTAGTCATTTTGTGTCCTTGTGCCCGGTAAAAGACCAGGCTCACCGGTAGGAGTGATTACTCTGGTGGGCCATATGGGGTACTTTTCTGCTTCCCTTACTCGCACCCCTCATGTCATTCTGCTGTGGGGAAACCTGTCCAAATCTCTCCGGGTCCTCATTGACTCTGGGCGCAACTGGTCGAAGGAAGTCAGGTGCGGAGAGCAGAGATGCGTGAACAGGCACACTTTATTCAGGCAGAGGAAAACAGCTGAACGCAACTGCGTCACAACACTCAGGCCCAAGGAAAAAAACGATAGTGCACAAATTACACAAATAGGTACAAATAACAAAACCACGGTTACATCAATACCCGGCGCAAAACCAGCCTGTAGCGTCACACACATAATGAACAAACAATACCACACACAGACATGGGGGGGTACAGAGGATAATACACATGTAGAGTAATGAGGGGATGTAAACCAGGTGTGCGGGAAAAGAAGACAAAACAAATGGAAAATGAAAGGTGGAGCAGCGATGGCTAGAAGACCGGTGACGTCGACTGCCGACCGCCGAACGCCGCCCGAACAAGGAGAGGGACCGACTTCGGCGGGAGTCGTGAAACTGGGGCCGATGAGAGCTTTTAGGATGCCACACTGGCTTCCGAGCCGAACATCCCCACTCAGCCCCTCTCCATTCCCGTGGATGTTAGCGCGCTGGACGGGCACTCTATAGGTCAGGTTACCCATAACACCACTCCCATCCACCTACGGGTGTTAGGCAATCACAGCGAGACCATTCAGTTCCTACGCATCAAGTCCCCCCAGATCCCTGTGGTTTTGGGATTCTCCTGGCTCCAGCGACACAACTCACTAATCAACTGGTCTACAGGTGCCATCATGGACTGCAGTCCATTCTGCCATGCCCATTGTCGAAAGTCGGCACAACCTGCCCCGGGACGTCTTCCTGGGTCCAAGGAGGTGGTTCCAGATCTCTCCGCCATTCCCGCGGAGTACCAGGATCTCTGGGAGATGTTCAGCAAGGCCTGGGCCACTTCCCTTCTGCCGCACCGCCCCTATGACTGCGGGATTGACCTTCTCCCTAGCACCACGCTGCCCCGTACTTGCTGTTGGGACCTGAAATCAAGGCTATGGAGGACTACATTGGGGACTCCCTAGCTACTGGATTTATCGGTCCCTCTTCCTCTCCCGCTGGCGCAAGGTTCTTCTTCATGGAGATGAAGGACAAGACCCTGTGCCCATGCATTGACTACCGGGGACTCAATGACATGACTGTTAAGAACCGCTATCCGCTACCATTCATTTCTTCAGCCTTCGAGCTGCTCCAAGGGGCCTGTGTTCTCCATGCTGGATACATGGTACGGATACGAGAGGGGGACGAGTGGAAGACCGCCTTCAACATGGCCAGCGTCCTCACTTAAGCCCCTGGCGTGTTCCAGGCTCTGGTGAACAACGTTCTCCACGATATGCTGAACCGTTTTGTTTTCGTCGACATTGATGACATCCTCATCTTCTCCAGACCACCCAAGAACACGTGCTCCATGTCCGGCAGGTTCTCCAGCGCCTTCTGGAGAACCAGTTGGTCATTAAGGCGGAAAAGTGTGAGTTCCATTGCTCCACCAATCCCTTTCTGGGAGCGTCAAGATGGATCCCGAGAAGGTGAAAGGCCTCAGCCTATGTCCAGGGTGTAGCTGCAACGCTTCCTGGGGTTCGCCAACTTTTATTGCCGCTTTGTCCGGGGTTACAGCACCTTGGCCTCCCCCCTGTCTGCCTTTACTTCTATCCACGGACGCGGATCAGGTGTTCCCGGGACCTTAAACCCCGCTTCACTACGGCTCTGATCCTGGTTCATTCGGACCCGTCCCGTCAGTTCATGGTGGAGGCCGATGCTTCAGATGTCGGAGCGGGGGCTGTTCAGTCCCAACGGTCTGCCCTGGACCTAAAGCTGCATCCCTGCACCTTCTTCTCCCACCGCCTCACCGCCACGAAGAGGAATTACAATGTGGGGAATCGAGAGCTTCTCGCAGTGAAGATGGCTTTGGAGGAATGGAGGCACTGGCTCAAAGGGACGGAACATCCGTTTATTGTTTAGACCAACCACAAAAACCTGGAGTATCTCCGCACCGCCAAGTGTCTCAACTCCAGGTAGGCGTGATGGGCCCTGCTGTTTACCCGGTTAAACTTTTCCCTCTTCTACCAGCCAGGGTCCAAGAACGTCAAGCTGGATGCCCTGTCTTGCCGCTATAACCCCACGGCTACCACCTCGGAGTTGGGCTGAGAGTTTTGGCAAGTCGGTTAGGACATCTACTTTGTGCGTGACACAGTTGTTTACAGGCAGATTATTTCACTTATAATTCACTGTATCACAATTCCATGGGTCGGAAGTTTACATACACTAAGTTGACTGTGCCGTTAAAAAGCTTGGAAAATTCCAGAAAATTATGTCATGGCTTTAGAAGCTTCTGATATGCTCATTTACATAATTTGAGTCAATTGGAGGTGTACCTGGGGATGTATTTCAAGGCCTACCTTCAAACTCAGTGACTCTTTACTTGACATCATGGGAAAATCTAAAGAAATCAGCCAAGACCTCAGAAAAAACATTGTAGACCTCTACAAGTCTGGTTCATCCTTGGGAGCAATTTCCAAACGCCTGAAGGTACCACGTTCATCTGTACAAACAATAGTATGCAAGTATAAACACCATTGGACCACGCAGCCGTCATACCGCTCAGGAAGGAGACGTGTTCTGTCTCCTAGAGATGAACTTACTTTGGTGCGAAAAGTGCAAATCAAGATGCTGGAGGAAACCGGTACAAAAGTTTCTATATCCACAGTAAAATGAGTTCTATATCGACATAACCTGAAAGGCCGCTCAGCAGGGAAGAAGCCACTGCTCCAAAACCCCATAAAAAAAACTAAAATAGAACTGTTTGGCCATAATGACCATTGTTATGTTTGGAGGAAAAAGGGGGAGACTTGCAAGTCAAAGAACACCATCCCAACCATGAAGCACGGGGGTGGCAGCATCATGTTGTGGGGGTGCTTTGCTACAGGGGGGACTGGTGCACTTCACAAAATAGATGGCATCATGAGGAAGGACAGTTAAGTGGATATGTAGAAGCAACATCTCAAGACATCAGTCAGGAAGTTAAAGCTTGGTCACAAATGGGTCTTCCAAATGGACAATGACCCCAAGCATACTTCCAAAGTTGTGGCAAAATGGCTTAAGGACAACAAAGTCAAGGTATTGGAGTGGCCATCACAAAGCCCTGACCTCAATCCTATTGAACATTTGTGGGCAGAACTGAAAAAGTGTGTGCGAGCAAGGAGGCCTACAAACCTGACTCAGTTACACCAGCTCTGTCAGGAGGAATGGGCCAAAGACAGGGAATTTTTACTAGGATTAAATGTCAGGAATTGTGAAAAACTGAGTTTAAATGTATTTGGCTAAGGTTTATGTAAACTTCCGACTTCAACTGTACATCCCACCTTTCATGTGTCCAGAGTCAAACCCATGTCTCACAGCACTTTGTCTCCTGTTTCAAAATAAAAAATTCTCCAACATACTGATCATGGGGCATAGCCTGGAATACCCCCCCAGACATCCTAATGTATTTTGTGCCCTGTCAGATTATTGGGGTGTATGATAGCCGGTATGGTTTCCGATACTCCTGATGAATTGATATTTCATTGGGGGTTGGAGTAGAGAATGTAGACACATTTAGTGTCAAATCACTTGACACTGATCTGCTGGTTTATTCTTGTGGGTTTTTGGATCAAGTTTGTTTTAACAAGCAGGTGCACGTAATCTCTCGTTAGTTGTGTTTTAAGAAATCCAGCAAATGGAGGGCGAGGGAGAGCTTTGTATGTGTCTCTGTGTGTGGAATAAAGGTTTCCCTCTGGTGGCACATGTGACATGCTGGTAGAAATTAGGTAAAATGGATATATGTTTGCCTGCATTAATGTCCCATATTCTTGTTTGCTTATGGCCTTATACAGCTCGTTGAGTGCGGTCTTAGTGCTAGCATCGGTTTGAGGTGGTAAATAAACGGCTACGAATAATATAGATGTGAACTCTCTTGGTAGATAGTGTGGTCTACAGATTATTATGAGGTATTCTACCTCAGGCGAGCAATACCTCGAGACTTGTTTAATATTAGACATTGCGCACCAGTAGTTATTGCCCATTAGACACACCCCCTCCCCTCATCTTACCAGACGTAGCAGCTCTGTCCAGCTGAAACACAGAGAAGCCAGCCAGCTCTGTATTATCCGTGTCGTCGTTCAGCCAGGTCTCGGTGAAACATAAGATATTACAGTTTTGAATGTCGTCCAGTAGATCGTCCAGTTTTGTTTTCTAATGATTGCACGTTGGCCAATAATACAGAGGGGTAGCGGTGGCTTACTCACTCACCGACAAATTCTCACAAGGCACCCAGACTTCCGTCCACTGTATTTCTGTCTTTTCATCACGAGAATTATGGGGATTTGGGCCTCCAGGAAGCGGTGGACTCATTAAATAACAAAAAATCATCGTCCAGTTCGAGGTAAGTAATCGCTTTAATCGCTTTTTTCGGTCATAAGAGACGGTAGCAGCAACATTATGTAGAAAATTAGTTCCAAAAAATGTGAAAGAAATAACAAAAATTATCACAGTTGGTTTAGAGGCCGTAAAACGGTAGCCATTATTATAACCACAGAGGTCAATTTTCCACATTGATTCAACGTCATCACATAGATTTTTTTGTAGTTGAAATGAAGTGGAAACCAAGTTGATTCAACCAGTTTTTGCCCTTTGGGTAGAAATCCTATTCTACCTGCATGAGTTGATGATGAATGAGACAAGAGAGAGATGTTGTTTCTCCTTTGAAACTAATCTGTTTTGCATCCTGGATCACACAGTCAGTAGGCAGGTTTCCATTGACACAGGTTTATTTGACAAACTGTGTGACATGTCCCGTGTGGCTCAGTTGGTAGAGCATGGTGTTTGCAATACCAGGGTTGTGGGTTCGATTCCCACAGGGGACCAGTATGGAGAAAAAATTTATGAAATGTATGCAGAGCTTCTGCTAAATTACTGAAAATGTAAAGATTTACAACATTTTGATCTGTTTGGTAGGGGAGGGTGGATTTATATTTTCTCCAACTTTCTTTATTGAGACAAATTATGGAAACGGTGTTTTTCAAATAAATGATGATTGACAAATAATTTTAAAGGTACGTGATGTCACCACATAGCCTATCTATAAGGCTCCGCTTTCACATTACATTTTTTTCAACTATAAAAAATTATGTTTCTTTGCAGGACAAGGATTGTCCGGACTTTCCACAATGCATGAATTACTTTGCCTTACTTTTTTGGTTGGCTGGATACAAGTTTCACCATCCAATTATTTCAGATATAAAGGAGGGCAAGGTTCACCATGCCAGACCGTGGTGATACATTGGCACATGAGAATTGTTTGAATATGTCAAATATTTGTACATTCTTGCTTTCTTTCCTGCTGTCTTTTTGCGGGCAACCTGAGACATGAAACAGATAGGTGTGGGTGCATATAGGCTGTCCCCAATTTATTAACGCACAATTTGACTAAATGAATAGTAGAAACACTTCAATCACTTCATGTTCATTCAACAACAGGTTTTTCTGATATAATTTTTGGGGGGAGTGTGACGTCATTATGTCCAGCTGTTTTTATCGACACCAGACAGTTGAAGGGAAACGTACTGTAGCAGGATACAGTCACGTCTATTTTCTATGAAAACGTTCTAAATGTCCACAATAAAAATCACTGGACAAGTGAATGGAAACATAGCAACTATCGGTCTCCCAAATGGGACCATAGGGTTAAAAGTAATGAGCAAAGTTAAAATGTATTTACTTTATATAGGGGATCGTTAGGGACGCTAATATGAATCATCATAACCAACCCAGATCAAAGGTACAGGGGTGTAAAACAACTACAGCACTACAGGCATGAAGACTCAAGGAAAGGTGAGAGAGGTAGAGGAGAGAGAGGTAGAGGAGAGAGAGGTAGAGGAGAGAGAGGTAGAGGAGAGCGAGGTAGAGGAGAGAGAGGCAAAAGAGAGGCCCTGTCTTTTCTTACTGCCTCTGATCTTGCAGGTTTTACTTGCGATTACTTATATGTTGTTATTTTGACCTAAATGACTAATGTACACATTTAATAAAAGCGAGGGGAAGAAGACAGAAAGTGGAGGAGAGGTGAGGGAGAAGACAGGTAGAGGGGAAGGAGGAGAGGAGAGGGAGAAGAATGGCCTTCCCTGTAGCTCAGTTGGTAGAGCATGGTGTTTGCAACGCATGGTGTTTGCAACGCCAGGATTGTGGGTTCGATTCCCACGGGGGGGCCAGTATGGAAGAAAACAAATGTATGAAATGAAATGTAAGTCGCTCTGGATAAGAGCGTCTGCTAAATGACTAAAATGTAAATGTAAGAAAGGTAGAGGGGAAGGAGGAGAGGGAGAAGAAAGGTATAGGGGAGCATGGTACAAAGGGTGTGTTGTGTTTGAGACAGCAGAACAGCTGATTTCTGGAATGTACCTTGAGCAGTGAGAAGCTCTCTCCCTCAGTTCCCTTAGTCTCACGACACAACAATGCTCTCAATGTTAGTTGTGAGCTGGAGCAGGCTGCTGGCTGGCTGCAAGCTGGGGCATGGTCTTAGGTGCTGGTTGACTAGTGCTGGCTGGGGGATGCTCTTAGGTGCTGGCTGTCCAGAGGCTGGCTGCTGGCTGCAGGCTGGGGGATGCTCTTAGGTGCTAGCTGGCTAGGGGCTACAGGTTGGGGGGTGTTGGCTGGCTGAGGGCTGTGGGGAGGGGCTGATGGATGAACTATTGGAACTCAATCCCCCTACAGCCATTAGAGACTCTCTACCCTCATAGAAACACTACATGGGTTTCAACTAGACTCCTTTAACTTGATACCTCTTGTGTTGTCTTTATGGTTCCAGACACATTAGTGAAGTTGTTGTTATGAAATACCACTGAGAATAATAGTAGAACTAATTTTAGTTGACTTTACAGACGATGACACAAACCTGGATAAATGTTACAATGCGGATTGAGCTTGTTCAAAGAACTCTCTTCTGTTGAGTGGTCTGGTTAATCTGGTCAGAACAATCTGAGGTATAGGAATAGATTCTCTCTCTTTATCTTTCTCTCCACATAACAAGCTTCCTAACATCCTGAAACACTTACACAACGCTTACACAACACTTACACAAAGAACAGAAACTAATTCAGATAGCCTAAACTATTTTCCCTGGCAGTTGGTAGCTCTATCAGCTAGTACCAGATGTGTGTGTGTGTGTGTGTGTGTGTGTGTGTGTGTGTGTGTGTGTGTGTGTGTTTGTGCTGTGACTTTGATGCTGCAGTTACAGTAAGTGTGCAATTAGGATACGGTAACGACGAAGCCAGCAATATTAAAACACACACACACACACACACACACACACACACACACACACACACACACACACAGAGAGAGAGAGAGAGAATACCTGTCTTTTAATAAAGAATGATATCATTATTTAACATTAATGACTTTGATGTCATTATTTAACATGAATAATGTCTTTGATGTCATTGAGTCACATTATTAAACATTATTATGGACTGGCTTTGTAATAATATATTCCATTTAGCAGACACTTTTAACCAAAGATGAGGGACGTGGTTTCTCTTATAGTCCTTTGAATTGACTTTTTTTGTCCAAAACCTTCAACTG
This sequence comes from Salmo salar, assembly GCF_965601325.2. Classification (NCBI taxonomy): domain Eukaryota; kingdom Metazoa; phylum Chordata; class Actinopteri; order Salmoniformes; family Salmonidae; genus Salmo; species Salmo salar. The sequence goes on from NC_138305.1 coordinate 13,358,675, forward strand.
ACGCTCTGAATGTGAAAACCAGGAGAGAATCCTGACAAAAAGGCATTATTTTATGAGCGGGGGAGTGGGGCTCTGCAGTGTGTGTGTGTGTGTGTGTGTGTGTGTGTGTCTGCAGCGCAGTTTGTAAAAAGGAAATATCAAACAATAGGAAATGAGCGGATACCCCAATAAAAACATCTGATAGAATGAGTGATTTTTCCAATAGAATCCTATAGGATGGATGATTGTGTCATCTCAGAAACACATTGGAATCCTATTGGACAACTTCTGTCCTATTAAAAATCTAAAGAAATCCTATTGGATCATATAGTATTCTCGCAATCCTATAGGATGATTGTGTCACCTATATCATAATCCCAATAGAACTTTAATTAATTTTCTTAATTAACCCATTAAAAATTATAGTTTGATATCATTTGTTCCAGTACTATACAACATTAACTACAACATTTTCCGTTGATTGGAAATTGTCGTATATTTATTTAGTTTATACTCACCAGCCAAAATATGGGAGTGATTCAAGGCTGTACGTTAATTTTCAGTATTTCAAGTTTAATATTCTAAGTCATATGTACAGGATACACATGGTCCAACCTACAGTATGTATGACCACCAGGACAGTACACCTTTTTAACAAAACACAGTTGAGATGGTTGATTTGATTCTTATTCATGCAACTTATTGCCTTTGAATTAGACATTACAATATGAAATACAATATTATATACAATGTTACAATAACACATGATTTTGGGGGGTTTTTCCCATTAGAATGCACAGCATCTTTACATTGCTTATATGCAACAGTCAAAAAAGTAGAAGGAAAATCGATGTTTAGGTTAGAGTAACACAAACATATGAGAATGTATTTAATTTCATATATAAAGTCAGCTATGCATACAAATAAGAGAATGATATGTCTTGATTTCTTGATTTTTTTTAACATATTGTCATGGTTGTCGTAGGGTAAAGACCAAGACGCAGCGGGAAAATATATACTCATCTTCTTTTTATTTGGTGAAGAAGGGAAACACAATAAACGTATACAAACCACAAAATAAAGAATGATATCATTATTTAACATTAATGTCTTTGATGTCATTATTTAACATGAACATTATTAAACATTATTATGGACTGACTATGTGATAATATATTCCATTTAGCAGACACTTTTAACCAAAGATGAGGGATGTGGATTCTCTTATAGTCCTTTGAATTGACTTTTTTGGTCCAAAACCTTCAACTGAAGCTCTGAATGTGAAAACCAGGAGAGAATCCTGACAAAAAGTCATTATTTTATGAGTGGGGGAGTGGGGCTCTGCAGTGTGTGTGTGTGTGTGTGTGTGTGTGTGTGTGTGTGTGTGTGTGTGTGTGTGTGTGTGTGTGTGTGTGTGTGTGTGTGTGTGTGTGTGTGTGTGTGTGTGTTCCATTCTGGGTCGAGGGGTTCCATACTGGGTAGAGGGGTCCCATACTGAGTAGAGGGGTTCCATACTGAGTAGAGGGGTTCCATACTGGGTCGAGGGGTTCCATACTGGGTAGAGGGGTTCCATACTGGGTTGAGGGGTTCCATACTGGGTCGTGGTGTTCCATACTGGGTAGAGGGGTTCCATACTGAGTAGAGGGGTTCCATACTGGGTCGAGGGGTTCCATACTGAGTAGAGGGGTTCCATACTGGGTCGAGGGGTTCCATAGTGAGTAGAGGGGTTCCATACTGAGTAGAGGGGTTCCATACTGAGTAGAGGGGTTCCATACTGGGTCGAGGGGTTCCATACTGAGTAGAGGGGTTCCATACTGGGTCGAGGGGTTCCATACTGGGTCGAGGGGTTCCATACTGGGTCGAGGGGTTCCATACTGGGTCGACATCTGAAGCATTAGCCTTGAATGTGGGAAAAGCGCAGACAGGAACATTCATTTAAATCACTTCCTGTGTGGAAGCGAGGGACAGAGGAAAATGGAGAGAGATAAACGAAGAGAGATAAACTAATTGAAAAGGAGGCAACAAAGATTAACGATTCATTTTCTTCCGCTATTCTTCTCTGCTCATGTCTATAGTTGTGATATTTCTGAGGCCAGGATTCAATCCGTAGAGTGCTGTCGACAATGCGCCTTTTAAAGGCAATGTTCCCACATTCAAGGTTAACACTTCAGATGTCGAGCTCAATATTCCCACATTCAAGGTTAACGCTTCAGATGTCGAGCTCAATGTTCCCACATTCAAGGTTAATACTTCAGATGTCGAGCTCAATGTTCCCACATTCAAGGTTAACGCTTCAGATGTCGAGCTCAATGTTCCCACATTCAAGGTTAACACTTCAGATGTCGAGCTCAATGTTCCCACATTCAAGGTTAACACTTCAGATGTCAGCTCAATGTTCCCACATTCAAGGTTAACACTTCAGATGTCGAGCTCAGTGTTCCCACATTCAAGGTTAACACTTCAGATGTCAGCTCAATGTTCCCACATTCAAGGTTAACGCTTCAGATGTTAGCTCAATGTTCCCACATTCAAGGTTAACGCTTCTGATGTCACCTCAATTGGAAATAACCTTTATATGTCAAGCGTGCTACAACACGTTTGGGATTCAATCTCGGCCTGACTCCAGCGCAGAGAACAAAGAGTCACTATGATAGAGTCCACAAAGACAGAAAAGGCAGAGAGTGGTGATGCCAGCGTTAGAAGGCATTCTCTTCTTGTTGGAGAGGAAGTGAGATGTAGGATGTCAGTGATCCTGAGGACCTAAGGAAAGGTATCGTAGGGCATAACAGGGTAGGGTGACCTCTGGCTAAAGATCCTCTAACACATAGTTGGATGGAACCACAAGCTAGAGGGGCCACAGCAGCGCTAAGTGATCCTAAGCAGAAGGGCTGGGCTGGGACTTGGTGACCTCTGGCTAAATGATCCTGTGAGTTGGGTCGGGTGACCTCAGGTTTGAGGTTTTAAACTGGGTTTCTGTATAGCACTTCGTGACATAGGCTGATGTAAAAAGGTCTTTATAAATACATATGATTGATTGATAACACAAGGCTGAGGACGGATGGGTAGGCGCTTGGTGACCCCAGGCTAAAGGATCAATCCAGAGAGACAAATACCCCTGACACTTCCTCACCCAGCTATTCTCTGTCCATTTCCTGTCCAGGACAGTTTACTCTGAGCTGACACAGATAGATTTAGCTTGGGGTAATTTATGCAGTTATGTCCATAAAAGATTGGCAAGAATCTAGTTTTAATTTTATTTGCATATCTCAAGTAAGAGCACAGATGAACAGAATAGGATAAAATATGATTTATTTATTAGACAGGGACAATACACATCAATTAACAATTCTGTAAATGTGCCAGATTAAGTCAGCAGGCTAGTTTTCATCTGTAGTCCCTTGGAAGATTTAGCATCACAAACATTCACATGTAAAAAATCCAGTCCCTAGCATAGAATAGAAAATAATAGAATAACTTGACCCTAGAGTCGATGTCTGTGCCTCCGTGGAAATCTGATTAGCATAATAAACAAATCCCCATAAAAATCTGTCAGTTTAAGCTGGAGATATTCATTTTTTGCATTGGATGCTTCTCAATCCACCGATGTTGCACTTCCGCATCTGAGGTGAAAGGTGACAGACCAGGAGACATCCCATCTGAGGTGAAAGGTGACAGAGCTAGAGCAGTGTTGGTCAGACCAGGAGACATCCCATCTGAGGTGAAAGGTGACAGAGCTAGAGCAGTGTTGGTCAGACCAGGAGACATCCCATCTGAGGTGAAAGGTGACAGAACTAGAGCAGTGTTGGTCAGACCATGGAACATCCTGAAAATCGGTCTTTTCACAAAATTGTCTGTAGCGTCCAAATGGTTAGACCTACAAACTATTATGACAAGAGTCTTGGGACTTGTCTGAAGTCGGTACAGCCGATCTGCCAACCTCGGTCTGTAGTGTCCCAACAGCCTTGGCTAAACACTAATATGACTCTTGCTCTAGGACACCCACAGGCCTCACAAGACTTGTCTGAATGTCCACCAATACCAGTCAAAAGTTTGGACACACCTATTCATTTTAGAGTTTTTCTACATTGTATAATAAATGTGAAGACATAAAAACTATGAAATAACACATATGGAATCATGTAGTAACCAAAAAAGTGTTAATAAAAAGATATATTTTTTTTTATATATTTGAGATTCTTCAAAGTAGCCACCCTTTGCCTTGACGACAGCTTTGCACACTCTTGGCATTCCCTAAACCAGCTTCACCTGAAATGCTTTTCCAACGGACTTGAAGGAGTTCCCACATATGCTGAGCACTTGTTGGCTGCTTTTCCTTCACTCTGTGGTCCAACTCATCCCAATTGGGTTGAGGTCAGGTGATTGTAGAGGCCAGGTCATCTGACGCAGCGCTCCATCTCTCAGATGGCCCTAACATAGCCTGGAGGTGTGGTCATTGAAAACAAGTCCCGCTAAGCACAAACCAGATGGGATGGCGGATCGCTGCAGAATTCTGTGGTAGCCATGCTGGTTAAGTGTGAATTCTAAATAAATCACCGACAGTGTTACTGTGACGCTCGTGGTAAGGAGTAGACCAAGGTGCAGCGTGTTGAGTGCTCATGATAAATATTTATTTAAACTCAGAACACTAAAACAAAACAACAAATAACGGAAAATGACCGTCACGCTCTGCAGGCTTCACTGAGCAATACAAAAACAAGATCCCACAACACCAGGTGGGGAAAAAAAACTACTTGTAACGGCCGTCGTAGGAAGTGGACCAAAATGCAGCGGGTACGTGAATGCTCATATTTATTTTATTACAAACACCACTCAAAAAACAACAAAACGAAAAAATGTACAACAGCTAACAGTTCTGCAGGCTAAACATAGCAGTGCACGAATACAACTTCCCAGAAAGGGACAGGTGAAAACAGGCTCCCTAAGTATGACTCTCAATCAGCAACAACGATGTACAGCTGTTCCTGATTGAGAGCCATACCAGGCCAAACCAAAAGAAATACACAACATAGATAGAACCTAGAATACGACACATAGAACATAAGCCAAAAACCCGGGAATACTCTAACCAAACACCCCTCTACCTAAACACACACCCTGAACCACATAAAACAAATACCCCCCTGCCACGTCCTGACCAAACTACAATAACAAATGACCCCTTTACTGGTCAGAACGTGACACTACTTAAGTATGATTTCCAATTAGAGACAACGAGGACCAGCTGCCTCTAATTGGAGATCATCCCAAACAAAACCAACATAGAAATACAAAACTAGAACATGAACATAGAAATACAAAACATAGAAATACACCCCTGTCACGCCCTGACCTACTCTACCATAGAAAATAACATCTTACTATGGTCAGGACGTGACAGTTACCAGCAAAGCACCCCCACACCATCACACCTCTTCCATGCTTCAGGGTGGGAACCACACATGAAGAGAACATCCGTTCACCTTCTCTGCATCTCACAAAGACACGGCGGTTGGAACCAACATTTTTAAATCTGGACAGATTCCCACCTGTTGTGACATCTAACATTTGATTTGATCTCTCAGATACAGGACAGAGACTTCAGAACAAACTTCCTTTAGATGTTTTGGGACTATCTGATGTTCCATGTAGTGAATCTGTTATTCGTTGTGTTTGTATGGGCTAATAGCAGTAAGGACTATCTGTTATTCATTGTGTTTGTATGGGCTAATAGCAGTAAGGACTATCTGTTATTCAATGTGTTTCTATTGGCTAATAGCAGTAAGGACTATCTGTTATTCAATGTGTTTCTATGGGCTAATAGCAGTAAGGCCTATCTGTTATTCATTGTGTTTCTATTGGCTAATAGCAGTAAGGACTATCTGTTATTCAATGTGTTTCTATGGGCTAATAGCAGTAATCTGTTATTCAATGTGTTTCTATGGGCTAATAGCAGTAATCTGTTATTCAATGTGTTTCTTTTGGCTAATAGCAGTAAGGACTATCTGTTATTCAATGTGTTTCTATGGGCTAATAGCAGTAAGGACTATCTGTTATTCAATGTGTTTCTGTGGGCTAATAGCAGTAAGGACTATCTGTTATTCAATGTGTTTCTATGGGCTAATAGCAGTAAGGACTATCTGTTATTCAATGTGTTTCTGTGGGCTAATAGCAGTAAGGACTATCTGTTATTCAATGTGTTTCTATGGGCTAATAGCAGTAATCTGTTATTCAATGTGTTTCTATGGGCTAATAGCAGTAATCTGTTATTCAATGTGTTTCTATTGGCTAATAGCAGTAATCTGTTATTCAATGTGTTTCTATGGGCTAATAGCAGTAATCTGTTATTCAATGTGTTTCTATGGGCTAATAGCAGTAAGGACTATCTTTTATTCAATGTGTTTCTATGGGCTAATAGCAGTAAGGACTATCTGTTATTCAATGTGTTTCTATGGGCTAATAGCATTAAGGACTATCTGTTATTCAATGTGTTTGTATGGGGTAATAGCAGTAAGGCCAAATAAAAGTTCATAATTTTGTATTTTTTTTTTACTTCAAGCAGTCTTAATATTCAGTCAAAGAGCAAAATGATCCTGGGACCTTCTCATTAAAACAATTCTATAGCCCCCCCCCCACCCGGATAAGACAGGGCTTAGACTCTGATGGGTTGAACAACATTCTTTAAGCTATTCCCTTTCAAAACAGTTCTTTACTGTGGTCTTCACAGTTCTTCAGCTCATACCATCACCACTGAGACTAGAGTTTCATGCCTCCTCTTCAGTAAACAGAAACAGCTGCAGTGGGTACCAGTGGACTTGAGCTCTAGAGAGGACAGCAGTTGATACACACACACAGAGAGATAGAGATATACAGTGCCTTGCAAAAGTATTCATCCCCCTTGGCGTTTTTCCTATTTTGTTGCATTACATCCTGTAATTTAAATTGATTTTTATTTGAATTTCATGTAATGGACATACACAAAATGGTCCAAATTGGTTAACTGATTCTAAAAAACACAAAACGGAAAAGTGGTGCGTGCATATGTATTCACCCCCTTTGCTATGAAGCCCCTAAATAAGATCTGGTGCAACCAATTACCTTCAGAAGTCACATAATTAGTTAAATAAAGCCCACCTGTGTGCAATCTGAGTGTCACATGATCTCAGTATATATACACCTGTTCTGAAAGGCCCCATAGTCTGCAACACCACTAAGCAAGGGGCACCACCAAGCAAGCGGCCCCATGAAGACCAAGGAGCTCTCCAAACAGGTCAGGGACAAAGTTGTGGAGAAGTACAGATCAAGGTTGGGTTATAAAAAAATATCAGAAACTTTGAACATCCCACGGAGCACATTAAATCCATTATTAAAAAATGGAAAGAATATGGCACCACAAAAAACCTGCCAAGAGAGGGCCACTCACCAAAACTCACAGACCAGGCAAGGAGGGCCTTAATCAGAGAGGCAACAAAGAGACCAAAGATAACCCTGAAGGAGCTGCAAAGCTCCACAGCGGAGATTGGAGTATCTGTCCAAAGGACCACTTTAAGCCGCACACTCCACAGAGCTGGGCTTTACGGAAGAGTGGCTAGAAAAAGGCCATAGCTTAAAGAAAAAAATAAGCAAACACATTTGGTGCTCGCCAAAAGGCATGTGGGGCACTTTTCAAACATATGGAAGAAGGAACTAAAATGTTGCTTTTTGGCGATCAAGGAAAACGCTTTGTCTGGTGCGAACCCAACACCTCTCATCACCCCGAGAACACCATCCCCACAGTGAAGCATGGTGGTGGCAGCATCATGCTGTGGGGATGTTTTTGAAGGAATTGAAGGAATGATGGATGACGCTAAATACAGGGTGATTCTTGAGGGAAACCTGTTTAAGTCTTCCAGAGACTTGAGACTGGGACGGAGGTTCACCTTCCAGCAGGACAATGACCCTAAGCATACAGCTAAAGCAACGCTAGAGTGGTTAAAGGGGAAATTTAAATGTCTTGGAATGGCCTAGTCAAAGCCCAGACCTCAATCCAATTGAGAATCTGTGGTATGACTTAAAGATTGCTGTACACAAGCGGAACCCATCCAACTTGAAGGAGCTGGAGCAGTTTTGTCTTGAAGAATGGGCAAAAATCCCAGTGGCTAGATGTGCCAAGCTTATAGAGATATACCCCAAGAGACTTGCATCTGTAATTGCTGCAAAAGGTGTCTCTACAAAGTATTGAATAGTTACGTACGCTCAAGTTTTCTGTTTTTTTCTCTTATTTCTTGTTTGTTTCACAATAAAAAATATTTTGCATCTTCAAAGTGGTAGGCATGTTGTGTAAATCAAATGATACAATCCCCCAAAAATCTGTTTTAATTCCAGGTTGTAAGACAACAAAATAGGAAATATGCCAAGGGGGTGAATACTTTCGCAAGCCACTGTATAGAAATGGATACAGCTGTTGATACACACAGAGAGAGAGACACCTGGAGCAGGTGTGCTTAATGTTCTGTAGATTCAGTGTATATAACAGCTGTATCCATATCTATTTACACTACATGACCAAAAGTATGTCGAAAGCTCGTCGAAAATCTCATTCCAAAGTCATGGGCATTAATATGGAGTTGGTCCCTCCTTTGCTGCTATAACAGCCTCCACTCTTCTGGGAAGGCTTTCCTCTTGATGTTGGAAAATTGCTGTGGGGGCTTCAATTCATCCACAAGAACATTAGTGAGGTCGGACACTGATGTTGAGGTCAGGGCTCTGTGCAGGCCAGTCAAGTTCTTCCACACCGATCTCGACAAACCATTTCTGTATGGACCTCGCTTTGTGCATGGGGGCATTGTCATGCGGAAACAGGAAAGGGTCTTCTTCAAACTACTCTCTGGTTGCTAAGCACTGACACTGACACACAAACACTCACATACAATCATCCAATGCGCTGCTGCTACTCTGTTTGTCCTGATGCCTACAGCACATTCAGAAAGTAGTCATACCCTTTTCCACATTTTGTTACGTTACAGCCTTATTCTAAAATGGATTAAATACATGTTTTTCCTCATCAATGTAAACACAATACCCCATAATGACATCACAATACCCCATAATGACATCACAATACCCCATAATGACGAAGGCGAAACCAGGTTTTATGAAGTTTTAGCAAATGTATAAAAATAAACTGAAATACCTTAATTACATAAGTAGTCAAACTGTTTACTATGAGACTCAAAATTGAGCTTAGGTGCATCCTGTTTCCATTGATTATCCTTGAGATGTTTTTACAACTTGATTGGAGTCCACCTGTGGTAAATTCAATTGATTGGACATGATTTGGAAAGGCACACACCTGTCTGTCACGGTCGTCGTCGGTGAAGGAGGACCAATACGCAGCAGGTATGTGTATGCTCATCTTGAGAATTTATTAACTTCAAAAAATGAACGTACAAAATCACAAAACAAAAAGAACGAACGAACAACTACAAACAGTCTGGCTAGCATAGGCTCAACACAGAACAATCACCCACAAATCACAAACACAAACACACCCTAATATATGGGACTCTCAATCAAAGGCAGATAGACAACACCTGCCTTCAACTGAGAGTCCCAACCCCAATTAACCAAACATAGACATACACTCACTAGACTCCACATAGAACTACCTAGACATAAACCAAAACCCGGAAATACTAAACCAAACACCCTTTTAACAAACACACCACCCCGAACCACATAAAACAAATACCCTCTGCCACGCCCTGACCAAACTACAAAACAATTAACTTTATTTACTGGCCAGGACGTGACACTGTCTATATAAGGTCCCACAGGTGACAGTGCATGTCAGAGCAAAAACCAAACCTTTCAGACGAGCAACCATCTCTGCAGCACTCAATCAATCAGGCCTTTATGGTAGAGCGGCCAGACGGAAGCCACCCCTCAGTAAAAGGCACATGGACAGCCCTCTTGGAGTTTGCCAAAAGGCATCTAAAGACTCTCAGACCATGAGAAACAAGATTCTCTGGTCTGGTGAAACCAAGATTGAACTCTTTGGCCTGAATGCCAAGCGTCACGTCTTGAAGAAACCCGGCACCATCCCTACGGTGAAGCATGGTGGTGGCAGCATCATGCTGTGGGGATGTTTTTCAGCGGCAGGGACTGGGAGACTAGTCAGGATCGAGGGAAAGATGAACGGAGCAAAGTACAGAGAGATCCTTGATGAAAACCTGCTCCAGAGCACTCAGGACCTCAGACTGGGGTGAAGGTTCACCTTCCGACAGGGCAACGATCCAAAGCACAAAGCCAAGACAACGCAGGAGTGGTTTCGGGACAAGCCTTTGAATGTCCTTGAGTGGCCCAGCCAGAGCCCGGACTTGAACCCGATCGAACATCTCTGGCGAGACCTGAAAATAGCTGTGCATCAATGCTCCCCATTGAGAGGATCTGCAGAGAAGAATTGGAGAAACTCCACAAATACGCGTGTGCCAAGCTTGCAACGTCATACCCAATAAGACCCGAGGCTGTAATCACTGCCAAAGGTGCTTCAACAAAGTGCTGAGTGAAGGGTCTGAATACTTATGTAAATGTGATATTTCAGTTTTTTATTTTTAACACATTTGCAAAAATGTCCAAAAAACTGTTTTTGCTTTGCAATTATGGGGTATTGTGTTTAGATGATGAAAAACATAAATGTAATCAATTTTAGAATATGTCTGTATCGTACCGTGGAAAAGGTAAAAGGGTCTGAATACTTTCAGAAGACGTTGTATGGAGGGCGTCCGGACTTTCTCTCACCCAACCACCTTCGCCTTGCCAGTGTTCAGTCTCTCACTGGCCGCGGAGTTGATGTAATCATCTGTCCAGTGGATTGAAGCAGGTCAGCACCGCACGACTCATCGACCCCTTGGCTGTAGGAGGCAGATCTGACATTCTGTGTGCCTGGTCTTATCATAGTACTTAGAAAGCATGTCTTATTCTTCCCTAAACAGAGCTAGCAGCCAGAGAATCTCTTCCCTAAACTGAGCTAGCAGCCAGAGAATCTCTTCCCTAAACTGAGCTAGCAGCCAGAGAATCGCTTCATTAAACTGAGCTAGCAGCCAGAGATTCTCTTCCCTAAACTGAGCTAGCAGCCAGAGAATCTCTTCACTAAACTGAGCTAGCAGCCAGAGATTCTCTTCCCTAAACTGAGATAGCAGCCAGTGAATCTCTTCCCTAAACTGAGCTAGCAGCCAGAAAATCTCTTCCCTAAACTGAGCTAGCAGCCAGATAATCTCTTCCCTAAACTGAGCTAAGCAGCCAGAGATTTCTTCCCTAAACTGAGCTAAGCAGCCAGGGAATCTCTTCCCTAAACTGAGCTAGCAGCCAGAGATTCTCTTCCCTAAACTGAGCTAGCAGCCAGAGAATCTCTTCCCTAAGCTAAGATAGCAGCCAGAGAATCTCTTCCCTAAACTAAGATAGCAGCCAGAGATTCTCTTCCCTAAACTGAGCTAGCAGCCAGAGATTCTCTTCCCTAAACTGAGCTAGCAGCCAGAGAATCTCTTCCCTAAACTAAGATAGCAGCCAGAGAACCTCTTCCCTAAATTGAGCTAGCAGCCAGAGAATCGCTTCCTTAAACTGAGCTAGCAGCCAGAGAATCTCTTCCCTAAACTGAGCTAGCAGCCAGTGAATCTCTTCCCTAAACTGAGCTAGCAGCCAGTGAATCTTTTCCCTAAACTGAGCTAGCAGCCAGAGATTCTCTTCCCTAAACTGAGATAGCAGCCAGTGAATCTCTTCCCTAAACTGAGCTAGCAGCCAGAAAATCTCTTCCCTAAACTGAACTAGCAGCCAGATAATCTCTTCCCTAAACTGAGCTAAGCAGCCAGAGAATTTCTTCCCTAAACTGAGCTAAGCAGCCAGGGAATCTCTTCCCTAAACTGAGCTAGCAGCCAGAGATTCGCTTCCTTAAACTGAGCTAGCAGCCAGAGAATCTCTTCCCTAAACTGAGCTAGCAGCCAGAGATTCTCTTCCCTAAACTGAGCTAGCAGCCAGTAAATCTCTTCCCTAAACTGAGCTAGCAGCCAAAGAATCTCTTCCCTAAACTGAGCTAGCAGCCAGAGAATCGCTTCCTTAAACTGAGCTAGCAGCCAGAGAATCTCTTCCCTAAACTGAGCTAGCAGCCAGAGAATCGCTTCCTTAAACTGAGCTAGCAGCCAGAGATTCTCTTCCCTAAACTGAGCTAGCAGCCAGAGATTCTCTTCCCTAAACTGAGCTAGCAGCCAGAAATTCTCTTCTCTAAACTAAGCTAGCAGCCAGAGATCCTCTTCTCTAAACTGAGCTAGCAGCCAGAGAATTTCTTCCCTAAACTGAGCTAGCAGCCAGAGAATCTCTTCCCTTAACTGAGCTAGCAGCCAGAGAATCTCTTCTCTAAACTGAGCTAGCAGCCAGAGATTATCTTCCCTAAACTGAGCTAGCAGCCAGAGAATCTATTCTCTAATCTGCTTGATGATGATACATTTGGAACAGACAAATAACGTTCATTTATCAGTTCCACCTTATTTTCCTCCCGTTGGGTAGATATCATCTCTCTCCAGTCTTCAGTCCAGACGTAGACACAAATACCACCGTTTTTTTTTAACTCTAGCACTGCTAGCGTAATCTTGCTCTATTAGCATAATGGCTAACCACTAACTGCTGTGTTTTTTTTTATTGAGGAATCCGGGACACAAACTTGCGGTCCCAGCCCAAAAAGCTAGCCGCGTCACGGAATCCTTAACTATCACACCGTCCAATGGGTAAAGATGTTGTTGTTGACATGATTAAAAACAATTTGAAATAAAACTATTTAATAAAAACAACAGACCGAGTGTAGACAGTACACAGATCTGTTGCGTTCTCTGATGACGACTGTTGCATGACGTGCGAGGACGTGTCTTTAATGATAACATATCAATACTCTTTCATGATAGCAGCTCAAAAGTCTTTAATGATAACTTATCAATAGTCTTTAATGATAACAGCTCAGTGTTTGGCTGTGATGCTGGACAGCTGGATATCAGCCAGTGTGTTGAAGGGTTGGTATCGGACTGCCTTGATCCAGACGGCTCTGACCCTCTCCTCTCTGCCTTGTGAGAGAGCTGCTCTCCTCCCCTGCTGATAACTCTGAGGGTAGGTCTCATAACCCTCAGTACCAGATTAATCCATTACCTACTCACAGTCCTCACAGACAGACTCCCCACTACACCTCCCATGGACACTTTCAAGACTGCAAAAAAACAACAACTATATGCTCTTCACACAAAGAATTAAGTCATGGTTGATCTCTTGCATGTGTAAGCGCTGGGACGGTCTGGAGCTTAATTTACCACAGGTGGACTCCAATCAATTTGTAGAAACATCTCATGGATTATCAATGGAATTTCGAGTCTCATAGCAAAGGGTCTGTTTAATAAATTATAAAAATCTGTTTTCGCTCTGTCATTATGGGGTATTGTGTGTAGATTTATTTAATCCAGGTAGCCTAGTGGTTAGAGCGTTGGGCCAGTAACCAAAACGTTGCTAGATTGATTCCCTGAGCTGACAAGGTAAAAATCTGTTGTTCTGCCCCTGAACAAGGCAGTTAACCCACTGTTCCTAGGCCGTGATTGTAAAATAAGAATTTGTTCTTAACTGACTTGCCTAGTTAAATTAAAAAATACATTTTAGAATAAAGCTGTAACGTAGCAAAATGTGGATAAAGGGAAGGGTCTGAATACTTAACAAATGTGTATACAGGGCACATGTGTTAAATGGGACCTAGGTCTCAATATGTCTTCCCTGTTAAAAAAATAAAGGTGAAATACAAATAAAACTCCTGGTCCCATCAGCCTCATGCAGCCCGGCCCCTCATGCAGCCCGGCCCCTCATGCAGCCCGGCCCCTAATGCAGCCCGGCCCCTCATGCAGCCCGGCCCCTCATGCAGCCCGGCCCCTAATGCAGCCCGGGCCCTAATGCAGCATATGAACACCATGTTAATGGTACAAGACATAGTCTCCTATAAACAGCTACACTTTATAACTTTATAATAACCAGTAATAACTTATAACCTACGTATAATCATTACGAAACGTTCAGAAAGACTTATCAGTATACAAGTACCTATAAGCATTACTATTCATAACCAATATAAATAAAAATATATTATATATATAATATATAATAATATTTTGTAATATTCTATAAATCATTTATAAGCATTTATAATGAACATTTGACATAACTAGAATTAGATATAGAATCCTTCGAGATGTATTTTCTTATGATTTGTCTACCCTACACTTTCTAAACCCTGCTTGCTAAGCCATGTGAGACTAAGGTAATATAATACCTGGTTAGACATGTTAAATAATATACTATAGTACTGATTGTACGCTGCTGTTCATTTGAGGTTAACCCGGGGTGACAACGCCAGCACACGGCCACTTGATGGTAGACGGACTTGTTAAAGAAGTGTTCATTCTTAAATAAACATACTTTAACAAACATACTTTAACAAACATACTTAAACAAACATACTTTAACAAACTACTGTGCACTCTGCTCATAGAGAGCTGTTCTGTGTATATTCAGCCTCGTTCTCTAAGGGCTGTTTCTATTGGAAACATAAGGGATTTATTTAGAATGTAGCTTTGGCGTCAGGCCAGGGCATAGTTTCGTTCCCTCCCTCTACAGATAGCTGGGACAGTTAGGGAGCGTTTTATTTTGGGAGAAAATTTGTAAAAATAAAAAAATATTTCCATTATTGTTACAGGATGATAATGTTTTCATCATCGGTCAAGTATAGGCACCGTGCTGAATGTTTTGCACATACAAATACTACGAGGAAAAAAAAACAAAAATAACATTCTAGTCAAAGGAGATTTATTCTCATAATCACCAACTAGGGAGAGAATGAGAAGATATGTGTGTTGTTTTGTGGGAAAGCAAAAAATGATCCAAGATTTAAATTAAACACTTTTTCATGAAGGGCATATTTTTGGTTAATCATTTAACTGCCAACCAAAAGCACCCTACCATGAAAACATCAGGGCTGCATTCCAAGTGGGACCCTATTCCTTACACTACTTTTGACCGGGGATTTATGGGCCAATGGAGGGAATATGTTGCCATTTGGGACACAGCCCAGATTTGTCCCCAGTCGTAATGTAGGTCAACTCTGCAGATTAGCTTGGTCCAAATTTCTAAATCATTCCGTTCCCTACTTATAAAAATGGGGAGCGCAAGAGGGGGGGGGCAGTTAGGAGAGCGCAAGGCCAAGCAGACTGGAAGACCCAGAGATAAACCAGAGAATCTCTTCCCTAAACTGAATCTTCCCTAAACTGAATCTCTTCCCTAAACTGAATCTCTTCCCTAAACTGAATCTCTTCCCTAAACTCTGGAAGACCCAGAGAAAACCAAAAGACACAAACTAACACAATCTACACTCTAAAACTACACCAGTTATACCAACAACACTCTAAAACTATAAACTACACTCTAAAACTATAAACTAACACAAACTGTACTCAAAAACTAAAAACTACACAAACTATACTCTAAAACTACACAAACTAACACAAACTACACTCTAAAACTACACCAGTTATACCAACAACACTCTAAAACTATAAACTACACTCTAAAACTAAAAACTAACACAAACTGTACTCTAAAACTAAAAACTACACAAACTACACTCTAAAACTACATCAAATACACAAACTACAATCGAAAACGACCACAATTATACAAACTATGCTCTAGAAATATAAAATACACAAATTAACCTCTAAACTACAACAATTACACAAACTACCCTCTAAAACTACACCAAATACACAAACTACGCTCAAAAAATATAAACTACAATCTAAAACAATAAACTACACCAACTATATACACAACACTCTAAAACAATAAACTACACCAACTACCTAAAATACACTCTAAAACAATAAACTACACCAACTACCTAAAATACACTCCAACACCATAAACTACACCAACTGCACTCCGCAACTATAAACTACACAGACAGGGAAAAACTACACTAAAACTACACTATCTACTAGAATCAATTCAAACTACAAAAAATGTCCTCAAGCTAAACTCTACAAAAACGACACTTTAGTTGCATTACCTTAAACTGCACTCTAGCTTTATAAATAATTACTACAATCTTCAAATGTGACCCGATTCAGGAAACTAGGCGTATGTCGCAAGTCACGATTTCACAGGAGAGCCTGTTGTAGATGAAAACATTTTTGTTACATTTACATTTTACATTTTAGTCATTTAGCAGACACTCTTATCCAGAGCAACTTACAGTAGTGAATGCATACATTTCATACATTTCGTTAAAAAAAAATATTCTCCGTACTTGTTGTTGTCTTCTCGAACATGTGAACTTTCCTGTGCCTTAATATCAAAGTTGTATGTCATCTGTAAATACGAATACAATTGTTCAGTTACGAGCTAATTGGTTCCACAGAGAAAGTCAGCAACTTTCCCGCAAGCCATGATTGGCTGAGGTAATGAGTGGGCTGGACATGCCGAGAGATGAGTTTGGATTGGTCTGCGGTGTTGCATCTTAAATCTGTATAATGAGCTGCTCGTAATGCATAACAATCTGCAGTTTTTTCAAAAGATATTATGTTAGAGAACTGCAAATCTCACTAACATTGCTGCCCTGAATTTATCAGGCTGCTATTGACAAAGGTTTAGTGGGGAAAAAGTTGTGATGGACTACTTTCTGGATGACGATCGTGCCATGCAAATGCTGACTCTCTCATGTCATAACAAGTTTTGAAATCAGTGGAACACAACGGGCCAAACAAGCTGTGCAAACTAAACGGAAACAACACAGAATGTCTGATAAAAGGGGTTGCAGTCTGCCGTGAAGCTTTCATCCATGTTTACAGGTCTAGCTAGCTACAGTTTCTTCATCTTCTTCTTCTGGGAAAACACGCGTGGACCTGAATTGTGATAACTGCAGTGGCCAAAGCAAGATCAAGTTTGTGCTCTGGTATCGTGCCTGGTGGACCATGCACAAGCTCCATAGTCTGGACCTTCACTTCCTGATCACAGGCCACACCAAGTTTGCCCCCGACTGGTGCTTCGGCCTCATCAAGCAGCGCGTCAGAAAGACCAGAGTGAATACTTTGTCTGAGATAGGAGGCCACGGAAGGAGTGTTGTATGGCATTGAAGCTCATTTGGAGGTTTGTTAACACAGTGTCCAAAGAAGGGCCAGATGTATACAGAATGGTGTCATCTGCGTAGAGGTGGATCAGGGAATCACCCGCAGCAAGAGCGACATCGTTGATATATACAGAGAAAAGAGTCGGCCTGTGAATTGAACCCTGTGGTACCCCCAAAACGTAAAGATATATATATATTTTTTTTTTTGCACATTTAATAAAAAAAAAACTGGAAAATCACATTTATATAAGTATTCAGACCCTTTACTCAGTACTTTGTTGAAGCACCTTTGGCAGCGATTATAGCCTCAAGTCTTCTTGGGTATGAAGCTACAAGCTTGGCACACCTGTATTTGGGGAGTTTTTCCAATTCTTCTCTGCAGATCCTCTCAAGCTCTGTCAGGTTGGATGGGGAGTGTCGATGCACAGCTATTTTCAGGTCTCTCCAGAGATGTTAGATCAGGTTCAAGTCTGGGTTCTGGCTGGGCCACTCAAGGACATTCAGAGACTTGTCCCAAAGCCACTCCTGCATTGTCTTGACTTTGTGCTTAGGATCGTTGTCCTGTTGGAAGGTGAACCTTCACCTCAGTCTGAGGTCCTGAGCGTTCTGGAGCAGGTTTTCATCAAGGATCTCTCTGTACTTTGCTCTGTTCATCTTTGCCTTGATCCTGACTAGTCTCCCAGTCCCTGCTGCTGAAAAACATCCCCATAGCATGATGCTGCCACCACCATACTTCACCGTAGGGATGGTGCCAGGTCTTCTCCAGATGGCAAAAGAGTTAAATCAGGCAAAATACTTAAATCTCGTTTCTCGTGGTCTGAGAGAACTTTAGGTGCCATTTGGCAAACTCCAAGAGGGCTGCCATGTGCCTTTTAATGAGGAGTGGCTTCCATCTGGTCACTCTACCATAAAGGCCTGATTGGTGGAGTGCTGCAGAGATGGTTGTCCTTCTGGAAGGTTCTCCCATCTCCGCAGAGGAACTCTCTAGGTTCTTTGGTCAGCTCCCTGACCAAGGCCCTTCTCCCCCGATTGCTCAGTTTGTGCGGGTGGCCAGCTCTAGGAAGAGTCTTGGTGGATCCAAACTTCTTCTATTTAAGAATGATGGAGGCCACTATGTTCTTGGGGACCTTCAATGCTGCCGAAATTTGTTGGTACCATTCCCCAGATCTGTGCCTCAACACGATTCTGTTTTTCTAAGCTCGATGGACAATTCCTTCAACCTCATGGCTTGGTTTTTGCTCTGACATGCACTGTCAACTGTGGGACCATATAAGGTAGACGAGCTCAGGGTGAGAATCTCCTTCCAGAGAGATATCAGGGATTGTAACATACTTTGTTTCATGAAAACACGGCTCTCTTGGGATATACTGTCTTTGTCCATACAGCCAGCTGGGTTCTCAGTATACCGCACAGATGAAACTTAAGTCCTTTTGTTCACCCGACCTAGAATACCTCACAATCAAATGTTGACCGTACTACCTCCCAAGAGAATTCTCTTTGGTTATAGTCATAACTGTGTATATTCCCCCTCAAGCTGATACCACGACAGCCCTCAAAGAACTACACTGGACTTTATGCAAACTGGAAACCACATATCCTGAGGCCACATTTATTGTAGCTGGGGATTTTAACAAAGCAAATTTGAGGAAAATGCTACCGAAGTTCTACCAACACATTGACTGTAGTACTAGCTCTGAGAACACATTGGACCACTGCTACTCAGCTATTCGAAATGCCTACAAGGCCCTCCCCCGCCCTCCATGCAGCAACTCTGATCACGACTCCATGTTGCTCCTCCCTTCCTATAGGCAGAAACTCAAACAGGAAGTATCCGTGCTAAGGACTATGCAAAGCTGGTCTGACCAATCCGAATTCACGCTTCAAGATTGTTTTGATCGCGCATACTGGAACATTTACGGTGAATGGGATCTCTACGAACACGGGAACTTTGTCTTTAAAAACCGCCTATAACCTGAATCCCATCCTAAATCTTCCTGCCTATAAACCAATAACGTTCTAATTGGACATTTAATCATTTCCCCAGTTGTTAAATTTGGAAAAATAAGTATACATTCTTGATTTTGTGGTAAAATGGAAGGAGAATGAAAGTTTTAAAGCAACGTGCCCTATAAGTAGCAGGCGTGTAATCAGAGGTCTGAGCCTTGAAAAAACATTTGGCTCTGAGCCTGTTATACACCATGAGATGCCACAGTAGATCTGGCCCATTGCTGCCTGTCATATTTCCCTGTGAAACGTGAGTGTATGGGCAGCATGGAAATGTGAGACTATATGGTCTGCCTGTCTATCCATCTGTCTGTCTGCCTGTCTACCCAAACATATCTCAAGATAAGCCATTCTCACTTCAAAAATAAGCGAATGCAGAGTATCTGTGGCTATATTTGCGCCTCTCCCTCTCGACTGTAACAAAAACCAGACGGCAACTTCTGCAGTGTTGTCATCACAGAAGCTACCGCTGGTCCCATCTATCAGAGGGAGTACAGGTGGAAGCATAAACTAAATGGTGGTTGATTCTTTCATCACAGGTTTAAGCAAGAAAAAACATTTCCCAGAATATTATTAACATCTGTATTCCTTCAACTGTGGCTGCATTTTTACCTTGTCACCCTGCATTTTTACCTTGTCACCCTGTAATTTTACCTTGTCACCCTGCATTTTTACCTTCTCACCCTGTAACTTTACCTTGTCACCCTGCATTTTTACCTTGTCACCCTGTAATTTTACCTTCTCACTCTGCATTTTTACCTTGTCACCCTGTAATTTTACCTTGTCACCCTTTTACTTTACCTTGTCACCCTGTAACTTTACCTTGTCACCCTGTAACTTTAACTTCTCACCCTGTAGCTTTACCTTCTCACCCTGTAGCTTTACCTTCTCACCGTGTAGCTTTACCTTCTCACCGTGTAGCTTTACCTTCTCACCCTGTAGCTTTACCTTCTCACCCTGTAACTTTACCTTCTCACCCTGTAGCTTTACCTTCTCACCCTGTAGCTTTACCTTCTCACCCTGTAGCTTTACCTTCTCACCCTGTAGCTTTACCTTCTCACCCTGTAGCTTTACCTTCTCACCCTGTAACTTTACCTTCTCACCCTGTAGCTTTACCTTCTCACCCTGTAACTTTAGCTTCTCACCCTGTAACTTTAGCTTCTCACCCTGTAACTTTACCTTCTCACCCTGTAGCTTTACCTTCTCACCCTGTAACTTTACCTTGTCACCCTGTAACTTTACCTTCTCACCCTGTAACTTTACCTTCTCACCCTGTAGCTTTACCTTCTCACCCTGTAACTTTACCTTCTCACCCTGTAGCTTTACCTTCTCACCCTGTAACTTTAGCTTCTCACCCTGTAACTTTAGCTTCTCACCCTGTAACTTTACCTTCTCACCCTGTAGCTTTACCTTCTCACCCTGTAACTTTACCTTCTCACCCTGTAACTTTACCTTCTCACCCTGTAATTTTACCTTGTCACCCTGTAACTTTACCTTCTCACCCTGTAACTTTACCTTCTCACCCTGTAATTTTACCTTGTCACCCTGTAACTTTACCTTCTCACCCTGTAGCTTTACCTTCTCACCCTGTAACTTTACCTTCTCACCCTGTAGCTTTACCTTCTCGCCCTGTAGCTTTACCTTCTCACCCTGTAGCTTTACCTTCTCACCCTGTAGCTTTACCTTCTCACCCTGTAACTTTACCTTCTCACCCTGTAACTTTAGCCTACCAGCAGCTGCATCTGCCTGCCATGCAGCCCGCATGGAACTCCCTGTCTCCCTGTCTCGTGTGTTTGCTCTCTCTCATCCATCACACCTCCATCCCTCCCTCCGCCCTCCATCAGACCACCTGAGCCCCGGAAGACAGCTGTACGGAGCATGACAAAGTGGTCTTAACGGGTAGAGTGACTTGATGGTTACGGTACTAAAGAAACAGGGAAAGATCCCCGAGACAGCCGTACGGAGCCTGACAGAGTGGCTCTACCAGGGTAGAGTTGGTATACAGACACTGGTATTGATTGGAGGAAATGGAGTGACTCACTAGCTGAGGGAGGGAGGGAAGGAGAAACCTGACTCCCCCTTGTCTATAATAGATAATAGCCCACTCCACTGCTTCAGGATATACCAAGCCTGAAGAGAGGAGAGTGGTAGGGAGGCATAGAGAGAAGAATTGGTAAAGTTCCCACAGAGAAATTCACCAGCGCTCTGTGACAACCAACAACTCCTGGCAATATACAGAACCAGTCAAACATTTGGACACTCCAACTCATTCAAGGGTTTTTCTTTATTTTTAGTATTTTCTACATTGTAGAATAATAGTGAAGACATCAAAACTATGAAATAGCACATATGGAATTATGTTGTAACCAAAAAAGGGTGAAACAAATCAAAATATATTTTAGATTTGAGATTCTTCAAAGTAGCTACCCTTTGCCTTGATGACAGCTTTGCACACTCTTGGCAGTCTCTCAACCAGCTTCATGAAGTAGTCACCTGGACTGCATTTCAATTAACAGGTGTGCCTTGTTAAAAGTTAATTTGTGGAATTTCTTTCCTTCTTAATGAATTTGAGCCAATCAGTTGTGTTGTGACAAGGTAGGAGTGTGCAAAGAGCGTGCAAAGCTAGCTAGCTAACTAGTAAGCTAGCGCAATTACTCTACAGAAA
Source organism: Salmo salar (assembly GCF_965601325.2). Lineage (NCBI taxonomy): Eukaryota > Metazoa > Chordata > Actinopteri > Salmoniformes > Salmonidae > Salmo > Salmo salar. The sequence continues at coordinate 13,380,496 of NC_138305.1, forward strand.
GAAAGGCAATATCTCCACTTCTGGTGATGACAGCTGGTGAGGAGGAAGGTAGGTAGGTGTGTGTGTGTGTGTGTGTGTGTGTGTGTGTGTGTGTGTGTGTGTGTGTGTGTGTGTGTGTGTGTGTGTGTGTGTGTGTGTGTGTGTGTGTGTGTGTGTGTGTGTGTTGGGCAAGTGTATCTGCTCAGATCAGATGATGATGATGATAGGGGCTGAGAGGCAGATGCAGGTCCAACCCTCATCACAACTTTAAGGCTGCTAAATGGCACCCTCCTTCCGTATGTAGTGCACTATATTAGTAGTGAGGTAGTGAAGAATGTTATCAGCAACCTTGCTATTTAATATAGGGTCTGTATGACTCGTTTTAAAGTGACTCAACACTATTTTTATGAAAGAACACTTGTAATATTGTCATTTCCAGGTGTTCTCTAAATTACATACTAGCATACAGTAATCAACTGCATTATGACACATACCATGGAGCAAGCATCATAGACCTAACACAGAGGGCACCATGGAGATAGCATCATAGACCTAACACAGAGGGCACCATGGAGCTAGCACCATAGACCTAACACAGAGGGCACCATGGAGCTAGCATCATAGACCTAACACAGTGGACACCATGGAGCTAGCATCATAGACCTAACACAGTGGACACCATGGAGCTAGCACCATAGACCTAACACAGAGGGCACCATGGAGCTAACACCATAGACCTAACACAGAGGGCACCATGGAGCTAGCACCATAGACCTAACACAGTGGACACCATGGAGCAAGCATCATAGACCTAACACAGAGGGCACCATAGAGCTAGCACCATAGACCTAACACAGAGGGCACTATAGAGCTAGCACCATAGAGCTAGCACCATAGACCTAACACAGTGGACACCATGGAGCTAGCACCATAGACCTAACACAGAGGGCACCATGGAGCTAGCACCATAGACCTAATACAGAGGGCACCATGGAGCTAGCACCATAGACCTAACACAGTGGACACCATGGAGCTAGCACCATAGACCTAACACAGAGGGCACTATAGAGCTAGCATCATAGACCTAACACAGTGGACACCATGGAGCTAGCTCCATAGACCTAACACAGTGGACACCATGGAGCTAGCATCATAGACCTAACACAGTGGACAACATGGAGCTAGCATCATAGACCTAACACAGTGGACAACATGGAGCTAGCATCATAGACCTAAGACAGTGGACAACATGGAGCTAGCACCATAGACCTAACACAGTGGGGGTGGAGAGGAGTTTTACGAGACGTTGCCAGGGAGAGGAACCGAACCTGCACACACACACACACACACACACACACACACACACACACACACACACACACACACACACACACACACACACACACACACACAGCTGCTTGGGTTCCTTCTAATTTCTTTTGTTCAGGCCTTTTTCCACAGACACCCGAGATGGGACGTGACTCCAGACCCCTGGCATCCGTATAAAGGGAACCCTATACCAGAGAGGGGGATGGGAGCATTCCTCCACTCCACCCTAAACCCTGGGGGGGGGGGGGGGGTGTCTAAACTAAATACTACATTTTAAGTTCTGAAGCCCGAAAAAGAAAGAGAATTCACGAGCACTAAGGTTTTCCGCCACACAGCTTTGACCCTACTACAGCATGTTGGTCTACTGTACTTCAAACAATGTGTACGCAGGTCGCTTAGAACTCAAACCTTCTCAGACAGCCTTAATTCATACTCTTATAGTAGGTGCTCCCTTTAATAATGTGATTTGTACTACGTACAAGTTAACCCCTAAGGTGGATGTACGCGCCCCCGCAGAGAAAGTTCTCTCTAAGTGTTGTTTTTTTTGGAAATGCATGTGAGTTCTTCGGTCATTATAGAAACGATGCATCGTTAAAACACTTGTTAGCTTAAATTCCATTGCTGTCGGGAAACCGGACCCTGGCTATTACTGCCTAGACATGGCTATTTGCATTTATGCAAAACACATATTTTCGGCGTCTTTATATGGTCATATCCGGAACGGAAGTCTTTTTTTTTTATGTATTTTTTTGGCCTTGAATCCCAAAAAACAATCAATCAAATGTATTTATAGAGCCCTTTTTACATCAGCCATGGTCACAAAGCGCTATACAGAAACCCAGCCTAAAACCCCAAACAGCAAGCAATGCAGGTGTAGAAGCACGGCGGCCAGGAAAAACTCCCTAGAAAGGCCAGAACCTAGGAAGAAACCTAGAGAGGAACCAGGCTCTGAGGGGTGGCCAGTCCTCTTCTGGCTGTGCCGGGTGGAGATTATAACAGAACATGGCCAAGATGTTCAAATGTTCATAGATGACCAGCAGGGTCAAATAATAATAATCACAGTGGTTGTAGAGGGTGCAAAAGGTCAGCACCTCAGGAGTAAATGTCAGTTGGCTTTTCATAGCCAATCATTCAGAATTAGAGCCAGCAGGTGCAGTATGGAGAGAGAGTTGAAAACAGCAGGTCTGGGACAGGTAGCACGTCCGGTGAACAGATCAGGGTTCCATAGCCGCAGGCAGAACAGTTGAAACTGGACCAGCAGCACGACCCGGTGGACTGGGGACAGCAAGGAGTCATCAAGCCAGGTAATCCTGAGGCATGGTCCCAGGGCTCAGGTCCTCCAGGAAGGGAGAGAGAGGGAGAGAAAGAGAATTAGAGGGAGCATACTTACATTCACAAAGGACACCGGATAAGACAGGAGAAATACTGAAATATGACAGACTGACCCTAGCCCCCCGACACATAAACTATTGCAGCATAAATACTGGAGGCTGAGACAGGAGGGAGACACTGTGTTCCTGTCCGACAATACCCCCAGACAGGGCCAAACAGGCAGGATATAACCCCACCCACGTTGCCAAAGCACAGCCCCCACACCACTAGAGGGAAATCTTCAAACCACCAACTTACTATCCTGAGACAAGGCTGAGTATAGCCCACAAAGATCTACCTTAATGATCCTAACCAGCTACGTTAATGATCCTAACCTGCTACGTTAATGATCCTAACCTGCTACATTAATGATCCTAACCTGCTACGTTAATGATCCTAACCTGCTACATTAATGATCCTAACCAGCTACGTTAATGATCCTAACCTTCTATGTTAATGATCCTAACCTTCTACGTTAATGATCCTACCAGTTACGTTAATGATCCTAACCTGCTACGTTAATGATCCTAACCTGCTACGTTAATGATCCTACCAGCTACGTTAATGATCCTAACCTGCTACGTTAATGATCCTAACCTGCTACGTTAATGATCCTAACCTGCTACGTTAATGATCCTAACCTGCTACATTAATGATCCTAACCAGCTATGTTAATGATCCTAACCTGCTATGTTAATGATCCTAACCAGCTACGTTAATGATCCTAACTTACTACGTTAACGATCCTAACCAGCTACGTTAACGATCCTAACCAGCTACGTTAATGATCCTAACCAGCTACGTTAATGATCCTAACCAGCTACATTAATGATCCTAACCTGCTACATTAATGATCCTAACCTGCTACGTTAATGATCTTAACCAGCTACGTTAATTCTCCTAACCAGCTACGTTAATGATCCTAACCTGCTACATTAACGATCCTAACCTGCTACGTTAACGATCCTAACCTGCTACATTAATTCTCCTAACCTGCTACATTAATGATCCTAACCAGCTACGTTAATGATCCTAACCAGCTACGTTAATGATCCTAACCTGCTACGTTAATGATCCTAACCAGCTACGTTAATGATCCTAACCTGCTACGTTAATGATCCTAACCAGCTACGTTAATGATCCTAACCAGCTACGTTAATGATCCTAACCAGCTACGTTAACGATCCTAACCTCAAATCAAATCAACGTTTATTTGTCACAAGCGCCAAATATAACCTTACAGTGAAATTCTTACTTACCAACAGTGCTGTTTTTAAGTAAAAAATAGATATTAGGTAAACAATAGATAAGTAAAGAAATTAAAAACTGTAAAAAATAACAGTAGCGAAGCTATATACAGGGTGTTACGGTGCAGAGTCAATGTGGAGACTATATACAGGGGGTACTGGTACAGAGTCAATGTGGAGGCTATATACAGGGGGTACCGGTACAGAGTCAAAGTGGAGACTATATACAGGGGGTACCGGTACAGAGTCAATGTGGAAGCTATATACAGGGGGTACTGGTACAGAGTCAATGTGGAGGCTATATACTTGGGGGTACCGGTACAGAGTCAATGTGGAGGCTATATACAGGGTGTTACGGTGCAGAGTCAATGTGGAGGCTATATACAGGGGGTACTGGTACAGAGTCAATGTGGAGGCTATATACAGGGGGTACCGGTACAGAGTCAATGTGGAGGCTATATACAGGGGGTACCGGTACAGAGTCAATGTGGAGGCTATATACAGGGGGTACCGGTACAGAGTCAATGTGGAGGCTATATACAGGGTGTTACGGTGCAGAGTCAATGTGGAGGCTATATACAGGGGGTACCAGTACAGAGTCAATGTGGAGGCTATATACAGGGTGTTACGGTGCAGAGTCAATGTGGAGGCTATATACAGGGGGTACCGGTACAGAGTCAATGTGGAGGCTATATACAGGGGGTACCAGTACAGAGTCAATGTGGAGGCTATATACAGGAGGTACCGGTACAGAGTCAATGTGGAGGCTATATACAGGGGGTACCGGTACAGAGTCAATGTGGAGGCTATATACAGGGTGTTACGGTGCAGAGTCAATGTGGAGGCTATATACAGGGGGTACCAGTACAGAGTCAATGTGGAGGCTATATACAGGGTGTTACGGTGCAGAGTCAATGTGGAGGCTATATACAGGGGGTACCGGTACAGAGTCAATGTGGAGGCTATATACAGGGGGTACCAGTACAGAGTCAATGTGGAGGCTATATACAGGGGATACCGGTACAAAGTCAATGTGGAGGCTATATACAGGTGGTACCAGTACAGAGTCAATGTGGAGACCTATATACAGGGGGTACTGGTACAGAGTCAATGTGGAGGCTATATACAGGGGGTACCGGTACCGAGTCAATGTCAAATCAAATCAAATGCATTTGTCACATACACATGGTTAGCAGGTGTTAATGCAAGTGTAGTGAAATGCTTGTGCTTCTTGTTTCCGACCATGCAGTAATATCTAACAAGTAATCTACCAATTCCACAAAAACTACCTTATACACACAAGTGTAAAGGAATGAATATGAATATGTACATAAAAATATATAAATGAGTGATGGCCGAACGGCATAGGCAAGATGCAGTAGATGGTATAGAGTACAGTATATACATATGAGATGAGTAATGTAGGGTATGAAAACATTATATAAAGTGGCATTGTTTAAAGTGGCTAGTGATACATTTCTTACATCAATATGGAAAGATGCAGTAGATGGTATGGAGTACAGTATATACATATGAGATGAATGATGTAGGTTATGTAAACATTATCTAATATAAATAATATAAAGTGGCTAGTGATAAATTGATTACATCAATTTTCCCATTATTAAAGTGGCTTGAGTTGAGTCAGTTTGTTGGCAGCAGCCACTCAATGTTAGTGTTGGCTGTTTAACAGTCTGATGGCTTTGAGATAGAAGCTGTTTTTCAGTCTCTCGGTCCCAGCTTTGATGCACCTGTACTGACCTCGCCTTCTGGATGATAACGGGGTGAACAGGCAGTGGCTCGGGTGGTTGTTGTCCTTGATGATCTTTTTGGCCTTACTGTGACATCGGGTGGTGTAGGTGTCCTGGAGGGCAGGTAGTTTGCCCCCGGTGATGCGTTGTGCAGACCTCACTACCCTCTGGAGAGCCTTCCGGTTATGGGCGGAGCAGCTGCCGTACCAGGCGGTGATACAACCCGACAGGATGCTCTCGATTGTGCATCTGTAAAGGTTTGTGAGTGTTTTTGGTGACAAGCCAAATTTCTTCAGCCTCCTGAGGTTGAAGAGGCGCTGCTGCCCCTTCTTCACCACTCTGTCTGTGTGGGTGGACCATTTCAGTTTGTCCGTGATGTGTATGCCGAGGAACTTAAAACCTTTTATTTTCCTGACACCACACTCTGAGAGGCCCTCACCTCCTCCCTGTAGGCCGTCTCGTCGTTGTTGCTAATCAAGCCTACCACTCTAGTGTCGTCTGCAAACTTAATGACTGAGTTGGAGGCGTGCATGGCCACGCAGTCATGGGTGAACAGTGAGTACAGGAGAGGGCTGAGAACACACCCTTGTCTTAGACCACTGTGCCCAAATCTGCAGATACAGTGAATTGAGATGCATCCAATGTAAAATAAACAGATATCTCTAGCTTAAATTTTGATGGGGATTTTTTTTATTACGCTAACATCAATCAACGCAATATTTTCCAGACTAGTAACAAAAAAACATGGCCACTATTGACCAATGAACATTCAGTGGGTGGTGTCTCGCACATAAATGCATATGAATCAGACAAGGATCTTTGTATTGTGTCACAAATAGGTCTACGTTCGAAACACTGTCAAGACTCAACATATCCAAGCATATTTAGATCAACCACATGGTGGCGCTATAACTGGCAAATGTTTATATCTCTTGATCTGTTTGACTCAGAGGGATGAAATTTGGCATGTACGCTCAGGGAGTTGAGTCTAGCCAATGGTGGAAAAAGTACCCAATTGTCATACTTGTGTAATAGTAAAGATACTTTAATAGAAAATGACTCAAGTAAAAGTCATTCAGAAAAATACTACTTGAGTAAAAGTCTAAAAGTATTTGGTTTTAAATGTACTGAAGTATCAAAAGTAAAAGTGTAAATAATGTCAAATTACTTATATAAATTAAGAAAACCGGATCAGAGGCCGTAGGGATGACCAGGGATGTTCTCGTGATAAATCTGTGAATTAGACCATTTTCCTGTCCTGAAAAGCATTCAAAATGTAACGAGTACTTTTGGGTGTCAGGCACAATGTATGGAGTAAAAAGTACATTATTTTCTCTAGGAATGTAGTGAAGTAAAAGTTGTAAAAAATATAAATAGTAAAGTAGAAACACCACAAAGAACGACTTAAGTAGTACTTAAAAGTATTAAGTAGTACTTAAAAGTATTTTTACTGAAGTACTTTACACCACTGAGTCTAGCTAACCTGTAGAGTATGGTTTAATTTGGCCGCATGGTGGACAGGAACATTTTTTCACAAGCTCATTGGTGCATTAGCTACAAAATGTTGCATTTAAAGACATGCATCCATAGATGTAAATAAATAATAAATACTCAGTTTGGTGGTTGAGGAGAAGATATTTAAAATATATCATAAATAATTGTCCAAAATACATCAAAAGCATTTTTGCATGATCTGGTTGATTTTGAATTCTGATATTTGCCAACCGCGCAGAAGTAGCTCATCCTAGGGCGATGTGCCCAGTTTGTCCTGATGGTGGCACAGTGGGTCCACAGCTTGAATCCTGGCACCGCTGCTTGCAGTTTTAATTAAGGGTTCAGCAGCGAAGCTAGGAAGGGGGCGTAGGATGAGAAGGATGGATGAGATGGGGTCTTTACAGGACAGTCCTGGCCAGTCAGTCGGAGAGTGGCGACACAGTAGTGAGGCAATGGCACGATGACCAGAAAAGGTCTATATCCAGGATACGCTGTAATGTTTTAGAGTGGGACCCATCCAGGATACACTGTAATGTCTTAGAGTGGGACCCATCCAGGATACACTGTAATGTCTTAGAGTGGGACCTATCACTGTAATGTCTTAGAGTGGGACCTATCCAGGATACACTAATGTCTTAGAGTGGGACCCATCCAGGATAGACTGTAATGTCTTAGAGTGGGACCCATCCAGGATATGATGTAATGTCTTAGAGTGGGACCCATCCAGGATACACTGTAATGTCTTAGAGTGGGACCCATCCAGGATACACTGTAATGTCTTAGAGTGGGACCCATCCAGGATAGACTGTAATGTCTTAGAGTGGGACCCATCCAGGATATGATGTAATGTCTTAGAGTGGGACCCATCCAGGATATGATGTAACGTCTTAGAGTGGGACCCATCCAGGATACACTGTAATGTCTTAGAGTGGGACCTAGAAAATAAGGGAAAGCCGCACACTCTAAGAGCTCAGATGCAAAAATGTAATAACCAACGTTTCGACAGCAAAGCTGTCTTCATTGATACCCTGATGAAGACAGCTTTGCTGTCGAAACGTTGGTTATTACATTTTTGCATCTGAGCTCTTAGAGTGTGCGGCTTTCCCTTATTTTCTAGTTTTCTACTCCGCTAGCCAGCACCTCGCCTTTATAGGTGTGCGTTTCTTTTTTCTAGATTAGAGTGGGACCTATCACTGTAATGTCTTAGAGTGGGACCTATCCAGGATACACTGTAATGTCGTAGACTGGGACCTATCCAGGATATGTGTGTGTGATGTCTCAATTTGCTTACTATGGATGTTCAGCTCAGACATACACTACCATTCAAAAGTTTGGGGTCACTTAGAAATGTCCTTGTTTTTGAAAGAAAAGCAATTTTTTTTTGTCAATTGAATTAACATCAAATTGATCAGAAATACAGTATAGACAATGTTATTGTTGTAAATGACTATTGTAACTGGAAACGGCAGATTTTTTATGGAATATCTACATAGGCGTACAGACGCCCATTATCAGCAACCATCACTCCTGTGTTCCAATGGCACGTTGTGTTAGCTAATCCAAGTTTATCATTTTAAAAGGGTAATTGATCATTAGAAAACCCTTTTGAAATTATGTTAGCACAGCTGAAAACTGTTGTACTGATTAAAGAAGCAATAAAACTGGCTTTCTTTAGACTAGTTGAAAAGTTCTGGGACACTGTAAAGTCCATGGAGAACAAGAGCACCTCCTCCCAGCTGCCCACTGTGCTGACACTGTCACCACCGATAAATCCACGATAATTGAGAATTTCAATAAGCATTTTTCTACGGCTGGCCATGCTTTCCTCCTGGCTACCCCCTCAGCAGCTTGCCCAAGCCTCCCCGATTTCTCCTTCACCCAAATCTAGATAGCCGATGTTCTGAAAGAGCTGCAAAATCTGGACCCCTACAAATCAGCCGGGCTAAACAATCTGGACCCTCTCTTTCTAAAATTATCCGCCGCCATTGTTGCAACCCATATTACTAGTCTGTTCAACCTCTCTTTTGTATCGTCTGAGATCCCACAAGATTGGAAAGCTGCCGCGGTCATCCCCCTCTTCAAAGGGGGAGACACTCTAGACCAAAACTGTTACAGACCTATATCTATCCTACCCTGCCTTTCTAAGGTCTTCGAAAGCCAACTTAACAAACAGATCACCGACCATTTCGAATCCCACCGTACCTTCTCCACTATGCAATCTGGTTTCAGAGCTGGTCATGGGTGCACCTCAGCCACGCTCAAGGTCCTAAATGATATCATAACAGCCACCGATAAGAGACAATACTGTGCAACTGTATTCATCGACCTGGCCAAGGCTTTCAACTCTGTCAATCACCACATTCTTATCGGCAGACTCAACAGCCTTGGTTTCTCAAATGACTGCCTCGCCTGGTTCACCAACTACTTCTCAGAGAGAGTTCAGTGTGTCAAATCGGAGGGCCTGTTGTCCAGACCTCTAGCAGTCTCAATGGGGGTGCCACAGGGTTCAATTCTCGGGCTGACTCTCTTCTCTGTATACATCAATGATGTCGCTCTTGCTGCTGGTGATTCTCTTATCCACCTCTACGCAGACGACACCATTCTGTATACTTCTGTCCCTTCTTTGGACACTGTGTTAACTAACCTCTTGATGAGCTTCAATGCCATACAACTCTCCTTCCGTGGCCTCCAACTGCTCTTAAATGCAAGTAAATCTAAATGCATGCTCTTCAACCGATCGCTGCCAGCACTTGCCCACCCGTCCAGCATCACGACTCTGGACGGTTCTGACTTAGAATATGTGGACAACTCTCCTTCCAGACTCAGATTAAGCATCTCCAATCCAAATGAAATCTAGAATCGGCTTCCTATTTTGCATCAAAGCATCCTTCACTCATGCTGCCAAACATACCCTCGTAAAACTGACTATCCTACCAATCCTTGACTTTGATGATGTAATTTACAAAATAGCCTCCAACACTACTCAGCAAATTGGATGCAGTCTATCACAGTGCCATCCGTTTTGTCACCAAAGCCCCATATACTACCCACCACTGTGACCTGTACGCCTTAGTTGGCTGGCCCTCGCTTCATATTCGTCTCAAAACCCACTGGCTCCAGGTCATCTATAAGTCTTTGCTAGGTAAATCCCCGGATTATCTCAGCTCACTGGTCATTATAGCAGCACCCACCCATAGCACGCGCTCCAGCAGGTATATTTCACTGGTCACCCCCAAAGCCAATTCCTCCTTTGGCCGCCTTTCCTTACAGTTTTCTGCTGCCAATGACTGGAACGAATTGCAAAAATCACTGAAGCTGGAGACTCATATCTCCCTCACTAGCTTTAAGCACCAGCTGTCAGAGCAGCTCACAGATCACTGCACCTGTACATAGCCCATCTGTAAACAGCCCATCCAACTACCTCATCCCCATACTGTTATTTATTTTTTGCTCCTTTGCACCCCAGTATCTCTACTTGCACATTCATCTTCTGCACATCTATCACTCCAGTGTTTCATTGCTAAATTGTAATTATTTCGCCACTATGGCCTATTTATTGCCTTACCTCATTTGCACACACTACATATAGATGTTTCTATTGTGTTATTGACTGTACCTTTGTTTATGCATAACTCTGTGTTGTTGTATGTGTCGAACTGCTTTGCTTTATCTTGGCCAGGTCGCAGTTGTAAATTAGAACTTGTTCTCAACTGGCCTCCCTGGTTAAATAAAGGTGAAGAAAAACAATCTGGAGCGTCAGCATTTGTGGGTTCGATTACAGGCTCAAAATGGCCAGAAACAAAGACCTTTCTTCTGAAACTCGTCAGTCTATTCTTGTTCTGAGAAATGAAGGCTATTCAATGCGAGAAATTTACAAGAAACTGAAGATCTCGTACAATGCTGTGTACTACTCCCTTCAGAGAACAGCGCAAACTGGCTCTAACAGAATAGAAAGAGGAGTGGGAGGCCCCGGTGCACAACTGAGCAAGAGGACAAGTACATTAGAGTGTCTAGTTTGAGAAACAGACGCCTCACAAGTCCTCAACTGGCAGCTTCATTAAACAGTACCCGCAAAACACCAGTCTCAACGTCAACAGTGAAGAGGCGACTCCGGGATGCTGGCCTTCTAGGCAGAGTTGCAAAGAAAAAGCCATATCTCAGACTGGCCAATAAAAATAAAAGATTGAGATGGGAAGGAACTCTGCCTAGAAGGCCAGCATCCCAGAGTCGTCTCTTCACTGTTGACGTTTTGACTGGTGTTTTGCGGGTACTATTTAATGAAGCTGCCAGGAAAAAAACGTAATGCAAGCTTATTGGCTTATTGCGGCCGTATTGTTTGAGCAAGAGTCAAGGAAAATATTGCATTTGAAGATGATCATCCATAGAAGCTGAATACCAAATTTGGTGCCAATAGTTCATCATCACAGCCGATCATAGATCGAGCAGTTCTGGAGAAGAAGACGTCACCCCGCTCCTCCGCTCTCTCCACTGGCTTCCTGTTGAAGCTCGCATCCGCTACAAGACCATGGTGCTTGCCTACGGAGCTGTGAGGGGAACGGCACCTCTGTACCTTCAGGCTCTGATCAGGCCCTACACCCAAACAAGGGCACTGCGTTCATCCACCTCTGGCCTGCTTGCCTCCCTACCTCTGAGGAAGCACAGTTCCCGCTCAGCCCAGTCAAAACTGTTCGCTGCTCTGGCACCCCAATGGTGGAACAAGCTCCCTCACGACGCCAGGACAGCGGAGTCAATCACCACCTTCCCGGAGACACCTGAAACCCCACCTCTTTAAGGAATACCTAGGATAGGATAAAGTAATCCTTCTAACCCCCCCCCCCCCCCCTTAAAAGATTTAGATGCACTATTGTAAAGTGGTTGTTCCACTGGATATCATAAGGTGAATCCACCAATTTGTAAGTCGCTCTGGATAAGAGCGTCTGCTAAATGACTTAAATGTAAATGTAAGACGTTTAAATGGGAATCACTACGCTTTAGAACGTTTTAGAAAGCCAGGGAAGGAAATAGTTAGGGAGCTAGTAAACCTCCAGAAACCTTTCATGCTTCAGACAATCATTGCCCCGGGTCAAAAAGGTTGTTCTCATGGCAGGAACAGCAACATACAGTAGATGGCCTGTAACACCTCAGCCGGCAGAGGGTCCGCGTAGTAGTGACACCACAACCACAGTTCGAGGTGATGGTAACTTCCACCTCTACCACAGTTTGGCGTGATGGTAACTTCAACCACTACCACAGTTTGAGGTGATGGTAACTTCCACCACTACCACAGTTTGGTGTGATGGTAACTTCCACCACTACCACAGTTTGGGGTGATGGTAACTTCAACCACTACCACAGGTTGGTGTGATGGTAACTTCAACCACTACCACAGTTTGAGGTGATGGTAACTTCAACCACTACCACAGGTTGGTGTGATGGTAACTTCCACCACTACCACAGGTTGGTGTGATGGTAACTTCCACCACTACCACAGTTTGAGGTGATGGTAACTTCAACCACTACCACAGTTTGGGGTGATGGCAGAGGGTCCGCGTAGTAGTGACACCACTACCACAGTTTGGGGTGATGGTAACTTCTACCACTATCACAGTTTGGGATGATGGTAACTTCCACCACTACCACAGGTTGGTGTGATGGTAACTTCCACCACTACCACCGTTTGGTGTGATGGTAACTTCCACCACTACCACAGGTTGGTGTGATGGTAACTTCCACCACTACCACAGGTTGGTGTGATGGTAACTTCCACAGTTTGAGGTGATGGTAACTTCAACCACTACCATAGTTTGGTGTGATGGTAACTTCCACCACTACCACAGTTTGAGGTGATGGTAACTTCAACCACTACCACAGTTTGGGGTGATGGTAACTTCCACCACTACCACAGTTTGGGGTGATGGTAACTTCCACCACTACCACAGTTTGGGGGGATGGTAACTTCCACCACTACCACAGTTTGAGGTGATGGTAACTTCCACCACTACCACAGTTTGGGGTGATGGTAACTTCCACCACTGCCACAGTTTGGGGTGATGGTAACTTCCACCACTGCTTACCGCCAGTTCACCCTATGGGCACAAGGGAGACTTGGAAGAGGTGTACAACGTGTCATCCCTGCGTGTGTGGTCTCTTCTATTAGGCATGCATACCCAGAATCAAGTGGTATCTACATAGGGTTTGAGCGTTAATTAATAAAACCAGTTAATTGGATCAAGCCTCTACTACGAAATAAAATGACTATACATCAATCAATCAATCAAATGTTTTTATAAAGCCCTTTTTTTACATCAGCCAATGTCACAAAGTGCTTATACAGAAATCCAGCCTAAAACCCCAAACAGCAAGTAATGCAGATGTAGAAGCACAGAGTTTGTTCCAGTTGTCTGCGGTCATTATCTTTCAAGACATAATGTTAGCTCCATATGTAATAACGCCTTCTGATAAAAACGGAACAATCTGACCTACTGAAATGATTATTCACATTTCGCATACATTTGGTGTCTTATAATTATAAAGACAAGGTTTCTAAAAAATATTATACGTTTGTTTAGTCGACTATAAAAACAGTTTCAAGTGTAGCCAGAAAAACGAGCTTGGAAGATAAAACTGCTTTGAACGTACACAACCGGCCCAGTTGCTAGAGTGATGACTTCATCTAACCCAGGGTGCCATCTAGTGGAAACCAATGGTAACTACACTGAGCAGCTAGCGGGAGATCTTAAGACTCTCAAGATGGCACTTTGACAAAAAGAACACATTACAAATGTGTCGTAAATAAAAACAAACAAACCATGTAAAAATCGGTAGTGTAGAGATGCGGTCAGATATTCAGCAGGAGACAGAAGGTGCGGGTGCTTAAGTGTTGATATTTATTTACAGTGTTCAAGTAGTCGTATTTCATAGTTTTAATTTTCTTTACTATTATTCTACAATGTAGAAAATATTCAAAATAAAGAAAAACCAAACGTTTGACTGGTACTGAATGATCGCGATATTGTTTGGGAAAATTATAGACGCTACGTACCAAATGTGGTGCCAATCGGTCCAGTGGTCCTGGACAATAAGACATTTAAAGTAGTCAACGTCATTGAAAATGGCCCAAAATACCTCAAAAGCATAATATTGCATGCCATGTTGGATGTTAAGTTCTGATGTTTGCCAAGCGTGGTAAACAGTACTGAGGTAGCTCATCCTAGAGTGATGGGTCCAGTTTGACCATGATTGTGGCACAGCGGGCCAACAGCTTGAACCCCGGCATGGCTGCTTGCAGCTTTAATTTGCAGATCTGATGTGTGTGTGTGTGTGTGTGTGTGTGTGTGTGTGTGTGGTGTGTGTGTGTGTGTGTGTGTGTGTGTGTGTGTGTGTGTGTGTGTGGTGCGTGTGTGAGAGAGAGAGAGAGAGGTTATGAGAGCAGAATAAAAAGCAACCCCCCCCTGAGATGAAGAATGCAGTCATGGAAAATATGAGACGTGGTGAACCATGGCCTTTGATAATTTTAACACAGATGTGACGCTAGAAACTGAAGCCTGTTGGAGCCGTGTGGAGTGACTCGCAGACAGAGAAGGATTATCAGACACAGAGGCCATTTTAGGTCCATATTGTGACCAGTTTACACCCCAACATGCTGTAGCTCTCCTTGTGCTATATGCCACTACTTAATGGCTGATATGACGTCAGTAAATCAGTCCAGACGATCTTGTTCCATCTGGAACACATTCTAAATAAAAGCACAGTCAAAATCTTAAAGCGCAGTATACAAATTATACTATTGTTGTTTTTTTTCTTCGGCTTGCAACAGTTTGAAAAGTCACAGATAATTATCACAGTCACAGGTCTGGATTCTATCTGTCCAATGTAGCGTACATGTTTGTAGGAGTGTTATTCATTGGTTTCTGTCTAATTTTAGTAAGTGGATAGATCCAGATCAACGTTAGCATGGCAGAGGGTAGTTGAATATCCTACAGCAAATGGAGTACAGAGAGAAAATCTTGTTGTTTTAGTACAGTTATATGAGGAGCTGGTTGCTGAGCAACAGGCAGCCATGTTCCTTCTCATTTCACTCTGTCCTCAGGGTGCCTCTCCTAGGACATCAGAGGTCACACACACACACACACACACACACACACACACACACACACACACACACACACACACACACACACACACACACACACACACACACACACACACACACACACACACACACACACACACACACACCCAACCCCACACACAACAGCAGCACCATTAAAATAAGACATATGCCCAACTGGTGGAGTAGTTTGTGTGTTGTCTATTTTCTGTGTCCTAATGGCCTCTGTGACAGCATGGGCCTGCACCACTAAAGGCAATCTCCATTTTAAAGTAGTCAATTGACTTATTATTTTTGGTTGATATTGGTTATTTAGCTCCACCTGTAGTGCTGGAGTCCTGAATTAAAATCTTGTGTGGCCACTAGATGGCAGTGATCACGCTTAAAAGCCGTTTACAAATCATAGGCAACCCAATTTGAAGAACATCCGGAGACCTCATTCTACCTCTATCGTTGTCCCACTGGGTCCCACAGGGTCGAAGGTCAGGGATCTGATCCCTACTGCATCAGATCTATCGGTTACCCTACTCTGTTCTCTCTCAGGCCAACCCCCCCCCCCCCCACTCCACTTTATGTCTCACAGGGAAGGGGCTTAGCTAGGCCATACCAAATGATGCCAGAGCCAGAGAGGATAGCCAGTCCAGCCATTCCAAACAATGCTAGAGTCAGATAGAAGGACCTAGACCAGTCCAACCATTCCAAATACTGACAGAGTCAAAGAAGAGAAACTTGTCTGGGAACAGTAACTTCTAGTTTAACATAAACCTGCTAACTAGGACACCTTCAAGTACCAACTAACTACCTGCAAAACTAACCAGGACACCTTCTAATTACACCAACTGACCAATTAACCAGGACACCTTCTAATTACACCAACTGACCAACTAACCAGGACACCTTCCACTATATCAACTGACCAACTGCCAAACTAACCAGGACACCTTCCAACTGACCAACTAGCCAGGACACCTTCCAATTGACCAACTGACAAACTAACCAGGACGCCCAACTGCCAGGCCGACACCTTCCAACTGACCAACTAGCCAGAACACCTTCCAACTGACCGACTAGCCAGGACACCTTCCAACTGACCAACTAGCCAGGACAATTTCCAACTGACCAACTAGCCAGGACATATTCCAACTGACCAACTAACCAGGACACCTTCCAACTGACCAACTAGCCAGGACACCTTCCAACTGAACAACTAACCAGGACACCTTCCAACTCACCAACTAACAAGGACACCTTCCAACTAACCAACTAACCAGGATACCTTGAAACTGACCAACTAGCCAGGACACTTTCCAACTGACCAACTAGCCAGGACACATTCCAACTGACCAACTAACCAGGACACCTTCCAACTGACCAACTAGCCAGGACACCTTCCAACTGAACAACTAACCAGGACACCTTCCAACTCACCAACTAACAAGGACACCTTCCAACTAACCAATTAACCAGGATACCTTCCAACTGACCAACTAACCAGGACACCTTCCAACTGACCAACTAACCAGGACACCCTCCAACTGACCAACTAGCCAGGACACCTTCCAACTGACCAACTAGTCAGGACACATTCCAATTGACCAACTAGCCAGGACACCTTCCAACTGACCAACTAGCCAGGACACCTTCCAACTGAACAACTAACCAGGACACCTTCCAACTAACCAACTAACCAGGACACCTTCCAACTAACCAACTAACCAGGACACCTTCCAACTGACCAACTAGCCAGGACACCTTCCAACTAACCAACTAGCCAGGACACCTTCCAACTGCCCAACTAACCAGGACACCTTCCAACTGACCAACTAACCAGGACACCTTCCAACTGACCAACTAACCAGGACATCTTCCAACTCACCAACTAACAAGGACACCTTCCAACTAACCAACTAACCAGGACACCTTCCAACTGACCAACTAGACAGAACACCTTCCAACTGACCAACTAGCCAGGACACCTTCCAACTGACCAACTAGCCAGGACACTTTCCAACTGACCAACTAGCCAGGACACATTCCAACTGACCAACTAACCAGGACACCTTCCAACTGACCAACTAGCCAGGACACCTTCCAACTGAACAACTAACCAGGACACCTTCCAACTCACCAACTAACAAGGACACCTTCCAACTAACCAATTAACCAGGATACCTTCCAACTGACCAACTAACCAGGACACCTTCCAACTGACCAACTAACCAGGACACCCTCCAACTGACCAACTAGCCAGGACACCTTCCAACTGACCAACTAGTCAGGACACATTCCAATTGACCAACTAGCCAGGACACCTTCCAACTGACCAACTAGCCAGGACACCTTCCAACTGAACAACTAACCAGGACACCTTCCAACTAACCAACTAACCAGGACACCTTCCAACTAACCAACTAACCAGGACACCTTCCAACTGACCAACTAGCCAGGACACCTTCCAACTAACCAACTAGCCAGGACACCTTCCAACTGCCCAACTAACCAGGACACCTTCCAACTGACCAACTAACCAGGACACCTTCCAACTGACCAACTAACCAGGACATCTTCCAAACCAACTAACCAGGACACCTTCCAACTGACCAACTAGCCAGGACACCTTCCAACTGACCAACTAGCCAGGACACTTTCCAACTGACCAACTAACCAGGACACCTTCCAACTGACCAACTAACCAGGACACCTTCCAACTGACCAACTAACCAGGACACCTTCCAACTCACCAACTAGCCAGGACACCTTCCAACTCACCAACTAACCAGGACACCTTCCAACTCACCAACTAACCAGGACACCTTCCAACTCACCAACTAACCAGGACACCTTCCAACTCACCAACTAACCAGGACACCTTCCAACTGACACACTGAACCACAGTAAAAAGCTACCATTGTTATCCATGCCTACTTGAATCAATCTCTCTCTCTATCGTCTCTCTCTCTCTCTCTCTCTCTCTCTCTCTCTCTGAAATTAAAACAAGTTTACCCTCTGAAGCAGGAAATTACACGCGTCTAGAAAGGAAGTAGGGTGGCATTACAGGATCATTCCTGCCTCCTGGGGAATGGAAACACCATTCTGTTTCTGACTCTATAGGTTACTTCTAGATGGTAGCATATTCCCTATATTGTGCACTACTTTTGACCAGAGCCCTGTTTTTTAAGGCTTTCAACATTGGTGCCAGATAAAAGTGTTAGTGCGTAAGTATGGAGTAATTCTCTCTATTCTAGTGTTAGTGTTTAAGTACGGAGTAATTATCTCTATTCTAGTGTTAGTGTGCAAGTATGGAGTAATTGTCACGACTCCCGCCGAAGTCGGTCCCTCTCCTTGTTCGGTCGGCGTTCGGCGGTCAACATCACTGGTCTTCTAGCCATCGCCGCTCCACCTTTCATTTTCCATTTGTTTTGTCTTGTTTTCCCGCACACCTGGTTTACATCCCCTCATTACTCTACGTGTATATTATCCTCTGTTCCCCCCCCCCATGTCTGTGTGTGGTATTGTTTGTTCGTTATGTGTGTGACGCTACAGGCTGGTTTTGCGCCGGGTATTGTTGTAACCCGTGGTTTTGTTATTTGTACCTATTTGTGTAATTTGTGGCTATCGCTTTTTTCCTTGGGCCGGAGTGTTGTTCACGCATCTCTGCTCTCCTGCACTTGACTTCCTTCGACCAGTTGTGCACACTCTGACAGTAATTCTCTATTCTAGGGTTCGTGTGTAAGTATGGAGTAATTCTCTCTATTCTAGGGTTATTGTGTAAGTATGGAGTAATTCTCTCTATTCTAGGGTTAGTGTGTAAGTATGGAGTAATTCTCTCTATTCTAGGGTTAGTGTGTAAGTATGGAGTAATTATCTCTATTCTAGGGTTAGTGTGTAAGTATGGAGTAATTCTGTCTATTCCAGGGTTAGTGTGTAAGTATGGAGTAATTCTCTCTATTCTAGGGTTAGTGTGTAAGTATGGAGTAATTCTGTCTATTCCAGGGTTAGTGTGTAAGTATGGAGTAATTCTCTCTATTCTAGGGTTAGTGTGTAAGTATGGAGTAATTCTCTATTCTAGGGTTTGTGTGTAAGTATGGAGTAATTCTCTCTATTCTAGGGTTAGTGTGTAAGTATGGAGTAATTCTCTATTCTAGGGTTAGTGTGTAAGTATGGAGTAATTCTCTCTATTCTAGGGTTAGTGTGTAAGTATGGAGTAATTCTCTCTATTCTTGGGTTAGTGTGTAAGTATGGAGTAATTCTCTCTATTCTAGGGTTAGTGTGTAAGTATGGAGTAATTCTCTCTATTCTAGGGTTAGTGTGTAAGTATGGAGTAATTCAAATTAAATCAATTGTTATTTGTCACATGCGCCGAATATAACAGGTGAAAAGCTTACTTACAAGCCCTTAACCAACAATGCAGTAAAAAAAAGAGAGTAGCAGCAGCGTAGAAGGGGTGGGGGGCAACACAAATAGTCTGGGTAGCCAATTGATTAGATGTTCAGGAGTCTTATGGCTTGGGGGTAGAAGCTGTTTAAAAGCCTCTTGGACATAGACTTGGCGCTCCAGTACCGCTTGCCGTGCGGTAGCAGAGAGAACAGTCTGACTAGTGGGGCTGGAGTCTTTGACAATTTTTAGGGCCTTCCTCTGACACTGCCTGGTATAGAGGTCCTGGATGGCAGGAAGCTCATCCCCGGTGATGTACCTGGCCGTACGCACTTCCCTCTGTAGTGCCTTGTGGTCGGAGGCCGAGAAGTTGCCATACCAGGCAGTGGTGCAACGAGTCCGGATGCTCTCGATGGTGCAGCTGTAGAACCTTTTGAGGATCTGAGGACCCATGCAAAATCTTTTCAGCCTCCTGAGGGGGAGTAGGTTTTGTCGTGCCCTTTTCATGACTGTCTTGTGGACACCAAGAAACTTGAAGATCTCAATCTGCTCCACTACAGCCCCATCGATGAGAATGGGGTCATGCTCGGTCCTCCTTTTCCTGTAGTCCACAATCATTCCTCCCTATAGGCTGTCTCGTCGTTGTCAGTGTTCAGGCCTACCACTGTTGTGTCATCGGAAAACTTAAATGATGGTGTTGGAGTCATGCCTGGCCATGCAGTCATGAGTGAACAGGGAGTACAGGAGAGGACTGAGCACGCACCCCTGAGGGGCCGCCATGTTGAGAATTACACTACATTAAATATATACTATAACAACCTAATCGTCTGTAGTCTACATTAAGTATCTACTATAACAACCTAATCGTCTGTAGTCTACATTAAATATATACTATAACAACCTAATCATCTAGTCTACATTAAGTATCTACTATAACAACCTAATCGTCTGTAGTCTACATTAAATATATACTATAACAACCTAATCATCTAGTCTACATTAAGTATCTACTATAACAACCTAATCAACTATAGTCTACATGAAGTATCTACTATAGCAACCGAAGCAGAATACACCCAGCCAACCACCTGTATTAATATACACTGAACTTTATTACTATAACCACCAAAGCAATGCTATTGACTGTGGGCTGAACGCCGACAATGCCAACTAGATAATGTATGGAACTGGCAGATGAATAGATAATGTATGGAACTGGCAGATGAATAGATAATGAATGGAACTGGCAGATGAAAAGATAATGTATTGAACTGGCAGACGAATAGATAATGTATGGAACTGGCAGATGAATAGATAATGTATGGAACTGGCAGATGAATTCATCCCTATTGGCATCCAAAATGTCCTTGGCGTTTAATCTAATACAGTGTTGGTAGGAAGCATGATCTCCAGTGTGGATGCAGATAGAGAAGTCGTTAAATATGATGTGAAATGAATGACTGCCTATAGCTCAGGAGATAGCCCACAGCGTTGGTAGAGGACACGGAGCCGTGATCAAGACCAGTACCTCCTCATTGGTTTGCCAGCGTCAGTGATCAATAACGGATCGCCTGGTGTGGCCAGTGGTCGCCATTGCAGGTAGCATGGAAGAGAGGACAGAAAGATAGTTAGGTTGAGCAGTGATACCTGGAGTACCTTCACCCTTCCTGTTAGTTTGGGAATGCTTTACCAACCCGGTGAACATGTGAGTGTCCATAATTAAATCGTAAAATCGTGAGATCATGCAATGATTAACCTGTTGGGGGTAGGGGGCAGTATTGACACGGCCGGATAAAAAACGTACCCGATTTAATCTGGTTACTACTCCTGCCCAGTAACTAGAATATGCATATAATTATTGGCTTTGGATAGAAAACACCCTAAAGTTTCTAAAACTGTTTGAATGGTGTCTGTGAGTATAACAGAACTCATATGGCAGGCAAAAACCTGAGAAGATTCTGAACAGGAAGTGCCCTCTCTGACACGATCTTGTTCTTCTTGTCTCTGTTTACTGAAGACTGAGGATCTTTGCTGTAACGTGACACTTCCTACGGCTCCCATAGGCTCTCAGAGCCCGGGAAAAAGCTGAATGATATCGAGGCAGCCCCAGGCTGAAACACATTTACGCTTTTGGCAAGTGGCCGATCAGAGGACAATGGGCTTAGGCGCGTGCACGAGTCGACCCCGTGCTTTATTTTCTTTCCTCTTTTTACCTAAACGCAGATTCCCGGTCGGAATATTATCGCTTTTTTACGAGAAAAATGGCATAAAAATTGATTTTAAACAGCGGTTGACATGCTTCGAAGTACGGTAATGGAATATTTAGAATTTTTTTGTCACGAAATGCGCCGTGCTCGTCCCCCTTATTTACCCTTTCGGATAGTGTCTTGAACGCACGAACAAAACGCCGCTGTTTGGATATAACAATGGATTATTTGGGACCAAACCAACATTTGTTATTGAAGTAGAAGTCCTGGGAGTGCATTCTGACGAAGAACACCAAAGGTAATAACATTTTTCTTATAGTAAATCTGACTTTGGTGAGTGCTAAACTTGCTGGGTGTCTAAATAGCTAGCCCTGTGATGCCGGGCTATCTACTGAGAATATTGCAAAATGTGCTTTCACCGAAAAGCTATTTTAAAATCGGACATATCGAGTGCATAGAGGAGTTCTGTATCTATAATTCTTAAAATAATTGTTATGCTTTTTGTGAACGTTTATCGTGAGTAATTTAGTACATTTTTAGTAAATTCACCGGAAGTTTGCGGGGGTATGCTAGTTCTGAACGTCACATGCTAATGTAAAAAGCTGTTTTTTGATATAAATATGAACTTGATTTAACAAAACATGCATGTATTGTATAACATAATGTCCTAGGTGTGTCATCTGATGAAGATCATCAAAGGTTAGTGCTGCATTTAGCTGTCTTCTGGGTTTTTGTGACATTATATGCTAGCTTGAAAAATGGGTGTCTGATTATTTCTGGCTGGGTACTCTGCTGACATAATCTAATGTTTTGCTTTCGTTGTAAAGCCTTTTTGAAATCGGACAGTGTGGTTAGATTAACGAGAGTCTTGTCTTTAAAATGCTGTAAAATAGTCATATGTTTGAGAAATTGAAGTAATAGCATTTCTAAGGTATTTGAATAATGCGCCACAGGATTCCACTGGCTGTTACGTAGGTGGGACGATTTCGTCCCGTTGGCCCTAGAGAGGTTAAAGAGAAATGAATACAAAGTGTATTCCCCCTGGGGCGGCAGGTAGCCTAGTGGTTAGAGAGTTGGACTAGTAACCGAAAGGTTGCTAGATTGAATCCCTTAGCTGACAAGGTACAAATCTGTTGTTCTGCCCCTGAACAAGGCAGTTAATCTTACATCTAGATGTTCACCACTCCAATATCCAATGATAGGGCGTGGCACGAATTACAAACACCTCAGAAATCCAAAAACGTCAATTTCTCAAACATATGACTATTTTACACCATTTTAAAGACAAGACTCTCCTTTATCTAACCACACTGTCCGATTTCAAAAAGGCTTTACAACGAAAGCAAAACATTAGATTATGTCAGGAGAGTACCCAGCCAGAAATAATCACACACCCATTTTTCAAGCTAGCATATAATGTCACAAAAACCAAAACCACAGCTAAATGCAGCACTAACCTTGGATGATCTTCATCAGATGACACTCCTAGGACATTATGTTATACAATACATGCATGTTTTGTTCAATCAAGTTCATATTTATATCCAAACCAGCTTTTTACATTAGCATGTGACGTTCAGAACTAGCATACCCACCGAACACTTCCGGTGAATTTACTAAGTTACTCACGATAAACGTTCACAAAAAACATAATTATTTTAAGAATTATAGATACAGAACTCCTTTATGCAATCGCGGTGTCAGATTTTAAAATAGCTTTTCGGTGAAAGCACATTTTGCAATATTCTGAGTAGATAGCCCGGCGATCATGGCTAGCTATTTTGACACCCACCAAGTTTGGCACTCACCAAACTCAGATTTACTATAAGAAAAATTGGATTACCTTTGCTGTTCTTCGTCAGAATGCACTCCCAGGACTTCTAGTTTACACCCAATGTTGTTTTGGTTCCAAATAATCCATAGTTATATCCAAATAGCGGCGTTTTGTTCTTGCGTTCAAGACACTATCCGAAAGGTGACGCGCCGGCGCATATCGTGACAAAAAATGTCAAAATATTACATTACCGTACTTCGAAGCATGTCAAACGCTGTTTAAAATCAATTTTTATACGATTTTTCTCGTAAAATAGCGATAATATTCCGTCCGGGAGACGTCGTTTTCGTTCAAAGACTGAAAATGTAAAATGGACTCTTCACGTGCATGCGAGCACCCGTTTCATTGTTCTCAGATCAACCACTATCCAAATGCGCTACTGTTTTTCAGCCAGGGACTGCAGAGTCATCATTCCCCGTTCTGGCGGCTTCTGAGAGCCTATGGGAGCCTTAGAAAATGTCACGTTACAGCAGAGATCCTCTATTTTCCATAAAGAGGCTATAGAAGGCCAAGAAATGGTCAGAGAGGGCACTTCCTGTATGCAATCTTCTCAGGTTTTGGCCTGCCATATGAGTTCTGTTATACTCACAGACACCATTCAAACAGTTTCAGAAACTTTAGGGTGTTTTTTATCCAAATCAAACAATTATATGCATATTCTAGTTTCTGGGCAGGAGTAATAACCAGATTAAATCGGGTACGTTTTTTATCCGGCCGTGAAAATACTGCCCCCTATCCTAAACAGGTTAACCCACTGTTCCTAGGACGGTCATTGAAATTAAGAATTTGTTCTTAACTGACTTCCCTAGTTAAATAAAGGTAAAAAAAATATATTAAAAAAAAAACCTGTAGAAATCCATAAGAAGACTGCCTCTAGTAAAATCATTGTACGAGCCAAAACAGCCTTCCCTTAATGTGAATACATTTTTTGAATAGAGTGAGGGTGATAGCTAACCTTTGTCATTGGCTGAAGATTGCTCTTTTGAAGCCATAATGCTTTCATCTTGGTTTATGAGGATATTCTACCTATGCAAAACCACGGGCTGACAGCATCATGATGAGTTCCAGTATCTTGTCAGTGGTTACCAGTATCAATGTTGAGCAGAGTTTCTCCAGGTGCTGCCCTGTGCTCAGCATGCAGGCAGAAGTTCTCCAGGTTCTGTCTGTGCTCACCATGCAGGCAGAGGTTCTCCAGGTGCTGCCCTTGCTCAGCATGCAGGCAGAGGTTCTCCAGGTGCTGCCCTTGCTCAGCATGCAGACAGAGGTTCTCCAGGTTCTGTCTGTGCTCAGCATGCAGGCAGAGGTTCTCCAGGTGCTGCCCTTGCTCAGCATGCAGGCAGAGGTTCTCCAGGTGCTGCCCTTGCTCAGCATGCAGACAGAGGTTCTCCCGGTTCTGCCCTGTGCTCAGCATGCAGGCAGAGGTTCTCCAGGTGCTGCCCTTGCTCACCATGCAGGCAGAGGTTCTCCAGGTGCTGCCCTTGCTCAGCATGCAGGCAGAGGTTCTCCAGGTGCTGCCCTTGCTCAGCATGCAGGCAGAGGTTCTCCAGGTGCTGCCCTTGCTCAGCATGCAGGCAGAGGTTCTCCAGGTTCTGTCTGTGCTCAGCATGCAGGCAGAGGTTCTCCAGGTGCTGCCCTTGCTCACCATGCAGGCAGAGGTTCTCCAGGTGCTGCCCTTGCTCAGCATGCAGGCAGAGGTTCTCCAGGTTCTGTCTGTGCTCAGCATGCAGGCAGAGGTTCTCCAGGTTCTGTCTGTGCTCAGCATGCAGGCAGAGGTTCTCCAGGTGCTGCCCTGTGCTCACCATGCAGGCAGAGGTTCTCCAGGTGCTGCCCTTGCTCAGCATTCAGGCAGAGGTTCTCCAGGTGCTGCCCTTGCTCAGCATGCAGACAGAGGTTCTCCAGGTGCTGCCCTTGCTCAGCATGCAGACAGAGGTTCTCCAGGTTCTGTCCGTGCTCAGCATGCTGGCAGAGGTTCTCCAGGTTCTGTCCGTGCTCAGCATGCAGGCAGAGGTTCTCCAGGTTCTGTCCGTGCTCAGCATGCAGGCAGAGGTTCTCAAGGTGCTGCCCTTGCTCAGCATGCAGGCAGATGTTCTCCAGGTTCTGTCCATGCTCAGCATGCAGGCAGAGGTTCTCGAGGTGCTTCCCGTGCTCAGCATGCAGACAGAATAACACGACAGAGAGGACAAAGTAGTGATAGTTGTGGTGACCACAACGATGTTTCACGTGAGAATCCATAATGCAAACAGAACTTAAGAGATGATCAAAATAAAATAGAAGGAACATTTAGTGTATTCAGATTGAAGAACCCCTAAAGCCAACACAAGGACTGTTTCCATTATGTGGAACTGTGTCCAGAATTGAAGTAGATACAAGTAAATGTTTTTAGTACCGAATATTTAGCTGATAAGCCAGCACCACATTTCTGAAGGTCCTAGCAGAGTTGTTAAACAGGTTTCATATTTTGATTGGTTATTTCCCAGGGACAGTTAGTACAGAACTGTGTCAATGCAACAGGTAAAAAAAATGATAGCATTCCAAGAGAGGGGCTCTGCGGTTGTTGACTTTAGATAGTGTCCCGTTAGGTAGAATACGCACTGTAACATCTGATGTGTCTGAAGTATAATTCTGTATACTCACGGTTTTAATCAAGACTTCCTGCCCAAGATGCAGTTAACTTGATTAATATTAAGAATTTGTAGGACTGATTAAGATTTTTTTTATTTTTATTCCAGGATTTATGGAACGTCCAGTACCAAGTTTTCTGACAAGTTTACCAATTATTCTCTATCTCTCCCTTTGAAATGGTTCTGAGGCAGGTGCCTTGGGGGAGCAGTTAGTTCAAAGGGATCCAAATCCGGCTCTTGAGGGAGCTCCCAAAATAACTACGGCCTCGCAATTTTGTTTGTTTTTAGCACCCACACACAACCCACCTGTGATGTTAATACTTTGGTTGATTTACTGTGTGGGGTCTTTTCATTTTGGTTTTAGTGGGTCTTTCAAAGGTTAGAAAGGATGCACCTTAAAAGACACAAAAATGACATTTTCTGAAGTATCTATTGTCAGTTTTGTTTGAACACATGTACATTCTCTTGATAAGAAATTTACTGAAAAACCCAATGTAATCCTGATGCACAAAATGTTTGCAGAAATATCTGTAAATAATGTCTGAGGTACCGGGAGAGAAAAGAGAAAGAAACACTCACATAATATGGTTGCCTGATCTCTGACCTGACTTTCTGGTGAGGCCTGATCACCCTTACTAGAAAGACTGGAGACATTGGGTGTGATTTAAATGGGCTACGTAAACACTAATGATTAGGAAGAAGTTCATCATTTAGCAATAGTCCTATGTGTGATTCGGACCACGAGAAGGACAGCGGGAGCGTGCTAGACGGTCAGGACGTCACCAGATTGGGTCTGCTGGATGTACAGGACGTCACCAGATTGGGTCTGCTGGATGTACAGGACGTCACCAGATTGGATCTGCTAGATGGTCAGGACGTCACCAGATTGGATCTGCTGGATGGTCAGGACGTCACCAGATTGGATCTGCTAGACGGTCAGGACGTCACCAGATTGGATCTGCTAGACGGTCAGGACGTCACCAGATTGGATCTGCTAGACGGTCAGGACGTCACCAGATTGGATCTGCTAGACGGTCAGGACGTCACCAGATTGGATCTGCTGGATGTACAGGACGTCACCAGATTGGGTCTGCTGGATGGACGTCACCAGATTGGGTCTGCTAGACGGTCAGGACGTCACCAGATTGGGTCTGCTAGACGGTCAGGACGTCACCAGATTGGATCTGCTAGACGGTCAGGACATCACCAGATTGGGTCTGCTGGATGGTCAGGACGTCACCAGATTGGGTCTGCTAGACGGTCAGGACGTCACCAGATTGGGTCTGCTGGATGGACGTCACCAGATTGGGTCTGCTAAACGGTCAGGACGTCACCAGATTGGGTCTGCTAGACGGTCAGGACGTCACCAGATTGGGTCTGCTAGATGGTCAGGACGTCACCAGATTGGGTCTGCTAAACAGTCAGGACGTAACCAGATTGGGTCTGCTAGACGGTCAGGACGTCACCAGATTGGGTCTGCTGGATGTACAGGACGTCACCAGATTGGGTCTGCTGGATGGACGTCACCAGATTGGGTCTGCTAGACGGTCAGGACGTCACCAGATTGGATCTGCTAGACGGTCAGGACATCACCAGATTGGGTCTGCTGGATGGTCAGGACGTCACCAGATTGGGTCTGCTAGACGGTCAGGACGTCACCAGATTGGGTCTGCTAAACGGTCAGGACGTCACCAGATTGGGTCTGCTAAACGGTCAGGACGTCACCAGATTGGGTCTGCTAGACGGTCAGGACGTCACCAGATTGGGTCTGCTAGACGGTCAGGACGTCACCAGATTGGATCTGCTAGATGGTCAGGACGTCACCAGATTGGGTCTGCTAGATGGTCAGGACGTCACCAGATTGGGTCTGCTAGACGGTCAGGACGTCACCAGATTGGGTCTGCTGGATGGTCAGGACGTCACCAGATTGGGTCTGCTAAACAGTCAGGACGTCACCAGATTGGGTCTGCTAAACAGTCAGGACGTAACCAGATTGGGTCTGCTAGACGGTCAGGACGTCACCAGATTGGATCTGCTAGACGGTCAGGACGTCACCAGATTGGATCTGCTAGACGGTCAGGACGTCACCAGATTGGGTCTGCTAGACGGTCAGGACGTCACCAGATTGAGTCTGCTGGATGGTCAGGACGTCACCAGATTGAGTCTGCTGGATGGTCAGGACGTCACCAGATTGGGTCTGCTAAACGGTCAGGACGTCACCAGATTGGGTCTGCTAGACGGTCAGGACGTCACCAAATTGGGTCTGCTAGACGGTCAGGACGTCACCAGATTGGGTCTGCTAGACGGTCAGGATGTCACCAGATTGGGTCTGCTGGATGGTCAGGACGTCACCAGATTGGGTCTGCTAGACGGTCAGGACGTAACCAGATTGGGTCTGCTGGATGTACAGGACGTCACCAGATTGGGTCTGCTAGACGGTCAGGACGTCACCAGATTGGGTCTGCTGGATGGTCAGGACGTCACCAGATTGGGTCTGCTGGATGTACAGGACGTCACCAGATTGGGTCTGCTGGATGTACAGGACGTCACCAGATTGGATCTGCTAGATGGTCAGGACGTCACCAGATTGGATCTGCTGGATGGTCAGGACGTCACCAGATTGGATCTGCTAGACGGTCAGGACGTCACCAGATTGGATCTGCTAGACGGTCAGGACGTCACCAGATTGGATCTGCTAGACGGTCAGGACGTCACCAGATTGGATCTGCTAGACGGTCAGGACGTCACCAGATTGGATCTGCTAGACGGTCAGGACGTCACCAGATTGGATCTGCTGGATGTACAGGACGTCACCAGATTGGGTCTGCTGGATGGACGTCACCAGATTGGGTCTGCTAGACGGTCAGGACGTCACCAGATTGGGTCTGCTAGACGGTCAGGACGTCACCAGATTGGATCTGCTAGACGGTCAGGACATCACCAGATTGAGTCTGCTGGATGGTCAGGACGTCACCAGATTGGGTCTGCTAGACGGTCAGGACGTCACCAGATTGGGTCTGCTGGATGGACGTCACCAGATTGGGTCTGCTAAACGGTCAGGACGTCACCAGATTGGGTCTGCTAGACGGTCAGGACGTCACCAGATTGGGTCTGCTAGATGGTCAGGACGTCACCAGATTGGGTCTGCTAAACAGTCAGGACGTAACCAGATTGGGTCTGCTAGACGGTCAGGACGTCACCAGATTGGGTCTGCTGGATGTACAGGACGTCACCAGATTGGGTCTGCTGGATGGACGTCACCAGATTGGGTCTGCTAGACGGTCAGGACGTCACCAGATTGGATCTGCTAGACGGTCAGGACATCACCAGATTGGGTCTGCTGGATGGTCAGGACGTCACCAGATTGGGTCTGCTAGACGGTCAGGACGTCACCAGATTGGGTCTGCTGGATGGACGTCACCAGATTGGGTCTGCTAAACGGTCAGGACGTCACCAGATTGGGTCTGCTAGACGGTCAGGACGTCACCAGATTGGGTCTGCTAGACGGTCAGG
This sequence comes from Salmo salar, assembly GCF_965601325.2. Classification (NCBI taxonomy): domain Eukaryota; kingdom Metazoa; phylum Chordata; class Actinopteri; order Salmoniformes; family Salmonidae; genus Salmo; species Salmo salar. Next base: position 13,410,326 of record NC_138305.1, read on the forward strand.
ACGTCACCAGATTGGATCTGCTAGATGGTCAGGACGTCACCAGATTGGGTCTGCTAGATGGTCAGGACGTCACCAGATTGGGTCTGCTAGACGGTCAGGACGTCACCAGATTGGGTCTGCTGGATGGTCAGGACGTCACCAGATTGGGTCTGCTAAACAGTCAGGACGTCACCAGATTGGGTCTGCTAAACAGTCAGGACGTAACCAGATTGGGTCTGCTAGACGGTCAGGACGTCACCAGATTGGATCTGCTAGACGGTCAGGACGTCACCAGATTGGATCTGCTAGACGGTCAGGACGTCACCAGATTGGGTCTGCTAGACGGTCAGGACGTCACCAGATTGGGTCTGCTGGATGGTCAGGACGTCACCAGATTGAGTCTGCTAGATGGTCAGGACGTCACCAGATTGGGTCTTCTAGATGGTCAGGACGTAACCAGATTGGGTCTTCTAGATGGTCAGGACGTAACCAGATTGGGTCTTCTAGACGGTCAGGACGTCACAAGATTGGGTCTTCTAGACGGTCAGGACGTCACAAGATTGGGTCTTCTAGATGGTCAGGACGTAACCAGATTGGGTCTGCTAGACGGTCAGGACGTCACCAGATTGAGTCTGCTAAACAGTCAGGACGTCACCAGATTGGGTTTGCTAGATGGTCAGGACGTCACCAGATTGGATCTGCTAGACGGTCAGGACGTCACCAGATTGGGTCTGCTAGACGGTCAGGACGTCACCAGACGGTTCTACAGCTGCACCATCGAGAGCATCCGGACTCGTTGCACCACTGCCTGGTATGGCAACTTCTCGACCTCCGACCACAAGGCACTACAGAGGGAAGTGCGTACGGCCAGGTACATCACCGGGGACGAGCTTCCTGCCATCCAGGACCTCTATACCAGGCAGTGTCAGAGGAAGGCCTTAAAAATTGTCAAAGACTCCAGCCCCACTAGTCAGACTGTTCTCTCTGCTACCGCACGGCAAGCGGTACTGGAGCGCCAAGTCTATGTCCAAGAGGCTTTTAAACAGCTTCTACCCCAAGCCATAAGACTCCTGAACATCTAATCAATTGGCTACCCAGACTATTTGTGTTGCCCCCCCACCCCTTCTACGCTGCTGCTACTCTCTTTTTATTACTGCATTGTTGGTTAAGGGCTTGTAAGTAAGCTTTTCACCTGTTATATTCGGCGCATGTGACAAATAACAATTGATTTAATTTGAATTACTCCATACTTACACACTAACCCTAGAATAGAGAGAATTACTCCATACTTACACACTAACCCTAGAATAGAGAGAATTACTCCATACTTACACACTAACCCTAGAATAGAGAGAATTACTCCATACTTACACACTAACCCTAGAATAGAGAGAATTACTCCATACTTACACACTAACCCTAGAATAGAGAGAATTACTCCATACTTACACACTAACCCTAGAATAGAGAGAATTACTCCATACTTACACACTAACCCTAGAATAGAGAATTACTCCATACTTACACACTAACCCTAGAATAGAGAGAATTACTCCATACTTACACACTAACCCTAGAATAGAGAGAATTACTCCATACTTACACACTAACCCTAGAATAGAGAGAATTACTCCATACTTACACACTAACCCTAGAATAGAGAGAATTACTCCATACTTACACACTAACCCTAGAATAGAGAATTACTCCATACTTACACACTAACCCTAGAATAGAGAGAATTACTCCATACTTACACACAAACCCTAGAATAGAGAATTACTCCATACTTACACACTAACCCTATAATAGAGAATTACTCCATACTTACACACTAACCCTAGAATAGAGAGAATTACTCCATACTTACACACTAACCCTAGAATAGAGAGAATTACTCCATACTTACACACTAACCCTAGAATAGAGAATTACTCCATACTTACACACTAACCCTAGAATAGAGAGAATTACTCCATACTTACACACTAACCCTAGAATAGAGAGAATTACTCCATACTTACACACTAACCCTAGAATAGAGAGAATTACTCCATACTTACACACTAACCCTAGAATAGAGAGAATTACTCCATACTTACACACTAACCCTAGAATAGAGAGAATTACTCCATACTTACACACTAACCCTAGAATAGAGAGAATTACTCCATACTTACACACTAACCCTAGAATAGAGAGAATTACTCCATACTTACACACTAACCCTAGAATAGAGAGAATTACTCCATACTTACACACTAACCCTAGAATAGAGAGAATTACTCCATACTTACACACTAACCCTAGAATAGAGAGAATTACTCCATACTTACACACTAACCCTAGAATAGAGAGAATTACTCCATACTTACACACTAACCCTAGAATAGAGAGAATTACTCCATACTTACACACTAACCCTAGAATAGAGAGAATTACTCCATACTTACACACTAACCCTAGAATAGAGAATTACTCCATACTTACACACTAACCCTAGAATAGAGAGAATTACTCCATACTTACACACAAACCCTAGAATAGAGAATTACTCCATACTTACACACTAACCCTATAATAGAGAATTACTCCATACTTACACACTAACCCTAGAATAGAGAGAATTACTCCATACTTACACACTAACCCTAGAATAGAGAGAATTACTCCATACTTACACACTAACCCTAGAATAGAGAGAATTACTCCATACTTACACACTAACCCTAGAATAGAGAGAATTACTCCATACTTACACACTAACCCTAGAATAGAGAGAATTACTCCATACTTACACACTAACCCTAGAATAGAGAGAATTACTCCATACTTACACACTAACCCTAGAATAGAGAGAATTACTCCATACTTACACACTAACCCTAGAATAGAGAAAATTACTCCATACTTACACACTAACCCTAGAATAGAGAGAATTACTCCATACTTACACACGAACCCTAGAATAGAGAATTACTGTCAGAGTGTGCACAACTGGTCGAAGGAAGTCAAGTGCAGGAGAGCAGAGATGCGTGAACAACACTCCGGCCCAAGGAAAAAAGCGATAGCCACAAATTACACAAATAGGTACAAATAACAAAACCACGGGTTACAACAATACCCGGCGCAAAACCAGCCTGTAGCGTCACACACATAACGAACAAACAATACCACACACAGACATGGGGGGGGGGGGGGAACAGAGGATAATATACACGTAGAGTAATGAGGGGATGTAAACCAGGTGTGCGGGAAAACAAGACAAAACAAATGGAAAATGAAAGGTGGAGCGGCGATGGCTAGAAGACCAGTGATGTTGACCGCCGAACGCCGACCGAACAAGGAGAGGGACCGACTTCGGCGGGAGTCGTGACAATTACTCCATACTTGCACACTAACACTAGAATAGAGATGAATTACTCCATACTTACACACTAACACTTTTATCTGGCACCAATGTTGAAAGCCTTAAAAAACAGGGCTCTGGTCAAAAGTAGTGCACAATATAGGGAATATGCTACCATCTAGAAGTAACCTATAGAGTCAGAAACAGAATGGTGTTTCCATTCCCCAGGAGGCAGGAATGATCCTGTAATGCCACCCTACTTCCTGTCTAGACGTGTGTAATTTCCTGCTTCAGAGGGTAAACTTGTTTTAATTTCAGAGAGAGAGAGAGAGAGAGAGAGAGAGAGAGAGAGAGAGAGAGAGAGAGGAGAGCAATGGTAGCTTTTTACTGTGGTTCAGTTGGAAGGTGTCCTGGTTAGTTGGTGAGTTGGAAGGTGTCCTGGTTAGTTGGTGAGTTGGAAGGTGTCCTGGTTAGTTGGTGAGTTGGAAGGTGTCCTGGCTAGTTGGTGAGTTGGAAGGTGTCCTGGTTAGTTGGTCAGTTGGAAGGTGTCCTGGTTAGTTGGTCAGTTGGAAAGTGTCCTGGCTAGTTGGTCAGTTGGAAGGTGTCCTGGCTAGTTGGTCAGTTGGAAGGTGTCCTGGTTAGTTGGTCAGTTGGAAAGTGTCCTGGCTAGTTGGTCAGTTGGAAGGTGTCCTGGCTAGTTGGCCAGTTGGAACGTGTCCTGGCTAGTTGGCCAGTTGGAACGTGTCCTGGCTAGTTGGTCAGTTGGAAAGTGTCCTGGCTAGTTGGTCAGTTGGAAGGTGTTCTGGCTAGTTGGTCAGTTGGAAGGTGTCCTGGTTAGTTGGTCAGTTGGAAGGTGTTCTGGCTAGTTGGTCAGTTGGAAGGTGTCCTGGTTAGTTGGTCAGTTGATATAGTGGAAGGTGTCCTGGTTAGTTGGTCAGTTGGTGTAATTAGAAGGTGTCCTGGTTAATTGGTCAGTTGGTGTAATTAGAAGGTGTCCTGGTTAGTTTTGCAGGTAGTTAGTTGGTACTTGAAGGTGTCCTAGTTAGCAGGTTTATGTTAAACTAGAAGTTGCTGTTCCCAGACAAGTTTCTCTTCTTTGACTCTGTCAGTATTTGGAATGGTTGGACTGGTCTAGGTCCTTCTATCTGACTCTAGCATTGTTTGGAATGGCTGGACTGGCTATCCTCTCTGGCTCTGGCATCATTTGGTATGGCCTAGCTAAGCCCCTTCCCTGTGAGACATAAAGTGGAGTGGGGGGGGGGGGGGTTGGCCTGAGAGAGAACAGAGTAGGGTAACCGATAGATCTGATGCAGTAGGGATCAGATCCCTGACCTTCGACCCTGTGGGACCCAGTGGGACAACGATAGAGGTAGAATGAGGTCTCCGGATGTTCTTCAAATTGGGTTGCCTATGATTTGTAAACGGCTTTTAAGCGTGATCACTGCCATCTAGTGGCCACACAAGATTTTAATTCAGGACTCCAGCACTACAGGTGGAGCTAAATAACCAATATCAACCAAAAATAATAAGTCAATTGACTACTTTAAAATGGAGATTGCCTTTAGTGGTGCAGGCCCATGCTGTCACAGAGGCCATTAGGACACAGAAAATAGACAACACACAAACTACTCCACCAGTTGGGCATATGTCTTATTTTAATGGTGCTGCTGTTGTGCTGCTCACAGGGAAAGCTCTAACAGGGAGGGGGGTGTGTGTGTGTGTGTGTGTGTGTGTGTGTGTGTGTGTGTGTGTGTGTGTGTGTGTGTGTGTGTGTGTGTGTGTGTGTGTGTGTGTGTGTGTGTGTGTGTGTGTGTGACCTCTGATGTCCTAGGAGAGGCACCCTGAGGACAGAGTGAAATGAGAAGGAACATGGCTGCCTGTTGCTCAGCAACCAGCTCCTCATATAACTGTACTAAAACAACAAGATTTTCTCTCTGTACTCCATTTGCTGTAGGATATTCAACTACCCTCTGCCATGCTAACGTTGATCTGGATCTATCCACTTACTAAAATTAGACAGAAACCAATGACCCAATCTGGTGGATTGGGTCATTGCTGCATCTCAGTGAAAGAGGTGTCACTACAGTCCCTGGTTTGAATCCAGGCTGTATCACATCCGGCCGTGATTCTTATAAATAAGAATTTGTTCTTAACTGACTTGCCCAGTTAAATAAAGGTTACACATTAGGGTGAGGTACATGGGCTACTAACAGCTTACTACACAACATACACTTAGTATTACGTTCTTAGCTACAGTGTACATATCTCCCTGGCATATTGCATCATTTATGCAGCAGCATCCAAGACATTGGACTCACCTTGTTGTGCTGTGCTCACTTGAACAGGACGGTGTCGAGCCACTACTTTGTGGGCAAATTTTGTTATCAAACTTTGTCATCAAAGTCTGGCATTCTCTTGATTTATGGTGCTTTCAAGACAACTGGGAACTCTGAAAGAAAACAAAGTCAAATCATGATGTCGTCATTGATCTTCAGGTCGGAGCTCTAGAAGAAGCACGAGTTCCCGACTTGCAATTCCGAGTTGGATCGTTTTTTTTCCTGAATTCCCAGTTGTCTTGAACTCACTGAAGTCTGAGATTTCCCAGTTCCGAGTTTCCAGTTGTTTCGAGAGCGGCAGAAGTCATGCTGGATTGACAGCATGGCCAATGTTGAATGCTTGGAAAACAGACCCTTAAACCCAGACTTGGACCACACACCCTCTCCACTGAATAGCAGGCTAGTGATTGCTTTGCAATGCTTGCAGGTAGCCACTTTATTCCTTCAAACCAACTTGTGTAATGTTTATGTCCAATGGCCGATGAGCACCGATAGGTTTTATCCATAATTTCTCTTATTTCTCTTCATATGACCAGGATTAAAAAGGACACTATGAAAGCTTAACCAAGTTTATTCTCCCAGAGGGTCGATACAGCTACATTAGACAAATACATTTTCACACAAGCACTGATATTTAAACGTTCCTCCTAAGCTAAGTCTCCTCCTACACATCTGTACAAACATCGTTCTTTACTGCTAGGCAGGACGCTAAGTGATACGGGCCCTATAAGGAGCATCGGTTGCAAATCTGATGGCCGATCATAACTAAGGGGAGTTTCTCTGCACTTTTTCTAGGCCCAATGGCGGCTTCCTTGTCCCCTCCCTCCGCTGCCTCCCACCTCCGCCGCGTCGTTATCAACACTAGTTTAAATCCATATAGCTGTTTTCTAGAAATCTGGCTTTTTTTCCCTGGTTCGGGCTTATTTATTTTCTGTAATGTCGGACCAGAGTTCAAGATTTAGCTCACCTGGTTCAGACCGGGACAGAGTCCGGCTGTAATGAACACGACGGGAGACAGAGAGCTGGTTTCAAGCGCAGGGCGCAGCAGGTGTTTCTAGGTAAAGGACCACAGGAGGAGACATGTAGCTGGGTCCAGGGGCAGGCAGAAGATCATACACAGGGGGAGGCAGGTAGCTGGGTCCAGGGACAGGCAGAAGGTCATACACAGGAGGAGGCAGGTAGCTGGGTCCAGGGGCAGGCAGAAGGTCATACACAGGAGGAGGCAGGTAGCTGGATCCAGGGGCAGGCAGAAGGTCATACACAGGAGGAGGCAGGTAGCTAGGTCCAGGGGCAGGCAGAAGGTCATACACAGGAGGAGGCAAGTAGCTGGGTCCCGGGGCAGGTAGCTGGGTCCAGGGGCAGGCAGAAGGTCATACACAGGAGGAGGCAGGTAGCTGGGTCCAGGGGCAGGCAGAAGGTCATACACAGGAGGAGGTAGGTAGCTGGGTCCAGGGACAGGCAGAAGGTCATACACAGGAGGAGGCAGGTAGCTGGGTCCAGGGACAGGCAGAAGGTCATACACAGGAGGAGGCAGGTAGATGGGTCCAGGGGCAGGCAGAAGGTCATACGCAGGAGGAGTCAGGTAGCTGGGTCCAGGGGCAGGCAGAAGGTCATACACAGGAGGAGGCAGGTAGCTGGGTCCAGGGGCAGGCAGAAGGTCATACACAGGAGGAGGTAGGTAGCTGGGTCCAGGGGCAGGTAGCTGGGTCCAGGGGCAGGCAGAAGGTCGTACACAGGAGGAGGCAGGTAGCTGGGTCCAGGGGCAGGCAGAAGGTCATACACAAGAGGAGGCAGGTAGCTGGGTCCAGGGGCAGGTAGCTGGATCCAGGGGCAGGCAGAAGGTCATACACAGGAGGAGGCAGGTAGCTGGGTCCAGGGGCAGGCAGAAGGTCATACAGCGCGACTCAGACCAGAGCACACCGGACCTATTCTCTCTCCTTTCCCCGATTTCTACCGCAGGCTCTGGACATTTACACCTGGATCTTGCAGCTAACTAGCTGCGACCTGAGTGACTATTGGCAACGTCGGTCCCGGAATTAACACACATTATTCCGGAGCTAGCCAGCTGAAGAGTTCCGTCAGCCACTCGTGGGCTTTTCCTGAGCTAGCCAGCTGAAGTGTCTCCTGGGCTACAATCACCTATCCTGACCCGTTTTACTGCCGATGCGGAGCCCCATCGGGCCTTCACGACTGGACCACCGACGTTATCTGCCCGAGGGAGTTATCCAACTGGCCCCTCCGTCGCGACGTAACCTGATCGCCCATCTGCGGCCCACTAATCGTTAATCGTTAGCTGTCTTATCGGCTGCGATCTGAATAGGTCTATCGGACACTTTTCTTGGGCCACTATAACCAACTATTTTGCCAACTTGGACTTGTCCCCCCTTCCACACGGAACCCCACTAACCCACAGACGGAAACGCACGAGGTGGCTAAAAACAGACCTCCCTCCATCTTCCACCAGCTTGCTACCTATGGCCCGGCTAGCTGTCTGAATCTCCCTGGACCCTTTGATCACTCGGCTAAGCATGCCTCTCCTCAATGTCAATATGCAATGTCCATTGCTGTTCTGGTTAGTGTTTATTGGCTTATTTCACTGTAGAGCCTCTAGCCCTGCTCATTCTATCTTATCCAACCTCTCAGTTCTTCCACCCACACATGCTATGACATCTTCTGGTTTCAATGATGTTTCTAGAGACAATATCTCTTTCATCATCACTAAATGCCTAGGTTTACCTCCTCTGTATTCACATCCCACCATACCTTTGTCTGTACATTATACCTTGAAGCTATTTTATCGCCCCCAGAAACCTGCTCCTTTTTCTCTCTATTCTGGACGTCACAGACGACCAATTCTTATAGCTTTTAGCCGTACCCTCATACTCATTCTTCTCTGCTCCTCTGGGGATGTAGAGGTGAATCCAGGCCCTGCAGTGCCTGGCTCCACTCCTACTCCCCAGGCGCTCTCTTTTGATGACTTCTGTAACCGTAATAGCCTTGGTTTCATGCATGTTAACATTAGAAGCCTCCTCCCTAAGTTTGTTTTATTCACTGCTTTAGCACACTCTGCCAACCCGGATGTCCTAGCTGTGTCTGAATCTTGGCTTAGGAAGTCCACCAAAAACTCTGAAATCTTCATCCCTAACTACAACATTTTCAGACAAGATAGAACGACCAAAGGGGGCGGTGTTGCAATCTACTGCAGAGATAGCCTGCAGAGCTCTGTCCTGCTATCCAGGTCTGTACCCAAACAATTTTAACTTCTACTTCTAAAAATCCACCTCTCCAAAAACAAGTCTCTCACCGTCGCCGCCTGCTATAGACCCCCCTCGGCCCCTAGCTGTGCTCTGGACACCATATGTGAACTGATTGCCCCCCATCTATCTTCAGAGCTCGTGCTACTAGGTGACCTAAACTGGGACATGCTTAACACCCCAGCCATCCTACAATCCAAGCTTGATGCCCTCAATCTCACACAAATTATTAATGAACCCACCAGGTACAACCCCAAAGCCGCAAACACTGGCACCCTCATAGATATCATCCTAACCAACGTGCCCTCTAAATACACCTCTGCTGTTTTCAACCAAGATCTCAGCGATCACTGCCTCATTGCCTGCACCCGTAATGGTTCAGCGGTCAAACGACCTCCACTCATTACTGTCAAACGCTCCCTGAAACATTTCAACGAGCAAGCCTTTCTAATCGACCTGGCCCTGGTATCCTGGAAGGATATTGACCTCATCCCGTCAGTAGAGGATGCCTGGTTATTTTTTTTAAATGCCTTCCTCACCATCTTAAATAAGCATGCCCCTTTCAATAAATGTAGAACCAGGAACAGATATAGCCCTTGGTTCTCCCCAGACCTGACTGCCCTTAACCAACACAAGAATATCCTGTGGCGTTCTGCATTAGCATCGAACTGCCCCCGCGATATGCAACTTTTCAGAGAAGTTAGAAACCAATACACACAGGCAGTTAGAAACGCCAAGGCTAGCTTTTTCAAACAGAAATTTGCTTCCTGCAACTCAAACTCTAAAAAGTTTTGGGACACTGTAAAGTCCATGGAGAATAAGAACACCTCCTCCCAATTGCCCACTGCACTGAGGATAGGAAACTCTGTCACCACCGATAAGCCCACTATAATTGAGAATTTCAATAAGCATTTTTCTACGGCTGGCCATGCTTTCCACCTAACTACCCCTACTGCATTCAACAGCACTGCACCCCCCGCAGCTACTCGCACAAGCCTCCCCCATTTCTCCTTCTCCCAAATCCATTCAGCTGATGTTCTGAAAGAGCTGCAAAATCTGGACCCCTACAAATCAGCTGGGCTTGACAATCTGGACCCTTTCTTTCTAAAATTATCTGCCGAAATTATTGCAACCCCTATTACTAGCCTGTTCAACCTCTCTTTCGTGTCGTCTGAGATTCCCATAGATTGGAAAGCAGCTGCTGTCATCCCCCTCTTCAAAGGAGGTGACACTCTTGACCCAAATTGCTACAGACCTATATCCATCCTACCCTGCCTTTCTAAGGTCTTCGAAAGCCAAGTCAACAAACAGATTACCGACCATTTCGAATCCCACCGCACCCTCTCCGCTATGCAATCTGGTTTCAGAGCTGGTCATGGGTGCACCTCAACCACGCTCAAGGTCCTAAACGACATCGTAACCGCCATCGATAAGAAACAATACTGTGCTGCCATATTCATTGACCTGGCCAAAGCTTTTGACTCTGTTAATCACCACATCCTCATCGGCAGACTCAGTAGCCTTGGTTTCTCAAACGATTGCGTCGCCTGGTTCACCAACTACTTCTCTGATAGAGTTCAGTGTGTCAAATCGGAGGGCCTGCTGTCCGGACCTCTGGCAGTCTCTATGGGGGTACCACAGGGTTCAATTCTTGGGCCAACTCTTTTCTCTGTATACATCAATGATGTCGCTCTTGCTGCTGGTGAATCTCTGATCCACCTCTACGCAGACGACACCATTCTGTATACTTCTGGCCCTTCCTTGGACACTGTGTTAACCTGTTGGGTCTAGGGGGCAGCATTTGCACGTCTGGATAAAAAATTTTTACCCGATTTAATCTGGTTACTAATCCTACCCAGTAACTAGAATATGCATATACTTATTATATATGGATAGAAAACACTCTAAAGTTTCCAAAACTGTTTGAATGGTGTCTGTGAGTATAACAGAACTCATTTGGCAGGCAAAACCCTGAGACATTTTCTGACAGGAAGTGGATACCTGATGTGTTGTATTGACTTTAAACCTATCCCATTGAAAAACACAGGGGTTTAGGAATATTTTGGCACTTCCTATTGCTTCCACTAGATGTCACCAGCCTTTACAAAGTGTTTTGAGTCTTCTGGAGGGAGATCTGACCGAACAAGAGCCATGGAACGGTGATGTCCCATTAGACACCTGGCGCGCTACTTCATGTTGGGTACCCTCGTTCCAATACGTTATAAAAGACTATGCATTCGTCCACCTTGAATATTATTCATGTTCTGGTTAAAAAAGGCCCTAATGATTTATGCTATACAACGTTTGACATGTTTGAACGAACGGAAATATATTTTTTCCCCTCGTTCATGACGAGAAGTCCGGCTGGCTTACATCATGTGCTAACGAGACGGAGATTTTTGGACATAAATGATGAGCTTTTTTGAACAAAACTACATTCGTTATGGACCTGTGATACCTGGAAGTGACATCTGATGAAGAGAATCAAAGGTAATGGATTATTTACATAGTATTTTCGATTTTAGATCTCCCCAACATGACGTCTAGTCTGTATCGCAACGCGTATTTTTCTGGGCACAGTGCTCAGATTATTGCAAAGTGTGATTTCCCAGTAAGGTTATTTTTAAATCTGGCAAGTTGATTGCGTTCAAAAGATGTAAATCTATAATTCTTTAAATGACAATATAATATTTTACCAATGTTTTCTAATTTTAATTATTTAATTTGTGACGCTGACTTGACTGCCGGTTATTGGAGGGAAACGATTTCCTCAACATCAATGCCATAGTAAAACGCTGTTTTTGGATATAAATATCAACTTGATAGAACTAAAAATGCATGCATTGTCTAACATAATGTCCTAGGAGTGTCATCTGATGGAGATTGTAAAAGGTTAGTGTATCATTTTAGCTGGTTTTATGGTTTTGGTGACCCTGTCTTTGACTTGACAAAACATTACACACAACTCTTGTAAATGTACTGTCCTAACATACTCTAAATTTATGCTTTCGCCGTAAAACCTTTTTGAAATCGTAAAACGTGGTTAGATTAAGGAGATGTTTATCTTTCAAATGGTGTAACATAGTTGTATTTTTGAAAAATTTGAATTTTGACATTTATTTGGATTCAAATTTGCCGCTCTTGAAATGCACCTGCTGTTGATGGAGTGCACCACGGGTGGCACGCTAGCGTCCCACCTAGCCCCAAGAGGTTAACAACCCTCCAGACGAGCTTCAATGCCATACAACTCTCCTTCCGTGGTCTCCAACTGCTCCTAAATACAAGTAAAACTAAATGCATGCTCTTCAAACGATCGCTGCCTGCACCTGCCCGCCTGTCCAGCATCACTTCTCTGGACGGTTCTGACTTAGAATTTGTGGACAACTACAAATACCTAGGTGTCTGGTTAGACTGTAAACTCTCCTTCCAGACTCACATCACATCATTCATCTCCAATCCAAAGTTAAATCTAGAATTGGCTTCCTATTTCGCAACAAAGCATCCTTCACTCATGCTGCCAAACATACCCTCGTAAAACTGACCATCCTACCAATCCTCGACTTCAGCGATGTCATTTACAAAATAGCCTCCAATACCCTACTCAACAAGCTGGATGCAGTCTATCACAGTGCCATCCGTTTTGTCACCAAAGCCCCATATAGGACTAGGCTGTCTCCAGCCGAACGTGTGCGCAGACTTAACACCCAAAGTTGTCTGTATTGCGGTATTGCCTGTCATTATGTGTCTACCTGTCCCTTCAAGAGACCTAGCTCATTGGTAGGATGAGTACTCTGGTGGGTCTTAAGGGCAATTTTGCTTCTCCGTTACTCGCCCCCCTCTACATGCCACCCTGCTGTGGGACGACCAGACCAAGTCTCTCCATATACTCATCGACTCGGTGCCCATATGAGTTTTGTGGACGTTACCCTGGCGTCCGAGCTGGGCATCCCTACTCAACCCCTCTCCATTCCCATGAATGTTAGAGTGCTGGACTGGCGCTCTATAGGCCGGGTCACCCACCATACCACCCCCATCAACCTACGATTGTCGGGGAACCACAGCGAGACGATCCAATTCAAGCTAATTGAGTCTCCGCAGGTTCCTGTGGTATTGGGATTCTCTTGGCTCCAGGGACTTAATCCCTCTATTGACTGGTCCACTGATGCCATCGTGAGCTGGAGCCCATTAGGCAATGCTCAGTGCCTAAAATCAGCTCTGCCTGCCCCGGGACGTCTTCCCGGAGGCTTGGAAATTGCCTCAAACTTCTCTGCCATTCCTGAAGAGAACCAGGACCTCCGGGAGGGGTTCAGTAAGGCCACTTTGCATACCACAACACCGATCGGTACCCAAGGAGGTTAAGCCGGATGCACTGGCATGCCGCTAAAGCCCCGTGGCTACACCCCCGGAAGCCAATACCTTTTCCCCCTGCTCCAAAATCAGCAGGTAAACAGGAGGAGAGCAGACAACAGCAGGTAAACAGGCGGAGAGCAGACAACAGCAGGTAAACAGGTGGAGAGCAGACAACAGCAGGTAAACAGGCGGAGACCGGACAACAACAGGTAAACAGGCGGGGAGCAGACAACAGTAGGTAAACAGGAAGAGAGCAGACAACAGTAGGTAAACAGGAAGAGAGCAGACAACAGCAGGTAAACAGGAAGAGAGCAGACAACAGCAGGTAAACAGGCGGAGAGCAGACAACAACAGGTAAACAGGAAGAGAGCAGACAACAGTAGGTAAACAGGCAGAGAGCAGACAACAGCAGTGAAACAGGCGGAGTGCAGACAACAACAGGTAAACAGGCGGGGAGCAGACAACAGTAGGTAAACAGGAAGAGAGCAGACAACAGTAGGTAAACAGGAAGAGAGCAGACAACAGCAGGTAAACAGGAAGAGAGCAGACAACAGCAGGTAAACAGGCGTAGAGCAGACAACAACAGGTAAACAGGAAGAGAGCAGACAACAACAGGTAAACAGGCAGAGAGCAGACAACAGCAGGTAAACAGGCGGAGAGCAGACAACAACAGGTAAACAGGCGGAGAGCAGACAACAGCAGGTAAACAGGCGGAGAGCAGACAACAACAGGTTAAAAGGCGGGGAGCAGACAACAGCCGGTAAACAGGAAGAGAGCAGACAACAGCAGGTAAACAGGCAGAGCGCAGACAACAGCAGGTAAACAGGCGGAGAGCAGACAACAACAGGTAAACAGGCGGAGAGCAGACCACAGCAGGTAAACAGGAAGAGAGCAGACAACAGCAGGTAAACAGGCGGAGAGCAGACAACAGCGGGTAAACAGGCGGAGAGCAGACAACAGCAGGTAAACAGGAAGAGAGCAGACAACAGCAGGTAAACAGGAAGAGAGCAGACAACAGCAGGTGTGGTGTCCCAGGTAGTCGCCTCTGGATCTCTGTATTGGTTGTTGGATGTGAGGGCCGGGGTGTTTTTAAGGAAGTTGGTCAAATTGATCACTGATGATTGTCTAGCGATCAGCTAACAGTTGTGTATAGGGTTATGGTTGTGTGTAAAATAGGTTTACATTTTTTTAAAGTCTATAAAGTTAATTAAGTCCCCACACAGGAACTGTTTGGTTTAGACATTTGGCGCTTGTAACATAAAATGTATGCACGCATGACTAAGTCGCTTTGGATAAAAACGTCTGCTAAATGGCATATGTAATATCCGCTATGTCTCTTTCCTCTCTATCCATTACTAGGACCATGAGCCATTTTCTTTAGTATCCTATATCTTTGGTTATCTGTCCTTTGAGGTCAAAGAAATCCCTAAAAACTGTTATTCACCATCAATGACTGTGAGACAACCGTACAACTCTTATAAAAATGGTGTGTGATGTTGGGGTGGCGATGGGTGGCCCAGCCTCTCTCTCTCCCCGGGAAAAATAAACATGGCGACGCGTCCACAGAAGCTAAATATTGACTTAGAGACCTGTAATCACATTCACACATGACAGAATGGAAATAAACAGCAACATGTGCCCCGTCCACTCCGTGTGCCTCCGACTCACACCACAGCTGAGGATTCTGGGAGAACCAACCGCCATGGGCCACCTGAGGGATAATCTAGTAATGGGCCACTGACGACATCAGAGCTGAGAGCTGGAGAACAGAGAGTGGGAAAATAGTGTTGGCATATACTGTAGTAGAGTTGGTAGCAGGAGAATACCGTAGTAGAGTTGGGAGCAGGAGAATACCGTAGTAGAGTTGGTAGCAGGAGAATACTGTAGTGGAGTTGGGAGCAGGAGAATACCGTAGTAGAGTTGGTAGCAGGAGAATACTGTAGTAGAGTTGGGAGCAGGAGAATACTGTAGTAGAGTTGGGAGCAGGAGAATACTGTAGTGGAGTTGGGAGCAGGAGAATACTGTAGTAGAGTTGGGAGCAGGAGAATACTGTAGTGGAGTTGGGAGCAGGAGAATACTGTAGTAGAGTTGGGAGCAAGAGAATACTGTAGTGGAGTTGGGAGCAGGAGAATACTGTAGTAGAGTTGGGAGCAGGAGAATACTGTAGTAGAGTTGGGAGCAGAAGAACTCTGTAGTAGAGTTGGGAGCAGGAGAATACTGTAGTGGAGTTGGGAGCAGGAGAACACTGTAGTAGAGTTGGGAGCAGGAGAATACTGTAGTAGAGTTGGGAGCAGGAAAATACTGTAGTAGAGTTGGGAGCAGGAGAATACTGTAGTAGAGTTGGGAGCAGGAGAATACTGTAGTGGAGTTGGGAGCAGGAGAATACTGTAGTAGAGTTGGGAGCAGGAGAATACTGTAGTGGAGTTGGGAGCAGGAGAATACTGTAGTAGAGTTGGGAGCAGGAGAATACCGTAGTAGAGTTGGTAGCAGGAGAATACTGTAGTGGAGTTGGGAGCAGGAGAATACCGTAGTAGAGTTGGTAGCAGGAGAATACTGTAGTAGAGTTGGGAGCAGGAGAATACTGTAGTAGAGTTGGGAGCAGGAGAATACTGTAGTGGAGTTGGGAGCAGGAGAATACTGTAGTAGAGTTGGGAGCAGGAGAATACTGTAGTGGAGTTGGGAGCAGGAGAATACTGTAGTAGAGTTGGGAGCAAGAGAATACTGTAGTGGAGTTGGGAGCAGGAGAATACTGTAGTAGAGTTGGGAGCAGGAGAATACTGTAGTAGAGTTGGGAGCAGAAGAACTCTGTAGTAGAGTTGGGAGCAGGAGAATACTGTAGTGGAGTTGGGAGCAGGAGAACACTGTAGTAGAGTTGGGAGCAGGAAAATACTGTAGTAGAGTTGGGAGCAGGAGAATACTGTAGTAGAGTTGGGAGCAGGAGAATACTGTAGTGGAGTTGGGAGCAGGAGAATACTGTAGTAGAGTTGGGAGCAGGAGAATACTGTAGTGGAGTTGGGAGCAGGAGAATACTGTAGTAGAGTTGGGAGCAGGAGAATACTGTAGTGGAGTTGGGAGCAGGAGAATACTGTAGTGGAGTTGGGAGCAGGAGAATACTGTAGTAGAGTTGGGAGCAGGAGAACTCTGTAGTAGAGTTGGGAGCAGGAGAATACTGTAGTGGAGTTGGGAGCAGGAGAATACCATAGTAGAGTTGGGAGCAGGAGAATACTGTAGTAGAGTTGGGAGCAGGAGAATACTGTAGTGGAGTTGGGAGCAGGAGAATACCATAGTAGAGTTGGGAGCAGGAGAACTCTGTAGTAGAGTTGGGAGCAGGAGAATACTGTAGTAGCAGTTGGGAGCAGGAGAATACTGTAGTGGAGTTGGGAGCAGGAGAATACTGTAGTGGAGTTGGGAGCAGGAGAATACCATAGTAGAGTTGGGAGCAGGAGAATACTGTAGTAGAGTTGGGAGCAGGAGAACTCTTTAGCAGGATAATACTGTAGCAGGGGAGTACTGTAGCAGGAGAGTACTGTAGCAGGGGAGTACTGTAGCAGGATAATACTGTAGCAGGAGAGTAGTGTAGCAGGGGAGTACTGTAGCAGGATAATACTGTAGCAGGAGAGTACTGTAGCAGGGGAGTACTGTAGCAGGATTATACTGTAGCAGGAGAGTACTGTAGCAGAATAGTACTGTAGCAGGAGAATACTGTAGCAGGAGAATACTGTAGTAGTGTTGGGAGCAGGAGAATACTGTAGCAGGAGAATACTGTAGCAGGATAATACTGTAGCAGGATAATACTGTAGCAGGAGAGTACTGTAGCAGGAGAGTACTGTAGCAGGATAGTACTGTAGCAGGAGAGTACTGTAGCAGGAGAATACCGTAGTGGAGTTTCATCCGGCGTCCCAAAGCATATGGGAGTGGAATCCATGCCTAAATAACTTGAAGCAATTTGGGAAGGGATAATCTGGTAATGGGCTGCTGACCACATGATAACCACAGTTAGAGCTGAAGCTACAGGACTGGAAAATGGTCTACTGTAATAGAGAGAGGAGACTGAGGAGTAGAATACTGGTAACGGGCCACATGAGAACTAAAACCAGAATACTACTGGTAACGGGCCACATGAGAACTAAAACCAGAATACTACTGGTAACGGGCCACATGAGAACTAAAACCAGAATACTACTGGTAACGGGCCACATGAGAACTAAAACCAGAATACTACTAGTAACGGGCCACATGAGAACTAAGACCAGAATACTACTGGTAACGGGCCACATGAGAACTAAAACCAGAATACTACTGGTAACGGGCCACATGAGAACTAAGACCAGAATACTACTGGTAACGGGCCACATGAGAACTAAGACCAGAATACTACTGGTAACGGGCCACATGAGAACTAAAACCAGAATACTACTGGTAACGGGCCACATGAGAACTAAAACCAGAATACTACTGGCAACGGGCCACATGAGAACTAAGACCAGAATAGTACTGGTAACAGGCCACATGAGAACTAAGACCAGAATACGATGTAGGGAATAGTGTGCCATAAGGCCCTGGTCAACATTAGTGCACTACATAGGGAATAGTGTGCCATAGGGCCCTGGTCAACATTAGTGCACTACGTAGGGAATAGTGTGGCATAGGGCCCTGGTCACCGTCTTGCATCGTATTGTATCCCATTTACAGTTTCAGTACATTCCCTCTGATCAAAGACAATGCTGGCAACATCTGGAAAGCTGCTTTAAGGATTGTGTCGAATAGGAGAGAGAGTAGCACATGGATCCAGCAAATGGAGTGCTGAGTCGCTCCCTGCCTCCCTCCCTCCTATCCCGTCTAGGCCGGGTCCAGCCAGTCTCTACGGCCTATTCATCTGCTATGGAAGCTGTAGCACATATTTGGCTCAGCTACAAAGACCTGCAGATAGCAGCTCCACTGATGCCAAACAGCAATGACAGATAGTTGAACTGGCACCAGCACACAGCAGCCTGATACACAGCAGCCTGATACACAGCAGCCTGATACACAGCAGCCTGATACACACAGCAGCCTGATACACAGCAGCCTGATACACACAGCAGCCTGATACACAGCAGCCTGATAAACAGCAGCCTGATACACAGCAGCCTGACAAACATAGCAGCCTGATACACACAGCAGCCTGATACACAGCAGCCTGATACACAGCAGCCTGATACACAGCAGCCTGATACACACAGCAGCCTGAAACACAGCAGCCTGATACACAGCAGCCTGATACACAAAGCAGCCTGATACACAGCAGCCTGATACACAGCAGCCTGACACACACAGCAGCCTGATACACACAGCAGCCTGATACACACAGCAGCCTGATACACACAGCAGCCTGATACACAGCAGCCAGATACACAGCAGCCTGACACACACAGCAGCCTGATACACACAGCAGCCTGATGCACAAAGCAGCCTGATACACAGCAGCCTGATACATACAGCAGCCTGATACACAGCAGCCTGATACACAGCAGCCTGACAGACAGCAGCCTGACACACAGCAGCCTGATACAGAGCAGCCTGATACACAGCAGCCTGATACACAGCAGCCTGATAAACACAGCAGCCTGATACACACAGCAGCCTGATACACAGCAGCCTGACACACACAGCAGCCTGATACACACAGCAGCCTGATACACACAGCAGCCTGATACACAGCAGCCTGATACACAGCAGCCTGATACACAGCAGCCTGATACACAGCAGCCTGATAGAAACAGCAGCCTGATACACAGCAGCCTGATAGACACAGCAGCCTGATACACACAGCAGCCTGATACACAGCAGCCTGATACACACAGCAGCCTGACACACAGCAGCCTGATACACACAGCAGCCTGATACACAGCAGCCTGATACACAGCAGCCTGATACACAACAGCCTGACACACAGCAGCCTGATACACACAGCAGCCTGATACACAGCAGCCTGATACACACAGCAGCCTGATACACACAGCAGCCTGATACACAGCAGCCTGACACACACAGCAGCCTGATACACACAGCAGCCTGATACACCCAGCAGCCCGATACACACAGCAGCCTGATACACACAGCAGCCTGATACACAGCAGCCTGACACACACAGCCTGATACACAGCAGCCTGATACACAGCAGCCTGATACACAGCAGCCTGACACACAGCAGCCTGATACACACAGCAGCCTGATACACAGCAGCCTGATACACACAGCAGCCTGATACACACAGCAGCCTGATACACACAGCAGCCTGATACACAGCAGCCTGACACACACAGCAGCCTGATACACCCAGCAGCCTGATACACAGCAGCCTGATACACAGCAGCCTGATACACACAGCAGCCTGATACACACAGCAGCATGACACACACAGCCTGATACACAGCAGCCTGACACACAGCAGCCTGATACACACAGCAGCCTGACCCACAGCAGCCTGATCACACAGCAGCCTGATACACACAGCAGCCTGACACACAGCAGCCTGATACACACAGCAGCCTGACACACACAGCAGCCTGATACACACAGCAGCCTGATACACAGCAGCCTGATACACAGCAGCCTGATACACACAGCAGCCTGATACACACAGCAGCCTGATACACAGCAGCCTGATACACACAGCAGCCTGATACACACAGCGGCCTGATACACACAGCGGCCTGATACACAGCGGCCTGACACACACAGCAGCCTGATACACACAGCGGCCTGACACACACAGCCTGATGCACAGCAGCCTGACCACAGCAGCCTGATACACACAGCAGCCTGACACACAGCAGCCTGATACACAGCAGCCTGACACACAGCAGCCTGATACACACAGCAGCCTGATACACACAGCAGCCTGATACACACAGCAGCCTGATACACACAGCAGCCTGATTAACAGCAGCCTGATACACAGCAGCCTGATACACAGCAGCCTGATACACACAGCAGCCTGATACACACAGCAGCCTGACACACACAGCAGCCTGATACACACAGCAGCCTGATACACAGCAGCCTGATACACACAGCAGCCTGATACACACAGCAGCCTTATACACAGCAGCCTGTTACACAGCAGCCTGATACACAGCAGCCTGACACACACAGCAGCCTGATACACAGCAGCCTGATACACACAGCAGCCTGATACACACAGCAGCCTGATACACACAGCGGCCTGATACACACAGCGGCCTGACACACACAGCAGCCTGATACACACAGCAGCCTGACACACACAGCCTGATACACAGCAGCCTGACCACAGCAGCCTGATACACACAGCAGCCTGACACACACAGCCTGATACACAGCAGCCTGACACACAGCAGCCTGATACACACAGCAGCCTGATACACACAGCAGCCTGATACACAGCAGCCTGATACACACAGCAGCCTGATACACACAGCAGCCTTGTACACACAGCTGCCTGATACACACAGCAGCCTGACACACAGCAGCCTGATACACAGCAGCCTGACACATCGGACTAAATGGGTATTTGAGGAAAATTAGGAGTTTTTATTTTAAGATGAGCAAAGCTGAGTAGACTTCCTGTTAGCTGCTGATTGGAGGGCAGATAGGGAGATGGAAGCCAATCAACCTAGACCAGGTGTAGGCAACTTATCTTCCAGGACAGACACAGTACACACTACAATCCAGGACAGACACAGTACACACTACAATCCAGGTCATACCTTAGGCAAGAGTGGAAAGTAATGATTGAATTCCTTTGTAAACCAACCTAACCCAGGTCTAACCCAGACCATCTGTAAACCAGCCTTACCCAGGCCTAACCCAGACCATCTGCAAACCAACCTCCACCACCCAGGCCTAACCCAGACCATCTGTAAACCAACCCTAACCCAGGCCTAACCCAGACCATCTGTAAACCAACCTAACCCAGACCATCTGTAAACCAACCTAACCCAGGCCTGACTCGGGAGGCTTCATACGGGCCGAGCTCTTCCCGAGTCCGGCAAAATCATATTACTCTGGGTTCCGGCTAATGGTACTCGGGCCGAGTCCACTTCAGCATCTCTGTCCCGGTCCACTTCAGCATACCTGTCCCGGTCCACTTCAGCATACCTGTCCCGGTCCACTTCAGCATACCTGTCCCGGTCCACTTCAGCATCTCTGTCCCAGTCCACTTCAGCATACCTGTCCCGGTCCACTTCAGCAAACCTGTCCCGGTCCACTTCAGCATACCTGTCCCGGTCCACTTCAGCATCTCTGTCCCAGTCCACTTCAGCATACCTGTCCCGGTCCACTTCAGCAAACCTGTCCCGGTCCACTTCAGCATACCTGTCCCGGTCCACTTCAGTACACCTGTCCCGGTCCACTTCTGCATTTCTGTCCGGGTCCACTTCAGCATCTCTGTCCCGGTCCACTTCAGCATCTCTGTCCCGGTCCACTTCAGCATACCTGTCCCGGTCCACTTCAGCATCTCTGTCCCGGTCCACTTCAGCATCTCTGTCCCGGTCCACTTCAGCATACCTGTCCCGGTCCACTCCAGCATACCTGTCCCGGTCCACTCCAGCATACCTGTCCCGGGCCACTTCAGCATACCTGTCCCGGTCCACTTCAGCATACCTGTCCCGGTCCACTTCAGTACACCTGTCCCGGTCCACTTCTGCATTTCTGTCCCGGTCCACTTCAGCATCTCTGTCCCGGTCCACTTCAGCATCTCTGTCCCGGTCCACTTCAGCATCTCTGTCCCGGTCCACTTCAGAACACCTGTCCCGGTCCACTTCAGCATCTCTGTCCCGGTCCACTTCAGCATACCTGTCCCGGTCCACTTCAGCATCTCTGTCCCGGTCCACTTCAGCATCTCTGTCCCGGTCCACTTCAGCATACCTGTCCCGGTCCACTCCAGCATACCTGTCCCGGTCCACTCCAGCATACCTGTCCCGGGCCACTTCAGCATACCTGTCCCGGTCCACTTCAGCATACCTGTCCCGGTCCACTTCAGCATACCTGTCCCGGTCCACTTCAGCATCTCTGTCCCGGTCCACTTCAGCATCTCTGTCCCGGTCCAATTCAGCATCTCTGTCCCGGTCCACTTCAGCATCTCTGTCCCGGACCACTTCAGCATACCTGTCCCGGTCCACTTCTGCATTTCTGTCCCGGTCCACTTCAGCATACCTGTCCCGGTCCACTTCAGCATCTCTGTCCCGGTCCACTTCAGCATACCTGTCCCGGTCCACTTCTGCATTTCTGTCCCGGTCCACTTCAGCATCTCTGTCCCAGTTCACTTCAGCATACCTGTCCCGGTCTACTTCAGCATACCTGTCCCGGTCCACTTCTGCAATTATGTCCCGGTCCACTTCAGCATCTCTGTCCCGGTTCACTTCAGCATACCTGTCCCGGTCCACTTCAGCATACCTGTCCCGGTCCACTTCTGAATGTCTGTCCCGATGAACTTTTTCAGAAGTAGGACCATATGAGGTTTTTATTCAGCAGGTGACAGAAGGATAAAAATAATCTATCCATGTTCACGAATCATTCATGTAAGGTCGCGGGATCAGGCCACTCGCAAGGTTATGTAATGTGTAACCTTGGCTGAGACATGAAGATGTGTTAGTTTGACTGATGGGGTTATTTTCCTCTAGACCCCTAAAACCAGCCCATTATTTTCCTTTAGACCCTTAAAACCAGCCCATTATTTTCCTTCAGGCCCCTAAAACCAGCCCATTATTTTCCTTCAGGCCCCTAAAACCAGCCCATTATTTTCCTCTAGAACCCTAAAACCAGCCCATTATTTTCCTTCAGGCCCCTAAAACCAGCCCATTATTGTCCTCTAGACCCCTAAAACCAGCCCATTATTTTCCTCCAGGCTCCTAAAACCAGCCCATTATTTTCCTCTAGAACCCTAAAACCAGCCCATTATTTTCCTCTAGACCCCTAAAACCAGCCCATTATTTTCCTTCCAGACCCCTAAAACCAGCCCATTATTTTCCTTGCAGGCCCCTAAAACCAGCCCATTATTTTCCTTGCAGGCCCCTAAAACCAGCCCATTATTTTCCTTCAGGCTCGCTAAAACCAGCCCATTATTTTCCTCCGGGCTCCTAAAACCAGCCCATTATTTTCCTCCAGACCCCTAAAACCAGCCCATTATTTTCCTCCAGACTCCTAAAACCAGCCCATTATTTTCCTTCAGGCCCCTAAAACCAGCCCATTATTTTCCTTCAGGGCCCTAAAACCAGCCTATTATTTTCCTTTAGACCCCTAAAACCAGCCCATTATTTTCCTTCAGGCCCCTAAAACCAGCCCAATATTTTCCTCCAGACCCCTAAAACCAGCCCATTATTTTCCTCCAGACTCCTAAAACCAGCCCATTATTTTCCTTCAGGGCCCTAAAACCAGCTCATTATTTTCCTCCAGACCCCTAAAACCAGCCCATTATTTTCCTTCAGGCCCCTAAAACGAGCCCATTATTTTCCTTCAGGGCCCTAAAACCAGCCCATTATTTTCCTTCAGGCCCCTAAAACCAGCCCATTATTTTCCTCCAGACCCCTAAAACCAGCCCATTATTTTCCTTCAGGCCCCTAAAACCAGCCCATTATTTTCCTCCAGACCCCTAACACCAGCCCATTATTTTCCTCCAGACCCCTAACACCAGCCCATTATTTTCCTCCAGGCCCCTAAAACGAGCCCATTATTTTCCTCCAGGCCCCTAAAACCAACCCATTATTTTCCTCCAGGCCCCTAAAACCAGCCCATTATTTTCCTCCAGACCCCTAAAACCAGCCCAGACCATCTGTAAACCAGCCTTAACCAGGCCTAACACAGAGTAGCTGCTGCCTTGGCAGGAACTAATGGTGATCCATAATAAACCCCAGGAAGAGTAGCTGCTGCCTTGGCAGGAACTAATTGGGATCCATAATAAACCCCAGGAAGAGTAGCTGCTGCCTTGGCAGGAACTAATTGGGATCCATAATAAACCCCAGGAAGAGTAGCTGCTGCCTTGACAGGATGTCACGGTTTTCGTCGGTAATGGAGGACCAAAACGCAGCAGGTATGTGTAAGCTCATCTTGACCTTTATTAACTTCCAAAATGAACGTACAAAAATAACAAAACAAGAGAACGAACGATTAATAGACAGTCTGGCAAGGCACACGGCTAAACACAGAACAATCTCCCACAAACACACAGACAAACACACCCAACTAATATAGGACTTCCAATCAAAGGCAACACCACACAGCTGCCTTCAATTGGAAGTCCACCCCAATTAACTCTACATAGAAACACACTTACTAGACTACACATAGAAATACATAAATATAGACCATAAACCAAAAACCCGGAAATACTAAATCAAACACCCTTTTACCAAAACACCACCCCGGACCACATAAAACAAATACCCTCTGCCACGTCCTGACCAAACTACAATAACAATTAACCCTTATACTGGCCAGGACGTGACAGTACTCCCCCCCCTTAAAGGTGCTAACCCCGGAAGCACCTTAAAAAAACAAAAAAAACAACCACCCCAAACAACAAAAACTAAAATTCCCCCCTACTAAAGGGAGGGAAGGGAGGGTGGCTGCCGTCAACGACGGCACTGTGCTACAACCCCCTCCCCAACCCACCTATATCTGGAGGTGGCTCCGGTTCTGGCCGTTCCAGGCAGTCGGGCCACTCTGGCAGCTCGGGGCAGTCTGGCAACTCGGGACAGTCTGGGCAGTCTGGCAGCTCGGGGCAGTCTGGGCAGTCTGGCAGCTCGGGGCAGTCTGGGCAGTCTGGCAGCTCGGGGCAGTCTGGGCAGTCTGGCAGCTCGGGGCAGTCTGGCAGCTCGGGGCAGTCTGGCAGCTCGGGGCAGTCTGGCAGCTCGGGGCAGTTGGGGCAGTCTGGCAGCTCGGGGCAGTTGGGGCAGTCTGGCAGCTCGGGGCAGTCTGGCCACTCTGGCAGCTCGGGGCAGTCTGGCCACTCTGGCAGCTCGGGGCAGTCTGGCCACTCTGGCAGCTCGGGGCAGTCTGGCCACTCTGGCAGCTCGGGGCAGTCTGGCCACTCTGGCAGCTCGGGGCAGTCTGGCAGCTCGGGGCAGTCTGGCCACTCTGGCAGCTCCTGACTAGTGGGTGGCTCTGGCGACTCCTCACTGACGGGCGGCTCTGGCGATTCCTCACTGACGGGCGGCACTGGCGACTGTTGACTGGCGGGCAGCTCTGGTGACTGTTGACTGGCGGGCAGCTCTGATGACTGTTGACTGGCGGGCAGCTCTGGTGACTGTTGACTGGCGGGCAGCTCTGGTGACTGTTGACTGGCGGGCAGCTCTGGTGACTGTTGACTGGCGGGCAGCTCTGGTGACTTGACTGGCGGGCAGCTCTGGTGACTGTTGACTGGCGGGCAGCTCTGGTGACTGTTGACTGGCGGGCAGGTCTGGTGACTGTTGACTGGCGAGGCTGGGTTTACGCACTTGAAGCCTGGTGCGTGGTGCTGGTACTGGGCGTACCAGATTGGGAACACGCACCTCCAGGCTAGTGCGGGGAGCGGGAACAGGACGAGTCGGACTGGGTTGACGCACTTCCGGGTCCGCACGAGGGACAGGAGCTGGAAACCCAGGGCTATGGAGGCGCACAGTCGGTCTTGATCTTACCTCCTGCACAACCCGTCTTGGCTGGATGGAACTAGTAGCCCTGTACGAGCGGGGTGCTTGTACAGGGCAGACTGGGCTGTGCAGGGGCCTGATGGTAGCCATGCGTAGAGCGGGAGTTGGCTAGCCTGGTCCTCGGAGGCGTACCGGCGACCAGATGCGCTGCGCAGGCATCCTCCTACCAGGCTGGATGCCCGCTCTAGCACGGCACCTGCGAGGGGCTGGAATAACGCGCACCGGACTGTGCGTGCGTATGGGTGAGATAGTGCGCTCCTCAGCGAAACATGGCGCTCTCCACCTCATACGCTCCTCCATATAACCACGGGTAGCTGGCTTCCGGCTCTTCCTAGACCTAGCCAAACTACCCGTGTGCCCCCCCCAAAAAAAATATTGGGGGTGCCTCTCGTGCTTCTCCCTCAGCGCGTCCAAGGCCTCGTACCTCTGCCTCTCTGCCTTGGCTGCCTCAATTTCCTCCTGTGGGCGACGGTACTCCCCAGCCTGGTGCCAAGGTCCAGCCCCGTCCAGAACTTCCTCCCAGGTCCATCTCTCCCGCCAGTCCAACTCGAAATCCCTTTTCTTCTGCTGCTTGGTCCTTAGTTGGTGGGAGATTCTGTCACGGTTTTCGTCGGTAATGGAGGACCAAAACGCAGCAGGTATGTGTAAGCTCATCTTGACCTTTATTAACTTCCAAAATGAACGTACAAAAATAACAAAACAAGAGAACGACCGATTAATAGACAGTCTGGCAAGGCACACGGCTAAACACAGAACAATCTCCCACAAACACACTAACACACCCAACTAATATAGGACTTCCAATCAAAGGCAACACCACACAGCTGCCTTCAATTGGAAGTCCACCCCAATTAACTCTACATAGAAACACACTTACTAGACTACACATAGAAATACATAAACATAGACCATAAACCAAAAACCCGGAATTACTAAATCAAACACCCTTTTACCAAAACACCACCCCGGACCACATAAAACAAATACCCTCTGCCACGTCCTGACCAAACTACAATAACAATTAACCCTTATACTGGCCAGGACGTGACACAGGAACTAATGGGGATCCATAATAAACCCCAGGAAGAGTAGCTGCTGCCTTGGCAGGAACTAATGGGGATCCATAATAAACCCCAGGAAGAGTAGCTGCTGCCTTGGCAGAATAAAAATAAATACATACAGTATGCTCTCTCCTCCCCTCTCCTACTCTCTCTTCCCCACGCCTACTCTCTCCTCCTCTCCTCTCCTCTCCTCTCCTCTCCTCTCCTCTACTCTACTCTACTCTCCTCTCCTTCCATCTTCTACTCTCTCCTCCCCTTTTCTACTGTCTCTCTCCTACTCTCTCTTCCCCTCTCCTACTCTCTCTTCCCCTCTCCTACTCTCTCCTCCCCTCTCCTACTCTCTCCTCCCCTCTCCTCTCCTCTCCTTTCTCTCTTCTCCTTCTCTCTCTTCTCCTTCTCTCTTCTCTCCTACTCTCTCCTCCCCTCTCCTACTCTTTCTTCCCCTCTCCTACTCTTTCCTCCCTTCTCCTACTCTCTCCTCCCCTCTTCTACTGTCTCTCTCCTACTCTCTCCTCCCCTCTCCTACTCTCTCCTCCCCTCTTCTACTCTCTCCTCCCCTCTCCTACTCTTTCCTCCCCTCTCCTACTCTCTCCTCCCCTCTCCTACTCTCTCCTCTCCTACTCTCTCCTCCCCTCTCCTACTCTCTCTTCCCCTCTCCTACTCTCTCCTCCCCTCTCCTACTCTCTCCTCTCCTCTCCTACTCTCTCCTCCCCTCTCCTACTCTCTCCTCCCCTCTCCTACCCTCTCCTACTCTCCTCCCCTCTCATACTCTCTCCTCTCCTACTCTCTCCTCTCCTACTCTCTCCTCCCCTCTCCTACTCTCTCCTCCCCTCTCCTACTCTCTCCTCTCCTACTCTCTCCTCCCCTCTCCTACTCCCCTCTCCTACTCTCTCCTCCCCTCTCCTACTCTCTCCTCCCCTCTCCTACTCTCTCCTCTCCTCTTCTATTGTCTCTCTCCTACTCTCTCTTCCTCTATCCTACTCTCTCATCCACTTTTCTACTCTCTCCTATCTCTCTCTCCTCTCCGTTCCTACTCTCTCCTCTCTCCCCCCACTCCTCGCCTACTGTCTCCTCCCCTCTCCTACTCATTTCAATTACCTTTCAATTGAAGGGCTTTATTGTCATGGGAAATATATGTTAACATTGCCAAAGCAGGTGAAGTAGATAATAAACAAAAGTGAAATAAACATAAAATATTCACAGTAAACATTACACTCACAGAATTTTTTTTTTTTTTCTTTATCAAAAAAGCATGAGAAGACTTTGATATGTACGGAGTCTGGTAAGACTTATGCCATTGTATTACTTATGAGCTTTGTTATTATTTTATTATAACAATTTATTATAAACATATGGGTCTATGATGAGCAGGGAACTCTCCAGATTTTCCTGGTTTTAATATAACTGAAATAACCGTTTGATACGTGGAACTAGAAGTACAGAATTGAGTGGCGTGTCATTTGTGTGAATAGGGGAGGGGGGGCTACTTAGTCACTAAAATGTTGAATAGAACTCTATGGGAAAGGCATCCATTCCTGGTGCTTTTTCTCAGCATCCCAAATCATATCGGGGGTCAATTTTTTCTCTGTCCTCTACGTCTACATTTGTAATGGTAAAGGTTGTTATCTTTTTTTCATTTACATATTGAATGCATTTCGTGTCTTGCTCTGGATAAGAGCGTCTGCTAAATGACGTAAATGTAAGATGCATTCTGTTCATTCTCCAAATTCCTTCTGCTTCTGCTTTCCACAGAAAGTAGTTGTGCAGTAGATTTCAAACCCAGTGATCTCTGAGGATGAGCTCAATGTGGAGGTGAAATGTAGCCGAGCTGGAGACTTGAAGACTTGTGTTAACTTCCTGAACTAATCCCTATGGGTTTTATCTATGCGGGTTAACACAGTCTTGTGAAATGCAGGAGACCTGGTTTGAACTCAGTCAGTCACAAGAGCAAGATTAAATAGGGAAGTGGAAAGGAAAAAGTAGGAAAACCAGTCAGTATCTGGTTGCCTGATGCAGTGTGAAAACATCTCCTTCACATAGAGTTGATCAGGCTGTTGATTGTGGCCTGTTGGAATGTTGCCTCAGTCCTCTTCAACGGCTGTGTGAAGTTTCTGGATATTGGTGGGAACTGGAACACGCTGTCGTACACATCTATCCAGGGGGGAGTTGGAGGGAGATGGAGGAAGTAGGGAGAAGTGGGGGAGTTGAGGGGGGTGAGGGAGGTAAGGAGACGTGGGGGATGTAGGTGGAGGGAGGTAGGGAGAGATGGAAGAAGTATGGAGAGGTGGAGGGAGGTAGGGAGAGTGGAAGGAGGTGCGGAGAGGTAGAAGTGGGAGTGGGGGAGGTGGATGGACGTAGGGGAGGGGAAGTTTTTTAGGGATAAGGTAGGTCCCCTAGCTTGGCTAGGAAGGAGGAGAGGGTTAGGAGAGAGGAGAGAGGAAAGAGGAGAGGATTAGGGCTAGGAGAGAGGAGAGGGTTAGGAGAAAGGAGAGAGGAGAGAGGAGAGGGATAGGGCTAGGAGAGAGGAGAGGATTATGAGAGAGGAGAGAGGAGAGAGTTAGGAGAAAGACGAGAGGAGAGGGTTGAGGCTGGGAGAGAGAAGAGGATTAGGATAGAGGAGAGATGAGAGGGTTGGGGCTAGGAGAGAGGAGAGAGGAGAGAGGAGAGATGAGAGGGTTAGGAGAGAGGAGAGAGGAGAAGGTTAGGAGAGATGAAAGAGGAGAGGATTAGGGCTAGGAGAGAGGAGAAGGTTAGGAGAGAGGAGAGGGATAGGAGAGAGGAGAGAGGAGAGGGATAGGAGAGAGGAGAGAGGAGAGGGCTAGGAGAGAGGAGAAGGTTAGGAGAGAGGAGAGAGGAGAGGAGAGGGCTAGGAGAGAGGAGAAGTTTAGGAGAGAGGAGAGGGATAGGAGAGAGGAGAGAGGAGAGGGCTAGGAGGAGAGGAGGAGAGGAGAGGGCTAGGAGGGAGGAGAGGGCTAGGAGGGAGGAGAGAAGAGAGGGGTTAGGAGAGAGAAGAGAGGAGAGGGTTAGGAGGGAGGAGAGGGATAGGAGAGAGGAGAGAGGAGAGGGATAGGAGAGAGGAGAGAGGAGAGGGCTAGGAGAGAGGAGAGAGGAGAGGACTAGGGGGGAGGAGAGAGGAGAGGGCTAGGAGGGAGGAGAGGGCTAGGAGAGAAGAGAGGGTTAGGAGGGAGGAGAGGTTAAGGAGAGGTATTCTCAAGTCTTCCTCTACCCACTAACCCAGAACCAGTACTGTATCTGTCAGTTCATTCTCTCTGGAGTAGGGAGTCAGGCCTGTTGGCAAAACATACACAGCTGCCCTCCCCTAAAGTGTGTTAGTGAACAGCAGATTATTTAAGGACTTTCAGCTCTTTGAAGCACTCTCAGCCAGTCAGGAAGTCGATTCCTCACAGAGCCCTGTCATTGTGTATGTATTCGTGTGTGTGTGTTTGTGTAAGGCAATACGTCGCTGAACTCTGGGAGATTTATAACTCCACATCACTGCAGGCGCCCACGGCCCCATTAAAACACACTTCCTGTGATGTCATCAGAGATGGACACGAGACTAGGAGGAAACTAATGGCTGCTGTCCCAAATGGCCTTCTGCCTTGATAGTGCACCACCCATAGGGCTCTCGTCTTAAAGTAGTGCACTATTTGGGCTGAAGTGATGATGATGATGATGGGATGATCATGGTGAAGTCATGACGGTGTGGGAAACACCTTCCTGTTTTCACTAGGTGAGAAACTCATTTATTACCCATTTCAGACATAAGATGTGGTACGTTACCTTGAAAAACAAATACAGCAATGAGGATATAACCCCCTTTCCAACAGCCCCTTAGTTACCACTTATTTACAGATAGACCAACAGTCCCTTAGTTACCACTTATTTACAGATAGACCAACAGCCCCTTAGTTACCATTTATGTACAGATAGAACAACAGTCCCTTAGTTACCACTTAGTTACAGATAGACCAACAGCCCCTTAGTTACCACTTATGTACAGATAGACCAACAGCCCCTTAGTTACCACTTATTTACAGATAGAACAACAGCCCCTTAGTTACCACTTATGTACAGATAGACCAACAGCCCCTTAGTTACCTTTTATTTACAGACAGACCAACAGCCCCTTAGTTACCACGTATTTACAGATAGACCAACAGCCCCTTAGTTACCATTTATTTACAGACAGACCAACAGCCCCTTAGTTACCACTTATTTACAGATAGACCAACAGTCCCTTAGTTACCACTTATTTACAGACAGACCAACAGCCCCTAAGTTACCATTTATTTACAGACAGACCAACAGCCCCTTAGTTACCATTTATTTACAGACAGACCAACAGCCCCTTAGTTACCATTTATTTACAGATAGACCAACAGTCCCTTAGTTACCAATTATTTACAGATAGACCAACAGTCCCTTAGTTACCACTTTTTTACAGATAGACCAACAGTCCCTTAGTTACCACTTATTTACAGATGGAGCAACAGCCCCTTAGTTACCATGTATTTACAGACATACCAACAGTCCCTTAGTTACCACTTATTTACAAATAGACCAACAGTCCCTTAGTTACCACTTATGTACAGATAGAACAACAGTCCCTTAGTTACCACTTTTTTACAGATAGACCAACAGTCCCTTAGTTACCACTTATTTACAGATGGAGCAACAGCCCCTTAGTTACCATGTATTTACAGACATACCAACAGTCCCTTAGTTACCACTTATTTACAAATAGACCAACAGTCCCTTAGTTACCACTTATGTACAGATAGAACAACAGTCCCTTAGTTACCACTTATTTACAGATAGACCAACAGCCCCTTAGTTACCACTTATTTACAGATAGACCAACAGTCCCTTAGTTACCACTTAGTTACAGATAGACCAACAGTCCCTTAGTTACCACTTAGTTACAGATAGACCAACAGTCCCTTAGTTACCACTTATTTACAGATAGACCAACAGTCCCTTAGTTACCACTTAGTTACAGATAGACCAACAGCCCCTTAGTTACCACTTAGTTACAGATAGACCAACAGTCCCTTAGTTACCACTTAGTTACAGATACACCAACAGTCCCTTAGTTACCACTTAGTTACAGATAGACCCCTTTACACACATCAATGGGTAACTGGCAAACTGGGAGGGGTGTTGTTAATCCATGGGGGCTGCTTGAAGTTCAAATTAGGGAGGCGTTAAACAATGAAAGTGTTAATGAATGGAAAAAGCAGACAACCATGGTAACTGTATTTAGGTTACATGGTGTGTGAACGCTACTGCATTACCAACATGAACTACAGTCTTTACTGTAGTAGTCACTGTCGTTTTTTTATTTTTGCGGACGAAAGTCCTGTAGTATTTATTGTAGTGTACTGTTGAATTTACAGTTAACTACTGTATATTATAAATACTGTAGTAAAAGAAAACTGTAGTATATACTATAGTAATGTAGTGTTTTTGCTGACTGTAGTATACAGTAGTAATTATTGTAGTGTTTTTGTGGACTGTAATATACTGTAGCTACTCTTCCTGGTGTCCAGCAAAATTAAGACAGTTTATACAATTTTAAAAACATTACAATACATTCACATATCTACAATACACTGTGTTCCCTTAGGCCCCTACTCCACCACTACCACATATCAACAATACACTGTGTTCCCTCAGGCCCCTACTCTACTACCACATATCTACAATACACTGTGTTCCCTCAGGCCCCTACTCTACTACCACATATCTACAATACACTGTGTTCCCTCAGGCCCCTACTCCACCACTACCACATATCTACAATACACTGTGTTCCCTCAGGCCCCTACTCTACTACCACATATCTACAATACACTGTGTTCCCTCAGGCCCCTACTCCACCACTACCACATATCTACAATACACTGTGTTCCCTCAGGCCCCTACTCTACTACCACATATCTACAACACACTGTGTTCCCTCAGGGCCCTACTCTACTACCATATATCTACAATACACTGTGTTCCCTCAGGCCCCTACTCCACCACTACCACATATCTACAATACACTGTGTTCCCTCAGGCCCCTACTCTACTACCACATATCTACAATACACTGTGTTCCCTCAGGCCCCTACTCTACTACCACATATCTACAATACACTGTGTTCCCTCAGGCCCCTACTCCACCACTACCACATATCTACAATACACTGTGTTCCCTCAGGCCCCAAATCAACTACCACATATCTACAATACACTGTGTTCCCTCAGGCCCCTACTCTACTACCACATATCTACAATACACTGTGTTCCCTCAGGCCCCTACTCCACTACCACATATCTACAATACACTGTGTTCCCTCAGGCCCCTACTCCACCACTACCACATATCTACAATACACTGTGTTCCCTCAGGCCCCTACTCTACTACCACATATCTACAATACACTGTGTTCCCTCAGGCCCCTACTCTACTACCACATATCTACAATACACTGTGTTCCCTCAGGCCCCTACTCCACCACTACCACATATCTACAATACACTGTGTTCCCTCAGGCCCCCCCCCCCCCGGCCTCAGGCCCCTCTCCACCACTACCACATATCTACAATACACTGTGTTCCCTCAGGCCCCCTCCCCACTCCCTACTACCACGGCCCAGGCCCCTACCTCTCCACAACTCCACACGTGCCCTCGGCCCCCCCCCCCTCTCCGGCTCAGGCCCCCTCCCCACTCCACTACCACGGCCCAGGCCCCTACTCCCCCTACCACATACACTCCGTGTTCCCTCAGGCCCCCCCCCCTCACGGCCCTCGGCCCCACCACTACCACATATCTACAATACACTGTGTTCCCTCAGGCCCCTACTCCACTACCACATATCTACAATACACTGTGTTCCCTCAGGCCCCTACTCCACCTCTACCACATATCTACAATACACTGTGTTCCCTCAGGCCCCTACTCTACTACCACATATCTACAATACACTGTGTTCCCTCAGGCCCCTACTCTACTACCACATATCTACAATACACTGTGTTCCCTCAGGCCCCTACTCCACTACCACATATCTACAATACACTGTGTTCCCTCAGGCCCCTACTCGCACCACTACCACATATCTACAATACACTGTGTTCCCTCAGGCCCCTACTCTACTACCACATATCTACAATACACTGTGTTCCCTCAGGCCCCTACTCCACCACTACCACATATCTACAATACACTGTGTTCCCTCAGGCCCCTACTCTACTACCACATATCTACAATACTCTGTGTTCCCTCAGGCCCCTACTCCACCACTACCACATATCTACAATACACTGTGTTCCCTCAGGCCCCTACTCTACTACCATATATCTACAATACACTGTGTTCTCAGGCCCCTACTCACCACTACCAATATCTACAATACACTGTGTTCCCTCAGGCCCCTACTCCACCACTACCACATATCTACAATACACTGTGTTCCCTCAGGCCCCATCACTACCCTGTGTTCCCTCAGGCCCCTACTCCACCACTACCACATATCTACAATACACTGTGTTCCCTCAGGCCCCTACTCTACTACCACATATCTACAATACACTGTGTTCCCTCAGGCCCCTACTCTACTACCACATATCTACAATACACTGTGTTCCCTCAGGCCCCTACTCCACCACTACCACATATCTACAATACACTGTGTTCCCTCAGGCCCCTACTCCACCACTACCACATATCTACAATACACTGTGTTCCCTCAGGCCCCTACTCTACTACCACATATCTACAATACACTGTGTTCCCTCAGGCCCCTACTCCACTACCACATATCTACAATACACTGTGTTCCCTCAGGCCCCTACTCCACCACTACCACATATCTACAATACACTGTGTTCCCTCAGGCCCCTACTCTACTACCACATATCTACAATACACTGTGTTCCCTCAGGCCCCTACTCCACTACCACATATCTACAATACACTGTGTTCCCTCAGGCCCCTACTCCACCACTACCACATATCTACAATACACTGTGTTCCCTCAGGCCCCTACTCTACTACCACATATCTACAATACACTGTGTTCCCTCAGGCCCCTACTCTACTACCACATATCTACAATACACTGTGTTCCCTCAGGCCCCTACTCCACCACTACCACATATCTACAATACACTGTGTTCCCTCAGGCCCCTATTCCACCACTACCACATATCTACAATACACTGTGTTCCCTCAGGCCCCTACTCTACTACCACATATCTACAATACACTGTGTTCCCTCAGGCCCCTACTCCACTACCACATATCTACAATACACTGTGTTCCCTCAGGCCCCTACTCCACCACTACCACATATCTACAATACACTGTGTTCCCTCAGGCCCCTACTCTACTACCACATATCTACAATACACTGTGTTCCCTCAGGCCCCTACTCTACTACCACATATCTACAATACACCGTGTAGGTAGGTAGGTAGGTAGGTAGGTAGGTAGGTAGGTAGGTAGGTAGGTAGGTAGGTAGGTAGGTAGGTAGGTAGGTAGGTAGGTAGGTAGGTAGGTAGGTAGGTAGGTAGGTAGGTAGGTAGGTAGGTAGGTAGGTAGGTAGGTAGGTAGGTAGGTAGACATTAGGTAGGTAGACATTAGGTAGGTAGTTAGATAGGTAGGTAGTTAGATAGGTAGGTAGTTAATTAGACATTAGGTTCGTAGGTAGGTAGGTAGGTAGGTAGGTAGGTAGGTAGGTAGGTAGGTAGGTAGGTAGGTAGGTAGGTAGGTAGGTAGGTAGGTAGGTAGGTAGGTAGGTAGGTAGGTAGGTAGGTAGGTAGGTAGGTAGGTAGGTAGGTAGGTAGGTAGGTAGGTAGGTAGGTAGGTAGGTAGGTAGGTAGGTAGGTAGGTAGGTAGGTCGGTCGGTCGGTCGGTCGGTAGGTAGGTAGTTAGACATTAGGTAGGTAGGTAGTTAGTTAGACATTAGGTAGTTAGATAGGTAGGTACGAAAAGAGTCTGAACAGAGAGTTCAGAACCTCCACTTTTTTTAATAATCTGCAGGGAACTCTATATATGGTCTATACTTGGCCTGGGTACTTGGCCTGGGCACTTGGCATGGGTGGCACATATTGCGATATTGGGAAGGAAAAGAGGAGGGGTATATGTAAATTAAATAATGTTGTGTTTACTATAGTTAAAAAAGTGTAGAGATTTTGCGGATAATATAGTAGTATTTACTATAGTATTCTACAGATTACTATAACATTATATATAGTAAGTACTACACATGATGGAGGTATACTACAGTGTGAAGTACAGTATTCTACAGTTTAGTATTGAATTCTATATACAAAAAGCAGGCATGGTAAATTGGTGGTATTTTGGTGTATTTTTGTATGAAAGGGATATACCAGAGTCATGTTGAGTAGCCTCTTCATATGCCTGAGAGGAAGTGCCTTAGACCGCTGCGCCACTCGGGAGCGGAGGACGGATGTGCGTGGCACAGGAGGTTGGTGGCACCTTAATTGGGGAGGACGGGCTCGTGGTAACGGCTGGAGCGGAATAATGGAATGGTATCAAACACATGGTTTCCATGGTTTCCAGGTCTTTGATGCCATTCCATTTGCTCAATTCCAGCCAATATTTATGAAACGTTCTCTCCTCAGCAGCCTCCACTGTGTGTGTGTGTGTGTGTGTGTGTGTGTGTGTGTGTGTGTGTGTCTGTGCATGTGTCCGTGGGTTAGTGTGAATTGCAGACCTGCAATAGACCACAAACTTTTAATCCTCGCAGGTCTTCTAAAACGGTTTGCTTCTAGAGCTGAGAGATTCTCATGCCCTGCTGGTGTTGATTTGACGTCTGCGTACGATTTAGCTGAGGCCTGGCATCCTCTAGTGGCGGTCTGAGTAACTACACCACAGAACTGAATACGTTTTCAATAAATGTATTTATTTGACCTTTTATTTAACTAGGCAAGTCAGTTAAGAACAAATTCTTATTTTCAATGACAGTCTAGGAACAGTGGGTTAACTGCCTTGTTCAGGGGGAGAAAGGACAGATTTCTTTACCTTGTCAGTTCGGGGATTCGAATTTGCAACCTTTCGGTTACTGGCCAACACTCTAACCACTAGGCTACCTGCCTCTACCCACTAGGCTACCTGCTGGTTACTAGTCCAACCCTCTACCCACTAGGCTACCTGCTGGTTATTAGTCCAACCCTCTACCCACTGGGCTACCTGCTGGTTACTGGCCCAACCCTCTAACCACTAGGCTACCTGCCTCTACCCACTAGGCTACCTGCCTCTACCCACTAGGCTACCTGACTCTACCCACTAGGCTACCTGACTCTACCCACTAGGCTACCTGCCTCTAACCACTAGGCTACCTGCCTCTACCCACTAGGCTACCTGCTTCTACCCACTAGGCTACCTGCCTCTACCCACTAGGCTACCTGCCTCTACCCACTAGGCTACCTGCCTCTAACCACTAGGCTACCTGCCTCTACCCACTAGGCTACCTTACTCTACCCACTAGGCTACCTTATTCAATGTGTTTCTATGGGCTAATAGCAGTAAGGACTATCTGTTATTCAATGTGTTTCTATGGGCTAATAGCAGTAATCTGTTATTCAATGTGTTTCTATGGGCTAATAGCAGTAATCTGTTATTCAATATGTTTCTATGGGCTAATAGCAGGAAGGTCAAATACAATTTTACATCTGCTATTTATTTTATATATTTTGTTGATAGTTCAAAGGATCTTAAAATTCAAATTCAAATAGCTAAATTATCCTTGGTATTACCGTTTTTACAACAATCCCATATAGCTTAGTGGAAACCCCCTCCCCCGGCTTAGACAGGGCTTAGACTCTGAAGGTTTATGAATTATTCCAGAGGGAACTATACAGTCATACAAGAACAACATCTTAAATCAAACACAGATATACAGACATTATAGCAGGTGCAGTGAAATGCGTATGTTTCTCCAACAGTACAGTAATAGCTGGCAATATGCTTGTGTTTCTAGCTCCAGCAGCTCTAACATACAGAGATACCTAGAGAGGAGAGCAGTGATAACGTACAGAGATATC
Organism: Salmo salar; assembly: GCF_965601325.2. Taxonomy (NCBI): domain Eukaryota; kingdom Metazoa; phylum Chordata; class Actinopteri; order Salmoniformes; family Salmonidae; genus Salmo; species Salmo salar. The sequence continues at coordinate 13,448,363 of NC_138305.1, forward strand.
TAGAGAGGAGAGCAGTAATAACATACAGAGATACCTAGAGAGGAGAGCAGTGATAACATACAGAGATACCTAGAGAGGAGAGCAGTGATAACATACAGAGATACCTGGAGAGGAGAGCAGCTCTAACACACGTGTGTGTGTGTCTCAGTCCGCGATTTTCCATAAATTAAATATTTTTTAATCCTATTTTATTGCTTGCATCAGTTACCTGATGTGGAATAGAGTTCCATGTAGTCATGGCTCAATGTAGTACTTTGCGCCTCCCATAGTCTGTTCTGGACTTGGGGACTGTGAAGAGACCTCTGGTGGCATGTCTTGTGGGGTATGTATGGGTGTCTGAGCTGTGTGCCAGTCAGTTTAAACAGACCTCTGGTGGCATGTCTTGTGGGGTATGGATGGGTGTCTGAGCTGTGTGCCAGTAGTTTAAACAGACCTCTGGTGGCATGTCTTGTGGGGTATGCATGGGTGTCTGAGCTGTGTGCCAGTAGTTTAAACAGACCTCTGGTGGCATGTCTTGTGGGGTATGTATGGGTGTCTGAGCTGTGTGCCAGTAGTTTAAACAGACCTCTGGTGGCATGTCTTGTGGGGTATGCATGGGTGTGTGAGATGTGTGGGAGTTGTTTGAACAGACAGCTCGGTGCTTTTAACATGTCAATACCTCTCACAAAGACAAGTAATGATGCAGTCAATCACTCACTCTGACAGAGCTCTAGAGTTCCTCTGCGGAGATGAGAGAACCTTCCAGAAGGACAACCATCTCTGCAGCACTCAACTAATCAGGCCTTTATGGTAGAGTGGCCAGATGGAAGCCACTCCTCAGTAAAAGGCCCATGACAGCCCAATTGGAGTTTGCCAAGAGGCACCTAAAGACTCTCAGACCATGAGAAACTAGACTCTCTGGTCTAATGAAACCAAGATTGGCCTCTTTGACCTGAATGCCAAGTGTCACGTCTGGAGGAAACCTGGCACAATCCCTACGGTGAAGCAAGGAAGTGGCAGCATCATGCTGGGAGACTAGTCAGGATCGAGGCAAAGATTAACGAATTAAAGTACAGAGAGATTCTTGATGAGCACTCAGGACACTCAGGACCTCAAACTGGGGCGAAGGTTCACCTTCCAACAGGACAACGACCCTAAGTACACAGTCAGGACAACACAGGATTGGCTTCCGGACAAGTTTCTGAATGTCGTTGAGAGAGCCCGGACTTGAACCCGATCGAACATCTCTGGAGAGATTTGAAAATAGCTGTGCAACAACGCTCCCCATCCAACCTGACAGAGCTTGAGAGGATCTGCAGAGATGAATACTTATGCAAATGTGATATTTACGTTTTTTTTATTTGTATAAATTTGCAAAAAAAAAATTTAAAACTGTTTTTGCTTTGTCATTATGGGGTATTGTGTGTAAATTTATGAGGGATAAAAAAAACACTTAATCCATTTTAAAATAAGGCTGTAATGTAACAAAATGTAGAAAAAGTCAAGTGGTCTGAATACTTTCCAAAGCCACTGTATCTGTACTGTTAGTCCTCCCAGTTCGTTTGTTAATATGGATTATTTTGACCTAGATTGCTTTTGTTTTAGAGATGAGTATTGAATTGCATGGCCTCTGAAGGCAGATTTAAAAGTGTCCCATACAATAAGGGGATCTGCTGTACCTGTGTTATGTCGGAACAAGTCAGTTATTGTCACGTCCTGACCAGTAAAGGGGTTATTTGTTCTTATAGTTTGGTCAGGACGTGGCAGGGGGTATTTGTTTTATGTGGTTCAGGGTGTGTTTGTGTATGTGTTCATGTAGAGGGGGTATTTGGTTTATATGGTTTGGGGTGGTTATGTATGTAGAGGGGTATTTGATTTATTAGTCCAGGGTTTTGGGTATTGTTCTATGTTAGTTTAGGTCTATGTTCAGTCTAGTCGTTTGTATTTCTATGTTTAGTTAATTGGTGTTGGGGCCTTCAGTTGGAGGCAGCTGTCTATCGTTGGCTCTGATTGAAGGTCCTATATTTAGGAGTGTGTTTGTTTTGGGAATTGTGGGAGATTGTTTCTGTGTATAGCGTCATGCCTTACAGGACTGGTAATCGTTGTTGTGGTTTTTGGTATACGTGTTTGTTTTGGTTTTCCTTCTTTGTCCTAAATAAAAAAGAAGATGAGTATACATTTTCCCGCTGCGTTTTGGTCTACACCCTACGACACCCGTGACAGAATCTCCCACCAAACACGGACCAAGCCGCGGAGGAGGGAGCAGTAACAGATGGACTGTTGGGAGTCATGGACCTGGGAGGAGATTAAAGCCGGAGTGGGCCGATGGAGGAAGGTGAAAGAGGACCGGGAATGTTACAGGGGTACATGGTTGGCGTTCAAACTGGAGAGGCAGCCCCAATAACAAAAAAATTGGGGGGGCACACGGGTAGTTTGGCTGGGCGAGGATTAAGCCCCAAGCCAAATCCCCATGCTTTTGTTAAGCAACCTATGACTGGACAGGTCCCGTGCTTCGGGTTAAGGTGTACTGTGGCGAGGCCAAGTATTTTCAGGCCGGTGTGCGCAGTGCCAGTGCCCTGCATTTGCCAGGGGGAATTGGGCACCCAGCTAGTATGGGCGGTGCCAGTCCTGGGCTCGAGACCGCCAGTGCGCCTCTACGGTCCAACTCGTCCTGTTCCTGCTCCTCGCACTAGCCCTAAGGTGCGTGTTTCCAGTCTGGCACATCCAGAACCAGCATCACGCACCAAGCCTCCAGTGCGTCAGCCCAGTCAACTCGTCCTGTTCCCGCTCCTCGCACTAGCCGTGAGGTGCGTGTCTCCAGTCGGGCACATCCCAAGCCAGCCCCACGCACTAGGCTTCCAGTGCATCAGCCCAGTCCAGTATGTCCTGGTCCTGCTCCCAGCACTAGCCCTGAGGTGCGTGTGCCCAGGCTGGTACCTCCACTACCAGCCCCACGCATCAGGCTTCCAGTGCATCAGCCCAGTCCAGATCTTCCGACGACAGTGCCTCGTCCAGATCTTCCGGCCACAGTGCCTCGTCCAGATCTTCCGGCGACAGTGCCTCGTCCAGATCTTCCGGCGACAGTGCCTCGTCCAGATCTTCCGGCGACAGTGCCTCGTCCAGATCTTCCGGCGACAGTGCCTCGTCCAGAGTGTCCGGAACCAGGAGAGACGTCCCGCGGTCCAGAGCTCCCAGAGTCGTCCCGCGGTCCAGAGTTCCCAGAGTCGCCCTACAGTCCAGAGCTCCCAGAGTCCAGTCCAGGGTCTAGAGTGAAGGGCCTCAGGCAGAGGTATTCAGTGGGGGTGGTTTGGTCAGGTAGGGGCCTAAGGCCTGAGCCTAAGCCACCTCCACTGTAGGAGGTTTGGGGAGGGGGGGTGTAGCACGGGAGCCGTCGGTGACGGCAGCCACCCTCCCTTCCCTCCCTTTAGTTTAGGGGTTTATTTTTGTAGTTTTTCTTGTAAGTTGCATCCGGGGTCTGCACCTTTGGGGGGGGGGGGGGTACTGTCATGTCCTGACCAGTAAAGGGGTTATTTGTTCTTATAGTTTGGTCAGGACGTGGCAGGGGGTATTTGTTTTATGTGGTTCAGGGTGTGTTTGTGTATGTGTTCATGTAGAGGGGGTATTTGGTTTATATGGTTCGGGGTGGTTATGTATGTAGAGGGGTATTTGATTTATTAGTCCAGGGTTTTGGTTATTGTTCTATGTTAGTTTAGGTCTATGTTCAGTCTAGTCGTTTGTATTTCTATGTTTAGTTAATTGGTGTTGGGGCCTTCAGTTGGAGGCAGCTGTCTATCGTTGCCTCTGATTTGAAGGTCCTATATTTAGGTGTGTTTGTTTTGGGAATTGTGGGAGATTGTTTCCGTGTATAGCTTCATGCCTTACAGGACTGTTAATCGTCGTTGTATTTTTGTATATGTTTTGGTTTTCCTCCTTTGTCCTAAATAAAAGAAGATGAGTATACATTTTCCCGCTGCGTTTTGGTCTACACCCTACGACACCCATGACAGTTATAAATGATTCTGTCCTAGTTAAAAACAAGTTGTCATCCAATAGGCTTTGATTACATTTCCAATATCCTCTCAGTAAGAGTAATATATATGTCAACTTTTGGTGTCAGAGAGAATGACAAAGTAGTCAAGACGACGAGCTCAATCAAGCCCCCTCGATCTATATCTCACTAGGTCAGGATATTAAATCTCCTCCATGTATATCTCACTAGGTCAGGATATTAAACCTCCTCCATGTATATCTCACTAGGTCAGGATATTAAACCTCCTCCATGTATATCTCACTAGGTCAGGATATTAAACCTCCTCCATGTATATCTCACTAGGTCAGGATATTAAACCTCCTCCATGTATATCTCACTAGGTCAGGATATTACACCTCCTCCATGTATATCTCACTAGGTCAGGGTATTAAACCTCCTCCATGTATATCTCACTAGGTCAGGATATTAAACCTCCTCCATGTATATCTCACTAGGTCAGGATATTAAACCTCCTCCATGGATATCTCACTAGGTCAGGATATTAAACCTCCTCCATGTATATCTCACTAGGTCAGGATATTAAACCTCCTCCATGTATATCTCACTAGGTCAGGGTATTAAACCTCCTCCATGTATATCTCACTAGGTCAGGGTATTAAACCTCCTCCATGGATATCTCACTAGGTCAGGATATTACACCTCCTCCATGTATATCTCACTAGGTCAGGATATTAAACCTCCTCCATGTATATCTCACTAGGTCAGGGTATTAAACCTCCTCCATGTATATCTCACTAGGTCAGGATATTAAACCTCCTCCATGTATATTTCACTAGGTCAGGATATTAAACCTCCTCCATGTATATTTCACTAGGTCAGGATATTAAACCTGACCTAGTGAGATTATTCTCTCTCCCACAGAACAGAAGCAGATCAACCGCCAAAAGCATCTTCATCGCCCTCACCTCGATTTGCACCTCTCGGCCGGCCAAACCCTCCCCTAACCCGGACGACGCTGGGCCAATTGTGCGCCGCCTCATGGGTCTCCCGGTCACGGCCGGCTGTGACACATCCTGGGATTGAAAACGGGTCTGTAGTGACGCCTCAAGCGCTGCGATGTCCCCAGCACCAGGTGCACCTGTGTAATGATCGTGCTGTTTAATAAGCTTCTTGATATGCCACACCTGTCAGGTGGATGGATTATCTTGGTAAAGGAGAAATGCTCACTAAGAGGTATTTAAACAAATTTGTGCACAAAATTTGAGAGACATTTCTGGGATGTTTTACACATTGGGTTTATATTTCTGTTCAGTATTATGATCACTACATCTGATGGATGTGGATACTGCTTTAGAGCTAAATACACCTCTGGATTAATAATGTATGGAACAGTATTTTCCTCCACAGTCATTTCTGTTAGAGTTGAGCTACTGTTGTGACTGCTTTACTGACTACTGTACTGACTACTGTACTGACTACTGTACTGACTACCTCACTGACTACTGTAGTGACTACTGTAGTGATGACTACTGACTACTGTACTGACACATACTGCTGTACTGACTGCTGTACTGACTACTGTACTGACTACTGAACATACTGCTGTACTGACTACTGTACTGACTGCCGAACTGACTACTGTACTGACTACTGTACTGACTGCTGTACTGACTACTGTCCTGACACTACTGTGGTGACTACTGTACTGACACTACTGTAGTGACTACTGTACTGACTACTGTAGTGACTTCTGTAGTGACTGCTGTGCTGACTACTGTGCTGCCTACTGCACTGCCTAATGTACTGACTACTCCACTGACGACTGTAGTGACTACTGTACTGACTACTGTACTGACTACTCCACTGACTGCTGTACTGACTACTCTACTGACTACTGTAGTGACTACTGTAGTGACTGCTGTAGTGACTACTCTACTGACTACTCTACTGACTACTGTACTGACTACTGTACTGACTACTGTAGTGACTGCTGTAGTGAACAACCAGTGAAAATGACAGTTGTGTTTTCAGAAAGTCAGAACCTCTGACACAAACAAAGCCAAAGCATAACTATGGTTTTTAAATTGCTATGTGTGTAACCATGAGATTACAAGGTAGCATAAGTTTATGCAGCTATAAAAGCTGTAATTATGAATTGTGGTTTCATAAATCCTGCAGTCACCAGAACGAGGTCTTTCTGAGAGATTAAATACCTTTCTGTTCATTTGCTGCCTTTGATTCTGCTGCTGTGGTGAGATAAGCGTTTCTGAATAACGGGGTTGGGGAGAGAGACAGAGAGAGACATTGGAGAGAGACATTAGAGAGAGACATTGGAGAGAGACATTGGAGAGAGACATTGGAGAGAGACATTAGAGAGAGACATTAGAGAGAGACATTGGAGAGAGACATTAGAAAGAGACATTGGAGAGAGACATTAGAGAGAGACATTGGAGAGAGACATTGGAGAGAGACATTGGAGAGAGACATTAGAGAGAGACATTGGAGAGAGACATTAGAGAGAGACATTGGAGAGACATTAGAGAGAGACATTGGAGAGAGACATTGGAGAGACATTAGAGAGAGACATTAGAGAGAGACATTAGAGAGAGACATTAGAGAGACATTATATAGTAACATTGGAGAGAGACATTAGAGAGAGACATTAGAGAGAGACATTAGAGAGACATTAGAGAGACATTGGAGAGACATTAGAGAGAGACATTAGAGAGAGACATTAGAGAGAGACATTAGAGAGACATTAGAGAGACATTAGAGAGAGACATTAGAGAGAGACATTAGAGAGAGACATTAGAGAGACATTAGAGAGACATTAGAGAGAGACATTAGAGAGACATTGGAGAGAGACATTAGAGAGAGACATTAGAGAGAGACATTAGAGAGACATTAGAGAGACATTAGAGAGAGACATTAGAGAGAGACATTAGAGAGAGACATTAGAGAGACATTGGAGAGAGACATTGGAGAGAGACATTAGAGAGACATTAGAGAGAGACATTAGAGAGAGACATTAGAGAGAGACATTGGAGAGAGACATTAGAGAGACATTAGAGAGAGACATTAGAGAGAGACATTGGAGAGAGACATTAGAGAGAGACATTAGAGAGATACATTGGAGAGAGACATTAGAGAGACATTGGAGAGAGACATTAGAGAGACATTAGAGAGAGACATTAGAGAGACATTAGAGAGACATTAGAGAGAGACATTGGAGAGAGACATTAGAGAGACATTGGAGAGAGACATTGGAGAGAGACATTAGAGAGACATTAGAGAGACATTAGAGAGAGACATTAGAGAGAGACATTGGAGAGAGACATTAGAGAGACATTAGAGAGAGACATTAGAGAGACATTAGAGAGACATTAGAGAGAGACATTAGAGAGACATTGGAGAGAGACATTAGAGAGAGACATTAGAGAGAGACATTAGCGCGTAACATTGGAGAGAGACATTAGAGAGAGACATTAGAGAGAGACATTAGCGCGTAACATTGGAGAGAGACATTAGAGAGACATTAGAGAGACATTAGAGAGAGACATTAGAGAGAGACATTAGAGAGAGACATTAGAGAGACATTAGAGAGACATTGGAGAGACATTAGAGAGAGACATTAGAGAGAGACATTAGAGAGAGACATTAGAGAGACATTAGAGAGACATTAGAGAGAGACATTAGAGAGAGACATTAGAGAGAGACATTAGAGAGACATTAGAGAGACATTAGAGAGAGACATTAGAGAGACATTGGAGAGAGACATTAGAGAGAGACATTAGAGAGAGACATTAGAGAGAGACATTAGAGAGACATTAGAGAGAGACATTAGAGAGAGACATTAGAGAGAGACATTGGAGAGAGACATTAGAGAGACATTAGAGAGAGACATTAGAGAGAGACATTAGAGAGACATTAGAGAGACACTGGAGAGAGACATTAGAGAGACACTGGAGAGAGACATTAGAGAGAGACATTAGAGAGAGACATTGGAGAGAGACATTAGAGAGACATTAGAGAGAGACATTAGAGAGACATTAGAGAGAGACTTTAGAGAGACATTAGAGAGACATTAGAGAGAGACATTAGAGAGAGACATTGAGAGAGACATTAGAGAGAGACATTAGAGAGACATTAGAGAGAGACATTAGAGAGAGACATTAGAGAGAGACATTAGAGAGAGACATTGGAGAGAGACATTAGAGAGACATTAGAGAGACATTAGAGAGAGACATTAGAGAGACATTAGAGAGAGACATTAGAGAGACATTAGAGAGAGACATTAGAGAGAGACATTAGAGAGAGACATTGGAGAGAGACATTAGAGAGACATTAGAGAGACATTAGAGAGAGACATTAGAGAGAGACATTAGAGAGACATTAGAGAGACATTAGAGAGAGACATTAGAGAGAGACATTGGAGAGAGACATTAGAGAGAGACATTAGAGAGATACATTGGAGAGAGACATTAGAGAGACATTGGAGAGAGACATTAGAGAGAGACATTAGAGAGAGACATTAGAGAGACATTAGAGAGACATTAGAGAGAGACATTGGAGAGAGACATTAGAGAGACATTGGAGAGAGACATTGGAGAGAGACATTAGAGAGACATTAGAGAGACATTAGAGAGAGACATTAGAGAGAGACATTAGAGAGACATTAGAGAGAGACATTAGAGAGACATTAGAGAGACATTAGAGAGAGACATTAGAGAGAGACATTAGAGAGACATTAGAGAGAGACATTAGAGAGAGACATTAGAGAGACATTGGAGAGAGACATTAGAGAGACATTAGAGAGACATTGGAGAGAGACATTACAGAGAGACATTGAAGAGAGACATTAGAGAGAGACATTAGAGAGAGACATTGGAGCGTAACAAGGGAAATGAATTGGGTTTGATTTGGAATATGCCAATAACACAGTGTTGCCAATCGCCATGGAGACCCGCTGATGGATCCAAGAGATTTCATCACAGATCTGTTTAGCCTTTATTTGATTTAGTTAAATTACAGAACAGGCTTTTATTGATTTGGTTAAATATACTGCAGGCTTTTGATCTGTGTTATGTGTCTATGGTAGACTGAGGGGAAGGATGACGTCGCTACTCGCTGTGTGTGTGAGTGTGTGAGTGTGTGAGTGTGTTCGCTGGCCTGCTGAGGAGAAGGATGATGTCACTGCTCGCTGTGAGTGTGTGTGAGTGTGTGTGTGTGTGTGTGTGTGTGTGTTCGCTGGCCTGCTGAGGAGAAGGATGATGTCACTGCTCACTGTGAGTGTGTTCACTGGCCTGCTGAGGAGAAGGATGATGTCACTGCTCGCTGTGAGTGTGTGTGAGTGTGTGTGTGTGTGTGTGTGTTCGCTGGCCTGCTGAGGAGAAGGATGATGTCACTGCTCACTGTGAGTGTGTTCGCTGGCCTGCTGAGGAGAAGGATGATGTCACTGCTCGCTATGAGTGTGTGTGAGTGTGTGTTCGCTGGCCTGCTGAGGAGAAGGATGATGTCACTGCTCGCTGTGAGTGTGTTCGCTGGCCTGCTGAGGAGAAGGATGATGTCACTGCTCGCTGTGAGTGTGTGTGTGAGTGTGTGTGTGTTCGCTGGCCTGCTGAGGGGAAGGATGATGTCACTGCTCACTGTGAGGTGTGTGTGTGTGTGTGTGTGTGTGTGTGTGTGTGTGTGTGTGTGTGTGTGTGTGTGTGTGTGTGTGTGTGTGTGTGTGTGTGTTCGCTGGCCTGCTGAGGAGAAGGATGATGTCACTGCTCGCTGTGAGTGTGTGTGTGAGTGTGTGTGTGTGTTCGCTGGCCTGCTGAGGAGAAGGATGATGTCACTGCTCGCTGTGAGTGTGTTCGCTGGCCTGCTGAGGAGAAGGATGATGTCACTGCTCGCTGTGAGTGTGTGTGTGTGTGTGTGTTCGCTGGCCTGCTGAGGGGAAGGATGATGTCACTGCTCGCTGTGAGTGTGTGTGAGTGTGTGTGTGTGTGTTCGCTGGCCTGCTGAGGAGAAGGATGATGTCACTGCTCACTGTGAGTGTGTTCACTGGCCTGCTGAGGAGAAGGATGATGTCACTGCTCGCTGTGAGTGTGTGTGAGTGTGTGTGTGTGTGTGTGTGTGTGTTCGCTGGCCTGCTGAGGAGAACGATGATGTCACTGCTCACTGTGAGTGTGTTCGCTGGCCTGCTGAGGAGAAGGATGATGTCACTGCTCGCTGTGAGTGTGTGTGAGTGTGTGTTCGCTGGCCTGCTGAGGAGAAGGATGATGTCACTGCTCGCTGTGAGTGTGTTCGCTGGCCTGCTGAGGAGAAGAATGATGTCACTGCTCGCTGTGAGTGTGTGTGTGAGTGTGTGTGTGTTCGCTGGCCTGCTGAGGGGAAGGATGATGTCACTGCTCACTGTGAGTGTGTGTGTGTGTGTGTGTGTGTGTGTGTGTGTGTGTGTGTGTGTGTGTGTGTGTGTGTGTGTGTGTGTGTTCGCTGGCCTGCTGAGGAGAAGGATGATGTCACTGCTCGCTGTGAGTGTGTGTGTGTGAGTGTGTGTGTGTGTTCGCTGGCCTGCTGAGGAGAAGGATGATGTCACTGCTCGCTGTGAGTGTGTGTGTTCGCTGGCCTGCTGAGGGGAAGGATGATGTCACTGCTCGCTGTGAGTGTGTTCGCTGGCCTGCTGAGGAGAAGGATGATGTCACTGCTCGCTGTGAGTGTGTGTGTGAGTGTGTGTGTGTTCGCTGGCCTGCTGAGGGGAAGGATGATGTCACTGCTCACTGTGAGTGTGTGTGTGTGTGTGTGTGTGTGTGTGTGTGTGTGTGTGTGTGTGTGTGTGTGTGTGTGTGTGTGTGTGTGTGTGTGTGTGTGTGTTCGCTGGCCTGCTGAGGAGAAGGATGATGTCACTGCTCGCTGTGAGTGTGTGTGTGTGAGTGTGTGTGTGTGTTCGCTGGCCTGCTGAGGAAAAGGATGATGTCACTGCTCGCTGTGAGTGTGTTCGCTGGCCTGCTGAGGAGAAGGATGATGTCACTGCTCGCTGTGAGTGTGTGTGTTCGCTGGCCTGCTGAGGGGAAGGATGATGTCACTGCTCGCTGTGAGTGTGTGTGAGTGTGTGTGTGTGTGTGTGTGTGTGTGTGTTCGCTGGCCTGCTGAGGAGAAGGATGATGTCACTGCTCACTGTGAGTGTGTTCACTGGCCTGCTGAGGAGAAGGATGATGTCACTGCTCGCTGTGAGTGTGTGTGAGTGTGTGTGTGTGTGTGTGTGTGTGTTCGCTGGCCTGCTGAGGGGAAGGATGATGTCACTGCTCGCTGTGAGTGTGTTCGCTGGCCTGCTGAGGAGAAGGATGATGTCGCTGCTCACTGGCCTGAAGGGAAGTGACTAAATACAGTAGGTGTAGACCTTACCATGAAATGTCTACTTACAAATCCTTAACCAACAATGCACAGATTTTTTTTACATTTACATTTTAGTCATTTATCAGATGCTCTTATCCAGAGCGACTTACAGTAGTGAATGCATACATTTCATTTATGTTTTATTCATTATAGTTTAAAAAAAATATATTTACGTACTGGCCCCCCGTGGGAATCGAACCCACAACCCTGGCGTTGCAAACACCATGCTCTACCAACTGAGCCACATGGGACTATAAGGAATAAAATATTTGCATTTTAAAATATAGAAATATAAATAAATAAAAAGTTTTAAAAAAAGACAAGTAACACAATAAAATAACAATAACGAGGCTATATACAGGGTCAATGTGTGGGGGTAGTGTGGGGGTAGTCGAGGTAATTTAGGCGTACAGGGGTAAAGTGACTATGCATAGATGATAATAAGTGAGTAGCAGAAGCATAAAAAATGGGGTTAATGCAAATAGTCCTAGTATTCATTTGAGTAACTGTTTAGAAGTCTTATTGCTTGGGGGTAGAAGCTGTTAATGGATCTAGACCTGCCGCTCCGGGTACCGCTTGCCGTGCAGTAGCAGAGAGAACAGTCTAAGACTAGGGTGGTTGGAGTCTTGGGACAATTTTTAGGGCCTTCCTCTGACACCGCCTGGTATAGAGGTCCTGGATGGAAGGAAGCTCGGCCCCAGTGATGTACTGGGCCGTACACACTACCCTCTGTAGCGCCTTACGGTCAGATGCCGAGCAGTTGCCATACCAGGCGGTGATGCAGCCAGTCAGGATGCTCTCGATGGTGCATCCTGAGGGGGAATAGGCGTTTTGGTTCCCTCTTCTGTCTTGGTGTGTTTGGACCGTGATAGTTTGTTTTATAATTTTTTTTAAATTGAATATTAAATCATACAATCTACTGGCAGTGAAGCCGCTCAACATTTACATTACATTCAGTCATCTAACAGACTCCCATCCAGAAGCAACCAGAGTCAACACCCTGCACAAGGGCATGTCGACAGATCTCCCACAAGGTCAACAACGGGAACCCCAAACCAGCGACCTATCAGCCACCGGCCCAAGCACCCAACCGCCAGGCCACCAGCCCTCCAAGACCCCCCCCCCCCACACACAGTTCCCCCCCTGAGAAAAATAAAATCATAATAAAATACAATTCCATTCCTCATTTAAACATAATTTTTGTTTTGTTTTATTTTGACTTTGTTTTTTACTGTTATCTTTGACCGTCAATCTATCCCCCGCCCAGAAATTCCAGAAAATGATGTCATGGCTTTAGAAGCTTCTGATAGGCTAATTGACATCATTTGAGTCAACTGGAGGTGTACCTGTGGATGTATTTCAAGGCCTACCTTCAAACTCAGTGCCTCTTTGCTTGACATCATGGGAAAATCAAAAGAAATCAGCCAAAACATTGTAGACCTCCACAAGTCTGGTTCATCCTTGGGAGCAATTTCCAAACGCCTGAAGGCACCACGTTGATCTGTACAAACAATAGTACACAAGTATAAACACCATGGGACCACGCAGCCGTCATACCACTCAGGAAGGAGACGCGTTCTGTCTCCTAGAGATGAACATACTTTGGTGCGAAAAGGACTTATCAATCCCAGAACAACAGCAAAGGACCTTGTGAAGATGCTGGAGGAAACAGGTACAAAAGTATCTATATCCACAGTAAAACGAGTCCTATATCGACATAACCTGAAAGACCGCTCAGCAAGGAAGAAGCCACTGCTCCAAAACCGCCATAAAAAAGCCAGACTACGGTTTGCAACTTCACATGGGGACAAAGATCGTACTTTTTTGGAGAAATGTCCTTTGGTCTGATGAAACAAAAATAGAACTGTTTGGCCATAATGACCATCGTTATGTATGGAGGAAAAAGGGGGAGGTTTGCAACCTGAAGAACACCATCCCAACCGTGAAGCACGGGGGTGGCAGCATCATGTTGTGGGGGTGTTTTGCTGTAGGAGGGACTGGTGCACTTCACAAAATAGATGGCATCATGAGGAGGAAAATTATGTGGATATATTGAAGCAACATCTCAAGACATCAGTCAGGAATTTTAAGCTTGGTTGCAAATGGGTCTTCCAAATGGACAAGGACCCCAAGCATACTTCCAAAGTTGTGGAACAATGGCTTAAGGACAACAACGTCAAGGTATTGGAGTGGCCATCACAAAGCCCTGACCTCAATCCTATAGAAAATGTGTGGGCAGAACTGAAAAAGTGTGTGCGAGCAAGGAGGCCTACAAACCTGACTCAGTTACTCCAGCTCCGTCATGAGGAATGGGCCAAAATTCACCCAACTTATTGTGGGAAGCTTGTGGAAGGCTACCCGAAACGTTTGACTGAAGTTAAACAATTTAAAGGCAATGCTACCAAATAATTGAGTGTATGTAAACTTCTGACCCACTGGGAATGTGATGAAAGAAATAAAAGCTAAAATAAATCATTCTCTCTACAATAATTCTGATCATTCCACATTCTTATAATAAAGTGGTGATCCTAACTGACCTAAGACAGGGGATTTTGACTAGGATTAAATGTCAGGAATTGTGAAAAACTGAGTTTAAATGTATTTGGCTAAGGTGTATGTAAACTTTTGACTTCAACTGTATATATATTTGACACAATACCATACATATTTCATAAGGTCTTATTTTGATGTCCTGGTTTTACCCTACAGGGGCCTGAAACTGTGAAACAAAACCACGTCCATCGTTATCATATTTTGCAGCAAGGCTCTGTCGCAGGTAGATTTTTTGAAATGTTTGTTTTAATATCTATGATTGATTACACAAATATAAATTACATACATTTTCTAAACTAATCCAATATGTTATTTGGACTTATTGCACCCATTACTGAAATGGTTGTGCCAGTTTAGATGCTTAAGGTCAGGGATGGGCCTGGGGGGGCCGGAGAGGTGTCACCGAGTCCTGTAACGGGTGCAACAAATCGAACTCACTTGATTGGATGAGTTTAGAAAAATGTATGTTATTTATCTTTGTGTAGCATATGATTCAATGTACACCCAAAACGACACATATAAAAATAAACCTTCAGTAGAGCATGCTGGGAAATATGATGATGATGGGTGTGGTTTGGTAATGATGGGTGTGGTTTTGGTTCAAAGGGATCTGTATGAATTTCAGGTCCCTGTAACAGGGTAAAACTAGGCCCTCAAAATAAGGCCTTATAAAATACATACGTTATTGTGTTAAATATTTTCTTTATTTTTTTTATGATAACATATTGAGTTAGGATCTCACTTGCTGAAGTCTACTGGACAAAAACTGGATGGATGTATCTACTATGTCTCTGTCACTAACAAATACAAACATGGGACGGCAGGTAGCCTAGTGGTTAGAGCGTTGGGCCAGTAACCAGCAGGTAGCCTAGTGGCTAGAGCGTTGGACTAGTAACCAGCAGGTAGCCTAGTGGTTAGAGCGTTGGACTAGTAACCAGCAGGTAGCCTAGTGGTTAGAGCGTTGGGCCAGTAACCAGCAGGTAGCCTAGTGGTTAGAGAGTTGGACTAGTAACCAGCAGGTCGCCTAGTGGTTAGAGGGTTGGACTAGTAACCAGCAGGTAGCCTAGTGGGTAGAGGGTTGGACTAGTAACCAGCAGGTAGCCTAGTGGTTAGAGTGTCGGACTAGTAACCAGCAGGTAGCCTAGTGGTTAGAGCGTTGGACTAGTAACCAGCAGGTAGTCTAGTGGTTAGAGCTTTGGACTAGTAACCAGCAGGTAGCCTAGTGGTTAGAGTGTTGGGCCAGTAACCAGCAGGTAGCCTAGTGGTTAGAGCGTTGGGCCAGTAACCTGCAGGTAGCCTAGTGGTTAGAGCGTTGGACTAGTAACCAGCAGGTAGCCTAGTGGTTAGAGCGTTGGACTAGTAACCAGCAGGTAGCCTAGTGGTTAGAGGGTTGGACTAGTAACCAGCAGGTAGCCTAGTGGTTAGAGCGTTGGACCAGTAACCAGCAGGTAGCCTAGTGGTTAGAGGCAGGTGACGTGAGAGAACTTGGGAAGGTTGAACTCCAGACGGGCTGGTGTTATAATACCTGTTGTTATGATACCTGTTGTTATAATACCTGTTGTTATAATACCTGTTGTTATAATATATATTGTTATAATACCTGTTGTTATAATATCTGTTGTTATAATATATATTGTTATAATACCTGTTGTTATAATACCTGTTGTTATAATATCTGTTGGTATAATATATATTGTTATAATATATATTGTTATAATATCTGTTGTTATAATACCTGTTGTTATAATATCTGTTGTTATAATACCTGTTGTTATAATACCTGTTGTTATAATACCTGTTGTTATAATACCTGTTGTTATAATATATATTGTTATAATACCTGTTGTTATAATACCTGTTGTTATAATATCTGTTGGTATAATATATATTGTTATAATATATATTGTTATAATATCTGTTGTTATAATACCTGTTGTTATAATATCTGTTGTTATAATACCTGTTGTTATAATACCTGTTGTTATAATACCTGTTGTTATAATATATATTGTTATAATACCTGTTGTTATAATACCTGTTGTTATAATATCTGTTGTTATAATACCTGTTGTTATAATACCTGTTGTTATAATACCTGTTGTTATAATACCTGTTGTTATAATACCTTTTGTTATAATATCTGTTGTTATAATACCTGTTGTTATAATACCTGTTGTTATAATACCTGTTGTTATAATACCTGTTGTTATAATATATATTGTTATAATACCTGTTGTTATAATACCTGTTGTTATAATATCTGTTGTTATAATATATATTGTTATAATACCTGTTGTTATAATATCTGTTGTTATAATACCTGTTGGTATAATATATATTGTTATAATATATATTGTTATAATATCTGTTGTTATAATACCTGTTGTTATAATATCTGTTGTTATAATACCTGTTGTTATAATATCTGTTGTTATAATATCTGTTGTTATAATACCTGTTGTTATAATACCTGTTGTTATAATACCTGTTGTTATAATACCTGTTGTTATAATACCTGTTGTTATAATACCTGTTGTTATAATACCTGTTGTTATAATATCTGTTGTTATAATACCTGTTACCAATCTCGACCTGTGTTTCATCTGGACCAACACACTGGAACGTAACGGAACCCCGAAAACGATCTATTCTGTCTCTTATTGCTCCCCCTCCTCTGTCCTCTCTCCCCCTCCTCCTCCTCTGTCCTCTCTCCCCCTCCTCTGTCCTCTGTCCTCTCTTCCCCTCCTCTGTCCTCTCTCCCCCTCCTCTGTCCTCTCTCCCCCTCCTCCTCCTCTGTCCTCTCTCTCCCTCCTCTGTCCTCTGTCCTCTGTCCTCTCTCCCCCTCCTCTGTCCTCTCTCCCCCTCCTCTGTCCTCTGTCCTCTCTCCCCTGTCCTCTCTCCCCCTCCTCTGTCCTTTCTCCCCCTCCTCTGTCCTCTGTCCTCTCTCCCCCACCTCCTCCTCTGTCCTCTCTCCCCCTCCTCTATCCTCTCTCCCCCTCCTCTGTCCTCTGTCATCTCTCCCCCTCCTCTGTCCTCTCTCCCCCTCCTCTGTCCTCTCTCCCCCTCCTCTGTCCTCTCTCCCCCTCCTCTGTCCTCTGTCCGTTCTCCCCCTCCTCTGTCCTCTCTCCCCCTCCTCTGTCCTCTCTCCCCCTCCTCTGTCCTCTGTCCTCTCTCCCTCACCTCCTCCTCTGTCCTCTCTCCCCCTCCTCTGTCCTCTGTCCTCTCTCCCCTCTCCCCCTCCTCTGTCCTCTCTCCCCCTCCTCTGTCCTCTCTCCCCCTCCTCTGTCCTCTCTCCCCCTCCTCTGTCCTCTGTCCTCTCTCCCTCACCTCCTCCTCTGTCCTCTCTCCCCCTCCTCTGTCCTCTCTCCCCCTCCTCTGTCCTCTCTCCCCCTCCTCTGTCCTCTCTCCCCCTCCTCTGTCCTCTGTCCTCTGTTCTCTGTCCTCTCTCCCTCACCTCCTCCTCTGTCCTCTCTCCCCCTCCTCTGTCCTCTCTCCCCCTCCTCTGTCCTCTGTCCTCTCTCCCCCTCCTCTATCCTCTCTCCCCCTCCTCTGTCCTCTCTCCCCCTCCTCTGTCCTTTCTCCCCCTCCTCTGTCCTCTCTCCCCCTCCGGTTGTTTAGCAACAGAAACGCTGCACGCGCAACCATGGGGCAAAACAGATGAGGTTTGCTTAGATTGTTGACAACATGAAAGCTATACCTCGTCACCAATGTTTATTTAAAACATAAATATATTTGCACAATTTTCTCTCAAATACATCGTTACAGTTGTTGGTTAGCTAGCTAGCGAATTTTTACCATATTAGCATTGACATAAAATTTGGTAGCACCTTAATTGGGGGGGACGGGCTCGTGGTAATGGCTGGAGCGGAATAGTGGAATGGCATCAAACACATCAAACACATGGTTTCCATTGTTGTTCTTAAAGAGAAACCCTGCATCACTGTGACAAGAGTGACTGGAGCGGAATCCGCTCTGTTCCAGACATTGTTATGAGCCGTCCTCCCCTCAGCTGCCTGGTATCAATATCCAGTCGTACCACCAAGCACTCAAAAGCACTGGGGATGTTTTTATTGAACGCAGTTTAATCCAACGCCACCAGATGGCAGAATTGTTCTTGCATTGAAACCACAACACCTAACTACACACAGTAACCTACCACTGCAACTCACACAGTAGAAAGAGCTACTTCCCCAACCACACCACAACCAGTACAGAGTCTACCCTGCTGCACAGCCATAGACCTAGGTAGTTTACCACAACACCTACTCACACACAGGACATGGCCTACGGTCTAATCTGAAAATACATAGACTACTGCAACACCAAAAATTGGGCTTTAAAGGAATATTAAAGGATCGCTAAAAACGTCCCCGACACCAAACTGACTGATTTATTAAACCCACAGAGAGAATCAACTAAAGGGGAGCTCGCTGCATCTGTCTGGTGCACCGGCCAGTCACAGAGATCAACATCTGTCTGGTGCACCGGCCAGTCACAGAGATCAACATCTGTCTGGTGCACCGGCCAGTCACAGAGATCAACGTCTGTCTGGTGCACCGGCCAGTCACAGAGATCAACGTCTGTCTGGCTGCACCGGCCAGTCACAGAGATCAACGTCTGTCTGGCTGCACCGGCCAGTCACAGAGATCAACGTCTGTCTGGCTGCACCGGCCAGTCACAGAGATCAACGTCTGTCTGGCTGCACCGGCCAGTCACAGAGATCAACGTCTGTCTGGCTGCACCGGCCAGTCACAGAGATCAACGTTTGTCTGGGTGCAACGGCCAGTCACAGAGATCAACGTCTGTCTGGTGCACCGGCCAGTCACAGAGATCAACGTCTGTCTGGCTGCACCGGCCAGTCACAGAGATCAACGTCTGTCTGGTGCACCGGCCAGTCACAGAGATCAACGTCTGTCTGGTGCACCGGCCAGTCACAGAGATCAACGTCTGTCTGGTGCAACGGCCAGTCACAGAGATCAACGTCTGTCTGGTGCAACGGCCAGTCACAGAGATCAACATTGCAGTCTTTCAACCAGAACCAGAGTGGTGACTCAGTGTTCCAGGTCATATCAATTAATATAGTGCTGCTTTATGTCTCAGTGTTCCAGGTCATATCATATAATATAGTGTTGCTTTATGTCTCAGTGTTCCAGGTCATATCATATAATATAGTGTTGCTTTATGTCTCAGTGTTCCAAGTCATATCATATAATATAGTGCTGCTTTATGTCTCAGTGTTCCAGGTCATATCATATAATATAGTGCTGCTTTATGACAGTGTTCCAGGTCATATCATATAATATAGTGCTGCTTTATGTCTCAGTGTTCCAGGTCATATCATATAATATAGGGTTGCTTTATGTCTCAGTGTTCCAGGTCATATCATATAATATAGTGCTGCTTTATGTCTCAGTGTTCCAGGTCATACCATAATATAGTGTTGCTTTATATCTCAGTGTTCCAGGTCATATCATATAATATAGTGCTGCTTTATGTCTCAGTGTTCCAGTTCATATCATATAATATAGTGTTGCTTTATGTCTCAGTGTTCCAGGTCATATCATATAATATAGTGCTGCTTTATGTCTCAGTGTTCCAGGTCGTATCATATAATATAGTGCTGCTTTATGTCTCAGTGTTCCATGTCATACCATAATATAGTGTTGCTTTATGTCTCATATACAGTTGAAGTCGGAAGTTTACATACACTCAATACGTATTTGGTAGCATTGCCTTTAAATTGCTTAACTTGAGTCAAATGTTTCAGGTAGCCTTCCACACACTTCTCACAATAAGATGGGTGAATTTTGACCCATTCCTCCTGACAGAGCTGGTGTAACTGAGTCAGGTTTGTAGGCCTCCTTGTTCGCACACGCTTTTTCGGTTCTGCCCACAAATGTTCTATGGGATTGAGGTCAGGGCTTTGTGATGGCCGCTCCAATACCTTGACTTTGTTTACCTTAAGCCATTTTGCCACAACTTTGGAAGTATGCTTGGGGTCATTGTCCATTTGGAAGACCCATTTGCGACCAAGCTTTAACTTCCTGACTGATGTCTTGAGATGTTGCTTCAATATATCCACATAATTTTCCTCCTCATGATGCTATCTATTTTGTGAAGTGCACCAGTCCCTCCTGCAGCAAAGCACCCCCACAACATGATGCTGCCACCCCCGTGCTTCACGATTGGGATGGTGTTCTTCAGCTTGCAAGCTTCCCCCTTTTTCCTCCAAACATAACGATGGTCATTATGGCCAAACAGTTCCATTTTTGTTTCATCAGACCAGAGGACATTTCTCTAAAAAGTCCACAACAATAAATACTTAATATGGTCCCCACACAACCACACAGTCATGATGAGGGCATGACACCGCCTCTTCCCCCTCTGGAGGCTGAAAAGATTTGGCATGGGCCTCAAAAAGTAATACAGTTGCACCATCAAGAGAATTTTCGACTGGCTGCATCACCGGTTGGTATGGAAAAATGCACCGCTCTCGACTGCAAAGCGCTACAGAGGGTGGTGTGGACAGCCCAGTACATCACTGGGGCCGAGCTCCCTGCCATCCAGGACCTCTATACCAGGCGGTGTCAGAGGAAGGCCTGAAAAACTGTCAAAGACTCCAACCACCCAAGCCCTAGACTGTTCTCTCTGCTACTGTCCTGCAAACGGTACCGGAGCACCGGCTAGTGGACCAACAGGCTCCGAGATAGCTTCTACCTCCAAGCCATAAGACTGCTATATAGCAATAACACTGCTAAATAGTTAATAAAATGGTTATCTGAGAGTCGATGTGAGATCCAAGTCTGCTTCATCTGCGTGGACAGATTTTGGGCTTCGCCTCTTCCACTCTGGCTCTACTCACCGCTGCTGTTGAAGTCAAACTGGTTTCGAAGATAAGTGCACGCCAGTCACCTGAAGGCTTTATCCACAGGTTTCACACTTCTTGTTAATTGGTTTCTCCCATTTCGGGGGTGTTTTCATATTTTATCAGAAATGCTCATGTTTATGGAAATTATGCCTTTGATTTAATTAACGTGTGAGGTATTAACCATTGTAATGTAAAGTGTGCAATAATATTTCAGTTAAAGTGTATCACTGTTCATTAAATTATTGACCTGTTTAAAGGTATGAATGGCTCATGCCAGTTTATGGTCTTTTAAGATGCCAGTTCTTCCCATTCTGTAAGAACTGCGCTAGAGCAAAGATGATATTACATTGACAAGATAGTCAAGTGACCGCTCTAACAATAGAAATACATGTTCTCAAAGATGAACGGTAGGCGGGAGGAGGCGAGATCAGGTGGGACTATTCTAGCCATTGAGAAGGCAGATACGTGTGTGCACAACAGGCCATAGAGATAGATAGAAGACTCATAATTGTCTTCTTCTTCTTCATTGGCTGATTGCTCCCAACTCATAGGAAGCCCCACCCAGTTGACTACTTATTAAACGGTGGAAACCCTGGATGGCAACGGTCATGCTAAAATGGGTTATGTCCATGATGAGTCCTCTATCTAGCTCACATATTTTTAAAAAATATTCTAAAATATGCCATTTTTTCACCAAACTGACTTGTTGCGGATCAAGTTCCTGATGACATAATGCACACAAAATGTAGTTTTTCACTTAACTTTTCATGTACCGAATACAAATATAATGTTCAATGTGTTTCCATGGCATTTTCAGCTCTATCGATAGTTGTCACAAAAACTGTTGGGTTAAAAAGCAAATGTGCCTACTTTAGTCTCGCAGATACAGGCAGGCTAGTCTACATGATGATATTATTATGGAGAAGAGAGAGGATATTTTGTATTTGTCAAACGGCAGTCAAGCATCCGTCCCACCATTTCGAATGATGGTTTTCTCTCCAAAAAAGTGTTTTAGTTATATATCGAGTGTATTGGCACGTACGTCCTAGCACAATTAGTTACAGCGCAAATAAAGCTCACACAACGTTAGTATTGTATATGAATGTAATTCCTGTAAATGTACAGCTGTAAATCAGTAGTTCTCTGTCGCACCTAGTGGTCTGGACCACTACTACATGTAAGGGAACACACAGCCCACACAACGTTAGTATTGTATATGAATGTAATTCCTGTAAATGTACAGCTGTAAATCAGTAGTTCTCTGTCGCCCCTAGCGGTCTGGACCACTACTACATGTAGGGGAACACACAGCCCACACAACGTTAGTATTGTATATGAATGTAATTCCTGTAAATATACAGCTGTAAATCAGTAGTTCTCTGTCGCCCCTAGTGGTCTGGACCACTACTACATGTAGGGGAACACACAGCCCACACAACGTTAGTATTGTATATGAATGTAATTCCTGTAAATGTACAGCTGTAAATCAGTAGTTCTCTGTCACCCCTAGCGGTCTGGACCACTACTACATGTAGGGAACACACAGCCCACACACACAACGTTAGTATTGTATATGAATGTAATTCCTGTAAATGTACAGCTGTAAATCAGTAGTTCTCTGTCGCCCCTAGCGGTCTGGACCACTACTACATGTAGGGGAACACGCAGCCCACACAACGTTAGTATTGTATATGAATGTAATTCCTGTAAATATACAGCTGTATGAGTCTGTAGTTCTCTGTCGCGCCTAGCGGTCTGGACCACTACTACATGTAGGGGAACACACAGCCCACACAACGTTAGTATTGTATATGAATGTAATTCCTGTAAATATACAGCTGTAAATCAGTAGTTCTCTGTCGCCCCTAGTGGTCTGGACCACTACTACATGTAGGGGAACACAGCCCACACAACGTTAGTATTGTATATGAATGTAATTCCTGTAAATATACAGCTGTAAATCAGTAGTTCTCTGTCGCCCCTAGTGGTCTGGACCACTACTACATGTAGGGAACACACAGCCCACACAACGTTAGTATTGTATATGAATGTAATTCCTGTAAATATACAGCTGTAAATCAGTAGTTCTCTGTCTCGCCTAGCGGTCTGGACCACTACTACATGTAGGGAACACGCAGCCCACACACACAACGTTAGTATTGTATATGAATGTAATTCCTGTAAATGTACAGCTGTATGAGTCTGTAGTTCTCTGTCGCCCCTAGCGGTCTGGACCACTACTACATGTAGGGAACACACAGCCCACACAACGTTAGTAGCCAGCTACATTGTTACAATCCTTCCATTTCCTGCAACATTCCCTTTTTATGTTGTCTGAGAGGAAACGTTAGTTTGTTTCACCGCCTCGGATAATATATTAGCCTGTCTTCTGTCTGGACACGGAATGCTGGGACACGGTAAGACGCGTTATTTTATTATCGATACGTTTACATTTTCCACCGAATGTGAGCAGCTTAGTCAGGGGCTACTATCCACATTATATGGTGATAAGAAGGGCCAACATCTATTTTATTTGGTGACCAATTAAGCTATATGAAATAACGCAGCTGTATTGGTTTACTAGGGCGTTTTGTCCGCTATTAAAACGGTTAAACACCTGCTCTGACGGTAGAAAATGAAGATTTGACTTTACAAGAATAATAGAGTCGCGTTTCTTTCCCTGGCAGGGAGAGCGACTCCCGGACACAGTCGTTTCCTTGGCTACTCCAAGCCTTCCAGTCGGCTATCTATGTTTCACCTGTAGCCCACGACCGTGTAGACTGCTCCCTTTTCTTATTTCTGTCACATTACTGAGAGGTAGAGCCATTACTGAGAGGTAGACCTGCTCCATGGAAAAGTAGACGGCGAAAAGCGACACCAGGGAGTGAAAGTCGTGACGTCTCACAAAGCAAGGTGCAGCTTTTCCCCCCTCAAGTCAACCCTCTCTTTGTTGAACAATGTGTTTATGCCAACTCGGTGTACCATTCAACCGTTACACAACGCCATGTACACTAACCATGTTGTATTTGATCCGGTTTACAATTAAAGGAGCAGATATGAAGACGGTCCGTGGCCAGGTACGGTCGGGTCGGTTAACCGGGACAGGGATGGGAGGGTGCTGAAAGACCATGCTGCTGTTTTGGAATCCTCGGCTTGGGAGCAAAAACCACCTAACAACATGACTGGGTTCAACCAGCAAAATGTTGAGGATTATTATGAGATGGGAGATGAGCTGGGCAGGTGAGTTTTATATATGCTGTAAATGAACACTAACAACAGTGTTTCAGCCTATACTGTGGTTAGTGTGCTTCCTATGCAATCATAATATTACATTTATGTGTTACACTATGCAACAGTGACTATGTTCAGTTAGTTATATTATCCAAAGACTGACTGCAACCCCTCAAAAAGGCTCTCTCTGTCAAAACCTCTTAGTTACGCAAAGCATCGTGACTATATTATCTCTGATTGATGGATAGATGTTGCAACCAGACGAATATAATACTGAATAAGATTATGCGCTCCGGATTTATGACCCAGAAAGACAGCAAGTTTTCCTTGAATATCTCTCGCCTTATCTCTGAGTTATAAATCCTAATGAAGTTTTAAGCTGATGGCTTAATGTGGTAGCGTGTTATCGTGGCTCTTTATTCTGTCAGACTGACAGTGTTCGTCATGAAGCGGCTGACAGGCGCCTCTCTATCAGCCCTACTGTAGTGAATCTTCATCTCACAGTTCATTTACAGCCTGTCATGTCTCTTCACTTTCACTCCGTATGGCTCACTGCTCCACTCCATATGGTGTGTGTCCAAAATGGCACCATATTCCCTTGTATTGTCCATAGGGTTCTGGCTAAAAGTAGTGCACCATATTCCCTTGTATTGTCCATAGGTTTCAGGTCAAAAGTAGTGCACCATATTCCCTTGTATTGTCCATAGGGTTCTGGTCAAAAGTAGTGCACCATATTCCCTTGTATTGTCCATAGGGTTCTGGTCAAAAGTAGTGCACCATATTCCCTTGTATTGTCCATAGGGTTCTGGTCAAAAGTAGTGCACCATATTCCCTTGTATTTTCCATAGGGTTCTGGTCAAAAGTAGTGCATCATATTCCCTTGTATTGTCCATAGGGTTCTGGCTAAAAGTAGTGCACCATATTCCCTTGTATTGCCCATAGGGTTCTGGTCAAAAGTAGTGCACCATATTCCCTTGTATTGTCCATAGGGTTCAGGTCAAAAGTAGTGCACCAAGTAGGGTTTAACTAGACCACTACTATTCCCCCAAGGCAGAGACACGTGGCCGAGACCGTGACGCTACCAGTGTAGCGGACCTGATGACAATCGCCTAATGACATTTCAAGTTTAGTTTTCTTTAGGAACAGATGTGTTGTCATCAAAGTGCACTGATTGGATGCTGGAATGACTTTGTGAATGGACAAATGTGTGCGGATAGCCAACAGGAGTGCCTTTCGATGTGATTTGTTTGACAATCAGATGAAAACATCATGACTGCTTGTGTTTATGCCACATTAAAAGCTAATACATGATCACATTCATGACAAATCTTTACTAGGCCTCCTAGACCCGCTGAGATCATACTACATTAATATGGGTTCTATATGTAACTCTGTGATTAGACCCACTGAGATCATACTACATTAATAGGGGTTCTATATGTAATTCTGTGATTAGACCCACTGAGATCATACTACATTAATAGGGGTTCTATATGTAATTCTGTGATTAGACCCACTGAGATCATACTACATTAATATGGGTTCTATATGTATTCTGTGATTAGACCCGCTGAGATCATACTACATTAATAGGGGTTCTATATGTAATTCTATGATTAGACCCACTGAGATCATACTACATTAATAGGGGTTCTATATGTAATTCTGTGATTAGACCTGCTGAGATCATACTACATTAATAGGGGTTCTATATGTAATTCTGTGATTAGACCTGCTGAGATCATACTACATTAATAGGGGTTCTATATGTAATTCTATGATTAGACCCACTGAGATCATACTACATTAATAGGGGTTCTATATGTAATTTTATGATTAGACCCACTGAGATCATACTACATTAATAGGGGTTCTATATGTAATTCTGTGATTAGACCCACTGAGATCATATTAATAGGGGTTCTATATGTTATTCTATGATTAGACCCACTGAGATCATATTAATAGGGGTTCTATATGTAATTCTGTGATTAGACCCACTGAGATCATATTAATAGGGGTTCTATATGTAATTCTGTGATTAGACCCACTGAGATCATATTAATAGGGGTTCTATATGTAATTCTGTGATTAGACCCACTGAGATCATATTAATAGGGGTTCCAAATGTAATTCTGTGATTAGACCCACTGAGATCATATTAATAGGGGTTCTATATGTAATTCTGTGATTAGACCCGCTGCCGTCATTGATTAGCAAAGTTTTTATCTTCTGAAGATCTCCAGCCCTTCCCTGAGGTCTGGTTATCTGCTACATTCTAGCACTTTGACCTGCCTTGGCAATTCCTTACACGCTGAGAGGCTTTTGATCTACCCCCCCCTCTCCCTACTCCTGATCTTACCCCCTGTCTCCTTACCCCCTGTCTCCTTACCCCCTGTCTCCCCTATCCCCCTGTCTCCCCTATCCCCCCGTCTCCCTACTCCTGATCTTACCCCCTGTCTCCTTACCCCCTGTCTCCCTACCCCCCCCCCCCCCCACTCCTGATCTCACCCCCCTGTCTCCTTACCCCCTGTCTCTCCTTACCCCCTGTCTCTCCTTAACCCCTGTCTCTCCTTAACCCCGGTCTCTCCTTAACCCCTATCTCCTTACTTCGGATCTCACCTGGTCTCCCTACCTCCTGATCTCCTCCCTGTCTGTATCCAGCACCCAAGTGCGGTTGTGGTTGGAATGAGGCCCGTTTGGAGAGTGGGGAAATGATCCAAGCACAGTGGAGTCAGTGGTTGGTGCTAGAGTAGCCATGCATGACAAGACCAGCCACCTCACTGGAATGAATTAGTTAGCTTGGCTATCTATCTTATTTAACCATAAACACTGTGCGGGAGGTTCTATACATTATAGTGATGCTCCTAGACGTTTCCACTTCAGCATGACAGCGCTTACAGTTGACCAGGGCAGCTCTAGCAGGACAGAAATCTGACCAACTGACTTGTTGGAAAGGTGGCATCCTATGACGGTGACACGTTGGAAGTCACTGGCCTTACTGAAGAGCTCATTCTACTGCCAATGTTTGTCTATGGAGATTACATCGCTGTGTGCTCGTTTTTTTATACACCTGTCAGCAACTGGTGCAGCTGAAATGGCCGACTCCACTAATTTGAAGGGGTGTTCACATAATTTTGTGTGTGTAGTGTACTTTTAGTGGCTGATGGGTTCACCTCAGAGACAGTCCGTAACAGAGACAGTCCGTAACAGATCGGAGCTGAAGTTGGTACCAAATGATTTACAATGTGTTGACAAAGCCAACATGCAGTAGATTATTATTATTATTATTATTTTTGTAACAACCTAGGAAGTGTAGGTGAGCAACAACTGCTCAGTGGTACGCCACACAAACTCACAGGACGGGACAGCCGAGTGCTGTAGCGCCTAAAAATCATCTGTCCTCGGTTGCAACACTCACTACTGAGTTCTAAACGGACACTGGACGCAACGTCAGCACAATAACTGTTCGTCAGGAGCTTCATGAAATGGGTTTCCACAGCCGAGCAGCCGCACACAAGGCCAAGATCACCATGCGTAATGCCAAGCGTCGGCTGGAGTGGTGTAGAGCTCGCCGCCATTGAACTCTGGAGCAGTGGAAACGCATTCTCCGGAGTGATGAATCACGCTTCACCATCTGGCAGTCTGATGGACTAATCTGGGTTTGGCGGATGCCAGGAGAACGCTACCTGCCCCAATGAATAATGCCAACTGTAAAGTTTGGTGGAGGAGGAATAATGGTCTGCGGCTGTTTTTCATGGTTTAGGCCCCTTAGTTCCAGTGAAGGGAAGTCTTAACACTACAGCATACAATGACATTCTAGACAATTCTGTGCTTTCAACTTTGTGTCAACAGTTTGGGGAAGTCCCTTTCCTGTTTCAGCATGACAATGTCCCTGTGCACAAAGCGAGGTCCATACAGAAATGGTTTGTCGAGATCAGTGTGGAAGAACTTGCCTGGCCTGCATAGAGCCCTGACCTCAACCCCATCGAACACCTTTGGGATGAATTGGAACGCCGACTGCAAGCCAGGCCTAATCGCCCAACATCAGTACCCGACCTCACTAATGCTCTTGTGGCTGAATGGAAGCAAGTCCCTGCAGCAATGTTCCAACATCTAGTTGAAAGCCTTCCCAGATGAGTGGAGGCTGTTATAGCAGCAAAGGGGGGACCAACTCCATATTAATGACCATGATTTTTGGAATGAGATGTTTGACAAGCGGGCGTCCACATACTTTTGGTCATGAAGTGTATCTCTGCTGTCTGTACTGATAAAAAGTTGTTCATCCTCCAGAAATCCCCAAGGCTGCTAAAACCTTGGAAAGACACGGACTGACTGGCTGAGGCCTTGGCTAATTACTAATCAGAGGGTTTCAAGGTATTTGGTTGATTCTGAGTCTAGGGAGTTCTATCATTCTGTTACACATCCTCCTGCTCTGGGGCTGCAACTCAAAAATTGCTCCTTCCTAAAGTGTGCACTTGTTCACTTCACTAATCTTGAAAGGAAATTACTGTTTATAAATCAGAAATATGGAGGAAACTCCCACTAGCCTCAACCAATCCAGTGCTTTTAGATTTGTGGGATGTAGTGAACAAGTCCACACTTCAGGAAAGAGATTATTGGAACGCAGCCTATGCCTGATAAGAACTGTTGTGTAGGCGGGGTCAGATCTTTTGTACGGCCCCTTTAGTGGTGTTGAAGCATTTAATAGCCCCGCAGTGGTGGTGTGCTGTGTGCTGCTTGGGTTAAACACACACACACACACACTTTTGAATCCCTGGGTAGGGTGGATATGAGGGGGCACTGCCCATTCTCCCAGCACTGTCATGGTGGTCCCCAGAACTGGAGGCTGTTTCCTGAATAGACCCTAGGATGTCAGCCCCCATCAGCCCGTTGAAGGATGGTGCTGCAGTCTAATGGGCTCATTACCTATTCTGCTATTTACTGTTTTTATTTATGCTGATCTTGTTTTGTACATTTCCTATGACCTGAAAACAGCTTCTGGACATCAGAACAGATATCACTAAAGTCCATTTTTTTGGAGGAAGATTTCTACTTCAATGAGTCGACCGCTGTTGTTGAAGTGGTCAGGTGACGCGGCTGCTAAGCTACAGGACTGTTTTGTTAGCATAGACTGGAATATGTTTCGGGATTCATCCAATGGCATTGAGGTCACCAGCTGCTGCTGCTCGCTGTTTATTGTCTATGCATAGTCACTTTACCTCTACCTACATTTTACATTTACATTTTAAGTCATTTAGCAGACGCTCTTATCCAGAGCGACTTACAGTAGTGAATGCATACATTTCATTAAAAAAAAATTCTCCGTACTGGTCCCCCGTGGGAATCGAACCCACAACCCTGGCGTTGCAAACACCATGCTTTACCAACTGAGCCACACGGGACCTCTACGTACATGTACATAGTACCTCAACAAACCTGTACCCCCGCACATTAACTCAATATACCGGTAACCCCCTGTATATAGCCGCGTTATTTTTTTTAACTTTAGTTTATTTAGTAAATATTTTCTTAAAACCAACAATGCCGTTAAGAAGAATTGAGTTTAGGGCTTGTAAGTAAGCATTTCACTGTAAGTTCTACACCTGTTGTATTCGGTGCATGTGACAAATTTGATTCGATGTACTGCTCATTCCGGGCCAGGCCCTAATTCCCGGGACTCGAAAGAGGAAGAGACGGCGCAAGAGGAAGACGAGCGGGTTCCTAGACGAGACCACGTTCTATTGGCAAACTGGATGAACTCCGTTCGAGACTATCCTATCAACGGGATCGGAAGTCATATCCAATGTTTCTCGGGGTCGTGGGTGAACAAGGGCATAGATAATATACTTCTAGCTGGAACTGCAGCTTCGGGGGAGGTGTGTGTCTCTTTGTTAATAACAGCTGGTGCGTAATCTTGAGGTTTTGCTTGCCTGAGTTCGAATACTCCATGACAATACCATTTACCAAGAGAGTTCTCATGTATATGTTTTATTGTGACCTTGTGTTTTCTTGCTCCTTGTGACCTGTGATTTTAATGCAGGAAAACTGAAATCCATCTTACCTCATTTCTACCAACATGTCACCTGTGCAACTAGAGGTGTGAAAACTCTAGACCACCTTTACTCCACACACAGAGACGCATACAAAGCTTTCCCTCACCCTCCATTTGGCAGATCGGACCGTAACTCTATCCTCCTGATTCCCGCTTACAAGCAAAAACTCAAACAGGAAGTACCAATGACATGCTCAGTATGGAAGTGGTCTGATGAAGAGGATGCTAAGCTACAGAACTGTTTTGCTATCACAGACTGGAATATGTTCCGGGGTTCATCTAATAACAAGTGCATCGATGACGTCGTCCCCACGGTGACCGTACGTACATATCCCAACTAGAAACCATGGATTACAGGCAACATACGCACTGAGCTAAAGGCTAGAGCTGCCACTTCCAAGGAACAAGACACCAATCCGGACGCTTATAATAAATCTCGCTACGCGCTCTTACCAGCCATCAAACAGTCAAAACATAAATTCAGGACTAACATCCAATCCTACGAAGCTGGCTTTGACACTCGTCGGATGTCGCAGGGCTTGCAAATTATCTCAGGTTACAAACATTCACAAGGCCGCGGGGCTAGACTGATTACCAGGACGCATACCCGGAGCATGTGCTGACATTTTCAACTTTTCCCAGTCTAATAGCTACAGTGCCTTCAGAAAGTATTCACACCCATTTACTTTTTCTGCATTTTGTGTTACAAAGTGGGATTAAAATGGATTGAATTGTTCATTTTTGTGTCAACGATCTACACGAAATACTGATGTCAAAGTGAAAGAAATATTCTAACATTGTGAGAGAAAAAAAACCTCTTAGTATTCAACCCCCTGAGTCAATATTGCAATTACCTTTGGCAGCTGTGAGTCTTACTGGCTAAGTCTCTAAGAGTTTTGCACACCTGGATTGTACAATATTTGCACATTATTCTTTAAGAATTATGCATCCTCTTTCAAGTTGTTTGTTGATCATTGCTAGACAGCAATTTTATATTATATGTTCAAGCCGATATTAAGTCAACTGTAACTGAGCCTCTCGGAAACATTCAGTGGCATCTTGATAAGTAACTCCAGTGTTGATGTGGCCTTGTGTTTTAGGTTATTGTCCTGCTGAAAGGTGAATTCATCTCCCAGTGTAGATTTGGCCTTGTGTTGTAGGTTATTGTCCTGCTGAAAGGTGAATTCATCTCCCAGTGTTGATGTGGCCTTGTGTTGTAGGTTATTGTCCTGCTGAAATGCTCCCAGTGTCTGTTGGAAAGCAGACTGAACCAGGTTCTCCTCTAGGATTTTTTTCCTGTGCTTAGCTTTATTCCGTTTCTTTTTATTCTTAACTCCCTAGTCCTTGCTGATGACAAGCATACCCCTAACATGATGCAGCCACCACCACACTTGAAAATATGAGGAGTGGTACTCAGTAATGTGTTCTGTTGGATTTGCCCCAAACATAACACTTTGTATTCAGGACATTAAAGTTATTTTCTCACAATTATTGTAATGCCTTATTGCAAACAGGATTAATGTTTTGGAATAGGTTTTATTCTTTACAGGCTTCCTCCTTTTCACTCTGTCATTTAGGTTAGTATTGTGGAGTAATTACAATGTTGATCCAACCTCAGTTTTTTCCTAACACAGCCATTAAATTGACGTAAAGTCAACATTGGCGTCATGGTGAAATCCCTGAGTGGTTTCCTTCCCCTCTGGCAAATGAGTTGTATTTGCCGGATACACCTGTATCTTTGTAGTGACTGGGTGTTTTGATACACCATCCAAAGTGTAACTAATAACTTCAACATGCTCAAAGGGATATTCAGTCTGCTTCTTCTTTTTTTCTTCCAACAAGTGCCCTTCGAGGCATTGGAAAACCTCTCTGGTTGAATCTGTGTTTGAAATTCACTGCTCGACTAAGGAACCTTACAGATATCTGTATGTGTGGGCTACAGATATGTCATTCACATCATATTCCACACAAAATGCTACAATTTCAAACATTTTACTGAGTTACAGTTCATATAAGAAAATCTGTGAATTGAAACAAATAAATTAGGCCCTAATCTATGGATTTCACATGACTGGGAATACAGATATTCATCTGTTGGTCACAGATACCTTTAAAGAAAAGTAGGGGCGTGGATCAGAAAACCAGTCAGTATCTGGTGTGACCACCATTTGTCTCATGCAGCGCGACACATCTCCTTCACATAGAGTTGATCAGGATGTTGATTTGTGTTCTGTGGAATGTTGTCCCACTCCTCTTCAATGGCTGTGTGAAGTTGCTGGATATTGGCGGAAACTAGAACAAGCTGTCGTACACATCTATCCAGAACATCCCAAACATGCTCAATGGGTGACATGTCTGGTGAGTATACAGGCCATGTAAGTACTGGGACATTTTCAGCTTCCAGGAATTGTGTACAGATCCTTGCGACACGGGGCTGTGCATTAACATGCTGGAACATGAGGTGATGATGGTGGATGAACTGCACGACAATGGGCCTCAGAATCTTGTCACGAAATCACTGTGCATTCAAATTGCCATTGATAAAATGCAATTGTGTTGGTTGTCCGTAGCTTATGCCTGCCCATACCATAACCCCACCTCCACCATTGGGCACTCTGTTCACAACGTTATCAGCAAACCGTTCGCCCATACAACGCCATACACGCTGTCTGCCATCTGCCCGGTACAGTTGAAACCGGGATTCATCCGTGAAGAGTAGACTTCTCCAGTGTTCCTGTGGCTATCGAAGGTGAGCATTCGCTCACTGAAGTCGGTAACGATGCCGAACTGCAGTCAGGTCAAGACCCTGGTGAGGACGACGAGCACGCAGATGAGCTTCCCTGAGAGGGTTTCTGACAAGTTTGTACAGAAATTCTTTGGTTGTGCAAACCCAGAGCTTCATCAGACGATCCCTCTGGATGTGGAGGTCCTGGGCTGGCGTAGAGATGTCGGTTGGATGTACTGCCAAATTCTGTAAAATAACATTGGAGGCAGATAGAATAATGAACATTCAATTATCTGGCTCTGGTGGGTATTCCTCGCTGTCAGCATGCCAATTTGCATCTGTGGCATTGAGTTCTGTCACAAAACTGCACATTTTTAGTGGCTTTTTATTGTCCCCAGGTGCACCTGTGTAATGATCATGCTGTTTAATCAGGTTCTTGATATGCCTCACCTGTCAGGTGGATGGATTATCTTGGCAAAGGAGAAATGCTCACTAACGGGTGTAAACATGTTTGTGCACAACATTTTAGAGAAATAAGCTTTTTGTTGATATGGAACATTTCTGGGATCTTTTATTTCAGCTCCATGAAACATGGAACCAACTTCACATGTATTTTTATATTTTTGTTCAGTGTATTTAGGCCATGAAGGTGTTGAATAGTTATTGACTCAAGACATTTCAGATTAAAATGTTTTATTAATTAAACATAAATTCACTTCAACATTATGGTGTAGGGAAGTGATGACAAATCTCAATCAATTTTCACAACATAATGTGGGAAAAATCAAGGGGTGACCTACTTCCAGAAGGAACTGTTTCAACCACTATAGACCCTGTGCCCAAGAACTCCAAGGTAACCAGTCGAAATGACAATCACCCCATAACAGTCTCATCTGTAGCCATAACATGCTTTGAAAGGCTGGTCGTGGTTCACATCAACACCATCATCCCATACAACCTGGACATACTCCTATTCGCATTACCGACCCAACAGAACCACAGATGATGCAATTTCTATTGCGTTCCACACTGCCCTTTCCGACCTGGATAAGAGGGACACCTATGTGAGAATGCTGTTCATTGACTACAGCTCAGCGTTCAACACCAAAGAGCCCCACAGTGGCGGTGTCATGATACCCATAAAACCTAGCGGTCAAACGGAGAAATGGTTCCATTCATTTTCCCACTATGGATTTTAGAAACACTTAAATAAGGACTGTGTTTCGTGTTGGCTAACCCTGGTGTGATGTTTTGATAACCATGGAAATCTCTCTCGGACATGGGGACTGATTCGGCTCTATTTACTGCTTCGAATTAGCATCAAAGTACACATCATGCAAAACTACAAATCCTTGCTCCTGTGTGTCATCTCTAGCTGACACCTTTGCTAACAGGTATTGTCAGTTTAAAGATCACAGAATTGCCCATTTGAAAGAAATTTAGCAGATTTATTCATTACTACATTTAACTAACGTTTTGAGTTAATCCAGAGATTCTCATCCAGATAATCATGGCATTTGTAGATATTTATGGTAGCTACATTAGCAGCTAATTAGCATTACATTTTTGGGGGGTGGAATATAGGCAAATACAGTGCATTCGGAAAGTATTCAAACCCCTTGACTTTTTCCACATGTTGTTACGTTACAGCCTTATTCTAAAATGGATTCAATTAGTGTATTCCTTCATCAATTTACATACAATAACCCATAATGACAAAACAGAAGCAGGTTTTTAGAAATTCTTGCAAAAAATGTATTCAGGACCTTTGGCAGCGATTACCACCTTAAGCTTAAAGCTTGGCACACCT
This sequence comes from Salmo salar, assembly GCF_965601325.2. Classification (NCBI taxonomy): domain Eukaryota; kingdom Metazoa; phylum Chordata; class Actinopteri; order Salmoniformes; family Salmonidae; genus Salmo; species Salmo salar. The sequence continues at coordinate 13,482,955 of NC_138305.1, forward strand.
GTATTTGGGGAGTTTCTCCCATTCATCGCTGCAGATCCTCTCAAGCTCTGTCCAGGTTGGATGGGGACGGTTGCTGCACAGCTATTTTCTGGTCTCTCCAGAGATGTTCGATTGGGTTCAAGTCTGGGCTCTGGCTGGGCCACTCAAGGACATTCAGACACTTGTCCCAAAGCCACTCCTGCGTTGTCCTGTTGGAAGGTGAACCTTCACCCCAGTCATAGGTCTTGAGCACTCTGGAGCAGGTTTTCATGAAGGATCTCTCAGTACTTTGCTCCTTTCATCTTTCCCTCGATCCTGACTAGTCTCCCAGTCCCTGCCACTGAAAAACATCCCCACAGCATGATGCTGCCCACCACCATGCTTCACTGTAGGGACGGTGCCAGGTTTTCTCCAGACGTGAAGCATGGCATTCAGGCCAAAGAGTTCAATCTTGGTTTCATCAGACCAGAGAATCTTGTTTCTCATGGTCGGAGAGTCCTTTAGGTGCCTTTTGGCAAACTCCAAGCGGGCTGTCAAGTGCCTTTTACTGAGTCTCTGGTCATAGAGCCTGGTCATAGAGCCTGTTCATAGAGCCTGGTCATAGTCTCTGGTCATAGAGCCTGGTCATAGTCTCTGGTCATAGAGCCTGGTCATAGTCTCTGGTCATAGAGCCTGGTCATAGTCTCTGGTCATAGAGCCTGGTCATAGTCTCTGGTCATAGAGCCTGGTCTTAGTCTCTGGTCATAGAGCCTGGTCTTAGTCTCTGGTCATAGGGAATGGGGTGCATTTGTTATGCTGCAGTCGACTGACCGCGGTGTGTGGCATCCGGACATTAGAGTTGGGCATCCCGTCAGTCGGCGCCGCTAGTGGGACATCCGCAGCGTTACTGGCGTCCAGACATTAGAGTTGGGATCTATCCACTATGAATCAGTTACTGGCGTCCTGACATTCGTTATCTGCATCCGTACATTAGAGTTGGGATCTATCCACTTTGAATTTCCATGTTTTGTTTCTAAATAATCGACTGAATAGCTCAGAGGAGCTCTTTGTATAATAGATATTGATGAGTCTGCTCTGTGGGGAGAACGCTGCAAGGTCTTCATCAGCCAGCCTATAGCGTCCCCATTTAGCCCCAGCATCAGTCAGCCTATAGTGTCCCCATTTAGCCCCAGCATCAGTCAGCCTATAGCGTCCCCATTTAGCCCCAGCATTAGTCTTCCTGTGTGCCCCAAATGGCACCTGTTCCCTATATAGTGCACTACTTTAGACCATAGCCCTATGGAACCCTATTCCCTATATAGTGCACTTCTTTAGACCAGGGCCCTATTGCACCCTATTCCCCCCAGAGGGAGGTCATAGGGGTGGGTGTTGGTCTCTAGTAACATGATCTCAGTGGTGTGTGTTGGTCTCTGTAGTAACATGATCTCAGTGGTGTGTGTGTGTGTGTTGGTCTCTGTAGTAACATGATCTCAGTGGTGTGTGTGTGTGTTGGTCTCTAGTAACATGATCTCAGTGGTGTGTGTGTGTTGGTCTCTGTAGTAACATGATCTCAGTGGTGTGTGTGTGTTGGTCTCTGTAGTAACATGATCTCAGTGGTGTGTGTGTGTGTTGGTCTCTGTAGTAACATGATCTCAGTGGTGTGTGTGTGTGTTGGTCTCTAGTAACATGATCTCAGTGGTGTGTGTGTGTGTTGGTCTCTGTAGTAACATGATCTCAGTGGTGTGTGTGTGTGTTGGTCTCTGTAGTAACATGATCTCAGTGGTGTGTGTGTGTGTTGGTCTCTGTAGTAACATGATCTCAGTGGTGTGTGTGTTGGTCTCTGTAGTAACATGATCTCAGTGGTGTGTGTGTTGGTCTCTGTAGTAACATGATCTCAGTGGTGTGTGTGTGTGTTGGTCTCTGTAGTACCATGATCTCAGTGGTGTGTGTGTGTGTGTTGGTCTCTGTAGTACCATGATCTCAGTGGTGTGTGTGTGTGTTGGTCTCTGTAGTACCATGATCTCAGTGGTGTGTGTGTGTGTGTGTTGGTCTCTGTAGTACCATGATCTCAGTGGTGTGTGTGTGTGTGTTGGTCTCTGTAGTACCATGATCTCAGTGGTGTGTGTGTGTGTTGGTCTCTGTAGTAACATGATCTCAGTGGTGTGTGTGTGTTGGTCTCTGTAGTACCATGATCTCAGTGGTGTGTGTGTGTGTTGGTCTCTGTAGTAACATGATCTCAGTGGTGTGTGTGTGTGTTGGTCTCTGTAGTACCATGATCTCAGTGGTGTGTGTGTGTGTGTTGGTCTCTGTAGTAACATGATCTCAGTGGTGTGTGTTGGTCTCTGTAGTCAGACCAGCGGGGGGGCCGTGCGTCTCAGCGGTGTGTGTTGGTCTTTGTAGTAACATGATCTCAGTGGTGTGTGTTGGTCTCTGTAGTAACATGATCTCAGTGGTGTGTGTGTGTTGGTCTCTGTAGTACCATGATCTCAGTGGTGTGTGTGTGTGTTGGTCTCTGTAGTAACATGATCTCGGTGGTGTGTGTTGGTCTCTGTAGTAACATGATCTCAGTGTTCTCTGTAGTAACATGATCTCAGTGGTGTGTGTGTGTGCGCGCGCAGTGAGCGTACATGTCTGTGGTAGTTAGTGTAAGGGCCGTACACAGGGTCCTTTAAAATGACCCCCCCCCTCTTAATGCGGAGCGAGAGGAGGGGCAGTCCCGGACATGCCGTGTTTCCCACCCATTGACCCAGTTTCCCCCGACACGACAATGCCCCATGTCATTGAGCAGGGCTGGGCTGAGTGTTACTACAGCTCGTCTGTCTGGGTATGTCATATTCTGGGACTGGGAGATGCACTGCTGTTCTATAGCAGGGAAACTCGGGGGTGGAAATCCATTGGAGAGTAGTAGTAGTGGTGGTGGCACTACCTGTACTGTCTATCCATTCCAGACATGATGTAGCCTTCTACAAGAATAGTACAAGTCAGGATTTACTTACACTTTGAACGATTCATCTCCTACGTTGAATAGAGGACAACTGGACCTCTGCCAACTGGGCTAACAGTGAATGGAGGCTGCGTCACAAGTGTGTGTGTGCGTGTGTGTGTGTGTGTGTGTGTGAGCGAGTATACAGCAGAATGGGTCTGTCTGTTAACCTGTGACACCTGCCTTGTCCTGACTCCTCATTGTACTGACCGCTGTGACACCTGCCTTGTCCACCTGACTCCTCACTGTACTGACCGCTGCGACATCTGCCTTGTCCTGACTCCTCACTGTACTGACCGCTGTAACACCTGCCTTGTCCACCTGACTCCTCACTGTACTGACCGCTGTGACACCTGCCTTGTCCTGACTCCTCACTGTACTGACCGCTGTGACATCTGCCTTGTTCTCCTGACTCCTCACTGTACTGACCGCTGTGACACCTGCCTTATCCACCTGACTCCTCACTGTACTGACCGCTGTGAGACCTGCCTTATCCACCTGACTCCTCACTGTACTGACCGCTGTAACACCTACCTTGTCCACCTGACTCCTCACTGTACTGACCGCTGTGACATCTGCCTTGTCCACCTGACTCCTCACTGTACTGACCGCTGTGACATCTGCCTTGTCCTGACTCCTCACTGTACTGACCGCTGTAACACCTGCCTTGTCCACCTGACTCCTCACTGTACTGACCGCTGTGACATCTGCCTTGTCCTGACTCCTCACTGTACTGACCGCTGTAACATTTGCCTTGTCCACCTGACTCCTCACTGTACTGACCGCTGTGACACCTGCCTTGTCCTGACTCCTCACTGTACTGACCTCTGTGACACCTGCCTTGTCCTCCTGACTCCTCACTGTACTGACTGCTGTGACACCTGCCTTGTCCTAACTCCTCACTGTACTGACTGCTGTGACACCTGCCTTGTCCTAACTCCTCACTGTACTGACCGCTGTGACACCTGCCTTGTCCACCTGACTACTCACTGTACTGACCGCTGTGACACCTGCCTTGTCCACCTGACTACTCACTGTACTGACCGCTGTGACACCTGCCTTGTCCACCTGACTATTCACTGTACTGACCGCTGTGACACCTGCCTTGTCCTGACTCCTCACTGTACTGACCGCTGTGACGCCTGCCTTGTCCACCTGACTCCTCACTGTACTGACTGCTGTGACGCCTGCCTTGTCCACCTGACTCCTCACTGTACTGACTGCTGTAACACCTGCCTTGTCCTGACTCCTCACTGTACTGAACGCTGTGACATCTGCCTTGTCCTGACTCCTCACTGTACTGACCGCTGTGACATCTGCCTTGTCCTGCCTTGTTCTCCTGACTCCTCACTGTACTGACCGCTGTGACACCTGCCTTGTCCTGCTGACTCCTCACTGTACTGACCGCTGTGACACCAGCCTTGTCCTCCTGACTCCTCACTGTACTGACCGCTGTGACACCTGCCTTGTCCACCTGACTCCTCACTGTACTTACCGCTTTGACACCTGCCTTGTCCTGACTCCTCACTGTACTGACCGCTGTGACACCTGCCTTGTCCTGACTCCTCACTGTACTGACCGCTGTGACACCTGCCTTGTCCACCTGACTCCTCGCTGTACTGACCGCTGTAACACCTGCCTTGTCCTGACTCCTCACTGTACTGACTGCTGTGACACCTGCCTTGTCCACCTGACTCCTCACTGTACTGACTGCTGTGACATCTGCCTTGTCCACCTGACTCCTCACTGTACTGACCGCTGTAACACCTGCCTTGTCCTGACTCCTCACTGTACTGACCGCTGTGACACCTGCCTTGTCCTGACTCTTCACTGTACTGACCGCTGTGACATCTGCCTTGTCCACCTGACTCCTCACTGTACTGACCGCTGTGACACCTGCCTTGTCCTCCTGACTCCTCACTGTACTGACCGCTGTGACACCTGCCTTGTCCTGACTCCTCACTGTACTGACCGCTGTGACACCTGCCTTGTCCACCTGACTCCTCACTGTACTGACCGCTGTAACACCTGCCTTGTCCTCCTTACTCCTCACTGTACTGACCGCTGTGACATCTGCCTTGTCCTGACTCCTCACTGTACTGACCGCTGTGACACCTGCCTTGTCCACCTGACCCCTCACTGTACTAACCGCTGTGACATCTGCCTTGTCCACATGACTCCTCACTGTACTGACCGCTGTGAGACCTGCCTTGTCCTGACTCCTCACTGTACTGACCGCTGTAACATCTGCCTTGTCCTGACTCCTCACTGTACTGACCGCTGTAACACCTGCCTTGTCCTGACTCCTCACTGTACTGACCGCTGTGACACCTGCCTTGTCCTGACTCCTCACTGTACTGACCGCTGTGACACCTGCCTTGTCCTGACTCCTCACTGTACTGACTGCTGTGACACCTGCCTTGTCCACCTGACTCCTCACTGTACTGACCGCTTTGACACCTTCCTTGTCCTGACTCCTCACTGTACTGACCGCTGTAACATATGCCTTGTCCTGACTCCTCACTGTACTGACCGCTGTAACATCTGCCTTGTCCTGACTCCTCACTGTACTAACCGCTGTGACATCTGCCTTGTCCACCTGACTCCTCACTGTACTAACCGCTGTGACATCTGCCTTGTCCTGACTCCTCACTGTACTATCCGCTGTGACATCTGCCTTGTCCACCTGACTCCTCACTGTACTAACCGCTGTGACATCTGCCTTGTCCACCTGACTCCTCACTGTACTGACCGCTGTGAGACCTGTCTTGTCCACCTGACTCCTCACTGTACTGACCGCTGTGAGACCTGCCTTGTCCACCTGACTCCTCACTGTACTGACCGCTGTGAGACCTGCCTTGTCCACCTGACTCCTCACTGTACTGACCGCTGTGAGACCTGCCTTGTCCACCTGACTCCTCACTGTACTGACCGCTGTGAGACCTGCCTTGTCCACCTGACTCCTCACTGTACTGACCGCTGTGACACCTGCCTTGTCCACCTGACTCCTCACTGTACTGACTGCTGTAACACCTGCCTTGTCCTGACTCCTCACTGTACTGACCGCTGTAACACCTGCCTTGTCCACCTTACTCCTCACTGTACTGACCGCTGTGACACCTGCCTTGTCCACCTGACTCCTCACTGTACTGACCGCTGTGAGACCTGCCTTATCCACCTGACTCCTCACTGTACTGACCGCTGTAACACCTACCTTGTCCACCTGACTCCTCACTGTACTGACCGCTGTGACATCTGCCTTGTCCACCTGACTCCTCACTGTACTGACCGCTGTGACATCTGCCTTGTCCTGACTCCTCACTGTACTGACCGCTGTAACACCTGCCTTGTCCACCTGACTCCTCACTGTACTGACCGCTGTGACATCTGCCTTGTCCTGACTCCTCACTGTACTGACCGCTGTAACATTTGCCTTGTCCACCTGACTCCTCACTGTACTGACCGCTGTGACACCTGCCTTGTCCTGACTCCTCACTGTACTGACCTCTGTGACACCTGCCTTGTCCTCCTGACTCCTCACTGTACTGACTGCTGTGACGCCTGCCTTGTCCACCTGACTCCTCACTGTACTGACTGCTGTAACACCTGCCTTGTCCTGACTCCTCACTGTACTGACCGCTGTGACATCTGCCTTGTCCTGCCTTGTTCTCCTGACTCCTCACTGTACTGACCGCTGTGACACCTGCCTTGTCCTGCTGACTCCTCACTGTACTGACCGCTGTGACACCTGCCTTGTCCTCCTGACTCCTCACTGTACTGACCGCTGTGACACCTGCCTTGTCCACCTGACTCCTCACTGTACTTACCGCCTGACTCCTCCTGTACTGACCGCTGTAACACTGCCTTGTCCTGACTCCTCACTGTACTGACCGCTGTGACATCTGCCTTGTCCTGACTCCTCACTGTACTGACCGCTGTGACACCTGCCTTGTCCTGACTCCTCACTGTACTGACACGCTGTAGACACCTGCCTTGTCCACCTGACTCCTCACTGTACTGACTGCTGTGACATCTGCCTTGTCCACCTGACTCCTCACTGTACTGACCGCTGTGACACCTGCCTTGTCCACCTGACTCCTCACTGTACTGACCGCTGTGACACCTGCCTTGTCCTGACTCCTCACTGTACTGACCGCTGTGACATCTGCCTTGTCCACCTGACTCCTCACTGTACTGACAGCTTTTACACCTGCCTTGTCCTGACTCCTCACTGTACTGACCGCTGTGACACCTGCCTTGTCCTCCTGACTCCTCACTGTACTGACCGCTGTGACACCTGCCTTGTCCCCTGACTCCTCACTGTACTGACCGCTGTGACACCTGCCTTGTCCACCTGACTCCTCGCTGTACTGACCGCTGTAACACCTGCCTTGTCCTGACTCCTCACTGTACTGACCGCTGTGACATCTGCCTTGTCCTGACTCCTCACTGTACTGACCGCTGTGACACCTGCCTTGTCCTGACTCCTCACTGTACTGACCGCTGTGACACCTGCCTTGTCCTGACTCCTCACTGTACTGACCGCTGTGACACCTGCCTTGTCCTGACTCCTCACTGTACTGACTGCTGTGACACCTGCCTTGTCCACCTGACTCCTCACTGTACTGACCGCTGTGACACCTGCCTTGTCCTGACTCCTCACTGTACTGACCGCTGTGACACCTGCCTTGTCCTGACTCCTCACTGTACTGAACGCTGTAACACCTGCCTTGTCCACCTGACTCCTCACTGTACTGACTGCTGTGACATCTGCCTTGTCCACCTGACTCCTCACTGTACTGACCGCTGTGACACCTGCCTTGTCCTGACTCCTCACTGTACTGACTGCTGTGACATCTGCCTTGTCCACCTGACTCCTCACTGTACTGACCGCTGTGACACCTGCCTTGTCCTGACTCCTCACTGTACTGACCGCTGTGACACCTGCCTTGTCCTGACTCCTCACTGTACTGACCGCTGTGACACCTGCCTTGTCCACCTGACTCCTCACTGTACTGACCGCTGTGACACCTCCTTGTCCTGACTCCTCACTGTACTGACCGCTGTGACACCTGCCTTGTCCTGACTCCTCACTGTACTGACCGCTGTGACATCTGCCTTGTCCACCTGACTCCTCACTGTACTGACCGCTGTGACACCTGCCTTGTCCTCCTGATCCTCACTGTACTGACCGCTGTGACACCTGCCTTGTCCTGACTCCTCACTGTACTGACCGCTGTGACACCTGCCTTGTCCACCTGACTCCTCACTGTACTGACCGCTGTGACACCTGCCTTGTCCTCCTTACTCCTCACTGTACTGACCGCTGTGACATCTGCCTTGTCCTGACTCCTCACTGTACTGACCGCTGTGACACCTGCCTTGTCCACCTGACCCCTCACTGTACTAACCGCTGTGACATCTGCCTTGTCCACATGACTCCTCACTGTACTGACCGCTGTGAGACCTGCCTTGTCCTGACTCCTCACTGTACTGACCGCTGTGACACCTGCCTTGTCCTGACTCCTCACTGTACTGACCGCTGTGACACCTGCCTTGTCCTGACTCCTCAGTGTACTGACTGCTGTGACACCTGCCTTGTCCACCTGACTCCTCACTGTACTGACCGCTTTGACACCTTCCTTGTCCTGACTCCTCACTGTACTGACCGCTGTAACATATGCCTTGTCCTGACTCCTCACTGTACTGACCGCTGTAACATCTGCCTTGTCCTGACTCCTCACTGTACTAACCGCTGTGACATCTGCCTTGTCCACCTGACTCCTCACTGTACTAACCGCTGTGACATCTGCCTTGTCCTGACTCCTCACTGTACTATCCGCTGTGACATCTGCCTTGTCCACCTGACTCCTCACTGTACTAACCGCTGTGACATCTGCCTTGTCCACCTGACTCCTCACTGTACTGACCGCTGTGAGACCTGTCTTGTCCACCTGACTCCTCACTGTACTGACCGCTGTGAGACCTGCCTTGTCCACCTGACTCCTCACTGTACTGACCGCTGTGAGACCTGCCTTGTCCACCTGACTCCTCACTGTACTGACCGCTGTGAGACCTGCCTTGTCCACCTGACTCCTCACTGTACTGACCGCTGTGAGACCTGCCTTGTCCACCTGACTCCTCACTGTACTGACCGCTGTAACATCTACCTTGTCCACCTGACTCCTCACTGTACTGACCGCTGTAAAACCTGCCTTGTCCTGCCTTGTTCTCCTGACTCCTCACTGTACTTACCGCTGTGACACCTGCCGTGTCCTGACTCCTCACTGTACTGACCGCTGTAACACCTGCCTTGTCCTGACTCCTCACTGTACTGACCGCTGTAACACCTGCCTTGTCCTGACTCCTCACTGTACTGACCGCTGTGACATCTGCCTTGTCCACCTGACTCCTCACTGTACTGACCGCTGTGACACCTGCCTTGTCCATCTGACTCCTCACTGTACTGACCGCTGTAACATCTGCCTTGTCCTGAGTCCTCACTGTACTGACCGTTGTGACACCTGCCTTGTCCACCTGACTCCTCACTGTACTGACCGCTGTGACATCTGCCTTGTCCTCACTCCTCACTGTACTGACCGCTGTAACACCTGCCTTGTCCTGACTCCTCACTGTACTGAACGCTGTAACACCTGCCTTGTCCACCTGACTCCTCACTGTACTGACTGCTGTGACATCTGCCTTGTCCACCTGACTCCTCACTGTACTGACCGCTGTGACACCTGCCTTGTCCAGACTCCTCACTGTACTGACTGCTGTGACACCTGCCTTGTCCACCTGACTCCTCACTGTACTGACCGCTGTGACACCTGCCTTGTCCTGACTCCTCACTGTACTGACCGCTGTGACACCTGCCTTGTCCTGACTCCTCACTGTACTGACCGCTGTGACACCTGCCTTGTCCTCCTGACTCCTCACTGTACTGACCGCTGTGACACCTGCCTTGTCCTCCTGACTCCTCACTGTACTGACCGCTGTGACACCTGCCTTGTCCACCTGACTCCTCACTGTAGTGACCGCTGTAACACCTGCCTTGTCCTGACTCCTCACTGTACTGACCGCTGTGACATCTGCCTTGTCCTGACTCCTCACTGTACTGACCGCTGTGACACCTGCCTTGTCCTGACTCCTCACTGTACTGACCGCTGTGACACCTGCCTTGTCCTGACTCCTCACTGTACTGACCGCTGTGACATCTGCCTTGTCCTGACTCCTCACTGTACTGACCGCTGTGACACCTGCCTTGTCCACCTGACTCCTCACTGTACTGACCGCTGTGACACCTGCCTTGTCCACCTGACTCCTCACTGTACTGACCGCTGTAACATCTGCCTTGTCCACCTGACTCCTCACTGTACTGACCGCTGTAAAACCTGCCTTGTTCTCCTGACTCCTCACTGTACTTACCGCTGTGACACCTGCCTTGTCCTGACTCCTCACTGTACTGACCGCTGTAACACCTGCCTTGTCCTGACTCCTCACTGTACTGACCGCTGTGACATCTGCCTTGTCCACCTGACTCCTCACTGTACTGACCGCTGTGAGACCTGCCTTGTCCACCTGACTCCTCACTGTACTGACTGCTGTGAGACCTGCCTTGTCCACCTGACTCCTCACTGTACTGACCGCTGTGAGACCTGCCTTGTCCACCTGACTCCTCACTGTACTGACCGCTGTGACACCTGCCTTGTCCTGACTCCTCACTGTACTGACCGCTGTGACACCTGCCTTGTCCTGACTCCTCACTGTACTGACTGCTGTGACACCTGCCTTGTCCACCTGACTCCTCACTGTACTGACCGCTGTGACATCTGCCTTGTCCTGCCTTGTTCTCCTGACTCCTCACTGTACTTACCGCTGTGACACCTGCCTTGTCCTGAATCCTCACTGTACTGACCGCTGTGACACCTGCCTTGTCCTCACTCCTCACTGTACTGACCGCTGTGAGACCTGTCTTGTCCACCTGACTCCTCACTGTACTGACCGCTGTGAGACCTGCCTTGTCCACCTGACTCCTCACTGTACTGACCGCTGTGAGACCTGCCTTGTCCACCTGACTCCTCACTGTACTGACCGCTGTGAGACCTGCCTTGTCCACCTGACTCCTCACTGTACTGACCGCTGTGAGACCTGCCTTGTCCACCTGACTCCTCACTGTACTGACCGCTGTAACATCTACCTTGTCCACCTGACTCCTCACTTTACTGACCGCTGTAAAACCTGCCTTGTCCTGCCTTGTTCTCCTGACTCCTCACTGTACTGACCGCTGTGACATCTGCCTTGTCCACCTGACTCCTCACTGTGCTGACCGCTGTGACACCTGCCTTGTCCATCTGACTCCTCACTGTACTGACCGCTGTAACATCTGCCTTGTCCTGAGTCCTCACTGTACTGACCGTTGTGACACCTGCCTTGTCCACCTGACTCCTCACTGTACTGACCGCTGTGACATCTGCCTTGTCCTCACTCCTCACTGTACTGACCGCTGTAACACCTGCCTTGTCCTGACTCCTCACTGTACTGAACGCTGTAACACCTGCCTTGTCCACCTGACTCCTCACTGTACTGACTGCTGTGACATCTGCCTTGTCCACCTGACTCCTCACTGTACTGACCGCTGTGACACCTGCCTTGTCCAGACTCCTCACTGTACTGACTGCTGTGACATCTGCCTTGTCCACCTGACTCCTCACTGTACTGACCGCTGTGACACCTGCCTTGTCCTGACTCCTCACTGTACTGACCGATGTGACACCTGCCTTGTCCCGACTCCTCACTGTACTGACCGCTGTGACACCTGCCTTGTCCTCCTGACTCCTCACTGTACTGACCGCTGTGACACCTGCCTTGTCCTCCTAACTCCTCACTGTACTGACCGCTGTGACACCTGCCTTGTCCACCTGACTCCTCACTGTAGTGACCGCTGTAACACCTGCCTTGTCCTGACTCCTCACTGTACTGACCGCTGTGACATCTGCCTTGTCCTGACTCCTCACTGTACTGACCGCTGTGACACCTGCCTTGTCCTGACTCCTCACTGTACTGACCGCTGTAACACCTGCCTTGTCCTGACTCCTCACTGTACTGACCGCTGTGACATCTGCCTTGTCCACCTGACTCCTCACTGTACTGACCGCTGTGAGACCTGCCTTGTCCACCTGACTCCTCACTGTACTGACTGCTGTGAGACCTGCCTTGTCCACCTGACTCCTCACTGTACTGACCGCTGTGAGACCTGCCTTGTCCACCTGACTCCTCACTGTACTGACCGCTGTGACACCTGCCTTGTCCTGACTCCTCACTGTACTGACCGCTGTGACACCTGCCTTGTCCTGACTCCTCACTGTACTGACTGCTGTGACACCTGCCTTGTCCTGCCTTGTTCTCCTGACTCCTCACTGTACTTACCGCTGTGACACCTGCCTTGTCCTGAATCCTCACTGTACTGACCGCTGTGACACCTGCCTTGTCCTCACTCCTCACTGTACTGACCGCTGTGACACCTGCCTTGTCCACCTGACTCCTCGCTGTACTGACCGCTGTAACACCTGCCTTGTCCTGACTCCTCGCTGTACTGACCGCTGTGATATCTGCCTTGTCCTGACTCCTCACTGTACTGATCGCTTTGACATCTGCCTTGTCCTCCTGACTCCTCACTGTACTGACCGCTGTGACACCTGCCTTGTCCTGAGTCCTCACTGTACTGACCGCTGTGACACCTGCCTTGTCCTGACTCCTCACTGTACTGACTGCTGTGACACGTGCCTTGTCCACCTGACTCCTCACTGTACTGACTGCTGTGACATCTGCCTTGTCCACCTGACTCCTCACTGTACTGACCGCTGTGACACCTGCCTTGTCCTGACTCCTCACTGTACTGACTGCTGTGACATCTGCCTTGTCCACCTGACTCCTCACTGTACTGACCGCTGTGACACCTGCCTTGTCCTGACTCCTCACTGTACTGACCGCTGTGACACCTGCCTTGTCCTGACTCCTCACTGTACTGACCGCTGTGACATCTGCCTTGTCCACCTGACTCCTCACTGTACTGACAGCTTTTACACCTGCCTTGTCCTGACTCCTCACTGTACTGACCGCTGTGACACCTGCCTTGTCCTCCTGACTCCTCACTGTACTGACCACTGTGACACCTGCCTTGTCCTCCTGACTCCTCACTGTACTGACCGCTGTGACACCTGCCTTGTCCACCTGACTCCTCACTGTAGTGACTGCTGTATACCTGCCTTGTCCTGACTCCTCACTGTACTGACCGCTGTGACATCTGCCTTGTCCTGACTCCTCACTGTACTGACCGCTGTGACACCTGCCTTGTCCTGACTCCTCACTGTACTGACCGCTGTGACACCTGCCTTGTCCTGACTCCTCACTGTACTGACCACTGTGACATCTGCCTTGTCCTGACTCCTCACTGTACTGACCGCTGTGACACCTGCCTTGTCCACCTGACTCCTCACTGTACTGACCGCTGTGACACCTGCCTTGTCCACCTGACTCCTCACTGTACTGACCGCTGTGAGACCTGCCTTGTCCACCTGACTCCTCACTGTACTGACCGCTGTGAGACCTGCCTTGTCCACCTGACTCCTCACTGTACTGACCGCTGTGAGACCTGCCTTGTCCACCTGACTCCTCACTGTACTGACCGCTGTGAGACCTGCCTTGTCCACCTGACTCCTCACTGTACTGACCGCTGTGAGACCTGCCTTGTCCACCTGACTCCTCACTGTACTGACCGCTGTGAGACCTGCCTTGTCCACCTGACTCCTCACTGTACTGACCGCTGTAACATCTGCCTTGTCCACCTGACTCCTCACTGTACTGACTGCTGTAACACCTGCCTTGTCCTGACTCCTCACTGTACTGACCGCTGTGACATCTGCCTTGTCCTGCCTTGTTCTCCTGACTCCTCACTGTACTGACCGTTGTGACACCTGCCTTGTTCTCCTGACTCCTCACTGTACTGACTGCTGTGACACCTGCCTTGTCCTCCTGACTCCTCACTGTACTGACCGCTGTGACACCTGCCTTGTCCACCTGACTCCTCACTGTACTGACCGCTGGGACACCTGCCTTGTCCTGACTCCTCGCTGTACTGACCGCTGTGACATCTGCCTTGTCCTGACTCCTCGCTGTAGTGACCGCTGTAACACCTGCCTTGTCCTGACTCCTCACTGTACTGACCGCTGTGACACCTGCCTTGTCCTGACTCCTCACTGTACTGACTGCTGTGACACCTGCCTTGTCCTGACTCCTCACTGTACTGACCGCTGTGACACCTGCCTTGTCCTGACTCCTCACTGTACTGACCGCTGTGACACCTGCCTTGTCCTGACTCCTCACTGTACTGACCGCTGTGACACCTGCCTTGTCCACCTGACTCCTCACTGTACTAACCGCTGTGACATCTGCCTTGTCCACCTGACTCCTCACTGTACTGACCGCTGTGACATCTGCCTTGTCCACCTGACTCCTCACTGTACTGACCGCTGTGACATCTGCCTTGTCCACCTGACTCCTCACTGTACTGACCGCTGTGACATCTGCCTTGTCCACCTGACTCCTCACTGTACTGACCGCTGTGAGACCTGCCTTGTCCACCTGACTCCTCACTGTACTGACCGCTGTGAGACCTGCCTTGTCCAGCTGACTCCTCACTGTACTGACCACTGTAACATCTGCCTTGTCCACCTGACTCCTCACTATACTGACCGCTGTAACACCTGCCTTGTCCTGCCTTGTTCTCCTGACTCCTCACTGTACTGACCACTGTGACATCTGCCTTGTCCTGCCTTGTTCTCCTGACTCCTCACTGTACTGACCGCTGTGACACCTGCCTTGTTCTCCTGACTCCTCACTGTACTGACTGCTGTGACACCTGCCTTGTCCTCCTGACTCCTCACTGTACTGACCGCTGTGACACCTGCCTTGTCCACCTGACTCCTCACTGTACTGACCGCTGTAACACCTGCCTTGTCCTGCCTTGTTCTCCTGACTCCTCACTGTACTGACCGCTGTGACATCTGCCTTGTCCTGACTCCTCACTGTACTGACCGCTGTGACATCTGCCTTGTCCTCCAGACTCCTCACTGTACTGACCGCTGTGACACCTGCCTTGTCCTCCAGACTCCTCACTGTACTGACCGCTGTGACACCTGCCTTGTCCTCCAGACTCCTCACTGTACTGACCGCTGTGACACCTGCCTTGTCCTCCTGACTCCTCACTGTACTGACCGCTGTGACATCTGCCTTGTCCACCTGACTCCTCACTGTACTGACCGCTGTGACATCTGCCTTGTCCTGACTCCTCACTGTACTGACCGCTGTGACACCTGCCTTGTCCTGACTCCTCACTGTACTGACCGCTGTGACATCTGCCTTGTCCTGACTTCTCACTGTACTGACCGCTGTGACACCTGCCTTGTCCTCCTGACTCCTCACTGTACTGACCGCTGTGACACCTGCCTTTTCCACCTGACTCCTCACTTTACTGACCGCTGTGACACCTGCCTTGTCCACCTGACTCCTCACTGTACTGACCGCTGTGACACCTGCCTTGTCCACCTGACTCGTCACTGTACTGACCGCTGTGACACCTGCCTTGTCCTGCCTTGTTCTCCTGACTCCTCACTGTACTGACCACTGTGACATCTGCCTTGTCCTGCCTTGTTCTCCTGACTCCTCACTGTACTGACCGCTGTGACACCTGCCTTGTTCTCCTGACTCCTCACTGTACTGACTGCTGTGACACCTGCCTTGTCCTCCTGACTCCTCACTGTACTGACCGCTGTGACACCTGCCTTGTCCACCTGACTCCTCACTGTACTGACCGCTGTGACACCTGCCTTGTCCTGCCTTGTTCTCCTGACTCCTCACTGTACTGACCGCTGTGACACCTGCCTTGTCCCCTGACTCCTCACTGTACTGACCGCTGTGACACCTGCCTTGTCCTCCAGACTCCTCACTGTACTGACCGCTGTGACACCTGCCTTGTCCTCCAGACTCCTCACTGTACTGACCGCTGTGACACCTGCCTTGTCCTCCAGACTCCTCACTGTACTGACCGCTGTGACACCTGCCTTGTCCTCCTGACTCCTCACTGTACTGACCGCTGTGACATCTGCCTTGTCCACCTGACTCCTCACTGTACTGACCGCTGTGACATCTGCCTTGTCCTCCGACTCCTCACTGTACTGACCGCTGTGACACCTGCCTTGTCCTGACTCCTCACTGTACTGACCGCTGTGACATCTGCCTTGTCCTGACTTCTCACTGTACTGACCGCTGTGACACCTGCCTTGTCCTCCTGACTCCTCACTGTACTGACCGCTGTGACATCTGCCTTGTCCTGCCTTGTTCTCCTGACTCCTCACTGTACTTACCGCTGTGACACCTGCCTTGTCCTGACTCCTCACTGTACTGACCGCTGTGACACCTGCCTTGTCCACCTGACTCCTCACTGTACTGACCGCTGTGACACCTGCCTTGTCCACCTGACTCGTCACTGTACTGACCGCTGTGACACCTGCCTTTTCCACCTGACTCCTCACTGTACTGACCGCTGTGACATCTGCCTTGTCCACCTGACTCCTCACTGTACTGACCGCTGTGACACCTGCCTTGTCCACCTGACTCCTCACTGTACTGAACGCTGTGACACCTGCCTTGTCCACCTGACTCCTCACTGTTCTGACCGCTGTAACACCTGCCTTGTCCACCTGACTCGTCACTGTACTGACCGCTGTGACACCTGCCTTGTCCACCTGACTCCTCACTGTACTGACCGCTGTGACACCTGCCTTGTCCTGACTCCTCACTGTACTGACCGCTGTGACACCGCCTTGTCCTGACTCCTCACTGTACTGACCGCTGTGACACCTGCCTTGTCCACCTGACTCCTCACTGTACTGACCGCTGTGACACCTGCCTTGTCCACCTGACTCCTCACTATACTGACCGCTGTGACATCTGCCTTGTCCACCTGACTCCTCACTGTACTGACCGCTGTGACACCTGCCTTGTCCTGGCTCCTCACTGTACTGACCGCTGTGACACCTGCCTTGTCCTCCTTACTCCTCACTGTACTGACCGCTGTGACATCTGCCTTGTCCACCTGACTCCTCACTGTACTGACCACTGTGACATCTGCCTTGTCCTGACTCCGCCTGACTCCTCACTCACAAATTGCCAAATTGATGGCAATTTGAATGCACAAAGATATCGTGACGAGATCCTGAGGCCCATTGTTGTGCCGTTCATCCACCATCATCACCTCATGTTCCAGCATGTTAATGCACAGCCCCGTGTCGCAAGGATCTGTACACAATTCCTGGAAGCTGAAAATGTCCCAGTTCTTCCATTTCCTGCATACTCACCAGACATCTCACCCATTGAGCATGCTTAGGATGCTCTGGATTGATGTGTACGACAGCTTGTTCTAGTTTCCACCAATATCCAGCTACTTCACACAGCCATTGAAAAGCAGTGGGACAACATTCCACAGGCCACAATCAACAGCCTGATCAACTCTACAAGATCTGTCATGCTGCATGAGGCACATGATGACATACTGACTGGTTTTCTCTTTTGTTAAGGCATCTGTGACCAACGGATGCATATCTGTATTCCCAGTCACGTGAAATCTTTAGATTAACACCTAATGAATTTAAATAGCTTGATTTCCTTATCAACTTTTTGAAATTGTAGCATGTTGAAATAGCTACAGTGAATAAAACAATATCAACTACAAAATGGCTCCGATGAGTGAAAACGTTCATGCAGGAAAATGCTTGCCAAACTGGTTTTAGTCACAGACATGTTTTTATTTTAGTTATCTAGTAAACAACCTTATCCCATGAATGCAAGCAAACACATGGCCTGAATGGATCCCCAGCTGTCTTACTGTTTGCAGATTGCATGCATAGAAAAGTCAACTAAGTCCTCTAACAGGTCCAGACAGTAACACTGCTGTTTCTGTCAGAGTTCAGTGAGATGAGTTCACTTTGACGCCAGTCCAGTGTTCCCACATAGTGGCTTGCGAAAGTGTTCACCCCTGTTGGCATTTTTCCTTTTTTGTTGCCTCACAACATGGAATTAAAATAGATTTTTTTTGGGGGGGGGGGGGGTTGTATCATTTCATTTACACAACATGCCTACCACTTTGAACATGCTAAATATTTTTTTATTGTGAAACAAAATAAGACAAAACAGAACTTGATCATGCATAGCTATTCAATACTTTGTAGAGCCACCTTTTAAAGAAATTACAGCTGCAAGTCTCTTGGGGGGAGTCTATATAAGCTTGGCACATCTAGCCACTGGGATTTTTGCCCATTCTTCAAGGCAAAACTGCTCCAGCTCCTTCAAGTTCGATGGGTTCTGCTGGTGTACAGCAATGTTTAAGTCATACCACGGATTCTCAATTGGATTGAGGTCTGGGCTTTGACTAGGCCATTCCAAGACATTTAAATGTTTCCCCTTAATTTTTATTTTATTTATTTAACCTTTTATTTAACTAGGCAAGTCAGTTACGAACAAATTCTTATTTACAATGACGGCCTACAAAAAGGCAAACGGCCTCTCCTGCGGGGACGGCGGCCGGGATTAAAAATGAATACAAAATAAATATAGGACAAAACACACATCACGACAAGGGAGACAACACTACATAAAGAGAGGCCTAAGACGACAACATAGCAACACATGACAACAACATGGTAGCAGCACAAAACATGGTACAAACATTATTGGGTACAGACAACAGCACAAAGGGCAAAAAGGTAGAGACAACAATACATTACGCAAAGCAGCCACAACTGTCAGTAAGAGTGTCCATGATTGAGTCTGAATGAACAGATTGAGATAAAACTGTCCAGTTTGAGTGTTTTGTTGCAGCTCTTTCCAGTCGCTAAACCACTCTAGTGTTGCTTTAGCAGTATGCTTAGGGTCCTTGTCCTGCTGGAAGGTGAACCTCCGTCCCAGTCTCAAGTCTCTGGAAGACTGAAACAGGTTTCCCTCAAACCACCTTGCCCACTCTGTCACGTTGTTACTTACTGGCTGAATGATGTTCAATGAACAGCTCGTAGAGCGCCCTATTAAACCTCTGGGACACACTACACACTATCAACAGCCAGTGAAATAGCAGGGCGGCAAATTCAAAACCAACAAAATTCTCATAATTCAAATTTCTCAAACATACAAGTATTATACACCATTTTAAAGATAAGATTATCCTTAATCCAACCACAGTGTCCGATTTCAAAAAGGCTTTACGGCAAAAGCATAAATTAGATTATGTTAGGACAGCGCCGAAACAAGAAAAACCACACAGCCATTTTCCAAGCAATGAGATGCGTCACAAAAACCAGAAATACAGCTAAAATGAATCACTAACCTTTGATGATCTTCATCAGATGACACTCCCAGGACTCAATGTTATACAATACATGTATGTTTTGCTTGATAAAGTTCATATTTATATCCATAAACCCCATTTTACATTGGCGCGTGATGTTCAGAAAATGTATTCCCTCCAAAACCAGCGGTGAATGAGCACATCAATTTACAAAAATACTCATCATAAACGTTGATAAAATTTACAACAGTTATTGAAAGTTTTAGATTTTAAAATAGCTTTACGGCGAAAGCACATTTTTCAATATTCTGAGTACAGAGCTCAGCCATCAAAGCAAGCTATACAGTTACCCGCCAAGTTCTGGAGTCAACTAAACTCAGAAATAGTATTATAAATCTTCACTTACCTTTGCTGATCTTCGTCAGAATGCACTCCCAGGACTCCCACTTCCACAAGAAATTTTTGTTTTGTTCGATAAACTCCATATTTATGTCTAAATACCTCCGTTTTGTTTGCGTGTTCAGATCACTATCCAAAGGCATAACGCGAGAGCGCAAAACCAGAGACGAAAAGTCAAATAGTTCCATTACCGCTCGTAGAAACATGTCAAACGATGTTTACAATCAATAATTAGGGTCTTTTTAACATAAAACTTCAATAATATTCCAACCGGACAATAACGTATTCATTACAGAGGAAAAAGGAGTGGCGCTTGCGTGCTCGCGCAGTAAACAACTCACTGGTCCCAGGCAGTCCGCTGTTTGACTGAGCTCCTATTCTCTGCCCAGTAACAGTAGAAGCATGAAACAAGTTTCTAAAGACTGTTGACAGCCAATGGAAGCCTTAGGAAGTGCAAAATGACCCCACAGACACTGTAGTTTGAATAGGGATTAGATAGGAAAACTACAAGTCACTTCCTGGTTGGATTTTTTTTCTCAGGTTTTTGCCTGCCATATGAGTTCTGTAATACTCACAGACATCATTCAAACAGTTTTAGAAACTTCAGTGTTTTCTATCCAAATCTACTAATAATATGCATATCCTACCTTCTGGGCCCGAGAAGCAGGCAGTTTAATTTGGGCATGTATTCATCTGAATTTCTGAATACTGCCCCCTGTCATCAAGAAGTTAAGGCAACCGTAAATGATATTGGTGCTTTATCTGTGGAATAAAGGCAGATACAAATATTTTTGAAAGGCTATCTGCGACGATATCGGTCAAGCGATTTACAAAAAAAACTGATTCGGCTCTATATATTTATTTATTTATTTATTTCAATCGGTCGGGCTCTAGTATCTACACTCCACTATGGATGTGAGACATTGCCAGTCTACAGCCCACACTTAAAACAACAGTTGTCCTTTCACATAAAATGCCTCATCTGCCATCAAGGAGTCAGTTACCCTCCCCACCCAAAAGGACTGGATGTAGAGTGGAAGTCATCATCGGATGGACTATCTCAAGCAGCAAGTACGTGGGGGGGGGTGGGTGAAGGGAGAGTTCTGTCCAGCCAAGCGTGGAGGAGAGGCAGAAGGGGGTGTGTGTTTGCTTGCTCACACGCCAGAGGATTTACGTTAGCTGGTAATTGCTGGATTTTGGCCATAACAGCTCTATGGTTGGTTCTGGAGCTGGATTTGTCATAAGCACATATGGAAACCACTGGCCTGATCTTTGACTTCGCCATCTATTGTTATCAAGTTTTTGCGGACACGAATCCGCAAAAGTTAGAAAGAAAAGCCGATAAATAAAATTGACCGGGAGAAAGCAATCCCATTGCAAATTAATGATTTTTATTCATCGATGGAAGTACATTTGACAGTCATGCTTGTTGGTCTATATGTTAATTAGCATAGTTTAGTGGATTGTGTATTTTTGATATCAGACACCACATCATACAGAGCTAGAGCTGGTTGTTGCTGGAGTGAAACGTGTTTTTATAGAAGCCCAGTCATTGCGTAACAATTCTAAATGCAATCGCGTGTTTTTAAAACTGTTTTGATGACCACGATTTTAAAAAGGGCTATTATTTTTATTTCTCAACTGGTAATTGTAGTGCGCCTCCCATTTGCCATTCAAGTGTATAGGCAACAGTAGGCAGGCTATCAGCGCGTCACCCACCACTTTTCAATGTGAGCTGGAGGCAGTATGTGTTTTGCAAACTGATACTTAGTTGTTTGAAACCTGAACGTTTTACTTCATCTTATGAGACATATCTTAGCTTGCTTCTAAGTAGCCTAGGCAAAATCCCACCATTTGAAACCTGAACGTTTTACTTCATCTTATGAGGCATATCTTAGCTTGCTTACAAGTAGCCTAGGCAAAATCCCACCATTTGAAACGTGGATGCAATTATTTTATAGACTTCCTATGCCATTGAAACGTGGAGGCAATTCATTTTATAGACTTTTTTTATAGACTTCCCATTTTATAGACTTCCTAACCAGCATTTGTCTTCAGTTCTATTGGTTTTTATATTCACTTTATTTCATTGTCCAGAAGCCAAAGGCACAATCCTGGTCCTATCATACATCTTAATTGTTGCATCTTTTAGATTCCAAACAGATTTTCGTCTGTCACATATGGAGCTGCTCACATTAGGTGAGCAATTTTAGTATTTTCCTGCTAATTACTTTTTTAGTATATGTTTGAAAAATGTATGTTTTTATTACAGGAGTTCTGTTAATCATTCTAGAGATGAAATGCATGTTTAGGTTCCAGCTCTGAAGTAGGATGAAGGCTAAATATTCACAAATTGTGTGTGGGGAAATTCTACTTCCAGTCGATTAACATCAACACATGGGGCCACAGCTGTCAGTGTAGCTAAGCTATCATGCTAACCTTAGCTAGATAGCTAATGTTATGTTGCATTTAAAAAAATATATATATATATATATTTACTACACTGTATTCAAAAGATTAGCCAACTGGCTCTATGGCTGGTTCTAGAGCAGTATTTGTCATAAGCATTGATTTAACCCACAAGAGTCTAAGCCCTTCTAATAAAATACAACGTTTGATGAACATTTTTATTTGGCCTTCCTGCTATTAGCTGATACAAACGCATTGAATAAAATTCACTACATGGAACAACAGATAATCTAAAGGAAATTGTGTTCTGAAGTATCTGGCCCATATCTGAGAGAGAGATAAGAAAGATCCGGATTGTTTTAATTTGTTTACATGTATTTAACCCCTTTTTCGCACTGGCACAGGGGAACCTTCATACCTTTTAGATGCTAAAGACAATTTTGTGAGAAGACCTAATTTTTATTTTTTTAATTATTATTTATTTGTATTTTTTTAACATGTTTTTTTATTTTGGGGGGAATTGTCTGACAAACACCGCTCTTTCACCGCAGATGCGGAAGTGTGACAGGCGGATGCGGTGGACTAAGCGTTATCTGTAGCTTATCAAACTAACAGATTTTTATGGAGATGTTTTTATTATGCTAATTTAGTTCCAGTGGGGAGAGTGGTGAAGCAACATTTTTTGCAGTTAACCGTTCTTCTTGTTGCGGCGGGGGGAGTGGATTGTGAAGGGAGGCCTTCATGGGGTGCTTGCCATCACTGTCTAGATGGGAGGGCTGAGTATGAGAGAGTAGATGTATGAATGTTGGAAGCTACCGCGAAGCCAAGGCAAAGTCGGGAGAATCCCCACAGGAATGGTTTGTGCGTCTCCAGGAGCTGGCCTGGCGATGGATAACACCAACGGAGCACACAGTTGAAACAGTCCTGGATGTTATCGTGCTTGAACAATTCCTTCAGATGGTTGCACCTGAAATCACAGTTTGGGTTTGGGAGAGGAACCCTAAGTCTGCTGCAGAGGTTGCGCGTCTCAGAGGTCTACATATCTGAGCGCCCAACAGGCCTTTTCCAATCCAAACGCCAATGTAGGGGCGCGCAGAGCTACGGCTCACTGTGTATGGCGCGCAGAGCTACGGCTCACTGTGTATGGCGCGCAGAGCTACGGCTCACTGTGTATGGCGCGCAGAGCTACGGCCCACTGTGTATGGCGCGCAGAGCTATGTTGCATTTGTGTTACTTGCCTATGTCTAGTTTACACTCCAGTGAGTTGCAGGTTAGGGAAGTGCTATGTGAGGTTTCTAAATGGCAAGTTGTTGATTATTTTAATTGCGATGCTTCAGAAGGTAGATGATGCTAGCTTAGCTAAGCTGTTTCAGAAGGTAGATGATGCTAACTTAGCTAAGCTGTTTCAAAGGTAGATGATGCTAACTTAGCTAAGCTGTTTCAGAAGGTAGATGATGCTAACTTAGCTAAGCTGTTTCAAAGGTAGATGATGCTAACTTAGCTAAGCTGTTTCAGAATGTAGATGATGCTAGCTTAGCTAAGCTGTTTCAGAATGTAGATGATGCTAGCTTAGCTAAGCTGTTTCAGAAGGTAGATGATGCTAGCTTAGCTAAGCTGTTTCAGAAGGTAGATGATGCTAGCTTAGCTAAGCTGTTTCAGAAGGTAGATGATGCTAGCTTAGCTAAGCTGTTTGAGAAGGCAGATGATGCTAACTAGCTAAACTGTTTCAGAAGGTAGATGATGCCAGCCTGGCTTAGCTGTTTGAGAAGGCAGATGACACTAGCCTGGCTAAGCTGTTTGAGAAGGCAGATGATGCTAGCCTGGCTAAGCTGTTTGAGAAGGCAGATGATGCTAGCCTGGCTAAGCTGTTTGAGAAGGCAGATGATGCTAGCCTGGCTAAGCTGTTTGAGAAGGTAAATAAGCAGCAGGCAGGAACAGTGAGTGAAGTTACTCAGTTGAGAAGTTATGCAGAGTAGTTGAGGAGGGCAACAAGTTGGTGTTTCCAGTGCAATGCAGGGCCAGTGCTATGGAATTGGGCCATAGTGTCCCTATGGCTGGTCATTTAGGGAGGGAACACCCTTTCTCGCAACCAGCAAAGTTTTTAATGGCCCAGGATCAGACAGAATGTTTGCCAGTCATGTCCAGAGTGTTAGGCTACAGCTCTTAAATAGCACAGGTGAAACACCTTCCCACTAACGAGATGGACAAGCCAGCACCAATCGGTGCGCCCTAGGTGCTAACGAGCGATACATGCTAAAGTCTAACCTCAAAACGTAAAAGGAAAAATCAAAGCCTGTTACACAACTGCTAAGAAGATAACATATGTTATTGTACTAATTAACAACATTTGCATAGAAGAAGAAATCTGTTTTCTATAAGTATGTGCTGTCGCTTGAAGAAATGAATGATGTCATTAGTGAGGCAGAATGTGGCTGTGGAATCTGACTTTGTGGCTGTGGAATCTGCATATTATTACAAACAAAGTACTAGGATAGGGAATCCGCTGGAAGCTAGGAAACTAGGCCTAAAATTAAAGCTGGAAGCTACCAGTATAGTCTTGCAACCTGTAGGGACATTTTTGTTTTGTGAACAATAATGAACCGTTTGAATTTTTCTACATAACACACTTGAATAATGCAGCATGTTAACTTCTGTACTACATGAGTGGGGAGCTAACAGCTCTAACAATGCATGAGTAGGTGGACCAGGCACTTTTTCTCTTGGCGCTGTAAAGGGGCTGCACTGACACAGACTTGATCGCCTCAATCAAGTGAGACATAACAAAAGGTCTAGTACCAAACAGTTTTTTTATATACATTTGTTTGTATTGAAATGGTACCGAAGTTTTGGTATACCGTGGAACAGTACTACATTTTTACATTTCTCATTTTAGCAGACGCTCTTATCCAGAGCGACTTACAGTAGTGAATGCATACATTTCATTTCATACATTTTTGTATTTTTTTTTTGTACTGGCCCCCCGTGGGAATCGAACCCACAACCCTGGCGTTGCAAACACCATGCTGGCGTTGCAAACACCATGCTCTACCAACTGAGCCACAGGGAAGGCATACTACCTTCTCGGTCGCTGCTTCCTAGTGGAGACTGTCTCCTGCAGATGAATAATCCTAATGACTGTATCACCTGGTGTTACTTGGCTCTTAGACATAGGCCAGGCACCTCCAACATAGTGGCAGACTATTTATCTCATCACCCAGGCTCCAAGCTGGCTGCCATCTGTCTAGATGGGGAAGGCTGAGTATGAGATAATAGAATTATGAATGTTTTTGTTTTATTGTTTATTCTACTGGCTAGTGTCATAATCCATATTTCATCAACTTCCAGTTATATTCATACCTCATTACACCCTGATCTGTTATCTTTAATTATTTGTATTTTATTTACCTTTTATTTCAACAGGAAGTCATATTGAGGCATCTTCACCTATACCTTTTTAAAAAAAATGTGATTTTTGTTTCTTGTGTGTTGAATTGGTCCCAAAACGGTTTCATGATTCTAACCATATATGTTTACATTTACCTTCATCCTCAACAGCCAGTAGTTGGTCTTGTCAATTTGACTGTGTTCAGTGTCTTGGCCACGCCTAGTATTTGGCCCCACCTGATCTTAATTGTTTGGTCTTGAAAGTTGGTGTGTTTGAATAGTGGGAAAGAAACGCTTGGCAGATGTGGACATCTGGAAAGATTTTTGTTTAATTAACCTTTGGTCTGTTTTTTAACCTCTTTCAAACAATCTGCTTTATAGCCTTATAAATATGTATCAGTCTATTTATTCATTTAACTTCTTGATATGCATGGGGTGTGCATGGCTAGCTCAGTCACAAGACTACAGTCATTTGGCCTCCATATAACTCTTACAGAATTTCCACGTGGATGGGGATATTGGACATTTTAAGACAAAATAATTCATAATTTACTTTCTTTTTTTTTTTTTGCACAACATAGGTACAGCAGATCTTATTGTATGGGACACTTTCAAATGTACTTTCAGAGGCCATTCAATACAATACTCATCATTAAAACAAAAGCAGTTTAGGTCAAAAGAGATGAGACTAATAAAGGAAATAACAGCGCAGGTAGATGGTAATGGAAACTGAACTGTAGAGGCACAAAATAGGTTAGAGGAAAAACAAGGTAATGGAGGAACTTATTCAACAACAATCAAGTGTAATGCATTACAAAAATAAAGCAAATTGGATGGAAAATGCGTAAAACTTTTCTTGAATCTTCAACATAGAAATACTACCAAAAATAATTTACAGATACTCATTACAAATGGAGTCATCCATGAAATGTATCCATAAAATTTATATTTTAAAAGAGGAAGCAAAATATTTCAAGCATATGTTTTCTTTTCTGTGCGGGGGACCACACAGGAAGTTATGACTTCTCTGACATGTTACCATGGTAACTCCATTACCGCCAGACAGGAAGGTATGAACACTCTGATATGTTACCATGGTAGCCCCATCACCACCAGACAAAATGCTGATAGGTGCAGTATCTGTATTCGCTGGGAATGACATTGAAAGTTGCACATTGTTATATTGGCGGAACACTACTTCTATGGTGTTATGTAAAGGGTTGTTTATTCTACATGGACCTGTTACTACATTTGAAAGTTATCAAAACACTTAGTTTAGAATCGGAAGTTTACATACACTTAGTTTGGAGTCATTAAAACTTGTTTTTCAACCACTACACAAATGTCTTGTTAACAAGCTATAGTTTTGTCAAGTCGGTTAGGACATCTACTTTGTGCATGAAAAAAGTCATTTTTCCAACAATTGTTTACAGACAGATTATTTCACTTGTAAATCAAATGTATTTATATAGCCCTTCTTACATCAGCTGATATCTCAAAGTGCTGTACAGAAACCCAGCCTAAAACCCCAAACAGCAAGCAATGCAGGTGTAGAAACACGGTGGCAAGGAAAAACTCCCTAGAAAGGCAAAAACCTAGGAAGAAACCTAGAGAGGAACCAGGCTATGATGGGTGGCCAGTCCTCTTCTGGCTGTGCCAGGTGGAGATTATAACAGAACATGTTCAAATGTTCATAAATGACCAGCATGGTCAAATAATAATAATCACAGTAGTTGTCGAGGGTGCAACAGGTCAGCACCTCAGGAGTAAATGTCAGTTGGCTTTTCATAGCTGATCATTCAGAGGATCTCTACCGCTCCTGCTGTCTCTAGAGAGTTGAAAACAGCAGGTCTGGGACAGGTAGCACGTCCGGTGAACAGGTCAGGGTTACATAGCCGCAGGCAGAACAGTTGAAACTGGAGCAGCAGCACGGCCAGGTGGACTGGGGACGACAAGGAGTCATCATGCCAGGTAGTCCTGAGGCATGGTCCTAGGGCTCAGGTCCTTCGAGAGAAAGAAAGAGAGAATTAGAGAGAGCATACTTAAATTCACACAGGACACCGGATAAGACAGGAGAAATACTCCAGATATAACAGACTAACCCTAACCCCCCGACACAAACTACTACAGTGGGTCAGAAGTTTACATGCACTAAGTTGACTGTGCCTTTAAACAGCTTGGAAAATTCCAGAAAATGATGTCATGGCCTTAGAAGCTTCTGATAGACGAATTGACATAATTTGAGTCAGTTGGAGGTGTACCTGTGGATGTATTTCAAGGCGTACCTTCAAACTCAGTGCCTCTTTGCTTGACATCATGGGAAAATCAAAATAAATCAGCCAAGACCTCAGGAAAAAAAATTGTAGGCATCCACACGTCTGGTTCATCCTTGGGTGCAATTTTCAAACGCCTGAAGGTACCACGTTCATCTGTACAAACAATAGTACGCAAGTATAAACACCATGGGACCACGCAGCTGTCATACCACTCAGGAAGGAGACTCGTTCTGTCTCCTAGAGATGAACATATTTGGGTGCAAAAAGTGCAAATCAATCCCAGAACATTTACATTTTAGTCATTTAGCAGACGCTCTTATCCAGAGCGACTTACAGTAGTGAATGCATACATTTCATACATTTATTATTATTTTATTTTTTTCATACTGGCCCCCCGTGGGAATCGAACCCACAACCCTGGCGTTGCAAACACCATGCTGGCGTTGCAAACACCATGCTCTACCAACTGAGCCACAGGGAACTGTGAACAACAGCAAAGGACCCTGTGAAGATGCTGGAGGAAATGGGTACAAAAGTATCTATATCCACAGTAAAACGAGTCTTATATCGACATAACCTGAAAGGCCTCTCAGCAAGGAAGAAGCCACTGCTCCAAAACTGCCATAAAAAGCCAGACTACGGTTTGCAACTGCACATGGGGACAAAGATCGTACTTTTTGGAGAAATGTCCGCTGGGCTGATGAAACAAAAATGGAACTGTTTGGCCATAATGACCATCGTTATGTTTGGAGGAAAAAGGGGGAGGTTTGCAAGCCGAAGAACACCATCCCAACCGTGAAGCATGGGGGTGGCAGCATCATGTTGTGGGGTTGCTTTGCTGCAGGAGGGACTGGTGCACTTCACAAAATAGATGACATCATGAGGGAGAAAAATGATGTGGATATATTGAAGCAACATCTCAAGACGTCAGTCAGGAAGTTAAAGCTTAGTCACAAATGGGTCTTCCAAATGGACAATGACCCCAAGCATACCAGTGATCTAACGCCTGCCCTCAGACCGCTGGTAATCTAACGCCTGCCCTCAGACCACTGGTAATCTAACGCCTGCCCTCAGACCGCTGGTAATCTAACGCCTGCCCTCAGACCGCTGGTGATCTAACGCCTCAGACCGCTGGTGATCTAACGCCTCAGACCGCTGGTGATCTAACGCCTCAGACCGCTGGTGATCTAACGCCTCAGACCGCTGGTAATCTAACGCCTCAGACCGCTGGTAATCTAACGCCTCAGGCCGCTGGTAATCTAACGCCTGCCCTCAGGCCGCTGGTAATCTAACGCCTGCCCTCAGGCCGCTGGTAATCTAACGCCTCAGACCACTGGTAATCTAACGCCTGCCTCAGACCACTCGTAGAACAGCTACGTGCGCCATTAGATGCTTTCGCGCCACTTTATACACAGAAGATCTCTGCTAAACATAAAATCAAGATGTCTCTCTGCGACCACCGGGAACTTCACAACGAAGTTGGCTACAAATACGAAGTTGCCCATGTCAAGTATAGGCTCATGATTTAGATGGCCTACCTACAGTATAGGCTCCATGGATTACTGCATTAGATGGCCTACCTACAGTATAGGCTCCATGGATTACTGCATTAGATGGCCTACCTGCAGTATAGGCTCCATGGATTACTGCATTAGATGGCCTACCTACAGTATAGGCTCCATGGATTACTGCATTAGATGGCCTACCTACAGTATAGGCTCCATGGATTACTGCATTAGATGGCCTACCTGCAGTATAGGCTCCATGGATTACTGCATTAGATGGCCTACCTGCAGTATAGGCTCCATGGATTACTGCATTAGATGGCCTACCTACAGTATAGGCTCCATGGATTACTGCATTAGATGGCCTACCTACAGTATAGGCTCCATGGATTACTGCATTAGATGGCCTACCTACAGTATAGGCTCCATGGATTACTGCATTAGATGGCCTACCTACAGTATAGGCTCCATGGATTACTGCATTAGATGGCCTACCTACAGTATAGGCTCCATGGATTACTGCATTAGATGGCCTACCTACAGTATAGGCTCCATGGATTACTGCATTAGATGGCCTACCTACAGTATAGGCTCCATGGATTACTGCATTAGATGGCCTACCTACAGTATAGGCTCCATGGATTACTGCATTAGATGGCCTACCTACAGTATAGGCTCCATGGATTACTGCATTAGATGGCCTACCTACAGTATAGGCTCCATGGATTACTGCATTAGATGGCCTACCTACAGTATAGGCTCCATGGATTACTGCATTAGATGGCCTACCTGCAGTATAGGCTCCATGGATTACTGCATTAGATGGCCTACCTACAGTATAGGCTCCATGGATTACTGCATTAGATGGCCTACCTACAGTATAGGCTCCATGGATTACTGCATTAGATGGCCTACCTGCAGTATAGGCTCCATGGATTACTGCATTAGATGGCCTACCTGCAGTATAGGCTCCATGGATTACTGCATTAGATGGCCTACCTGCAGTATAGGCTCCATGGATTACTGCATTAGATGGCCTACCTACAGTATAGGCTCCATGGATTACTGCATTAGATGGCCTACCTACAGTATAGGCTCCATGGATTACTGCATTAGATGGCCTACCTGCACTATAGGCTCCATGGATTACTGCATTAGATGGCCTACCTACAGTATAGGCTCCATGGATTACTGCATTAGATGGCCTACCTGCAGTATAGGCTCCATGGATTACTGCATTAGATGGCCTACCTACAGTATAGGCTCCATGGATTACTGCATTAGATGGCCTACCTACAGTATAGGCTCCATGGATTACTGCATTAGATGGCCTACCTACAGTATAGGCTCCATGGATTACTGCATTAGATGGCCTACCTGCAGTATAGGCTCCATGGATTACTGCATTAGATGGCCTACCTGCAGTATAGGCTCCATGGATTACTGCATTAGATGGCCTACCTGCAGTATAGGCTCCATGGATTACTGCATTAGATGGCCTACCTGCAGTATAGGCTCCATGGATTACTGCATTAGATGGCCTACCTGCAGTATAGGCTATTATGTGGCTAGGCTAGTCCCCTTAGCGTAGCGACGTAGCGTCGACTCGTCGTTGGTCCCCCTAGCCTAGCCACATAGTGTCGACTCGTCGTTGGTCCCCCTAGCCTAGCCATGCAGTGTCGACTACCTGCTCACAGGTTTAGTTAAAGCCACGTGGCTCAAGGTTTATTCTGCGCCCTCTTTCCTGTCCTAACTAACTCCATGTTTTAACTCTCCTGTCCAGGGCAGACTCCATGTTTTAACTCTCCTGTCCAGGGCAGACTCCATGTTTTAACTCTCCTGTCCAGGGCTCCATGTTTTAACTCTCCTGTCCAGGGCAGACTCCATGTTTTAACTCTCCTGTCCAGGGCAGACTCCATGTTTTAACTCTCCTGTCCAGGGCAGACTCCATGTTTTAACTCTCCTGTCCAGGGCAGACTCCATGTTTTAACTCTCCTGTCCAGGGCTCCATGTTTTAACTCTCCTGTCCAGGGCAGACTCCATGTTTTAACTCTCCTGTCCAGGGCAGACTCCATGTTCCTCCTGAAACATTTGTTCTTTGTTGTCTTAAATCCAGTGGATTAGACACGGAGACATTCCACGGATATGTTGATTACCTCTGTCATTTAAAGACAAACACTTACTGGTTCCAAGTAGAGTGACCTGGTCAAATCCAATCTTTGAATTAGTCATTCACACTGTACCCGTAACTCACCGTAACTCATATAACCTTCATCTAAACAGAACTACTGGTCGGGCTGCTCCCATCCACAGATGCCTGTGGATGTGATTGTCCTTCAGTGTGTGGCTAGTAAGCATGTAAATGTCTGTAAGCAGTTTCTTGTCATGCCATGATTGTTTGGTTTGGTTTGTCTGCTGAGGGTATGTTGTGAAAACAGGGCCTGTCTCCATGACTCAACTCTTGCTGGAACATTCCACTAACACACAACCAGACTTTCCATCAAAACACAGCTAGGCACGATACACCTAGAAATAACACTAAAACACAACTACAACCTTTACCCTACTCTCTGTGGTCCTGTGTTTTGACCTTTACCCTACTCTCTGTGGTCCTGTGTTTTGACCTTTACCCTGCTCTCTCTGGTCCTGTGTTTTGACCTTTACCCTGCTCTCTCTGGTCCTGTGTTTTGACCTTTACCCTGCTCTCTCTGGTCCTGTCTTTTGACCTTTACCCTGCTCTCTCTGGTCCTGTCTTTTGACCTTTACCCTGCTCTCTCTGGTCCTGTCTTTTGACCTTTACCCTGCTCTCTCTGGTCCTGTCTTTTGACCTTTACCCTGCTCTCTCTGGTCCTGTCTTTTGACCTTTACCCTGCTCTCTCTGGTCCTGTCTTTTGACCTTTACCCTGCTCTCTCTGGTCCTGTCTTTTGACCTTTACCCTGCTCTCTGTGGTCCTGTCTTTTGACCTTTACCCTGCTCTCTGTGGTCCTGTGTTTTGACCTTTACCCTACTCCCTGTGGTCCTGTGTTTTGACCTTTACCCTGCTCTCTCTGGTCCTGTCTTTTGACCTTTACCCTGCTCTCTCTGGTCCTGTCTTTTGACCTTTACCCTGCTCTCTCTGGTCCTGTCTTTTGACCTTTACCCTGCTCTCTCTGGTCCTGTCTTTTGACCTTTACCCTGCTCTCTCTGGTCCTGTCTTTTGACCTTTACCCTGCTCTCTCTGGTCCTGTCTTTTGACCTTTACCCTGCTCTCTCTGGTCCTGTCTTTTGACCTTTACCCTGCTCTCTCTGGTCCTGTCTTTTGACCTTTACCCTGCTCTCTCTGGTCCTGTCTTTTGACCTTTACCCTGCTCTCTCTGGTCCTGTCTTTTGACCTTTACCCTGCTCTCTCTGGTCCTGTCTTTTGACTTTTACTCTGCTCTCTCTGGTCCTGTGTTTTGACTTTTACCCTGCTCTCTCTGGTCCTTTCTTTTGACCTTTACCCTACTCCCTGTGGTGTAGGTGCTGAGGTAGTGGCCAATTTAACTTCCTGAAAAGCCAGTTCTGGTGGAAGGTGTGTAGCCCAGGCAGCAGAGGGAGGGTATGCTATCTAGCTGCATTTGTATTTATTATGGATCCCCATTAGTTCCTGCCAAGGCAGCAGCTACTCTTCCTGGGGTTTATAATGGATCCCCATTAGTTCCTGCCAAGGCAGCAGCTACTCTTCCTGGGGTTTATTATGGATCCCCATTAGTTCCTGCCAAGGCAGCAGCTACTCTTCCTGGGGTTTATTATGGATCCCCATTAGTTCCTGTCAAGGCAGCTGCTACTCTTCCTGGGGTTTATTATGGATCCCCATTAGTTCCTGCCAAGGCAGCAGCTACTCTTCCTCGTGTCCAGCAATACAAGACAGTTACATGCAGTTTAAAATATGACATGACATTTCATAACACTTTACACAACACATTCAGTGTGTTGCCTCAGGCCACCACTCCTCCACCACATATTTACAGTACAACGTGTGTGTGTGTGTGTGTGTGTGTGTGTGTGTGTGTGTGTGTGTGTGTGTGTGTGGAGTTCATGTCTTGTGTGTCTGTTCAGTCCTCGCTGTTCCATAAGATATATTTAAAAACAGATTGAAAAATAAAATTTTACTGCTGCATCAGTTACATGATGTGGAATAGAGTTCCATGTAGTCATGGCTCTATGTAGTACTGTGTGCCTCCCATTGTCTGTTCTGGACTTGGGGACTGTGAAGAGACCTCTGGTGGCATGTCTTGTGGGGGTATGTATGGGTGTCTGAGTTGTGTGCCAGTAGTTCAAACAGACAGCTTGGTGCAGTCATCATGTCAATACCTCTCATAAATACAAGTAGTGATGAAGTCAATCTCTCCTCCACTTTGAGCCAGGAGAGATTGACCTGTATATTATTAATATTAGCTCTCTGTGTTCATCCAAGGGCCAGCCGTACTGCCCTGTTCTGAGACAACTGTAATTTTCCTAAGTCCCTCTTTGTGGCACCTGACCACACGACTGAACAGTAGTCCAGGTGTGACAAAACTTGGGCTTGTAGGACCTGCCCTGATGATAGTGTTGTTAAGAAGGTAGAAACTAGGGCCTGTAGGACCTGCCTTGTTGATAGTGTTGTTAAGGTAGAAACTAGGGCCTGTAGGACCTGCCTTGTTGATAGTATTGTTAAGAAGGTAGAAACTAGGGCCTGTAGGACCTGCCTTGTTGATAGTGCTGCTAAGAAGGCAGAGCAGCGCTTTTATTATGGACAGACTTCTCCCCATCTTAGCTACTGTTGTATCAACATGTTTTGATCATGACCGTTTACAATCCAGGGTTACTCCAAGCAGTTTAGTCACCTCAACTTTCTCAATTTCCACATGATTTATTACACGATTAAGTTGAGGTTTAGGGTTTAATTAATGATTTGTCCCAAATACAATGCTTTTAGTTTATAAATATTTAGGACTAAGTTATTCCTTGCCACCCATTCTGAATCTAGCTGCAGCTCTTTAAGTGTTGCAGTGACTTCATTCACTGTATTAGCTGACGTGTATAGTGTTGAGCCACGCTGGCTTTATTCATTAGTAAAGATAGAAAAAAGTAAGGGGCCTAGACAGCTGCCCTGGGGAATTCCTGATTCTACCTGGATTATGTTGGAGAGGCTTCCATTAAAGAACACCCTCTGTGTTCTGTTAGACAAGTAACTCTTTATCCACATTATAGCAGGGGGTTTAAAGCCATAACACATACGTTTTTCCAGCAACAGACTATGATCGATAATGTCAAAAGCCGCACTGAAGTCTAACAAGACAGCCCCCATAATCATTTTATCATCAATTTCTCTCAGCCAATCAGTCATTTGTGGAGTACTGTGCTTGTTGAGTGTCCTTTCCTATAAGCGTGATGTAATTCTGTTGTCAATTTATTTACTGTAAAATAGCATTCTATCTAGTTGAACACCATTTTTTCCAAACGTTTACTAAGGGTTGGTAACAGGCTGATTGGTCAGATATTTAGCCAGTAAAGGGGGCTTTACTATTCTTAGGAAGTGAATTGACTTTAGCTCCCTCCAGGCCTGAGGGCAACACACTTTCTAGAAGGCTTAAATTGAAGATGTGGCAATATCGTCCACTATTATCCTCAGTAATTTTCCATCCAAGTTGTCAGACCCCGGTGGCTTGTCATTGTTGATAGACAACAATAATTGTTTCACCTCTTCCACACTCACTTTACGGAATTCAAAATTACAATGCTTGTCTTTCATTATTTGCTCAGTCATACCTGGATGTGTAGTGTCAATGTTTGTTGCTGGCATGTCATCCCTTAGTTTGCTAATCTTGCCAATGAAAACAATCATTAAAGTAGTTGGTTAATATCAGTGTTTTTTGTGATGAATGAGCATCTGATTAAATGAATGATGGAGCTGAGTTTGCCTTTTTTCCTGAAATGTCATTGAAGGTGCTCCAAAGCTTTTTTTTATATAATTCTTTGTCATTTATCTTTGTTTCATAGTGTAGTTTCTTCTTTTTATTCAGTTTAGTCACATGATTTCTCAATTTGCAGTATGTTTACTAATTGGGTGTGCAGCCAGACCTATTTCAAATCAAATGTATTTATATAGCCCTTCGTACATCAGCTGATATCTCAGTGCTGTACAGAAACCCAGCCTAAAACCCCAAACAGCAAGCAAAGCATGTGAAAGAAGCACGGTGGCTAGGAAAAACTCCCTAGGAAAAACTCCCTAGAAAGGCCAAAAACCTAGGAAGAAACCTAGAGAGGAACCAGGCTATGAGGGGTGGCCAGTCCTCTTCTGGCTGTGCAGGGTGGATATTACAACAGAACATGGTCAAAATGTTAAAATGTTCATAAATGACCAGCATGGTCAAATAATAATAATAATAATCATAGTGGTTGTCGAGGGTGCAACAAGCACGTCCGGTGAACAGGTCAGGGTTCCATAGCCGCAGGAAGAACAGTTGAAACTGGAGCAGCAGCACGGCCAGGTGGACTGGGGACAGCAAGGAGTCATCATACCAGGTAGTCCTGAGGCATGGTCCTAGGGCTCAGGTCCTCCGAGAGAAAGAGAGAAAGAGAGAATTAGAGAGAGCATATTTAAATTCACACAGGATACCGGATAAGACAAGAGAAATACTCCAGATGTAACAGACTGACCCTAGCCCCCCAACACATAAACTACTGCAGCATAAATACTGGAGGCTTAGACGGGAGGGATCAGAAGACACTGTGGCCCCATCCGATGATACCCCCGGACAGGGCCAAACAGGCAGGATATAACCCCACCCACTTTCCCAAAGCACAGCCCCCACACCACTAGAGGGATGTCTCCAACCACCAACTTACCGTCCTAAGACAAGGCCGAGTATAGCCCACAACGATCTCCGCCATGGCACAACCCAAGGGGGGGCGCCAACCCAGACAGGAAGACCACGTCAGTGACTCAACCCACTCAAGTGACGCACCCCTCCCATGGACGGCATGGAAGAACACCAGTAAGCCAGTGACTCAGCCCCTGTAAAAGGGTTAGAGGCAGAGAATCCCAGTGGAAAGAGGGGAACCAGCAAGGGTGGTTCGTTGCTCCAGCCTTTCCGTTCACCTTCACACTCCTGGGCCAGACTATACTTAATCATAGGACCTACTGAAGAGATAAGTCTTCAGTAAAGACTTAAAGGTTGAGACTGAGTCTGCGTCTCTCACATTGGTAGGCAGACCATTCCATAAAAATTGAGCTCTATAGGAGAAAGCCCTACCTCCAGCCGTTTGCTTAGAAATTCTAGGGACAATTAGGAGGCCTGCGTCTTGTGACCGTAGCGTACGTGTAGGTATGTACGGCAGGACCAAATCGGAAAGATAGGTAGGAGCAAGCCCATGTAATGCTTTGTAGGTTAGCAGTAAAACCTTGAAATCAGCCCTTGCCTTAACAGGAAGCCAGTGTAGGGAGGCTAGCACTGGAGTAATATGATCAAATTTTTTGGTTCTAGTCAGGATTCTAGCAGCCGTATTTAGCACTAACTGAAGTTTGTTTAGTGCTTTATCCGGGTAGCCGGAAAGTAGAGCATTGCAGTAGTCCAGCCTAGAAGTAACAAAAGCATGGAATAATTTTTCTGTGTCATTTTTGGACAGAAAGTTTCTGATTTTTGCAATGTTACGTAGATGGAAAAAAGCTGTCCTTGAAACAGTCTTGATATGTTCTTCAAAAGAGAGATCAGGGTCCAGAGTAACGCCGAGGTCCTTCACAGTTTTATTTGAGATGACTGTACAACCATCCAGATTAATTGTCAGATTCAACAGAAGATCTCTTTGTTTCTTGGGACCTAGAACAAGCATCTCTGTTTTGTCCGAGTTTAAAAGTAGAAAGTTTGCAGCCATCCACTTCTTTATGTCTGAAACACAGGCTTCTAGCGAGGGCAATTTTGGGGCTTCACCATGTTTCATTGAAATGTACAGCTGTGTGTCGTCCGCATAGCAGTGAAATTTAACATTATGTTTTCGAATGACATCCCCAAGAGGTAAAATATATAGTGAAAACAATAGTGGTCCTAAAACGGAACCTTGAGGAACACCGAAATTTACAATTGATTTGTCAGAGGACAAACCATTCACAGAGACAAACTGATATCTTTCCGACAGATAAGATCTAAACCAGGCCAGAACTTGTCCATGTAGACCAATTTGGGTTTCCAATCTCTCCAAAAGAATGTGGTGATCGATGGTATCAAAAGCGGCACTAAGATCTAGGAGCACGAGGACAGATGCAGAGCCTCGGTCTGACGTCATTAAAAGGTCATTTACCACCTTCACAAGTGCAGTCTCAGTGCTATGATGGGGTCTAAAACCAGACTGAAGCGTTTCGTATACATTGTTTGTCTTCAGGAAGGCAGTGAGTTGCTGTGCAACAGCTTTTTCAAAAATTTTTGAGATGAATGGAAGATTCGATATAGGCCGATTAGTTTTTTATAATTTCTGGATCAAGATTCGGTTTTTTCAAGAGAGGCTTTATTACTGCCACTTTTAGTGAGCTTGGTACACATCCGGTGGATAGAGAGCCGTTTATTATGTTCAACATAGGAGGGCCAAGCACAGGAAGCAGCTCTTTCAGTAGTTTAGTTGGAATAGGGTCCAGTATGCAGCTTGAGGGTTTGGAGGCCATGATTATTTTCATCATTGTGTCAAGAGATATAGTACTAAAACACTTTAGTATCTCCCTTGATCCTAGGTCCTGGCAGAGTTGTGTAGACTCAGGACAATGGAGCTTTGGAGGAATACCCAGATTTAAAGAGGAGTCTGTAATTTGCTTTCTAATGATCATGATCTTTTCCTCAAAGAAGTTCATAAATTTATTACTGCTGAAGTGAAAGCCATCCTCCATTTGCGAAGGCTGCCTTTTAGTTAGCTTTGCGACAGTATCAAAAAGGAATTTCGGATTGTTCTTATTTTCCTCAATTAAGTTGGAAAAATAGGATGATCGAGCAGCAGTGAGGGCTCTTTGGTACTGCACGGTACTGTCTTTCCAAGCTAGTCGGAAGACTTCCAGTTTGGTGTGGCGCCATTTCCGTTCCAATTTTCTGGAAGCTTGCTTCAGAGCTCGTGTATTTTCTGTATACCAGGGAGCTAGTTTCTTATGACAGATGTTTTTAGTTTTTAGGGGTGCAACTGCATCTGGGGTATTGCGCAAGGTTAAATTGAGTTCCTCGGTTAGGTGGTTAACTGATTTTTGTCCTCTGACGTCCTTGGGTAGGCAGAGGCAGTCTGGAAGGGCATCAAGGAATCTTTGGGTTGTCTGAGAATTTATAGCACGACTTTTAATGCTCCTTGGTTGGGGTCTGAGCAGATTATTTGTTGCGATTGCAAACGTAATAAAATGGTGGTCCGATAGTCCAGGATTATGAGGAAAAACATTAAGATCCACAACATTTCTTCCATGGGACAAAACTAGGTCCGGAGTATGACTGTGGCAGTGAGTAGGTCCAGAGACATGTTGGACAAAACCCACTGAGTCGATGATGGCTCCGAAAGCCTTTTGGAGTGGGTCTGTTGACTTTTCGATGTGAATGTTAAAGTCACCAAAAATTTGAATATTATCTGCTATGACTACAAGATCCAATAGGAATTCAGGGAACTCAGTGAGGAACACTGCATATGGCCCAGGAGGCCTGTAAACAGTAGCTATAAAAAGTGAGTGAGTAGGCTGCATAGATTTCATGACTAGAAGCTCAAAAGACGAAAACATCTTTTTTTTTTTTTGTAAATTGAAATTTGCTATCGTAAATGTTAGCAACACCTCCGCCTTTGCCGGATGCACGGGGGTATGGTCACTAGTGTAACCAGGGGGTGAGGCCTCATTTAACACAGTAAATTCATCAGGCTTAAGCCATGTTTCAGTCAGGCCAATCACATCAAGATTATGATCAGTGATTAGTTCATTGA
The DNA here is from genome assembly GCF_965601325.2 of Salmo salar. Classification (NCBI taxonomy): domain Eukaryota; kingdom Metazoa; phylum Chordata; class Actinopteri; order Salmoniformes; family Salmonidae; genus Salmo; species Salmo salar. The sequence goes on from NC_138305.1 coordinate 13,522,199, forward strand.
CTATAACTGCCTTGGAAGTGAGGGATCTAACATTAAGTAACCCAATTTTGAGATGTGAGGTATCACAATCTCTTTCAATAATGGCAGGAATGGAGGAGGTCTTTATACTAGTGAGATTGCTAAAGCGAACACCGCCATTTTTAATTTTGCCCAACCTAGATCGAGGCACAGACACGGTCTCAATGGGGAAAGCTGAGCTGACTACGCTGACTGTGCTAGTGGCAGACTCCACTAAGCTGGCAGGCTGGCTAACAGCCTGCTGCCTGGCCTGCACCCTATTTCATTGTGGAGCTAGAGGAGTTAGAGCCCTGTCTATGTTAGTAGATAAGATGAGAGCACCCCTCCAGCTAGGATGGAGTCCGTCACTCCTCAACAGGCCAGGCTTGGTCCTGTTTGTGGGTGAGTCCCAGAAAGAGGGCCAATTATCTACAAATTCTATCTTTTGGGAGGGGCAGAAAACAGTTTTCAACCAGCGATTGAGTTGTGAGACTCTGCTGTAGAGCTCATCACTCCCCCTAACTGGGAGGGGGCCAGAGACAATTAATCGATGCCGACACACCTATTTGCCATTTCTCTTGCCTCATCACTCTCAATAATAAAATGTTTAAATTCCTCAGAAATCCAAGGGGTTTTAACAGTTTTTACAGTCATTTTCTTAATGGGTGCATGCTTATTAGTGTCTTGGATAAACAACTTTGGTTTTCCTAGATATGGCTACTATATTGTGATCCTTGCATCTGATGGATTTCGATACTGCTTTAAAGCATATTTCTGCAGTGTTAGTAAAGATGTGATCAATACATGTTGATTTAATTCCTGTGCTGTTTGTAACTACCCTGGTAGGTTGACTGATAACCTGAACAAGGTTGCAGGCACTAGTTACAGTTTGAAGCTTTCTCTTGATGAAAGCCAGTCAATATTGAAATCACCCAGAAAATATAGCCCTCTGTTGATATCGCATACATTATCAAGCATTTCACACATGTCATCCAGATACTGACTGTTATTACTTGGTGGTCAATAGCAGCTTCCCACCAGAATGGGCTTAAGGTGAGGCAGATGAACCTGTAGCCATATTACTTCAACAGTATTTAACATGAGATCCTCTAATCTTTACAGGAATGTGGTTCTGAATATAAACAGCAACACCTCCACCTTTGGCATTTCTGTCTTTTCTGTAAATGTTATAATCATATATTGCTACAACTGTATCGTCAAAGGTATTATCTAAGTGAGTTTCAGAAATTGTCAGAACATGAATGTTATGTTACTATCAATTTAATGATTTCATGAGCCTTGTCTTATGCTACATATGTTAACGTTGGGCAATTTTTATGCACTTTTCTGGGATGCTTGATTGTTTACATTGCTTTACTGCGAAGCTTAGCAGAAGTAGACATGCTCAGGTTATTTATGTTAGTGTAGGGTGAGCTGCACACAGTGGACTTCCTGCTAGGGCACAACGCTGTGTCCACAACGCTGTGTCTTCCAACACCCCTGGTATAATGTACATTTGCTAAAGCATTATGACAACTCAGTGACACAATGGTAGGGATTAACTGAGCTGGACTTGGGTCATTGATAAGTCATTGTCTCAACTCAGCCTTATAATGCTGTGAAAGGATCCAGGAACCCAAATGATTTGGGTGGACCCCATCCTCCTTTATAAAACCAGCTTTGTTTCCAGACGGTATCAAAATTGTCAGTAAATGTTGCACCCACAGAGCTGCAATAGTCTGGTAGCCTGTTAGGGAGGGATAAAAGTCTGCTGACACGTTCAATGCCACGATTTAGGGAGGGCAGAGGGCCAGATATTATGGGATGTTTGTTGGTGTCAAGTAGAGACCCAATCAGTTCTTTAAAATCCATCTCCAGCTGTTCTGATCTGCCCTTCATAATGTCATTGAATCACACATGAACTATAATAGACTTTGATAGAGTTTCCTGATCTTGGTTTAAAACGTTTGGGAGCAGCTTAGTGATGTCCTGTACTCATGCTCCGGGATAACACAAGGTTTTTGCTCCAGGGACTGAGACGTTTCTCACCATTGAACTGCCAAATACAACGGCCCGGAGAAGAGAATGGAGAAATCCGCCCATTCCTACCCCATAACACAATTGGTTGAGCCTTTCACGGGCCCACAAGAAGCAGGATAGGGTATGCCCGCTGCTCCTTGCGATAGCTCCAGACCTCCCACAGCGGGCAGTGCTCCGTCAGATCCAGAGAGAGGGAATGGAGCCGGACTCGACAACGAAGCCGCTGCTGGAGTCAGCACCGCCGTCTCAGACACATGCAGCCCCAGCTATGAAGGCACAGGTAGATCAGGCACCAGTGCAGTGAAGCTATTCCTTATGTTAATCTGCTCTGAACCTCTTGCAGTCACTCCCGTCTGCTTAACAACATGTCGCTGCCTTTGGTTTCCACGACTTGTGACATGGGACCAGCGCAGCTTGAAACATTCTTCTTGCTGTTCTCCGTCTACTCCACTACAGGATGGAGGAGGAGCAGATGGAGAGGACTTCCTTGGCAGGCTAGTTCAGGGAAGTACAGGCCATTCAGATGGGGACAGATGGGGAACTAGTTCCAGGTAACACAGGCCATGCAGATAGGGACAGATGGGGAACTAGTTCCAGGTAACACAGACCATTCAGATAGGGACAGATGGGGAACTAGTTCCAGGTAACACAGGCCATTCAGATAGGGACAGATGGGGAACTAGTTCCAGGTAACACAGGCCATTCAGATAGGGACAGATGGGGAACTAGTTCCAGGTAACACAGGCTATTCAGATAGGAACAGATGGGGAACTAGTTCCAGGTAACACAGGCCATTCAGATAGGGACAGATAGGGAACTAGTTCCAGGTAACACAGGCCATTCAGATAGGGACAGATGACAAGGCGGGGAAACATCCATTAGGCCCGAGTGGTGTCCTACCATCCTTTCCCCGTTCGGTAGAACTGAGATTTGCTTGCTAAGCGTAGCCACTTTATTCCTGTAGTTCCCCGCTATTAAACAATTGCCACATTGGAACTCTGGATTGTCAATATTGTCCCGGACAAGAACGTAATAAACACAGCTTCTACCTCGCTGGAAACATTTTGTTAGCTATTCCAGGCGAAGTGGGCTCCAGTTCAACCTAGCCTGCTGGCTAGATGGTAGCAGGTTTTCACACAAACACACTTATGAACAAATTGAAGAGAAAACAAAGTGAAACAACATGCCGAAGCATCTGTTCAAGGTGCAGGAGCTATCGGTATTCGTGACGGGAAGTAACTACAGTTCTTCAATCTACAGAAGCAGAACCCAGAGTCCACCCTGACCTATAGTTTGGGACCTTTACCCTGCTTTCAATTTCACTTCCTCAAAAGGCTTCAGCTGTAACGGGGAAGTGTGTCTCTTAGCCTTCAGAGATGGGCAGTGAGTCAGGCATACTAACTGATCCTAGAGCTGCCTAAGACTACACACACATATGCAGTTTAGAAGAGTTAGTTATGTTTAGTATGTACAATAGTGTTTCCTCCCACACCAGTCTTTCCCTTTCAGTCATGTGATGTGTGCCTGTCTCTCAGTTCAGTTGATGGTCTTTATTGGCATGGGAAACATATGTTTACATCGCCAAAGCAAATGGAATAGATGATAAACAAAAGGGAAATAAACAAGGGAAACATTAGTAAAAATTACACTCACAAAAGTTTTAAACGAATATAGACATTTCAAGTGTTATATTATTGGCTATGTACAGTGTTGTAAGAATGTGCAAATAGTTGAAGTATGAAATGGAAAATCAATAGATAAATATAGGTTGTAATTACAATGTTTGTTCTCCACTGGTTTCCCTTTTCTCATGGCAACGGGCCACACATCTTGTTGCTGTGATTGCACACTGCGGTATTTCACCTAACAGATATGGGAGTTTATTAATGTTTGAATTGTTTTTTCAAATTCTTTGTGTGATCTGTGGGAAATATGTCTCTCTAATGTGGTCATATATTTGGTAGGAGGTTAGGAAGTGCAGCTCGGTTTGTGGGCACATAGGCAGACCTGATTGTCAAGAGGAGACGGGCGATGACTGCCTCATCAATAGCAAGGCTATGGTCACTGAGTCTGTACAACGTCAAGGATTTCCTTAATTTGCTCTCCGGCACAGTGGCTATTTATTATACCTCTGTGAACTCTGTTTTGGGCCAGATAACATTCCACTTTGCTCTGGCTTTTGGTTGATTCTTTTCAGTGTGTCATAGTTTAACTTTTTGCTTTCTGGGTCTAGTTGTGTTTCTGTCCTGGGGCTCTGTGGGGTCTAAATGTATTTCTCTCCTGGGGCTCTGTGGGGTCTACTTGTGTTGCTGTCCTGGGGCTCTGTGGGGTCTAGTTGTGTTGCTGTCCTGGGGCTCTGTGGGGCCTAAATGTGTTGCTGTCCTGGGGCTCTGTGGGGCCTAAATGTGTTTCTGTCCTGGGGCTCTGTGGGGCCTAAATGTGTTGCTGTCCTGGGGCTCTGTGGGGTCTAAATGTGTTTCTGTCCTGGGGCTCTGTGGGGTCTAGTTGTGTTGCAGTCCTGGGGCTCTGTGGGGCCTAAATGTGTTTGTGAACAGATCCCCAGAACCAGTTGGTTGAGAAGACTCTTCTTTAGATTCATCTCTGTTAGTAAAGGCTTTGTGGTGGAATCCGTGAACGTCGCTTCCTTTTAGGTGGTTGCAGAATCTAACGTCTCTTTTCTGGATTTTTATAACTATAACGGGTAGAGTTCTAATTCTGCTCTGCATCTTTTGAGGTTTCTGATTTCTGACGTGCTGTTCCTTCTTTTTCCACTGTGTATTTCTGTATTGTTTTAGTGATTCACCATAGTGAAGTAGCAAGCTAAGGTTGGTTCTCTGTTTCATTTCTTTCAAAGGTTTTTACATTCTTCATCAAAACATTTGTCATTGTTGTTAGTTGTCTTAGGTTTTTATGCTTGAATTTAAAATGTGATATGTTAGCTGATAGGTCAAATATACTGTTCATGCTTCCAACTGCTAAATTTACACTTTCACTATTACACCTTCACGGCAGGTAGTCTAGTGGGTAGAGGGTTGGACTAGTAACCAGCAGGTAGCCTAGTGTTTAGAGCGTTGGGCCAGTAACCAGCAGGTAGCCTAGTGGTTAGAGCGTTGGGCCAGTAACCAGCAGGTAGCCTAGTGGTTAGAGCGTTGGGCTAGTAACCACCAGGTAGTCTAGTGGTTAGAGCGTTGGACTAGTAACCAGCAGGTAGCCTAGTGGTTAGAGCGTTGGACTAGTAACCAGCAGGTAGCCTAGTGGTTAGAGGCAGGAGGCCTAGTGGTTAGAGCGTTGGGCCAGTAACCAGCAGGTAGCCTAGTGGTAAGAGGCAGGAGGCCTAGTGGTTAGAGCGTTGGACTAGTAACCAGCAGGTAGCCTAGTGGTTAGAGGCAAGAGGCCTAGTGGTTAGAGCGTTGGGCCAGTAACCAGCAGGTAGCCTAGTGGGTAGAGTGTTGGGTCAGTAACCAGCAGGTAGCCTAGTGGTTAGAGTGTTGGGCCAGTAACCAGCAGGTAGCCTAGTGGTTAGAGGCAGGAGGCCTAGTGGTTAGAGCGTTGGGCCAGTAACCAGCAGGTAGCCTTCTGGTTAGAGGCAGGAGGCCTAGTGGTTAGAGTGTTGGGCCAGTAACCAAAAGGTTGCTGGATCGAATCCCTGAGCGGACTAGGTAAAAATCTGTCGTTCTGCCCCTGAACAAGGCAGTTAACCCACTTTTCCTAGTCCGTCATTGTAAATACGAATGTGTTCTTAACTGACTTGCCTAGTTAAATGAAGGTTCAATAAAAACTTTAGGTCAGTGAAAAAGTAGTCTACAGTACTACTGCCAAGAGATGAGCTATAGGTGTACCTACCATAGGAGTCCCCTCGAAGCCTACCATTGACTATGTACAGACCCAGCGTGTGACAGAGCTGCAGGAGTTGTGACCCGTTTTTGTTGGTTATGTTTCGGGGGGCATATGGGGGAGGGAACGCTGTCCCCTCCAGGCAGGTGTTTGTCCCCCTGTGTGCTGAGGGTGTCAGGTTCTTGTCCAGTTCTGGCATTTAGGTCGCCACAGACTAGTACATGTCCCTGGGCCTGGAAATGATTGATCTCCGCTCCAGGATGGAGAAGCTGTCTTCATTAACCCCTGGACATCCAGCGAAAAATCCTATCCCCATTAGCATAACAAAATTTTATATTTATCTTTTTTCAAATATAGGACTATGTTATATCGTTTTATAGATACACCTCTCCTGAATCGAACCACGTTGTCCGATTTCAAAAAGGCTTTACAGCAAAAGCAAAACATTAGATTATGTTAGAGGAGTATATCGTAAAAGTAGCCACATAGCCAATTTCCCACCAACCACATGCATCACAAATAACCAAAAAACAGCTAAATGCAGCACTAACCTTTGACAATCTTCATCAGATGACACTCCTAGGACATCTTGTTACACAATACATGCATTATTTTGTTCGATAAAGTTCATATTTATATATAAAAACAGCATTTTACATCACGCCTGACGTTGACTAACTATTATCCCTCAAATGCACCCGGTGAAACAGCGCTACAATTTACTAAATTACTATTCGAAAACATTTTTAAAATGTAATATTGTCATTTTAAGATTTATAGATGAATATCTCTTGAAAGCACCTGTAATGCCAGATTTAAAAATAACTTTACTGGGTAATCACACTTTGCGATAAAAGGGGATGCGATACTCAGAAAAATAGGCTACCGTTACGGGTCAGCGCCATCTTGGAACAATCGCATATCAAATCTACTCTTGTATACTATTGTCAATAATCCCTTACCTTTGATTATCTTCATCAGAAAGCACTTCCAGGAATCCCAGGTCCACAACAAATGTATTTTCGTTCGAAAAAGTTAATCCTTTACGTCCCAATAGCTTGTTCTTGTTAGCGTGTTCTGAAGGCTGCTCTAAAACTTCTGTCGGCCGCGGGACTCCTCTTTCAATAAAATGCTTCTTTTTTTTTTTTTTTGGTTCGTTCAAACATGTCAAACGTTGTATAACATAAATCTTTAGGGCCTTTTTCAACCAGAGCTCCAATAAGATTCAAGGGGGACGATTGCATTGTCTTTCAAAACGTTTCGAAAGGGGAGGGTAGCCAGGGGCGCCGGCGTCATAATGGTGATAATAGTATGGGGATTCTAGTGGGGGGATATAGGTAGCACACAGGAAGACATTTTTCTCTGTTGAGATCATTTCCTTTTGAATTTCTAGCCAAATGTAAAATGTTCCTGTTTTGATTAATTTAATAGAGTGAGTTAGGTCTGGTCTATACCAAATGATCATACGCCCTGAGTCCCTTCCCTGTTTCACACCTGGTAGTTTGGTGGATGGGACTACCAGCTCTCTGTAACCTAGAGGGCAACCAGTGGGTCCATCTCCTCTCTACCACCCACCTGGTAGTTTGGTGGATGGGACTACCAGCTCTCTGTAACCTAGAGGGCAACCAGTGGGTCCGTCTCCTCTATACCACCCACATGGTAGTGTGGTGGATGGGACTACCAGCTCTCTGTAACCTAGAGGGCAACCAGTGGGTCCATCTCCTCTCTACCACCCACCTGGTAGTGTGGTGGATGGGACTACCAGCTCTCTGTAACCTAGAGGGCAACCAGTGGGTCCGTCTCCTCTATACCACCCACCTGATAGTGTGGTGGATGGGACTACCAGCTCTCTGTAACCTAGAGGGCAACCAGTGGGTCTGTCTCCTCTATACCAGGTTTCTTGTAGGATGACAATGTCTGTATTTCCGATTTCTTTGATGAAGTCCAGGTTCCTGCTCTTTAGGCCAAAGGCAGAGGACCTCATGCCTGGGATATTCCAGAATGAGATTCTCTCTCGCTCGCTCGCTCACTCCTTACCTGTCTGTCTCCCTGTCAGTGAGGAGTCAGATGGGTAGAGATGATGTTCTCTGGTAGCTGTCAGTGAGGAGTCAGATGGGTAGAGATGATGTTCTCTGGTAGCTGTCAGTGAGGAGTCAGATGGGTAGAGATGATGTTCTCTGGTAGCTGTCAGTGAGGAGTCAGATGGGTAGAGATGATGTTCTCTGGTAGCTGTCAGTGAGGAGTCAGATGGGTAGAGATGATGTTCTCTGGTAGCTGTCAGTGAGGAGTCAGATGGGTAGAGATGATGTTCTCTGGTAGCTGTCAGTGAGGAGTCAGATGGGTAGAGATGATGTTCTCTGGTACCTGTCACTGAGGAGTCAGATGGGCTGGTAACAGAGAGTGGGTTTACATTTGATTGGATGGTTTGGCAACTAACAGTTATCATCAGTAATCTGACTCAGTCTGAGTGTCCTTTCCAAACGGCACCCTATTCCCTATATAGTGCACTACTTTTGACCAGAGCCCTATGGAACCCTATTCCCTATATAGTGCACTACTTTTGACCAGAGCCCTATGGAACCCTATTCCCTATATAGTGCAGTACTTTAGACCAGAGCCCTATGCAACCCTATTCCCTATATAGTGCACTACTTTAGACCAGAGCCCTATGGAACCCTATTCCCTATATAGTGCACTACTTTAGACCAGAGCCCTATGGCACCCTATTCCCTATATAGTGCGCTACTTTAGACCAGAGCCCTATGGCAGCCTATTACCTATAAATCAAATCAAATGTATTTATATAGCCCTTCTTACATCAGCTGATATCTCAAAGTGCTGTACAGAAACCCAGCCTAAAACCCCAAACAGCAAGCAATGCAGGTGTAGAAGCACGGTGGCTAGGAAAAACTCCCTAGAAAGGCCAGAACCTAGGAAGAAACCTAGAGAGGAACCAGGCTATGAGGGGTGGCCAGTCCTCTTCTGGCTGTGCCGGGTGGAGATTATAACAGAACATGGCCAAGATGTTCAAATGTTCATAAATGACCAGCATGGTCAAATAATAATAATCATAGTAGTTGTCGAGGGTGCAACAAGTCAGCACCTCAAGAGTAAGTGTCAGTTGGCTTTTTCATAGCCGATCTTTGAGAGTATCTCTACCGCTCCTGCTGTCTCTAGAGAGTTGAAAACAGCAGGTCTGGGACAGGTAGCATGTCCGGTGAATAGGTCAGGGTTTCAGCAGGTCTGGGACAGCAGGTCTGGGACAGGTAGCACGTCTGGTGAACAGGTCAGGGTTCCATAGCCGCAGGCAGAACAGTTGAAACTGGAGCAGCAGCACGGCCAGGTGGACTGGGGACAGCAAGGAGTCATCAGGCCAGGTAGTCCTGAGGCATGGTCCTAGGGCTCAGGTCCTCCGAGAGAGAATTAGAGAGAGCATACTTAAATTCACACAGGACACCGGATAAGACAAGAGAAATACTCCAGATGTAACAGACTGACCCTAGCCCCCCGACACATAAACTACAGCAGCATAAATACTGGAGGCTGAGACAGGAGGGGTCAGGAGACACTGTGGCCCCATCCGAGTATACCCCCGGACAGGGCCAAAACAGGCATGATATAACCCCACCCACTTTGCCAAAGCACAGCCCCCACACTACTATATAGTGCACTACTTTAGACCAGAGCCCTATGGCACCCTATTCAGTATGTTTGTATCCTCTGAGCCAAACACAAGTCATTTAACCAGAGACTATACCAACAGCCTGCCAAGTTACCAAGATATTTCACCAGCTTACCCCCCTCTCGCTCGCTCTCTCTCAAATACTGTTTAGAAGAGGAACCGTTTGGTACATAGCCAGTCTGTTTGTATCCTCTGACACAAACACAAGTCAATTAACCAGAGACTATACCAACAGCCTGCCAAGTTACCAGGATATTTCACCAGTTTATCTCTCTCTCTCTCGCTCTCTCTTTCGCTCTTTCGCTCTCTCCGTCTCTCTCTCGCTCTCTCCGTCTCTGTCTCTCTCTCTCTGTTTCGCTCTCTCTCTCGCTCTCTGTCTCTCGCTCGCTCTGCTCTCCCTTTCTCTCTCTCTCCTCTCTCCCTCTCTCTCTCTCTCTCTCTCTCTCTCTCTCTCTCGCTCTCGCTCTCGCTCTCTAATACTGTTTAGAAGAGGAACCGTTTGGTACATAGCCAGTCTGTTTGTATCCTCTGACACAAACACAAGTCAATTAACCAGAGACTATACCAACAGCCTGCCAAGTTACCAGGATATTTCACCAGTTTATCTCTCTCTCTCTCTCTCTCTCTCTCTCTCTCTCTCTCTGGCTGAGGGGACTCTCTCTCTCTCTCTCTCTCTCTCTCTCTCTCTCTCTCTCTCTCTCTCTCTCTGGCTGAGGGGACTCTCTCTCTCTCTCTCTCTCTCTCTCTCTCTCTCTCTCTGGCTGAGGGGACTCTCTCTCTCTCTCTCTCTCTCTGGCTGAGGGGACTCTCTCTGCTCAGTGGGGTCAGGCTGAGGGGACTCTCTCTGCTCAGTGGGGTCAGGCTGAGGGGACTCTCTCTGGGTGTAAACAACGTATTGATGTCTGGATGACCTTGACACACAGACGCAGGCGTGCGCTCACAGACGCGCACACACAGTTTTGTCAACACTTTTGCCAAATTGCAGTGTCTCTGTTGCACCACTGCCAGCCGTCATAGAAGTAGACTTATTCATTAGGGCTAAATCAGACCATGTTTTTAGGAATCAGACCGTCTGGGAAAGAGAGCAGAACAATCTGATTTCCTGTTGATTCAGTTCACTCTGAGGTTGGCTGAGACGTCCGTAGATTCACTCTCCAGTCCTGTTTGTTGTTTGGGAAGACACGGTGAACATCTACCTGCTCTATAAACTCTGCTGTCTCTGCAGTTCATGTATGAGCACATCTATAAGTCTCTGCTCGGTAAATCCCCGCCTCATCTCAGCTCACTGGTCACCATAGCAACACCCACCCGTAGCACGAGCTCCAGCAGGTATATCTCTCTGGTCACCCCCAAAGCCAACTCCTCCTTTGGTCGTCTCTCCTTCCAGTTCTCTGCTGCCTATGACTGGAACGAACTACAAAAATCTCTGAAGCTGGAAACGCTTATCTCCCTCACTAGCTTTACGCACCAGCTGTCAGAGCAGCTCACAGATCACTGCACCTGTACATAGCCCATCTATAGTTTAGCCCATACAACTACCTCTTCCTCTACTGTATTTATTTATTTATTTATTTATTTATTTATTTTTGCTCCTTTGCACCATATTATTTATATTTCTACTTTGCACTTTCTTCCACTACATATCTACCATTCCAGTGTTTTACTTGCTATATTGTATTTACTTTGCCACCATGGCCTTTTTTGCACCTGTACATAGCCCATCTGTAAATAGCCCATCCATCTACCTACCTCATCCCCATACTGTATTTATTTCTTTATCTTGCTCCGTTGCACCCCAGTATCTCTACTTGCACATTCATCTTCTGCACATCTATCACTCCAGTGTTAAATTGCTATATTGTAATTACTTTGCCACCATGGCCTATTTATTGCCTTACCTCCCTTATCCTAGCTCATTTGCACATGCTGTATATATATTTCTCTACTGTATTATTGACTGTATGTTTTGTTTATTCCATGTGTAACTCTGTGTTGTTTGTGTCGAATTGCTTTGCTTTATCTTGACCAGGTCGCAGTTGTAAATGAGAACTTGTTCTCAACTGGCCTACCTGGTTAAATAAAGGTGGAATAAAACAATGAGGATGACTCAACACTATACAAGTCACCTACTACAACAACTGAAGTGACTGCAACACTTAACAAAGAGCTGCAGTTAGTTTCAGAATGGGTGAAAAGGAATAAGTTAGTCCTAAATATTTCAAAAACTAAAAGCATTGTATTTGGGACAAATTATTCACTAAACCATAAACCTCAACTAAATCTTGTAATAAATCGTGTGGAAATTGAGCAAGTTGAGGTGACTAAACTGCTTGGAGTAACCCTGGATTGTAAACTGTCCTGGTCAAAACATATTGATACAACAGTAGCTAAGATGGTGAGAAGTCTGTCTATAATAAAGCGCTGCTATATCTTCTTAACAACACTATCGACAAGGCAGGTCCTACAGGCCCTAGTTTCTACCTTCTTAACAACACTATGAACAAGGCAGGTCCTACAGGCCCTAGTCTCTACCTTCTTAACAACACTATCAACAAGGCAGGTCCTACAGGCCCTTGTTTTGTCACACCTGGACTACTGTTCAGTCGTGTGGTCAGGTGCCACAAAGAGGGACTTAGGAAAATTACAGTTGTCTCAGAACAGGGCAGCACGGCTGGCCCTTGGATGTACACAGAGAGCTAATATTAATAATATGCATGTCAATCTTCTTCTGGCTGAAAGTGGAAGACAGATTGACTTCATCACTACTTTTATTTATGAGAGGTATTTTACAGAGCTGTGAACTGTTGGCACACAGCTCAGACACCCATACATACCCCACCAAACATGCCACCAGAGGTCTCTTCACAGTCTCCAAGTCCAGAACAGACTATGGGAGGTGCACAGTACTACATAGAACCATGACTACATGGAACTCTGTTCCACATCAGGTAACTGATGCAGCAGTAGAATCAGATTTAAACAACAGGTAAAAATACACCTTATGGAACAGCAGGGACTGTGAAGAGACACACACACACAAAGGTACAGACACATGAATACGCACGCTAGCACTCTAGCACTCTCTATGTAGATTGTTCTGTTGTATGGTGGTACTAAACATTTTGTATTGTAGATATGTAGTGGTGTAATAATGTTATATGATGTACTATTTTAACTTTGTTTTATGTGTAATGTAAGTGCTTTAATGTGTTTGGACCCCAGGAAGAGTAGCTGCTGCTTTGACAGGAACTAATGGGGATCCATAATAAATCCCAGGAAGAGTAGCTGCTGCTTTGACAGGAACTTATGGGGATCCATAATAAACCCCAGGAAGAGTAGCTGCTGCCTTGACAGGAACTAATGGGGATCCATAATAAACCCCAGGAAGAGTAGCTGCTGCCTTGGCAGGAACTTATGGGGATCATAATAAACCCCAGGAAGAGTAGCTGCTGCCTTGGCAGGAACTAATGGGAATCCATAATAAACCCCAGGAAGAGTAGCTGCTGCCTTGGCAGGAACTAATGGGGATCCATAATAAACCCCAGGAAGAGTAGCTGCTGCCTTGGCAGGAACTAATGGGGATCCATAATAAATAGCAAACTGACATAGCTTAATTTTATGTGATCTAGAACAGTTCTTCTGGAGGTACTGCAGGGGAGACAGTAACCCACAAAGGTTGAGAACCACTGAACATTTGGTGGAGAGTGTCCATGACAATGGCCACGTACTGGCATTTCAGGGCAGCTGCTTTAAAGTGGTTATTGTTGCCCTGTCCACACCAGTCCTACTGTACCTCAGTCAGTCAGTCTGCTCTATGATATCTGGATGGATTACTACAGATTGAGGTCAGAGATTAGGAGGGTGCGTCCCCTTGTCTCCCCCTCTCTCCAGCTGCTCCCCCCCCCCCCCCCCCCCACCTCAAAGCTGACCCCCCCCCCCCCCCCCCACATCTCACTGGTATGTAGACCCCTACCTTAACCACAAAACAGCAAGACTAAAGGTACTGTGGAAGCTAGGCCTGATTTGTGGGTCTGTCTGTCTAGCAGCACTAGTCTGTCTGTCTGTCTAGCAGCACTAGTCTGTCTGTCTGTCTAGCAGCACTAGTCTGTCTGTCTGTCTAGCAGCACTAGTCTGTCTGTCTGTCTAGCAGCACTAGTCTGTCTGTCTGTCTGTCTGTCTAGCAGCACTAGTCTGTCTGTCTGTCTGTCTGTCTAGCAGCACTAGTCTGTCTGTCTAGCAGCACTAGTCTGTCTGTCTAGCAGCACTAGTCTGTCTGTCTAGCAGCACTAGTCTGTCTGTCTAGCAGCACTAGTCTGTCTGTCTAGCAGCACTAGTCTGTCTGTCTAGCAGCACAAGTCTGTCTGTCTGTCTAGCAGCACTAGTCTGTCTGTCTGTCTAGCAGCACTAGTCTGTCTGTCTGTCTAGCAGCACTGGTCTGTCTGTCTGTCTAGCAGCACTAGTCTGTCTGTCTGTCTAGCAGCACTAGTCTGTCTGTATGTCTAGCAGCACTAGTCTGTCTGTCTAGCAGCACTAGTCTGTCTCTGTCTGTCTAGCAGCACTAGTCTGTCTGTATGTCTAGCAGCACTAGTCTGTCTGTATGTCTAGCAGCACTAGTCTGTCTGTATGTCTAGCAGCACTAGTCTGTATGTCTAGCAGCACTAGTCTGTCTGTATGTCTAGCAGCACTAGTCTGTCTGTATGTCTAGCAGCACTAGTCTGTCTGTATGTCTAGCAGCACTAGTCTGTCTGTATGTCTAGCAGCACTAGTCTGTCTGTATGTCTAGCAGCACTAGTCTGTCTGTATGTCTAGCAGCACTAGTCTGTCTGTCTGTCTAGCAGCACTGGTCTGTCTGTCTGTCTAGCAGCACTGGTCTGTCTGTCTGTCTAGCAGCACTGGTCTGTCTGTCTGTCTAGCAGCACTAGTCTGTCTGTCTGTCTGTCTAGCAGCACTGGTCTGTCTGTCTGTCTGTCTAGCAGCACTGGTCTGTCTGTCTGTCTAGCAGCACTGGTCTGTCTGTCTGTCTAGCAGCACTAGTCTGTCTGTCTGTCTAGCAGCACTAGTCTGTCTGTCTGTCTGTCTAGCAGCACTAGTCTGTCTGTCTAGCAGCACTAGTCTGTCTGTCTAGCAGCACTAGTCTGTCTGTCTGTCTAGCAGCACTAGTCTGTCTGTCTGTCTAGCAGCACTGGTCTGTCTGTCTAGCAGCACTGGTCTGTCTGTCTGTCTAGCAGCACTAGTCTGTCTGTCTGTCTGTCTAGCAGCACTGTTCTGTCTGTCTGTCTGTCTAGCAGCACTGGTCTGTCTGTCTGTCTGTCTAGCAGCACTGGTCTGTCTGTCTGTCTAGCAGCACTGGTCTGTCTGTCTAGCAGCACTGGTCTGTCTGTCTAGCAGCACTGGTCTGTCTGTCTGTCTAGCAGCACTAGTCTGTCTGTCTGTCTGTCTAGCAGCACTGTTCTGTCTGTCTGTCTGTCTAGCAGCACTGTTCTGTCTGTCTGTCTGTCTAGCAGCACTGGTCTGTCTGTCTGTCTAGCAGCACTGGTCTGTCTGTCTGTCTGTCTAGCAGCACTGGTCTGTCTGTCTGTCTGTCTAGCAGCACTGGTCTGTCTGTCTGTCTGTCTAGCAGCACTGGTCTGTCTGTCTGTCTGTCTAGCAGCACTAGTCTGTCTGTCTGTCTGTCTGTCTAGCAGCACTAGTCTGTCTGTCTGTCTAGCAGCACTAGTCTGTCTGTCTAGCAGCACTAGTCTGTCTGTCTGGCAGCACTGGTCTGTCTGTCTAGCAGCAGTAGTCTGTCTTTCTGTCTCTCTAGCAGCACTAGTCTGTCTAGCAGCACTAGTCTGTCTGTATGTCTAGCAGCACTGGTCTGTCTGTCTGTCTGTCTGTCTGTCTGTCTGTCTGTCTGTCTGTCTGTCTGTCTGTCTAGCAGCACTGGTCTGTCTGTCTGTCTGTCTAGCAGCACTGGTCTGTCTGTCTGTCTGTCTAGCAGCACTGGTCTGTCTGTCTGTCTGTCTGTCTGTCTAGCAGCACTGGTCTGTCTGTCTGTCTGTCTAGCAGCACTGGTCTGTCTGTCTGTCTGTCTAGCAGCACTAGTCTGTCTGTCTAGCAGCACTAGTCTGTCTGTCTAGCAGCACTAGTCTGTCTGTCTAGCAGCACTAGTCTGTCTGTCTAGCAGCACTGGTCTGTCTGTCTGTCTGTCTGTCTGTCTGTCTGTCTGTCTGTCTAGCAGCACTGGTCTGTCTGTCTGTCTGTCTAGCAGCACTGGTCTGTCTGTCTGTCTGTCTGTCTAGCAGCACTGGTCTGTCTGTCTGTCTGTCTGTCTAGCAGCACTGGTCTGTCTGTCTGTCTGTCTAGCAGCACTAGTCTGTCTGTCTGTCTAGCAGCACTAGTCTGTCTGTCTAGCAGCACTAGTCTGTCTGTCTAGCAGCACTAGTCTGTCTGTCTAGCAGCACTGGTCTGTCTGTCTGTCTGGCAGCACTGGTCTGTCTGTCTAGCAGCAGTAGTCTGTCTTTCTGTCTGTCTAGCAGCACTAGTCTGTCTAGCAGCACTAGTCTGTCTGTCTGTCTGTCTGTCTGTCTGTCTGTCTGTCTGTCTGTCTGTCTGTCTGTCTGTCTGTTTGTCTAGCAGCACTAGTCTGTCTGTCTGTCTATAGTGTTAGTATCTGGGAGACAAGCCAGAGTCATTCTTCATCTGTATCTCACCGTTAACGTGGGTACTAACAGTGTTGTCGTGGGAGCTGGCCAGCGTTGTCGTGGGAGCTGGCCAGCGTTGTCGTTGGAGCTGGCCAGCGTTGTCGTTGGAGCTGGCCAGCGTTGTCGTGGGAGCTGGCCAGCGTTGTCGTGGGAGCTGGCCAGCGTTGTCGTGGGAGCTGGCCAGCGTTGTCGTGGGAGCTGGTAGTGTGGAGGATGGATGCTTTGAATGTTAATATTATGATGCACAACTCCACCTGGAAAATACCAACCCATGTTTTGGAAAACACACACACACACACACACACACACACACACACACACACACACACACACACACACACACACACACCTGCCTAGTTTATCTGCTTTCTTCCTCTGTTCCTAAATAGTGGCCAGGTGGGGGCCTGCAGCTTTCAACACAACCCACAAGTGATGCAGACGTGCAGCAGACCACTGTTGAGAATGCTGTGTAGCAATTATAGGGGCTAATGTTGCAACACCAACGTCTGCCTGCCTGAGGCAGCAGGTACAAACTGGTACGGCATCTGATTAGGGACAACTTCCCTTTATGATGATGATCTCTTGTGGAATACTGGACACAACCTGCAGGTATATCGACAAACCTCAGGTCACCAGTGGATTCCTGTCTGTGTAATAAAAGGTTAGCGAGTTGAGGACTGGGGAGGAGAGCCATACACTGTGTACAAAACATTAAGAACACCTTCCTAATATTTAGTTACTCCCCTTTCCCCCCCCCCCCCCTCAGAACAGCCTCAATTCTTCGGGGACATGGACTCTGCAAGGTGTTGAAAGCGTTTCCACAGGGATGCTGGCCCATGTTGACTCCAATGCTTCCCACAGTTGTGTCGAGTTGGCTGGATGTCCTTTTGGTGGTGAACCATTCTTGATACACTTGATAAACTGTTGAGTGTGAAAAACCCGGCAGCATTGCAGTTCTTACACAAACCGGTGCACCTGGCACCTACTACCATACCCCGTTCAACAGCACTTAAATGTTTTGTTTTGCTAATTCAACCTATGAATGGCACACACATACAATCCATGTCTCAATTGTCTCAAGACTTAAAAATCCTTCTTTAACGTGTCTCCTTCCCTTCATCTACACTGATTTGAAGTGGATTTAACAAGAGACATCAATAAGGGATCATAACTTTCACCTGTATCCACCTGGTCAGTCTATGTCATGGAAACAGTAGGTGTTCCTAATGTTTTGTCCAGTGCACCGTAGCCTGGAATCTAAACACACTCCTCTGAGCCTGAGGACTTGTGGAGCTGTAATACCAACACAGATAACAACCAGCTGTCCTCTCTCCTTCCCTTCCAGCCACAAAACATCCCTTTGTTTTATATACTATATATACTATATAACTAAAAGAAAAGGCTTATTCCTCTAATTTTGTTCACATTCCTGTTAGTGAGCATTTCTCCTTTGCCAAGATAATCCATCCACTTGACAGGTGTAAAAGACCACTAGGACAATAAAAGACCACTATAAAATGTGCAGTTTTGTCACACAACACAATGCCACAGATGTCTCAAGTTTTGAGGGAGGGTGCAATTGGCATGCTGACTGCAGGAATGTCCCCCAGAGCTGTTGCCAGAGAATTTAATGTTAATTGTTCTCCCATTAGTCGCCTCCAACATCGTTTTAGAGAATTTGGCAGACGTCCAACGGCATCACAACCACAGGCCACGTGTAACCACATCAACATAGGACCTCCACATCTGGCTTCTTCACCTGCGGGATCGTTTGAGACCAGCCACCTGGACAACTGATGAAACTGTGGGTTTACACAACCAAAGAAATTCTGTACAAACTGTCAGAAACATGTCTCAGGGAAGCTCATCGTCCTCACCAGGGTCTTGACCTGACTGCAGTTTGGCGTCGTAACCGACTTCAATGGGCAAAGGGTCACCTTTGATGGCCACAGGAACACTGGAGAAGTCTACTCTTCATGGATGAATCCTGGTTTCAACTGTACCGGGCAGATGGCAGACAGCGTGTATGGCGTCGTAAAGGGTGAGCCGTTTGCTGATGTTAACATTGTGAACAGAGTGCCCCATGGTGGGGTTATGGTATGGGAAGGCATAAGCTATGGACAACCAACACAATTGCATTTTATAGATGGTAATTTGAATACACAGAGATACCGTGACGAGATCCTGAGGTCCATTGTTGTGCCATTCATCCACTACCATCACCTCATGTTTCAGCATGATAATGCACGGCCCCGTGTCGCAAGGATCTGTACACAATTCCTGGAAGCTGAAAATGTCCCAGTACTTACATGGCCTGTATACTCACCAGACATGTCACCCATTGAGCATGTTTGGGATGCTCTGGATAGACGTGTACGACAGCTTGTTCTCACCATTTGCATGAGACAAATGGTGGTCACACCAGATACTGACTGGTTTTCTGATCCACGCCCCTACTTTTTCTTTAAGGTATCTGTGACCAACATATGAATATCTGTATTCCCAGTCATGTGAAATCCATAGATTAGGGCCTAATTAATTTCTTTCAGTTGACTGATTTCCTTTTATGAACTGTGACTCTGTAAAATGTTTGTTTGCTGCTGTGTGTATATTTTTATTCAGTGTATAAATCTTTTTACTAACATTACTAGTTCAATGTGGTCAACTTGAGCTTGTATAATGTAGTAACACATACTGTCCACAATATAGAATAATCTAATATGTAAAAATAAATCAACATTTCAATTTAAGCTGATAGTTTTTGTTACACAAATTCTTGCCACAATCACATACATTTCTCACTGGTTTAACCATTTATAGAGTAAAAAAAATGCTCTTATGCACAATTTAAACTGACAGCTTTTTGGCAACATGAAATCTTATTAAAATCTGTTCATATACTGTACACCCCCAGGAAGAATGCCACATTTTTTTGTTTTTTGTGAGCACATAGATATTTTAAGGTTTCCATAAATTCATAGAATGTTTGCGAATGATCAAATTGTATCAGTCAAATACACATTTAGCAGATGTTATTGTAGTGAAATGTGTTCCTAGCTCCAACAGTAGAGTCGTATCTAACTATTCACAACAATACACACGCATCTAAAAGTAAAAGAATGGAATTAATAAATATATAAATATTAGATTGAGCAATGTTGGTGTGGCGTTGTTGCGTCTTGTTCACCATACTGTCTGTGTGGGTGGACCATTTCAGATTGTCAGTGATGTGTACGCCGAGGAACTTGAAGCTTTCCACCTTCTCCACTGTGGTCCAGCCAATGTGGATAGGGGCATGTTCCCTCTGTTGTTTCCTGAAGTCTGCTGATCAGCTCCTTTTGTTTTGTTGAAGTCGAGTGAGAGGTTGTTTTCCTGGCACCACTCTCCCAGGGCCCTCACCTAGGTTTTAATAGTCACAGTGGGTACAGCATCTCCTATACACTTCCTGATGAACTCAGTCACCGTATCGGTGTATTCGTCAATGTTATTCTGAGGCTACCTGTAACATATCCCAGTCCCCGTGATCAAAACAATCTTGAAGCATGGATTCTGATTGGTCAGACAGCATAGAATGGACCTTAGCACGGGTACATACTGTTTGAGTGTCTGCCTATAGGAAGGGAGGAGCAAAATGGAGTCTTGATCAGATTTTCCAGGAGGGCGGCAGAGGGCCTTGTAGGAATTTCGAAAAGTTGTTTAACAGTGGTCCAATGTTTTTCCAGAGTGGGTACTACAGTAAATGTGTTGGTAGAACTTTGGTACCGTTTTCCTCAAATTTGCTTTGTTAAAATCCCCAGATACAGTAAATGTGGTTTTCTGTTAGCATAAAGTCCAGTGTAGTTCTTTGAGGGCAGTCGTGGTATCGGCTTGAGGGGGAATATACACGGCTATGACTATAACCGAAGACAATTCTCTTGGTAGGTAGTACGGTCAACATTTGATTGTGAGGTATTCTAGGTCAGGTGAACAAAAGGACTTGAGTTCCTGTATGTTATCACAATCACACCATGATTAGTTAATCATGAAAAATACACCACCGCCCTGCTTCTTCTCGGAGAGTCCTTTATTCCTGTCTGCACAATGTACCAAGAACCCATATGGCTGAATGGATGAGGACAGTATATCCCTAGAGAGCCATGTTTCCGTGAAACAGAGTTTGCTACATTCCCTGATGTCTCTCTGGAAGGAGATCCTCGCCCTGAGCTTGTCTACATTACTTTATTATCCAGCGACTTAACATTAGCAAGTAATAGACTCGGAAGCTATGCATGGTGTGCACGCCTCCTGAGTCGGACTAGAAGTCCACTCTGAATACCTCTTCTCCGAAAGCGGTGTTTTGGAGCAGCCTCCAGAATAATTTAGATTTCCCTGGAAACAAAGGATCAAATTCAGGAAAGTCGTATTCCTGGTGAAGGAAAAGCAGCCAACAAGTGCTCAGCATATGTGGGAACTCCTTCAAGACTGTTGGAAAAGCATTCCTCATGAAGCTGGTTGAGAGAATGCCAAGAGTGTGCAAAGCTGTCAAGGCAAAGGGTGGCTACTTTGAAGGTTCTCAAATATAAAATATATTTTGATTTAACACTTTTTTGGTTACTACATGATTCCATATGTGTTATTTCATAGTTTTGGTGTCTTCACTATTATTCTACAATGTAGAAAATAGTAAAAAATAAAGAAAAACCCTGAAATTAGTAGGTGTCCTAACTTTTGACTGGTACTGTATGTTAAACTGCAATCAAAATGTAAAGACCATTAACCTGAAGAACAGTCCCTCTCCCATGTCTCTCTAAAGGCCACAGACTGCCCCATTTTTGTCTTATGCCACAATGTTAACCTCCCAGATAAAAATGTCCACGTTGTGTGCAAATTTTAAGGTTGTTAATGATTTTCATACATCTTGGCTCGTTCAGGGTGGCGGGGTCCACTGTGCGGTCGTAGGATTTGACAAAGTTATGGCAGTGTTAGAAATGTTTATCCTTTCATAGTGCGTAGAACTCTATTTAAACAACAACCAGCTGACTGGATTAGAGCTCTATTCGAACAACAACCAGCTGACTGGATTAGAGCTCGATTTGAACAACCAGCTGACTGGATTAGAGCTCTATTTGAACAACCAGTTGACTGGATTAGAGCTCTATTTGAACAACCAGCTGACTGGATTAGAGCTCTCTTCGAACAACAACCAGCTGACTGGATTAGAACTCTATTTAAACAACAACCAGCTGACTGGATTAGAGCTCTATTTAAACAACAACCAGCTGACTGGAGTAGAGCTCTATTTGAACAACCAGCTGACTGGAGTAGAGCTCTATTTGAACAACCAGCTGACTGGATTAGAGCTCTATTTGAACAACCAGCTGACTGGATTAGAGCTCTATTTGAACAACCAGTTGACTGGATTAGAGCTCTATTTGAACAACCAGCTGACTCAAAGGCAGTTTGTCTCTCCTCTCGACTTCTTTTCTCCCCTCCCCTCATCTTCTCCAGTTGCTCTTTTGAAACAAGTTGGAAGCTACAACCATTCCCAAAACATGACAAAAGAGAACAAGCAATTTGATCCCTCTGACTGTTGGCTTCAGATAGGGAGAAACAGAATGCTGTCAGGGAGTGTTTTAGACAGGAGAGAGAGAAACCACTCAGACTGTGTTCTGCAGCACGTATGTTTACTCATCAAGCATTAAAGTTTTACTATGCAGAAATCGCTCCTCCATTTCCTGGTTGCTAGAACTCTCTAACAGTTTGCCTAATTTCAGTTGATGTGAAAAAATAATTGAGTGTCGTGTAGAGAATCAATATACCTTCTAAACCGCTGTGAAATATATTTTCCATAACCAAAAATATTGTTGTTTCAGCTGTTTGAAGCTGGGGTAACAAAACTGAAAGTAAAAGACACAAAAACAAAACCTAAGAACGGGAAGCATAGAAAAAGCACACAGAACCGATCTACCTCTTCTTAGACTGGCTTTCAATGAGAATTACAGATCTATAACTCACATTTCTAACGAGCTACATATTGCCACTTGTTGCATTTCTACACATTTTGCCACAGGGCAAAGATAGGGTAGATGGGTAGTATTAGAGAGAGGGGGTTTCTACCAGCTGATGCTACAGGTATGCACCAGATACGTGGTGAGACGGATTGACCTAAACCTTTTCAGTTTTATAGCGACTGAGCCCTCATCTCAAGCCCCTTGGTCAGGAAAGAGCTGTTAGATTAGCAAGCCAGTGGAGAAGGGGGGGAGGGACCACTGTACAGCAGGGACCACTGCCATACATATAAGGGCTCACGATCATGGTGTAATTCTGGCGTTAGCATCATTAGCATGATCTGACTGCAACTTGCTGATGCAGGCTTTACCGTGTTAGCATCTACCTGCAGCTAATGCTGTTAGCATTTTATAACAGGTTATTTTCAGACGTGGCTCTTGTGTGTCATGTTAGAGGGAGGAGAGCTGAGGAGAGGGAGTTGAGGGAGGAGAGGGAGGAGAGGGGGTTGAGGGAGGAGAGCTGAGGTGGGAGGAGAGCTGAGGGGGGAGGAGAGCTGAGGAGAGGGGGTTGAGGGAGGAGAGCTGAGGAGAGGGGGTTGAGAGCTGAGGAGAGCGGAGGTAGAGGGGGGAGAGCTGAGGAGAGGGGGTTGAGGGGGGAGAGCTGAGGAGAGGGGGTTGAGGGAGGGGAAGAGATGGATCAGTTACAGGTCTCTATGGGACTGATTTCTTCATCCCTCTCCTTCCCGCCCGCTTGTTTTTTCATACCGCACGCACCCGCTCACCCTGCTGGCTGCTAGTCCGACTCCCACCCGCTCACCCTGCTGGCTGCTAGTCCGACTCCCACCCGCTCACCCTGCTGGCTGCTAGTCCGACTCCCACCCGCTCACCCTGCTGGCTGCTAGTCCGACTCCCACCCGCTCACCCTGCTGGCTGCTAGTCCGACTCCCACGCGCTCACCCTGCAAGCTGCTAGTCCGACTCCCACCCGCTCACCCTGCTTGCTGCTAGTCCGACTCCCACCCGCTCACCCTGCTGGCTGCTAGTCCGACTCCCACCCGCTCACCCTGCTGGCTGCTAGTCCTCCTCCCATATAGCCTAGTCTACAGGCTATTACAGACAACTGCACCGTGTTCCTCCTCCCATATAGCCTAGTCTACAGGCTATTACAGACAACTGCACCGTGTTCCTCCTCCCATATAGCCTAGTCTACAGGCTATTACAGACAACTGCACCTTGTTCCTCCTCCCATATAGCCTAGTCTACAGGCTATTACAGACAACTGCACCGTGTTCCTCCTCCCATATAGCCTAGTCTACAGGCTATTACAGACAACTGCACCGTGTTCCTCCTCCCATATAGCCTAGTCTACTCTTAAATATTCTTCAAATATATTTTAATCACTGGTCTGCAACATACAGAATTATCATGTTAGTTTGTGCATAATGCTTTAATACATTAAATAACACAAACAAAGACAAATGTTCAAAATAATCTGCAGGACTAAAACATATTTTCATCCAAAAGTTGTCTCTGACCACCTCACACCTGCGAGCATCATGTCGGGGCTCGCAGGTCACGCCAGTTGCCCACGGGAATGCAGCTCTCTACAGTCAGACAAACAGTGGTTAATGAATGAATGAGGAAGGAGAGATTGAAATACGGTCTTACAGTCAAGTCTGTTTCATCACACTGAGTCATGTACTGAATGTCAGTTCCTCTCAGAGCATTTTGACATGCAGGCCTCTCCCTAGTCTCCTCCCTTGTCTCCTCCCTTGTCTCTTCTCTCAGATAAAATGTCTCGTTTCTGCCTGCAGCTTCTGGGACACCAACTGCTGCTCCTATTAACATGAGAAAGGCCTGTACAGTTGAAGTGGGAAGTTTACATACACCTTAGCCAAATACATTTATACTCAGTTTTTCACAGTTCCTGACATTTAATCCCAGTAAAAATTCCCTGTTTTAGGTCAGTTAGGATCACCACTTTATTTTAAAAATGTGAAATATCAGAATAATAGTAGAGAGAATGATTTATTTCAGCTTAAATTTCTTTCATCACATTCCCAGTGGTTCAGAAGTTTACATACACTCAATTAGTATTTGGTAGCATTGCCTTTAAATTGTTTAACTTGGGTCAAACGTTTCTTCGACAAGCTTCCCACAATAAGTTGGGTGAATTTTGGCCCATTCCTCCTGACAGAGCTGGTGTAACTGAGTCAGGTTTGTAGGCCTCCTTGCTCGCACACGCTTTTTCAGTTCTGCCCACAAATTTCCATAGGATTGAGGTTAGGGCTTTGTGA
The DNA here is from genome assembly GCF_965601325.2 of Salmo salar. Taxonomy (NCBI): domain Eukaryota; kingdom Metazoa; phylum Chordata; class Actinopteri; order Salmoniformes; family Salmonidae; genus Salmo; species Salmo salar. Next base: position 13,546,718 of record NC_138305.1, read on the forward strand.
TGTCCACTCCAATACCTTGACTTTGTTGTCCTTAAGGCACTTTGCCACAACATTGGAAGTATGTTTGGCGTCATTGTCCATTTGGAAGAACCATTTGCGACCAAGCTTTAACTTCCTGACTGATGTTTTGAGATGTTGCCTCAATATATCCACATAATTTTCCTTTCTCATGATGCCATCTATTTTGTGAAGTGCACCAGTCCCTCCTGCAGCAAAGCACCCCCACAACATGATGCTGCCACCTCCGTGCTTCACGGTTGCGATGGTGTTCTTCGGCTTGCAAGCTTCCCCCTTTTTCCTCCAAACATAACGATGGTCATTATGGCCAAACAATTATATTTTTGTTTCATCAGACCAGAGGACATTTCTCCAAAAAATACAATCTTTGTCCCCATGTGCAGTTGCAAACTGTAGTTTGACTTTTCCATGGCAGTTTTGGAGCAGTGGCTTCTTCCTTGCTGAGCGGCCTTTCAGGTTATGTCGATATAGGACTTGTTTTACTGTGGATATAGATACTTTTGTACCTGTTTCCTCCAGCATCATCACAAGGTCCTCTGCTGTTGTTCTGGGATTGATTTGCACTTTTTGCAGCAAAGTACGTCATCTCTAGGAAACAGAACACACCTCCTTCCTGAGCGGTATGATGGCTGTGTGGTCCCATGGTGTTTATACTTGTGTACTATTGTTTGTACAGATGAACGTGGTACCTTCAGGCGTTTGGAAATTGCTCCCAAGGATGAACCAGACTTGTGGAGGTCTATGGCATGTAAAGCCATAACACACATTTCTCCAGCAGCAGATTGTGATGTCAAAAGCCGCACTGAAGTCTAACAGAACAGCTCCCACAATATTTGTGTTAGTATTTTCGCTCAGCCAATCAGTAATTTTTGTAAGTGTTATACGTGTTGCATGACCTTCCCTATCAGTGTGGTGATAAATCTGTTGTTCATTTGTTAACCCTGAAATAGCATTGAATCTGGTGACACTATAACTGAGACTATAGCTGAGCTGAGACTATAGCTGAGCTGAGACTATAGCTGAGCTGAGACTATAGCTGAGCTGAGACTATAGCTGAGACTATAGCTGAGACTATAGCTGAGACTACAGCTGAGACGAGACTACAGCTGAGACGAGACTATAGCTGAGCTGAGACTATAGCTGAGCTGAGACTATAGCTGAGCTGAGACTATAACTGAGCTGAGACTATAACTGAGCTGAGACTATAACTGAGCTGAGACTATAGCTGAGCTGAGACTATAGCTGAGCCTATAGCTGAGACTATAGCTGAGACTGTATCTGAGACTATATCTGAGACTGTATCTGAGACTATATCTGAGACTATATCTGAGCTGAGACTATAGCTGAGACTATAGCTGAGACTATAGCTGAGCTGAGACTATAGCTGAGCTGAGACTATAGCTGAGACTAGAGCTGAGACTATAGCTGAGCTGAGACTATAGCTGAGCTGAGACTATAGCTGAGCCTATAGCTGAGACTATAGCTGAGACTGTAGCTGAGACTATAGCTGAGACTGTATCTGAGACTAGAGCTGAGACTATAACTGAGACTACAACTGAGCTGAGACTATAACTGAGCTGAGACTATAGCTGAGCTGAGACTATAGCTGAGCTGAGACTATAGCTGAGCTGAGACTAGCTGAGACTATAGCTGAGACTATAGCTGAGACTAATTTCATGGTGAACAGTATGTTTCTATCTGTTCTAACTCTGTGACCGTCTCCTCTCCCCTTGTCCTGCAGTGGTCAGTTTGCGGTGGTAAAGAAATGTCGTGAGCGTAGCTCTGGCCTGGAGTATGCCGCTAAGTTCATCCGTAAGCGACGGAGCAAGTCGAGCCGGCGTGGCGTGACCCGGGAAGACATCGAGAGGGAGGTCAGCATTCTGAAGGAGATTCAACACCCTAACACCATCACGCTGCACGACGTGTTCGAGAACAAGACTGATGTCATCCTCATACTAGAACTGTGAGTACCCCGACCCCCATGACCCCCCCTGAACCCCCGACCCCCCCCCCCCCCCCCCCCCCTGACCCCGCTGACGCCCCGGCCCCCCCTGACGGCCCGACGCCCTGTTATGGTTGGGGTATGTTTGGGGCTGCTTTAACCTGGACTCTCTGGCTTGAAGACTCCATGACAGGTTAAAGCTAAGCACTGTGAACCTGCATTGACTACATAGTAAATGTTACCACATCAGTCCCACTACAATAAGCTGTGCCAAAGACCAATGGAAGGTGGTGTTTCTACCAGGGCTTCAACCAAGAGAATCCTCTTGAGAAAATGTGAATGTGTAACGTGTTATCTTTAACACTGTTATCCGAGCAGACGGTATTTCAGACACATAATGCACTCAAGACCAACTGAAGTCTTATCAGAAAAGTGTTTCGTCGTTTTCTCAGCTTTTCATTTCCTTAAAACCGGTCAATCTGATGGCATTGGACATTTTACACAGGACCAATCTTTCCAGTGTTTTGGAGTTATTGCGTTTTTCTCCCCGGTCCCTAAATGAAACCAACAACTTTACCGGTGGTAACTAGATTATTAATGCTCATTCTATCCATGTAAGACTCCTTGAGTATCTCAAATAATAACGGGATATTGGTGTGCATATAAAGGTCCTCAGTGAAATTCGAATAACTTTGTTGTCCTTGATCATTCATTTTAAGTTTGTCCTGAAAATCAGTTGTTTCGTCAGTATTTTATGTTTTAAAATATGCTTTCCCTGTGGCTCAGTTGGTAGAGCATGGTGTGTGCAACGCCAGGGTTGTGGGTTCGATTCCCACGGGGGGCCAGTACAAAAAAAAAAATGCATGAAATGTATGTATACACTACTGTAAGTCGCTCTGGATAAGAGCGTCTGCTAAATGACTAAAATGTAAATGTAAAAATGTATCTTTGTATAGCCTCTTACATCTAGACGTTCCGCTAGCGGAACACCTGCTCCAATATCCAATGATAGGCGTGGCGCGAATTACAAATTCCTCAAAAATACTAAAACTTCCATTTTTCAAACATATGACTATTTCACAGCATTTTAAAGACAAGACTCTCCTTTATCTAACCACACTGTCCGATTTCAAAAAGGCTTTACAGCGAAAGCAAAACATTAGATTATGTCAGCAGAGTACCAAGCCAGAAATAATCAGACACCCATTTTTCAAGCTAGCATATAATGTCACAAAAACCCAGAAGACAGCTAAATGCAGCACTAACCTTTGATGATCTTCATCAGATGACACACCTAGGACATTATGTTATACAATACATGCATGTTTTGTTCAATCAAGTTCATATTTATATCAAAAAACAGCTTTTTACATTAGCATGTGATGTTCAGAACTAGCATACCCCCCGCAAACTTCCGGAGGAATTTGCTAATCATTTACTAAATTACTCATGATAAACGTTCACAAAAAGCATAACAATTATTTTAAGAATTATAGATACAGAACTCCTCTATGCACTCGATATGTCCGATTTTAAAATAGCTTTTTGGTGAAAGCACATTTTGCAATATTCTAAGTACATAGCCAAGCCATCACGGGCTAGCTATTTAGACAGCCGGCAAGTTTAGCACTCACCAATATCAGATTTACTATTATAAAAGTTTGATTACCTTTTGTTGTCTTCGTCAGAATGCACTCCCAGGACTGCCACTTCAATAACAAATGTTGGTTTGGTCCAAAATAATCCATCGTTATATCTGAATAGCGGCGTTTTGTTCGTGCGTCCCAGACACTATCCGAAATGGTAAATAAGGGTCGCGCGCATGGCGCAATTCGTGACAAAAAAATTCTAAATATTCCATTACCGTACTTCGAAGCATGTCAACCGCTGTTTAAAATCAATTTTTATGCAATTTTTCTCATAGAAAAGCGATAATATTCCGACCGGGAATCTCCTTTTCGGCAAACAGAGGAAAAAAATCACAAAGACGGGGGCGGCCAGGTCACGCGCCTAAGCCCACAGTCCCTTGATCGGCCACTTGAGAAAGGCGATAATGTGTTTCAGCCTGGGGCTGGGATGACGACATTCAGGTTTTTCCCGGGCTCTGAGCACCCATGGACGACGTAGGAAGTGTCACATTAGAGCAGAGATCCTTTGTAAAAGATGGCAAAGAAGTTCCAGAAATGGTCAGACAGGCCACTTCCTGTAAAGGAATCTCTCAGGTTTTGACCTGCCATTTGAGTTCTGTTATACTCACAGACACCATTCAAACAGTTTTAGAAACTTTAGGGTGTTTTCTATCCATATATAATAAGTATATGCATATTCTAGTTACTGGGTAGGATTAGTAACCAGATTAAATCGGGTACGGTTTTTATCCAGCCGTGAAAATACTGCCCCCTAGCCATAAGAGGTTAAACTACACCTAATATAGAATAGAAGAGGCCTTTGAATTTCTTTGAATTCAATTCTATTTCCTTTCATTCAAGTTAGAATTGCAATTCTGTATCCTGTTTGCTACTTCAAGATTTTAATTGGAATTGATGAGGCATTTTATATTTTGAATTGAGCACTACCCTGTTTTATACAGCCTGACAGTCCCTCTGTCAATCACCACATTCTTATTGGCAGACTCAACAGCCTTGGTTTCTCAAATGACTGCCTCGCCTGGTTCACCAACTACTTCTCAGACAGAGTTCAGTGTGTCAAATCGGAGGGCCTGTTGTCCGGACCTCTGGCAGTCTCTATGGGGGTGCCACAGGGTTCAATTCTCAGGCCGACTCTTTTCTCTGTATACATCAATGATGTCGCTCTTGCTGCTGGTGATTCTCTGATCCACCTCTACGCAGACGACACCATTCTGTATACTTCTGGCCCTTCTTTGGACATTGTTATCAACCCTCCAGACGAGCTTCAATGCCATACAACTCTCCTTCCGTGGCCTCCAACTGCTCCTAAATACAAGTAAAACTAAATGCATGCTCTTCAATCGATCACTGCCTGCACCTGCCCGCCCGTCCAGCATCACTACTCTGGACGGTTCTGACTTAGAATATGTGGACAACTACAAATACCTAGGTGTCTGGTTAGACTGTAAACTCTCCTTCCAGACTCACATCAAACATCTCCAATCCAAAGTTAAATCTAGAATTGGCTTCCTATTTCACAACAAAGCCTCCTTCACTCATGCTGCCAAACATACCCTCGTAAAACTGACCATCCTACCGATCCTTGACTTCGGCGATGTCATTTACAAAATAGCCAACACTCTACTCAACAAACTGGATGCAGTCTATCACAGTGCCATCCGTTTTGTCACCAAAGCCCCATATACTACCCACCACTATGACCTGTACGCTCTCGTTGGCTGGCCCTCGCTTCATACTCGTCGCCAAACCCTCTGGTTCCAGGTCATCTACAAGACCCTGCTAGGTAAAGCCCCTCCTCATCTCAGCTCGCTGGTCACCATAACATCACCCACCCGTAGCACGCGCTCCAGCAGGTATATCTCTCTGGTCACCCCCAAAGCCAATTCGTCCTTTGGCCGCCTCTCCTTCCAGTTCTCTGCTGCCAATGACTGGAACGAACTACAAAAATCTCTGAGACTGGAAACACATCTCCCTCACTAGCTTTAAGCACCAGCTGTCAGAGCAGCTCACAGATCACTGCACCTGTACATAGCCCATCTATAGTTTAGCCCATACAACTACCTCTTCCTCTACTGTATTTATTTATTTATTTATTTATTTTGCTCCTTTGCACCCCAGTATTTCTACTTTCTACTTTGCACATTCACCTACTGCAAATCTACCATTCCAGTGTTTTTATTGCTATATTGTATTTACTCCGCCACCATGGCCTTTTTATTGCCTTTACCTCCCTTATCTCACCTCATTTCCTCACATTGTATATAGACTTGTTTTTGTACTGTATTATTGACTGTATGTTTGTTTTACTCCATCTGTAACTCTGTGTTGTTGTATGTGTCGAACTGCTTGCTTTATCTTGGCCAGGTTGCAGTTGTAAATGAGAACTTGTTCTCAACTGGCTTACCTGGTTAAATAAAGGTGAAATAAAAATATCCAGTCCCTATATCCAGTCCCTGTATCCAGTCCCTACAGTGAGGGGGGAAAAGTATTTGATCCCCTGCTGATTTTGTACGTTTGCCCACTGACAAAGAAATGATCAGTCTATAATTTTAAAGGTAGGTTTATTTGAACAGTGAGAGACAGAATAACAACAACAAAAAATCCAGAAAAACGCATGTCAAAAATGTTATAAATTGATTTGCATTTTAATGAGGGAAATAAGTATTTGACCCCCTCTCAATCAGTACGATTTCTGGCTCCCAGGTGTCTTTTATACAGATAACAAGCTGAGATTAGGAGCACACTCTTAAAGGGAGTGCTCCTAATCTCAGGTTGTTACCTGTATAAAAGACACCTGTCCACAGAAGCAATCAATCAATCAGATTCCAAACTCTCCACCATGGCCAAGACCAAAGAGCTCTCCAAGGATGTCAGGGACAAGATTGTAGACCTACACAAGGCTGGAATGGGCTACAAGACCATCTCCAAGCAGCTTGGTGAGAAGGTGACAACATTTGGTGCGATTATTCGCAAATGGAAGAAACACAAAAGAACTGTCAATCTCCCTCACCCTGGGGCTCCATGCAAGATCTCACCTCGTGGAGTTGCAATGATCATGAGAACAGTGAGGAATCAGCCCAGAACTACACGGGAGGATCTTGTCAATGATCTCAAGGCAGCTGGGACCATAGTCACCAAGAAAACAATTGGTAACACACTACACCGTGAAGGACTGAAATCCTGCAGCGCCCGCAAGGTCCCCCTGCTCAAGAAAGCACAAATACATGCCCGTCTGAAGTTTGCCAATGAACATCTGAATGATTCAGAGGACAACTGGGTGAAAGTGTTGTGGTCAGATGAGACCAAAATGGAGCTCTTTGGCATCAACTCAACTCGCCGTCTTTGGAGGAGGAGGAATGCTGCCTATGACCCCAAGAACACCATCCCCCACCGTCAAACATGGAGGTGGAAACATTATGCTTTGGGGGTGTTTTTCTGCTAAGGGGACAGGACAACTTCACCGCATCAAAGGGACGATGGACGGGGCCATGTACCATCAAATCTTGGGTGAGAACCTCCTTCCCTCAGCCAGGGCATTGAAAATGGGTCGTGGATGGGTATTCCAGCATGACAATGACCCAAAACACACGGCCAAGGCAACAAAGGAGTGGCTCAAGAAGAAGCACATTAAGGTCCTGGAGTGGCCTAGCCAGTGTCCAGACCTTAATCCCATAGAAAATCTGTGGAGGGAGCTGAAGGTTCGAGTTGCCAAACGTCAGCCTCAAAACCTTAATGACTTGGAGAAGATCTGCAAAGAGGAGTGGGACAAAATCCCTCCTGAGATGTGTGCAAACCTGGTGGCCAACTACAAGAAACGTCTGACCTCTGTGATTGCCAACAAGGGTTTTGCCACCAAGTACTAAGTCATGTTTTGCAGAGGGGTCAAATACTTATTTCCCTCATTAAAATGCAAATCAATTTATAACAATTTTGACATGCGTTTTTCTGGATTTTTTGTTGTTGTTATTCTGTCTCTCACTGTTCAAATAAACCTACCATTAAAATTTTAGACTGATCATTTCTTTGTCAGTGGGCAAACGTACAAAATCAGCAGGGGATCAAATACTTTTTTCCCTCAATGTATATCCAGTCCCTTTATCCAGTCCCTGTAGCCAGTCCCTATATCCAGTGTAAAATAAATGAAAAAAAACAGTTGTTTTGGCAACTTGTGGTCAAGTGACGGAACGCTGTGTTGTGATTGGCTGAGTGTGTTATTATCCTGTCACAGCTTCCTCTGCAGCTGGCTGCTACTTCCTGTTCCTGATTCCTGTCTCCATCCTCAGAGGAAATACATAAATGAGTTTTTTTGCGGGGGGGGGGACGGGGGGGGGGGGGGACGTCAACAATGTAGTCATTACAGTGACCTGCTATACCAGCCACCAGTCTGAGAGCACCATGTCGTCATCCCAAATGGAGCCCTAGGTCCTGTGTAGTGCACAACTATTAACCAGAACCCAAGTAGTGCCACTTCACTGAATCATTACTCAGTGATTCGCTAATGTTTTATAAAAGGCAATATATGTGCCAAATAAGCTGTGCCAAAGGCAATATATTCCAGTGTAGACTCTGGTGAAGGGTTGTCTACATGATCTCCATCTCTCTAGACTCTGGTGAAGGGTTGTCTACATGATCTCCATCTCTCTAGACTCTGGTGAAGGGTTGTCTACATAATCTCCATCTCTCTGGGTTCTGGTGAATGGTTGTCTACATGATCTCCATCTCTCTGGGTTCTGGTGAAGGGTTGTCTACATGGCCTCCATCTCTCTGGGTTCTGGTGAGGGGTTGTCTTCCTCCATCTCTCTGGGTTCTGGTGAAGGGTTGTCTACATGGCCTCCATCTCTCTGGGTTCTGGTGAAGGGTTGTCTTCCTCCGTCTCTCTGGGTTCTGGTGAAGGGTTGTCTACATGGCCTCCATCTCTCTGGGTTCTGGTGAAGGGTTGTCTTCATGGCCTCCGTCTCTCTGGGTTCTGGTGAAGGGTTGTCTACATGGCCTCCGTCTCTCTGGGTTCTGGTGAAGGGTTGTCTTCATGGCCTCCGTCTCTCTGGGTTCTGGTGAAGGGTTGTCTTCATGGCCTCCGTCTCTCTGGGTTCTGGTGAAGGGTTGTCTTCATGGCCTCCGTCTCTCTGGGTTCTGGTGAAGGGTTGTCTTCATGGCCTCCGTCTCTCTGGGTTCTGGTGAAGGGTTGTCTACATGGCCTCCATCTCTCTGGGTTCTGGTGAAGGGTTGTCTTCCTCCATCTCTCTGGGTTCTGGTGAAGGGTTGTCTACATGGCCTCCGTCTCTCTGGGTTCTGGTGAAGGGTTGTCTTCATGGCCTCCATCTCTCTGGGTTCTGGTTCAGGGTTGTCTACATGCATTACTGTACTTCTGCTCTCGCCTCCTCGCGAGGAAATGGACCAGCGGTCCGGCAGCCCCTGCCACGATGACGCCGTCCTCCGGTGTCACTGCAAGCTGTGCTAGTAGTTGTGCTAGATTTATCACTTGCCTTCTTCATGACACTGATGTGTCGTTGCCCACTCGTTGGTATTGGCTGAAGTAAGCTTTAGGTTGATTGAAGTGCCTGCTGTTAGCTTATTGTATCTACGTTAGGTATTGTCTAAGATCTCCTCTCCTCCTCCTCTCCTCTAGGGTGGCTGGTGGAGAACTGTTTAATTTGCTAGCAGAGAAGGAGTCCTTAACAGAGGAGGAAGCTACAGAGTTCCTCAAACAGATTCTGGACGGAGTCCACTACCTGCACTCCAAACACATTGCACACTTTGACCTCAAGGTACACACACACACACACACCCTTTGACCTCAAGGTACACACACACACACACACACGCCCTTTGACCTCAAGGTACACATACATGCACACACAGCTACAAGGGCCACTCCAGTGATGTGTTCTGTGCTCTCCACTCTGCTCTGCACTAATACCAGACACTACTAATCAATGGCAGAGCTTTTATCACACCTGGCTCTCTGGCCTGTCTCCAGCCAGAACATCCGTCGTCCCCATCACTCACAGGTTGTTAGTTGGTGGACGACATCAGGGTCCGGATCAGTTCAATTCCAACTCAGTCAACGTTGTAAAATGTCCCATTTGTTTTAGTGTGATCATTTAAACACGCTTCCCCAAAAACTCAAGAATGAACAACGGTCTACACTATAGGACAGCTTGAGTCACATACTACTAATACTACACATACTACCCAACATAATATGACTCTACTACACATACTACATAATACTATTCATACTACACATTCTACTACACATACTACGGAATACTATTCATACTACATAATACTACTCATACTACACCTACTACGTAATACTACACAATGATATTCATAGTACATAATACTACTCATACTACACCTACTACATAATACTACACAATACTATTCATACTACACATACTATATAATACTACTCATACTATATAATACTACTCATACTACATAATACAACTCCTGCTACACGTAATACTACTCATACTATATAATACTACACATACTACATAATACTACATAAAACAAATCATGCTATATAATTCTACTCATACTACGCACTCTACTACACATACAACATAATACTACTCGCACAAGATAATACTACTCATACTACATCATGCTACTCATACTACACATACTACATAAAACGAATCATGCTACATAATACTACTCATGCTATATAATACTACTTACTCACACTACACACTCTACTACACATACAACATAATACTACTCGTACTACATAATACTACTCGTACTACGTAATACTATATAATACTACACATAATACATAATACTACTCATGCTATATAATACTACGCATACAGCGTAATACTACTCATACAACGTAATACTACTCATACTTTGTAATACTACTTATACTATGTAATATTACTCATTATGTAATACTACTCATGATATATAATACTATGTATTGCTACATAATACTACTCATAGTATGTCATGCTACTCATACTACACATACTATATAATACTACTAATACTACTCATATTACTGAATACTACTCATACTACTGAATACTACTGTATTCATATTACACATATTACATAATACTACTCATACACCATATTAGCAAGCATTTTGCTACACTCGCATTAACATCTGCTAACCATGTGTATGTGACAAATAAAATTTGATTTGATTTATTACACATACTACTCATACTACATCATACTACATGTTACTACACGTACTACATAATACTATACATACTACTGAATACTACTCATATTACACAAATTAAACATACTACGTAATACTACTCATATTACACATGCTACATAATACAACATGTACTACACATACTACTCACATACTACTTTTACTACAAGACATATACTACTCATACTGCATCATACTACGTATATTACACATACTACTAGCTTTATCAGATACTTACTACACATACATAACACCAGACATACTACTCATACTACAGAATACGACATAATACTACTCATACTACACATACGTCATAATACCAGTCATTCTACTCGTTCTACACATACTACATAAACCTACGTATACTGTAATACTACTCATACTACCCAAACCAGGCATACTATTCATATTACATAATACTATACATACAACTCATACTACACATACTGCATAATACTAGCTTTATCAGATGCACTCCTCATACATACTACACATACTATATAATGCTACACATACTACACATACTACATAATACTACAAATGCTATATAATACTACTCATATTAAACATACTACATAATAGTACTCATATTACACATGCTACATAATACAACATATGCTACACATACTACTTCACATGCTACTCTTACTGCAAGACATATACTACTCATACTGCATCATATTACATATATTACATACACATACTACATAATACTAGCTTTATCAGATCCATACTACACATACATAATACCAGACATACTACTCATACTACATAATACTACATACTACTGCATATTACTACACATACAACATAAACCAGTCATTCTACTCATTCTACACATACTAGATAATACTAGTTATACTGTAATACTACTCATACTACCCAAACCAGGTATACTACACATACGATATAATGCTACTCATGCTACACGTACTGTATACTACTACACATAATATATAATACTACATAAACTACACATACTATATAATACTTCTCATGCTGCACGTACAGTATAATACTACATATACTACACATACTATATAATTCTACTCATACCACACATACTACTACACGTATTACCCATACATATACTAAACATACAACTCATACAACATAATACTAGCTTTATCAGATACACTACTCCTACATACTACATAATACTGCATAGTACTACACATACAACATAGTACTAGCTTTATCAGATACACTACTCCTACATACTACTCATACTACATAGTACTACACATACAACATAATACTAGCTTTATCAGATGCACTACTCCTACATACTACATAATACTACAAAGTACTACACATACAACATAATACTAGCTTTATCAGATACACTACTCCTACATATTACATAATACTACACATACTACATAATACCACTACATCTACCTGGAGCCATTACTGTCATGTAGGGACAATCTGATTCCAGTCCTGTCTCATCTGTTCCCAGTCTAACAGCCATTCATTCAATCTGATTCCAGTCCTGTCTCATCTGTTCCCAGTCTAACAGCCATTCATTCAATCTGATTCCAGTCCTGTCTCATCTGTTCCCAGTCTAACAGCCGCATTCATTCAATCTGATTCCAGTCCTGTCTCATCTGTTCCCAGTCTAACAGCCGCATTCATTCAATCTGATTCCAGTCCTGTCTCATCTGTTCCCAGTCTAACAGCCCCATTCATTCAATCTGATTCCAGTCCTGTCTCATCTGTTCCCAGTCTGACAGCCCCATTCATTCAATCTGATTCCAGTCCTGTCTCATCTGTTCCCAGTCTAACAGCCGCATTCAATCTGATTCCAGTCCTGTCTCATCTGTTCCCAGTCTATCAGCCATTCATTCAATCTGATTCCAGTCCTGTCTCATCTGTTCCCAGTCTGACAGCCCCATTCATTCAATCCTGATTCCAGTCCTGTCTCATCTGTTCCCAGTCTAACAGCCGCATTCATTCAATCCTGATTCCAGTCCTGTCTCATCTGTTCCCAGTCTAACAGCCGCATTCATTCAATCTGATTCCAGTCCTGTCTCATCTGTTCCCAGTCTAGACAGCCCGCATTCATTCAATCTGATTCCAGTCCTGTCTCATCTGTTCCCAGTCTAACAGCCGCATTCATTCAATCTGATTCCAGTCCTGTCTCATCTGTTCCCAGTCTAACAGCCGCATTCATTCAATCTGATTCCAGTCCTGTCTCATCTGTTCCCAGTCTAACAGCCCCATTCATTCAATCTGATTCCAGTCCTGTCTCATCTGTTCCCAGTCTAACAGCCCCATTCATTCAATCTGATTCCAGTCCTGTCTCATCTGTTCCCAGTCTAACAGCCCCATTCATTCAATCTGATTCCAGTCCTGTCTCATCTGTTCCCAGTCTGATAGCCATTCATTCTTTAACCTGCTGGTCTAAAGAGCTTTTAAAGGATTAAGTCAGGAGTCAAGATAGTCTGCTGAAGGAGGCATTGTGGCTCTGGAATGTAGGCTCTCGCTCTCTCTCTCACACACCATCTCTCTCTTGCTGGTTCCTACTTACTTTATGGGATGTTATTTCCATGTTTGATGACCCCTCCCTCCCTCTCCCTCCCCTCTCCCTCTAGCCAGAGAACATTATGTTACTGAACAGAGCTGTGGCCCATCCTCGCATCAAGCTCATCGACTTCGGTCTGGCACACAAGATCGATTTTGGCAATGATTTCAAAAACATCTTTGGCACCCCGGAATTTGTAGGTCAGTCTATCCGGCGAACCCAGTGCACCACAGCCGGTGTGTGTGTGTGTGTGTGTGTGTGTGTGTGTGTGTGTGTGTGTGTGTGTGTGTGTGTGTGTGTGTGTGTGTGTGTGTGTGTGTGTGTGTGTGTGTGTGTGTGTGTGTGTTGTCTGCATGTATGTACTGTGTTATGTTCATCGTCTGACCTGCAAGTCAGCTCAGTTTAACATCAAATATATATATATATATATTACTGTTGAAAAGTTTGGGGTCACTTAGAAATGTCCTTGTTTTCCATGAAAACATACATGAAATGAGTTGCAAAAAGAATAGGAAATATAGTCAAGACGCAAGGTTATAAATAATGATTTTTAATTGAAATAATAATTGTGTCCTTCAAACTTTGCTTTTGTCATAGAATCCTCCATTTGCAGCAATTACAGCCTTGCAGACCTTTGGCATTCTAGTTGTCAATTTGTTGAGGTAATCTGAAGAGATTTCACCCCATGCTTCCTGAAGCACCTCCCACAAGTTGGATTGGCATGATGGGCACTTATTACGTACCCTACGGTCAAGCTGCTCCCACAACAGCCCAATAGGGTTGAGATCCGGTGACTGTACTGGCCACTCCATTATAGACAGAATACCAGCTGACTGCTTCTTCCCTAAATAGTTTTTGCATAGTTTGGAGCTGTGCTTTGCGTCATTGTCCTGTTGTAGGAGGAAATTGGCTCCAATTAAGCGCCGTCCACAGGGTATGGCATGGCGTTGCAAAATGGAGTGATAGCCTTCCTTCTTCAAGATCCCTTTAACCCTGTACAAAACTCCCACTTTACCACCACCAAAGCAGCCCCAGACCGTCACATTGCCTCCACCATGATGACAGATGGCGTCAAACACTCCTCCAGCATCTTTTCATTTTGTCTGCGTCTCACGAATGTCGTTCTTTGTGATCCGAACACCTCAAACGTAGATTTCTCTGTCCATAACACTTTTCCAATCTTCCTCTGTCCAGTGTCTGTGTTCTTTTGCCCATCTTAATATTTGATTTTTATTGGCCAGTCTGAGATATGGATTTTTCTTTGCAACTCTGCCTAGAAGGCCAGCATCCCGGAGTCGCCTCTTCACTGTTGACGTTGAGACTGGTGTTTTGCGGGTACTATTTAATGAAGCTGTCAGTTGAGGACTTGTGAGGCGTCTGTTTCTCAAACTAGACACTAATGTACTTGTCCTCTTGCACAGTTGTGCACCGGGGCCTCCCACTCTCTTTCTATTCTGGTTAGAGCCAGATTGCGCTGTTCTGTGAAGGGAGTAGTACACAGCGTTGTACGAGATCTTCAGTTTCTTGGCAATTTCTCGCATGGAATAGCCTTCATTTCTCAGAACAAGAATAGACTGACGAGTTTCAGAAGAAAGTCTTTATTTCTGGCCATTTTGAGCCTGTAATCGAACCCACAAATGCTGATGCTCCAGATACTCAACTAGTCTAATGAAGGCCAGTTTTATTGCTTATTTAATCAGGACAACAGTTTTCAGCTGTGCTAACATAATTGCAAAAGGGTTTTCTAATGATCAATTAGCCTTTTAAAATGATAAACTTGGATTAGCTAACACAACGTGCCATTGGAACACAGGAGTGATGGTTGCTGATAATGGGCTTCTGTACGCCTATGTAGATATTCCATTAAAAATCTGCCGTTTCCAGCTACAATAGTCATTTACAACATTAACAATGTCTACACTGTATTTCTGATCAATTTGATGTTATTTTAATGGACAAAAATGTGCTTTTCTTTCAAAAACAAGGATATTTCTAAGTGACCCCAAACTTCTGAATGGTAGTGTGTATATACACACACACACACACACACACACGCGCATACAACACCCTACATTCTAGGCTCAGTGCTTTTGGCTTAATAGTGTGTTTTTTTAACTCTTGCAGCTCCAGAGGTAGTCAACTATGAACCGCTCGGCCTGGAGGCAGACATGTGGTGAGAGACAGATGTACTTTATATTTAGATAGTGTATGTATATATACATACACACACACACAGCATACATACACTGAGTATACAGAACATTAGGAACACCTTCCTAATATTTAGTTGCACCCCCTTTGGTCCTCAGGACAGCCTCAATTCGTCTGGGCATGGACTCTACAAGGTTTCCTAAGTGTTCCACAGGGATGCTGGTCCATGTGGACTCCAATGCTTCACACAGCTGTTTCAAGTTAGCTGGCTGGTCTTTTGCATGGTGGATATACCTTGATACATACGGGAAGCACAAGAATTACAACACTGCTGTTTTCTGTGTGTATAAAGAATGGTCCACCACACAAAGGAACACTTAACACATTGTAGAGTACCCTGACGAATAAAGACTCTTTTGAGTGGAAAAGGGGGGGTGTAAATCCATATTAGGACGGTGTTCCTAATGTTTGTTGACTCAGTGTATAAGGCTCTGTATATATCTCTATATGTCTGTTGGGTAATAATCCATATTCCTCTGTTGTTCCAGGAGTGTTGGAGTGATCACCTATATTCTGTAAGTACAACAATCCTAATGACTGGTGTAATACATTCAACTGTCACCAGTATCCCTTTCAGTGATTGGTCCTGATATTGATCTTGTATTTTGTGTCTTTTTATCTGTGTGTATTTCTTTTGTATAACTGCGTTGTTGACGAATGCAACCAATCATTTCACTGTACCCTTTACCCTTATCAGCCGATGTCACAAAGTGCTATACAGAAACCCAGCCTAAAACCCCAAACAGCAAGCAATGCAGGTGTAGAAGCAAACCTAGGAAGAAACCTAGAGAGGAACCAGGCTCTGAGGGGTGGCCAGTCCTCTTCTGGCTGTGCCGGGTGGAGATTATTAGAGTACATGGCCATGTACAGTGCCTTGCAAAAGTATTCATCCCCCTTGGTGTTTTTCCTATTTTGTTGCATTACAACCTGTAATTTAAATGGATTTTTATTTGGATTTCATATAATGGACAAACACAAAATAGTCCAAATTGGTGAAGTGAAATGAAAAAAATAACTTGTTTCAAAAAATTTAAAATAAACAACGGAAAAGTGGTGCGTATATAAACTCAGCAAAAAAAGACACTGTCAAAGACACTGTCAACTGCGTTTATTTTCAGCAAACTTAAATATTTGTATGAACATAAGATTCAACAACTGAGACATAAATTGAACAAGTTCCACAAACATGTGACTAACAGAAATTGAATAATGTGTCCCTGAACAAAGGGTCTGGGGGATCAAAATCAAAAGTAACAGTCAGTATCTGGTGTGGCCACCAGCTGCATGAAGTACTGCAGTGCATCTCCTCCTCATGGACTGCACCAGATTTGCCAGTTCTTGCTGTGAGATGTTACCCCACTCTTCCACCAAGGCACCTGTAAGTTCCCGGACATTTCTGGAGGGAATGGCCCTAGCCCTCACCCTCCGATCCAACACATCCCAGACTTGCTCAATGGGATTGAGATCCTGGCTCTTCACTGGCCATGGCAGAACACTGACATTCCTGTCTTGCAGGAAATCACGCACAGAACGAGCAGTATGGCTGGTGGCATTGTCATGCTGGAGGGTCATGTCAGGATGAGCCTGCAGGAAGGGTACCACATGAGGGAGGAGGATGTCTTCCCTGTAACGCACAGCGTTGAGATTGCCTGCAATGACAACAAGCTCAGTCCGATGATGCTGAGACACACCGCCCCAGACCATGACGGACCCCCCACCTCCAAATCGATCCCGCTCCAGAGTACAGGCCTCGGTGTAACGCTCATTTCTTCGACGATAAACGCGAATCCGACCATCACCCCTGGTGAGACAAAACCGCGACTCGTCAGTGAAGAGCACTTTTTGCCAGTCCTGTCTGGTCCAGCGACGGTGGGTTTGTGCCCATAGGCGACGTTGTTGCCGGTGATGTCTGGTGAGGACCTGCCTTACAACAGGCCTACAAGCCCTCAGTCCAGCCTCTCTCAGCCTATTGCGGACAGTCTGAGCACTGATGGAGGGATTGTGCGTTCCTGGTGTAACTCGGGCAGTTGTTGCTATCCTGTACCTGTCCCGCAGGTGTGATGTTCGGATGTACCGATCCTGTGCAGGTGATGTTACACGTGGTCTGCCACTGCGAGGACGATCAGCTGTTCATCCTGTCTCCCTGTAGCTCTGTCTTAGGCGTCTCACAGTACGGCCATTGCAATTTATTGCCCTGGCCACATCTGCAGTCCTCATGCCTCCTTGCAGCATGCCCAAGGCACGTTCACGCAGATGAGCAGGGACCATGGGCATCTTTCTTTTGGTGTTTTTCAGAGTCAGTAGATAAGACACTACAGAGGCCTAAGTTTTCATAACTGTGACCTTAATTGCCTACCGTAAGCGGTTAGTGTCTTAACGACCGTTCCACAGGTGCATATTCATTAATTGTTTATGGTTCATTGAACAAGCATGGGGAAACAGTGCTTAAACCCTTTACAATGAAGATCTGTGAAGTTATATGCATTTTTACCAATTATCTTTGAAAGAAGACAAGATCCTGAAAAAGGGACGTTTCTTTTTTTGCTGAGTTTATTCACCCCCTTTGCTACGAAGCCCTAAATAAGATCTGGTGCAACCAGTTACCTTCAGAAGTAACATAATTAGTTAGATTGCACACAGGTGGACTTTATTTAAGTGTCACATGATCTGTCACATGATCTGAAAGGCCCCACTAATACCACTAAGCAAGGGGCACCACCAAGCAAACGGCACCATGAAGACCAAGGAGCCCCCCAAACAGGTCAGGGACAAAGTTGTGGTGAAGTACAGATCAAGGTTGGGTTATAATAAAATATCAAACTTTGAACATCTGATGGAGCACCATTAAATCTATTATTAAAAAATGGAAAGAATATGGCACCAGAACAAACCTGCCAAGAGAGGGCTGCCCACCAAAACTCACGGACCAGGGAAGGAGGGCATTAATCAGATGGGCAACAAAGAGACCAAAGATAACCCTGAAGCAGCTGCAATGCTCCATAGCGGAGATTGGAGTATCTGTCCATATGACCACTTTAAGCCGTACACTCACAGAGCTGGGCTTTACAGAAGAGTGGCCAGAAGAAAGCCATTGCTTACAGAAATGAGTAAGCAAACACGTTTGGTGTTCGCCAAAAGGCATGTGGGGGACTCCCCAAACATATGAAAGAAGGTACTCTGGTCAGAAGAGACTAAAATGTAGCTTTTTGGCAAACAAGGAAAACACTATCTGGCGCAAACCCAACACCTCTCATCACCCCGAGAACACCATCCCATCAGTGAACCATCAGTGAATAATGGTGGTGGCAGCATCATGCTGTGGGGATGTTTTTCATCGGCAGGGACTGGGAGACTGGTCAGAATTGAAGGAATGATGGATGGCGCTAAATGCAGAAAAATTCTTGAGGGAAACCTGTTTGTCTTCCAGAGATTTGAGACTGGGACAGAAGTTTACCTTCCAGCAGGACAATGACCCTAAGCATTCTGCTAAAGTAACACTTGATTGGTTTAAGGGAAACATTTAAATGTCTTGGAATGGCCTAGTCAAAGCCCAGACCTCAATCCAATTGAGAATCTGTGGTATGACTTAAAGATTGCTGTTCACCAGCGGAACCCATCCAACTTGAAGGAGCTGGAGCAGTTTTGCCTTGAAGAATGGGCAAAAATCCCAGTGGCTAGATGTGCCAACCTTATAGAGACATACCCTAAGAGACTTGCAGCTGTAATTGCTGCAAAAGGTGGGTCTACAAATGATTGACTTTGGGGGGGTGAATAGTTATGCACGATCAAGTTTTCTGTATTTTTTGTCTTATGTCTTGTTTGTTTCACAATAAAAAATATTTAGCATCTTCACAGTGGTAGGCATGTTGTGTAAATCAAATGATACAAACCTCCCAAAAATCAATTTTAATTCCAGGTTGTAAGGCAACAAAATAGGAAAAATGCCAAGGGGGTGAATACTTTCGCAAGCCACTATAAGGCCAGACTGTTCTTCAAGATGTTCGAACGTTTATAGATGACCAGCAGGGTCAAATAATAATCAGTAGTTGTCGAGGGTGAAACAGGTCAGCACCTCAGGAGTAAATGTCAGTTGGCTTTTCATAGCTGAGCATTCAGAGTTAGAGACAGCAGGTGGGGTAGAAAGACAGAGGGAGGGAGAGAGAGAAAGATAGGTTCAAAAACAGCAGGTCCAGGACAAGGTAGCACGCCCAGTGAACAGGTCAGTAAATGTAAATGTCAGTTGGCTTTTCATAGCCGATCATTCAGAGGTCGAAACAGCAGGTGACGTAGAGAGCAAAGCAGCAGCAAGCGTTCATAACTGCGCGACTATTTATTTCCAAAGTTCAGTGATCAATGATGTTTATAGATGATTGACTGCCAGTGAGCATGGTAAATGTGGGACTATTTATGCTAAATGTTTGATTGCAGTCGTTTGCCTTGTCGTCTCATTTCACAACCGTTTAAATGTTCCTCTGGAAACGACCGTTTCTATGTAGCCCAGATATAGAGAGAGAGAATGTTTCTCAGAGTGAAAGACTTTGGTTCTTCATATTCCTGACACCTGACCAACACAGTTCCTCTGATAGATATCTGTCCATAACTAGACTACATCTATAAAACATCTGCATCGCTTTGTTATACAATCAGGGAAACAAACCGTTTATACACTATAAACCTTTTAGAGCGTTATTCAGCCTAAGTGGTAAGTGGTATGTGGTCCATTCCACATGAATGGAAACTTTCTCTACCTCTCTCAACCTCTTTCTCTCCCTGTCACTATCTTTCTCTCCCCCTCCCTCCTTCCTCCCTGCTCTCTCCCTGCCTCCCCTCCTCCCCTCCCATCCCTACTCTCTCCCTGCCTCCCCTCTTTCTCCCCGTTACCTCCCATCCCTGCTCTCTCCCTCTCCCCTCCTCCCCTCCCATCCCTGCTCTCCCCCTCCTCCTCCCCTCCCATCCCTGCTTTCCCCCCTCCCATCCCTGCTCTCCCCCTCCTCCCCTCCCATCCCTGCTCTCCCCCTCCTCCCCTCCCATCCCTGCTCTCCCCCCTCCTCCCTCTCCCCTCCCTCCTCCCCTCCCATCCGTGCTCTCTCCCTGCCTCCCCTCTCCCCTCCCTCCTCCCCTCCCATCCCTGCTCTCTCCCCTCCCTTCCTCAGGTTGAGTGGTGCATCGCCGTTCTTGGGGGAGAATAAGCAGGAGACTTTAGCTAACGTGTCGGCGGTGGACTACACCTTCGATGAAGAGTTCTTTAGCAGCACCAGCCTCCTGGCCAAAGACTTTATCACCAGGCTGCTTATCAAAGACCCAAAGTACATGATCACCTTACACTAACCTCTGACCCTAACCCTCACCCCTATCCCTAATATTGTACAGGCGAGAACCTCTGTATATACTATGTGCTTGGTTCGGTCCTGAATGTATAGAAACATGCCACTGAACCAGAGTGTGCATGTACACCGCTCTGCACTTAAGCGCAGTGTGCCCAATGTTCTCAACTCTATACATTAGTGCAGAGTTTTCAAAGTGGAGTCTGTAGGGTACTGCAGAGGGTACTCCAGTTTATTCAATCTTTTTGTGGGGGAAACATCATTTTAGGTATTTTTTTAATGTGAAAAGTAATTATTTTTATGAATATAGCTAGCTACAACACAATACCATTGTAGATACCATTTTTATGTCTCTGTGTCCAGCATGAAGGAAGTTAAGAGGGTAGTTTCACAATCCAATGCTAACTAGCGTTAGCGCAATGCCTTGGAGTCTACAGGAACAGTTAGCATGCTATCCTGTTTATCCAACTCTGGGGAAGTAGATAAATGGCTTCATTGCCAAAATCTCAAACTATCCCTTCAATATGGAGGAAATTAGTCATTGGAGATAATTATAGGGGTTTCTCTGTAGAGAAATTCTTAGGCGGGCCGTTTAAGTGGTCTTTTTGGGAATGGAAAAACAGTGTCGACTTTAAACAACCAAGACCAGATGATAGAAAGCATACTGAACTAAATATATTAAATAATACCATCTATGAGAACTTACAATCAAATAAAATATAGGCAGTCAGGAACATAGAAAGTCCCAAAACCATTCAAGGTCCATTGATGTAATTATGTTTGAACAGAGGAACACCGCATTAGACATAGCAAAATGCATAGAATTAAAATAAGTTATCTTTAAAATGGAAAACTGGCCTCTCAGGCCCGTGCTAAACATTAGAATTGCTGGAAATTATCTTCAAAATCATGTCTCTACGCTGCCAATAGACCTTTCTAGATAATAGACTGGATAGTTTACCAGACCTTTCTAGATAATAGACTGGGTAGTTTACCAGAACTTTACCTTTCTAGCTAATAGACTGGATAGTTTACCAGACCTTTCTAGATAATAGACTGGATAGTTTACCAGACCTTTACCTTTCTAGATAATAGACTGGGTAGTTTACCAGACCTTTCTAGATAATAGACTGGGTAGTTTACCAGACCTTTACCTTTCTAGATAATAGACTGGATAGTTTACCAGACCTTTAACTTTCTAGATAATAGACTGGGTAGTTTACCAGACCTTTCTAGATAATAGACTGGATAGTTTACCAGACCTTTCTAGATAATAGACTGGATAGTTTACCAGACCTTTCTAGATAATAGACTGGATAGTTTACCAGACCTTTCTAGCTAATAGACTGGATAGTTTACCAGACCTTTACCTTTCTAGCTAATAGACTGGATAGTTTACCAAACCTTTACCTTTCTAGATAAGAGACTGGGTAGTTTACCAGACCTTTCTAGATAATAGACTGGATAGTTTACCAGACCATTACCTTTCTAGATAATAGACTGGATAGTTTACCAGACCTTTCTAGCTAATAGACTGGATAGTTTACCAGACCTTTACCTTTCTAGATAATAGACTGGGTAGTTTACCAGACCTTTACCTTTCTAGCTAATTTACTGGATAGTTTACCAGACCTTTACCTTTCTAGATAATAGACTGAATAGTTTACCAGACCTTTCTAGCTAATAGACTGGGTAGTTTACCAGTCCTTTAATAGACTGAATAGTTTACCAGACCTTTCTAGATAATAGACTGGATAGTTTACCAGACCTTTACCTTTCTAGTTAATAGACTGGGTAGTTTACCAGACCTTTCTAGCTAATAGACTGGGTAGTTTACCAGACCTTTACCTTTCTAGCTAATAGACGGGATAGTTTACCAGACCTTTCTAGATAATAGACTGGATAGTTTACCAGACCTTTCT
The DNA here is from genome assembly GCF_965601325.2 of Salmo salar. Taxonomy (NCBI): domain Eukaryota; kingdom Metazoa; phylum Chordata; class Actinopteri; order Salmoniformes; family Salmonidae; genus Salmo; species Salmo salar. The sequence continues at coordinate 13,569,491 of NC_138305.1, forward strand.
AGATAATAGACTGGGTAGTTTACCAGACCTTTACCTTTCTAGATAATAGACTGGATAGTTTACCAGACCTTCTAGCTAATAGACTGGGTAGTTTACCAGACCTTTACCTTTCTAGCTAATAGACTGGATAGTTTACCAGACCTTTCTAGATAATAGACTGGATAGTTTACCAGACCTTTCTAGATAATAGACTGGGTAGTTTACCAGACCTTTACCTTTCTAGATAATAGACTGGGTAGTTTACCAGACCTTTCTAGCTAATAGACTGGGTAGTTTACCAGACCTTTCTAGATAATAGACTGGATAGTTTACCAGACCTTTCTAGATAATAGACTGGATAGTTTACCAGACCTTTACCTTTCTAGATAATAGACTGGGTCGTTTACCAGACCTTTCTAGATAATAGACTGGGTAGTTTACCAGACCTTTACCTTTCTAGATAATAGACTGGGTAGTTTACCAGATCTTTCTAGCTAATAGACTGGATAGTTTACCAGACCTTTCTAGATAATAGACTGGGTAGTTTACCAGACCTTTACCTTTCTAGATCATAGACTGGGTAGTTTACCAGACCTTTCTAGCTAATAGACTGGGTAGTTTACCAGACCTTTCTAGATAATAGACTGGATAGTTTACCAGACCTTTCTAGATAATAGACTGGATCGTTTACCAGACCTTTACCTTTCTAGATAATAGACTGGGTAGTTTACCAGACCTTTACGTTTCTAGATAATAGACTGGGTAGTTTACCAGACCTTTCTAGATAATAGACTGGATAGTTTACCAGACCTTTCTCGATAATAGACTGGATAGTTTACCAGACCTTTCTAGCTAATAGACTGGATAGTTTACCAGACCTTTACCTTTCTAGCTAATAGACTGGATAGTTTACCAGACCTTTACCTTTCTAGATAATAGACTGGGTAGTTTACCAGACCTTTCTAGATAATAGACGGGATAGTTTACCAGACCTTTACCTTTCTAGATAATAGACTGGATAGTTTACCAGACCTTTCTAGCTAATAGACTGGATAGTTTACCAGACCTTTACCTTTCTAGATAATAGACTGGGTAGTTTACCAGACCTTTACCTTTCTAGCTAATTTACTGGATAGTTTACCAGACCTTTACCTTTCTAGATAATAGACTGAATAGTTTACCAGACCTTTCTAGCTAATAGACTGGGTAGTTTACCAGACCTTTAATAGACTGAATAGTTTACCAGACCTTTCTAGATAATAGACTGGATAGTTTACCAGACCTTTACCTTTCTAGATAATAGACTGGGTAGTTTACCAGACCTTTCTAGCTAATAGACTGGGTAGTTTACCAGACCTTTACCTTTCTAGCTAATAGACGGGATAGTTTACCAGACCTTTCTAGATAATAGACTGGATAGTTTACCAGACCTTTCTAGATAATAGACTGGGTAGTTTACCAGACCTTTACCTTTCTAGATAATAGACTGGATAGTTTACCAGACCTTCTAGCTAATAGACTGGGTAGTTTCCCAGACCTTTACCTTTCTAGCTAATAGACTGGATAGTTTACCAGACCTTTCTAGATAATAGACTGGATAGTTTACCAGACCTTTCTAGATAATAGACTGGGTAGTTTACCAGACCTTTACCTTTCTAGATAATAGACTGGGTAGTTTACCAGACCTTTACCTTTCTAGATAATAGACTGGATAGTTTACCAGACCTTTCTAGATAATAGACTGGATAGTTTACCAGACCTTTCTAGATAATAGACTGGATAGTTTACTAGACCTTTACCTTTCTAGATAATAGACTGGGTAGTTTACTAGACCTTTCTAGATAATAGACTGGATAGTTTACCAGACCTTTACCTTTCTAGATAATAGACTGGATAGTTTACCAGACCTTTACCTTTCTAGATAATAGACTGGATAGTTTACCAGACCTTTCTAGATAACAGACTGGGTAGTTTACCAGACCTTTCCCTTTCTAGATAATAGACTGGGTAGTTTACCAGACCTTTCCCTTTCTAGATAATAGACTGGATAGTTTACCAGACCTTTACCTTCCTAGATAACAGACTGGGTAGTTTACTAGACCTTTACATTTCTAGATAATAGACTGGCTAGTTTGCCAGATCTTTACCTTTGTAGATTATAGACTGGCTAGTTTACCAGACCTTTCTAGATAATAGACTGGATAGTTTACCAGTCTATTATCAGTTTATCCATTTTAATATGTTGATTACTTCTCCTTGCCATTATCATTCACCTGACGATAAGACAAGACATTTGGGGGGAAAAAAACATGTTTTGGTAACATGTTCAGGGCCCCTGGGTCGCCGGTTTGCCTGGCCGGGGGTCCCTGGAGAAGGAAAGGTTGCATTAATGTACATTTATACGTTATGTAGGCTACTGTCAGAGCTCCGTGACTGGAGTACGGAAGGTGTTATCATCCCAGCAGCCCTAGTGGAGGTTGCCTAGGCAACAGCCGACTGAAGATTGGGTTGCTGTGGTGATGCTGGTCTTAGTCTATTATTAAACAGTCATGGTCTGTTAAGAGGAGATCACCAACGAGGATAGTCGGAGGGATAGAGGAACCGTTGTGTGAGCGTGTGTGTGAGAGTGTGTTTGTGTGTGTGTGTGTGTGTACGAGAGGAAGGTGTGTGTGCGTGTGTGCGTGTGCGTGCGTGCGTGCGTGCGTGTACGAGAGGAAGGTGTGTGTGTGTGAACGAGAGGAAGGTGTGTGTGACAGAAGTATATTGTGTGCATCATGAGTTGTCCAGGAGTGTTGTGAGTTAATCGTTTGTTCTCTTCCTAACCCTAACTGTCCTGTCTTTTTCAGAAAGAGAATGACCATCCAGGACAGTCTGCTTCATCCCTGGATCAAGGTCTGTCTAACACACTGTTAAAATAATTTTATATCTTAATGATGATAATCAATACGCCTTGACTAATTCCCAAGGTTTGTAAGACAATGGGTTAAATAATTAGGCAAGGACTCAGCTTTCTGCAAAAGGTTCATTCGGCTTTATTCAGAGAACGTTCTGAGGTCAAGATAACAAAACGGTCATTATATAGTTTATTCCTTACTTACGCACATGCATTTACACACAAACTGTTGGTGAACTGCATCTCCCCTTTGACTTCCCACACTGTTTATCACTATCCTGCTCTGCTTGTTCCTTTCCCTCAAGGTTAGGAACCCCTTGACGTTTCTACTCCCTTTACCATCTGGCCCCTGCCCTCTTGGGCCCACTAAATACACACACACATTTCTCTCCCCCTCCAGCCTCTACTAGACTTTCTGGGACTAATCGATCATTACATTGATTATTCATTAACCATGCTACATGACTTATAATTCATAATAATTTATTGATTCATTTACCTTTATTAGATAATTCTCTTACACACACACACACACACACACGATAAGTTATTTCTTTATTCACCTTATACAGGGAATGAGTGTTCATTCACTTCATAAAATCCTACTTGAAAATAAAGGGTAGCAGAATAATACACAATATGATCAATATAAAAAGGTATTGATAAGTGGATGTAATCTATTGATGTGATTAGTCATATATGTTCCTGTTTGTCCAATCAGCCAAAAGACTCCCAGCAGGCTCTCAGCAGGAAGGAGTCTGCTGTCAACATGGAGAAGTTTAAGAAGTTTGCTGCTCGGAGGAAATGGAAGGTACATTTATCTCTCTCCCTCCGTCTGTCTCTTTATCACTCTCCTATCTCTCTAGCTCTTCTATCTCTCCTATCTGTCTCTCCCTCTCTCTCTCCCTCTCTCTCTCTCTATCTCTTCTATCTATATCTCTCTCTCCCTGTTTTTCTCTCTCTCTCTGTCTCTCTCCTTCTCTCTGTCTGTCTCTGTGTGTCTCTCTCTCCCTCTCTATCTCTTCTATCTCTCTCTCTGTCTCTCTCTCTCTCTGTCTCTCTCTCTCTCTCTCTGTCTCTCTCTCTCTCTCTCTCTCTCTCTCTGTCCAGTCACATTGTCCATCGTATTGAGATGAGTCTGGTTATGATTCAACATAATTCAGACACAAAGCTCTAAGAGCCTGAAAACCATCAAACAAAGCTTATCTGTTTAGCTTAGTCACTCTAGTGTTGTTTAGTGAGCTGGGGGCGTGGCGTAGTGAGCTCTGGGGGTGTGGCGTAGTGAGCTCTGGGGGTGTGGCGTAGTGAGCTCTGGGGGCGTGGCGTAGTGAGCTCTGGGGGCGTGGCGTAGTGAGCTCTGGGGGCGTGGCGTAGTGAGCTCTGGGGGCGTGGCGTAGTGAGCTGTGGGGGCGTGGCGTGGTGAGCTGTGGGGGCGTGGCGTGGTGAGCTGTGGGGGCGGGGCGTGGTGAGCTGTGGGGGCGGGGCGTGGTGAGCCCTGGGGGCGTAGTGAGCCCTGGGGGCGTAGTGAGCCCTGGGGGCGTGGCGTAGTGAGCCCTGGGGGCGTGGCGTAGTGAGCCCTGGGGGCGTGGTGAGCTCTGGGGGCGTGGCGTGCTCTGGGGGCGTGGCGTAGTGAGCTCTGGGGCGTGGTGTAGTGAGCTCACTGCACTACATAACATTCTCTTCTCTCCTCCATCCTAATATTCTGTCTCTCTTCTTCTCTCCTGTCTTCCAGCAATCGGTGCGCCTCATCTCGTTGTGTAACCGTCTCTCTCGCTCCTTCCTGTCTAGAAGCAACATCAGTGTGGCTCGCAGTGATGACACGCTGGTAAGAACAACCCCTGTCCTAGACACACACACACACACACACACACTTCATATACATACACATAATCACACACACATTCATATACATACACACACACACATTCATATACATACACATAATCACACACACATTCATATACATACACAAAATCACACACACCGGTAAGATCTGTGAGACAACTCTATTCCACCCTGTTCCCTAAGTGGTGGTGCCCTACGTTCAGTCAGATCCTTATGAAGTACCATGTAAAACTGTTCCCTAAGTGGTGGTGCCCTACGTTCAGTCAGATCCTTATGAAGTACCATGTAAAACTGTTCCCTAAGTGGTGGTGCCCTACGTTCAGTCAGATCCTTATGAAGTACCATGTAAAACTGTTCCCTAAGTGGTGGTGCCCTACGTTCAGTCAGGTCCTTATGAAGTACCATGTAAAACTGTTCCCTAAGTGGTGGTGCCCTACGTTCAGTCAGGTCCTTATGAAGTACCATGTAAAACTGTTCCCTAAGTGGTGGTGCCCTACGTTCAGTCAGGTCCTTATGAAGTACCATGTAAAACTGTTCCCTAAGTGGTGGTGCCCTACGTTCAGTCAGATCCTTATGAAGTACCATGTAAAACTGTTCCCTAAGTGGTGGTGCCCTACGTTCAGTCAGATCCTTATGAAGTACCATGTTAAACTGTTCCCTAAGTGGTGGTGCCCTACGTTCAGTCAGATCCTTATGAAGTACCATGTAAAACTGTTCCCTAAGTGGTGGTGCCCTATGTTCAGTCAGGTCCTTATGAAGTACCATGTAAAACTGTTCCCTAAGTGGTGGTGCCCTACGTTCAGTCAGGTCCTTATGAAGTACCATGTAAAACTGTTCCCTAAGTGGTGGTGCCCTACATTCAGTCAGATCCTGTCTGGGTAGGATGGAGGGTAGTTTATGGGTAGGATGGAGGGCAGAGTCTGGGTAGGATGGAGGGCAGTGTCTGGGTAGGGTGGAGGGCAGTGTCTGGGTAGGGTGGAGGGCAGTGTCTGGGTAGGGTGGAGGGCAGTGTCTGGGTAGGATGGAGGGCAGTGTCTTGGTAGGATGGAGGGTAGTTTATGGGTAGGATGGAGGGTAGTTTCTGGGCAGGGTGGAGGGTAGTGTCTGGGTAGGGTGGAGGGTAGTGTCTGGGTAGGGTGGAGGGTAGTGTCTGGGTAGGGTGGAGGGTAGTGTCTGGGTAGGACGGAGGGTAGTGTCTGGGTAGGACGGGGGGCTAGTGTCTGGGTAGGACGGGGGGCTAGTGTCTGGGTAGGACGGGAGGGTAGTGTCTGGGTAGGGTGGAGGGTAGTGTCTGGGTAGGGTGGAGGGTAGTGTCTGGGTAGGATGGAGGGTAGTGTCTGGGTAGGATGGAGGGTCGTGTCTGGGTAGGATGGAGGGTCGTGTCTGGGTAGGATGGAGGGTCGTGTCTGGGTAGGATGGAGGGTCGTGTCTGGGTAGGATGGAGGGTCAAATCAAATTTATTTATATAGCCCTTCTTACATCAGCTGATATCTCAAAGTGCTGTACAGAAACCCAGCCTAAAACCCCAAACAGCAAGCAATGCAGGTGTAGAAGCACGGTGGCTAGGAAAAACTCCCTAGAAAGACCAAAACCTAGGAAGAAACCTAGAGAGGAACCAAGCTATGAGGGGTGGCCAGTCCTCTTCTGGCTGTGCCGGGTGGGGATTATAACAGCACATGGCCTAGATGTTCAAATGTTCATAAATGACCAGCATTGTCAAATAATAATAATCATAGTAGTTGTTGAGGGTGCAACAAGTCAGTAACACAAGAGTAAGTGTCAGTTGGCTTTTTCATAGCCGATCTTTGAGAGTATCTCTACCGCTCCTGCTGTCTCTAGAGAGTTGAAAACAGCAGGTCTGGGACAGGTAGCACGTCCGGTGAACAGGTCAGGGTTCCATAGCTGCAGGCAGAACAGTTGGAACTGGAGCAGCAGCACGGCCAGGTGAACTGGGGACAGCAAGGAGTCATCAAGCCAGGTAGTCCTGAGGCATGGTCCTAGGGCTCAGGTCCTCCGAGAGAGAGAAAGAAAGAAAGGGAAAGAGAGAATTAGAGAGAGCATATTTAAATTCACACAGGACACCGGAAGAGACAAGAGAAATACTCCAGATGTGACAGACTGACCCTAGCCCCCCGACACATAAACTACTGCATCGTGTCTGGGTAGGTTGGGGGGTCGTGTCTGGGTAGGATATGGGGGTCGTGTCTGGGTAGGATGGGGGGTCGTGACAGGGTAGGATGGATAAGGATAGCATAGCCCCTACACAAACTATTGCAGACAGGAGGTGTCAAGAGACACTGTGGTCGCGTCCGACGATACCCCCTGACAGGGCCAACCAGTCGGGATATAACCCCACCCACTGCCAATGCACAGCCCCCACACCACTAGAGGGAAATCTTCAAGCCACCAACTTACCACCCTGAGTAAAGGCAGAGTATAGCCCACGAATATCTCCCCAATGGCACAAGCCCGAGGCAGAGAATCCCAGTGGAGAGAGGGGAACTGGCCAGGCAGAGACAGCAAGGGCGGTTTGTCGCTCCAGTGCCTTTCCGTTCACCTTCACACTCCTGGGCCAGACTACACTCAATCATAGGACCTACTGAAGAGATGAGTCTTCAGTAAAGACTTAAAGGTTGAGACCGAGTCTGCATCTCTCACATGGATAAGCAGACCATTCCATAAAAATGTAGCTCTATAGGAGAAAGCCCTGCCTCCAGCTGTTTGCTTAGAAATTTTAGGGACAATAAGGAGGCCTACGTCTTGTGACCGTAGCGTACGTGTAGGTATGTACGGCAGGACCAAATCGGAGAGATAGGTAGGAGCAAGCCCATGTAATGCTTTGTAGGTTAGCAGTAAAACCTTAATCAGCCCTTGCCTTAAAAGGAAGCCAGTGTAGAGAGGCAAGCACTGGAGTAATATGATCCAATTTTTTGGTTCTAGTCAAGATTCTAGCAGCCGTGTTTAGCACTAACTAAAGTTTATTTAGTGCTTTATCCGGGTAGCCGGAAAGTAGAGCATTGCAGTAGTCTAACCTAGAAGTGACAAAAGCATGGATACATTTTTCTGCGTCATTTTTGGACAGAAAGTTTCAGACTTTTTCAATGTTACGTAGATGGGGAAAAAGCTGTCATTGAAACAGTCTTGACATGTTCGTCAAAAGAGAGATCAGGGTCCAGAGTAATTGCCGAGGTCCTTCAGTTTTATTTGAGACGACTGTACAACCATCAAGATTAATTGTCAGATCCAATAGCAGATCTCTTTGTTTCTTGGGACCTAGAACTAGCATCTCTGTTTTGTCCGAGTTTAAAAGTAAAACATTTGCCGTCATCCACTTCCTTGTGTCTGAAACACAGGCTTCCAGGGAGGGACATTTTGGGGTTTCACCACCACCGTTTCATCAAAATGTACAACTGTGTATCGTCCGCATAGCAGTGAAATTTAACATTATGTTTCCGAATGACATCACCAAGAGGTAAAATATATAGTATTTTTTGTTGTTGTATTTGTTATGATCCCCATTAGCTGCTGCCAAAGTGAAAACAATAGTGGTCCTAAAACGGAACCTTGAGGAACACCGAATTTTACAGTTGATTTGTCAGAGGACAACCCATCCACAGAGACAAACTGATGCAGATAAGATCTAAACCAGGCCAGAACTTGTCCATGTTGACCAATTTGGCTTTCCACTCTCTCCAAAAGAATATGGTGATCAATGGTATCAAAAGCAGCACTAAGATCTAGGAGCACGAGGACAGATGCAGAGCCTCGGTCTGACGTCATTAAAAGGTCATTTACCACCTTCACAAGTGTAGTCTCAGTGCTATGATGGGGTCTAAAACCAGACTGAAGCATTTCGTATACATTGTTTGTCTTCAGGAAGGCAGTGAGTTGCTTTTAACAGCTTCTTTTTTTTTATTGAGCGGAATGGGAGATTCGATACAGGCCGATTTTAGTTTTTTATATTTTCTGGGTCAAGGTTTGGCTTTTTCAGGAGAGGCTTTATTACTGCCACTTTTAGTGAGTTTGGTACACATCCGGTGGATAGGGAGACATTTATTATGTTTAACATAGGAGGGCCAAGCACAGGAAGCAGCTCTTTCAGTAGTTTAGTTGGACTAGGGTCCAGTTTGCAGCTTGACGGTTTAGAGACCATGTGTCAAGAGAAATAACATTAAAACACTTGAGTGTCTCCCTTGATCCTAGGTCCTGGCAGTGTTGTGCAGACTCAGGACAACTGAGCTTTGGAGGAATACGCAGATTTAAAGAGTAGTCTGTAATTTGCTTTCTAATGATCATGATCTTATCATCATAGGTCATGAATTTATCACTGCTGAAGTGAAAGCTATCCTCTCTTGACGAATGCTGCTTTTTAGTTAGCTTTGCAACAGTATCAAAAATACGTTTTAGGATTGTTCTTATTCTCCTCAATTAAGTTGGAAAAATAGGATGATTGAGCAGCAGTGAGGGCTCTTCGATACTGCACGGTACTGTCTTTCCAAGCTAGTCGGAAGACTTCCAGTTTGGTGTGGCGCCATTTCAATTTTCTGGAAGCTTGCTTCGGAGCTCAGGTATTTTCTATATACCAGGGAGATAGTTTATTATGACAAATGTTTTTAGTTTTTAGGGGTGCGACTGCATCTAGGGTATTACGCAAGGTTAAATTGAGTTCCTCAGTTCGGTGGTTAACCGATTTTTGTACTCTGACATACTTGGGTAGGTGGAGGGAGTCTGGAAGGGCATCTAGGAATCTTTTAAGTCTAATACTGCGGGTAATGGAGTCGCCAATGACATGTTTTTCAATTTGACAGCGCTAATGGTGGGAAGCTTCGGTGTCTCAGACCCCGTAACGGGCTGAGGAAAGACCAGAGGAGGCTCGGCCTCTGACTCCGACTCGCTTAATGGGGAGAACCGGTTGAAAGTTTCTGTCGGCTGCATGAGCGACACCGGTTGAGCATTCCTACAGCGTTTCCCTCCAGAAGCCATGAGAACGTTGTCCGGCTGCGGGGACCGTGTGAGGGGATTTATACTAACGTTACTATCTGTACTTACTGGTGGCACAGACGCTGTTTCATCCTTTCCTAAACTTAAATTACCCTTGCCTAACGATTGCATCTGAAGCCGTAAGGCGATCGTTCTCCTGTATATTATAAATACAACGACTGCATGTTAATGTTACGTCTGGTGGAGGTCGTGTAGAACCATGTCCAGATAAAGCGTCCGGGATGAAAAAAGGTGATGAAGGGGAAAAAAATATATATATAAAACAATAATTAAAAAGTAAAAACCGTGAAGTTGGCAGGTAGCAAAGTAACGTTAGCAACAAACCGCAGAGCAGCACGTAAACCAAGTCCACAAGACCGGACATGATGTCAAAACGCATATTTACTAACACCCCCCCTCTCTGTCTGTCCCTCCCCACCCCCCTCTCTGTCTGTCCCTCCCCACCCCCCTCTCTGTCTGTCCCTCCCCACCCCCCTCTCTGTCTGTCCCTCCCCACCCCCCTCTCTGTTACCTGAGCCTGTGTGATGACACCATACACCTGATGGAAACAAAATAACCCCTGTGGTGTGTCAATAGGATGAGGAAGACTCCTTTGTGATGAAGGCTATAATCCATGCGATAAACGACAACAACGTACCTGGCCTGCAGCACCTTCTGACTTCACTGACCAGCTATGACCTTAACCAGCCCAACAAGGTGAGAACACAGCTCTGTGTGTGTGTGTGTGTGGGGGTGTGTGTGTGTGTGTGTGTGTGTGTGTGTGTGTGTGTGTGTGTGTGTGTGTGTGTGTGTGTGTGTGTGTGTGTGTGTGTGTGTGTGTGTGTGTGTGTGTGTGTGTGTGTGTGTCTTCTCTGGGCTGCTCAGAACACCTTGTTAAGGAACCAGTCTCTACTATAATACTAACCCTGTCTTCTCTGGGCTGCTCAGAACACCTTGTTAAGGAATCAGTCTCTACTATAATACCAACCCTGTCTTCTCTGGGCTGCTCAGAACACCTTGTTAAGGAATCAGTCTCTACTATCATACTAACCCTGTCTTCTCTGGGCTGCTCAGAACACCTTGTTAAGGAATCAGTCTCTACTATCATACTAACCCTGTCTTCTCTGGGCTGCTCAGAACACCTTGTTAGGAATCAGTCTCTACTATCATACTAACCCTGTCTTCTCTGGGCTGCTCAGAACACCTTGTTAAGGAATCAGTCTCTACTATCATACCAACCCTGTCTTCTCTGGGCTGCTCAGAACACCTTGTTAAGGAATCAGTCTCTACTATCATACTAACCCTGTCTTCTCTGGGCTGCTCAGAACACCTTGTTAAGGAATCAGTCTCTACTATCATACTAACCCTGTCTTCTCTGGGCTGCTCAGAACACCTTGTTAAGGAATCAGTCTCTACTATCATACTAACCCTGTCTTCTCTGGGCTGCTCAGAACACCTTGTTAAGGAATCAGTCTCTACTTCTCTGGGCTGCTCAGAACACCTTGTTCAGGAATCAGTCTCTACTATCATAATAACCCTGTCTTCTCTGGGCCGCTCAGAACACCTTGTTAAGGAATCAGTCTCTACTATCATACTAACCCTGTCTTCTAAGGACCTCTGATCGTCCCTCCATTCTACTGGCTAATGTACAGTCACTAGATAATAAGATGGAGGACCTCTGATCGTCCCTCCATTCTACTGGCTAATGTACAGTCACTAGATAATAAGATGGAGGACCTCTGATCGTCCCTCCATTCTACTGGCTAATGTACAGTCACTAGATAATAAGATGGAGGACCTCTGATCATCCCTCCATTCTACTGGCTAATGTACAGTCACTAGATAATAAGATGGAGGACCTCTGATCGTCCCTCCATTCTACTGGCTAATGTACAGTCACTAGATAATAAGATGGAGGACCTCTGATCGTCCCTCCATTCTACTGGCTAATGTACAGTCACTAGATAATAAGATGCAGGACCTCTGATCGTCCCTCCATTCTACTGGCTAATGTACAGTCACTAGATAATAAGATGGAGGACCTCTGATCGTCCCTCCATTCTACTGGCTAATGTACAGTCACTAGATAATAAGATGGAGGACCTCTGATCGTCCCTCCATTCTACTGGCTAATGTACAGTCACTAGATAATAAGATGGAGGACCTCTGATCGTCCCTCCATTCTACTGGCTAATGTACAGTCACTAGATAATAAGATGGAGGACCTCTGATCGTCCCTCCATTCTACTGGCTAATGTACAGTCACTTGATAATTGAAGACTTCTAATCACGGATTTATTACCAACTGGACTGTCAAAACGGCAATATTCTTTCCTTTTCAAAAACATGGCTCTCAGACAAGATTCCCCCCACAGCTATCCAATTGGATGGATTCTCCATTCACCGGGCGGTTGAGTCGGGGAAATCGAGGGGGGAGGGGTTTGCATGTTAATCAACTCCAACTGGTGTGCTAATTCCAATGCGGTGGAAGTGTTAATCCACTGTTCACCCGTCTTGGAAAACCTGATGGTCAAATGCCGACCCTTCTACCTCCCGAGGGAGTTTTCAGCTGTTATAGTGACTGCTGTACACATTCCACCTCAGGACAAGAAAAATAACAAGCTGGCCTTAACGAACTGTACAAGGCTATAAACAAGCAGGAAAACCTTCACCCAGAGGCTGCCTTTCTGGTTGCCGGCGATTTAAATTCGACGTCACTAAGACATGTGATGCCCAACTTCCACTAGGGGTGATAAAGTCCTAGACCACTGCTATTCTACCCACACGCCCGCATACAAGGCCCTCCCTCATTCGCCATTTGGCAAATCAGATCATGATGCCGTACTCTTGCTTCCTGTTTACAAGCAGAAATACCCACGATTCGCTCTGTTGAGAAATGGTCACCAGTTAGAGGTTATGCTACAGGACTGCTTTGCTAGTGCTGATTGGAATGTTTCGAGATCCACCGATAACACTGATGAACTAACCACCTCCGTCACCGGCTTCATTAGAACATGCATCGGTGACGTTGTCCCCACGGTGACGTTGTCCCCACGGTGTCGTTGTGCCACGGTGACGTTGTGCCCACGGTGACGTTGTGCCCACGGTGACGTTGTGCCCACGGTGACGTTGTGCCCACGGTGACGTTGTCCCCACCGTGTTTCCCCAATCAAAAGCCCTGGATTAACACTGAGGTTGGTGCTAAACTAAAGAACAGGGCTACCACACACAGAACTATTATAGACAACCCCGATGCTACGGCCCGAAGACAGCCGGCCCTGATGCTACGGCCCGAAGACAGCCGGCCCTGATGCTACGGCCCGAAGACAGCCGGCCCTGATGCTACGGCCCGAAGACAGCCGGCCCTGATGCTACGGCCCGAAGACAGCCGGCCCTGATGCTACGGCCCGAAGACAGCCGGCCCTGATGCTACGGCCGGAGACAGCCGGCCCTGATGCTACGGCCCGAAGACAGGAAGAAGTACAAGAAGGCCGGCTATGACCTGCACAGAGTCATCAAACGAGCAAAAGGGCAATGTAGGAATAATGTGGAATCATATTACACAGGCTCCGACGCTCAGTCCATTACGGATTACAAAGGAAGACCCAACCGTGATCAGCCCAACGATGCCACTCTACCAGTAATTTTCAACCTCTCCTTGTCCCAGTCCCAGGGAGGGAGGGAGGGAGGGGAGACGCATAGAGGAGGGAGAGAGAGAGGAACTGAAACTACTGCTGTATTGTACACCACTTCAACTACCGCTGAGCTTAGAGGGACGGCCCGCTTGGCAATTACTAACACCCCCCTCTCTCTCTGTCTGTCCCTCCTCACACCCCCTCTCTGTCTGTCCCTCCCCACCCCCCCTCTCTGTCTGTCCCTCCCCACCCCCCTCTCTGTCTGTCCCTCCTCACCACCCTCTCTGTCTGTCCCTCCCCCACCCCCCTCTCTGTCGGTCCCTCCCCACCCCCCCTCTCTGTCTGTCCCTCCCCACCCCCCTCTCTGTCTGTCCCTCCCCACCCCCCTCTCTGTCTGTCCCTCCCCACCCCCCTCTCTGTCTGTCCCTCCCTCCCCACCCCCCTCTCTGTCTGTCCCTCCCTCCTCACCCCCCTCTCTGTCTGTCCCTCCCTCCTCACCCCCCTCTCTGTCTGTCCCTCCCTCCTCACCCCCCTCTCTGTCTGTCCCTCCCTCCTCACCCCCCTCTCTGTCTGTCCCTCCCTCCTCACCCCCCTCTCTGTCTGTCCCTCCCTCCTCACCCCCCTCTCTCTGTCCCTCCTCACCCCCCTCTCTGTCTGTACTTCCCCACCCCCCTCTCTGTCTGTCCCTCCCCACCCCCCTCTCTGTCTGTCCCTCCCCACCCCCCTCTCTGTCTGTCCCTCCCCACCCCCCTCTCTGTCTGTCCCTCCCCACCCCCCTCTCTGTATGTCCGTCCCCACCCCCCTCTCTGTATGTATTTACTAACACTGTGTAAATTATCATAAAATAATTAAAGTTAATGGAATTTCCTCTACCATGCTTTCCTCTGTGTGTGTGTGTGTGTGTGTGTGTGTGTGTGTGTGTGTGTGTGTGTGTGTGTGTGTGTGTGTGTGTGTGTGTGTGTGTGTGTGTGTGTGTGTGTGTGTGTGTGTGTGTGTGTGTGTGTGTGTGTGTGTGTGTGTGTGTGTGTGTGTGTGTGTGTAGAACGGGACTCCCCCCCTCCTGATTGCAGCAGGCTGTGGGAACATTCAGATCATTAATGTGCTGATGGAGAAAGGAGCTGAGATACAGGCCCACGACAAGGTACACACACTACCACGACAAGGTACACACACTACCACGACAAGGTACACACACTCCCACGACAAGGTACACACACTCCCACGACAAGGTACACACACTCTCACGACAAGGAGCTGAGATACAGGCCCACGACAAGGTACACACACTCTCACGACAAGGAGCTGAGATACAGGCCCACGACAAGGTACACACACTCCCACGACAAGGTACACACACTACCACGACAAGGCACACACACTACCACGACAAGGTACACACACTCCCACGACAAGGCACATACACTACCACGACAGATTTTTTATGAAATATCTACATAGGCGTACAGAGGCCCATTATCAGCAACCATCACTCCTGTTTAAAAGGCTAATTGATCATTAGAAAACCCTTTTGCAATTATGTTAGCACAGCTGAAAACTGTTGTTCTGATTAAAGAAGCAATACAACTGGCCTTCTTTAGACCAGTTGAGTATCTGGAGCATCAGCATTTATGAGTTTGATTACAGGCTCAACTTCTTAAATCAGGACAACAGTTTTCAGCTGTGCTAACATAATTGCAAAATGGTTTTCTAATGATCAATTAGCCTTTTAAAGTGATAAACTTGGATTAGCTAACACAACGTGCCATTGGAACACAGGAGTGATGGTTGCTGATAATGGGCCTCTGTACGCCCATGTAGATATTTCATAAAAAATCTGCCGTTTCCACCTGCAATAGTCATTTACAACATTAATGTCTACACTGTATTTCTGATCAATTTGATGTTATTTTAATGGACCAAAAATTGGTTTTTCTTTCAAAAACAAGGATATTTCTAAGCGACCCCAAACTTTTGAACGGTGGTGTAGATATTATCAAATGTCCGTAGAAATTCAACAAGTTTTTCATTTTTGGGTTCCTTTGATTAAATGTGATGGAGTGTTTTGAGAGGTGGAGAATATTTGAAGGCTAGTTGTTAAACCAGCCATCTAGCTGGATGGGATGAGGTGGGATGAGGGGTGATGAGGGGTGATGAGATGGGATGAGGGGTGATGAGATGGGATGAGGGGTGATGAGGGGAGATGGGATGAGGGGTGATGAGGGGTGATGAGATGGGATGAGATGGGATGAGGTGGGATGAGGTGGGATGAGATGGGGTGATGAGGTGTGATGAGATGGGATGAGGTGTGATGAGATGGGATGAGGGGTGATGAGGTGGGATGAGGGGGGATGAGGGGTGATGAGATGGAATGAGGTGTGATGAGATGGAATGAGGTGTGATGAGGGGTGATGAGATGGGATGAGGGGTGTTGAGGTGGGATGAGGGGTGTTGAGGTGGGATGAGGGGTGTTGAGATGGGATGAGGGGTGTTGAGGTGGGATGAGGGGTGTTGAGATGGGATGAGGGCTGATGAGATGGGATGAGGGGTGATGAGGTGGGATGAGAGGGGGGATATGAGGGGTGAGATGGGATGAGGGGTGATGAGATGGGATGAGGAGGGGTGATGAGATGGGATGAGGGGTGATGAGGTGGGATGAGATGGGATAAGGGGTGGTGAGGGGTGATAAGGGGTGATGAGGGGTGATAAGGTGGGATGAGGGGTGATGAGATGGGATGAAGGGGGATGGGATGAGGGGGGATGAGGTGGGATGAGGGGTGATGAGATGGGGTGATGGGATGAGGGGTGATGGGATGAGGGGTGATGAGGTGGGATGAGGGGTGATGAGGGGGGATGAGGTGTGATGAGATGGGATGAGGTGGGATGAGGGGTGATGAGGGGTGATGAGATGGGATGAGGGGGTGAGGTGGGATGAGGGGTGATGAGGGGTGATGAGATGGGATGAGGTGGGATGAGGGGTGTTGAGATGGGATGAGGGGTGATGAGGGGTGGAGAGGGGGGATGAGGGGTGATGAGATGGGATGAGGGGTGATGAGATGGGATGAGGGGGGATGAGGTGGGATGAGGGGTGATGAGATGGGATGAGGGGTGGTGAGGGGTGATGGGATGAGGGGTGATGAGATGGGATGAGGGGGGATGAGGTGGGATGAGGGGTGATGAGATGGGATGAGGGGTGGTGAGGGGTGATGAGATGGGATGAGGGGTGATGAGATGGGATGAGGTGGGATGAGGTGGGATGAGGGGTGATGAGGGGGGATGAGGGGTGATGAGATGGGATGAGGGGTGATATGAGGGGGTGGGGGGATGAGGGGTGATGAGATGGGATGAGGGGTGATATGAGGTGGGATGAGGGGTCATGAGGTGGGATGAGGGGTGTTGAGATGGGATGAGGGGTGTTGAGATGGGATGAGGGGTGATGAGATGGGATGAGGGGTGATGAGGTGGGATATGAGGGGGGATATGAGGGGTGAGATGGGATGAGGGGTGATGAGATTGGATGAGGGGGGGTGATGAGATGGGATGAGGGGTGATGAGGTGGGATGAGGGGTGATGAGATGGGATAAGGGGTGATGAGGGGTGATGAGATGGGATGAGGGTTGATGAGGGGTGATGAGATGGGATGAGGGGGGATGGGATGAGGGGGGATGAGATGGGATGAGGGGTGGTGAGGGGTGATGGGATGAGGGGTGATGAGATGGGATGAGGTGGGATGAGGGGGGATGAGGTGGGATGAGGGGTGATGAGATGGGGTGAGGGGTGATGAGATGGGATGAGGGGAGATGGGATGAGGGGTAATGAGGGGTGATGAGGTGGGATGAGGGGTGGGATGAGGTGGGATGAGGTGTGATTAACAGACACACTACAAACCATTCTAATGTAGCTTAAGTAATCGAATGTTGCCCGTTTGAACCATTTGTGCTGCACATCCCAGTGTCTGACTGTACCCATTAAACCTCAGAGTGGAGCGAACGCCATCTACTACGCAGGAAGACACGGCCACGTGGAGACCCTCAGGTTCCTGCATGAAAAGACCTGCCCTCTGGACGTCCAAGATAAGGTGATCACAACACACTCCAGTCAGTCTATCAGGCCCCTCGAATGGCTCACCCCCCCCTTTCCTCCCCACACACTACGGCTGTGTCGGTCATGGAGTTTTTGGGTGACGGTAATTGGCCATGAATAGAATGATTCGAAACGGCTTTCCCATTCAAGTCCGTGACTTCATAATGGGTGGACTGGCGGCCGTTGCGAGGAGCAAAGCAGATAGTAAAAACAGGAAGTAGAACCAGGAAGTGTACCCATCAATACGAGCTGTGATTTGTTGTCAACTCAACTGACTTTCCAAAAACTGCTTTGAATTGCATGAGCCACATCAATAACATTCTGTTACCATGGAAGTTATTGCATCACAATACCAGGCAGCCATTGCCAGTGTACCCATTAGTTTACCAGTCAAAAGCCTGGCCATCTAGTCTACATTCGGGTTGTTTGTTCAGTAATTATATATATTTTTTAAACAATACAGTTTTAATGTTTATTTTCATGACAGTCTTCATCCATAACCGTCGGTTACACGCTTATACAGTAGTATGCCAGTCCTAACACGCTACCTTTAGGCAGAAGGGCCCAGTCATCAGAGTTCAATCATTCCTGGATTTATCTGCTTTATTTGCTGTTGCCATGGAGACTGTGCTAGAGACGCTTCACTCCTCTCTAGATCACTACGCCTACCCGACTGGCCGGCCAGGATGGCATCGGCTGATACCCTGGTGTTTTACGTCACACAAACCCCTTCAATGGGAATAGAATATTGTTTCAGGGTGTGCCTAGATGTTTATACTGCAGAAGGACTGTGTTTGTGTGTGTGTTGTGCCATGACACCCAACATTTAGATTAGTCTGTAATGGTTTCTGTAGTTAGAAATAGAGCAGATGAGCCAGAAACATTATTTTGTTCAAATATAATTTGTTCTCTTGCCCATTTTAATTGATATTGTACCTAACATCTGTTTTGGATCAAACTTTTTTCTAACAATGAGTAAGACATGAGGAATACAAAGAACTGGTCAAAAGTCATCCAGGGACCCCTCCCCACCCCAACAACCAAAACATTAAACACCTTCCTAATATTGAGTTATTCCCCTCAGAACAGCCTCAATTCGTCAGGTCATGGACATTACAAGGTGTCCAAAGTGTTCCACAGGGATGCTGGTCCATGTTGACTCCAATGCTTCCCACATGTCAAGTTGGCTGGATGTCCTTTGGGTGGTGGACCATTCTTGATACACACAGGAAACTGTTGAGTGTGAAAAACCCAGCAGCACTGCAGTTCTTGACACAAACCAGTGTGCCTGGCACCTACTACCATACCCTGTTCAACAGCACTTAAATGTTTTGTTTTGCTAATTCAACCTATGAATGGCACACACATACAATCCATGTCTCAAGGTTTAAAAATCCTTTAACCTGTCTCCTCCCCTTCATCTACACTGATTGAAGTGGATTTAACATGTGACATCAATAAGGGATCATAGCTTTCACCTGGTCAGTCTATGTCATGGAAAGAGCAGGTGTTCCTAATTTTCTGTACACTCAGTGTAGTATCAGCATGACCAGTAGTATGAAGCTGCGGCTTGGAGTATTGTTTCTTCATCTTATGTAATGTATTGTCAGTGAATCTGGTGATGTTCTGTTTCCCCTGCTCAGTGAAATGAGTCATTGAAGTTATGTCCGTAGCTTCCCTGTGGCTCAGTTGGTAGAGCATGGTGTTTGCAACGCCAGGGTTGTGGGTTCGATTCCCACGGCATGAAATTAAATTAAATGTATGAAATGTATGCATTCACTACTGTAAGTCGCTCTGGATAAGAGCTTCTGCTAAATGACTAAAATGTAAAATGTAAATGGAATGTCCCATCCTTCATCCTGGTATTACCAGGTTCTGACCACTAGATGGTGCTATAATACTGGTTGTTGGGGGGGGGGGGGGGGGGCTTTTGACCATTTCTTTGGATTCCAATGGCTAACTCACTGTTACTAAAAAAGTTTGGTCCAAATCGGGTTTTTGGGTACTATATTTATTGCATATTATATAAATCCTATAAATTAAAAAGGCCCATTTGAGTGCAATCAATTAGCTTAATTTAAAAAAATCTAATTTTATTTCAACGAAATAATGTTGCAGGAATGCTAATGTTATCTGTTTCTAACAACAGAAATGATTTCAGAACAATCTGACACGGTGGGTGTTGAAATCCTTTCTGGGTGCTTTTTGTGGTGGAACGACCCGTGTGTGTGATTATGCTGTGTTGCTGTTACAGAGTGGAGAGACAGCCCTCCACGTGGCAGCTCGCTATGGCAATGTGGATGTGGTCCAATACCTGTGTAGTATCCATGCCAACCCAGACCTTTCAGACAGGGTACGTATACACACACCACACACATACACACACACGCGCAGACCAGTCACAGCGTACGTTCTGAGTTTGTACTGAATACTGTACTGTATCATTCATTAGAATTTTGAGCGTAAAAAAGCCAGCAGCGCTGTAGTTCTTGACACAAACCGGTGCGCCTGGCACCTACTACCATACCCCGTTCTGAGCCAGTGTTTCTTGCCCATTCACCCTCTGAATGGCACACATACACAATCCATGTCTCAGTTGTCTCAAGGCTAAAAATCCTTCTTTAACCAGTCTCCTCCCCTTCATCTACACTGATTGAAGTGGATTTAACAAGAGACATCAATAAGAGATCATAACTTTCACCTGGATTCACCTGGTCAGTCTATCATGGAAAGAGTAGATGTTCCTAATGTTTTGTACACTCAGTGCATTTTAGCAAGTAAATGAGACAACAAGTGCATAATGTATATCGTGTGTTAACCTGATGAGGTATGTCACGTGTTAACCTGATGAGGTATGTCACGTGTTAACCTGATGAGGTATGTCACATGTTAACCTGATGCGGTATCTCACGTGTTAACCTGATGAGGTATCTCACGTGTTAACCTGATGAGGTATCTCACGTGTTAACCTGATGAGGTATCTCACGTGTTAACCTGATGAGGTATCTCACGTGTTAACCTGATGAGGTATGTCACGTGTTAACCTGATGAGGTATGTCACGTGTTAACCTGATGAGGTATCTCACGTGTTAACCTGATGAGGTATGTCACGTGTTAACCTGATGAGGTATCTCACGTGTTAACCTGATGAGGTATCTCACGTGTTAACCTGATGAGGTATCTCACGTGTTAACCTGATGAGGTATCTCACGTGTTAACCTGATGAGGTATGTCACGTGTTAACCTGATGAGGTATGTCACGTGTTAACCTGATGAGGTATGTCACGTGTTAACCTGATGAGGTATCTCACGTGTTAACCTGATGAGGTATCTCACGTGTTAACCTGATGAGGTATCTCACGTGTTAACCTGATGAGGTATCTCACGTGTTAACCTGATGAGGTATGTCACGTGTTAACCTGATGAGGTATGTCACGTGTTAACCTGATGAGGTATGTCACGTGTTAACCTGATGATGTATGTCACGTGTTAACCTGATGAGGTATGTCACGTGTTAACCTGATGAGGTATCTCACGTGTTAACCTGATGAGGTATGTCACGTGTTAACCTGATGAGGTACAGTGCATTCGGAAAGTATTCAGACACCTTGACTTTTTCCAAAGCTACCAACCGTTAGATCAGGAGGGATAGCAGCGTTGTTCTGTACCAACCGTTTGATCAGGAGGGATAGCAGCGTTGTTCTGTACCAACCTTTAGATCAGGAGGGATAGCAGCGTTGTTCTGTACCGACCGTTAGATCAGGAGGGATAGCAGTGTGGTTCTGTACCGACCGTTAGATCAGGAGGGATAGCAGCGTTGTTCTGTACCAACCTTTAGATCAGGAGGGATAGCAGCGTTGTTCTGTACCGACCGTTAGATCAGGAGGGATAGCAGTGTGGTTCTGTACCGACCGTTAGATCAGGAGGGATAGCAGCGTTGTTCTGTATAAACCGTTAGATCAGGAGGGATAGCAGCGTTGTTCTGTACCAACCGTTAGATCAGGAGGGATAGCAGTGTTGTCCTGTATAAACCGTTAGATCAGGAGGGATAGCAGCGTTGTTCTGTATAAACCGTTAGATCAGGAGGGGTATCAGCATTAGAAAAGCACCATGCTACTGTCTTGTTCTCTCTGACAGATAGTTGTTGACTTGATAATGTAATTTGATGTTAGTTGATAATGTTAGTTGATAATGAAAGTTGATAATGTCATTTGATAATGTTAGTTGATAATGTTAGTTGTAAAGAGAACCACAGACAGTTTTTCCAAGCTTAAGGTAGTGGTTAGGATAGTTTTGTGATCATTTTGATTCCACTAGAAGTGAAAAGGAGTGGCATTAAGTCCCAAACCGACTCGTACCAGGCTACTTCAGATAGATTAGGAGCTGCCGTGTTGGTATCCTTATAACCCTCCCCTCCTCTCCTCATCAGGAGCAGGAAACCCCACTCCACTGTGCGTCGTGGCATGGCTACTTCTCGGTGGCCAGGACACTATGCCAGGCGGGGTGCCAGGTTAATGCCAAGAACAGGGATGGAGAGAGCCCCCTCCTCACTGCCTCTGCCAGGGGGTTCGCTGATATAGTAGAGTGTCTGATAGAACATGGCGCTGACCTCAACTCTACTGACAAGGTAATGCTATGGCTATACTATTACTATATTATTACTATACTATTACTATGATATTACCTTACTATGACTATACTATGACTTTTATATTACCATACTATGACTATGCTATTACTATGATACTACTATGACATTACCATACTATTACTATGATATTACTATACTATTACCATACTATTACAATGATATTACTATACTATTACCATACTATTACTATGATATTACTATACTATTACCATACTATTACTAGGATATTACTATGATATTACCATACTATCACTATGATATTACTATACTATTACCATACTATTACTATGATATTACTATACTATTACCATACTATTACATTACTATACTATTACCATACTATGATATTACTATACTATTACTATGATATTACTATACTATGACATTACTATACTATTACCATACTATTACTATGATATTATTATACTATTACCATACTATTACTATGATAATACTATACTATTACCATACTATTACTATGATATTACTATACTATTACCATACTATTACTATGACATTACTATGCTGTGACTATTACTATGATATTACTATGCTATTAATATTACTATACTATTACTATATTACTATGATATTACTATGCTATGACTATGCTATTACTATGATATTACTATGCTATGACTATGCTATTACTATGACTATGATATTACCATATTACCATATTACTATGGTATTACTATGATATTACCATGATATTACTATTACGATATTACTATGATATTATGATATTACTATACTATGACTATACTATAATATTACTATTACGATATTACTATATTACTATACTATTACTATGACTATACTATGATATTACTATTACGACATTACTATATTACTATGCAATTACTATGATATTACTATGATATGAATATACTGTGACTATACTATTACTATATTACTATACTATGACATTGCCATGATATTACTATTACGATATTATTATGATATTACTATGATATTACTATACTATGACTATACTATGATATTACTATTACGATATTACTTTATTACTATTACTATGATATTACTATGATATTACTCTACTATTACTATACTATGACCATACTATTACTATGACATTACTATGGTATTACTATACCGTTACTATGATATTACTATGATATTACTATACCATGACTGATATTACTATGATATTACTATACTACGACCATACTATGATATTACTATTAATATATTACTATACTATGACTATACTATTACTATGATATTACTATACTATTACTATATTACTATACTATGTCTGTACTATTACTATGATATTACTATACTATGACTATACTATTACTATGGTATTACTATATTATGGCTATACTATGACTATACTATTACTATGATATTACTATGATATTACTATATTACTCTACTATGACCATACTATTACTGTGTTATTACTATGGTATTACTATACCGTTACTATGATATTACTATGATATTACTATACTATGACTGATATTACTATGATATTACTATACTACGACCATACTATATTACTATATTACTATTACTATATTACTATACTATGACTATGATATTACTATGATATTACTATACTATTACTATTACTATACTATGACTGTACTATTACTATGATATTACTATACTATGACTATACTATTACTATGGTATTACTATATTATGGCTATACTATGACTATACTATTACTATGGTATTACTATATTATGGCTATACTATGACTATACTATTACTATGATATTACTATACTATGACAATACTATGACTATGATATTACTATATTATGGCTATACTATGACTATACTATGACAACTATATTACTATATTACTATACTATTACTATGATTATTACTATGATAGTTCTATGGTATTACTAGAATATTACTGGGATATAGTATTACTATGCTATTACTATGATATTACTGGGATATAGTATTACTATACTATGATATTACTAGAATATTACTGGGATATAGTATTACTATACTATTACTATGATATTACTAGAATATTACTGGGATATAGTATTACTATACTATGATATTACTAGAATATTACTGGGATATAGTATTACTATACTATGATATTACTAGAATATTACTGGGATATAGTATTACTATACTATGATATTACTAGAATATTACTGTAGTATTACTAGTACTGGTAGAGATCTGTGACGTGGGGCTGTGTGTTCAGGACAGCCACATAGCGCTCCACCTGGCTGTGAGGAGGTGCCAACTGGACGTGGTCAGATGTCTGCTCCGTCACCGTTGCCCCGTCGACCATCAAGATCGCCACGGCAACACGCCGCTGCACATCGCCTGTAAGGACGGCAACCTGCCCGTTGTCACGACACTGTGTGCTGCCAAGGCAACCCTTGACCTGCCCAACAAGGTAGAGATACTTTTGTTTTATTAATCAATTGACCAGGCTCAACCTACCCAGCAAGGTATATATTATCAGTACCTCAATCTGCCAATCAATTCATCAGTCAATCAATCCATAGCATTATTTTCCATTACAAACGAGGCTTCATATCTCTCTCTGCTAAACAGGACTCCAATATAATCCCATTATAACTGACCTTCTGATTCTGGTACCAGCGTTGTGATATTCATGTATTCTGAGATTGGATTGAAGCCATTTCTGTTATTTTGGTGCAGAGCTTCCCCCCCCCCAAAGGATTGTGGGAGGTGATGTGTATCCAGGAAGAGTGGTGTGTCGGAAGGCCAGAGCGCCTCGTATTTATTCATTTTGAGATCTGTGGTAAAATATTATTGGTTTCCTCAAGCTCATTGGTAGCGACAGGTCTGTTTGTCAAGTCGAGGGAAATGATTCTAGTTGAATTGAAAAGTCTGGTCTGATTTTCCTCTTGAATTAATGTAAACACGACGGTGACGCATGCTATTGGTTGAGTCCTGTCTGTGACGCGTGCTATTGGTTAAGTCCTGTCTGTGTGACGCGTGCTATTGGTTAAGTCCTGTCTGTGAAGCGTGCTATTGGTTAAGTCCCGTCTGTGACGCGTGCTATTGGTTAAGTCCTGTCTGTGTGATGCGTGCTATTGGTTAAGTCCTGTCTGTGTGATGCGTGCTATTGGTTAAGTCCTGTCTGTGTGACGCGTGCTATTGGTTAAGTCCTGTCTGTGTGACGCGTGCTATTGGTTAAGTCCTCTCTGTGATGCGTGCTATTGGTTAAGTCCTGTCTGTGTGACGCGTGCTATTAGTTAAGTCCTGTCTGTGATGCGTGCTATTGGTTAAGTCCCGTCTGTGACGCGTGCTATTGGCTAAGTCCTGTCTGTGATGCGTGCTATTGGTTAAGTCCTGTCTGTGTGATGCGTGCTATTGGTTAAGTCCTGTCTGAGTGATGCGTGCTATTGGTTAAGTCCTGTCTGTGTGATGCGTGCTATTGGTTAAGTCCTGTCTGTGATGCGTGCTATTGGTTAAGTCCTGTCTGTGACGCGTGCTATTGGTTAAGTCCTGTCTGTGTGATGCGTGCTATTGGTTTAGTCCTGTCTGTGTGATGTGTGCTATTGGTTAAGTCCTGTCTGTGACGCGTGCTATTGGTTAAGTCCTGTCTGTGACGCGTGCTATTGGTTAAGTCCTGTCTGTGTGATGCGTGCTATTGGTTAAGTCCTGTCTGTGATGCGTGCTATTGGTTAAATCCTGTCTGTGTGATGCGTGCTATTGGTTAAGTCCCGTCTGTGACGCGTGCTATTGGTTAAGTCCCGTCTGTGACGCGTGCTATTGGTTAAGTCCTGTCTCTGTGATGCGTGCTATTGGTTAAGTCCTGTCTGTGTGATGCGTGCTATTGGTTAAGTCCTGTCTGTGACGCGTGCTATTGGTTAAGTCCTGTCTGTGACGCGTGCTATTGGTTAAGTCCTGTCTGTGATGCGTGCTATTGGTTAAGTCCTGTCTGTGTGATGCGTGCTATTGGTTAAGTCCTGTCTGTGTGATGCGTGCTATTGGTTAAGTCCTGTCTGTGATGCGTGCTATTGGTTAAGTCCTGTCTGTGACGCGTGCTATTGGTTAAGTCCTGTCTGTGACGCGTGCTATTGGTTAAGTCCTGTCTGTGATGCGTGCTATTGGTTAAGTCCTGTCTGTGTGACGCGTGCTATTGGTTAAGTCCTGTCTGTGTGATGCGTGCTATTGGTTAAGTCCTGTCTGTGTGATGCGTGCTATTGGTTAAGTCCTGTCTGTGATGCGTGCTATTGGTTAAGTCCTGTCTGTGATGCGTGCTATTGGTTAAGTCCTGTCTGTGATGCGTGCTATTGGTTAAGTCCTGTCTGTGTGATGCGTGCTATTGGTTAAGTCCTGTCTGTGATGCGTGCTATTGGTTAAGTCCTGTCTGTGATGCGTGCTATTGGTTAAGTCCTGTCTGTGTGATGCGTGCTATTGGTTAAGTCCTGTCTGTGATGCGTGCTATTGGTTAAGTCCTGTCTGACGCATGCTATTGGTTAAGTCCTGTCTGTGTGATGCGTGCTATTGGTTAAGTCCTGTCTGTGACGCGTGCTATTGGTTAAGTCCTGTCTGTGACGCGTGCTATTAGTTAAGTCCTGTGTGATGCATGCTATTGGTCCTCGTTAGGAAGCATCCATCAGACTGGGTTATTAATATGTCAGATCAAGTCTAGTTTCTGTTTCTGCTGTTTAACTTCTTTTGCTTTCCTCCTTTACTTTAGGTTTTCTGTTAACACTTCACTAACTGTACCAACGTAACGCTCTGATGACCTTTAACCTCTGTCTCTCTCCAGTATGGCAGGACACCTCTCCACATAGCAGCTATCAACGACCTTCTAGAGGTAGTCTAACCCCTGACCTTTAACCTCTGTCTCTCTCCAGTATGGCAGGACACCTCTCCACATGGCAGCTATCAACGACCTTCTAGAGGTAGTCAGACACCTGTGTGTAGCTGGGGCCAATACAGACGCCGTCACCAATGTAAGATATTTAATCAATAAGGCCTGAGGGGGTGTGGTATACGGCCAATATATCACGGCTGAGGGCTGTTATTAGGCACAACGCAACGCGGAGTGTCTGGATACTGCCTTTAGTCATGATATGTTGGCCATATACCACAAACTCCCGAGGTGCCGTATTGTTATTATAAACTGGTTACCAAGGTTATTAGAGCAGTAAAATTGAATGTTTTGTCATACCCGTGGTATACGGTCTGGTATTCCACGGCTGTCAGCCAATCAGCATTCAGGGCTCGAACCAACCAGTTTATATTAACTTTGATACCACACCTTTTTTTAAGCACTTCCTGCAGCTGTGTTTCTGGGAAAATTTAAGGTACCAACACGTATCTCTGTGGAACTCCACATTACATTCACATTACATTACATAAAGCACCTTTCACAGAGTCTCAAATCAAAAAGAAAAAATGGAAACTAGTGGGTTGATCTGGTAGCTCTGAAAGATGTTTCTCTGGGGCTTGGTGTCCTGTTGGGTTGTTGTCTGTTTGTTCAGCATAAAGGAAGCAATACCCTGCTGAATAGAGCCTCACAGTAGAGGTGCCATAATACCCATAAAACCTAGCGGTCAAACGGAGAAATGTTTCCATTCATTTTTCACATTGGGGATTTTAGGAACATAAGGGCTGTGTTTCGTGTTGGCTAACCCTGATGTGACGTTTTGATAACCATGGAAATCTCTCTCGGACATGGGGACTTTTATCAATACATTTGTCAATATATTAGACCTCTCACTAAAGGCTTCAGTCATACAAATGTTATACTTAAATCCGAACTGGTTCTCTAGCAGATTAGTAAGGATATCTCACCCCGTGTCCCCAGAAGGGTCTTTTTCCCTTTAGTCAGATTACAACCTCTCACTTTGGGTTATTTGAAAATGAAATATTCTCCAAAATAACGCTATTTTTCGAACGAGTTATAGAAAGTTGATTTCAGTTTAATCCACCAGAAAAGACAGAACAAATAATACAACAAATATACTAATTGATTAAAAATCTATACAGTTACATCTATACAGTTACATCTCTACTATACAGTTACATCTATACAGTTACATCTATACAGTTACGTCCCTACAATACAGTTACATCTATACAGTTCCATCTATACAGTTACATCCCTACTATACAGTTACATCTATAAAGTTATGTTCCATCTATAAAGGTTACATCTATATAGTTATATTCCACCTATACAGTTACATCCCTACTATACAGTTACATCTATACAGTTACATCCCTACTATACAGTTACATCTATACAGTTACGTCCCTACTATACAGTTACATCTATACAGTTACGTCCCTACTATACAGTTACATCTATACAGTTACGTCCCTACTACACAGTTACATCTATACAGTTACGTCCCTACTATACAGTTACGTCCCTACTATACAGTTACATCCCTACTATACAGTTACATCACTACTGTACAGTTACATCTATACAGTTACATCTATACAGTTACATCCCTACTATACAGTTACGTCCCTACTGTACAGTTACATCCCTACTATACAGTTACATCTATACAGTTACGTCCCTACTATACAGTTACATCCCTACGATAGTTACATCCCTACGATACAGTTACGTCCCTACTATACAGTTACATCTATACAGTTACATCTATACAGTTACATCCCTACTATACAGTTACATCTATACAGTTACGTCCCTACTATACAGTTACATCTATACAGTTACATCTATACAGTTACATCCCTACTATACAGTTACATCTATACAGTTATGTTCCATCTATACAGTTACATCCCTACTATACAGTTACATCCCTACTATACAGATACATCCCTACGATACAGTTACATCTATACAGTTACGTCCCTACTATACAGTTACATCCCTACTATACAGTTACATCCCTACTATACAGTTGCGTCCCTACTGTACAGTTACATTCCTACTATACAGTTACATCTATACAGTTACGTCCCTACTATACAGTTACGTCCCTACTATACAGTTACATCTATACAGTTACATCTATACAGTTACATCCCTACTATACAGTTACATCTATACAGTTACGTCCCTACTATACAGTTACATCTATACAGTTACATCTATACAGTTACATCCCTACTATACAGTTACATCTATACAGTTATGTTCCATCTATACAGTTACATCCCTACTATACAGTTACATCCCTACTATACAGATACATCCCTACGATACAGTTACATCTATACAGTTACGTCCCTACTATACAGTTACATCCCTACTATACAGTTACATCCCTACTATACAGTTGCGTCCCTACTGTACAGTTACATTCCTACTATACAGTTACATCTATACAGTTACGTCCCTACTATACAGTTACATCCCTACTATACAGTTACATCCCTACTGTACAGTTACATCCCTACTGTACAGTTACATCCCTACTGTACAGTTACATCTATACAGTTACGTCCCTACTATACAGTTACATCTATACAGTTACATCTATACAGTTACGTCCCTACTATACAGTTACATCTATACAGTTACATCTATACAGTTACGTCCCTACTGTACAGTTACGTCCCTACTGTACAGTTACATCCCTACTATACAGTTACATCCCTACTATACAGTAACATCTATACACTTACATCCCTACTATACAGTTACATCCCTACTATACAGTTACATCCCTACTGTACAGTTACATCTATACAGTTACATCCCTACTGTACAGTTACATCCCTATGATACAGTTACATCCCTACTATACAGTTACATCCCTACTGTACAGTTACATCTATACAGTTACATCTATACAGTTACATCCCTACTATACAGTTACATATATACAGTTACATCCCTACTATACAGTTACATCCCTACTGTACAGTTACATCTCTACTATACAGTTACATCCCTACTATACAGTTACATATATACAGTTACATCCCTACGATACAGTTACATCCCTACTGTACAGTTACATCTATACAGTTACATCCCTACTATACAGTTACATCTATACAGTTACATCCCTACTATACAGTTACATCCCTACGATACATTTACATTTACATTTAAGTCATTTAGCAGACGCTCTTATCCAGAGCGACTTACAAATTGGTGCATACACCTTATGATATCCAGTGGAACAACCACTTTACAATAGTGCATCTAAATCTTTTAGGGGGGGGGGGGGTAGAAGGATTACTTTATCCTATCCTAGGTATTCCTTAAAGAGGTGGGGTTTCAGGTGTCTCCGGAAGGTGGTGATTGACTCCGCTGTCCTGGCGTCGTGTGGGAGCTTGTTCCACCATTGGGGTGCCAGAGCAGCGAACAGTTTTGACTGGGCTGAGCGGGGACTGTGCTTCCTCAGAGGTAGGGGGGGCGAGCAGGTCAGAGGTGGATGAACGCAGTGCCCTTGTTTGGGTGTAGGGCCTGATCAGAGCCTGAAGGTACGGAGGTGCCGTTCCCCTCACAGCTCCGTAGGCAAGCACCATGGTCTTGTAGCGGATGCGAGCTTCAACTGGAAGCCAGTGGAGAGAGCGGCGGAGCGGGGTGACATGAGAGAACTTGGGAAGGTTGAACACCAGACGGGCTGCTGCTTTCTGGATGAGTTGTAGGGTTTAATGGCACAGATACAGTTACATCGCTACTATGCAGTTACATCTATACAGTTACATCCCTGCTGTACAGTTACGTCTATACAGTTACATCCCTACTATACAGTTATATCTATACAGTTACATCCCTACTATACAGTTACATCTATACAGTTACATCCCTACTATACAGTTACATCCCTACTATACAGTTGCATCCCTACTGTACAGTTACATCCCTACTATACAGTTACATCTGTACAGTTACATCCCTACTATACAGTTACATCTATACAGTTACATCCCTACTATACAGTTACATCTATACAGTTACATCCCTACTATACAGTTACATCTATACAGTTACATCCCTACTATACAGTTACATCTATACAGTTACATCCCTACTATACAGTTACATCTATACAGTTACATCCCTACTATACAGTTACATCTATACAGTTACATCCCTACTGTACAGTTACATCTATACAGTTACATCCCTACTGTACAGTTACATCTATACAGTTACATCCCTACTGTACAGTTACATCCCTACTATACAGTTTCATCTATACAGTTACATCCCTACTATACAGTTACATCTATACAGTTACATCCCTACTGTACAGTTACATCTATTCAGTTACATCCCTACTATACAGTTATATCAATACAGTTACATCCCTACTATACAATTACATCCCTACTATACAGTTACATCCCTACTGTACAGTTACATCCCTACTATACAGTTACATCTATACAGTTACATCTATACAGTTACATCCCTACTATACAGTTACATCCCTACTATACAGTTACATCTATACAGTTACATCTATACAGTTACATCCCTACTATACAGTTACATCCCTACTATACAGTTACATCCCTACTGTACAGTTACATCCCTACTATACAGTTACATCTATACAGTTACATCCCTACTATTCAGTTACATCTATACAGTTACATCCCTACTATACAGTTACATCTATACAGTTACATCCCTACTGTACAGTTACATCTATATAGTTACGTCCCTACTATACAGTTACATCCCTACTATACAGTTACATCCCTACTATACAGTTACATCTCTACTATACAGTTACATCTATACAGTTACGTCCCTACTATACAGTTACATCTCTACTATACAGTTACATCCCTACTATACAGTTACATCTATACAGTTACATCCCTACTATACAGTTACGTCCCTACTATACAGTTACATCCCTACTATACAGTTACATCACTACTGTACAGTTACATCTATACAGTTACATCTATACAGTTACATCCCTACTATACAGTTACATCTATACAGTTACGTCCCTACTATACAGTTACATCTATACAGTTACATCTATACAGTTACATCCCTACTATACAGTTACATCTATACAGTTATGTTCCATCTATACAGTTACATCCCTACTATACAGTTACATCCCTACTATACAGTTACATCCCTACTATACAGATACATCCCTACGATACAGTTACATCTATACAGTTACGTCCCTACTATACAGTTACATCCCTACTATACAGTTACATCCCTACTATACAGTTGCGTCCCTACTGTACAGTTACATTCCTACTATACAGTTACATCTATACAGTTACGTCCCTACTATACAGTTACATCCCTACTATACAGTTACATCCCTACTGTACAGTTGCATCCCTACTGTACAGTTACATCCCTACTGTACAGTTACATCTATACAGTTACGTCCCTACTATACAGTTACATCTATACAGTTACATCTATACAGTTACGTCCCTACTATACAGTTACATCCCTACAATACAGTTACATCTATACAGTTACGTCCCTACTGTACAGTTACGTCCCTACTGTACAGTTACATCCCTACTATACAGTTACATCCCTACTATACAGTAACATCTATACACTTACATCCCTACTATACAGTTACATCCCTACTATACAGTTACATCCCTACTGTACAGTTACATCTATACAGTTACATCCCTACTGTACAGTTACATCTATACAGTTACATCCCTACTGTACAGTTACATCCCTATGATACAGTTACATCCCTACTATACAGTTACATCCCTACTGTACAGTTACATCCCTACTGTACAGTTACATCTATACAGTTACATCTATACAGTTACATCCCTACTATACAGTTACATATATCCAGTTACATCCCTACTATACAGTTACATCTCTACTATACAGTTACATCCCTACTATACAGTTACATATATACAGTTACATCCCTACGATACAGTTACATCCCTGCTGTACAGTTACATCTATACAGTTACATCTATACAGTTACATCCCTACTATGCAGTTACATCTATACAGTTACATCTATACAGTTACATCCCTACTATACAGTTACATCTATACAGTTACATCTATACAGTTACATCCCTACTATACAGTTACATCCCTACTATACAGTTACATCCCTACTATACAGTTACATCTATACAGTCACATCCATACTGTACAGTTACATCTATATAGTCACATCCCTACTGTACAGTTACATCCCTACTATACAGTTACATCCCTACTATACAGTTACATCTATACAGTCACATCCCTACTTTACAGTTACATCTATACAGTTACATCCCTACTATACAGTTACATCTATACAGTTACGTCCCTATTATACAGTTACATCCCTACTATACAGTTACATCCCTACTATACAGTTACATCCCTACTATACAGTTACGTCCCTACAATACAGTTACGTCCCTACAATACAGTTACGTCCCTACAATACAGTTACGTCCCTACAATACAGTTACGTCCCTACAATACAGTTACGTCCCTACAATACAGTTACATCTATACATTTACATCTATACAGTTACATCCATACTATACAGTTACATCCCTACTATACAGTTACATCTATACAGTTACATCCCTACTATACAGTTACATCTATACAGTTACATCCCTACTGTACAGTTACATCCCTACTGTACAGTTACATCTATACAGTTACATCTATACAGTTACATCCCTACTATACAGTTACATCTATACAGTTACATCCCTACTATACAGTTACATCCCTACGATACATTTACATTTACATTTAAGTCATTTAGCAGACGCTCTTATCCAGAGCGACTTACAAATTGGTGCATACACCTTATGATATCCAGTGGAACAACCACTTTACAATAGTGCATCTAAATCTTTTAAGGGGGGGGGGGGGGGGGGGTAGAAGGATTACTTTATCCTATCCTAGGTATTCCTTAAAGAGGTGGGGTTTCAGGTGTCTCCGGAAGGTGGTGATTGACTCCGCTGTCCTGGCGTCGTGTGGGAGCTTGTTCCACCATTGGGGTGCCAGAGCAGCGAACAGTTTTGACTGGGCTGAGCGGGGACTGTGCTTCCTCAGAGGTAGGGGGGGCGAGCAGGTCAGAGGTGGATGAACGCAGTGCCCTTGTTTGGGTGTAGGGCCTGATCAGAGCCTGAAGGTACGGAGGTGCCGTTCCCCTCACAGCTCCGTAGGCAAGCACCATGGTCTTGTAGCGGATGCGAGCTTCAACTGGAAGCCAGTGGAGAGAGCGGCGGAGCGGGGTGACATGAGAGAACTTGGGAAGGTTGAACACCAGACGGGCTGCTGCTTTCTGGATGAGTTGTAGGGTTTAATGGCACAGATACAGTTACATCCCTACTATACAGTTATATCTATACAGTTACATCCCTACTATACAGTTACATCTATACAGTTACATCCCTACTATACAGTTACATCCCTACTATACAGTTGCATCCCTACTGTACAGTTACATCCCTACTATACAGTTACATCTGTACAGTTACATCCCTACTATACAGTTACATCTATACAGTTACATCCCTACTATACAGTTACATCTATACAGTTACATCCCTACTATACAGTTACATCTATACAGTTACATCCCTACTATACAGTTACATCTATACAGTTACATCCCTACTATACAGTTACATCCCTACTGTACAGTTACATCTATACAGTTACATCCCTACTGTACAGTTACATCTATACAGTTACATCCCTACTATACAGTTACATATATACAGTTACATCCCTACTATACAGTTACATCTATACAGTTACATCCCTACTATACAGTTACATCTATACAGTTACATCCCTACTATACAGTTACATCCCTACTGTACAGTTACATCTATTCAGTTACATCCCTACTATACAGTTATATCAATACAGTTACATCTATACAGTTACATCCCTACTATACAGTTACATCCCTACGATACAGTTACATCTATACAGTTACATCCCTACTATACAGTTACATCCCTACTATACAGTTACATCTATACAGTTACATCTATACAGTTACATCCCTACTATACAGTTACATCCCTACTATACAGTTACATCCCTACTGTACAGTTACATCCCTACTATACAGTTACATCTATACAGTTACATCCCTACTATTCAGTTACATCTATACAGTTACATCCCTACTATACAGTTACATCTATACAGTTACATCCCTACTGTACAGTTACATCTATATAGTTACGTCCCTACTATACAGTTACATCCCTACTATACAGTTACATCCCTACTATACAGTTACATCTCTACTATACAGTTACATCTATACAGTTACGTCCCTACTATACAGTTACATCCCTACTATACAGTTACATCCCTACTATACAGTTACATCTATACAGTTACATCCCTACTATACAGTTACATCTATACAGTTACATCTATACAGTTACATCCCTACTGTACAGTTACATCTATACAGTTACATCCCTACTATACAGTTACGTCCCTACTATACAGTTACGTCCCTACTATACAGTTACATCCCTACTATACAGTTACATCTATACAGTTACATCCCTACTATACAGTTACATCTATACAGTTAAATCTATACAGTTACGTCCCTACTGTACAGTTACATCTATACAGTTACATCCCTACTATACAGTTACGTCCCTACTATACAGTTACATCCCTACGCTACAGTTACATCCCTACTGTACAGTTACATCTATACAGTTACGTCCCTACTATACAGTTACATCCCTACTATACAGTTACATCCCTACGATACAGTTACATCCCTACTGTACAGTTACGTCTATACAGTTACATCCAAACAGTTACATCCCTACTATACAGTTACATCCCTACTATACAGTTACATCTCTACTATACAGTTACATCCCTACTATACAGTTACATCCCTACGATACAGTTACATCCCTACGATACAGTTACATCCCTACGATACAGTTACATCCCTACGATACAGTTACATCCCTACGATACAGTTACATCCCTACTATACAGTTACATCCCTACTATACAGTTACATCCCTACTGTACAGTTACATCCCTACTGTACAGTTACACCTATACAGTAACATCCCTACTATACAGTTACATCCCTACTATACAGATACATCTATACAGTTACATCCCTACTATACAGTTACATCTATACAGTTACATCCCTACTATACAGTTACATCTATACAGTTACATCCCTACTGTACAGTTATATCTATACAGTTACATCTATACAGTTACATCCCTACTATACAGTTACATCTATACAGTTACATCCCTACTATACAGTTACATCTATACAGTTACATCCCTACTATACAGTTACATCTATACAGTTACATCCCTACTATACAGTTACATCTATACAGTTACATCCCTACTGTACAGTTACATCTATACAGTTACATCCCTACTATACAGTTACATATATACAGTTACATCCCTACTATACAGTTACATCTATACAGTTACATCCCTACTATACAGTTACATCTATACAGTTACATCCATACTATACAGTTACATCCCTACTGTACAGTTACATCTATTCAGTTACATCCCTACTATACAGTTATATCAATACAGTTACATCTATACAGTTACATCCCTACTATACAGTTACATCCCTACTATACAGTTACATCTATACAGTTACATCCCTACTATACAGTTACATCCCTACTATACAGTTACATCTATACAGTTACATCTATACAGTTACATCCCTACTATACAGTTACATCCCTACTATACAGTTACATCCCTACTGTACAGTTACATCACTACTATACAGTTACATCTATACAGTTACATCCCTACTATTCAGTTACATCTATACAGTTACATCCCTACTATACAGTTACATCTATACAGTTACATCCCTACTGTACAGTTACATCTATATAGTTACGTCCCTACTATACAGTTACATCCCTACTATACAGTTACATCCCTACTATACAGTTACATCTCTACTATACAGTTACATCTATACAGTTACGTCCCTACTATACAGTTACATCACTACTATACAGTTACATCCCTACTATACAGTTACATCTATACAGTTACATCCCTACTATACAGTTACATCTATACAGTTACATCTATACAGTTACATCTATACAGTTACATCCCTACTGTACAGTTACATCTATACAGTTACATCCCTACTATACAGTTACGTCCCTACTATACAGTTACGTCCCTACTATACAGTTACATCCCTACTATACAGTTACATCTATACAGTTACATCCCTACTATACAGTTACATCTATACAGTTACATCTATACAGTTACGTCCCTACTGTACAGTTACATCTATACAGTTACATCCCTACTATACAGTTACGTCCCTACTATACAGTTACATCCCTACGCTACAGTTACATCCCTACTGTACAGTTACATCTATACAGTTACGTCCCTACTATACAGTTACATCCCTACTATACAGTTACATCCCTACGATACAGTTACATCCCTACTGTACAGTTACGTCTATACAGTTACATCCAAACAGTTACATCCCTACTATACAGTTACATCCCTACTATACAGTTACATCCCTACTATACAGTTACATCTCTACTATACAGTTACATCCCTACTATACAGTTACATCCCTACGATAAAGTTACATCCCTACTATACAGTTACATCCCTACTATACAGTTACATCACTACGATACAGTTACATCCCTACGATACAGTTACATCCCTACTATACAGTTACATCCCTACTATACAGTTACATCCCTACTATACAGTTACATCCCTACTGTACAGTTACATCCCTACTGTACAGTTACACCTATACAGTAACATCCCTACTATACAGTTACATCCCTACTATACAGATACATCTATACAGTTACATCCCTACTATACAGTTACATCTATACAGTTACATCCCTACTGTACAGTTATATCTATACAGTTACATCTATACAGTTACATCCCTACTATACAGTTACATCCCTACTATACAGTTACATCTATACAGTTACATCCCTACTGTACAGTTACATCCCTACTATACAGTTACATCTATACAGTTACATCCCTACTATTCAGTTACATCTATACAGTTACATCCCTACTATACAGTTACATCTATACCGTTACATCCCTACTGTACAGTTACATCTATACAGTTACATCCCTACTGTACAGTTACATCCCTACTGTACAGTTACATCTATACAGTTACATCCCTACTATACAGTTACATCTATACAGTTTCATCCCTACTATACAGTTACATCTATACAGTTACATCCCTACTATACAGTTACATCTATACAGTTTCATCCCTACTATACAGTTACATCTATACAGTTACATCCCTACTATACAGTTACATCTATACAGTTACATCCCTACTATACAGTTACATCTATACAGTTACGTCCCTACTATACAGTTACGTCCCTACTATACAGTTACGTCCATACTATACAGTTACATCTATACAGTTACATCCCTACTATACAGTTACATCCCTACTATACAGTTACATCTATACAGTTACATCCCTACTATACAGTTACATCTATACAGTTACGTCCCTACTATACAGTTACGTCCCTACTATACAGTTACGTCCCTACTATACAGTTACATCTATACAGTTACATCCCTACTATACAGTTACATCTATACAGTTACATCCCTACTATACAGTTACATCCCTACTGTACAGTTACATCCCTACTATACAGTTACATCTATACAGTTACATCTCTACTATACAGTTATGTCCCTACTGTACAGCGTCGTGTGTTTTTCTCACTCTCTTTCTCTCCCCCTTTTCTCTCTCCCCCCTTTCTCTCTCCCCCCTTCCCTCCCTCTCTGTCCCTCCCTTTCTGTCCCCCCTTCCCTCCCTCTCTGTCCCTCCCTCCCTCCCTCTCCCTCCCTCTCCACCCCTGTCCCTCCCTCTCCCCCCTCCCTCCCTGTCCCTCCCTCTCCCCCCTCCCTCCCTCCCTCCCTCCATGTCTCTCCTTCAGGATGGTAAAACAGCAGAAGATGTGGCAGTGCAGGAGCAGCAGGAGCATGTTGCTGTGCTCCTGGGTAAACTGAAGAAGGTACTGCATCTCTGTGGTCCTCCACAATACATACAACCATTATGTTTTTATTTAACTATGAACACTGGTGATTAATATATCATTATATTAACTACTGGTGATTAATATATCCTTATAATTATATAAACTACTGGTGATTAATATATCATTATATAAACTATTATATAAACTAGGAGTTGTTCAATTTGATAAACTCTTTGGTTAGTGTCAGTTGATCTCAAAAAGTATTTGTATAGTTAGACAACCTTACATTTAAAAATATGAAATGATACCTCTTCTATCAAAAACCTGAAGCTCTCAGGTGCATTTACACTATGCTTTCAAATCACTTGTTTTAGGCCAGTAGTGTCGTTATTTAACTAGGAACAGTGGGTTAACCTCCTCCACAATACATACAACCTTTATATTTTTGTTTAACTATGAACAGTGGGTTAACCTCCTCCACAATACATACAACCTTTATGTTTTTATCACAATACATACAACCTTTATGTTTTTATCACAATACATACAAGCTTTATGTTTTCATTTAACCTTTATTTAACTAGGCAAGTCAGTTAAGAACACATTCTTATTTACAATGACGGTCTAGGAACAGTGGGTTAACTGCCTTGTTCAGGGGGCAGAACGACAGATTTTTACCTTGTCAGCTCGGAGATTTGATTTGATCTGGCCCAACACTCTAACCACTAGGCTACCTGCCGCCCCTTTAACCTCAGCCTGCATCAGACCAGCATACCATGCCAGGTCCCGTGGCAGGTCCCGTGCCAGGTCCCGTGCCAGGTCCCTTCCAGGTCCCATCCTTTTTCTCTCGATCTCTCTATCAATTCAATTCAAAGCGGCTTTATTGGCATAGGTAACGTGTTTACGTTGCCAAAGCAACTGAAAAAACTAAAACAAAACAACGACAAAAATCACAAAGTGAATTACACACACACATTTCACACACACACAACACATTTCAAGAGAATAACAACATTTAAAATATGTTAGTGGTTGAAAATGAAAAATGAAATAACATTTAAAATGTTACATCAGATATTTGGTGTTGTGACAATGTGCAGATAGTACTATGTATGAATGATGGGGAAATAAATAGGGGAAATAAATAGCCAGATAAATATAAGTTATAGTTCCATCGGTGTTTCTGACCCACTGGTTGACCTTTTCTTGTAGCAGCAGGTCACACATTTTGCTGCTGTGATTGGACACTGTGTGCGGTATTCCGCCTTCAGAATTGTCAAAATTATATTGGTTTTCAAATTATTTGTGGGTTTGTGTAATTTGAATTGAATCTCAATCTCTGTTCGTTCAGAAAGTATAATGTCAAAGTGGAATTCTGTTTTTCGAAACAGCCATGAATTTAAAATAGGTTAAATTTAGACTGGCTACTACACACAATACCCTATAATGTCAAAGTGGAAATATGTTTTTTATATATGTTTAAACCCCTTGACTTTTTCCACATTTTGTTGTGTTACAGCCTTAATTTAAAATGTTTTAAATTGATTGTTTTGTCGCTGGCTTACACAATACCCCATAATGTCAAAGTTCACATTTTTACAAATAAATGAAAAGCTGAAATGTCTTCAGTCAGTATTCAACCCATGTGTTATGGCCTAAAAAAGTTCAGGAGTAATAATGTGCTTAACAAGTCACATAATAAGTTGCAATAATAGTGTTTAACATCATTTTTGAATGACTCTGAGGGAGTCATTGAGTATCCCACACATACAGTTGAAGTGGGAAGTTTACATACACCTTAATACATTTAAACTCAGTTTTTCACAATTCCTGACATTTAATCCTAGTAAAAATTCCCTGTTTTAGGTCAGTTAGGATCACCACTTTATTTTAAGAATGTGAAATGTCAGAATAATAGTAGAGAGAATGATTTATTTCAGCTTTAATTTCTTTCATCACATTTCCAGTGGGTCAGAAGTTTACATGCACTCAATTAGTATTTGGTAGCATTGCCTTTAAATCGTTTAACTTGGGTCAAACATTGTGGGTAGCCTTCCACAAGCTTCCCATAATAAGTTGGGTGAATTTTAGCCCATTCCTCCTGAAAGAGCTGGGTTTGAGTCAGGTTTGTAGGCCTCCTTGCTCTAACACGCTTTTTCAGTTTTGCCCACAAATGTTCTTTGGGATGGAGGTCGGGCTTTGTGATGGCCACTCCAATACCTTGACTTTGTTGTCCTTAAGCCATTTTGCCACAACTTTGGAAGTATTTACGACCAATTTGCGACCAAGCTTTAACTTCCTGACTGATGTCTTGAGATGTTGCTTCAATATATCCACATAATTTTCCTACCTCATGATGCCATCTATTTTGTGAAGTGCACCAGTCCCTCCTGCAGCAAAGCAACCCCACAACATGATGCTGCCACCCCCATGCATCACGGTTGGGATGGTGTCCTTCGGTTTGCGAGCTTCCCCCTTTTTCCTCCAAAGATAACGATGGTCATTATGGCCAAACAGTTCTATTTTTGTTTCATCAGGCCAGAGGACATGTCTCCAAAAAGTACAATCTTTGTCCCCATGTGCAGTTGCAAACCGTAGTCTGGCTTTTTTATGGTGGTTTTGGAGCAGTGGCTTCTTCCTTGCTAAGCGGCCTTTCAGGTTATGTCGATATAGGACTCGTTTTACTGTGGATATAGATACTTTTGTACCTGTTTCCTCCAGCATCTTCACAAGGTCCTTTGCTGTTGTTCTGGGATTGATTTGCACTTTTCACACCAAAGTACGTTCATCTCTAGGAGACAGAACGTGTCTCTTTCCTGAGCGGTATGATGGCTGTGTGGTCCCATGGTGTTTATACTTGCGTACTATTGTTTGTACAGATGAACGTGGTACCTTCAGGCATTTGGAAATTGCTCCCAAGGATGAACCAGACTTGTGGAGGTCTACCATTTTTTTCTGAGCTCTAGGCTGATTTCTTTTGATTTTCCCATGATGTCAAGCAAAGAGGCACTGAGTTTGAAGGTAGGCCTTGAAATACATCCACAGGTACACCTCCAATTGACTCAAAAGATGTCAATTAGCCTATCAGAAGCTTCTAAAGCCACAACATTATTTTCTGGAATTTTCCAAGCTGTTTAAAGGCACAGTCAACTTAGTGTATGTAAACTTCTGACCCACTGGAATTGTAATACAGTGAATTATAAGTGAAATAATCTGTCTGTAAACAATTGTTGGAAAAATTACTTGTCATGCACAAAGTAGATGTCCTAACCGACTTGCCAAAACTATAGTGGTTGAAGAGTGGTTGAAAAACGAGTTTTAATGACTCCAACCTAAGTGTATGTAAACTTCCGATTTCAACTGTACAATTATCTGTAAGGTCCCTCTGTCAAGCAGTGAATTTCGAACACAGATTCAACCACAAAGACCAGAGTGGTTTTCCAATGCCTCACAAAGAAGGGCACCTATTGGTAGATGGGTAAAAAAAAATATAATTAAAGCAGACATTGAAAAGCATGGTGAAGATATTAATTTCACTTTGGATGGTGTATCAATGCACCCAAAATACAGGCGTCCTAACTCAGTTGCCGGAGAGGAAGGAACGTGCTTGTGTATAATTGCTGGTTATTGCTCCATATAATAATGATATGGTACAAAATATATATACATTTTAATGAACCGCTGGTGTATTATTTAGCACCTCTGATAGGGCTTTACATTGTAGAGAAACTCACCTCATCCATTTGACTAGTTAAATGCATCCTTCCTTCCCTCCCTCTCTCCCCATCCTCCTTCTCATCTTCCCTCCCTCCTTCCCATCTTCCCTCCCTCTCTCCCCATCCTCCTTCCCATCTTCCCTCCCTCTCTCCCCATCCTCCTTCTCATCTTCCCATCCTCCTTCTCATCTTCCCTCCCTCCTTCCCATCTTCCCTCCCTCCCTCCCCATCCTCCTTCCCATCTTCCCTCCCTCCTTCCCATCTTCCCTCCCTCCCTCCCCCATCCTCCTTCCCATCTTCCCTCCCTCCTTCCCATCTTCCCTCCCTCCTTCCCATCTTCCCTCCCTCCTTCCATCCATCCCTCCTTCTCTTTCTCAGCATATGACAGAAGGGAAGTGTCCGTTCATAAAAGTTTCCACCGCTGCCTCCGGTCCATAGTAGTATTTCTCCTCCCTCCCTCCCTCCCTCCCTCCCTCCCTCCCTCCCTCCCTCCCTCCCTCCCTCCCTCCCTCCCTCCCTCCAATATAAGTTTCCACCGCTACCTCAGGTCCATAGTAGTGTATCTCTTCACTCAGTAGTTATATGATCTGATTGCTCCCCGTCCCCCTCTCCAGAACAGCCATAAAGCCAGCTACATCCAGGCCCTGCGTCCCACCAGCACCCCCCAGCCCCGGGTCAAGCTGAAGCTGCTGGGCCACTGTGGCTGTGGGAAGAGCTCCCTCCTGGAGAGTCTGAAGTGTGGCATCCTAAGGGGCTTCTTCAGGAGGAGACGACCACGGGGCAACAACACCGCACGACATCCCAACTCACCCATGGACGGCAAGGCTGCAGGTAGGCTTCACGCGCACACACACACACACACACATACACACACAGGGACACACTGATTTTAATGGCTGAGGATGAACCGTAGCCACGTAGCAACATATCAAGGCCCAGGATAAGTTATTACTTATCTCCACCCCAACTCCCCAGCTCACCATAGTGGGATCATATTATTAGGATGTTCATGTCTCTGCCAAGGGCTTTGTTTGACAGGAAAACAGCCAGTATAGACAGTATGGTAGTATAGTAAACAGGTAGTATAATGTATAGACAGTATGGTAGTATAGACAGTATGGTAGTATAGTAAACAGTCAGTATAGTGTATAGACAGTATGGTAGTATAGTACACAGTCAGTATAATGTATAGACAGTATGGTAGTATAGTACACAGTCAGTATAGTGTATAGACAGTATGGTAGTATAGTAAACAGTCAGTATAGTGTATAGACAATATGGTAGTATAGTGTATAGACAGTATGGTAGTATAGTAAACAGTCAGTATAGTGTATAGACAGTATGGTAGTATAGTAAACAGTCAGTATAGTGTATAGACAGTATGGTAGTATAGTCAACAGGTAGTATAGACAGTATGGTAGTATAGACAGTATGGTGGTATAGTAAACAGGTAGTATAGTGTATAGACAGTATGGTAGTATAGTAAACAGTCAGTATAGTGTATAGACAGTATGGTAGTATAGTACACAGCCAGTATAGTGTATAGACAGTATGGTAGTATAGTAAACAGTCAGTATAGTGTATAGACAGTATGGTAGTATAGTACACAGTCAGTATAGTGTATAGACAGTACGGTAGTATAGTAAACAGTCAGTATAGTGTATAGACAGTATGGTAGTATAGATAAGTCAGTATAGTGTATAAACAGTATGGTAGTATAGTAAACAGTCAGTATAGTGTATAGACAGTATGGTAGTATAGATAAGTCAGTATAGTGTATAAACAGTATGGTAGTATAGTAAACAGTCAGTATAGTGTATAGACAGTATGGTAGTATTGTAGAGTGCTTCCCAACCTTTTTTGAACCATGATTGATAATGGCGTCAGAGGGGGTGGCTGCCATTTTATGGGCTCCTAGCCAACTGTGCTATTCAATTTTTTTCACATTGTTTGTAACTTATTTTGTACATAATGTTGCTGCTACCTTCTGTTATGACCGAAAAGAGCTTCTGGACATCAGAACAGCAATTACTCACCTCAAACTGGACCAAAAAACTGATTTAATGAGTCCGACGCGAAGGATATACTGCTTCTCCGAGACCAGGCT
The DNA here is from genome assembly GCF_965601325.2 of Salmo salar. Classification (NCBI taxonomy): domain Eukaryota; kingdom Metazoa; phylum Chordata; class Actinopteri; order Salmoniformes; family Salmonidae; genus Salmo; species Salmo salar. The sequence continues at coordinate 13,614,357 of NC_138305.1, forward strand.
CAAATCCCCGCCATTCGCGTGAAAAGAAGACGGAGGAACAGTGGGAGGAGATCGGGGTGCCTTGTGAGAATTTGTCGTCAAGCGGGTAACCCGCCTCTACCATCCATTTTATTGGCCAACGTGCAATCACTGGAGAATAAACTGGATGATCTCTGTTCGAGACTATCCTACCAACGAGACATTAACTGACATCACCTCATACAAGTACTTGGGAGTATGGCTAGACGGTACACTGTCCTTCTCCCGGCACATATCAAAGCTGCAGGATAAGGTTAAGTCTAGACTTGGTTTCCTCTATCGTAATCGCTCCTCTTTCACCCCAGCTGCCAAACTAACCCTGATTCAGATGACCATCCTACCCATGCTAGATTACGAAGACATAATTTATAGATCGGCAGGTAAGGGTGCTCTCGAGTGGCTAGATGTTCTTTACCATTCGGACATCAGACTTGCCACCAATGCTCCTTATAGGACACATCACTGCACTCTATACTCCTCTGTAAACTGGTCATCTCTGTATACCCGTCGCAAGACCCACTGGTTGATGCTTATTTATAAAACCCTCTTAGGCCTCACTCCCCCCTATCTGAGATATCTACTGCAGCCCTCATCCTCCACATACAACACCCGTTCTGACAGTCACATACTGTTAAAGGTCCCCAAAGCACACACATCCCTGGGTCGCTCCTCTTTTCAGTCCACTGCAGCTAGCGACTGGAACGAGCTGCAACAAACACTCAAACTGGACAGTTTTATCTCCATCTCTGCATTCAAAGACTCAATCATGGACTCTCTTACTGACAGTTGTGGCTGCTTTGCGTGATGTATTGTTGTCTCTACCTTCTTGCCCTTTGTGCTGTTGTCTGTGTCCAATAATGTTTGTACCATGTTCTGTGTTGCTACCATGTTGTGTTGCTGTCATGTTGTTGTTAAGTTGCTACCATGTTGTGCTGCTACCATGTTGTTGTTAAGATGCTACCATGCTGTGTTTTCATGTGTTGCTGTCTTGCTATGTTGTTGTCTTAGGTCTCTCTTTATGTAGTGTTGTGTTGTCTCGTTGTGATATGTGTTTGGTCCTATATTTATATTGTATTTTTATTTTAATCCCAGGCCCCCGTCCCCGTTGGAGGCCTTTTGCACTTTTGGTAGGCCGTCATTATAAATAAGAATTTGCTCCTAACTGACTTGCCTAGTTAAATAAAAGTTAAATAAAATTAATAAAAAGTGTAATATCTGATGTTTCACCGAGTCGGGGCTGAACGACGACACGGATAATGTACAGTTGGCTGTGTTTTCTGTGCATCGGCAGGACAGAACAGCTACGTCTGGTAAGACAAGGCGAGGGGGGGGGGTGTCTATTTCTCAATAACAGCTGTTCGCCCGATGTCTAATATTAAAGAAGTCTCGAGGTATTGCTCGCCTGAGGTAGAATACCTCATAATAACCTGTAGACCACACAATCTACCAAGAGAGTTCTCATCTATATTATTTGTAGCCGTTTATTTACCACCACCCAGAAGCGGTGCTCCTAGTGACCGGGGAATTTAATTCAAACTTAAATCAGTTTTACCAAATTTTACCAGCATGTTAAATGTGCAACCAGAGGGAAAGAAACACTAGACCACCTTTACTCCACACACAGAGACGCGTACAAAGCTCTCCCTCGCCCTCCATTTGGCAACTCTGACCATAATTCTATCCTCCTGATTCCCGCTTACAAGTAAAAACTAAAGCAGGAAGCACCAGTGACTAGATCAATACAGAAGTGGTCAGATGACGCGGATGCTACAGGACTGTTTTGCTAGCACAGACTGGAATATGTTCCGGGATTCATCCAATGATATTGAGGAGTACACCACATCAGTCATCGGCTTCATCAATAAGTGCATTGACCACGTCGTCCCCACAGTGACCGTACGTACATATCCCAACCAAAAGCCATGGATTACAGGCAACATCCGCATCAAGCTAAAGGCTAGAGCTGCCGCTTTCAAGGAGATGGACACTAATTCAGACGCTTATAAGAAATCCCGCTATGCCCTCAGGCAAACCATCAAACAAGCAAAGTGCTTACGGCCCAGTACCTCCCTGGGGCCAAGCTTCCTGCTATCCAGGACCTATATAATAGGCGGTGTCAGAGGAAAGGCCATAAAATTGTCAGAGACTCCAGTCACCCAAGTCATAGACTGTTTTCTCTGCTACCGCACGGCAAGAGGTACCGGGGCACCAAGTCCAAGACCAAAAGGCTCCTGAACAGCTTCTACCCCCAAGACATAAGACTGCTGAACAATTCATCTAATGGCCACCGGACTATTTACATTGACCCCCCCCCCCCCCCCCTCCATTTGTTTTGTACCCTGCTGCTACTCGCTGTTTATTATCTATGCATAGGCACTTCACCCCTACCTACATGTACAAATTACCTCAACTAGCCTGTACCCCCGCACATTTGACTTGTAAGCATTTCACGATAAGGTCTACACTTGTTGTATTCGGTGCATGTGACAAATAAAGTTGGATTTGATTTACTAGAAACAAACTCAGTTTACCTATCTGTGGATTAATTAGAGGACCTTTTGCATTTCAGGTAAAATAACAACCCAATGTTTATATCCCAGGACAAATTAGCTAGCAACAGCAAGCTAGATAGCTAAATTACCATAAATGTTTAATGCTTTTCGACCTGTCCCCAAATTTCTATAGTTGTTTCAGAGTTTGTTTTGATATTTCAACCTACGTGTCGGGATCAGGTCTGGTGTGGATGGACAAAATCAACATGTGATGGCGCACAAGGATGCAGGCGGTCTGGTCAACATGTTATGTGGATGATGCTAATGTTATGCTGTGATTAATCAGGAGCGTCCAGATGCTGCACTTGATGAATTTATGAAATTGCTTCTTTATAATTATTGATAAACATGCACCTGTTAAGAAACTGACTGTTAGAACTGTTAAGGCTCCATGGATTGACGAGGAATTGAAAAACTGTATGGTTGAAAGAGATGGGGATAAAGGAGTGGCTAATAAGTCTGGCTGTACATCTGACTGGCTGACTTACTGCAAATTGGGAAATGATGTGACTAAACTCAACAAAAAGAAGAAGAAACTTTATTATGAAGCCAATATCAATGATATAAAAAATGA